>NC_137464.1:102846845-104219919 GCF_964235325.1 Thermobia domestica
TAAAGAATACAAAAGATACGGGTTCCTATATTACACTTCTAGCTTCGATTTATTAAATTCTGTCTCCTTTCGGTTATTGCTGAAATATTTATTTATGAAATACGAATAAAGTTATAATAGGGAGATAGGGACTAGTTGAGTATAGTAAGAGAAAAATAGACTTTTCTGAAAACTAGCCCAATAGACGATTTAACTCAGAACGTGATAATAAACGTAAAAAACAATTTTTTAAACAACTAATTCCTTACTACAACCAGGGAAAAATCTTAAAGTGAAAATGAATCTTGGAAGCGACATGGAGTTATTTAGGTCTCTGAAGGAGCTTTCTGGGTCGTTATTGTACTTCTTTTTAATATCCAACACTCATATTAATTCATCGAATGGAAACTTAATGAGAACAAATGTTTCAGAGAAAGGTTCCAAGATAAATGTTCATTAGATTTTAGTTTAGTTTTCATTTTGTTATTAATTGACACTTCCACATATCTAAAATTACAATCTTAGGTTATGTTATTCTCCTTGAAATAAAAAAGTGAAAAAATCAGAATTCGAAAGGAAAAAAAAATATTGTCGAAATTTTATTTTATATTAACTAGATGTAGACTTTAAAATAGCATTTGAAGTTATTTGAAGTGGAAATGAGGTTCAAGGCAAAGACATCTAAAATTAGGCATATCATTAGTATAAAATATATTGGTTTCGCGTCAACTAGAAATAACTCATCAGAATTATATTTGTTTACGCAATAAAAGTTAAAAATCACTATCTTACTGAAATCATTATACCTATATACCTTAAAAATATTAATGTAAACTTCTTCCTACACACGTTTTTTTTCCTTCACGAACTGTCACGTCTATAAGTGCCCTGAACAAAATTTTACAAAATATGGAGTTTCTACGGGCTTTGTTGAAAATGGCCTGGCATAACAATATGCTTCTAAAATATCGCGAGTGTGAGAATTGCATGTTATTTTTGACAGTTAGCGGCAAGTGTAAGACGTGCAAGCTGATGCGGTATCGTTTAATTACAGGTTGAACCATATCCAGAAGAAGGGATGTGACCGAGCGGCAAAAGAGTGCAATTGTTTTCAGGCATGATCATGGACATACCCTGCGGAAAGTGGCGCAGTTCGTTATTGTGTGTCCGAATCCTCCATACAGAGTGAAGTACGTCTCAGATTAACAGTTGCAGGAAACCCCCGAGCGTGATCATAGACGTCTGGGAAGATTAGCACCTCTAAATTGTTCCAAAACGGGCAGAAAATCTGCAGAAGTACAATGCAGGACCTAATCGTCAAGTTTCTGAGTGAACTCTGCGACGAGAACTGCATGGCGTAGGCATATTCAGTTGGGTTGCAAGAGTACGCCCCAGGCTGAGTGCTATACAGAAGATAACTCAACTGTTGTGGGCGAGGAAACACTGCCATTGCATTATTGTAGATACACTGCCTAAGGAATCTACAAAGCTCAGTGTGTAAAGGGCTGTTCAGAAGATGGTAGTAGTGCCATGTTGTGGGTGTGTATTTCGAATGTTGGTGTGAGTCACTTGATAGAGGTGTCCAACCTCATGAAGCCTGTAGATTACGTATTCATTCTGGATAATGAGGTGTTGCCATTTGTCCGGATTTTGTGAGGTGATCTCATTTCATAGTCCCAGTGTCAAGACGACAACTGCACCGTTTACCAAGTCAGGATTGTGTGGGAATGGTTTACTAAACGTGAAGTAGACATCTCAGATCTCACCTAGCCCGCGAGTCCACCTGATTTTATATTTATTCGGGAAACCTTCTCACATGTTGGAATGGGTCGTAAAGAGGAGATATCAATATCCCCCTACTCCCGTTGGCTAGTTGTTTCAGGAATGGGCCGAACTGAAGTTGAAATTCATCCTCTCCGATATTGATAGCATGCTACAGAAAAAAGAAGCTGCAATCCGCGCTAGTGTAATGTAACACCTTATTGATAAAGGACCCGTCGTCGTGGTCTGAATTCCTTTTTAAGTAGCTGTTTGTTTATAAAAGTTTTGGTGTCCCTTTACAGCGCCGAGGGTACTTGAAGGTGGAATCTGGACCACCACAAGACATTCAAATGTTTGGAGCTTTCACCACATGAGCTCCCACTGGAAATTAGACACAGATCTCTTACGGCGAAAGCGCGTACTACATGTTTTCGAAAGTTTCGATCAAAGAAAACAAATCAAGAAATTACAATGTTTAACTTTCTTTCTTCATCTTGAAAGAAGATCTTCATGCTATACTGTAGAATAAATAAATTATGATTTACAAAATTGTATAGAATTGAAAAAAGAATCGACCAAACCAAAAATGTACCGAACTTTGAAGTATCTTTCTGATTTTTAAAAACAAAAATATAATTTACACTATAAAATCTTTTTTAAAAAAGATTTACGCCTTCTTTATTGTCAGCGATGCTTTATAATAGTGTTTGCATGGTCATCAACATGAGCACTGTGAAGTAAATCTACGTAGAGGCGGAACGAATGCCTGACCACGACGAAGGCAAAACGAAAATATAGTGTTTGGCATATCCGTATATGAGTATGTATTCATGTCATTAGTTCCAGTGCGGGGCTCAAACCCTGAACAGATTAACTGATTTCAATAAATGAGTCATATTTGGAATCATGGTGACAGTGTGGACAACAGAGGTAACGTCTCAAACAGTCAACATGGCGGGCATCAGGCGACATTTTGTCTGAGCTGGAGAAATATTTACTATTTCCCTGAGATATGAACATCAAATAAAAGTTCTCATCACGAGAATTCCTCATCTATATGTATTATAACAAAAAAGAAGGAGATCGATAAAATTGGAGGGAGAGGTAAGGAGTTTACATTCATTGTCATCAGTAATACATAAGTAGTGATTAATTTAATAAATCAATTTTCTTTATTTATTTCGTACTCGATAGTTCATATTATACACTGAGAAAGGCAAAATAAAAAAAAAATAGAATTATGAAGAGTAAGAGCTCCGACTACATGGGTATTTCTCAGTTTTCATCCCGGGACTTGCTTCCTTTGTCTTCAGTTCGGAACAAAAGGCGAAGAATTATTTTCACTGTATTCGAAGCTTTTTAAAAATTGTTAATTAAGTTTTTTTAAAAATTTAAATTCTTTCAATTGACTTACAAGGGCCAGTTAGCTATGAATAGGTATCAGAATATTAGAAATTGGTACTGTGGAGGTCTAAGATATGTCACAGTAGTTTTATAAAGGTTTTTCGTCTCATGAAGTAGTCATTTCGGGATTTTGTGGAAAATCAAATCATTCCATATTATCATCATCATCATAGGTATTCTGCCTTTATTGGCAGGTCACGTGCCGCTGCTGAGAAGCTTCCATGCTCCACGGTCCTCCGCTAACCTTTTCGTCTTCGCGTATGATCTTTCTGTTTTAATATCATCCATTAATTGTAGTCTCCTTCGCCCCCTCCCTCTCTTTCCCGCCACCATACCCTCTAGGACGTCCCTCATGATACAATCTCTTCTTAGGCAATGTCCCAACCAGTTTCTCTTCCTCTTCCTAATAATATCTAAAAGTGTTCTTTTCTCACCCACCATTTCTAACACTCTCTCATTCGTTTTCCGCTCGAACCAACTAACTCTTTCCATTCTTCTCCACACCCACATTTCGAAGGCTTCCAGTCGATTTTCGTCACCCTTACGCAATGTCCACGTTTCCGCCCCATACAGCACAATAAAAATTCCATATTATAAGGTTCCATTTTTCTATTTTATTTATTTATTTATTTATTTATTATTTAAAGTTATGAGAGTTCTCCATATTTTCGTATTCATTTGCTTGTTTATTGTGTATTTGATTTAATTTTTGTTCCTGGAAAATTACCCAATTCTGATTAGTGAACTTTAAATTCTTTAGTTAATAATAAGAATTACTCGTTTCAACATGAACAAATGGACTGTCTAAGTGAATGAATTAAGAAATATGTTAATATTAATTATAACGACTCTATAGAAAAGCGTCGTCAACCTGGTCCGTCTGGTAAAATATAAGTTACGAAGCGATAATAACTTTTCTTTATGCAAGAATCAACTCAGATATTCAAAGATCATTAGCCTCACCTTTATTGCTTGATATGTCTTAAATATTCCTTTTTAAAACCGTGAAATACATAAATTCACTTGACTAGGTCAACACATAACATGTACATAGCCACAACTATCCCATAATAATCTCTTACATATATTAAAAACATTCTTCTTTTCTGTTAATTTAAAATGAACATTCTACTAAGTATATTACATATTTATGAGCACTTTTTGCCCACGGTACAGGTAAATATTATACAAACTAAAGTATTTCGTTATAGAAAATGTCGCCCGCCAAAGGGACTGAATATAAAAGTCATGAGTAGGCTTGGCTTTTATATTCAAGAACCACTGGTCTGATTAGATTAATGTTCGTACATTACATATGTTCCTTATATTTTGATCACACCTCGTATATATCTTCATTATTTTTTTGTTAACCTTCATATATATATAAAATATTAGTTATTATCATTCACATAAATACATTTACAATAAATCTTTGATTTCATTAATATTTCTCTTTTATTACATTATTATTTATTCTTTATCATTAAAAACATCGTCGCTTAGAAATATAATTAACGAGGGTGAAACACAAATTATCAAGATTACTAGTTTCGATCATTATTACAAACGATGATGTGACAAATAATATTTATTCTTTTCGGGCGCATTGTATAACAAATAAGTTAGATGTTGCAATTGTAATGTATACATAGTAGCACTAAGATGTCATAAATAAAGAAGAATTTCATTCAAGGTAGTTATTGAATAATGGATTTTATAGAATGGATCTTATTCTTAACATAATCTTTGACAATTAAACACAAATCAATCTGATATAAAGTAATTTTTTTTGCCTTTAACTAATTATAAATTGAATTATGATTCTTCACATTAATAAGAAAGAATAAAAATTAAACATAACCTACGTTTGAATAATCAAATGGAAGTAAATAAATTTATTTTACAGAAACGTCATAGGAAAGATCATTTTCATAATTAGCATGAACCGGTAAATTGGAAGATAAATGTTCATAGAAATTATCGCTTAAATTTTTAGATAAATGCTCATGAGAACCTACAGCTGACATGGGTTTAACCCCTACCATATCAGCCGCAATTAGTTTAAATTCATACTCGAGTAGGGTTCCAATAGGGTACACTGTACAGCACAATCATGATTATGTCCTGTATTATTGTTTTGTACAGAAATTACTTCAATACCTGGATCTTGATGTGAAGTGCCATCTCTTATCCTTCCATTACTTCTATCCACGTAGTTCGCTGCGTTGGTGGAATTTCTCCATACATTTCGTCTATTTTTAAACCTATTTTGACTATATGGTCTAACATAGGAATTATTACGATTAATTAGGTTAGGCGGATTCCCTACATAACCTTGTCTATTTTGTTCATTTTGATTGCTAGAGTATACTCGTCTTAGGTTCGGTTCATTATTATTCACACTTCGGATATTCAAATTCCGAACAGGGACCAAATGATCTGAATTATTCTTATTTTTACCCATTCCTGATTGTGTTAGATTCATAGCATGGTATTGAGTTTCGTAGCATTGTACAAGCATTAATAAATGACTGAAACTCATACACTGTGTGGAAAATAAGATCTGCTGTAATTTAAATGGAAGCAAATTGCGAATCGATGCAATTATTCTTGATTCCGATTGCAAGGGATTAACAACCTTTAATTCATTATAGACATTTATAACAAACTCTACAATAGATTTGTGCAATCGAGGATTGAAATGTTGATTTCTAAGAGTGGCATCTCTGTTTGCCAGCAAAAAGTCATTTTCGTAATTCGCGATCAATGCCGCTTTAAATTCCTCATATGTACTAATGTGATCACGTATTGCCTTAAACCATAAGGAACAAGGTGGGAGTAATACATGGGGTATTAATTTCATGTATTGTGATCGGTCGATAGACATTATATTACATTCGTCTTGGAATTTCTCTAAGAAAGAACTAGCATTTTCATTGCACTTACCACTAAATTTACTCATGGCTTTGATTTCGCTCATCTTGACACTTAGCTTTACCTTTCTTTTCTCACTCCTTGTTCTTGTGGTGTGATTGTTCCGGTCCGTAGCGTGCTGTGTCATGATACCATTTATATTTCGTTCATCAGTGATCTTCGGACAATTTTCCTCTAATATAATATCCTCCTCAGATTCCGGCGAAGGCGTATTTATATCCGGTGATTGGGGAAACTCGAAGCGATCATTGCCCAGATTATTGCGATAAATGGTGTCTCTAGCCTGTAACGTTTTAATTTCTTCCTGCATAGTAGCCAACTGGATCTTTTGATGTTTAACGGAAGATTCTATTAACGTTAAATCCTTTTTTACAGCACAGATTTCATGATTTTGATGATCGTGCTTTTCTTGACACTCATCGGCTAACCTTTTTAACTTCTCTTCAAACTGCAAGGATATGTCGTTCATCACCTGGACGATTGTTTGTTTCGTATCGTCTGATTTCAGTTCTATCCGTTCTATTCGTTTACTTAATTCTTCATACTGCTTGCTAGCTTCATTAAATTTCAGTTCTATCTTCTTTTCCATGGTCTGGTTAGCTTCATAGAACTTCTGTTCCATGGTCTTTTTAGCTTCGTTGAATTTCAATTCTATCTTCTGTTCCATGGTCTGGTTAGCTTCATAGAACTTCTGTTCCATGTTTGTGTTAGATTCATTGAGCTTCTGTTCCATGGTTTGTTTTATCTCAGTCGTCATTTGCATAATTTGTCGCTGCACAGCTAACAAAAGTCGATCCTCAGATGACAAACTTGGTGTTGCACTAATTTCACCTGGATTACTGGTATTAGATTCCTGTTGCACTATTTCACTATCCATTTTTCTTTTGATGACCTTACCGCTTCGTAATACGGTTAAGTTCGTATTCATAAATGGTAATATCCAAGTAAATTCAGCCCTACTTTCCTTCTTCGGGAACTGAATTTTCAAAAGATCCCGGGTTTGGTAAACCAAATTTTTATAACGACTCTATAGAAAAGCGTCGTCAACCTGGTCCGTCTGGTAAAATATAAGTTACGAAGCGATAATAACTTTTCTTTATGCAAGAATCAACTCAGATATTCAAAGATCATTAGCCTCACCTTTATTGCTTGATATGTCTTAAATATTCCTTTTTAAAACCGTGAAATACATAAATTCACTTGACTAGGTCAACACATAACATGTACATAGCCACAACTATCCCATAATAATCTCTTACATATATTAAAAACATTCTTCTTTTCTGTTAATTTAAAATGAACATTCTACTAAGTATATTACATATTTATGAGCACTTTTTGCCCACGGTACAGGTAAATATTATACAAACTAAAGTATTTCGTTATATAATATATAATCTAAATACATTTACAAGTGGATACGGTAGAAGATATGTGTGTGCGTAGAAAGTGATGTGAAGCTATAGGGAGATACCTTTTTCTAATATTCATTTTTTTTAAAAAATGTGCAGTAAGACAGTAGTGTGCCATTTTATATTTTGTTATATTATTTAATTATTTATTGACATTATATCTTGACATTATTTAATTATTTTAACATTCGTATTACCACAAAAGTACACAACAAAATAATAAACAATTTATGCCTTTTTTGAATTGTTTATTTATTTTATTTTATTTCCAAAAGAAATCGGTGTTCTTAAGAAAGTTATGCTTTCTCTACAGCTGGCAATTTGTAGATTTCATGGACCCAACCCATGTAACTCAAGTACACGCCCAGGACCAACAGACAATTACGCCGTTCCTTCGGAAGATAAATTTTGATATTATATATTTGACTAAATTTTAAATAGACTCCGAAAGTTTCTAAATTAAATTCTAAATTTCTAATGAACTGTAAATTTATGAAATGTATTAAAACATCCCTGTAAATGTCATTGAAAAGGAGTTCACATAAAGTAATAAATTACTCTCTCTATATATATACATATAATCAAAATGAAAACTAATGATGTTTGGCGGTAAACTCCTAAATTGCTATACCAAGTGTGATAATTTTTGGTAAATGTGTAGGTCATGACCCAACTTAGATTTTTAGCACATTAACTCTCCCGAGATGTTTCCCTAGAGAGAGAAAACGCTCCCATCAATAACATTCCAATGCTAATATATGGGGAATAATTTAATATTTGCAACTAAATTTGCATAACAGTCAGTTTTATTTTTCAAGCACATTTAAACTGCAGCAATAATGCAATATTCGGTCAACGGAAATTCCCTTGTCTGAATTATTTCTACGAATAAGAAATTATTTGCATATTTCCTAATGAAAAAGAATATTTACATTATACTTACCTGTAGATGAAATATATCTAGAAAAAATAATGGCGCTTATTTGTAAATCCGTTTATGAAAAAAAATATTTAGAAATTTTCATGTTAATTTGTAGATCTGTTAATGAAAGTTATCTAGAAATATGAATGATGTTTATTTGGAGATTTATTAGTGAGATATACATACATATTTTCAACATCTTATGATGCTTATTTATAGAAATGTTATGAGATATTTATTTAAAACATGCGAAGAAAATTATTTGGGTTGTTTTCTAGAAAATCAGTAGAACAGAACTTAACCAATAAATTACATAAATTACACAACTTATGTAATTTTATGAGAAAAATGAATTGTGTTACACTGTAGAGTATATAATAAAATTTACTTTTCAAGTATGTACAAAACCGTAAAAGCCTCCCGAAACAATTTAACCCACTAGTAAAATGTTCTTTATCCTATTGTACAGATAAAACCCATGATGCAACATATTTGGATTGTTAATTTAATCGTTATTAATGAAATATGAAGAAAATTGATTTAGTTTTGGAAAATAAATCGTCTATAAAAATATATGTGTTCAACAAGTAAAGTACCCGCTCCGAATTTATCCAAAAGAATTTGTGGTGATTTCTAAGCTTTGACAATGACATATTTATTGAAGAAATACGTTTACGAGGAAGAACCAGACTCATTGCTCTTAAAATAATCTGAAATACGTGAATGAAGAAATGCGTCCAGTTTTGAATCTGCTTTCTTCAACAGGGATACCTTCTGTTATATTTTAGGCTTTTACTGAATCATTTATTTACGATATACGAAAATGATCACTAGATCCATTTTCCAGAAAATTGTTATAAGTCAACCTACCAGTAAAGCGTTCATTTTTGGATTTTCTTCTGAAGAAAAAGAAATATATCATGCTCTAAATTTCTCAGTGTTAAGTGTATTCATAAAACAGACATAAGTGATCTTAGCCGTTTCCACGTAAATTGTCGCATCTAAGCATAATGACAGGAAAAAGAACGTTTTCTTTAACTTTTTACAAGTCAGACCAAATCGCTGTAATTGTTTCCCTCAAATTTCGTCCAAAAAATGTTCATGTCTTCAATAAATTAATTATTTTCAGATTATTTCTAGAAAAGTGACTCCCGGGAAAGAAATTTGAAGTTCAACACTTCATGAAGAATTCCGTTTACGTTATGTTTGCAACTAAAATCATAATTATGTAGCTTATGGTCTAATAGTTAATTGTTTACGAAAGTCCATTAAAAGAGATAAACATTACGAGAAGTAAATTATGGTATTAGCTCAGTTTTAATTCTGTTGGATGTAGGCCACTTGACATCGAAAGAATTCATATGTCATATTCATATTGTTAATGTAATGTTTGTATATGAAAGATATTAGAAAGTGTCGTTGGAGTTGTTTAATATAAATCTCAGAAAAAATTCACTCCAAAATCAAGTCTTTCTAGACTTTTCCTAGAGAAACATAGCATAATGAATCTCAATTTTATAAGATTCTTAATGAAAAGTTTCTTTTATATGATACATGAAAAGAAAAGTAGCCTGAACGATCTTTGAAAGTCATGTTAAATCTTTCAGCTGAGAAAAACCCCGTTCTGAACGTTATCATTTGATTAATTATATGATCATTAATAAGAATTTTTAAATAAGTCTACAATTAACGTTTAAGGATCTTGACTACAGCGAAATTAAACTCCCGCTAATTTTAGAGTTTTTCTGTAATATCTTGAAAATAAATAAAAATATTCGAAAAGCAGAAACGTAGTGATCTAGACAATACGATTTTGCATGTGATATCTTTACCACAATCCACTTATTTGCTTTCGGTATGCCGCTATTTACACAATCCGCAAACAATTCTAAATCTATCTACAGTTGCAAATCGACAGTAGATACATGAGTTGTGATAACGGTATCACATGCAAAATCGTATTATCTAGTTCACTACATTTCTGCTTTTCAAATATTTTTATTTGTTTTGAAGATATTACAGAAAAAACTTTAAAATTAGCGATAGTTTAATTTCACTGAAGTGAAGACCCTTAAGGGAAAAATATCCAAAGATGAGACGTATGAAAATCGATAGAAATGATTGAGTTGAACAAGTGAAGGTAAATCCTCATGCGTAGTTTCCGAAAAAAATCGAGAAAAAGAATTTTTTTTAGTAAGCCTAAAGAATTGATAGTGTACAATAACTGCAGTACCTAATAAGATAAAATCTGATAATGAAATATGAATAAATGATTTTTTTCATGAATTAATGATATACCGTAATGACACCAGCAAAGAATATAGTACACAATGTTTATATACATTACAGTTATTGTCATACTTCAAATATTGATAATGTACTTTTGGTTTATCTGTAACACTGCCAAAAGATGACATAATATAAATCGAAGGACTACATCGAACAGAACAATATGACATGTTTCTGGATAAATTGCAACTTGTTCCCGAGAAAATAAAGATAAACGAATTTTCACTATGTTGGAGAGTTTGTGGTTCATTGCCAACCTGATTCAGCTGATAATCGTCATTCTAATAAAATTGATTAACTATTTATTAACATACTGTATTTTAAAACATTAACTGTTAAGGAGCAAACATATAAAGCATATTTATTGTAGTCTGGTCTCTCCTAACAGTGATACACTTTTTGTTCATTCGTATAAATTCAAGGAAAGTCTATTAGTAGTGATAAGTTTTTATGAACAATTTTCTATAATAATAATAATAATAATAATAATAATAATAATAATAATAATAATAATAATAATAATAAATAGTTCCATAGATTTCGTTTATATTTCACTAATAGATTACATGTATTTTTTTACAAATCTTTGAAGACTGACAATATTTATTTTACTTTATTTAGATACTAATGGGAAATAAGTTTCATTCACACGAATTATTCAAATGTTATTGTTATTTATGTTATTTTGTCTATATTTCATAAACAAATATTTCATTAACTAGCCTACAAAATGTCACATTGAATAATTCTACTGGTAGAAGATGGTACCGCGAGTTCTAGTGTATAGTCACGCACTTCGCACTGATTCAAAAGTAGCTTTTCGTTGGCAAACTAATACATCAGCAATATAAAGTGTTACCGAAAACGTACATTTTAAAGTTAAAAAAACGCACAAGCAGGTAACAGGTAATCCGAAAACTTTGTTTGTTTTTCGGCATTTATTCTTTTAAACAAGGTAAGTATGAATAATACGCATTAGTAAAGGCATTGAAACCTAAGCACACTAATATGATTTTTAAAATAATATTTTTCTATGAAACTTTACCGAAGACTGCAAACATACACACACACACACACACAAATATTCATATGGCTTTCAGTATTTCAGTTACAAACAAATTCTACTTAATATTGTAGTTACCAGACTACGTACTGGTGAAAATCTTTACATATGCGATGCCTACAGTAACTTTTATACTTCAATTTCCGTTTTCGTATACTGAGAAACAAAGACACCATCCATGGAGTTCAGTAAATAGTGTATATACTGAATATTGTGCTAAAGTCCAACTAAACTAATATTATTACCTTAGTTCCATAGGTAACTAACATCCTTGTACCAATCACTATTCATTTTAAGCCTGTACAGTTTTCCCCTTGATGATGATTACATTAACTAGAGATGCTGCTGAAAACCTGTAAATAAATAAAGTTTGAAATTATTAAAGTTTAAAATTGTATAGTAAGTGGTGAAGCGATGAAAATAACTGTTTTGAGTGAATAAAGCTAGCCGAAATAAAAATATTTTTTTCACTTACGTTTCTATAAAAATGTTTACGGAAATAAAAATAAAGAGCCAAATTTAGTATTCAGGTCGAAATTAGTTAAAAATAATACGTTTCTATAAATTGCAGCATGAGCCATAGATACAACCCCTCTTACACTTTGAAGGTAAGTTTGCTTATACTGTGAAGGCAAAAAAAAAAAAGTACCTGCAATACGAGGGAGTTAATTCGAAAAATTTAAAAAGCATGAACCGTTCTGTTGTATACAATTTAAAACTTTGTTTCATAATTGTCTTAACAGATTTAGTAGTACTTTTCTAGATTTGAGCCAGTACATGTAGAGTTTAGATTCTTCAATTTATTTTTATGATTTGGTATTTTGATGAAATGTACCATTATCGTCAGTTCGTTCAAAAGATATTTTTGAAATATCCCATATTCTTTTCATTTTTTTTAAAATGAAAAGCATAGAGCTGTATAAAATCCCAATGAACTATGGATTTATTTCTTCCATGGGTCACTAAGTAATTCAGAAAACAATCATCAATCAGCATTTGAATTTTAAAATACTCATTCATATTACAATATTTTATTTATTACTTCTGTGTGATTTTTTTAAAAAATAAATATTGGTTTGGTTAAGAATAGAAGGTTGGAACACAAACCGATGAATCACATTTCGTTGTTTAAAATTATTTTTCTTTGCTTATTGGAAGACTTCTTGAATTGAATTGAGTTTAACGTTCCGTTCAGCAACAAGGCTACACGAGACGTGGACTTACTAATTAACGAGGAATCCGAAACATGAGCTCTCACCGATGAATCTAACTCGGGTCTTCCACGCCAAACGCGCGTACGCTAACCGCTTTGCGACTGAGAAGCTCGCTTATTGGAAGAAATCTATAGTGGTGTGCATAAGTTTCACCAAGAAATACAAAATTAAATGGTACATACTTCTCTAGGTCTCCTGTGTGTAACTGATTTATAAGAAGTTTATTTTATCATAAACATCATAAACTTCTTCATGTATTTACTTAGTCTGACCGTATATCCAATAGGGAGATACAAAATCTCAAAAAGTACTTGGTGGATCACCATCAATTTTGGCCAGAATGTTTCTTTGCAACGATGCCTTCAAAGTAGCCTGAAGCGACATTTATAAACTCTTCTTAAGATTGTCATATAGTTCTCTCTGTGAATTCATAATTTGTTGTCTGTCCTCTTCTCGAATATCATCTATCGCATTCAACTTTCTTAGTTTGCCAGCATTGGGCTATCATCTCCATTCGCGTTTAACGCACTTCTATTTGACACTTGCGCACTTGCAATTTTTCTACTTGTATATAACTTACTGCATTATTTAGTAAGCTTCCTGTATACTTTGTAGGATTAAATGTGTACATTGTCTGTGCTTAATGTATTTTTTTTCTTTATCACTCGCTTGGATCCTAGTAATTATCATTTTTCAAGTTAAAGTGTTTGAGTCCCTTAATCATTACTCCATATCTTCCGCGTCCCCAGATCTAGAATCACTGTTATAGATTACATTTGAAGTTGTTCAAAAGTTGCAGCTACGTCTGTAATGATTTGTTTGTAAAACAAATATACTATCTCGTATAAATTGTAGAAATAATTAGCTGAATTCAGTACAACCAGCAAATGTATTCCACTGTTGATCCTCCGACAAGAAGATATTCCGTTGTGGTAGAAGAAAAACCTTCATTCTGCCTCTTTGATTATATTCAGCACGTGTAAACAAGTGCTCAATTTGTCACGCTTGCTCACGCGTGATATAGTACGTATTCGCAATTCGACCGCCATTGGATTAGCATCAAACAATATATGTTTAAATCTTTCGTTCTATATATTCATGCTTTCCTGTACTGGCAAAATTGCGATAACTCAACTCCTAATTAAAATAGAAAATTGATTCATACCTGACTTGAATTGCAACTATGTAGTGTTTTTTGGTATAGGCTTTGTTTGAATATTCTTAAAATAAAGAAAAACACAGGAAAGTTTTCAAAATTTTCCTACAGAATGAATGTTTTCAAATTTTATTCCCTTATAATTTGGCAGCACTGCTTCAAAGATAAATGAAAAGTACTTACGCATAGTGCAGTACATTCTAAAAACAAGAATTTTAGGAATAATACAAAAAATGGATCAAAAGATTTCGATCTTGATCAAGATTTTCGGGAAGGATCCAAAAAATGCATCAAAAGATTGCGAACTTTGCCAATAATTAGTTTTTAGATCACGGACCACAAAATAATTGAAAGGAACCTAAATAGAGATTTCATACTTTTTAAAGGAATAAGCACATCATGTCGAGTTATGGGATAGTTTGGGTTTGACTACATTATATGTAGTTCTCGAGATATGAGGCGTACAAGAAAATTTTTGATTAAATGAAATATTTTGGATTTTTTTGGTTCACAAAATTTTTGAACAGCCCCTAAGTCGGGTTTTCATATTTTTTTCGGAATAAACACATCATACTCAGTAAATTTTTAGTTTTGGTTTGACTACACTATATGTAGCTCTCAAAATATGAAGCATACAAAAATATGTTTGATTAAATGAAATATGTTGAATTTTGAGGATCAGGGTCACTAACATTTTTGAACGGCCCCTAAAGCGACTTTTTACATTTTTGCGGAGTAAGTACATCATACTGAGTAAATTGTTAGTTTTGGCTTGACTACACTATATGTATAGTTCTCAAAATATAAAGGTTACAAGAAACTGTCTGATTGAATGAAATATATTGAATTTTTATTGAATTTTTTGAATCAGGTGCCAGAAAGCTTTTGAACAGTCCCTAAATCGAGTTTTCGTATTTTTATGCGGAATAAGCACATCATACTGAGTAAACCATTAGTTTTTGTTTTAGTACACTCATTGTAGTTCTCAAAATATGGGGCGTACAAGAAAATGTTTGATTGAATGAAATATATTGATTTTTTTAAATCAGTGGCCACAAAATTTTTGAACGGACCCTAAGTCATATTTTCGCATTTTTTACGGAATAAACTCATCATACTGAGTAAATTGTTTGTTTTGGTTTGACTACACTATATGTAGTTCTCAAAATATGGGGCATATAAGAAAATGTTTGATTGAATGAAATATATTGAATTTTTTTGTATCAGGGTCCACAAAATTTTTGAACGGACCCTAAGTCAAGGCCTCGTATTTCTTACGGAATAAGCATATCACACTGAGTAAACTGTTAGTTTTGGTTTGAGTACACTCAATGTAGTTCTCAAAATATGGGGCATATAAGAAAATGTTTGATTGAATGAAATATATTGAATTTTTTTGTATCAGGGTCCACAAAATTTTTGAACGGACCCTAAATCAAGGCCTCGTATTTCTTACGGAATAAGCATATCACACTGAGTAAACTGTTAGTTTTGGTTTGAGTACACTCAATGTAGTTCTCAAAATATGGGGCGTACAAGAAAATGTTTGATTGAATGAAATATATTGATTTTTTATTGAATTTTTTGAATCAGGTGCCAGAAAGCTTTTGAACAGTCCCTAAATCGAGTTTTCGTATTTTTATGCGGAATAAGCACATCATACTGAGTAAACCATTAGTTTTTGTTTTAGTACACTCATTGTAGTTCTCAAAATATGGGGCGTACAAGAAAATGTTTGATTGAATGAAATATATTGATTTTTTTAAATCAGTGGCCACAAAATTTTTGAACGGACCCTAAGTCATATTTTCGCATTTTTTACGGAATAAACTCATCATACTGAGTAAATTGTTTGTTTTGGTTTGACTACACTATATGTAGTTCTCAAAATATGGGGCATATAAGAAAATGTTTGATTGAATGAAATATATTGAATTTTTTTGTATCAGGGTCCACAAAATTTTTGAACGGCCCCTAAATTGAGTTTTCGTATTTTTTAGGAAATAAGCATATCATAATGAGTCCCCATCAGGAAGTCGCGGTCGGAAAGAGGGATTCCCGCCGTCGACGGTGGCGGGCCACAGGAGACAGTCGGCACCCGTCCGCGACGGCACAACGATTTACTTGCTCAAAGTTTCCGACCTTTTGCCGAGCGGTCGAAAATCGTAAAATAAAATGCCCTTTGCCGACACTTTGCCGACTGTTGCCGACCATCAGAGTCGGCAAAATCGTCTGAAAGCCCTCTTTCAGACCCTCTGCCGACTCCTTCTGCCAGCCTCTTTTCGACGGCGGCGCCGGCGCATTTACTGCACCTTTACGGATGTTTGCCGACTGCTCGGCAAGGCAATTTTCCGACGGTGGCGCTGGCACATTTAATGCTCATTTCCGGCTTTTTGCCGACTGCTCGGCAAGGCAACTATTCGTCGCGGTCGAAAATCGCGCGGAAAGACGCCGGATGTCCGGCGCCGGCAATCCGACCGCGGCATTTGGTCGGCTTGGACAAATTGTCCGACTAGATTCGGCAGGATCCTGATGGGGGTAAATTGTTAGTTTTGGCTTGACTACACTATATGTAGTTCTCAAAATATGAGGCGTACAAGAAAATGTTTGATTGAATGAAATATATTTAATTTTTAGAATCAGGGGCTACAAAATTTTTGAATGAACCGTAAATTGAATTTTCGTATTTTTTTTTACGGAATAAACTCATCATACTGAATAAATTGTTTTTTTTTTTTGGGGGGGGGGGAAGTTGAGTACACTATACGTAGTTCTCAAAATATAGAGCGTACAAGATAATGTTTGATTAAATGAAATATATTGAATTTTTGAATCAGGGACCACAATTTTTGAACTGCCCCTAAATCGTATTTTCGTATTTTTTAATGAATAAACACATCATGCTGAGTAAATTGTTTGTTTTGGTTTGACTACACTATATGTAATTCTCAAAATATGGGGCGTACAAGAATATTTTTCATTGAATGAAATGTATTGAATTTTGTGGTTCAATGTCCATATGTGACTACTCTATGATGGCTCATTCAGTGACAAGGCCTTTGCTCCGACGCTGTTCTACTATGCGGAAAATGATAAGTTTGAAAGAACAATAACAACCTTTACCTTCAGCGAATTTTTTCGCCAGCAGTTTGCCGATCACAATATTTTCAGCTTGGTATACAAAACAGAGGAGAGACGGATTCTCATGAGAGTATAGATTTGTTGCTCTTGTGAAACTCGGTTTGATAGATGTCGCTGTCTACACGTTGGTCGGATTGAAATGAATCAGCCTCTGTAAGTGTTCTTTCACAAATTCACTCAAGTTCAGGATTCTCCATAAAAGTATCCCAAAATGTTTTTTCACCAGTCCACTAGAGTTCAAAAATACCTCCAAATACAGCCCTATCTCTAAGTATCATTTCACAAATTAGAGTTCAGGACAGTTCTTGAAAATTTTTCACAAACCAGGACTCTCTACATTATTCGTTAATATTATCTCATTTGTGTATGATTACTACAGTTGATAATTGAAATCAGAGTAAGAATAAAATTACAGCCATCTGAGTTTGTATTAAGATCTTGTGGACAAAGTTACCTCTTTTAGAACAATTAAATTCACGAGATGCGGAATATAGTAATAATAATAATTTTTATTACAGTATTCCATACAGTATTGAGGTAAAACACAACACTTTTTATGGTAAATAAAAATAAAAATAAGAATCCTAATAATACAATGGGAAACGAAGGTCGGAATAGGTTCCTTGTCGCTTTGTTACAACATTCAAAGCTTTTAAATTAAAAAAAAATAAAGGAATAAACTAAAAGAAGTCGTTTTCAAATTAGATGTAGTGGAATGTTGCTACTCAACACACTAAAGCAATCAGTCAAATCATGTACAAAGAATTAGTCAACCTTTTCAAAATTTCACATTTCCAGTATAACGGAACAATTGTACTACTTCTTATACTATGGTTTGGAACTTTGAAGCCGATGTTGTGTAAACAGTATTCACTGTCATAGGGTCTACATGTATTTCAAGTATCTTTTCTATGAACTACAAATTTACACTTGTTAAAATGACATTGGTTAGAACTTTCAGTGGTGAAAAGGATATAGGGCGTACTTATGAAAATGCAATTTGTTACGTAACAATGAAAAAATAGTATCATAAAATTGCACATGGGAAATTTACCCTCTTTTTCCTGAGCTTCAATTTTTAGCTGGTATATCTGTTCTTCTATAAGCAAAGAGACAAAATTAATGGGAAACATTTTAAACAAACACCACTGATGTGAGAAACTATCAATGAAAGATTCTACCCAATATCGATACCTACAGGCACACATATGCAGGAATTTATTTCGGGAGAAGTTAAAAGCGTTTATGGGGTCCAAATTTAATATGAAGGAAAATTATATTAAAAATTGTAAAATCACCCATAACATTAGATTAAATTTCCAGAAAATTTGGAATGTTTGGGAGGGATTTCGGACCCTCAGGATCCATCTCCTGCGTATGTACCTGGGTACTTAGCTAAATTACTTTGTCACACAATAAAAATGATAGTTTTGGCGGAAGACGTCGTGTAGTTTTGTCATGTAGTGAAATTGTTGATAAAGGAAATAGTCGTATTCCGAAACATCGAGATTAACAATAACTTTAGTTATATAATATTGATCTTTTACAACATATTACAAGTAAGTATTCTTTCTATGTTTATTTTATGATAGTCGAGTGTTGTATATCATATGCAGTCAATTGATTGATTCCCTAATATCAACCTTTAAGGTGACTTTTTAAATAGGCGAATAGAACGAGTCCTGACTCACGTTAGTGCATGCTGCTGAATATTAAGAACACTACTTTTATATTCAAACTCCCTTCAGACTTGCTCATTTAGTAGCATTAGTTTCGACGTGACTCGGGCCCCCCTTCAAATGAAAATTTGATATCGTATTCCGCTAGGAAGTCGAAGTATCAGTCAATGCAATGACGGTACTCTGGTTCTCCTAAAGTGAATAAATTCAAACAAACAGTCAGTTCACAAAATCAGTACAACGACGTTTTGGAACCAAATGGATTTGATTCTTATGGAATTCTTAAAACCAGGGCGAATAATTACAACGGTGTGTCAACCAAAATCGGATACGCTCTGGAAATCTTTTGACCCATGACAACGCTCGCCCATACACAACTGGTCGTACTGTTGAGATAATTGAAAGATTTCGATGAGAACTATTCAATTATCGCGCTTGCAGCTCCAACCTTGACCGCAGCAATATCTTTCTGTCTCCTTCATCTGAAAAGGTGACTTGCATCTAAGCTTTTCAACGACAGTGATTATCTCAAGACGTTAGTTGTGGACTGGTTGTACACAGAAATGCCTGGAGGTTCGTAGTGAGTACGTCGAAAACAAGCCAAGGTATGTACTTCTGTATCAATCACAATATATTTCATCTATCATTTTTTTTTAAAAAAAAATAAATATCGGCCCTTCTTTTTGATGTAATTCTGATTTTCGTGGAGCAAAATGTTTGTTTTCTTGGAAGGTAGTGAATTACCGCTGTGTGTTTGGATGGCAATTTGTGAACGACAAGACAATCTACTAAATGCCACTCTTTTTACAGGGCTTCCGCTCTCTTTACAATACACATTATTACCACTGAAAAGGTTTGAGCCTCCGATCTTATTTTCAAGCTACTTTAAACATTATATAAAGTTACTTTTAAAATATTTCCTACGTGGAGAATTGTCCTGATCTATAGCACCTAAGAGAGAGGATTGCAATATTTTAATCACTGTCTGATATTACCAGCGAAGCTGGGTGAGATTAACTGCTGATGGTGCTTATGGTGTTTAAAAGGAGCAACGATTGGTGCATATACCCAAATATGCATATACTTAAATATATTCAGATATAACCAAGATAAATCAAAACGTTAATAATTGCTAGGATATTTTATATGCATATTTTTTCATCAGAAGGAAACCGACTTTTTATTTTGTACTTTTCTCGTCAAACATGATAATTGCATAGATTTTGCTTCTCAAATCTTGTAATTGGAGGCCGAAAATACATACGTTTAACATAAATTCGAATGAAATTATAAATTCAATAAACGATATTCAGATTCGAATTTTGTATCCTCGATCAATCAGGTCATTTTCAAAGTTATGACTTTTTTGCTTTTTTCAGTGGAGCCGACAAGAATTCATATTGAGAAGTTTCTCCTAGAGGTGTTTCAAGTTAACCAGAGGGGGAAAAAACAGACACTTTCCAGTATGACTTTGGCTCTGTAATTTGATGTCGGAAGGACTTCGGATGCTGTCTGTGTGTTGCCGAGCAGAACCGTACAAGTTTTTCTGAAAGTCTGCCTTTTTTGTCATGAAACCCGGATCATGCTTTGTAATCCTACTAATCTTCTAATTCCAAGATTTCGGAACCTCAGGGATGCCCATATATTGAGGTGAAAGGTCATGATACCCGAACAAATTGGTAGCTAAAATGTTATTTTAATTATACTTTAATCAAGGTCACACTTTTGAGGAAATGAGGATTAGAGTGAAGGATAACTACACTGAGAAAAATCCGTTCTCCGGACACTGGTATATTGTACAAATATACGGTATCCTCTTGCTTACTACAGAAATCAGTACGAAGCATACGTTATCTGTATGCTACATAGGCACTGCCCTTAGATGTTACATCATGCCATTGCAGGATGTTTGATATCTAACAGTCTTCCTTATATTACATATTTATGTATGCTACCTTCGTCAGCTATATGTTATTTACGTCCATTTGTATGTGAGATCCTGACCACCTATATTGTTTCATACGGAAAGTACATATAGATGGAAAACTCACACGGAAAGTACTATAAAACATGCATTTTCAGTTATACGTCTGCTGTACGTTAAGTCCAAAAACTACAGGAATTAGTCATGTAACCTACCTTTTTAGGCACGCCACTTACATTTTTTTCTCAGTGTAAGTATGCTTCAAGTTCTATTCCTTTTCAGACGACATGTTAATTGTAGAATTTAGGGATGTCCTTCCACTTGCGTACATTCCCACTTCCGTACATGTCAAAATCTTTCCCAGTTCCGTACAAGTGTCAGTTCCAATAAAATGTTATGATTTGAAAGCAAGATAAGAATTCTCACTTCCGTACAGGTTCAATAGCTATTACTGCTTGTGTAAATTTTTGTTAGTTTTTGAGCAGAGGGGGATATGAAATCTAGGGGTTTCATTTTGAGTAGCAGCCACGGTTTTTCTTCAAGTAGATGGTAAGTGTATTTTTTTTGGGGGGGGGGGGTTGTCTCTCCCGAAAAGCCTAACAGCTGGAAAGATTGTGGAATGGTCCTCCTGGACCGGAAGAGCCTAACAGATTTACCAACTTGTGGAAGGAGAGTGATACCGTCATTAAAATTATTATTATTATTATTATTATTATTATTATTATTATTATTATTATTATTATTATTATTATTATTATTATTATTATTATTATTATTATTATTAAAATAATGAATTTACAGTTTTCTTTACTTTCAGCGTGTTGTAGGTTCGCAAAAACGATGAACATACGTCGTTCGTTCAAAATTATATAAGTAAAAAAGAACTGTCGGCTATTTATGATGGATATCAATATAGGATACATAGGATTAATAAGGAAAATGTAGGAAGTTGGTTATGCATTAACAAAATAAAGGAATTGTGTCGGGGCTGAATGCAGACACAGGGTTAAAATGTTCTTGGTGTATCTAATCATGATTGTAAGGGTGATACAATTTTGACTGAGCGAAGATGTCACGGCTAAGAAACGTGTTCATGAAGATGATGTATCTGTTTCGAAAATATACAAGGAAGGAACTGCTGATTTATATGGGAAAGATTTCGAATTGTTAATAAAACTGCCTTCGTGCATGTCGGTCAAAAGTTCTCTATTGAGAAAGACAAAGAGTTAAGATTATCCGAAACTAATTGACCACACGCCAAAAATATAGTTTTTAACCGATAGTCTTCTAAGAATGGATGATGGTTCCAATTTCTTGCTATTTGACGACAGAGAAGATGAGGAAGAAGAGGACCATAACGTTTGCTAGCAAAAAAAGAAAAAGAAAAAAAGAAAAAGAAAAAGAAAATAAAAAAAGAAAAAAAAGTAGAGATAGAGTCTTGAAACCTGCATGACCTTGTTTATTAATGGCACGTTTAAGTGCTGCAGCAAACTTTGCTCCCAAATTTTTGTAATTTATGCAAATATTGGAAGTTTAATGGAGGAAACTATTGTGATTCCAGTGTATTTTGGCCTTCTCCCGAAGAAGTAGTTATCGTAGACTTCAAGAGAGCAGTAATTCTTTTAGAAAAATTTTTCCTTCAGCTTCCATAAGCGGATGCAATATTCATTTTAACCAGTGTCTTTGGCATAAAATATAGAATTTGGGTTTGGTTACAGACTACAAAAATGATATAAGACTTCACGTTCGAATGTGTGAGTGAGCTTTCCTTCCATTAGATAGCGGTTGGCTGTGTATTCAAGAGGATACCCACTCATCCTCTAAGCTTGAGCGGTTCTATGACTATTTCGTTGACTAGGAATCTTTATTTTAATATCATATTTAATTTCTAAAAATTTGCATTTACAAAAATTATGTGAAATAACTATTCTTATTAGCGAAGTAAAATCTGGACCTAAATATCTTAAAGCAAAATAATAGAATTAAATATCAGTTTCTATGTATTAAAAGTTGAACGACCTTTAACACAGAAAATACGTAAATCAGTAGTTTGCAATACATATTTATTAATATCCATTAAATGTTAATAAAATGTTCTAATTTATTTATTTGTCTATTTATTATTATTAATATTTATACGAATAAACACACTGAATTTTCAGTTGCAAATTTTGAACCTGTATGATATTTGCACTCATTAATGTGCTAAAATGAGTTGAGAATTCCGAAAAGATATTTTTGTTTTAGTCAAAAACACTTCCGGCATACCTTTTCTAAACCTACAGTCATAAAGTTTGAAACAAGAGGAATTGATTTTTACCCAAAGTCGAAATAATCTGAATTTGAAAGTACTTCTATTAACAAGAGATGACCTTGTTATGATTTACCATGTTCCGCTTCCAATGTGATTAAAATTGTCCTTTGTAATTCGAAGATTTTACTAGCAATGAGTTGTTAATATGTGCATTGCTAAACAATTATACTTTTGAAATTGTTCGTTTCTCATGATTGAAAATGTTCAAAAGGAATATAAGAAATCCAAATTTGCGCTATTTAGAAATTACAAACGTTCATGATCACATTTTTTGAAGTTGAAATACTGTTTTTTATATTTTAAGTTTACACTCCACATATACAATGCTTGTCCATCAGAAAGTCGACTTGGCGCGAGCTCAGATCAAACCACGGGCCCCCAACACACCAGAAGTAATCGTTCTACGACTAAGACACGCGGCCAGTCAAAATTGAAATATTTGTGATATTTTAAATTAAGAATATAAAGACCAGGTGTCAGCCAAGTAGCAAAAAGAGCTTAGTGCACACTTTGTGAAATTGGCTCACATAAGCGTACTGAGGTTGCAAATATTCTTAATATTATAAAGTTTATTCCCTGCACAATTCTTAAAATTCGACAAGCAATATTCTCTTGTATTTTCACACTAATCATGAAAAATATTTCACATACGTTAACTATTGCATATTGATATATGTATATAGTACACATCATATCTTTAATATTAAACTTTTTCCCACTTGTGATCTAATTAAATTGAATTATTTTGGGACAATGTTGAGCAAAAAGGATCCAGCTATTTTGTTTAAAAAATATTACAATTTCGGTAGTTTCTCTTCACATCAGGTTAGTTAAGGTTACGTTAGGTTAGTTTTGGTTAGGTTAAGTTACTTTATGTTAGATTATATTAGTGTAGATATCCAGCGTAATTTTTGAAAAAAATGATAGAATTTCGCTGATTTCTAATAATATTAGGTTAGTTCAGGTTAGTATAAGTTAGTTTAGGTTAAATTTGGTTAGGTCTAAGTACTTGCTTCTTCCGTAAATATTGTATTTTTTACATAATCTGGACCCCGTCTGCTAAACATTTACCTTATTTTCTATAAATTTTAAAATCATGTAAAACTTATTATCAAAAACCGAAAATGTGAGTCTGCGGTAATTACGCAGTAGACGTATTCATTATGCATTAGGTATGTCTCTAATGCAAATTTGTAAGAAAATATCCTTCCTTTTATTGTGTTCAATGAAGAATGTCACAATATTCAACACATAACAGTTTCGAATATTGTAACATTCGGATGCCGGATTTCGATATTCCATCCGTGTTTAATTTTATTAGAACTAAAAGTTGAAAGGCATCTGATTCATATTTCATCAGTGTTGTACTAATTTATAATAAATTTCTATAATAACTGTTTGTTACAATGTTATTTTTTTCAATGTGTAATAGTAAAATATCTTTCAGTTAAATTTTAAATTTATTACATTAATCACAATTGATGATGGTTATCGTTATCATCAATCCTATTTCTTTTTCGTCACTCTTTTTATTACTATGAAAAAAGAAATAATAATAATAATAATAATAATAATAATAATAATAATAATAATAATAATAATAATAATAATAATAATATTTATTTCAGTGTCATGAACAGCCTAACGACAAAAAAATACAGCACGTTATCAAACAAAAATAAACACATATTACATACATGTAACCTATCTACTAAAACAATATAACGTAATGATAAAAGAAAATAGTCTTGAATTAAATTAAATAGTATCGGGTTAATAATTCCTTGTCACATTAATACCAAATATTTTTAGTCCCAAAATGGATAGATTGTCGAAAATACGAAAAATAATATTTGTCAAATTCTAAAATTCATTTTTCTGTACTGATAAAAAATAAACGAAATTAAAAGAATTGGTCATTCTTCTTAAAATTTGAGATTTTGGATTCAAAGGAACTGATGTTGATCGATTTCTCGTATTATAAATTGGTATCCTTGTACCTAGTATTATGCAAGTAATATTCACTATGATATCTATCGTCAAGTATTTTCTTAATAAAATTTCTTTCAATAAGTTTTCTCCTGTCGCTGTCAATAATAATAATAATAATAATAATAATAATAATAATAATAATAATAATAATAATAATAATAATAATAATAAACTTGTCCAAATTTTAAACTCAAAATTTCAAAGTAAACTGAAAGTTTTCACAATATTTGATTATTACACACTGGAAAATAAAATTATAATAACGTAATAAAATTATAACGAAATGTTCTTTAAATTTTACAACTATGATTATAAAGTCAGACAGATGCCTTTGAAACGCTAACTCTAAAAGAATTCAGTACGGATACAATATCAGAATTCTTATTTGTTGAGTTACAAACATCTCCGAGAAAATTGTGTAGAGTATATGAATACTACGATATGTTAAAAATCATTGTCTTTATATTTTTATAGTCTTGTCACTATCCTTCCTTTGAAATTTTGGTACCTATTAAGTTGTGATATGATTTGCATTATTCAACTCGTTCAACAATTAGAAACTTCTTGATATCACTGTTTCAGGATATAGAGTTAAGTATTAGAGACTTAAGGTGAAAATGTTTTTTTTTTTTTTATTCGAGTCATTTCAATATAATTTTTAATAAGTGAAAGTACAATACAAAATTTTAAGACCTATTTACCACCGGATTTCCAAATGGATTTCATGTAGCCGATACTAAAGGATGGTACTTTGGAACTAACATAGATATTTATCGTTAATTGGTGCTTGATTAACTTATAGTCTATTGTTATTTGTATCCAAAAAGTAGCTTTCAAAAACACAATATGGAATTTTGAAAAAAAAATCACATCAGTCCTCTAAAGACAATTGTGTGATTTAAAAAAAAATGGTATTTTTAAGAAGCTACTTCTAGGGTACAAATAACCATTGAAGTATAATGAACATAACTTGATTTAGTATACAAGTGTATTATTATTATTATTATTATTATTATTATTATTATTATTATTATTATTATTATTATTATTATTATTATTATTATTATTATTATTATTATTATTATTATGCTGGTAGCAAGATAAAACAAATATTTAAATAAGAAACAGTTTTTGCTAACATTGACCAATATTCATATGCAAACATATGCGAACCAGTTTATATGAATCATTTGAAGTTATGTGAGAGTAAGATTTGCTGAGGTTCAAGAATTGCATAGAAAAGCGTACATTTTATTTTATTTCAAAATTTTTGTAAGTACAATGTGAGAAACATCATTTTCCGAAAGGGCGTAGATTGTATCTCTTTTCCTAGATTGTATATCTTTCTTATATTATTAAAAAAAATCGAATTAGACATTTATATGAAATGAATTTACACGTTTTATGCCTCAACATCACGATAAAAGTGAATTTTGGATGCAGTGGTGCCCATTTCTCCAAGTGCTTGAGCGCAATCCACTTTAATTTACGCTGGGTCGCGGTGGCTCGTCAGTGGTAGAGCGTTCACTTCTGGTGCATAGGGTCCTTAGTTTGATCTCAGCTCGCATCAAGTAAGCTGTGTGCGTTGGGTTTGCTCGGGGTTCTCCAGTTTCTTCCCACTTTCTTCATTTCATTATTTCATTCATTTCTAATCATCCAGTCTCCTTTAGCCTAGCTGGCATAAATGTGGAACGTAAATCTTAAATATTTCATTTCACTTCACTTTAGTTTACCACTCTTCTCTTCCAAAAAGTGGTAGAGAATTTCGGCTTTGAATGTCACAAAACCAGAAGAACTTGATTGGTAAAATATATTTTATTCATTTTTTGAACTTTTTGCCTTAGCGTTCTTAAAACGATGTTGTAATAATTACAGTTCAATTGAAGTGCCTACTATCAAAAAACCGCCAAATTCATTTTTTTTTTAAAAACCGAAATTGAGTTATATATCGCTTGTAATATGTTTGGTCTGAAAGAATTGCATGGAAATATAATTTTGTTTAAAAGTTTAATATTTCATACTAAAAAGCTAGTTCAAATACGAGACCTTGTACACGTGTATATGCAGCATCACTGCACATTTTGCGAGATTGTTCGAAACTAAGCGAAATGGATGTGGCGGATTTTGTAGGCGCCTCAATTGTACCATTTTTTCAATGAAAAATTATGTTGGTCAAAAACATCATGGGTGAAACCTGCATATCTGTTTGGATGTGTGTACCGCTGTTATAATATTCGGTGTGTTATTTTGATCAATTTGGAAAATTGCTCTGATACTGACCATTTTTATAAACCTATGTCAGAGACCAGATTGGTTGCAGCATTACCGACAATACATATTTTGGTAAAAAGAAAAAAATAAAATAAAATACAAAATTAAAACTTAAAAAAGGACTATTATAAGTCGTCGGCAATCAGGTGAACCTGGTTGCAAAATATTGCAATATTATAGCAGATAAAATATCTAAGAAATTAATCATTTTGATATTCATTGGAAGTTATAGTGTGCCAGCGTCCAGAACAATGTTAGGTTTGAAATTAGCCCTATACGAAGGCACTATAACAGGTAGGTTTTGTAGATATAAATGCTGCTGCTATAGTGACTGCGCTCAGTGCAACATAAACTAAATCAAAGAGATGGTCATCGATAAGATGCATTATAGGAAAATGAAAATATTCAGAAGGGTTGTTATTAGTGATGTAATGCTAGAAATTTTCACCGTTGTTAGACCGTTTTTAAAAATATACCTTATACCCACTACCGTACAATATCATTTTTTCGTAAATTCAAGGTGAGTATACGCTAGCCTATACAAATATTAGACCGGAAACTGGTTTCAAGAAAAAACCTACATTCCGGTTTTTTTTCTAAAACCGGTTTTCGGTTTTCTTCAAACCCGGTTCGTTTTTTACCGAAACTGGTTTCTATGAAAACATTTGGTAAACATTTAAGGAGAAAAATGTTTTCCAAAACTATTTCTGTGGAAACGGAATCATTTAAGGAGATAAACGAAACACTATTCTGTTCAGAAATAGAACTAATTTAGAGAAAAAAACGCAACCGGTTTTGAAGAAAGCCGAAATCGGATCCGGTGAAAAACCGAACCGGTTTTTGGAGACAACCGATAACCAGTTACGGTGTAAACCGAACCGGTTTTGGAGAAAACTGGAACCGGTTTCGGTGAAAAAAACGTTTTTTGTGCCCACCACCAGTTTATATATATTAGCTGGGTTGAACGGAAAACGAATGAGAGGGTGTTAGAAAACGAATGAGAGGAGAAAAGAATAATTTTAGGTATTAGGCTATGAAGAAGAGGAAAACAAACTGGTGCGGATATCGGTTAAGCAAGAACTATATCATAAGGAACGTGCTATAGGGTATGGTGACAGGAAAGGGAGGGAGAGGGCGAAGGAGATTACAATGAATGGACGATATCAAAACAGAAAAATCGTACGTGAAGACGAAGAGGTTTGTGGAAGACCGTGGAGCAATGGAAGCTTCTCAGTTGCAGCAGGCGACCTGCCAATAATGGAAGAATTCCTATGATAATGATTTTATATATACAGAGTGTCTTAGCAGGAAGGGGCAATATTTTAAGAAATGATAGTATGAGTGATTCTAAGGAAAAAAGTTCATATGAAGATTAGGAGTTCATTCATAGTTAATTTCAAGGGTTTGAGAGCTACAGGTTGTAAACCATTTTTGACTTTGTTGCATATTGTTCACCCTGTAACTATTTTACAGAGATGCCACATAGCGGATTTGAAAGGTGATGGAATGACCTTTCCAACGGTATGCAGCAAATGGTAGTGTTGTCTTTGGAAGGGGAGCTATTGGCGGAAATTTGAGAAAGTAAAGGTTATTTAAAGAAATTTGATGGCAACACTGATTCCAAATATCTCTTAATAACTTCTTTTCCAAAGATATTACTGTCACATATTGCATATCGTTGGAAAGGCCATTCCATCCCCTTTCAAATCTGCTATGTTGCATCTCTGTAGAATAAGTACAGGGTGAGCAGTACGTAATATAAAGTAAAAAATGGTTCACAACCTGTAGCTCTCAAATCGTTGAGATTAGGACCTATGTTCATATGAACTTCTTTTGCTTGGAATCACTCATACTACCATTTCTCAAAATATTGCTCCTTCCTCCTGGGACACCCTATATATATATATATATATATATATATATATATATATATATGAAAATGAAAATTAATTGAAAGTATCTCTTTCTTCATTTGATGGTTTAAAAATAAATATTGAGGCTTATTCTTTGGCAAGTTCATAACTTAAAACACTGGCCAAAATTTGAGTTTTAATTAATATATGCTAGAAGTCAAGTTTTTCAAAGTAATTTCATTAAAAAAAAAAGCTGTACGAACTTCGGAGTTATGTTTTCTCTATAGATCAAAAAGTCATTAGATGGGACGGTTATTTTATTAGCATCATTAGATGATAGCATCGTAAAATACATTCTCTTTTTTGTCGGTTAAAGTATAAGTTTTAAACTTTAAGGAACAGTTTGTTCGAGTTCTAAATGTTTGAACTCTACAATTGAGACAGTCTAAACTAAAGGATTTTTTAAACATTTTCATCACATAAGAGAAATTTTAAAAACTAATATTTTGATCTTGTATTTTGCAGTGTTTAAATTTCCTCTAAGCAAGAAAATTTTGGAACACTAAGGTGGAAGGGCAACATAGTCATTTACAACTTTTTATTGACAACCCTGCTACCAAGGTACGGAAGAATATTTATTTTCGTTTATATACCGTTAATGTTAATAAACTTTGTATTGAATTTCCGGATATTTTTTTCAAAACAAAAAATACTATATATTCTGTTGAATTCATGAATATGAATTTGTACGCACAAAATCTTATGGAAGATTAGCAGTACCCGTGTCGTGCCGTGGAAAATCAACGCCCGGGGCGAGAGCATACGATAGCACCCCGTACATATGAGTGAGGCTGATAGACCAGTTGCGAGATGCCACCCGATACGTAATAAATCTTCAAAACTAAACCTTGCTTTTCGTTGATTTTGAGCACTTTTTACGTCCGGGGCCCTAGCCACACTCGCCCCTCCCACGACACGGCACTGAAGATACGTAAGTAAAGATATCCAATGGCACTTATTCACGATATAAATGCTCTTGTTCTAAATTCGTTGAGCATTAATATAAAACATGGCTAGGAGGCAATAAGTTGTTTTAAAAAATTCAAAACAATGCACAAACTATCAATATAGATAGCCAGAATTATATGTAATCAATTTGAAATTGCCTCAATACATAACGAATTATTTTATTTTTTCACTTAATGTTATAATCTAATATTCTTAACATTTAACATGGAAAACATATCTTTCATTTTTTAGAATCCAACAAAAGGATTAATAAATGTATGAACTCTAAGAACACCTAGATATTTTACTGTACTAGCAGCAAGTTAAAAAAAAAAAAAGACAATAACTCACATGTTGAATGTGTTTCCCTATAATTAACTTCTCTAATATGCATTTATACTTGTACCCGTAACTTTTAATTGTCTCGTGTTAACTCCAAAAAGCTGCTGGCAATGCTGTTTTCTTCATACTCATTTTCTCAATACATGAGTCATTCCGTTATTGCAAGAGCTATTTTTAATTTTTCTCTTTCTATCTTTGTTCTTTTTTTTTTTTAAATATATATATATATATATATATATATATATATATATATATATATATATATATATATATATATATATATATATATACAATCAAACAGGAAAATGTTTCAATCTTCCCCATTATATTTACATTTTATTATATAAATGGAATAACGTATAAGTAATTAATATACATAGCTAAAGCTCCCCTGCAAAATAGATTATTTTAATCTGACATACATTTTCTTAGTAAATTTTAAAAACAAATATTTACAAGAAAACTATCAAGGAAAGTGGCGGATTTTGAGGGAAATCACATCGTTTAAAATTATAATTTTATGTGCTACAAACTAAGGCAAGAAAACTTACGTAACATGTTTACTTCTTATTCGATTACGAGGATTAGGACGATAGATGAGTTTTTTTCCTAGTTTGTAGCGGATAAAATTGTAAGTTTTCCGATGTGACTCCCCCTCGAGAGCCGTTACTCAATAGGAACAAAATCACTAATTACTGGTTAGGAAGGAGTATATTGGAAACATTTCTTTGACATTTAACAAAAGAAAAAGATAGCAGAATAATATACAACGAGATCTTCGAAAGTGAACCTACATAGAGGACGGATTTTTTTTTTCGATATGTAGGAGATATAGGTTTCCTTGAAGGCTTAGGACCGAATCTGGAAAGTTTTCTTGCATTTGATACAAACCTAAATAGTGGTTTGGATCTTACTTAGTCTCATATAGCTTCGGTGCTGGAGATAATCGTTAAGATCCAGTCAAGCAACTAACTATGATTCTCGGGAGATTAAAAAAAAAAAAAAAAAAAAACACAATCTTTACTAAAGTGACTTGGAATTGAAAAGGATCGCATAGCGAACTTTTGTTTCTATGTCAATCCGGCTTCCTCAGCCACCACTAATCCCGAAAAAAGAACTGCTGGAGACAACCAGAGAGCAGAGGCGGATCTACAAGGTAAAAACTAAGGGGGAGGGACAGTCAGAACCCAGACTTGATGGACCTTATGCAGAGTCGTTTTGAAGTCTGATTAACGTCATACTACGGGGTTGACTAAAGGATGGTTATCAAAATTGTATTCAGAGTCTCTGATTAGGACGTAGTATTGGACGAAGTTAATCACATGTGACTAATTAATCTAGAGCAGAGGCTAATCTTTTACCCACGGTTTAGCGTGTGACACAACATTTCGTATTTCATATATTTTCATTTTTACAGACTACGCATGCGCTCATCTACTTTTCCATACTTGTCAATTTTTTTCTCATCCGATGCATTGGGTTTATATAAGTTAATCATGCCCAAATCATCATTTGAGTTGTACTCAAAGTAGACTCTGAATACCATAATGTGCACCTTCTTTAGTAGGGAGTTAGTATGCTTACTAAATAGTCTGAGACTAACCCTCGATTAACGAATTCTCTCTGAATACAGCCCGATATGTATACCATACTTACTTTAAACTTCCAAAAATATATAAATAATAACTTAAATTATCAAAAAACTGGGGCCTAGCCCCCCCGGTCCCGCCCTATATCCACCACTGCCAGAGAGTATAACATTTTACTAGTTATCTTATTGTTATCACTTAACTGTGAGAGTACATAGTTTAGGGTCTCTTCCTGCTCGTCGATAAGGTTAATATGCCATTTTTTTCAGCCAATTAAGAGTTCCTTAAACATTTTCTTTTTCCTTTCTGCTATCTATTTCCATTAAACCTACAAATCTAATTAAAGATTCATGCACACATTCCATATTATTAAACCAACTGAAACCCACATTGTTTGTCTGAAAAATAAAATATTTTCAACTAAACATGGTTTGTATTACCACAAATTTTAGTTTGCAGATATTTGGAAGAAAGAGCCGATTACAAAATGTTCCATCGGAATGGTGTCAATTACGCCTGTTGGCATATATTGGTGTGATCTTGGACAAAGGCAAACACACTTTCTATAGATTTCACAATGAAACATGGAAGAATATATAATAGGAAACGCTTTCAATGATAATTAAGCACTATGTGCATTCGAAAATTGACAAGTCAGATATGCCAATAAAATTATGGTGTAATAATATACGAATTATTACACATTTGCGCACACATGCATTATCAGAACATTATCAGAACGCATGCAAACTTTATCTTTATACCGAAAGAGAAGGAGAAACCTAGAACTTAGCTTTCATACAAAGTGGTGTGATAAAATCGAGGAAAAAATGTTCAAGAACGTAAATGAAAATGCTCCTCATACGTGATTATATGGAGGCAGGCTGGAGAAACCTTCATTCGAACAAAGGATTGACATCTGTTGTTATTGTTAATAATACATAAAAAGTTAAATGATTTTACATTTCAGATAGGCAAACTATTGTTATGCGCCTGTTTGCAAGAGGCTAACACACCCGTTTACACGACCTTCAAACTAACATTATTTATAGTTAGTTTCTCAAATAGTTCATGTTTACTTTCAACTTACAATAGGGATAAAGAATGTTTGTGGTTGTAATTCAAGAATTCAACAGACTTTACAATTTTCATAAGCACTATGTTCCGGAAAAAAGCTATTTGTGAAATCATTCATATGTTCTTCTGTCCGTTTTTGATCTTATTTCAAACATAAATGTGTGGGTAACATTCATAAGTAATTTTTCTTGGAAGAAGACAAAACACATAGTTTACTGGTTGGAAAGTTATTATATCATTTTATATATATTTTAAACATTGTTCAAGAGATTTTTGGTAATATGTTTTATAAACAAATGTTTTATTAATAACCCTGCAACATGACCTAATTGTTTGCTTTGGAGAAATCTACGATAGGTATTTTTTATGAGGTACGATTTTCTCAGAAGATTTCTGGAAAACATTTCTAATGATTTAGGTACACAGTTCATTAACGACCAAGCAACATATGGACGAATTAAAGTTACAGTGGTGCAAGTCACTTTTTCAAAATGAAAGACGACCACCAATGAAATTCAAACGAACGTTCATGTAAACGAGTCCAAAGTGAACTTTTTCAAACTTAAACGTACTTGAAGAGATTTTTTGCACCATTAAAATTGCATTAAAAAGTTCAGTACTGTAGACTAACCAAGATCAACGAAGTTAAACAGCTAAAAATCCGCCGTTTAAGATTACATTTAGTTCACCCACCACTTGATCAAAACTTAACGTTGAACGTCGTTCAACAGTTAAATTTCTTTGATGCACACGGCCGAAAGGCACAGAAGCCAGATTTACAGAGTAGATGGGAATTAACTCCCAATCGAAAATTGTTTATAACTTGTTTAGTAGTTTTCAATGAAATATGAGGGAAATTTTCATGAAATATGAGGATTGTTACAAAGGTTCTAATCCTACCTATGATAGAAGCAGCAGATAGTTTTTGCATGATGTTACTTTTCAACATAGTCCAATGACAAGTCAACACAGTTTGCCCATCGATGTTCTAGTAAGTAAATGCCGATGGTAAAAAATAATAATTTGTCGAAGGCGTGGTAAATTTCACCTATGGCATGCATGACGTCATCATTATTGTCAAAATGAGTAATTTTCAATTTTTTTGAGCTTTGGAAAGATATAAAAGTCACAAGGTGCCAAAGCAGGCGAATAAGGTGGGTGGGGGACCAATTTGTAACCACAACCGTGAATCGCTGCCATTGCGATGACTGATTTGTGGGTACGGTCGTTGTCTTGATGGAGAAGCACACCTGCTAATAGTTTTCCACAATGCTTCTGCCGAATATTACCACACAGTTGTCGTAGAAGATCTGCATAGTACTCCCCAGTTACTGTTCGCTCCTCAGGAAGATAATCCACCATCATTAGCCCCTCCGAATACCAGAAAAAATATAGTTACCACTTTTCCAGCTAAAGTCACTGGCTTGGCCTTTATAAGAGGGGGGATGAGGGGTGTTTCCATTGTTTGGAACTGTTTGCACTCTGGTTGGTAATGGTGGTTCCAGATCTCATCTACTATTACGAATTGAATGCGAAACACATTTGGATTTGTCCGGAAGAGATTAAGATTGTTCCTTGCAATGTTGCACTTGGTGAGCTCTTGACCACGTGCGAAAAGTTTTGGCACCAATCTTGCGGAAACCTTGGTCATTCTCAAATGCTGGGTGATAATTTGGTCAACACTTGCAATAAATAAGTCCACTGTCTCAGCAATCTACCTGATGGTCATTCGCCGATCATTCGTGATGACTTCGTACACTTTTTCTATGCTCTCCTGAGTTAGTTCTTCCACGGGCTTTCCTGGCCGAGTGTCATCTTCAATTGAGGTTCTCCCCCTCTTAAATTCGGCTGCCTATTTCTCCACTGTGGCATATGAAGGGGCACTATCGCCTAAAGTAACAAACCATCTCGATGTGGATCTCCTGCGGGTTTAAATCTTTCCCGTGGAAATATTCAATAACAGCTCACGCCTTCAATTTCTCCATTCGGTCACACTTTGCTCACTCTTCTGTCTTTCTGGACCTGTAACAACAGAATAAGAGTAGATATTAATATCAACTCTGGTATGATATAGAAAGGATAAATAAATACGGCCGAAAAGTATTACATGTATAGTATTAATATCTCTTGGTTAGGCTTAGAATTTATCTAATAATCCTCGTAAAAAGATTTTGTTCCTGCCAATAGTAGAATTGTTATGCATTGCTTAAAATTCCACATAAGCACCATCATTATCCACCAGTTTTCGTAAACGTTTGAGGATGTTTGCGACAGACGTCTTGCATATATTCCAGCGGCACCTTCGCAAGAACTTGGTGAATTCGCTCCTCCAAGTATCAAGAGTTTTACTCCATCAGAACAGTTCGGGTTCTGTGTCGGGTTAAACTTGCTTAGCAAGATACCTGTCTTTGTGAATTCTAAGGACTTTGAGTGAACATTTCCTGAACCACTTTTACATTTTCCTCAATTTGAATGTTGAGGGACGACCTTGTCTCCTAATATCTGCTACAAAACTTTGTACATTAGCTTTGAATAACAATTTCTTACGATCTTTACATCTTGTGATGTATGAGTTCCATCCACACTTCGCCACCATCTCTGTTCTTGTACCACGGACTTTCACAGTTCGTATTGGGATGCCATTTTTTCCCGCTCACGCAAGGTTTGACATTGCGCCATGATCCGTCACTGGTACCTCCAATGACATACAAGAGTTATCATGTAATAAATGCCACAATTATGAGGAAAAAATTGTTTCACGATGATTGTTTAAGTATTAAAAGAGCTATACACAATTTTTAATATGGAGTTAATTTCCGCACACAAAGTAGATACGTCAATCAGTTAACAGAAAACATAAACTCGGAGCTTCATTCAACTACCGATAGATGGCAGTGGAAGTTCTAGTGATAAAGAAAATAGCTGTTTCATTCGCGAATTTATTACAGTACCTTTTGCATATATATGGCAAAGGTATTATGCCAAAAGTATTATGGCAAAAGTGTGTGTGTGTGTGTGAGAGAGAGAGAGAGAGAGTTATCCACTGCGAAAAAAACGTATGTAGTGTATGTAAAATCGTACGTTACATTTGCAAATCCTGTAGTTTTTGGACTTAACGTGTAACGTACAGCAAACGTATAACTGAAAGCGCATGTTTTATAATACTTTCTGTATAAGAGTTCCATCTGTACGTACTTTCAGTATGAAACAATATAGGCGGTCAGGATCTCACATACAAATAGACGTATATAACATATAGCTGACAAAGGTAACATACATGATGTATGTAATATCAAGAAGACTGTTAGATATCAGACATCCTGCAACGGCATGATGTAACATCTAAGGGCAGTGCCTATGTAGCATACGTATGCTTTGTACTGATTTCTGTAGTAAGAAAGAGGATTCTGTATTTTTGTACAATATACCGCTGTCCGGAGAACAGATTTTTCTGTATACCATTCAAACTTTAACCCATTATATTACAACCTATTCTTCTAACTAAATTTCAGAAACCACACTGTCCTCTTCATGTGTATAATTAATTTAAAACAAACTGTTCAGAAGTGAGATATATTACCATTACTGTAGATCAGGTACAGTGAATTAGTTTACATGTCGTAAATGTATATTCTTATAATTGTAGTATAATAAATTCTTACTCTCAATTAACAATAGGAAAAAAGAATCTCCTGCGATCTTTCAAATAATTTGAGCTAATGTTTAAAAGGATTTATGCCTTACAGTCTGTAAATATCGAAAAAGTATCTTTGGAAGTTCATCCATATGTTACTCCATGTATACACAGAGCCACCTAGGTTTCATATCATTCAATGTATAGAGACTAAATTTTGAATATCTAATATTCCTTTGGTGATATTTAGGATTTTCATGCTGCATGCAAATAAGAGTATTCTAATGGAATGGAAAATCCAGTTTTTCTAAAAAACGACTCTATGGACTGTCAAACGTGGCGTATTTTCCTCAGTACTTGCGGAATAATTTGTTTCCACTAAGTTTCAAACACATGATCTACAAACGGAACTTACAATGGTAATGTTTTGTATTGTAAATATTATAATGAAAGAGATAATTGCAATTTTTGTTTAAATTACCAAAAGAGGGTACTTTAAGTAGAAGATAAGGTACGTGTTACTAAGTGTTCTGCCTTTCGGCAGGTCCACGCACTAATAAATTTTTTCTTTCAATTTTAGGTTTGGGAAATGTTATTTCCTCGTTTCGCGATCTTCAGCTTCTTCTTTTAACTCCCAATATTTCTTTCGATTTTTTAAAGCATCGATCACTTGTGTTCTTCTTCCTATTCTTCTCTTCCCTTCCTCTCTTCCTTCTATGGTGGTATGAAGAAATCAATTTATTCGCAAGATGTGTCCAATCCAATTGTCCTTCCTACGAAGGATGCTGGCTAAAAGCATCCTCTTCTCTCCTATCCGTTTTAAAACATCTTCGTTTGTTGCCCTCTCCGTACATTTTATCTTCTCCAGCTTCCTCCAACATCAAATTTCGAAGCTCTCTAAATATTTCTTTTCTAACTTCCGTAATGTCCAAATCTCTGAACCATAAAATCCAATGCTCAATATATAACACTTGACCAACTTTATCCTTAGTCCAATATTAAGCCTGTTAGTTAAGAGTGATATTTTCTTGTTTAGTGCTTCTTTGGCTATGTCAATTCTGGACCTGATCTCTTTGGTACACTAAACATATCTCGTCAAAATATTTCCCAGATAAGGTAGCTAAGGAAATGTATTTACATGAAAATAAGTTCAAACACATTTCCGTCGCTTTTACACCGAGCACCTTCGAAAATCGATATGTCACCTAAGACGTACCTGGAAGATCAAAAATAGTCCCAATCAGAATGAACGATCTTCTACCAACTTTCTGAAAGGCCATGGATTCCATCGCGGTAGAATTTGGTGGGCCGTGAAACGAAGAACGTATCAAGTGCGGTTTGCACCTTTACTAGGGATTTGACTGGATCAAATTTCAATTTTGTAATCTATTTTTGCAAGATCCATCCTAATATTGTCCTCCAATGTGCGCCTATATTTCCATAATGATCTTTTACCCATTGAGTTTCCAGTTAAAATTTTAAAAGGTGCTCCAACTTTCTTCCATTGTAACCTGCCCACCTGAACTTCTTCAACTTAATGACCATACCAATGTTTGGTGATCGATATAAATTATGCAATTTCTCTTTATGAAGTTTCCACTATTCTCCATTCCCATACCTTTTGCCTTCCGAATATTTGACTCAGGATTTTACCTACTTTTAAATACAATAAACACCAGACTCTGTGGCTTGCTAATATCCCTCTTTCGTACTATTCGGCCTAGTAAAAAAATAATAAATAAATAAATAAAAAGGAAAAAACCCTGTAATAAAACGAAGAATGTGTTTTTAACAATTTAATCGATTTCAATATTTTTCAAAACATCAATACAGTACATAACACTCATTTGTATTTGTACTAAGAGGTAAAAATATGAAGAAGATAAGTGTTTTTAATGGTATGAGTAGGCCAAGAAGTAAGTAATTATGGAGCTCCGGCCTATCTGAGACATTACGCGAATAATAATCGGAAGTCTCTTGTACTTCCAGTCTGCGTTGTTGCCTTGGAGTAAGCGACTACGTCTCGCAACGATACAGAACAACAAACATAATTAATAATTTATTTTTCCTCACAAAATTTTTAGAAAGGATAGCTTACGTTTAGAAGTGTGGGTGGGTTTTGTTATGATTTTTACGAAAATAACTGTAATGATTTATTTTCTTGATACTGAGTGAATTAATATTTTATTATTAAATCTAGAACAATTACTGAATATTCCATTTTTTACTGAACAACTTTCAAAAATGACTTACTTATGGAATGACTTTTCTTCATATTATACTTACAATTTTGTTAATATCTCACAACGTGGTTCATATTTCATATAATTATGGCAGCACTTATTTTTTGAAGCGGGAGCGACAAGATTTAGTACTGTAGCCCCACACTTCTTATTTATTTTTTCCCATTCTGCGAATCAATCATATGAGTAAATGAAACGACAAGAGTGTAAGAATTTATTATTATTAAAAAGAAGTTTATTATTGAAGGATATATGTTGATGTACTCGTCTCGAGAAAATTTCAGAATAGGCGTAAGTAGTTGATCGGTTAACACAGAATGCCGAAAAGGTAGTTTTGTCATTAACATTTGTCAAATGTTTTGTGTAATTTACATATTTTAATTTCTTTCAGATAGGTTAACATACCATGGAGTGTTGTGAAAAAATATATTTTTGATGAAAGTTCTAAGTTACGTGCAAACAGGAAGGAAAATAAAGAACAACTTCTCTAAGATACAATCCCATTATTACGTTGTGGACAACAACAGTGGCTGTTTTAGCGGGTAGGCTGGTTAGGCACGGGCCTACCCACAAATTTTTAAAAACATATAAATGCTAAAAGATACAATAAAGAGTAATACATTTTCGACTATTTATATTCATTGTAGATAATTATTTAACAAATAGCATCAATCAATTCTGTAAAAGTAACTTCCTATTGTCATTAGTCAATCAAATGTGCACATGTATCCATAAGGGAGGGAGCTGGCCTACCCAAAATTAAAATCCTGAACCGGCCCCTGGACAACAAGATAACGAAATATATCGTCAACCAGAAAATGCCAGGCATTTGTCTAAATGTAATCCACCAATTCTAATCGTTGCCAAGTCGAGAAACCAAAAGTGTAGTGCATATGTTAATATTAACATTGTAACTGGGGTGCGTAGTTTGTTCCTGCAGCCCTAATGCAGCGTCTGTGCTCCCCAATAATTGCACTGAACTTAAGTCCTGAGTGTTGTTCCGAATTCATATTTAATAGTAGAAACCATTCTTGATATCTTCGGTGTTGTAAAATACGTGTAAAACAAAAACTCAAATTCAAATTCTTTATACTACTAGTACAATTGCGTTTCAAAAGTGTACGATTGCTACAATTGCGCATCAAGGTTATTTCTTTAATTAAGTCTCTATACAGTTATCTTTATAAGGTATTAAATTAAGAAGATGAACATTTCTTATTGATTTATTAAAAAATATATACAGGTAATTTTTCTTCTCAGGAGTGGGTCAGTTTAACATTGCTGCCGGTAGAATGTATGTGCCAAAGAAAGAAGACATTGGAAGACTCAATCAAACAAGTACCTCCTGTAATATTTCGATATTAAAATTTCACTATGTAAACTATCTACGAAAAAAACCCACTAATGTCCGTGACTCTTTAAGAGAAAAAATACATGGCGAATGAGAAATAGAAATATAGTTTATCTTTTACCTTAATAATAATAATAATAATAATAATAATAATAATAATAATAATAATAATAATAATAATAATAATAATAATAATAATAATAATAATAATAATAATAATAATAATAATAATATAAGATAAACGACAACTGAGTACATTATGGCTCCTACAAGAGGCTTAAAATATTTAAATTTCCTCGATTCAGACTGATCATTAAGTTGTACTGATATCAAACTTGTACTGATATTAAGTTGTACTTCATAGGCATATTAAAGTTATAATTTATTATTTATTAATTGACTTATTAATGAAGTTCTTGACGAGTATTGTATGAGCCTATGAAGCTTCCATCGGTATAGCTGTATTAACATATACAGTATGTCATTTACGTACAGACTTATTTTTAAAAAAGACAAAAAAGAAAACTAGACACCTCGTCTCTTCGAAAAGCATCATTGCACTTTTGCCTTCAACTGGAGTTAAATCAAAGAAATATGAATTTTCTTTCACAGAGTTAGATCTTCATTTAGAGCCAAAATATTAGAATTTCCTACCTACTCCTTTCACAAAATATAGTCTTTTAAAGGAAGATAGGTGCCCAAGATTTTTTGAAAAAGACTGTACATCGAACTGTTGTGCTACATTTTCCAAGAAAACTTCTTAGATCCGAGATGAAGTTGCAGTTTCCCATTTGTAGCCTTTCTCAGTCAATTTTAGAAAAAAAAAAAGTATTTAAAAGTGTACGACAATACTCGGCCGTATTTGAATGACGTTTCGGAACAGGATGGGACAGTATCACTCCTTGGAAATCCAAGAAGATAGCGTAGAGCAGCTTTTCATTGGATGCCACCTGCCGAAATTTTTTGGAGGGTAGTGAATCCGTGTGTATCCACTCCATTGGCTATCGTTTTGTTTCTCGCTTGGATAATGAAATCTCTGATTCATCCATTGTCACAATACCTTCCAAAAAATTGCATCTCTCTCTTCTGAAGCGTGTCAAATTTGCTACACATGATGTGATAATTGCATCTTTTTGATCATCAATAAGCATTTGTGGAACCTAGCGAGAAGAAGCTTCCTTAATCCCAGTTTCTTTTGTTATTATTCATTCTACTATTCCTGTTGTTAGCACCAGATATAACACATCACCTGCACAGTGACACGCCTATCTTGCATGATGAAATTTCCAACACGGGCAATGTTAGTATCAAGTGATACTGTTTTTATACGTCCAGACTTCTGCTCATCTTTCACACTCGTTTCCCTGCTTTAAACTCGTGCACGTGCTTCTACAAGGATAATGTATATTTTGTATCTACTTCTAAGTATTGTTTCTATTTACAGGCAAAAATGCTATTTTAAAGGCACAAGCTGTTAAGAACAAGAAGAAGAAAAAGATATAAAGAAACAATTTTAAATATTTTGTATCCTATCGATATATTTCTTGTCTTTCGTTGCTATGACAATCTGTTTATTTAGTTGATATGGTAACTAAAAAAAGATAGAACGAAGAACCATCTTGTAGAAACGTGATTGTTCATTTGTTCAATGTGACAAATTCGATATATACAGTATATTCTGAAGTGTATACCTGAGGTATGATTTTATCATAACCTTACGTAGTATATAAATTTTCAATATACATTTGGAATCAGGGATTGTAACGGAAGAAATAACGTTACATATTTAGATGGTGCCGAAACTGTGGAAACCTTGAGATTAGTTAGAAGTTTCAGTAAACTATCTCAACACCAGTGATTACATTTTACTACGTAATAAAATAAAAAAAAAACCCAATAACTAAAATGAATACCAGTACAGGAGTTGAAGATGCCAATATTCCAGCAACTGAGACTTCCACGGATGTGATTGATCTTTTGCGACAGCTAGGATAGCAGATGAATTCCATGACACAACAGATGGATTCCAAATTGGAAAAAGGAACACAAAATTTGGATTCCAGATTGGAGCAAGTGACACAACAAATAGAACAACAGATGAATTCCAGATTGATACAAGTAAAACTACAAATAGGACAGCAGACGAATTCCAAATTGGAGCAAGTAACGCAGCAGATAAATACCAACCTGGAAATAACCGACAATAGGATAGAGCAAATTATCCATAGTTTTGCAGTGGTGAGAAATATCGTTGATGTAGTAGAAATGCAAGTCAATGAACATGCAAACCAAATTCAGAGATTGCAAAAGGGAGTACAGATCATCAAAGAAAAAATCAGCACAACAAAGTGTAATCCTGGTTCTGCCCTCAACGTAATGTATGAAGAACATAGGAGAACTGAATCAAGACCCTGCGAAGAAGACAGAAACTCATCAGAAGGCTATTCTGAAAGGGAGGACACCATCTCTAATATCGAGGACGAAGAAAGAAAACCACGTCGAAGGAACCATACACACTTAAAACCTAGTTATCTAAGGTAGTGCTAATACTCGTGTGAAATTTACTGAAATAAGATTCTTAACTAAATTCAGCGATAGATCTGAGGACATCCCAGCGAGTACCTTTTTAAAAAAAGTTGAAGAAGAATTGAACTAATTGGTATAGGTAAGGCTAATTTCCTGAAAATATTGCCACATATTTTGTTACCAACTTGTTCGGTATGGTATAAAGCGATCAGATTAGTCTGCATAATTATTCAAATTTTAAAAATGCGTTGATAGCAAATTTTGAAAATGATTTTACGTTAGCAGACCGGGATGCCCAGATTAGAAACCGACGTTGTGATTATAAAGTGGACAAAAGTCTTACAGATTTTGTAATTTCAGCATATAATGACTTGAAACAGATCAATTCATATCAGCAGGAATCACGCATTATTGCATCAATAAGAATATTATTACCGTTTAGGCTACAGCAATTATTGATATCTTCGCAGTGTATTAATTTTAATCACTTAATAATGATAGTTCAAAATTATGAAAGTCAGTCTAGATTGCAAGGTAATACTAACAGAAATCAAGCTAATTATATTCCCGTGCGAAACATCAATGTTAGAGAAGATTGCAATTATAATACAAGAGATAATGTTGGGTTTTCTCGTAATGGCAATACGACCTAACCTAATTTTAGAAAAAACATAAATAATAATCATACAGTTTTTAGGAATAATGTAAACAATTGATCTAATTTTCCACGTACTCCCAGATTTCGTAGTAGTTACATAGGTGGCATAAATTATCAAAATAGAAATCAAAGAACTGGTGAAGTAAATAACATACAGGACTGTACTCAAGATTGTGCCATTCAATGCAACCTAATCGAATCTTTTTGGTAATGTAACCTGAACTAAAGTTATGGCATCCGTCAAAGCATACCAAAAGTAAATGGACGCAACTAGTTGAAAAGTTATTTGCTGCAGAATTTTTATCTAAGATCAATGTAGATAGTATCCAAGTTTCAGATTAATATTTATTGTAATTTTTTCTTTATTGTGTGATTATTTTTGGTGATATCAATTAATTTTTGTTTTGTTTCACTTTGAATATTGTTATGATTTCATTGTAATTTTTACTTCGTACACATCCTATGTAACACATGTATACATTAATACATATATTGTTTATCAAAGTTATGCTAACTATGGCCGAATAAGTGAAATAGGTTATGTTATATTTTAGTTTACATCAACTTTATTGTCGAGAAGTATAAATGGTCTTAACTATTTAGGACCTAAATAATCAACAAACTTACCACATTTTGAATATATCTTTCTCATCAATAATTTTATAAAAATTAACATAAAATTAATTATTGGACAAATGTAAGAATGATATTGAGATAAGATGAAAATAATATATTGTTCTATGAATCGTAATTTTTATATGTAAATGCTATTCAAATAGTAAGGTAACTATGTATATGAAATGTTTAACGGTCCAGGATTCTTCCTTCAATTGAAATCAATTTAAGAAGTCCTATAGTTCGGGAGCCATACATACAAAGGTAATGTATGTTTTATATGTACTTCTAAGTATTGTTTCTATTTACGAGCAAAAGTGCTTTTTAAGAGGCACAAGCTGTTAAGAACAAGAAGAAGCAAAAGATATAAAGAAATAATTTTAAATATTTTGTATTATATCGATATATTTCTTTCTTGTTTTTCGTTACTATGACAACCTGTTTATTTAGTTGATATGGTAACTAAAAAAAGATAGAACGAAGAATTATATGCAGGAATGTGATTGTTCATTTTCTTCAATGTGACAAATTCGATATATAGTATGAAATATATATTCTGAAGTGTGTGTACTCGAGGTGTAGTTTTATCATAATCTTACGTAGTATATAAATATTCAATATATATTTGGAATCAGGGATTGTAACGGAAGAAATAACGCGACACTTCCTGGTGTTTTCTACAAGAGTATTATCACCACACACACATACACACCTACACTCTCCAATTGACGATAAATATGAACTGTACAAGGTCTAACTGCAGTGAGGAATTCCTCAACCTAAAGTTCCATATCCTGTAGCCCTTCTACCGAAAATTCCATATCCCTTGGCAGCATCAGGAACGAGTCTTTTACGTTCATGTACTGTGACAACTGCTGTCACCTAGTAACAAAACCTGTACTGCTAAGGTCTCCGATGCTGAAGTTTCTTTCCTGAAATAAGAAAATGCTCGTATATTTAGTATGCACCTCGTATATGAAGTTTACACTATAATCTTCAGATTTTTTTATCCACCGCCTTTATTCCTTCCCAAACTAATCAACCTTCTTAACCAGTACGCAAAAACGCAAACATAGATTACCATTTTAAATAGTAAATACTGGAATTCCTTAAGTTCCAAATTCCACAGCATAGCAGGTCTTGCGTAGTTAGGTCTGACGAAAGCGGCATGGAATATAAGTGTGTGTTTGAATTATGGCGATTTTTTGCTATGCTTGAAAATTTTATAAACATAGGACATTATTATTCTCCTCGACTTCGTGGACGACCTTGATTTCATTTCCTTATTAATTTGAAAGGTTCGATATATAAAACGACAGTTGATATGAAATATTAGTATAAGTAAATATCTTAAATATTTCTCAAAGCAACTCAAATTTCGAAGAACTTGAAGTTCATGTATTATCTCGATGCAGTACTCGAATATACATAACTCATTGCATTCAATTTTTTGTCTATTACGTAGTCAATCTACTTGATTACATTATAGAAAACCAAGGAGGCGTACTTTCAAAAATGTAATTGAAAGACGTAATCTGACAATGCGTCTTTAATCAGGATTCCTATTATATTTTACAGTGAGAACCTGCATGTAGTCCGAAATCCAAAGTCATTTGGGAAAGTCTAGTGTGCTTCCTTTTGTAGCAGAGATTCTGAAATTTCTTCTAAGGCAAATGTATTCTCTTGATGTTGGAAAATGTCATAAAAGATTTTCAAAAAATAATATTTTTTTTTTTACTTCCTTTCTGAGGGTCCTCAAGTGCCAATTTTGAGTTCATTTAAACAAACTATACATTCCGCAAATAATGTTTCACTTCTCTCCCTCTTTCCGAATCCACTTACACAAACCTTTAAGAGCTTAACAAAACAGTGTAAGAGTCCCAGATTATCCAATTAAAATACCCGGACACACTATGAAAATTTACAGTGTAGTGATAGTTATGGACTTGCCTTTTTACTGAAATATCAGGATTCATTACTCTAAATAACAGGTTATCACTCCAAAAGTGAGTAAACAGAGATTAGGTTATTTCTGTTAGTTGGATATCAATGACTAATAAATGAAGAATTTTTCTAAATATTGCACAAATTGTTTTAACTTTGTTCTTGAGAAAAAAACCGGAACATTGGAGGTTTCAATAATTTTCTTTTGGCTGGGAATCTCCCTTCTAGTCTAATGACTAGGCGAATCTCTGGTGCACATAGTCTCAGTTTCGATTCCAGGTGGGAGAGAACAAAAAATTTAATTTTATAATCATTCACTTTTTTTAATCATCCGTCTCCTCTAGCCTAAACGGTGTAATTTTGAAAGGGACTGTTTCGTAAATTTACCTTCCACTCATTTTTTGAAATATTTTAAAGTACCCAAATTCAAACACTTATTTTGGAAATTCATTTTGCCTATTGTAAAATAAGGATGCTATATTCAAACTATTTGTTTAAGAGAATAAAAAACAGGCAACGTAGGCATCACGCCACATTTATAGGAAGTTTTTCTATAAGGAAATAACAGAGTAAGGCATTTCATAAGGAGACCTGAGTTAAGATCTACGCTATAATCAGGAAGCGTTCGAATACCGGAAAAGGGTTGTGCTGGTTGGATTTACTCGAGAGTTGGAATTAAAATCGCATAGTGAAAAGTAATCGATTGGAGATCATCAAAGCTAAATTTGCCAGTGAGTATTACATCTATTTACTATGTTAGATGGTCATAATGGTTAAATTTCTGTGCCATTAAAATTCAGTAGATTTTTTACAATTAAGACCATTTCGAGTTGAGTTGAGTTGATTTTAGTTTAGCGTCCCTTTCAGCAGCGAGGCTATATGAGACGTGGACCTACTGATTAACGTGGAATCCGAACCACATGAGCTCCCGCCGGGAATCGAACCCGGGTCTCCCACGCCAAAGGCGCGTACGCTAACCGCTTAGCCACTAGGGAGCTCTAAGACCATTTCGAGTCCTGATAGCTTGTGGTATGATGTCGAAAATATCCAAAGGAATTGATTTCTATTATTTTATTTCTTATCTTAAGAAATTCGTAAAATTCATCCTTGAGTTGTCTTAAAACACAGTGTTACAAATTTTCTTATGAGCTACGCTCTATTCCCCCAAACTTGAAAGTTTCTAAGATACTATGTTTATTCCAGTTTGAAATTCGTAGCACACGTTAATATTTTCGGTTCTGTGTAAACCTAAGCTAATGACGGTAAAATTTTCTTCCCATACGTGTAGTTTTCATACAGTTGCTTTCTTTGTTGTACATTATTGTGCTGTTATTTTAAAAAAAAAACAATCACGCGCTTAATTTTTTGCCAAATGCCACTTATACAGCAAAGATTTTTCTCCTTGAATTATAAGAATTTATTATAAAGTTTTGAGATTGTCCTAATTTGCTAAAATGCCAAGTTCTTGCCAAACTTTCTTGTTAAGCTTACTACCACAGAAAGTATTCTATAACAATATGCAACAGCATTTTTGCTAAACCGAATATTTTTGCATAATTAAAGGCGATACATTGGACCAACGATTTCATAAAAGATACAAGAAAATTTACCAAGCGTGGTTATCTAGTTTGACTGTTTCAACTATCAATGAGCTCTCCCATGAGTCTACAAACCTACCGAAACAACATTTGCTTCATGTCCTTTTTGCGGGAAACGAGGGTTCGATTCATAGTGGGAACCCAGATGGTTCGAATTTGACGTTATCCTGTAGATCTACGTCTCATATAACCCAGTTGCTGAAAGGGACGCTAAATTTCAATTCAATCAAGTAACGTTTACTTTAAATAAATCGAACTTCTTTACCTAGTTCAATAAGTATACGATCTATTAAAGCACAACCAAGAATATACTTGCAATCCACATGTTTCAACATGAGTATAGCACTGCTAAATATTATTATTCCATAGCTATTTAAATTATGCAAGAATTGAAAAGAAATTATTATTTTGAATTATATGCTCATTCACACACACAAGTGCCCATACATACATACACGCACACCTAAAAAGAGAAAGATAAGAAAGTGACACTGTTTTACCCGCTGTTCACCGTAATAACACAAGAAAAATTATCTACATATCCATCCACGACGTCTGTTGAGAAGTACTAAGATTAGACTATGGAATCTTATGACTTCCAACTCAAAACTTTAAATCGCCATGAACATAGTAATAAATTCATTATTGACATACATAGTTACTATTGTTATCACTAGAAGACCAACTAAAAAGACTTTTAAAATCAGTGTAGGTACAAACAAAATATTCTACAATGAGATATACTACTAATACATGAAATGCGTAGTAATAACCGAGTTTAGAAAATAGAATACAGACTTTTGCTTACTATAAATAGTTATTAGTTAAAATATAAATACGTTCCTTTTCCTTTCTGTAACGTCAATAATTGAGAGTTATTACCATTAATACAGTTGTTGGCACATTGTACAGTTACTTTTACATTGTGCAAAATGTCTGACAGTTTCCCTTACTTTTAGGAGATGGCGTAGATGTAGTGTTACTAGAGTTGGTGTAGAGATGCACCATATGCTATAGATTGTATTATTACTCCTGTAACCATACTGGGATACAAGCTCAATCATAGGTGCGTGTAGGCCTACGTAGAATAGGATTACGAAGGAAACGACAAAGGCTATTTAACTCAAAGTAATTAGAAAAACGGTCTAATGAGTGTTGGAATTATTTCAGATATGCTAACCAAAGACTAAAAAGGACAGTAAAAGTATAAATTTAGACGATAATCTGATAATGGAAAGGCAGAAAGGAAAAATGAGTAATCTTACCTTAAACAGACACATACTAAGCACTTCATTCACGACAGGAGTAGAAATCTCTGAAATCGCAAGAGAAACGATAGGTAGCAAAATATGTTCATGCATAAGCAGGATTGTTCATCCCTCTACGGGCTTGAAAGCAATTACTAACTTACAATTCTTCCCCCAAATTACCACCCATTTCCTAAAATTTATCGTTCTTTTCCATAATGGTTTCTCACCCGCCCCGAACCCCCAAAATTTACCAGTATTGACTGATTATAGAGGCTATTCAATTTCCATCAGAACAAATTGAAGATCCTGGTTTCCTAAGATATTCCATTCTACCATCATCGATATGATGAGTATCGGCTTGAATTACGGTAAAACATTACAAATTACACGGCAGAACATTTTATTGTAGCTGTACAAGATACATAGGCTTATTATTACACTCCTGTTTGCAGGCTTTTCAGAAGCTATTTATCCCGCAAATTAGACGTGACGAAAGGTGCCACTTAAAATGTCCAAATAGATTGTAATACATGGGACTAGCATTTTATCTCTTAATGGGAATATTCTCGAACGGAGTAGCATGGAAATCATAGGTTGGAGAAGAGTAGGTTTTACCTTAGAAGTTTGACTTGATGCAGCTTCACAGGGCGCCCTACAATGCTGGTACCGTATTTCGTCTTGTAAGCTGGAGATAGGACATTTTCCTTTAATAATCTGTATTGATTTTGATATTTTTTATTGTCTTTCCGAATTATGAGTTTCCTTCTATAGCAGAAGCAAGCATCAACTCTAAGTCTTTCTTTGCTCAACGTTACGTTGATCCTTTTCATGAACACCTCTATAGTTGATGATCCGATCAATTTCAGTCACTTTGGTAGATCCATGCTTCATCCATTGTCATAACAAATTGCTAGCGGACACTAGCTAAGTGACACTTGTACAAGCTTTTGACCTTGTTCTTCCTCTCCGCGATATATCGTGGTATTAGCGCACGTACGCTAGTCTTACATCTTCAATTTGCGAAAGCTTGCACGATAACTGTTGATTGAGCCACATAATGTATGATCGTTTAGCCATAACACGCTGTGGTAATGAATTGTCACAGGTTACCATATTACGTAAATTATAAATTTTGCAACGTAAAGAGTCATGAGGTACTCCTTCCAAAAGGAATTTTTCGGCCCTTAAGACATCTCCACTCTGCAACACATCATCCTAGAAACTGATACATGTCTGAGCACAATTATGTTGTTCTATAAAACCCGGTTAGACAATTGTTTTTATCTGTAAATTTAGGTGGATTAGCACCTATATCAAAAGGCACTCAGATGCAAACTTATTAATAACTAAAATCATTGTTTCTCTTTACTTTCAACAAAATTATGGAAGTTCTTAATAAAGAGAAATCACTGGTTAAATCTTATCTGTACTGAAATATGATTGGTTGATTCTTACCTCAAATACCAAATATTGCTTTGAAACCTGTTAGGTAATTATTGTAACCTATTGATATACATTAACCATTTCACACTTTGACCTTAGGATTGTACTTACGAGTCATAGTCTAATGTCAATGGGTAAAAAATTCAAATCCAAAGGTTTGTTAACTAATTTATCCTATAAGATGTGGTTTTATTGTAACATATAACTGTATTTGAATAAATATAGGGTCTCGTCTTAGTTCATTGGACATACGTACCTAGGAACATTCTAAAATTTTGGGGAAGTACATTAACTCAACCTTAAATTTGGGAATAGTCAGAAAACAAAATTTGGTAATCGTTCCCTGTGACTTAGAAGCATACTTTTGAAAAATTGAATGGTTCACGTTGATCCGTTGCGTAACTAATAATTAAGAAAAATTCAAATTTGTCAGTTTTAAGCTTATTTAAAATTAGAGATTACTATATTATCATATGATCAGATGGTTAAGTACAGGTTATAGTCTAAAGACATTCGTAAAAATGATCTTGAAGAAGATAGGTAATTATTAAAACGATTGATATGCAACAGAAAATTTCTTAGTTAAAACTGATAGTCTAAAGTCATTGGGGAAAGTTATAAAGTGATTGGCTAATCACTTTCAAAGTTCACTTTAAGTTTTTCAGAAATGGTTGATATTTTAAATTCACTTTGAGAATTTGAATTGAGTTGAGTTGAGTTTGAGCTTAACGTCCCGTTCAGCATCGAGGCTATATCAAATGTAGACATACTGATTAACGTGGAATAAAAAACACATGAGCTCTCGCCTAAAATTGAACCCACTTTGATAATTTGTTGAATGTTGGAAATGTAGTTACAACTCATAGTCTAAGGTCGTTGTTATGAAAATTTAAGATCTGGAACCTGATATTAACAATAAACGATTGATTCACGACTACAGCAATTTTACACTTAGTGCTTTAATTACATGTCATAGTCAAAGGTAATTGGTGAAAACTTATCCTTGGTGCCATCTGATTGGCTGATAATTTTTGCATCATTTTTTGAAATTTTTCAAACATTTTGAAAAGTTTTGTTTAACGTTTTTCAATCACGGTTTGAAAATGTTTGTTTTTAAATTTTATTTTGAAAGGTTTTGAACTTTAGGATTGTATTTATGACTCAAAATCTACAGACATTAGTGTAACAGTTTTAGTTTGCAAAGATTTTGAATCTATACAATTATAAGTCATTGATGTGAAAATTAGAACTTCAATTCTGAGAGGTTATTATATTAGAACCTATTAGTATGTAATAATAACAATTTCACTTTGAACTTTAGTCGCAACTCATATTCTAGAAAGTTATTTTTAGTGGAAGCTGATTGGCTGACCACTTTAAATTCTGTGTATAATTTTTCAAATTAATTTTGAAAATATTTAGTTTTATAAATTTTTGAATGCAGTTTGTAAATTTGGGCTTAAAAATTTTTTGTTTCAAAATTTTCAATTTCAAAATTTTTAGTTTTAAAGTTCTTTCGCTCACTGAAAACATTTTACAAGTCTAACAGATACAACAGTTTCCAAAGAGTAGTAGCAGTTTAGGTAAAAAAAAAAAAAAAAGAAAAAAAAAAAGAAAAATCTGGGAACGCTGTATATGACACAAATTTCCTGTAAACTAAGCGCTTATTGACTGAACTAAGCATTTACTTGAAGCGACTGACGTAAATCATTTACAGTGTTTTAAAATTCTTCCTGATTAAAATGAACTGTAGTCTCGTGTAGTGAACGTGGCCAAAATTGGGCAAATCAGTGTTGCCTCGTTCAGTAACTATGGTGCATTAATAGTATTTTAAAACTAATTAATCAGATTTAAGCAAGAATAATCTAAATTTAACAAAGATAATATAAGAAAAACATGGCGTCATATCAGAGTTCATGTGGCCTAACAACGCCTGAGAATCAGGGTCACCTAAAATCTGGTTTCAAGGTACATTGACATTAACGTATCCTTTTTTCTTTCTTAAAATAATAATCCAAGAGTAAAAATTGATCCTGCTAAAATTACTGAATTTAAGGAGATACCCCTATTGGTCTTGAACTTTGAACGTTCAAAAATTGTAAAATGTACACACCTTTCCAAACTTATTATTGAGATCATAAAGACTTCCTTTAGAGTATAAAATCTTACTAAGTTTGCATTTTTTGACATTTTTATACTCATCCAAGGGAACAAATGATGCCAAACGTATACATGCCTAAATTTGAAAGTGGTTTACCCTTGACCATACCAAATTAAAATGCTAAATTTTGGCCACATTGACCACACGAGACAACAACAAGTTGTTATCAGCAATAATTTTTAAAAAAGTGTAAATGTTTGAGCGACTTTTTAATGCTCAGCGTTTAGTTGTGTCAAGTGAATGCTTACATATTACAGTCCAATAAGCGAATAGTTTACGAAAAACGTATCTGTTTGACGTACAGTGTTGTCAAATTTTCATGATCTAATATGCCCCGACTCTTTATAAGCATTTTTTTTGTTAGACTTGTAAAATGTTTTCAGTGACCTCAAGAGTTTTAAAACTATGAATTTTTTCTCATAAAAAGTTTTCAAACACGAATTTTCAAACAAGACGTTGAAAAAAAATTAAACTAAAAGTTTTCAAAATAATTTTTGAAAAAGCTAAACCGATTTTAAAGTGATTAGCCAATCAGATTGCACAAAGAACAACTTTCCATTGGTACCCTTAAACTATGAGTTGCGGCTAAAGTTTAAAATGTGGAATTGTTGTTATTATATACTAATAGGTTTTAATATTTACATGTCAAATTTCAAGTCCTAATTTTTCCACTAATGATTTTAGAGTATGAGTCTTAAGCACAATAGTAAGGCTGAAAAATTATCGAACTATTTTTTTTTTTTTGTTTCAAACCGTGATTGAAAAAAAATCTTTCTAAAAAGGTTTGAAAACTTTGGGAGAGATTTGAAAGTGATCAGCTCATCAGGTTGCGCTAAGGGTAACTCGTCACCAATGACCTTAAACTATGAGTTGAAGTAAACTTCATAGTGTTAAATTGTTGTTGACGCATATTAATTGGTTTTCATAATTACCTATCAGGTACTACAAATTCTTCCAGTTTAAAAGTTCAGTTATATTCTTTCGCAAAAACAAACGTTGAAAGAAAAAATATATTAAGATAAGAAAACATTTCACGGTTAAACGTCAAACTTTATTCGGTATTAAACTAATCAAATGAAATCAGAATAAAGTATCGCAATATTTTACATATAAGCCCATAAAAGGTAGCCTTTGGGGGATCTCCCTCACAGTCCTTCCCGTAGGTCCGCCAGTGAAATATTTTAAAGTGTTGCTGCTGCCCAACATCTCAACGAAATGTATTTCCCTAAAATGAAGTGTAAATATAATCTAAGACTTACGTCAGTAAAACGCCAACTGCAGTTCAAAGTAATTAAAAATGCTTAAGGTTTTAAATTTTAGTACGGGTCCAAATTTTATATTTCAGATTCTTCTAGGAGACTTAACATAATATTTTTTCTAGGGTGCTTGTTCCTCCCCGGAAAGTTCCAAGTTACGGGTTTGCTGTCCAACCTATAGTACAATAACACTCTCAATCGTTTTGTTTACACTTAGTACCGTGCTAGTGGAGATATTTTTTATACTTTTTTAATTTATTGAACAAATTCCCAGATACAGCATAAGTTTACCATTTTACACAGGGAAATGTTAACAAACAGGAAAAAGAAAACAACAACAAAAATAGTGTCAACAAATAGTGCAAAAGTAATATTATTTCTTCAAAACTAGTTTAATTGCTCTTTCAAACACAGGATAGCTCGAAAAAATGTCCACATCAGTTGTTAAATGATTGTAACAGTTCGGTATTCTGTAAAAAAGGGGCTTCTGTATAATTGCCAACTTAGGGCGGGCAAGATGGAATAGGTTGGTATTCCGGGTTATGCGGGAAGGGACGCGTAAGGATAGTTCTTGAAGTAATGTTTCCGATCTTAAGTTTACATTAACTACTTTATCAAGAAATTTCAGATGAGAGTTTTTTCTACGTACTCCCGGAGTCTGGATATTAAGATGTCACAAGAGTTCCTTTTTAGAAAAAATTCGAAGTGAGGGAACATGAAAGCGTACTATTGCAGTAAAGAAATTAAGAATAGAATCAAGTCTAGAGAGACTTGTAGGTGCGGCCATGGCCCATATAGGAGAGCAGTATTCGATCTTGGACGCTATTAGGGTTTTATAAAAAGTTCCTAATGATGCAGCAGTGCTTAGTTCAGTAAATTGATAAAGAAGCCCCAACATGGGCATTCAATTCGTAAGTATTGAGGAGATATGGTCAGAGAATACGAGCTTTGGATCAAAGAAAACACCAAGATCAATATGACTAGCAGAATGTGTAATAGGGGAATCGTTGATATGGTATGTAGAGTAAACAGGAGGTTTTTTTTTATTGTAATGGTAATACTGTAACGTTTCTCTCTGTTGAGTTTCAAGTGTCACATTCTACACAAGCCTATAAGATAATTACGTCTTCCTGTAGGGTAATCGTGTCTTGGAGACAGGATATTTTTCTGTATAATTTACAATTGTCAGCAAACAGTAGAAGGCCACTAGGGTTAGTTGATAAATGAGAGTAGAGGTCATCCATATACACCACAAGTAGCAGAGACCCAAATACACTCCCCTGTGGCACCCCTAAGATCACAGGTTGGGGCTAGACATCACCTCTGAAAGAACAACTCGCTGTTTACATTCTTTCAAGTAGCGCTTGATTAAATAAAGAAATTTGTCATTTATATTAAACCTATTGGAAAGCTTGTGAAGAAGATTAATGTGACTGACAGAATCAAAGGCCTTGAAGAGATCAAAAAGGATAACATCTAATTGAGTATTGTTAATCATACATTTAGCTGCACTGGAAAGAAGAGTACTTAAGTTCATAAGACTTGAACTTTTCGGTAGAAACCCGTGCTGAGAAGTGTGAATGTAGGGTGTAGTGAATTTAAGTAGAATAGGCCTATCTTTGATTCTTTTTTCGCAAACAATTGATATTACAGAAAGAAGAGACATTGGCCTATAAGAGGATACATGATCTTTAGGGCCAGATTTATATATTGAGGTCACGTGAGCTAGATTCCAGCTGGTGGGCTAATACACTTCCTTGAAACATCTATTGAATAAAATGGATAGAGCAACCGCAATAACTAAAAAGCTGTTCTGTTGAGTAAGAAAGAGCCAATGTTGTCGGGTCCAAATCAAATCTGTGAAAGACTACCAAGATATCTGTGAAGGACTACCACTTAGAGATTAATGTTCAAAAATCTAAAAGAAAGTTTAAATTTCTGAGAGTTACAACCCTAGAAGTAGTTATCCTGAAACTTCGTAAGATTAATACTAGAACAACTGGGAAATGTAATAAGGTAGACGTTCTTAATGTAAAATGACTGGAGATGAGTTTCCTTCTAGTGCGTGAACATACAGAAATAAGCTTCACTGATTGAAGCATTTTGAGTAGAATGAGACAATTGAATTACCTTGTATGGTTGCTAATGACAAGAATTTAAGACCAACCTTATCAGTGAATTAAGTTTTTATCCTAACCGAAAAAAACTACTAAACTGAATGAGAAGGAATAATAATATATTCCGTATCAAATGCAATATATCTACGTTATTATTATTATTATTATTATTATTATTATTATTATTATTATTATTATTATTATTATTATTATTATTATTATTATTATTATTTGACATTCCAAACAGTTTCAACACTTGGGTACACACTTTAACATTAAGTCATATATGCCACCGTAATCGATTAACATTTGATCTTGATTGGTTCGGATTACGTTGAAAGCCTCTTTTGAGCACCAAGACTATGAGACGAGAAGTATCACTTAAATTGGATTCGGTATTAGGCAATTGCAGAAGAGAAAGCAGAGCATTTGGTGAAGTGATACCCACTTTCCTTTATCTTAAAATATATCCAAATCGAGGATGGACGCAGGTTGATAGGTCTGTTGCTGATAGGTCTGGGAGAAACACCATATGAAGGACAATCTCAAATTACAACTGGCATAATGTGTGTTTGGTTATTTGTGGCAGATGCGGACGAGCGATAGATTATGGTCTTATAATTTACTGCTTACGAAACTCTTCTTTTAAAAAAAGATATACCCATGTATAGAAGTGAATGAAGATATTGGACATTTTTTTTATTTTTTAGCATCCAAGCAGTCCACATTATAGTACCTAGATATTTCTTGAATTAAATGAGATCTGTATTTTAGATTTAGCATCAAGAGAGAAAAAAAGTAGTGTTGAACCAAGGAGTTATAGCTAGTTAGTTTATAGGCCATACTACAATTGTGTTGGACAACAACATTGTTTGGTCTTCTCAGAGTTTCCCGTTTCCTTCTAGTCTTTTTATTTTGCCAGTTCTTGCGTCACCATTCACTTGTATTATTTTCTTTCAGTCTATAATGCTTAATCCAACACCATAGTCATGTCCAAGGGCACCGATTTCTCTGTAACTTTTGGGGTCCATTCAATGTGTGTTTGGTTGCAGACAAGGGTCTAAGAAACATATATGAGGATTTTAAGACAAATTGAATTCAAATGATGCCACATATTGTATATTCATAAAAAATACATATAACAATAAAAAATAGATATAATATACATATCCACAAAAACATATGGGGCCCCAATGAGCATTGGGGGCCCGAATCCTCAGCCCCCTCAGCATAGGCGTCCTTGGTCATATCACTTATTTTTAGAGGGTAATAATTTTCCTTTCCTCTTAACCTGTGAAAGATGGTGGTACTACTGTATGAACTATTTTCCTTGGTGATGTTAAAGTCCCATGACGTGATTTGAGAGCACGTTAGCATCTTGATTTATCAATTTGAAACACTAATCGTTGCGAAGGTTTTGGCTCCTTAACACTATAGGAAGTGCGAGTGTTTTCCTACAGTACATCAGAGAATAGCTAGGAGCTAAGCTCGTTTAGCTATTTAACTCCCTTGGATCCCAAGAAACATTTTGAAAGAAATGTAATATTCATAATGTGCCAATAGCTTATCTCATAGCTGCCCTAGAGACGTGAAACAATTAGTAGAATACACAAATTAGACCAAAAATCTATAAAAGGTACAATTTATGACCATTGAAGGAAGATTAGCCTGATGCGGGGGAGGGGGATGGAGGTTTGGTGACAGAAATTGATTTTTTTTTTCTACGAAATATGCCCCACCCTAGTCCTGGGAAGGTAGGGCCTATGTATACAACGATTTCTCCCCCCGTAAATGAAAGGGATGGTCGTAAAATCTGATAAGCATACTATATTGAAGAAAATACGATGTTTCCTCTTAAAATCTTGCAACTATCACTAAGAAATTTAACCGTTTCTTAGTTATTATTACTATTTTTAATAGTGAAAGACGTCATTCCAGGCACACCTATATTGACATAAATATGTTCCTTTCAAATGAAACTCATAAAAGCAGTAAAAGGGATTCTATTGTAGTAAATAAGACCTATAACACAGAATTTTGAAAGATAAATTGATTTCTAAAAAACAACTGGATAGGGTCATAAGTGATTACCTATCTAATGAAGGTATAGCTTTATAGTTATTGTAATCCTAGTTCTTGACATATTTCTTTACTGCAAATCTTAATTTCCAGTTTGTCAGCAGCCTCATTGAACAGTGGATGAATGGAGCTGGAAACTTGGCCCCTTTCCTACTGGCTTAGTGGCTTTGTCTAGCTGCGTCAGGATAAGTGGGCTGGAATATTTATTTGGTCAGAAGACTTAGACAGACTTTCAGAATTGGCTAACTGGAAGAATTTCAGAAAACGGTACAAGAACTTGGTGCACAGCCTACCCACCCCTCTCTCTAGTGCCATTACTAATGCAATAGATCTTCCAATTTTACGTATCTTTCCAGACTGCTGAAATCAAATGACGTTAAATTAACTATTTCATTTAATGTTTTTCTCCACATATTTTTATGTAAACAGCATAAAGACGAAAATTATGCTTTATATGTAGCATAAAGATGAACAAAGAACGAATAAGCATGAAAGTTGTTTTCAGCTTCATGTTTTATAACAACATAGATTTCATTTTTCATTCTAGTACACTAGACAAATTGACATAAGATGCAAACCAATAGGCCATTCATAGATTCATAAGTACTCGTACAGTGGAAACTTTTATTCCTTTCTCCCATCTTGTCTCCTCTTCTCTTTGGCTCTTGCTGTTTCTCTTTGTTACTGCACTGAGACTAAAAGTGCTCTTGGATATCGTACAGTGGTCAACAGGAAAAAGCTGGAGTACATGGATGAAGAACACAACACTGAATCCTTATTATAAAAGCAAGACGTTTCAGTTTGCCAGTCACGCTCCTAATAGCTCACAACCAACATTGTAGTTGCCGTGACCTACGCTACCTCTTACATCACCCCAATTGTGTGGGTACGGACAAACAAAGACAAAATAGCATGAGTATTCAATAAATTCAAAATATACTCACTGTGCTGTTCCAAATTCTAGTAGATATGTAGAACGATGCCTCAACATCGGGGCTTTCAAAGCACCTGAAAGAGACAAAGCATAGCAATAATAAAGTGAAACTGATCAAAATAAAATCTTAATCGTTCGTAGAAAGATAGACACACGAGACTTTTAACCCTCGAAAAAGGGGACAAAAGTTGTATTCGAATATGAATACTTTGAACGGAAGTTGGAGTAATATGATTGAAACCTTCATCATCGTAAACTATCATCGAAGAACAACAACAAAGATGTATTCTGTGGAGTAACAAGATGCTTTTACAGGTAATATGTGGGCAAATATCAGATATATCTGTGTGACTATTAGGAGTACGTATGTCACCATTGGATAAAGACAAAATCTTCTTTAGTAGAATAAAAATTAGGCCATACTTTCTTTTTAGCACCATAATTTAAATGCTTTCCCCAATTTTCTCGAAAACAGGTCATGAGAATTTTCCATGAGCATGTCATTTTGTCCAGTTTGATCTGATATAGCGATTGAAAGGCATATGGGTTATCAACACTATAGTAAAAGGATTATAGTAAAGATGAAATTAAAATTTTAGTTCACTCGTAATTTTCTCCTATATCTTTTAACCATGATGTGTAGTGTCGCCTTACTAATGTCATACTGGGGACAAGGCGGCTCAATGGTAGAGCGCTTAGGTCTAGTGAGTGGGTTCCTGGTTTGATCCCCGGCCAAGTAAGTTTGCGGTGGACAACATCTTGTCCGTGGGTTTGCTCGGGTATCCCTGGTTCCTCCCACATTGCCGTTCAATTCTTCCATGATCATTCGTTTGCCTTAATCATTGTTTCCCTTAGCCTAAAGGTCATAATCGTGGAACAGTAAACTGGAAGAAAGATTTGCTAACGCCATACTGAATTATTTTATCAGAATATGTTTTAGTATCAGTTTCACACCTCAATAAATGACATGATTATATGTTTCAGTATTAGTTTCACCTCAATAAGTGACATGGTTATATGTTTCAGTATTAGTTTCACGTCAATAAGTGACATGGGTATATGTTTCAGTATTATTTTCACCTCAATAAGTGACATGGTTATCGTATGGCATCAATTTTTTAGTCCATAAATTTTTTGCTCCATTTTCTCGAAAACTGCGCATAAGCTTTTAGACTTATACATATTTTTTTTTCAGTTCAATAAAATCTATCGATTGGACAAAATTGATTGCGTTAAACGCTAATAATGTCGTAGAATTTACGAATGTAAATAATACATATTCCCATTAAGTACCTTTCCTTACTGGTAGCTATCAGCGAAAATTTGACACTTAAGATGATGTTTTGAAACATCTATACATAACAATTTGGAGGAGCAAAGTTGGTAAATATATATTTTAGTTTACTGACAATATTTATTAATACTCTCCAAGCGGATTTCATTATAATGCTTTCCTACATCCTAATTTTGTTTTAGCTAATAATCACTCAAGTTGAATACGATGTTATATGAAATTATGGTTAATCATTTTCTTTCTATATATTAAAAAAACATTATTCAAGATAGTTTCGGATCACGCTTTACACAGTGCTAACTTATTGAGCTTGTGAAATGTCTGTTTCTTGCAACTGGGGATGTGTTTTTGGAAAGTATCTGAACCCTTTTCCCGTTAGTATATGCATAGGAATTGAATTTGGAGTTAAAATGGTATCTGGAGTGTCACTATTCATCTCAGCGATCCCGAAAACTTTGGGCTGAATACTAATATCGATCGTTTTCTGTTATTTTTACACGTCATCCCCCCTTCTGCATTTCCAAAAATGTGCTAAAAACCTGAATTACGCTAGGATCATAGGATTAGGTTAGACATTCATATACAAAAAATCATTAAGATTGGTGTAGCGGTCGAGAAGGAGTTTAGAGAACATACATCGCTACATTCATTACTGACGTTATTGTAGCAAATTCTCAGTGACATGGTATCGACTTCCGGTTTCAAAGTGGGTCACTGTGGACGAAGAAAGTAAGAGTAAGAATTGATATCTTGAAATGTATTCTGCTTCCTAAGAATACACCGCTTCTGAAACTAGAAGTAGTAGAGATTTTTTATTTCCTGTTTCAATGTTGGTTCTCCATGCAACTAAATCAAAAAGATATAGCATTTTTTAAATATATATATATATTTTTTTTCTATATTTTTTCTAAGAAATAAAATCTTTAAGTTTGACGTCCCACGAATGTGTCCTTGAGGCTAAGGGAGACAGTGATTAAAGCAAATGAAAGATTGTGAAAGAATTAGTGGAATGAGAAAGTTAGAGAAAACGGGAGTACCTCGAGAAACCTATTTACTCGATGTTGTTCAACATAAACTAACTTAAACGGAATCGAATCAGGGACCCCGCAGACTAGAAGCAAACGCTCTACCACTGAGACACTCTGTTCATTTTCTAAGAAAATGATTCATTTCAGCCCCTATTGCTCTATTAAAACCAGCCTAAATCTATTACTTTCAGCTTCATATATTGGACCACTATATTTTATAGTGAAACGTAACTCACTTGTTTTATTTACTGGTGTAAGTGTAAGGACATTTTTTGTACCTTGAAATTACGAATTTATCACCTTTCACATCAAATTTTACAACAGGAAGGAAATTGGTCCTTTTGCTGCTATAAAGAGTAGAAACTGGATTAGTTCCTCATAGAATAAGATGCTATGGAGTCACTTTGTTTCTCTGACAATATACTTTCAATTTCCTCAAATAGAAACTTTTTTGTAGTAGTAAATTAATTTTAGTCCAATGTAGTAAATTGCACAGGTTTGTTATTAAAATATATGCTACAATTAAAAGAAATATTAACAAGTTTTACATTATTATACATAAATGAACGACGTCAATATCTTAGACTATATAAATAGAGCCACAAATTTTGTTATTAGATATGGTTACCTATACAAATACTTTTCAAAATTTTCTTCACAGACTAGTGGCATATAGTGACATAGAATAACTAATGATAGCATTGTAGTTTAACATTTCCCTTCTTTCCTTACATTAAGGAATTACTCAAGAACAACGTAGTTAAAAAATCGCATTCGATTAATTTAAGAAACGGCCATCATATTTTTTTTTAAATAATTAAATAGGACTAAACATTCTCGTTGTAAGTACTCAAGCCCTTATATACAGTCATTACTGAAATATTTACTTCTGAAATACGAACAAAGCTAAAATTAATATTTTTGAAGGTCTTCGACGGAAGCAAACACACTCCACCAGTAAATTACTACGTCTAGTTCTTCAGAAAAATATGTATTACATTTTGAAGCTAATAATGAAACATATATTTATGAAATATGAATATTAAATCATTAAAGATGTGAAACTATTTAAAAACGAAAATTTTTCATTATTATCCTCCAATTATGTATCATCATTATCATTACAAAAAATTAAGGGTTCTCATGAAAACTTTTAAAAAAAGTTTATACTAGACTTATAGAATGGCGAACATCAAAAATGCATTTATTACGCGATATAGGGACCATGAGATATATAAATCGATTGACATATTTTATTTTTAATGATTTCGAAACAATTTATTACTAAAGTTACTCTGAAGTTTGATAATAAAAATAAAAATTCTCCGGAGGAGTTTTTCAAATTTTCTTCTTACTCCTTTCCTCAAAATGAAGTAATTTTACTGGAAAGGTGAACATAGAAGATTGTAAATGTCTGGAAGCTTTTAATGATTTTGTTTCAATTTCATAAATAAAACTTTAATTATCAACAATATAATATCGTATAAGTAACTTTTTTTTTTTTTTTTTAAAGAAAAATCTAGGAAGAGTAATTTACGTTTGGAGGTAAGTGGTTTAAGTACATTTTTAAAAGAAAATAAACTTGCGTCAGTTGATTTTGTGCACATTTTACTTTTGGAGATGGGTTAATTTTCGAACAATTTTCTAAAAACACTTCAAATGGTTTTGTTTGTATTTCACACATAAATAATTCATAAATACCGAAAGAAGTAGCTCAAGTGGTAGAGCGTTAGCTTCGCATTCGGGAGGTCGTGGGTTCGGTTCCCGCTGCCGACCATCCTGACTTGGGTTTTCCGACTGGGGATATGACTGTAAGATATACTAGTAAAAGATATGGTCATTGGTCTTGCTGTAAAGCACGAGGTAAATTTTGACAAAAATGTTGCAAAAGATTTATCCTATATCGATAACAGTTCAGCGTATTTAGGTGTTCATTGTCGTTATTACTTACTTCGGAATGTTTCCAGGTGGTATATTATGATAATATTTGAAACTCTATGTACATTAGTAAGAAACATTTCAACAAAATAATGAATCAACCAATATCCTTCCCTCTTTATACTTCAATTAATCTATTTGTTTTATGTGCTGCAGACAATTTTTTTTTTCATCAATGTCACTAGTCAGGAATGTACACAGGGGTGCATCCTAGAAATCATGACCTCTCCGAAATCTCGACTTTTTCTGTAAATTTAGTTTAGTAGAGGATGCGTTTACAAATTTGAATATAATTTACCCTCATATTGAATTTGGAACCCCTCAAGAATCTTTCGATCTTTCATTGAAATAAATTCCCGCGTACGTGCCTATCACTAGTCATTGTTTCTTAGCAATCTCCATATATAAAAGAAGTCCTGACTAACTAACTGATCAATGCCTAGGACAAACTACTTAAGGAAGAAGCTAGACATTTGTACAATTCATAGGATTTCTAAAGACAAAACCCTACAAAGCAATAGTTTCTGGAAATTCGAGAACGAAGGAAGCCGGGGAGAGGAGCTGTAAATATTATATAATAAGATGTCAATATCTCAGATTTCCTTAAGTTTAGGGAAATGCAAATTGGTATTTTGACTATTCGTTTAAAGTAATTCGACACGTGTTTCAATGGTTTTTAATATTTGATAACTAGAATATACAACGGTATGTTGTATTCTTTATTGTATACTTGTATTCTCTTCGAGCAATAGTTGGTTTACAAATAAGTACAAGCCAGTTTATTTTATAGAGGAAGAAAAAGAAGAAAATAATATAAGATTAATATAGGTATTTCGAATATATAATTGGAATGTTGATATGTAACCAGAGCGACGAACTGAAGGTTGTCATAGAAACAAACAAACAAGTTATAAGGTAATGTAATGTAATGTCATGGAATCGCTGTTATGTTGTATGTGAGTTAATGTTTACGAAGCTTCAAAAGGTAATAAAAGATTTAATAAGGTAATTTAAAAATCGGTCAATTTACGAACCAGTGAGTTATATAGTTTGTGATTGATAAATATATTTTGCTACAAATAGAAGAAAAGAAAAGGGATGGTTCACTAAGGTGCCCATACGAGTAATCGTTCTAGTAACATGTTCGGTATCTGCCTCTAGACCCTATCCTTCTTTTTTAATCTGGATGTGGTAGATATTTCTGGTTTTAAAGTTAGACCTACATAGTTTGGAAATCAATTAGGATTTTCATATTAAGCGAAAGTAACTCGTTTCAGTGTAAGATTTTTTTAAAAAAGAAAATAGCTAAATATCTTTTATAACAATACTTTCATATTTTCAACATTTCCAATCGGATCTACAAAAGTAATTCCAGATATCGTTATAGAATTTGATCAGAAAAATTCTTCAACAATATATACTATACTAATGTATGTACTTGTATAATCTTTTCAAATTGTCAGTGGTGATAGAAAATGACACTCTCAATACAGAAGTTTTTTTTTTTAAATTACTACGTAGCTATTAACATTTAACTAGATAGTGTCCAACTCATTTTCTCTAATAATAATAACGCAACGATTTTATATTCATTAACTTCTGATCTTCTTTCAATTACAATATAATGATTAACTTGAATAAAATAATGTAAAAAATAAAGAAATATCTGTATAGCATACAACAAATGCTATTAAATAAGCTAGTAACAATCCACAGTTTCTCTCTTATATGCCACAAATTGCAAGGGAAATTTGTAACACTATTGTCGGATGCTAGAATTTCCGAACTAAACTGAAGCTCCTGGAAAGAAAAATTGGATTATTAAATAGTTTCAATAAGTGTTAAACAGCAAACTTTTCAAACTCACAAAATTACACTCTTGTATGAGTGCATACCATAGGTTAAGCCCTAACCTCATTTTCATTTAATACAATGAAAAATGTTTTTCCGCTTTCTTCCATGTTTAACCTGGAATGTAAGAAAAGGAAAGGTATAGGTGTTCCAATTTTGTGCGTGACTTTTTAGTTCAGTCGAATTCTATGCGGAAAATGGAGAAACCCAAAATATGTCCGCAGTAAATCGAAGGAGAGGGGAGGGGAATTTGTAAGTCATTGTATGAGAATACATAAATAGAATTGAAGGTATATCCAAATATTTTTATTTACACTTATTCAAATTGACAAATCCTTCAGTTTCATTATTCTTTAAATGTTACACTAATAATTACATATGTTTTTATTCTCATCTCTAACAAGAGAGTGAGTTAAGATTTATAACGTGATTTAATATTAACGTTAATTGTTTTCCCCCTGGAACTCTATTTCTTTCTTACAATGTTTATAAGGCCTTGTAGATAAATGCAATTCGTAACTTCAACTGTTCTTTCGTAGGTTATACGCTCGTATTTCGATGTCCAACTATCTGTATCATAATGTTCTTCATATATGTTAAGAAAATAGTTATATTATAAGAATCATAGTGTAAAAATCTGTATTGTCAAAGTTGTAAATATACTATATAAATGATCCAGTATTGACCTTAGCAGATAGGTTAAGTAAACTCTGCGAAGTTAGTATTTTTATTCTTAATAAATGAATTGTATATTATAGTACAAAAGACATTAAGAAATAAATATATATTTATAATGTTATGGAGTAATTACTGTACAAGTTATGAACAATACTTCATCGCAAGTTTTCATATATAGAAAAATAGCAAATTAATATTTTTGTGAAAAATTCTCTAACATTTGAAAAAATCAACAATTCAACATTTCTATGGAAGATTTTGTTTTCATAAATATTTTATTTTATACAACTTTGTTCCAGAGGTCTGTATACAACTATGTTTTTTGAAGAAAGATTAATTTATTTGGGTGTATTAAAATGGGAACCGATGGAAAATAAGTAAATCGGTTTTCATAGTATCATATAGCTAGTCATTCATAGCGGACGTCGAAAAAAGTACTTAACTTTAGAGAAAAGCACGGGATGGTTTCGAGAATCCTTATTTAGTGTAGATGAACGAGTTTAGAGAATTCGAATAAATCGGTATTCGGACAAAATGTGGCAGCCGAAACATGCCAGGGCAAAACCATTTCATAACAACTTACTCAGTGCAGAATATTCAACATATAGTTAACACAAGATCAGAAATTAACACAAAATATCATATAATTAACACAAAATAAACACATTAGCGGATATCTAGCGGATACCTGCTAAGCTATCTTTCTTTTCTTACTTTGTAAAATTTACAAAAATCCTATTGTTTGTTCTGTTTTGTCCTTTTTATAATTTTTTGTTCAAAGCATAATTTAAAATTATCATCCGACATTGTTTTAACCTAATTATGTGCTATTTTTAAAATATATACATACTATTAAATATTCTACACTGAAATATCACGATGGTTATATTTTGACCTCAGCTCTATACCAAGCGAGATTTCGCTCCATGAAGTTCTGGTCAAGTGAGATTCCCTCGACGAAATTTTGGAGGAGAACGTTTCCTATCAAGTGAGCTTTCGCTCCGTGATGTTCTGGCCAAGCGAGAATTCCCACCACAAAATTTTGCACAGCGAAATTTTGGCCAATCATGATTTCGCTTAGATGGGATTTTGAGTGGTGAAGTTTTGGCAAGCAAGATAGGAGTTAGGGCTGTATCGCCGGATCAATTTTAGGAAATTTACAGGGTCAATTGGAGAATTTATTTAAGTTTGCGAGGAAGAATGAATGAAAGTCAGGTAAGGAGAATAGTAAATGTTAAGCAAGTGATTAAATTTGGTAGTTGTTTTTTGATGTTGTAAGCGGCACTGTAAGTGGAGGCGGATGGACTATTTCGTGGAGAGGTACACTTGTTGTGCTATACGGATCCATAGATTGTAAAATGTACAGAAAATCTTGGGCAAGTCTTTAACTTGCCATTTCATTTCGAGAACAGAACACAACCAACGACTGCGGGACTTCTAACCCGTTCCTACTAGTATTACTACTACTATTCCTACTCTTACTCCTCCTTCTACTACTACTATTCCTACTCCTCCTCCTCTTACTACTACTACTACTTATATGAATGCGTATAGTAATACCGCACGCGTAATGTAACGTAATCCTAAGTAACGTAACTTAATGTAATCCAACCAAATATAACCGAATGCAGTACATTTTCGTATTTACTTTTCGATTTTCAATTTGGTCCAACGATGTAGCACTAACGCCCAAGAGAGATACACAAACAATTTTTTTGTACCCAAACCATTTTTAGACGCAAGACAGTGAGTTTCTCAGGGATATTACAGAAATTTAATAAAAGTTTGGTGCGTTACTCGGAACAAAGTTCATTTTCAATGTATTTTTATACCTCTTATAGATTCCTATCTACTTTCTACATTTCACTTTTTTCTTAAACTTCAAAATTCTGTTATACTAGGTATGAGAATCTTGATAGAGCGATGTGCCTCATCTAGTGGTCTGATTGTCAATCATGTTTAGAGTTAGTAAATGGTTAAGCGGTTAAGAGAAAGGAAAACTGTAGTCAGCGTTCCGAGAAACTTCGACAAATATTTCCAATCCTTGATGTAGAACATTAATTTCAGGTATCAATCATAGATGTTCAGGAACATTCTTAAACCAGGTAATGCATGCTAGTGTATGAACCGTTGTCAAATCATTCTTGTTAGAAAATTAAACTCTCGGTAATTTCTGTTCACATTAGGTTAGTTTAAGTTAGGTTAGGTTAGCTTAGCTTAGGTTATATTTTGTTAGTGTAGGGGACCAGCGTAATTTTCCAAAAAATGGTAGAATTTCGCTTATTTATACTAATATTAGGTTAGTTTAGGTTAGTTCAGATTAGGCTAGGTTAGGTTAGACTTGGTTACGTTATGTTAGATCTAATGTAATTGCATCATCCATTTCTCCTGTAAATTTTATGCTTTTTACGTGCTTCTGGACCCCTTCTGCTAAACATAACCCCAATTTAAAAAATAAGCTGTGTAACACACGCTAAATGAACTAACAATTATAGTGTGTGCAGAAAGCTACACAATCTTATGGTATAATCTCTTGAATTAGTTTTGTTTCGTTCGAAGTTAGGAATTACTGAGTAGTCATGGACTATAAGTTGGAACAGTGTATATCCATTATGATCAGGCATTAGCTTTTACTCATACCAATTCTGTTAATGTTATTACACGCTATTCCCCCAAGTTCATATTTTCCCGTTTCCTAAACCTACCACGATATCTCTACCCAAAATATTTCAGTCTAGAACTGAATATCACGTGAACAAATATCTCATAAAATTATGTTTTTCATGCACAGGCCTACTTGATCTTTGTATATAACTCGTATAATATCTGGTGACGTAAATTTTGTGGATTTCCACATGATGTGAAATTTTCCACTTCATTTTCCCAATTTTTTTAGCCCCTTTGGCTAAAAATAAAAAAAAAAGAAAACAAAAATTCTAGACCAGTAGTCCTAAAACCCTTTTCTGGCAATATCCCATTAGCCTCTCTAAAACGATGATGTGTTCCACTTTGTTATGTGATGTACACTACTGCTTGTGAACCTTACCCTCCCTTGCATTAACAATTAAAAAAAAAAAACTTGCTGCATTTACTTTTCAAAAAGAAAAAAGATAAAATACTGAAACAGATATAATTAGAAAGAATAATATAAAATAAAATAATATTGCATAAATACTAAAAATCTGGTAACTTTCGTAACAAGAAATATTCTCAAAATAACCTAAATATTACTACGTTGCTCAATCACTATCTAAGGAAGGGTTAATTTACGATTTTACCACAGAACAAAATCGAATTTGTTTTTAAATTTACTTATAATTTTAAGGAACGAGTTTTTTAATTTTATATATTGTTTAACGTACTTCATCCTTGAATTGTACTTCTGAAAAATTGAATTGCCACTAACACTGATGTAGATTTTATTGGTGAATATCATAAATTTCAGTACATCCTGCTTCGTTAACTTTAGCGTTCATCAAGTAATATAAACAGCACTTTATTCTTTATATACTTTCGGTTTCAATTCACTCGACATTTGTCTCGACGATAAGAGCTTTTACATGCATTTCCCGCTATCAATACAGTTTTAATTTCTCTGTTAATTGCAACATTATTTGTTAAAATTAATCCTAGGTATTACTTATTTTTATTGATTCTAGCTTGGTACTATTGATTACGATATCTCCGTCTTTCAGATTAATGTAGTTCCTAATGCTGGCATATTGTTTACCTTTTCTGCAGTTGGCTTCGGTTCAATGTTTTTCATTTGTTACTAACATAATATTTGACGAGCTCATTTCTGAAACGTTTCCTATCCCTTTAACAAAATTTGTGGCAATTCAGAAGAAAACACTTAATTATGTTAGAACATATTAGGTGTGGCAGAAAATAAGTTTTATCAGTCCAGAGAAATAACGCACCAATAAGTTTTAACAACTAATGTGTTTTTTTTTTTCTGAATTGCTAAATATTTTGCAAGGTGGCCAAGAGATGCATCAAAAATAAATTCGTCATTTGCTGCAACAATAGACATACATATTACCTTCCAAATTAGTCTCTTTGAAATGACTACTTGAGATTTAATTTACCAAACTAAAGGCTGCTTTCCTAATTCTATATTTTATTTGCGTAGCGTAAAGCAAATTAAAATAAATTATGTTCCAAAATAAAAAGTACACAAATCAGACAATATTATTTCGATAAAAAATTGGAAGCTAACAATCATCAAATACGTCATGAGCTATAATGCTTGAAAATATTTATAATTATTTCAACAATCAATACAAATCTAAATATGTAGTATACTATTAAGCACATATGTAGGAGTTTATTTCAGGAGGGAAAAGGGGTTTGGGGAGTCCGAATTAAATAAAGTTAATTATAAACTTACTCCTAAAATTAAATTAAATTTACAGAAGAGTTGTGGGATTTCGGCGTAGCTCGGACCCCTGGGCCTTACTCCCTGAATATGTCCCTGCATTCTACATTTAATTAACAAGTCATAGTGTGCCTTAATGCAGAGTCATTCTGATGCTTGATTAGTGACATACTAACGAGTTTGACTAACAAATGTTTCCTGCAGTAGTCAGGTCTTCAGTATGACGCTAATCATACGTCAAAACGACTCTGCATAAGGCGGAATAAGATTAACAGGTTCTTAAGCTGGTATTTGCAATGTAGATATAGGTAAATAATGTTATAGTTAACATGTAATGGAGTTACTGTTATACTTTTGCATTTCACTAAGATAATGTATCTAAAGAACTAGTGCTTATGCTACTGGTAAAAAGTGTTTTTTTTTTCAATTTTTTAAAAGCTAGCCGAAGGTTAGCTCCATGTTAGAGAGTTACGCCCTCTCTTAATCCACGCTCGAATAAATATCTTACTGTGTTTTTTATACTTATTTAATAGCGCAGAATCTACTGGAACTATTCTTAAACACATTTGTTCACGGGGACACGAGAAAAGTAACCTTAAATTTTGGATATAAATATTCCAAATCTGATGTCATTTTCCTCTTCTTCTCTGTACAAATACGTTCTAGAATAAATCCGTTCGATTAAGAGTCAAAATATTAGTATTTACAAAAAAATGTAATTAGAATTTATCCAAACGTGTACACTTTTACAATTGGCATATGACACAACTAAGGTTATACATCCTATGTTTGAATTCTTTATTCGCGTAACGGGGAGCGGGTCTGGACTGGAAAATTGATAATAGTTTCAGTTGCAGCGAGGAAGTGATTTTGAAAGTCAGTTAAGAACTATTTTTTGTACCTGAACGTATGTTAACAACTAGGTTCTGTAGCAAACTAAATCGCTCACTATTAAATTTAGTAGTAAAGTTATCGATTGTTTTCTAACTTTGAGAGGTTGCCTATTCTGGATAAACTTCCATAGTTTTATGTTTCTTAAGCAAAACTAAAAAAAAAAAAAAAAAAAAAAACATCACTTCAGTGGAGCCGTAGTTTTATTTTTACTTTTTTTGCGATACTTTATATATTTACGGTATTTTCTTCATAGCTAAGTCAAGTTTCGAATTCAAAGGTTACTTAAACAAAAATTTCGATCTTAAAAATCTACAGGTCACGAAATATTCACATCCTATCAACATTCCTGTGCTTTCCTATGCGCTTTTACAAATTTCTATTATAATGGTATATTGCAACTTGGTGATAAAGAAAACGCATGATTATTCTTAAAATTTATTTTTATATTTATCATACTGCTTGGATATAGATAAGTTTTTTTTTAACATAACTATGCAGTTTTGTAAGTTTGAAACAAAACTGTGATTGATTAAGGTTGGTTTAAAGGGACAAGTTTTGCCCATAGATGGCACTACAGTCTTCGTATCTCTTCCATATATTTTTATCTTTCACGAAAATTCACGATTTCTCTTACAAATTTCAACCTACAGACTTCAAATTTCTAGAAAAGGAACTTCATAATCTATCGAAGGCAATAATCCGTGTCGATTTCTGATTTAGAAATTTTTCATTGTTGAAATGGATATCCAAATCTTTAACAATGAAGCTGTTTCAATAATAAGGAAAATTCTAAATAAAAATTCGGCACGGATTGTTCCCTTTAATAGCTCATGAAGTTCCTTATCTAAAACTTTCAAGTCTCTACGTTGAAATTAGAAAAGAAATTGTAAATTTTCGTAAAAGATAAAAAATACATGGGAGAGATAGGAAGACTGTAGTGACATCTATCGGCAAAACTTGTCCCTTTACACTAACCTTGAAAGAGGATTGTAGGATGTAGCAAAATCATATATATTTGACTACAACTGTTACAATGCCTCCACCAAAAGGAGCATTAACAAAGCGTCTGCGGGTTAAAAATATTTCCATTTCTAGACACGAAAGGAAGATGTAAAAAAAAAAAAAAAAAAAGTTGTACCATAATAACACAACTACACTTTGTAGATTAGTTGAATTACTATCTTTTTTATTTAATGTTTTCTTAGTTGGTAGTTAGTGTTGTCACAGTTATTTTTTAACGTAAAAGAGAATAAAATTCTCTAACAAGTTAAAATCCTGACCGAATCTTGACCGTGCCCATGATGGAGAAAACTCTTTCGCAAGATACTTGAGTGCATAAAAGAGCCTAAATATATTTGTACGCCACGTACAATGATGAATACACTGGATCGTAGAGATTTCATTCATAAAGTAATTCTAGCAGTCACGACAGGCATTTTTTTGCATTTTCTTCCAACTTTGCATGCCAGTTGTTCATCATCTGTGGGTTTCCTGTTATGCCTTGTCCTCACTCTCCTGATCGGATCCTTCATCTTTGATACCCTTAACTCTAGCTTTTGCCTGTTTTGTTTTTTGGCTGGTATTGATATCTTTAGATTTTACTGATGAGTTTTCGGAAAAACTGAACTTCTTTTCGAATATTTTTTTCTTCATTTTGCAATGCTAGAGAACACTTCAACACTCTTACTTCGTTGAAGTGGGATGGATGTAGTTACGTAATGTTTTCCATAAGAGCTTCATTCGAAACAAAACTCCTGGATTGCGGTTTGAACAATCATTTTGAAAATTTTTAGTTCAAACTATTTTGATGGCAAAGACAAACTATTTCTTGCTTCGGTTCTGGAAATTTCATTACGTTGTAGTTTTCAATTAGGTATTATCTTAGTTGGAAGAAAACTTTCGATTTGAACATTATAATTTTCTTTCGTGTACGTGCTTCTGTAATAAAATTTCAAGCCATACGTGGACGATTATATCCACATTGATAGGAAAGAAAAATAAAGTTAAACTGTTCCGCAACCCAAAGGAAGAATAGTTTAATTAGGTATAATATATAAACTTAGGTACACTCATGTCCAAAATTATTGTCGCATGTCTATAAATATCTTTTTGTAGGAATATAATTTGATAACGAAATCGCCCGGTATTTCCTACAATGGTAGTGTGTGTATAATTGGCGAAGACATGTATGTGGCAAATTTCATTTCAAAAGACCAGTAAATAAGAACAACAAAACGAAAATAAAACTTTCTTGCCCATTTAGCAACATTTTATTTTACTCATTCTAATTTTGGTATTTATAATTCTTTCCCTATGAAATTTACTACAAATATACATTTGCCGATTACACACATAGTATCAGTATTAAAAGTATCTGCAAAGTCATTATCCAATTATATTCTTACAAGAAGATAGTTATAGATATGCGACAATAATTTTGGACATGAGTGTATATAATTTTCTCGTTCTAGAACAACTCACAATGACAATTAAGTATGGTTTGATTCATATCACTAAGAAATGTTCATTTTGTATAGTGTTTAGGCCCAACCCTACTGGTTAGTTGCTAAGAACGAGACCTGGAGTTTAAAGTGCAACTCAAACAACTACGTCCCATGTTGTTGCCCTTTACCCTAAGGGAGACTATGATTCAAGCAAGTGATTGATGGAATGAGAAAGTGGAAGAAAACGGGAGTGCCCGGAGAAAACCCATGGATATGATGTCCAACCGCAAATTTACTTGGATGGAAATCAAACCAGGGACCCCAAGTACCAGGGATAAGCGCTCTACCGCTGAGTCACCGTTCACCATCCACATTCAATGAGTTCCTGGGAATCGAATATGGAAGCACTCACGAAGAATGAGACATCTCTAGACCCACTATTTAAAAAATGTCTTCGATATTTTGATGTTGATCTAAAATTAAGCGAACATGGATGTTATTGATTACCAGAAAGTATGCATATTTGCACATTAATTCTTCTGAGCTCCATCAAATGTTTGGAATGTTTCTGAAAAAAAAAAAATTCCTTATGGTACTCCCACGAAAAATAGTCACATCCTGAATTAAAATCTGGACTCTGAGGGAGTAAAGATTTTCCGTCATGAAACTAGTCTGGATCAAAATTTGATGAGTTCAGAAGACTTATTGTTAAACCGTGGAATGAAATTACAGAAAACATGTACCATGTTCGCTTAAATTAGTTCCAACATCAACATCAAACTTATCATCTTGTTCAATCTTTAGATTGTAAAAAAAAAAAAAAAAAAAAAAGAAAGAAAGAAAGAAAAAAGAAAAAAGAAAGATAAATACAGAAAAGGAGCTTCGAATTTGTTTGTTTTAAAAGTATCTATGGGAAAACTTTACGAAGCTTATATTGAAAGCCCTAAATATAGGGACTTCCTTCTTTATCATGTTGGCATGTTTAACAGCGTTGGTCCCTCTGGCAGTTGTAGGGTACCCAGGTGGGCAAGTCCGCCATTGCTCGGGATCCATGGACGGATACTGTCAAAAACAGTTCCATCGTATTCATGTCTTCAATAGACTTAAAAAAGAATGACAATTACAATTGTAAAACTTTGAGTTTTACGTCCCACGGTTATGCCGGTTAGGCTAAAGGAGACGGTGCTGATGAGTAATGAATGAAATGGTGGAATGAAGAAAGTGGGAGGAAACGGGAGAACCCCGAGAAAACCCACGCACACGGTGTTTGTCCACCACAAAGTTAACTTGGCGGAGGCTGGGATCGAACCCGGGACACCTAGCACCAGAGGTGAACGCTCTACCACTGAGCCACCGCGGCCCCCGACAATTACAATTGTATCGAAGCGTAAGCACTTTTGCCACTGACATAAGCTTTAGTTCAAATATACTATTTTTGAGGTCATTTTCTCCTGACCTTTTGGAAAGATATGTTAAAAACAGTTGCACTGAATTCAACATCCTCAAATTACTATTAAAAATTGTAACTGGAAACTTACCCAAACTTGAGCACTCTTTACTAGCATCAGCGTTAGTTCCTCTGTTCTCGTCTCTGTCGAATTGTTAGGCTCCCAAACTACGCTATGAATAAGTATCGGTGGCCTTATAGAATAAACTATGTTCGTTTGTCTGTCTGTCGACAGGTATCACAGCAGAAAGAGTAAGGGACATCGAGAAGTGTTTATTATTATTATTATTATTATTATTATTATTATTATTATTATTATTATTATTATTATTATTACAAGAGATCCAGACCTTTTTTTCAAATCGGAAATGGTAGAAGTTAGTTATTTCCGGTTTCAACAGATAATAAAAACGGAAACACATACCAACAAGTTGTCTTTTGCAGTTGATTGAGCGTCTCAAGAGAACATATCAAAACCACCCGAAATATTTTACCGAAATCAGGACTGGTCCAAATTTACTATTATTTCCGGTTTCATAACTGATTTTCATAGAAAAAAAATGTTAATACATATCGAGAAGCTGTTTCTTGCTATTGAATCAACGTCCCAAGAATAATTTCTATATTTTCGTTAACACTCTATTCAAATCGGAAGTGGCAGAAATCAACCATTTCCGATTTCAACGTTGATCACTCTAGAATAAAACGGTAATAAATAGTGATAAACTTTTTTTTTCAATTTAATTGGTGTCTCAAGTGAACATATGATTACTACCCGCAACTCTCTGCCAAGACCGGAAGTGGTTAAGACTTACTATTGCTTTCGTAGCAAATATTGATGTCCAGAGAGCGAAAAGAGTAACAAATATCGAAAAGAATTTCTTTGCCATCGACTCAGCGTCCCAAGAATAGATTTCATCTCCTCTGTCAAATTGAAAGTAGTAGAATTCAACCGTTTCCTGTTTCAGTGTTGATCGCCATAGGATAGAAACGGTAAAATGATACAAATTATTGTATTTTTGTTTTTCTGGAATCGATTTGTAAAATTTGAAAAATGAAAGAGAGAGATCCCGGTGGTGATCGTTTGTAGCGCCAGATTCTGTAATAATAAAAATAAAAAAATGAGATGGCGGGTTTTTGGTTCATATTCCGTCTGTCACTATTTATTCCCTGTGCACCACCGTTAAAGTCTCCGTTCCCCGAACTAAAATGGTTTGTGACTCGATAAGGACTAGTTTCACGGTTTGGAAATCCTATCTCCCCGCGGTGTCCCAGGGCTTTAGGGAAACAAGATCCCTCTAGAACCGTGTAAGCAAATGAAACTTGATATTATTTGCATACGTATTTAGTATTCACATGCTGCAACGCTGAAAGAGAATTTTGCTCTAATGTTTGGTCTGTGTGGACGAACTAGACTGACTTTCACTTTCCAAGTGGACTGAATGATAATAGTAATAATAATAATAATACCAGAAAATAAGCGAATATCTAGAATTTAAAATTTTAGTTGAAAATTTTGAAAATCAGTCTAATTCCCACTAGAATCGAGAAATTGCTTATATTGCCTAATTCGTCTAACAGATCCTTTGGAAACCAATGTTATGCTTAAGGTTAGGGATACAACTTGTTTATGAAAGAAAAAGCTTACGAATTTGAGGTTAACAATGTAATAAAAGTTTTAATGAGCAAACGAAAACAACAACAAGAAAATTAAGCAGGCCGAAAATTAACATTGAATTTTGAGTTTTATGACAACAAATGTTCAGAATAAGGCATTAGGCCTTAACACAAAAAGAAATCAATTTAAGTAAATTACATCTGGGCTTTCTTTCTTGAACTATGTAGTGAATGAATTGTTATCATTAACCTGACACCATGAACAAACTATGGAATTGATGTCTATAACTAGTGCTAGATGCAATCTTACATTGTTTATATTTTATATAGAGCTTTCATAATTTACATATATGTCATACCAAACTGGTTAGATCACAATCTTGCATTTGAAAATACCTAATTATTTGACATCGTATGCTAAGCATATAGTTTACGTTGATCAGCTTATATGTTCTGATTATGAACTTTCCAATATTTACGAAATTAAGATATTATATCGCTTGATGGAATTTGAATATAACTACCTACATCTTATTTGGGTGAAAACTAAATATTGGAATGATTTAAAATAAGTTGAAACGAGTTGAAGTAAGTGGAAATAAGTTGAAGTAAATTGAAATAAATGAATAAAAGTAAGTCGAAAAACAAGTCATGACTGATTTGAGATTCATGGGAAGTATGAAAGAAACATAGAGTGATCTAAAGGAGTTAAGTAAACCTACTGCCTGACTGCTAACCATTTTTAATTATTGAAATTAATAACTGAGAATGAAAATAAGTACACTAAATATGCAATTCGACATTTATCTAACTAACAAGAATACACCATCAAATACATAAAATCAATGAGTATAGCATTACTATTTGATTATGCATAAAAGCTATATATATATATATATATATATATATATATATACATATTAGCACAAGTAGAAAATCAACAGACACAAACATATATAGATATATATAAAAAATCATAAGTAAAGACATGCATACATACATAAAAATCAAATAACACATGAATATTAATAGTAAATGCAAAGACGTCTCTCGAGATTTTTAACATGAATATATTGAGTTTTCGTGATTTTCTCTCTGTATCATAAATATTTTCATTTATTTGTCTAGTCTATGCGCATAGACTTCTGATCGCTCTATTGTTAGAGGATCAGAATGACGTAATAATTGCGGCTTTACTTAGCCTACTTTGTGTTTTTCCATCTGTATTCTACCTGACTGAAAATAATGTCGGTTTCGCTTTATTTACGGATTACGTATGTCTAACCAAAAAAATTATTAATTGCGAGACTAGTCGCATATATATCATAATTACTAATTAATCTTTTAGCTCTCTTACATAACATACTATTGTTGAGACATTACAGCATTATTTATTGGAGTTTTACTAGCATATAGATCGAAATAGATTCATTTAATCCATTAACTTCTATGCAAAATGACTTTACAAACACAATAATCTTTGGACAATTGGAGCAATGTCTTGAATATATTTTCTAGGAATACCTATTACGCCTTGTTCTAAATTATCTTAAATTTCTAATATTGCATGTCCATAGCGCAGAAGATGCACTTTCACTTCATACAAACTTCAATATGGTAAGGTAAATACTTCTTTCATGACAAATTTCACAGCTCGAGTCGTTAAAGATCTACAACCTGTTATTTGATCTACATCTAATTTAACTTTCTTTATATATTATTTAAAAATTCTAAGTGACAAATAGAATAATGACATAAACTACTATCTCTTTAATAAAAACAACGACATGTTCACTGAAGTCACAGAATATATGTAAAAGTACCATTAAAAAAAGTCTCTCTATTTTCAATAAGCCTTGCTCAAAAAGAAAGAAAAAAATAAGAATTCGAATGTTTAGTAATTATAGTTCGAATTGGAAAATCTTTTCTCCACGCGGTGTAAATGCGTTTACAGTTTTCAAATAGTTCCGACTTTCATACCGCGAACGTCTTGCATTTTATTCAATGCCGAAAATTTCCCTTTTAGCATCAACAAAAAATAATTTGGATGGGTCCTACCTTTCGCCGTCCACACTGCTCTCACCACTTTCGTAGTCACCACTGAGCTGACCACACACATACAGATGTCACTGCGTTTCTTGGCTTCCTTCTTCCGTGAGAAGTGTCCTGGATCCGGAGTTCCTCTCTTCGATTCCTGCTGCGTCCTCCTCTTAAACTGAAAGGGGCGTCGCTCTTGGGCGTCTCCTGATCCATCAAGGTGGGGCTTCTGTTGGTCCATTTCTGATAGGATGCATTTTCACTAACAGCACTTTCAAACGTTACACTGCACCAACATCACTCTATATGTCAGAAGTGTAGTGTTACACGGATAAATAGTATTTATTGTTTTTAAGTATTGTGTATAGTACTTCAAAACTGATTATGTATTATTGAAACTAGTCTAAGTGCTTTCGGTGAGTATGTAGGCCATCCGTTATTGCTAATTGTCTGTAATTGCTCGTGAATATGTTTATAAGTGCGAAAGTCTGTCACTCAAAAAAATGTCTGTAAGCGTTTCGCGATATATATATCTATCTCTCTCTCTCTCTCTCTCTCTCTCTCTCTATATATATATATATATATATATATATATATATATTAGCAGCGTTAAAAGTTTATATATATATATATATATATATATATATATATATATATATATATATATATATATATATATATATATATAATTTGAAGAAGATCAATGTGTAAGTTCCTATGCCTAAGAAAAATTGCAAGTCCGCACACTCGGCTTCGGTTAGTTTAGCCGCACATTATTCTCGGTTGATTATCTTTTGATTATAAATGTATTGTGTGTGTAAGTTCCGGGTTTGTTTTTGTGTTGTGGTGATATGATGTTTCCCGGTGATGTACTTGGATACGACTGACCTGGAGTTTTGAATTTTTAACCGGTCGATCTTTTTGGATACGCCTCTAACGGTGTCTTCGATTTCGTCTCTGTTCTCTTATTCGTTAAGTTATTTTGGTGTCCTAAATTTTGATTTTCTTGTTCTCCGCCTATTTACGGTGTTCGAGCGTCGTCTCTCCGACGTACGTGATTTTTTTTAGATTTCATATGTAATATAGAAAATTTTTATGAGTGTTGATTTGGCGCCTAGTCGTCTCGTGCGTGCTTTTGAACCAAGTTACAGACGTGTGTCAAAATTTTATCTTGGTACTGCGTGGCGACATATGGTCTATGCTGTGATTTTGACAAATTCGCAGAGATTATTTTCCACTTGGATTCTATTCAATGTGTTCAGACTTTATTATTTTTCTCAATTTCACAAAAAGATGCTAAAAGCTGTTTTGTTTTTCTTTCTTGGGCTCACGGAGGGTCCTGTGTATGTGTGGTCTTTGAGTGGCTCAAGCAGCGGGGGTATTAAGAGACAAAAGAAGGGTCTTTCAACTGTCCTCGCCGCGACGGCAGGTATACAGAATAAAAAAAGAAAACATCTTACTCTCGGATAGTAAAGGAAAATGAAGAATGTTCTTTGCTTCCTCAAACACACAAAAATGAAAATGGAAATGATTTTCACTAACGTTTATAATTATATGCAAAATTGAATTAAAAAGATTTATTTAGAAATTAAATAAAAATGGTACTGATGCAACTGTCACAGATTCAATGTGGCAAGAGAAAATACCATAACTACACAAAATATTCTACCAAAATGGAAGTGGTTGAAATGTATTACTTCCGGTTTCAATAGGCGTACTTATTTCCATAAAGCAAAACAGTAAGAGATGTCGGAAAAGAGTTTTCTTTACGCAGATTCAACGCCTCAAAAATTAGATTTATCTCGACTTCTACCCATCTATTCAAGCCAGATGTGGTGAGAATCTACAATTTCCGGTTACAACACTGATTGCACAATAGATTCAACGGAAATATATATATATATATATATATATATATATATATATATATATATATATATATATATATATATAAAGAGAGAGAGAGAGAGAGATTGAAGAATATTATTTCATTCCCCTGATTGTATTCCTTTATTATAACCGGAAGTGATAAAGATCAAATAGTACTTCCGGTTTCAATAGTAATATCCACAGAGCAGAAACAGTAACGGATAACGAGTAATGGTTCTTTTGATACAAATTCAATGTCCGTGGAACAGATTCCATCTTTGATTCTATTCCTCTATTGCAATCTTTAGTTACAGATGTACTATTTCAAGTTTGAGTAATGAATTCGTATAGGTATAGTTTGGAAGTTTACCATAATTTCATACTGAGAAACGAAATTCATTTGTTTACTTGATACAATTTACAATAATAATATTTGAATTTTGATAGCCATTCGCTTTCTAAATGATTTAACGTACTATTGAAATATTACGTTCAGATTAATAGATAATAAACATATTAGACAAATTAAAATAGACAATTTAAAAACAGAAGTCTGGAAATTCATTTGTTATCGTGTTTAATGAGGATGCCAACAAGGTTATTTTGTCATCTCCACGAGCCTGCAAGTGCAGTAATCATCAGTATTTTGTAGTATTTATAGTATTTCTAATGTTCACCCATCTTAGGAAAAGTATGAGATATAAACTTCTCTATACACATTCTCAACGATTTCAGTTGTCTTGAATATATACTATAGTTCGTGAAACATTTAGTGAGATCTCGAAGTTAGTAAAAAGATTCTCTAAAGAGGCCTATAAGAAGGATAGGAATTTTTCATAAAATCAAATTCTGTAATAAGTGTTATGACATATTAGTTGGAATTTTAAACATCAACCGAGGAATTTTTTGTCATTCACGAACACCCTTTTCAAAATAAGTTATAGCTAACTCTTGTGACACACAAGTGCATTATTATTATTATTATTATTATTAAAATCAAATGATAATTGTGACAATACTGTAAGTGTAACTTTTTCGATAGTAAAAAGTAACATTTCCTCACAAAAGAGAAATAAACCGAAAAGTAGGGATATTCAAAGTCTAAATGAATCACAAAAGCTAGATCTTAAAGAAAAAATTACTTAGCCATTGTTCTACACTAGGATCAAAAAAAAATATTAATTATAGGTAATGGTTCTCTCGCAACCGTTCTAATCCGAATCACAATATTCTAGTAATACGAAACACAGATTTGTCAACTTATCTGTAACATCGTAATACATGAAATATTGATAGTTTATAGATTACACAATACCATTTTATTTGAAATTGTTTCTTTGTTAAATATTCGACTAGTAGGATCGTTGTAAAAATACTGGTTGAACTTCATTGTAAGAGTTATTTTTAACTAAATACTGACTTTAAAGTAAGAAAAAGCAAAGTAACCTTACTTGCGTTCTGAAAACAATCTTTTAAAAAAACGTATAAGATTAGGTGTAAAATATCGAAAAATGACCAAGCGTTCCACTAAAGGTGAAAATGCATATTTAAAACTGCAATGTAAGTATTATACTTTTAAAATAAAAATTGTAGATCCTCAAAATAAATTCGGAAAATTAATTAATTCATTATTCGAAAATTCCAAATTCTTCTATATTATTAACGTTTAAGGCAAGAAAGAAGATAAGGCATATGATAATGGATAGATCTTAATGAGCTGAACAGAATGACATACCTGAATATAAGAAAGTTACGTGTAATAGTCCGATAAAACTGAGAAGAATAAAACAAATAATTGGCAAAATAAATATTGATGATGCGTAAGAATTGTGTCACTTACTGTATTAACGGGAAACGGATGCTGCTGAGAGATACTCCTCATTAAATTCTTCATTATGACATTAGGAATATGACAGTACATAGTACGGTTAATGACATGTTGCTTATAATTATTAATAACTGTTAAATTTTAATTTGTTGAGCAAAATAACATACTTTAGGATATATTCTTTGCGTAGTTTCTGAGAAACTAAAGAAAATAACTTTTGCGGCTAAAAAATTATATTGTTTGTAGTCTTTAATAATTTAATTTTTTACTATGTTGGAAGAAATAGTCATTTATTTACATACTGTGTACATAGCACAATATACTGTGAGCTAACAGATTGTTGTTTGATTTGATTCCGAAAGTGGTACTAGACACACACAGTCTTTACTCATATACTGTTTTTAATAGGCTTTGTTTTTTGTCACGGTGAACTAGAATAATTTTAATATTTCCTTCAAATACATAGTGATAATCTTACAAAAAATACACAGTAATATAAATCCGTGGTTAGATACACCTAAAGGTGTAATAGCTTAAAAACAATAAAGTGTAATAGTTTTGATACTATAACAAAACCTTCATCATACACACACACACACACATACATATATATATATATATACAAACAGGAATTTTATGTATACCTTGCCACAATTGGCAATAATAAATATAAATATGTTCATACGGCCAAATTATATTCTAATACAAATTTATAAATCAAAAGAGATTTTTCTACTACGAACTTTATATATATATATTGTCTAACTTCTTATGCTACCATAGTTATTATTACTGTAAATTGTAATATTATATTTTGTTTCTATTTTGAAAATGTATATTGTATATTTTCTGTAAAGCAATAAATCTATTGACTAAATCATTAAATCACTCATAAATAGATCTTCCAACCTATTGGTCCTAGAACCTTGAAATTATGTATAAATGTCCTCCTTATACACCAGGCTGTAGATAAGATATTTTCTTGCGAAATTCGACCAATAAAGGGGGATTTAGGGACCTGAATGTTTATATATTACCGTTTGCCAAATATCCGAAATACCTCAAATTTCCTAGGAGCTTAAATTTTGTATAAATGATCTCCCTGCACCCTACGCTGCTGATAGCAGATTTTTGTAAAATGTGATCCCTAAAAGGGAATAGGAGTTCTATATTTCTTGTTTATGTGGACTTCGGAAATATTGAGCTCAGAACCGTGAAACTGTGTTTCATCGCGTGTATTTAAAGTCGAATAGAAATTGGATCCATAGAGAAGAAGAGGTGAAAATTTTAGTATACAGTAACACACGAGGTTTAAGCTGGTAAATAATATTTTATTGCGGAATAATAACCTATGATAGTACATTGCACATAATATATACCAAACAATATTTTATACCATTACATATTCTTAATTACTGTGTTTAAAGTTAAAGAGAAGAATTAGGCAATATCATGTGCAGCTAGTTGAAGTACTCCACTATTGAAGTTCTACCAACATATCCCAACGATTCTATCGATTGATTTTAGCAAAGGAACAGTTTCAAATAAAATGTCATTGTACTGTACAATCTACAAACTTGCAATATTTCATGTGATAACGCTCAACGATGTCACAGATAAGTTTCTAAATCTGTGTTTCGTATTACTAGAACGTTATCATTCGGACTAGAACAGTCGTGAAGGAATCTATAATTGATTTATTTTCTTGGTTCCAGTGCGTAGTGAAAAGCCTTTAATTTGTTAATATAAGCTTTCGACCTACCATTTTATATTTTAAATTCCCTTTGAACCGATTTTTTTTTATCAGTTTATCGATATATTTTAGTAATTTATTTTACAAGAAATATTACATAAATTCACAACATGACATATAGTAATCTGCGAAAAAAAATGTTGTTTACGAATAGGACAATTATTTACATTGAACTATCATGATTGTGTTCATTTGGTGAATGAAATGTAAAATGCAAATCAATGCAACAAGTAAGAAATGTACAACAAATACATTCTACTTATTAGGATATGAAAATTATAAAAAGTTCTCACAAATAAGATACAAACTGTTGCGTTGTAATGTGAGATAATCAGTGAAAATAAGTTTGATGATTAGGATAGAGATTGTGAAGACATAGATTATAAGAGTAGAGAATAAGAAGATACAATTTGGAAGATAAGTTGATATTGTGATTTATGATTATGTGGAAGATTAGAAATTTAAGAAATATGATTAAAATTATGAGATATATAAAAATTGGGAGTTTATGAATGATAAATGTATGAGGTACATAAGATAGATAAGGTGCAGATTAAGAATAAAGGTTAACAGAAGATTTCAGTTGTGTATTTTAATAGTCTTTACACTACTAATAATAATTAAAACAAAATTTAGAGGGAACTTTGGATATGCATTAGATATATTTGTCAATGGATGCAATTCTAACAAATTTATGAACTAATTATTAAGATAAAATGATGTTTCTAGTAGTTATTTATCAAAAAACTACGTAAGCAACACAAAATCTTCAAGTATTTTGCAAGTAATACTCATATAAATGTGTAATAATCTTGTACTATTCATATAAACACATGGTCTTAAGGAACAGTATGATAACATTAATGATCAGTAACAAAGCATAAGATACAAAAAAAAAAAAAAAAAAAATAGAATTTGAGTTTTTCTGTGGCTATTTTCTGATAATATATGAAGGAGTTTACAGTTCCTCTAAAACTTCTAATTTAAACAAAGAAAAATGAAAAAGAATCCAGTACTCCGTTTTAGCATTATAGTATCACATTGACTAAGTATAGAAGTAAATGCATCGAGCGGTACACGGAAGTGTATGTTACACAGTGTCTTGAATGAATGTTACACAGTTGATTTAACATCAAAATTTAATATTTATGCTGTAAAATGTGAATGAACTAATGCAATTTATTTTACATTTATTTTAGTTACCTAGGAGTGGATGGTTGGTTGAACATTCTATGTTCACGCACGATGCCTACGTTGCAAACTGTGTAGTAGTTCAGAGGTTGTTTTTTCCGTACTGCAACGTAGAGCGGCAAAGAGCAGTTCCAATATGCAAAATCGGCTTAAAATGGATTAAACCATTTCAAACCACTGTAACGTCCAATATACCACCAGGTACTGAACTGGGTGAGAAAACTAGAGAATGTGGGGAGAATCAGAGAAGCATTCCTCCGTAGTCCCCGAATTATGATCCGGCACCACTCATTAGCATTAATTCGGGAATCGATTAGTAAAATTTTGAAAACCAATTTTAAGTTCCATCCATATTAGATTCGTTCTGCGACTAAATAATTTGTATACATTATTAGCTAATGGGTAGATTCTGCTTAGGATGCAAGTTCTTTACAATAAACCTGATGCGCTCATCTTTATGAGTGATCAAATGCATTTTCACCTAAATGTGTTCGCCTACTTGCAATGCTTCAGGTATTGGATACTGTAAATTCTAAGACTACTACATGAACGACCTCAGCATTCATTCCGTGTGACAGTGTGGTGTGTGATATCCAAGTTTAACGGTATCAGTTCCTATATATTTTCTAAAGAGAGTATCCTCGTGACAGCAGTTGATTCCAATCGTTACATGCATACGATAGACGCCTCTTCTTGTATCAGCGCTACAGATGATGCTCATCAAACAAAATATATGGATGCTACAAGATGGGAGCTACAGCCCACAACACCAAACATTCTATGAACATTCTAAGAGGATTGTTTCCTGGTAACTTGATTTCCAGAGTCAGAAATGCACTTTTGTCTTCTTGATCTCCCGACTTCAGTATGTGTAACCTTTTTCTATGGAGATATTTAAAGGAGCTATTCTACGTAGAAAACCCCGTTCATTAGACCGACTGAACACAACTATTTGCAGAAGGGTGCAGCAGATAACTCAGGAGATATTAGGATGCGTGTCGATCATCATCTCTTGATTTTAAAGTTATATTACGAAAGATGGATATCACCTTCCAAATGTAACCTTTTACACATAATACAAATAACATTCCTTCCTACACCTATTCAAGTCAATTTAGTAAAACTTTGTGTATACTTATATGTGTGTTATTAGTTTAAAAACGAGTGAAATCCCCTGTATCACCTTGTATAGCTTCAGGTTCTGTAAGTCATCATTGACCTAAAAGAATGCACGTTACATTACCAAACTTTAAACGGGAATTACCATAGTCTAGAGCTGTAAGTGAAAGCAAACTTTTACTTAAATTTTTACTTATTTATAAGAACGTGGAGTGACAATTCATGGAGCGTTTTATTTCTAAGTAGCCTATAAATTTTTAAATGTGTTAATAGTAACTAATTACATAATCACAGAAGTAAAACTACGTTTTACAATTTATCCAGGCATTAAAACACATTAATTATTAACTGTAATGTGGATTTAATGTATTTACATATTCATTTATAAATAAGTAAATGCTAACATTTATTTTTTTTTAAAAGTAGTTTCAAGTAGTTTCTTGTGTGACAATTTCAATTTACATGAACATTGAACGATGTTAACATGCTATTAAATAAATTCAATATACTGAAATATTACTGAATATAATTATTTTTAAGTTTCAAGGTATTTTATTGACAATAATTAGTTAAAAAATTTTTTATTAATTTTCAAATGCAATTGTCACATCATAATTTGAAAATGAAATATTTCAGCTTAGCCTGCCACGATTATGCCTGTTAAGCTAAGGGGAACGATGGTTGAAGCAAGTAAGAGATTATGGAAGAATTGGTGGAATGAGAAAGTGGGAGGAAACGGGAGTACCCCGAGAAAAATCACGTGCACGATGTTACCCACTACGAAGTTACTTGGCCGGGGATCGAATCAATGACCCCACGCACCAGAAGTAAGCAGTCTACCACTGAGCCACCATGCCCTTCCTTCTTGTTTGTTTCAACATTATAAGTAAAAATTATTAATAAATTATAAAATATGGATTATCAAATTCATTTATTTATTTACGTTATTGGTTTCTTTGAATTTAATTGAAAACATATAGATCATAAATATTATGTTAACTAATGTAATAAATTTACGTAATTATTATTTTTAATTGCGTATGCTACGGTTCATCTGCAGTGAGCAAGTTGTCTATGTGCCAACAGAATATTCCAACTTCGGTCCCCGGTATTGGTTCGATTTACTTCTCACTCTATGCCAATTTCAATGTGACTCAATTATTCACCCAGTCTGTGTAAGATAGGCAATTCAGAGTTGGGCCTAAGAGTAAAGAAGGCTGGAGTGTGTTGACAAAATCACCATCTGCATATACCAAAGTCTACTAACTGCTCATCTTCATTTTAATGTTACGTTAAAAAAAATAGTAACATCTTATTTTGTCCACAAACTTTAAAATTGCTTGAATTCTTGTTTCCGATCACTTGTATCTATATTAAGCTGTAGGGAAGATCAATACTTCTTAAAATTTTTAATATTTTCTATTTGTCATTTAAATACGATGCTTATTTGCGTTGTCATTTAAATACGATGCTTATTTGCGAGAATAACTGAAGATACAACGTTGTGTTTATAGAACGTCTACTGAGATGTTTCTTTCTGCATATTGAAAAATTTGCAATAACATTTTACATTATAAGCATGTAGAAAAAATAGAAGAAAACCCATATCCACTTACGAGATAACAAGTACTCGTTGATACATGAAAATCCTTTCATAATTATTGTTTTTTACGTTCTTTTTTCTCTCTTGTCTTTCTTTTTTTGAGAAATTGTATGAGTAAGTTGTAATGGCGCTCGTATTTGCACATAGAGTTTAATTCCTTTTTCGCCATTTTGCGTGCATCTTCTGACGCTAAGGAAGATATATGGAATATAAAACGACAACGTCACACACACACACTTATACAAGCATAAGCATAAGCAAACGCAAATGATTGGGACACGGCCTACGCTGTTTAAGATCCAACCCACCTATTGATCTTCTTGGAAATATGTAGCAAGTGGATCTTGTTACTCAGTCAGTAAAATGGATATTCTCTTCTCTTCTATTATGCACAAAAGAATAAAAGTCTGTGGAATCGATAGGCTTTACGAAAAGGAAAACAGCATGCCAAAGCATACAATACTTTCGATACAATAAACAAACCCTTTCAGATTATTGGAAGTATTTCTTGATGTGAAATTGTGGTTATCTTCATAAATTATGGTAATTAAGTATAATAAAATATTTATTCAGTTTAACATAGATATTTTCCTCTAACGGTAAATTTACATTTAGCTACGATTTAACATTACGAAGTACTACTAAATCCCATATTTGAAATACAGTAGAAATTCTTTCTATCATGCTTCGAAACTACGCGGAATTTGTAGTATCGCGGATACTTCAATGGTATAGTTCAATTTACAACTTAATTGTTTGTGCATGTTGTGCAGTATAGTTCAAATTTCAATATATTTGGTATTGAGAAGTGATTTGGTACCATGGCATAAGAATTCATTACAAGTCTAAAAACCAGTGGCTCTGCGGTTGCTCGCCAGGATATCAGTTGAAGTAATATTGGCTTCAAGCTTTCAGAGAAATAAGAATTTTAGGAATGATCCAAAAGATGGATCAAAAAATTGTGATCTTCGGCAATAATTGATTTTCGGATCAGGGGCCAGAAAATTTTTCAACGGACCCTAAATCGAGTATTCGTTTTCTCTCTCTCTCTCTCTCTCTCTCTCTCTTTTTTTTTTTTTTTTTTTTTTTTGAATAAGCACATCATACTGAGTTAAGTTGGTTGGCTATACTATACTATATGTAGTCCTCCATACGTAAGGCCTACAAGAAAAATTTTGATTGAAATATATTGGATCTTTGGATCAGGGGTCACAAAATTTTTGAACGGCGCCTAAATCAATTTTTCGTATTTTCTACGGAATAAACACATCATACTGAGTTTAGTGATAGTTTGTGTTTGGGTATATGATATGTAGTTCTCCAGATATAAGGAATACAAGAAAATTTTTGACTAACATAAATTTGATTTTTTGGTACAAAAATAAACAATGGAAGAAAAGAAGAAAAAGTAGATTATCAAAAGCAAGAATGTTTCGTGAGTGTGAAGGAACAGAAGGTACAGTATAAGTTAAAAGTGAAGAAAATTTCGCTTTTACTTTTGCGTCTTTGATGAAAGTAGCATTAGACTGCAAAATAAAAGAAAAAAGCGTGGGTCTAGGAGGGTAGTAGACTTTATGACTGCTTGTATAATTGATTCCTTCCTAAACGAAGTTCTGTTGGTGATAAAATTGAGAATTTCTTTTAATTACCACATAATGTTAAGTTTTACTACTTCAAGGTAAGGTTATAACATGCATGTCTCCCAACACCCAATTTGAACTGTATCATTAAATTACGAATTGTATGTAATTTTTGAGTTGAGTAGCAAGGCTATTTATGTCTTACTTACACATTTATTTATTTATTTACTTATTTTGCTACAATTCTTCTAGTAAACTTGTTGTACAATGTTAGAGTTGACCGAGAGAAATAGTCTTTTAAGAATTTTGAGGATTGGAATGGCCGTTAAAGAATGGTGACCAGAAGAACGGTTATTAGGTCAACTTAACATTGAAGTGTCACATTGTATACTGCGGATGGCATCTTACCAGGTAGTTCACGTTTTCTCCACGAAACAACAGTACTTGCTTTCAACATCATGTTAGCGCCGTCTTGTGTCTGAATTATGAACTTCGTACATAATACACTTTTCATTAGAAAGCTTGGTAAGGTTGGTAAGTCTAAAACTAATCTCAAATTTCTGTTTTGTTTTGCTCCTATTTGGTTTTTGGTTAAATGAATCTGGTAACCTCTCTAAGCCTAATTTTATATTTTCAAGTGATTATTATGATGAAAATATATATTAGTACATTCACTATATAGTATATCGTTATGTAAGTACTAATATCTTAATTTTATAATACCATAAAATGTTTATTACTTAAGTAGTTTGAGTGATTTTGTATGATAACTGAGTGTAATAATTGACTATGTAAACATTATTTGTTTCCAGGCAAGCATTTCTTACGGTACTTCAGTAAAAACTCAATATCAGTACAGTACATATCGTACTGGAGCAATGAATCTCATATAATCTTGAAAAGAATAGTATTTCACGAACTTAGTGCACATATTACACAAACATTATGGTATGCAGGCATTGGACTCCTCAGTTATTGGCCATCAAATTACTTAGTACTTTGACTTAGTACTTTTTATGTAATGCTATCAAATATACTAACTCAATCTTGACTAAATTTGGCATGATGATAGAACTTGATAAGTTCTGTAATCATGGGTAATATTCGGTATGGGGACTATTAGTTCTCGAAACCATCAAATGTAGGTTTCAACTTAGCGAAATAAAAGAAAAATTACGATCGATAAAAATCATCCGATCTTTACCAAATTTGGCTGGGTATTGATGAAAGTTAACAAGCTTCGTATACATTCGAATACATTATAAAATATTATGGTGTACAGATCTTTGGTTTCTGAGTTATTGCCCATCAAAGTTATGTTTCAACTCAGTGCAATCAAGAAATTTCACTAAAACACAATTGATACAACTCATCCTGGTTTGACCAAATTTGACATGGTAGTACATCTTTTTCAGATGAGTAAGTATATGAGATATTATGGTAGTTATAGGCCATAATGTTTGGGGTTTGGATTTAATTTTTTACTAAATCTCAAATATAATTTCCAATAAGTCCAGAACCAAAACATTTGCAAAACATACTTACTTGTTGACTAAGCTGATTAAAGTCTACCATTGAGGTGTGAGGTTCATGTCCCTAGCTCCCTACTTTAAAAATTAAAAGTTTTTCGTTTGCCAAAGTTCTGTGTCACAATCATTTTTTAGTGAAGTAAAAGCAAATTTGAGAGATTGGAGATATGTATTTCCCCACTTTATACATTGAAAGTTTCTCCTGTAGCAAAGTTTTGTGCCAAAAATCCCGAGTTTTGTCCTGCCCTCTTTTCAAGATATACCCTAATCAAATATTCTGGAACCCATGTCTCCAGTTCCCCATTTTGTTCATTATAGGCTTTTCTTATGCCTAAGTATCATGTCGTATTGTGACGCAAACCACGAGTTTTGTGCTGCCCCGTTCTCAAGATATGCCCCTATCAAGTTCATATTTTCATCCGACACTCTACAAATTGAAAGTATTTTATGTCAAAGTTTTGTACTGTTTCGTGCCGCAAAGCCTGAGCTTTGTGTCGCCCTCGTTTTCAAGATATACCTTATCATATATTATAATGCCAACATTTTAGTCAGTGATTCATGATAAAATGATAATACAAATTTTTTTTGCAGTGTTTCGTAATGATATTACTATTACAATACTTTGCCGGTGATTCGTATAATGTCAATACATTCAGTGGCGGATCGAGGGTGGGGGCGATCAGGGCAATCACCCCCCTCAGAAGAGGAAACTTTCTTATTTTATATATATAAATAAAATCAAGTTATATATATATATCAGAGTTTGAAGCTCTTAAGAAGTATGACAATCCACCGACCCCCAAGAAGTCGGTCTTGGATCCGCCCCTGAACACTGTCTGATTCATTGCATTCTTTTGCACTATGAAATTTACAAATAATAGCTTGTATGTACTCGTTCTGGCATCAAATTTGCTAGTTATTCTTTGTAGTTAATCTTCTTTACTGGGTTATTTTCCAATGATTCTTTATAAAATTGTTGCATTAACATTTTACAAGTAATTATCTGTAATTTCAAAGGAAAACTTACATGGTATATATTGATATCAGTAAATACATTATTATGAAGAATTCAGAGTTACGCAAACTACTCTATTTATAAACGACATTTCTCAATACGTCAAGCTGATTTCTTATAGTAGGATAGTTGATTCGTTATAGCTGTCATGTTACGATAATATATGAGTTACGGAGACATCGCCCAGCATATTTGATAGGGTCATATCTTGAAAACTGGAGAAGCATACAACTCGAGGTTTGCGTCACAAAACAGAACAAGACTAGACTATCATTAGACTCTAGAGTAGAAAAGCCTTCGATTTCTATGGTGTGAAGGACATAAGGACCCAGAATATTTGATAGAGCATATCCTGAGAATGGGTGCAACAAGAAACGTGATTCTTGCTACAAACGGAACAAAATTTTGGCATAGAAAAAATTTCAATATCTAAAGTGGAAGGGCTGGGAACGTGAGCCTCAGCTTATTTAATTAGGACATATCTTGGAAAGATGGCACCACAAAACTAGCAAATAATACTTTTTTAAATAGAAGAAATATTCGATTTCTAAAGGAGGGAGTTGGGTCATGGGGACCAGCATATTTGATAGAGTTAATTTGAAAACGGAGGCAGCACAAAATTCGGCATTTGCGGTACACAAAGGCACAAAGCTTTGGCATAGAAAAAAAATCAAAAGTTGAGGACTGGAGAGAAGCTCCAAATTATTTCATAGAGGGCATATACTGAAACAGGGGCAGCATAAAATGACACAAAGCTTTGACATGGAAAACTAATTCAATTTCTAAAATAAGAGAAGGCTGGGAACATTAGTTTCAACATTTTTGATAGAGACCTATCTTGAATACAGGTGCAGAACTAAACTCAGAGTGCAGAAAACGGTACACAACTAGTACAAAACTTTGGCGTAGAAAAATTCTGAAATGGGGAACTGTGTGTCTCCAGGTTCTCAAATTGATTTTTAGTGTGACTGAAAACTTTTTACGGCACAAAACGCGAGGTTTGCGGCACAAGATGGCACAAAACTTTAGAATAGGAGCTGGGGACATGGACATTGAGGTATGGCTAAGTGGAGTCCTTTAGTTCTCGAATAATAATTGGTCATCAAAAGTGAGGTTTAGATGTAGTTAAATTTGAGGAAAATATATTCACTGGACGCGATGAAAGGAACTCATCTGATTTTAACCAATTAGGCATGATACCTTTTAGACCTTTGTGAGCTTAGTACGCATATGAACTATTATGGTGAACAGATGTTTGATCCTCGAGTTACTTGCCATTTAATTCGGACTCAAACGAAATGAAAACCAAAGTTTGAAAGCAAATAACTCATGAATCAAATATTTGTACACCACGTTATTTCATTGGCATCTTAAGATTGTTAAAGTCTACCAATATTTAAAATTTGCTCAAGTGCAGACTTTTGATTGTCGAGTTATTGGTCACCAAATTTCAGATTTGCACTTAACAAAAATGCTAAGGAAATTAGCAAGTAATTGGATTATTAATCGGCCAACAAAGGACATTGTTTTTCCACTATAGAGAAACCAAATAAAGGACTTTTCAATTTTTTATTAATTCCTGTATAATCTTGTCAAATATTCTCGGTTTAATATCATGAAAAACATACAAATGCTCGTTCAAAACGCTCTATAACTTAAGACTTCATCGAAACAGACCACGGATTGCATCGTAGAATAGTTTTGCTGAAAACGCAATAAGAACGGTATTAATGTAACTGCAATGTTAAATATTCTTTCGTAAGAAAGAAAAAAAACACAATGTTTTACTTAATGTTTATTTAAAATTTGTTTGGGATTTTGTAACAGCATTCGTTTTTGTATAAATTCAAAAAATTAGAGAATAATATTAACGTTTAAAGGGATTAACATAACAGCCGCATTATTTTCTCCGAAATGAAATATAAAACATTTGCATCATCTGTTGCTTGCCGAGTGAATAACTTTTCATAAAGTATAGTCGGGTCAAAATAATCACCTGATAAACCAGTAGTACACTACCTAAAGTGAGAAGTTAGCAGTGAGTTTTGCAAAATCAATAGTTTAAGTCAATTTTCTCAAGGTTAAAGGAAAAGAATTCATCGAGAGCAGACAGCATTTCCAAAGGAATTCCTCATTCACATCACAGATGCCTAAAAGCATTTGAAAAGCTCAAATTTAATTGTAGGCCTACTGGTAGTTATTCCTGCAAACCCCTCAGAGAATCCTGGATCCTACCCTATATATATATATATATATATATATATATATATATATATATATATATATATATATATATATATATATATACGTCGTGGTGCAATCACGTAATATAAAATAATGCAGCATACTCATATTATAGTAAGCATATTTATTTTTTTAATTTTACATGAGTTGTGTTTAATTTTAAACACTAAAATACCTAGGTTCTTTATTTCATTTAGTTGCATAATTATTGTAATGACTTATTGGAATAAATCCCTACAATCATGATTAGTTCTTGGAAATACAAGTCAAAATATATTAATCTGTTCTCACATACTATAGTCCTTGATATATTCATAAAAATATTATAGAACTATAGTTAATAAGAATATGTGTGTAAGTACTTGTTTTATATGATGTATTGTGTGCACGTGCGTATCGAACTGAACTATTTGCGACTGTGCTTATGTGTCAATCTTTTGCCCCCCTTGGAATGGAGTAGCTAAATTTCCAAACCAAAATATAGAGACATTTGCGGTTGTGTTTGAGTCTGTGTTTTAGCTCCCTTGGAATAAGGTAGTTAGCATTCCAACTCAAATATAGGGACATTTTTGCAGCTGTGTTTGTGCCAGTCTTTTGGGCCCCGTGGAATGGGGTAGATGAATCTTCAAACCAAAATGTTGGAACAGTTTATGCAGCTAAGGAGGGGGGAATATATAAACATTTCTGAGTGAGTTTGAGTTTAGCGTTCCTTTCAACAGCGAGGCTATATGAGAAGTGGATCTACTGATTAACGTGGAATCCAAACCACATGAGATCCCGAAAGGAATCGACCCCGAGTCTCCCACGCCAAAAGCACATACGCAAACAACTCCGAGTGAGCTCATAATACATTTCTTTTTCCATAATAATGCAATATAGGTCTTTCCATAATGCAAAGCGAATCATGTATTATCTAATTGTCAATAGGAAAAATACGATGATGCAAATCATATAGACCTTCTAAAATATAATATTTAATGTACCGTAATATGGTAAATTTGATTAGTATGTAGCCTATGTATAGGTCTATATGTTATGTACCTAAATACGTACAAAGGTAATAAAATAGAAGTAATTAACTATTCAAATACTTACATAATTTTTGCTATACGAACAGTACCGCTTGTTGTTATTGCTTCAACTGCTGACACTCCCAGATCTACTGCTTTTGTTCACAATTATGTGCATATTTCTGGTTACTTGTTAATAATATGCCATCAACATTCCTTCAACTCTTTCACCTAAAAGAGGGTATAGAACTGGGTCAGAAAGTTGCTTTTCACCAATCACAAAGAGAGTTTAGACTTTCTGTTACCAGGCTGTTATTGTTGCGAGATTCCTTCTTAGTTTGAAAGTTTTGGGTAATAATGGGGAATAATAATGATAATGATGAAGTTACAAACTTCATCAATATATATGAAAACCGGGTCATTTTAATGTCAAAGCAAACCTATGACAATTTCGGGACGAGTGGCAACCCTCTGGAAACGTTTGTCGGAAACTAACAATTAGATATTTTATTAACACTTTTGAACATGACAAACTGCATTTCTCTCGGGGAAAAATTATCAGAAAGGTAGTTTACTGATGCAGATGTGTTATGCTAGGAGATTTGATTTTCGGCCCAAGCTTTAATTTCTTTCTATTAGCATTTCGAAATTTTTTTTAGCACATAAGACACTCTTCATTTGAAAAATTGAGGACGAGAAAGTTAGTAAAATGACTGCTGTCTGTTAATAAATATTTTATTTTATCTACCTGTTATCAACGAATATTTTAATTTCTTTACTTCTTGAAAAATTATGTTATAATATTACTTAAATACATAATTCAAGTGTGAATTACCCATGAAATTTAACATTTTAAAATAAAAGTAGTTAATATTAAGGTTAATCTAGCATTATTAAGGAGAGCAGTGTAGTCCACAGGACAAGACGAGCTACGAAATTATACAGAACTCTTCTAATAGAAACAGACATAATTTTCAAGACGAGACAACCTGAAATTTCATTTTGTAGATAGCGCTATTGATGACTAATAAAGCTTTAAGGCAACTACACAACTTCCAATTTGAGACATACCGTACACCTAATATGTTTTTGTTATGCTTGGTGCAAGTAGCAAAAATAACTATGTATATAGGCCACGTTATATTAAACACGTTTTCCATTGCAGAACTAAGGTATTGCTGAAGGTGCATTTGCATTGACATTCACTTCTTTGGAGTTTTCAAATCATTATAACTGAAATTAAGAAGTCATTGTAAACCAGGTAGCAGACGTAAGTGAATATTTTAAAATCTCAGTATGATACATTTTTGCGCTTGGTTCATTTGGCTATTCAATTCTTCAGATTTGTATTATTTTTTTACTTCTTGTAATTGAAAGTAAATATTTCTTTACACATCGTGATTTTTATTGCACAACTATGGTAGTGCTACAAATTCTCTTAGATTTTTGATGCAAACTTTTAAGTTGGTATTTCAGTTTAAAAAATGTCATGTAAAATTTTTATATTATCAATATAAACCATTTATTGTAAAGTTTTTTTCTCATTTCTAGCAGAAATAAAATTGCCCATATAATTTTTGCCCAGTCTGGCGCAATAATTACAAACACCGAATTTCAATTATTAAAAATGTTAGAACTTATCTTGAATTTCAAACATTTAACTATATTCCTCATTTCTAAATATATAGTTTGGTTTATCGGTGACCCATTTACAATCACACTTCTGAGTAATTATAGTAGATACTTTCCGTCATGTCAAAATTTTCAAATTTGTATTTAGTTTTTTTTTTTTTAAAAAAAAGAGCATCATGACCATCAATCTTATTACACTTATTATGGTATGTAGAAGTGATACTAATATCTATAGCTTTTCTCATCTGAGTAAGTTCTCACCAACACTCTTTTCAAAGAATATTTTAGAGAGTCAAACCTAAATTTAGAGTCAAAATACCTGCACCTGACTTACTTCTATCTACAAGGATTAATCTATTTATTTAATATTACTACACATTGTGTTTCTATGTCATGCTTTTTACTAAAGTTTACTAGTGGGTACAATTATCACTTTCCTTAAACGTTCAAAAATTACAATGACTTTAAAATTGGGTTTCGAGTTTGAATTTCACATTTTATCGAAAGTGTTTTAAGAAATTTGTGAAAATAGAGTATACTAAAAGTAATAAAGTTTTTTTAGTTTATTATTCGTTATTGTAGAGTGTGCAAATTGAATTTCTACAATTAAGGTTTAACATTTTGAATAAAAGTGCACACATCTTTTATTTCCGTTGATAATGACTTAAATAAATGATCACAAAATATTGCACAGCTGTCAGCAAACAATGCAGTTCCGCTGCTGGTTCGTACGCAAAGAATTTCGTAAATTGTTAATCAATTTGATTATTTTCGGACTCCAATTTGAAATTAGTAGAATTATCATATCGAAAACTTGTATAGAAGTAAAACAAATAAATTTATGAAAGTAATACCAACCTTTAAAAATATTAAACATTAATTTTACTTATATTTTGGAAGTCGCAATTACAACATAAATATGAATAGACATGAGTAAAATTTTATAAATATGAATAAACATAAATTTATAGAAAATTAAGTTTGCCTGTTTTTGAGAAAGGAAGAATAAAGTGTATGAAAAATACTTTAAAATATTTACATTTTTGCTGCTCTTTAAAACAGATGATGATGAATGTTTGATTTCATTGGAGTTATGTAAACCCCTACACAAAATTTCCCACATAACTTTCACAATGCCAAGATAAAGTAAAATCGTTGTCCCGCACTCTGAACGGATGGGTTCATCTATTTCATTCAGATTGTTAGGTAGCACATTTTTAAATACAAAATCGAAATATAAAATGACCCCAAATCGCAAATTGACCCAATTCTTCCTGAAAGTACTAAAATTATTTTATATTTGATTTATTTTATATAGGACAGAAAAATTAATTTTAAAATATAGAGAAAATTGTACAAAAGAAGTTTTGAATATTATTTGTTTTCCTTGAAAACAAATAATATTTTATATTTGATTATGATAATTTTAATGTGTGGTGTATTATTGCCAATTTCAATACTAATAATGGATTTTATAATGTGTCAAAATACTTATAACGGAAAAGGTGAGATTCGTTTCGTTCTCTTTATGAATTTAAATGTTCTAAATCAATATACGTAATTATTGATTTAATTTTAGTTTTTACTCAGTAATGCTTACGAACGTACCATTTGGATGATGCATAGATTCCGCAAATGTTCCAGGATATTTAGATGTGCAGAACAAACTTTCAGGATATTGTAATTCTTTACGGGATTTTCTCTGAATTCCAACGTAATGTGCTAGTCACGGGAAAATATTTGGATGTCCAAAATGCCGCCCTGCTTTTATTGTATTTTGCAAAGAGCCTATAAATACCCGATAAAAAATTCACAAGATTACCTATTTGTAGGATAAGCAGAGACATGGATTTCTACAGAACGTTCACTATACATTGACTGCAAAATTATGGCAAGCCATGAATACCCTATTATCTCAAGCCTATGTAAGACTGATCTGTGCTACTTGGGCAAAACAATTTACGTAAATCAACATGCTAATATTTTAGTTGCGATGATTACCATTTCGTCCTATATGGCCTCGTAGTTGAAAAGTTGGCCTTAATCTCAAATCAACTGCAATCACAAAGTTTATTCTTGTATTGGATACCTCGGAGAAGAAAGTAATTTTAATTTAAAAAATATTATTACTACAATATAGATATAAAGAAATGGTATTTATCTTTATTTATTTATTTATTTATTTATTTATTTTCTATATGTGTCGTTTGTGAATTACTTCTTTAACAAATTAAATTTAAAACGAAAAAAAGGACTGAAATTTGCAGATTTATAGTAAATATTTCCTAAGTAAATAACCATCGTCATAATTGCATTATAACGAATTTCCAAGTTGTAAATATAACCCATGAAAATTATACCATCATATATCCTAGTACATCCTGAGGTTTCGGTAGGTATGATCTCCAAATTTTGATTAAGGATCTCATTTCACAGTAAATTTTCAAGAAAATAAAGTGTACGTATGATACGAAATTTTACTTATTAATTTCTTCAAAGTTCGAAATAAGTAAACAAAGTTCAAATTTCACTTGTATCTAGGCATAATCGCACGAAAGGTGTTGATTGATAGGTTCTTTTCCAGTTTGTAAAGCTATTATTATTATTATATACGAAAGATACAATGTGCATAACCAAAATCGAAATGCTTTATAAAATTATGTGTGTTTCTTGTGCATAGAACGCAAAAAAAGTGTGTATTATGGTTTCTGTAGTAGTCCAGCAATACGATATTGGAGAATATGAAATCCATATAATTTTATAATAGTTAGAAAAACAAAACTAAATTAAAAACATTCAGACACAAATTCACAATACAAATAATATTTAGAAATATATATATATTAAATGAAATGTTAGTTTTATTATTTACGTAAAAAGCATCTTGGTATGTATTTTTTATACCCATTGCTTTACTCTATTAGACCTACTTTTCAATAAATAAAAACGCTATTACTATACTTAATTTTATTTCTCTGTTACAGTTACGAATTGTTACGGCTCTTCAAAATAAACATCAAGAACAACTTTCCTTAAAATAATATCTTTTGTTGGACTATATATAAATATTCACAATCTCTATATTGTGTGTATTCATGGCAGTATATTGATAGTGATTATATGAAAATGATTTATGCTTTTTATATTCACTTTGTAAAAGAACAGAATATAAAATAAAAATTATCAGTATTTTTGCTGTCTTTTAGTAGATTGTTACCTGTTTTACTTTTAACAATTTTCAAGTATATTAATAAATTAAATTGAAATAAATGTAAATGATTTAGAATTATAAATTGTAAGTAGCTTTCAGAATTGCATTAACTATTTTACTTTTTTAAGAAGATTACTGTTATGACACTTTATCTTTCTGCTGGCCATTACACATATCAGTCATTTGGTATATTGGGTTCCATTCCTTGTATATGATTATTTATTTCATATCATACTGAATATTATTTAGATTACCATAAACACTTTTGAAAGAAAACTATTTTCTTTCCATCAACAAATTACTCCTTCTTGATGCATTAAAATATTCTATTTCTACTTGTAGCTTTTACGTATTAAACATAAAAAATAAAGCATATCCAGAACATTACCTCATGTAACATTTTGTTCTGGAAAATAAGATGACAAATATTCTTTCTGAGTATTCTGAGTATCTTTTTAACGAGTGATTCATTTTGAGAATAATCATGTTTTCCGATAATTGCGAATAATGTCCTATTTAAACTCTTTAAATAATTGGTAGGACAAAAATTGAGAAAATAAATTAAGGAATAATAATAGTACACAAATATGTACTGAAACTCAAAATTTCAGAAAATCGTAATCAAGTCATTCTAATATTACCTTGATTCTCAGATTTAATTAAGTGGAGGGATGCATCAGCATAAAAATTCTAATAATATTTTTCGTTTAAATTTCAGAATGTAAATTCGTATTTCTAAGATATAGGCCTACATTTTATTCTGCATTAAATTGGTGGGCATAGAAATTAGAGCACAAAATTAGCGACTTATCAGTTTGTAGTTTCTTAGCTCTAACCTTATTAATTATTTAAAGTACCATAAACGATGAATGTGCGAATAAATTACCTACATTTTCAATTTTAAGAATATCGAAAATTAACTTATAGATTTAAGGAAAATGAAACACAATTGCTACTTAAAAGACAAGGAAAGAAAGTACAGATACTTTTGTTTCCTATACAATATGGATGATAAAACAATAAAGTTTAAATATGTCTAAATATAATTGTAAAATAACAGTGTCACATTAATCTTTACTTCTTTTAAGTTTTTTAGTTTTTGTCCTGTAACTCGAAACGACAGCTTGTGAAAAATTCATTTAAAAATTCGAAATTTCAAAATTTTAATTTATCAAAATTATCCCACAATTAACATATAGTGGTTTAATATAAACAACTTGTGTATTTGGTATGTTGTTGACACTATATATTTATATACGTATATAACTGTAATAAAATGTTAATTTTCGCGATAACAGTACAGTAACTTATTTTAATTTAGGGTCATTCCGTGTCAAATCACCTAGAGCACTGTGTTTCAATGTCTCAGATTCTCTTCAAATTTTTCTCATACATAAATACCAATGAAAGTATGCTAAATTAATTTTTTTCCGATATTTTGGATGAGAAATGGGCCGAGGAGAAATTTTTGAAAAATGTGAATTTTACTTCAATTTCACTTTTTGACACTCAGCATCATGGAACAAAATTACCATAACCTTTTTATTTTTGAAGTTATTGGGATCATTTAGGTGTCAAATGAAAGCTTAATGTTTGCTCTTTCAGTTTGCTCCTAAGTAATCTTGCAAAATGTTACACTGTCAAGTATTAATGGGCATACAAAGCAAATCTGTGTAATTCTAAGAAGTATTACTGGTATGTATGTTTATTGTTTTCATCTATGTACATTAGTCTACTATTTCTTATTTCTGTTGATAAGGTTTGTAATAATCACTCAACCCCTTACATCGCTAGGCCTACATTTTCCATTCTCAAAACCGCAAGATTATTACAAAAAAGTATCTCTTTTTGTTACTTAATAATACCTAGTAAATGCAAACTAATCCTGTAATATGGTACACAAGTTTGATAGTTGTAAGCGATGGTAGAATTGGGAAAAAAGTTCAAAGTCATAGTTAAAGTACAAAAACACCAACATCTATATTATGGTAACACTAAAACTTCACATTACACCAGCTCTATTTTTAAGCATACCCAATATTTACTAAGATGATTATTTGAAAAAAAAAACTTTTAAAGTGTGACAGTAGTCACTTCAGAGTAGGGATGGCCAAAATTTTCCGAAATTGGAAATTTCACTTTCCCGAATTTTCCGAACTCCAGGCTTTTCCGAAATCGGATTTTTTTCGAATTCCGATTTTTTTCCGATTTTACTTTCCGAAATTCGGAAAGTAAAAATTCCGGAATTGGTCATCACTACGTCAAAGGAAAGGTATAATCTGTTAACAACAGTAAATCTGTACATTTCTGTACATTTAAATCACAAATAATAATAATAATAATTGCAAAAACACCAAAAGCTCACTTTTTATTTTTTAACCATATCATGTATATGATAAAATGATTCTATAAAAAGAAGCTTCAAGAGTGTCATAGTTCTAACTTATGAGCAATTTGTAACGAAACTTAAAACTGTAGATTTTCATACATGTAAAATACCAAATAATAATAACAATAATAATAATAATAATAATAATAATAATAATAATAATAATAATAATAATAATAATTACAAAAATACCAAAAGCACAATTTTTGTTTTTTAACCATATCATGTAAGTTCTAAGGTGATCCTATTTAAAAATTTTCAAAAGTTTCATAATTGTAACTTACGAGCAATGGCACAATTTGTAACAAAACTTAAAAGTGTATATTTCCGTACATAAAAAATAATAATTACAAAAATACAAAAGCACCGTTTTTATTTTTTTGCCATTTAATTTACGTGTTAAGATGAATGTACAAATAAAGTTTCAAAAGTTTCATAATTGTAACTTTTGAGTAACGGCATAATTTGTAAAAAAAAAAAAAAAAAAAAAAAAAAAAAAAAAAAAAAACTAAAATTTGCTTTGTATGTCCATCAATGTTTGACAGTATAACGTTTTGCAAAGATCTCCTAAAAGAGCAAAACTTAAGCTTTCATTTGACACCCGGACGAGCCCAATAACTTCGAAAATAAGGAAGTTATGGTAATTTTAGTTCCATGATACTGAGTGGCGGAAAGTGAAATTGAATCAAAATTCACATTTTTCAAAAATTTCAACCCGGCCTATTTCTCATCCAAAAAATCGGAAGAAATTAAGTTATCATAGTTTCATTGGTATTAATGTATGAAAGAATTTTGAAGAGAATCTGAGACATGGAAGCACAGTCATGATTTAAAGTTAGGTGATTTGACATGGAATGTCCTTTTATTATTTTATCAATAATGGATAAGATAAAGAAAATAATTAGCAAGAAATACAATATTGAGAGTAATGTATCGTAAATCAGTATTGGTTTGACCGCTTAGAAAATACGTACATTTGAACATTTCATGCTCGTACGAAACACACGTGTTATTTTTTCCTTCAAACTTCAGTGCAACTTACATACATATGGAATACATACGTTGAAGATCTCTTTGAGAAGTGTTAAAAGGAGGAGTGGAACAGAGTTTGAACTTGTGACTGAATGTGATTAATAATGCACCTTACAAGAAATTACTTACAGAATATACAATGCCCTTTCAGTCTCGAGGGTTTTGTGGCAAAACCGGCTGGACTGGATTTTTCTGCAACTCTCAGCTATATTTGCTTCTACACTGTACTTGGTTGTGCTCTCTGCACAATGCACTGGCTTTTCAGCGAGATATATCCACTTTCTGTGTCTTAACATGATACCTGACCCATGGACTACTGCATTCTACTATATGGTGACAGTGTAATCACATCTTCTGCACCTTTCATTCCCATCTCGCAAAACCCATTTTCGAATGCCTAAAGTTACAAAACTTCGGAAGTGAAATATTTGGTGTATGTCCTGCGTAATATAAATCGAATAGTGGAGGCTAAATTTTATGATTTTAATTATTATATTTAGATTCGAAGTTTATCAGTAAATATATTAATACTAAGTATTAATAATCTTAGTAGTTTAGTTTTTAAGCTAGAAGAAATCGTTTTTTTATATGATTACATTTGTTTGTATCAAACAAATATTTATTTTACTCAAAGATAAGAGAAGAGAGAAGATAATAGTAAGAAAATACGTTGATTACAATTAAAATGATGTGAACAATGACAAACATTTTCTAAAATACTTAATAGAATCCTTATATCTTACTTAGTGTTTGATACTAAGTGATAAAATTATGTAGCAAACTATTTAAATTATACGTTAACTGTTCTTTATTTATTAGGATAATGGTAGTGGGCCTTGTAGGTTTGTAATTATAGTACTAAGTACGTAAATACGTTCGTTAGTTCATACTATAACTGTCGATCGAAAACTAACTTTGGAATGCCATTTTCAGCAGTAGATAGCTAGAGCCATTATCTCGATCGAGTTAATTGAATCTATCTGTTAACATCTTAATGGATAATGATGACTTCAACAGTGACTGCTCAAAGTTACACATCCTGCCATTAGATGGCACTAAACATCTTTCAGCGGTTGACATCTATCGAGCGGAATTGAAACTTTTTAAAATAGAAATAAATGTACATTTCGTGTGATTCTCTGTACTGTCTTTTAGCTGAGTTTATTTATTTATTTAGTAGCCATTTAGATACAGTCTGTGCGGATAATTTACACGAACAAACAATTGACATGATGTAAAAGGAAAGGTTCCGTTCTTACATTCGCCACGTGGAACTAAAGATACCAGGTGTAACAGAGGAGACAGCTGGCCTATATTATCAACTCTACGATCTCATCATTATAAGTAATAACACTGACCAATAGTTTGTGGCCGCTTGAGATATTTCCAACTTTATTGACATACAAATATTTTAAGTGTATTCACTCTAATTACAATATATGAGAAAATGTTTTAGTTATGCTGCAGAAGTTATATGTGCTGTATTTATTTGCATATTATTTTATGAAAAACACAAAGATATTACGGACATCATTGGTGACATCTTGAAGAAAATTTGTAACTTTTAAGTAAAGTACACTGTTGTGTCTAAGTATATGAAGTCAGGGTGTTCTGGTGCCTAACTCGTGGTGATATTTTGGTGGACTCTTAATGAGAGACCATTTATCGCACTGCAGCGGTTTGGAATCCATCATAAAGTGTAGATCAATGTTTCATGTAGTCTTGTTGCTGAAAAGAGTCTCCACAGCTTCAGTAAATAAACGGATTTGGGTACAAAACCTTGCGGCCAGAACCTCGCGGACCAAAACCTCGCCGGGCCGAAACCTCGCGGACCAAAATCTCGTTGGGCCAAAACATCACCTTGCCAAAACATCGCGTTCCAAAATCCCATCATGGCCAAAATCTCGCCTGGCCAAAACCTCGCGGTCCTGATCTCGGGACACAGAATCTCGTCTGGTCTAAACTACGCGGGACGTAATCTCGCCTGGAAAGAAATGTCGTCAGTGTAGAGTGCTCTATATATTGCCATATGTATATATATTGTAAAAACACATAATTGTATTAATATAATGAAAAGAAAAAGATCTAACACGTGCTTTGAAAATCTATCCTATATAAAAATAAAAATGACTACGTTTGTGACATCATATCTCTTGACTACCCGATAGATCTTGAAGAAATTTTCAACATAGATAAGGTTCGGGCCTGGGATATATTTTAAAAATTCACTTTGGCAGTGAAGGGTTGGGGGTGATATATGAAAATAAATAAAACTTAATAACTTTTGAACCACGAGACCAATCTTGTTCTAATTTGCCAGAAAGATCAGGTTAGAGCCTGGGATGGTTTTTATCATTTCACTTTGACAAGAAGGGGGAGGGAAAGGGAGAGACATAGAAATACATAAAAATGAAGGTGACCACCCGACCGGTCTCGATCAAATGTTGAACATGTATGGGGTTTGAGCCTGGGATTGTTTTTATTTCATTTTGATGATGACCTTAGGAAATTCTAACAAAATCGAATAATATTTATGGAAGTATGAAATAATATCTGGGTTTTTACGTCCCTCGATTATGTCCTGTAGGTTAAAGGAGACGTAGATGATCAGAATGAAGAAAATGAAGAAATGAAGAAAGTGGGAGGAAACGGGAATACCCCAAGAAAGCCCACGAACATGATGTTTATTATCTTCCTCTTCTTCTTCTTCTTCATCATCATATAATAATAATAATAATAATAATAATAATAATTATTATTATTATTATTATTATTATTATTATTATTATTATTATTATTATTATTATTATTATTTGTAATATGGAATTGCGTATTAAGAAACTCATTGGGTAATTTTTAAGGAAAGGTTTCATTCCGCAAGGTTTTGGCCAAGCGATATTTTGGTCCGTGAGGTCTTTAGACGGCGAAGTTTTGACCAGGCGAGATTTTGGCTCACGAGGTTTTGGGCGGCGAGTTTTTGGTCACGCAATGTTTTGGCCTGGCGAGATTTTGGCCCACCAGGTTTCGGTCAGGCAATGTTTTGGCTCGGCGAGATTTTGTCCCGCGATTTTTTGGGCGGCAAGGTTTTGGCCACGCGAGATTTTGGGCAGCGAGGTTTTGTCCCGCGAGATTTTGTCCGTATCCCGATAAAACGATGTAAATTATTATTTTAAAGTTCAAATCCCATACTTTGCTTCCGATCTGAAAATCAGTCAACCATTTCAGGAATGTTTACACATAATTAGAATGACATAGAATATTATATTTTAAGGTTCGTACGCAATACGTTTATGAAGGAACTACTATGGAACAGTACTCCAAAATGTGCAAAAGGTACAACAAATTAAAAGGTTTTTGATGAGTTATGTGCAGATTCCCGTCTCTGTGATAGGGTATTACACATTAAGTTTAATATTCTCATTATTATTGTTTCTATTTTACATTTTAAATACTCACTTAGACAGAAGACATATCTCTCTGAATGATCCCGGTTCAAAATTTTCTTTTCTATTTCTTAGTATTTTAAGCTACGTAGAATGAGTTCTGCATTTTGATGAAAGCCACACTATTTTATTAAATTTATAGTTTGTGTCCGCTGTCTCTCATATCATAGTCTATCTTGTAAACTAGATGAAATTCGATAGGAAAGATGTACCGTTGGATGATTATACTGTTTCTGCAAAATCATATTTAGATCTTTAGTTTTTTCTTCAGAGCTTAATACTGCTTGTATTCTCTACCCTAACTTTGTTTTTTATTAAGCTAAACTAAAATAGCGTTTTCAAAACTTAATATAATAAGACTATTTAAGAAAACTGAAAAAAAAAACAGATTATTTGAATTGAATCGCTGAAAGATCTACGAAACATTGTTACTAGAAGACTTCGCAAATTCGAATTCATAAACGAAACAATATATTTTATTGTCAAGCTTGGAGAATAGCGATTGCATGAGATTATTGAATTGCGACAAATCAGTGTGTTTTATTCATACTTTCCTTGGCCATCTTCGTGTTCTCGCCTTCGATTATATGTTAAGCTGTTGGTATACATTTCGTATAGTTTCGATGTTGAAACGGGACGCTATATTCTAGAACAACAAGAATATTCGTTTCTAAAACAGTATCATTATATTTATACTTTAATTTGTCTATACCTATATGTACTCAAGGTCACTCTCAGAGTTTCATCTGAGGGAAGGACGAGTTACTTTCAGTACTTCGAACTGCCACTGGATTATCTTGGACAAATTTATATGCCAAGAGTGTCAAAAATCTATCACTTGACCACAGAGTTCCATGGATACTCTCTTATATTTAAAAATGTTGCTTTTATAATATTGAAAGAACGAACGCATTATCTTTTGGGTTAGCTATTTGGCAATCAAGATGGCATGTGCAACCAAGGATGGTGTTCAATTGAATATCCTTGACACCTGAGGATTAAACTAGTGTTCCGTAATGTATGTGAAGCTTTCGAATGGGCACTTTTGGCACAGATTGCGCAAAGGATAACATCATTTCCGTGGGTATCCAATTGATACCCTATATGAACGATAATTCAAATACAAGACAAGTGGGGCCGCGGTGACTAATTTTTAGCCGTCCTTGGTGCTTTAATGCGTGTACCTTTGGTGTACGTGGTCTCGGGTTCGATTCTCGATGGGAAAGCCTTTGGATTAATAACTATTTCGATCTTTCTGTGTTCTTGTCCTGTCTTGTCCTGAACAATTGAAGAAGAGTAAAATAAGTCAGACACCCTTTTTTCAGGGGTAGAATGTTCAGCTGTTGTACGTGCGGTCCCTGGATCGATCCCAGTTTGCGTCAAGTGGGATTTGTGGTGGACACACAGTATACTTGGACTTCTCTCGTTTTCTTCCACTTTCTTTATTTCACAATTTTATTTATTATCATCATCACGGTTTCCTTTAGCCCATACGGCATAACATGGGACGTAAAGATGAAAAAGTTAATATCTTTTCATTTTTTTCAAGTATAAGCTATAACATTCGCATTAAAATTTACAGTTAATCTACCAATTTCAAATAAATTAGACATGAGAAAATCTTGATATGGGAGAAATACAAGTTTTCTATATTACCGAAAAAATCTGGATAAACTGTATGATTTCATACTGAAAAAGATATCGAAAGATCTTCGTCTCCCGTTAACAGAAACTTGAAGAAAAGTAAAAAAAAGAAGCAAACAAAAAAGAACAGAGTAACAACTAAAAGCGTGTGTGTCGAAGCTTACATCATACACTGCTCAAAACAAGGATATGTTTCTCCATGAGGATACAATATTCACAGGTCTGATATACTCTTATTTCTCAAAAATTTCTTAGCAATATAACTTTTACAGTAATTACTAATAATGAAGTAAAGTCATGACATTCTGAGACTATAATCATATTAGATAACGCGTTTTGAATAATTGTCACACTAGCTACATTGTGCACTTTTTAAAACACTTTTAATCAAAGAATATAATAAGACATTTACATTTTCAGAGTTGTAGTTCATATACAAGCTCCTATCAATGAAAGTGTCAAACAATAATAATTCTAAACCAAATTTTGAGTAATTTTGTCCTGTATTTTGCATTTTCCTTTGCCAAATAAATAGTTGTATGTATCATAAATAGAAGCATATAACATATGCATAAAAAAAATACAGAATTATTAGTCATTACTTAATAATGTAAAATTATTTCTCTGATATTAAGTGTATTTTTGACTGAAACCTAACACCTTAATATCACCCAGAAAGCTGCAAAAGTGAAAATATACTTACGCGTCTAATCGTCTGTGGGCATTGCTTATAAGTGTGCAAATAGTCGAACTAACCGGGCATACATTCAGGTGACAGATAATAAAATAACTTTTATAATAGAAGATTTAAGAAACATGATAAGAAAGAATCAATAACTTTAGAACACGTTACAAGAAAATCTTTCATGAATTTAAGTTATAAGGGCGACATCAAGTGTGGATCTTCGGCAATGGCTCGGGAGGAGTGAATTTTCCTCCGTAGTCACGAAATTTCCGTCGGGATCATTATATCCTATCATGCTCAATGTAGATTCCAAACATTTTCGTAATACTATTTTTCAGCCACAGTGTGTTGAAATCCCCCCTGAAAAAATCTTCTGAAATCCTAACTGGCGACAGCTATTAACTAAAAAATGATTAAACCAAAATTTGTGATTTGCCTTTATATCTTAAGTAACCACTACAAATTTTGATATAGACTGAAATAACAGATATATTCTTCGCTTATATTAAAGTTAATTCAAATATTCTTACAGTTAGTCGAATAATGGTTTCTTTAACATTTTTATGAAAATGATTTAATCACAATAACGTTGCTTGTTATAGAATTAAATTATTTTTCTGTTAATATTATGTTAGAAATTTTGGAAAAATAAAAGTAAAGGCAAATCAATTTGACCCATATTCAAATTGCAATGTAAAATGGAGAGCAGTAGTGTGACGACAGACCTTTTTCGTTGTTACGGTGATCGCCATTTCAATTTTCTAATGAACACAGGTTAAGAACTTAAATATAAAGTGAAAATAGGGAAGTATTAAATTCCGGACTGCAGTAAAATAATTACTTGTATTTTTATTATGTTCACCAATCCATGACCACTGGTCAGAAATTAATCAAGATGAAATATTCGCAGCACGCATAAGGCTACAGTTCTTTTAGTAGCCATTATAATTATGTATCTATACTATAAAGGGGGGGATAAGAAATAAAAGTGCACCAATACAGTTAGTTATTATAAAAGTAGGCAAAGACTTTGCCTTTTAAAACTAGATAGGTTTATATTTGTGCTACTAACAGCACTTCAATCTGGACGTGAGAGAGATTAAATTGTATACAGGGCACAACCATGCAGGAGGTCCAAAGTTTCCGGATCCCCCGATCGAAAACTTCGTAAATCGACATGCATTTGTACATTTTCTTAATATATTATTATATTTAATATATTATATATATTTATTTAATATATTATATATATTAAAAAACAATTTAGTTCTACATTTTTTCTGAGAATACAGGTGGCAGAACTTACCCTTTACTTACCGTCATTTCGGTTGGAGAATTACATCCAGTGTTCGTAGGTTTCCTTAAGAAAATTTCCCTCTACTGACACAAAATTTTCACTTTTCTCATCAAAAATTTACCCTAGTATGTTGAGAAAACAGTTCCTATGACAAAACTTATATGATAAGATTAATTCAGCTATATTTAAGGAAATGTCAATCACATTTGTGTTTGTCTTCTATTTATTTCTTTTTTACTTTTTACTACACATTTTTACAAAAAGAAAAAAAAACACACACACACAAAGATATCCACCCAACAATGGTTTCGAATTATGCTTCTTTGAACACACAAAGGCACCGAAACTGTTGCTACTATATTTGCATATTTCTGAACAAAAAATATTTAATCATTTATATTGGTCAATCAGTCAGAACAAGAATTTCCCTGGATTTTCATGTTTGTGAAAAAATCCCTTTGTCCCTTTTCGCTAACTTCACCTACGAAATTTACCTAGATTAGGGAAATTTCCCTCAAACTTCGAAGACAGATTACACCGATTCAATTCTACATAGACTTGGTGTCTTGAAGTAGTGCTCCCCAAATTTCGACTCCTCCCGACAAACATTTCTGGGTGCACACCTCATTATAAATAATCATTTTTATTTAAATAATAATTCTATTTGTGTTAATTGTACGATTTCTATCTTATTACTTTTCTTAGAGTTACGGGGCCTGTAGAAATAAGTTCCTTAAATAATACTCTCTCTTTCTTTGTGAATTATTGTATTTTATTCGTATTTTTTGTACCTTGTATGCACCCATTCCCCCCTTCAAGATACCTCTTCCTACCAACTCTGGTCCGTTTTTAAAATATTATAAATTGTGAATTGTTTTGCAGTTATTATTTCTCATTATACTTCACAATACACTTTTTACTTCATTCGTTTGTATAGAAAAATAATTATGGCGATCACTATAGTAACGAGAGGAAATAAATTTATTATTTCAGTCTTTAATTATAAAGGTAGCAAAGAAAGTTCTGTCGCTTTTCGACCCATACCTTCGAATATCGATATATCATCTAAGATGGAAACTAGAAGATAAAAATAGTTCCCATCAGCATTGATAACCTTCTGCCAACGTTCTGGAAGACCATGGATTTCCATCGCGGTAGAACTTTGTGGGAAGTAAAGCGAAGAAGGTATCAAGTGCATTTTCACCTCTAATAGGGATTTGAATTGGAGTCCTTTGATCTAAGATGACTGTCCAAGCAATAGAACAGATGATAGTCAGGCTGTGCGATGTCCGAGGAGTATGATAGATGCAATAGTGTTTCACATCCAAGACGTAGAATGGTGTCCCGGGTCATCCTAACCACGTGGGGCTTAGCGTAGTCCTGTAACAGGAGGACCCCTTTGCGATTTAGAAGTGCTGATTTCAGAGTTTTGAGTTTTTCTTGAACACGGTTCAACTGCTGACAGTACACAGTTGCATTGATGCTCTGGTAGCAGTTCCCGATGCACGATGCCGCGAGCAGTCCACCAAAAACACAAGAGGACCTTCTTCTGTTGCAGTGCTGGTTTCTTCTGTTTTGGAACCATTTCATGGGATGCTAACCAATGATAACGGCACAGTGGAGCTTTGTACAGGACCATTTCTCATCACATGTTCACACCCTGTTCAGAAATGGCTCCTTCCTCAGACGAGACAGCAAGAAACACAGGTGTCTGCTTGCGTTGCCTTCTGGCCAACGTCAAATCATGTGGGACCCAACTTGTAATGCTTCCCAAGTTGATGGAGGTGCTGCCGAATGGTTTCTTCAGTAACACTGAATTGTAGTCCCAGTTCCTCACATGTCTGGCTACAATTGCTACCTGAAGATCTTCATTTTGAACATGTGTTGGTCTTTCTGAACATTGTGCGTCTTTAAGTGCTTCGTCACCGTTCTTGTACTTGTTAAAGCACCACTGCACTGTCCGCGTAGTCATGACATCCTCACCAAAGGTTCACTGGCCTATCTCCCACTCCGCTGCAGCGGCGTTTGACCTCAGTTTGAACTTGTACAGCATACACGCCCTTATGACGCTCTATGGAGGTCCCATGTTCACTCTTTCATTACGCAAGTTGACGGCGTAACAGAACTGCCACAACCAGGTAGTATGTTGGATATACCCACAGCAACAATTGACCTTCGCCTTATCTCCATTTACATTCAACTCACAGTGTGAGAGCCAATGGAACACAGACTCCCGAATAAAGCGACAGAACTTTCTTGGTTACCTTTATAGTTAGAAAAATAAATTGGGAACTAGTGGGTCAGAAGAGATCTTCTCTTAAGAATAAGAAGTAAGGAAATATTTTTTTTTTTTAATTTGGTATATTAACATCATCAGGAGGTTGGTGGTGAAAACAGTATATTAGTTTTTCCGGGTTCTATTGGCGGTGGGAACAGTTGGTCGAAAAAGTGTAAAAGCTTTTCTGGTCAGTCATCCTGAGTGAGATTTTTCCTGGATTTTCCTAATTCACACCAGGCAAATGTTATCTAACATATAGGTCCCAGGCCGCTTCCTTCCTTCCCATTCCTCGGATAGTGCGATCGCCGAGGGACGTCATCCCTCATGTGACGGGGTAACATGGCCATGGATGCTGAATGTCCATAAATTTAATTCTTAATCATATTCTTAACTAAATTAAATTATGACAATATCCTCTTTTCTATGGGAAAATTTACAAAATTCTACGATATCATTAGCAGTTAACGCAAGTAAAATGTGCAAAGACGAGATGCATCCTAATAGATAAATTTCATTGAGCTGAAATCAAGTTATATTGGCGAGTGTAAGCCCTCATGTACAGTTTTAGAGAAAATCGATAAAATAAGCAGACTTTTGTAAACTTAAAAAATGATATTCTACGACAACTGCGCCATCACGCTTTATTTCTTCTAGCAGTGATGCATATATTATAAATCAAATATTTAGTTTCCCTTAACCCTTTAGGAATCATGGCTTTTTGGGCTATTTTTTAGACTTTCAGTCAAGCAGCTACTGCATCGTCACTATTTACTCTAGGATCATGGTTCATACCTCATTCTCTTCAGAATAGAGCTGGCTTTCAAATGGAACCACTTACATGCTCATACCATATACCAGAAGCGGGAAAAAATGTCAAAGTGAAAATTTCGGAGGGAAAATATTTTCCCTCGAACTTTGGCCCCCCTGGACCCCCCCCTGTGTGAACATAGCCATCTAAAAAATCTGATAAATAGTACTTGGTATACTGAATGTGTGTGCCAAATTTCAAGTTTCTATCTTGAACAGTAAGGACGAGAAAAATTTTATCAAAAATTCCCACAATGCCCCAAATTACCACAAAACACTATGATCTCAGGGAAAAAAATTCTGAGACATCCCTAATTACCCTAGGGACATGTGTCGCCCATATTCTCTTCTGAATAGAACTGTCTTTCAGGCGGTACAATTTACATGTCTCCATCATGTATCTAAGGATGGAAATTCCCGAAAAAAGGATTTTTTGGTTTAAATTTCCCTTTTTCAACTTTTAGCCCCTCTGGACACCCCTGTTTTAACGCAGAAATCTGAAAAAAAATCTGTTAAATGCTACTCGGTGGACTGAATGTTTGTGCACAATTTCAATCTTCTAGGTGCAAAAATAAGCCCGCCAAAAAAAAATCATAAAATTCCCCATGTTACCCTATAAAGAAGTATATTTTGAAAAAAAATCACTGAGACGTCCCTAATTACCCTAGTATAATAATTCGACCGTCATTCTCTTCAGAATGGAACTGCCTTTCAGACGGTATGACTCACGTGTCTCCATCATGTGTGAGAGGCGGGAAAATAACGAATTACGGGATTTTTTGGTCTAAAAATCCCTTTTTTCAATTTTTTCCCCTTCTGGACCTCTCCTGTTTTAATGCAGAGATCTGAAAAAATCTGAGAAATACTACTAGGTGGGCTGAATGTTTGTGCACAATTTCAATCTTCTAGGTGCAAAAGTAAGCCCGCCAAAAAAAAATACCCACCATGTCCCATTTTTCCCTATATAGAAGTAAATTTTTCAAAAAATCTCTGAGACGTCCCTAATTACCATAGGGTAATGATTTGACTGTCATTCTCTTCAGAATGAAACTGCCTTTCAGACGGTATGACTCTCGTGTCCCCATCATGTATGTGAGGCGGGAAAATGACGAAAAACGGGATTTTGGGGGTAAAAATATCCCTATTTTCACCCCTTTGCCCCTCTGGTTCCCCCCTGTTTTAGCACTGACATCGGAACAAAAAATCTGGTAGATACTACTCGGTGGACTGAATGCTTGTGCAAAATTTCAATCTTCTACGTGAAAAAATAAGCCCGCCAAAAATAATGAACATAGGCTTCATAAGGGAAAATTACTATTTCAAAATTATGACGTCATTACCTCCTATGTCTGGACGCAGGACGGTCTGAAACCATACGTAATGTCTTCTACAATGTCTCTGGACTTGAAAAACAGACAACGAAAAAAAACCGGACGAAAAAGCCCAAATAGAAGAGAAATAACGCAACGTACGGAATTGGCTGCTGGGGGAGCAAACTTTTGGTTGGTCTCAGACCTTTGGTAGGTGGCCATCTTATAGGTGTTAAAAAAATGAGAATGCAATATCCCCCATGCCCCCGATAACTCTGCCCATACGTAAATCATATATTTAGTTTCAATAATTCGTATATTTAGTTTTCATCTTTTCTTTACAGATATATACACGGTGTATCCTTGGAACGGATTTTTAGTTGAAACTTGTTACAACAATAACTAATCATGTTAATCAATAAATGTTTTAATATTTATATCTTTTTAGTGTTTTGCAGAAAGAAAAAAACAAGCAAAAAGCAGTCAGAACGTTATTGTTGAAAATGCCGTTATGCATATAATGAGACAACACGTAATAATACTAAACGTTCATATCTAAAATTCAATACGAAAAATAATGGAATATTTAACTGCTCTACAGCCGTATTGGTACAGTATATTCGTAAGCTAACATTTTTTTTTTATTATTTTGAACGAGGACATATTATGTTTAACAAATACAGTAGATAGTGGATAAAGGCAACAATTAATAGATAAATATGAAAATCAAATTCGTAACAAAAATCTAATGACAATCAAACAAAGCGTTACGCTGGAATTTCTGCTCCTTTCTGTTGCTGAATAAAATTATTGTTCCCACTGCGACTAAATATAATTCTAAAACTTTTAAAATTCTATTGTTAGCCTTGGAATCAAAAGAGAAAACTAAAAGTATAAATTGCAGTAACTTTTACATAAATATACTTTTACAAAACAATGACATTAGTACTTTCTCTACTTGATTGTATTTTTAAGACCTGACTATCTTGTAGTTCGATTTAAAATAGTAAGGCTGCTTAAAATAGCTAGTCATCATGTCAGACTATTGTTAGCTCCTGTAGTATATGGGGCTTTATAGATTCACTCCAGATGATTGAACGTATACGTGTGTGGTACTTTATTTCTCGGACACCATTAGCCAGGTTAAAACCAAATTTGGTGGGCAGGGAAGCCATTGTCTAAAGATTGAACATCCCTATATTTGGTGGCCGAGCTCGCCTAGGGAGAAGCTTGACTCGGTAACAGAGGCTCTGTTCCCAGCTTTGTACGTCACAAGCTTCTGAATTCGGTACGCCTCGAATTATGATTATTATTTAGTAGCGAAAATGTCTATTCTTCGCATGGGAAACAAGATTTATGAAAAAAAAAATTGAAAAATATATTTCAAACTTCTCTTCTCTACATTACAATACATATTTGAATCAAAATGAAATTACAAAAACTCAGCTCAATCGAAGTGGTAACCATGTTTTAGAAAAATCATTTGAAAGAGTACAGTCGCTATTCTTTCGAAAAATGTTAATCTCTTCCTCCTTTAGGCTACGTATTTTAATCTAGTGTACTGATAAAACCTCAGATCAACAAAAGACCTAACAATGTTTAAAAAATAAATTTTAAACGGTTCAAATATTTCCTTACATTTACCATTTTAGAAATACAAAGAAAGGAATTATAACATTATAAAAATTTGTCTCTTACCACCATTAGAATCGTAATTTTTAAAACGACGGAAAAATATCCACGTATTTTTAATGACAAGTTTATACATCGAGTTTCATATTCGTGACTTGGGGTGTTTTTAAGATACTCTACTCTTGATATAAATTTTGAATTTATCCCCTCCTAAGAATGTAGATTTTAATCGAAGTAACATTATAAAATTTAACTGTTCGTGGTGGGTAGGTACTATTTTCAAAAGCTTATTTTAAATGATTCCGTAGCTTTGTTCGCAATAGATATAAATTTTACCTGATTAACACTCTTTTTTTATTGTTAATATCACGGCGATTTGCAACATAGATTTTTATGAAGCAACCAACCTATTTAAGTTGCTAATATAACTCCCGGTTAGGGAAAATGTAGAAATATATAATGACATTTAATGGGTACCCTTTCAAAAGAGAAACAATGAAAGATGAAAACATATGTAATGTTCTCTAGAGCTTGAGATAATAAGTTTAATTATGAAAAATCTATGAAATGATGTAATTGCAAATGATCAGAATTGGGAGATATCGGTTAGGACTGCCGAGTAGGTCTCACGGAAATTCTCGCACAATACCACATTGATTCTTTCCTTGCAAAATTAATTTGTTTGTTTTAAATAAAAATTTGTAATCTTACCAGAGCAGTAACTAGATATTTTGGCGCCCCGGGGGGAAGTAGAATTCGGCCGCCTACACTCACTTTATTGACCATTTTCTTTCTTCTCTTTTTACATACAAGAGAAGCAGCTATTATTGTTATGCTACGTTGAATTTTTATATAGCTTCTTGGACAGACCATTGCAACAGCCAAAAGCGATCATTCTTTTACGAAAAAAGAGCTGTTTGCAAGAGGTTTATTTTGGACATTTTGTTAAACTTGACAACACTACCTTTGGTTTTCTACAAATCCACTTGGAGAACAGTTATGGAAATTTACAACTATTTACAACGTTTCATATGATCAATAAACAATGAAACTTTAGTACATTAGAAACTTTGTGCTTTTAAAATGTTCAAAATAAGTGATAGCATTAATTCCCAGTAATAATTGTAAATTTTTGTAATTTTATTCTGAACGTGACCACAAAAATAGCATTTTAATTTCGATTCTATTATGGTAAAAATATTTTGTGAAATGTAAGAAAATTCAGGCCTCTCCGTCGTAATTAATCCGATTGGGTAGAAAAGCTTGATTATCTAACAAGCATACTCGTCACCATCAAAACGCCGAACACGTATTCCAGACTTTGATCGTTTCTGATTTTGGAAACGTTCCTGCGTACACTATATGTAAGATATTACTCGGCACCTTGTATATCACATTGTCATTTACAAATCATATATAATAACTTTTTAAGGTAATAAGTAAAAACTTGTGACTCTTATTCAAGGGTAAAAGTGCAGGGGAACGCGCGGGGACGCCATCCCTCACTTAACGAAAATATATGTGGCGTCCCCCACTTTCTAAGAAAATTACAATGGGCAAAGATAGGCACGGGGGACGGCATGACGTCATGCGTCCCTCTACCTTTTCAGATCCACTTTTAGCCCTGCTCTTATTGAAACGTTTGGGTTGCGAGCGGAGTGAGCAAGAACATTTTTAACAAATCTATTTCTTTGCAAATTGACAACAATATTGACTTAATAGGGCGCCAATACGTTTTTGGGGCGATGCATCGTTTACTCATTTCCAACATTTTTTCTTTACTCATGCTCGTTCGTTTCACTCTTACTATCAGTGCCCGGAGCGACCGGCCCGCTCCCCCCTAGCTCTGCCCCTGAATCTCTCATCTTCTTCTTCTATCATCTCGAAAATGAGACGATATTTAAAACAATTCATTAGTATTCTTCATCAAAATGTTGGTACATACAATTTATTCAAGAGTGTAGCCACGGGGACCTAAGAGAGGGCTTTCTACCCAAATAGAGTTCGTTTGTTGTGTTTTTTAAAAGTGTATTTAATACTTACAACAAATGAAGAACACAAATAATATAAAATGAGAAAGTTAAAGAAAAGTAGATTATACCAAGATATTAAAATTACTAAAACATTGAAATTATTCATCCACTTTGTCACTCTTATATGCCTAACTGGATAAACACTATTAAAGATTTATTACAATAAAATTCTGGGTGTGCGTTTAATTTTATCCCACTTTCACATTTCTTTTTACTCATTTGTACTCATAACAAGCAGGAAATCAAACAAAACCACCTTTGATAAATGAAGTTTTGTTTCTTTGTGAATAGTTTAAAGAAAAGTATTCTAGAACCAATTCTAATTTCACGTACTATCAACACTATGCTTCAATAAGTATGCACACTGAAACTATAATATATACTACTACAAAAATAGGTTATTATTATTATTATTATTATTATTATTATTATATACAATAAGCATACTGAATACAAAAGTTTCGACGAATAGGCCTATAATCTACAGACCTATAATCTATAGGCCTATAATCTATAGGCCTATAACTACAATGCATTCATAACATGCTTGTATGTATCATGTATGTCTGGAGAGTTATTAGAGCCTAAAGCTTTTATATTCTGAAAGAAAACCTCTTCTTTGCTTTTAGCATGTGAAAACAGCACTTCCCTCGTAAAAATGTTAGCCCCTTACAATAACTTGCAGGCTACACCACTGAATTTATAATGTAGTTATACATTTAAGTTGACTAAAATATGAAAATAAACACTCATATGAACAAAATAAACTGGTACCTGAACAATATAAACAAAAATCACTCTTGTTTTTATTTGAATATACAGATTGTATATTCTTTATGTTATTGTATATAAATTCCATCTTAAATATAAAATATACCTATCCATAATTCCTTTACTAGATATCAAAAATTCTAAATTGGAGTACTTTAAACCTTGAGAACTGATAGGCCCAAGGAATGAAAACTTCCTAACCTTGAATCTTTGGAGCATTTAGTGTCAAATTCTTGTTCGCTAGAGGACACTTTCTAGCGTATTTAATTTTATTAGTAATTTCAGATACCAGCTAAAACAAGATAGCATTAAAGATAACAAAATATTGTCATTTAATTATTGCGTGTGTACGTGTTATAACAATAGGAATGTACAGTTGAAAGAAACAACGGTAGTACTAGCTGTTGTTAACTTTCGCAAAAGATTCGAGTCAATTATATATAAAAATTGTAGTGCAATGGTACACTGCATTATTTTATTTTTCCTCCCATGTGATGCGTGTTCGTTATTAAAGTTATAATAAGTAAACATGAAACTGATGAATTTTATTACGTACTCCCAAATACCAAAACTAATACAAATTTGGACCCTCTCACAAAAATAAATGAATTATCAAGCTCAATTGACGTGAAGAATGAAATACTGTTCATGCAATTTAAATAAATACTGAACTATGTTAAGTGACGAAAACAAAATGACCAGAAAACAGTGACATACCGATAGATATTAAGCTGAACCAATCCATATGAGTAAGTGTAAAATATAATGCGTAGCTTTCGAGAAAGTCGACAAGAAAAACTAATTTCATTTTAAGAATATAAATTGATGGTGTACCAGAAACACGCTACTTATTAGGATGAAAGTGATACTGAAATATATTCGCACCAAGATCTTCAGTATAACACATTACCTATTAAAGTGACATGCTTGACAATAAACTCCCGTTTCACAGTTTTCGGGAAAATAGAAAAAACAAGAACTTATGGCGCTCAGGAGTATGTCATTCGTAGTCAGTAATATTGCTTGTAAATACAGAACTACAATAACACTAGTTAACAAATTTAAACTTTTTGTTTGTTACATGAGAAAAATCACCTGATCTTAAAGGAACTTTTTGCGCTGAATTCGAATATGCACTCGGTTTCTCTCCAACACGTACAGTTTTCCCGTAACAGAGGGATTTTCGGGAAATTCCCTCAAAAATTTCCCTTTTTCAGATATTTTATTCCCCTAGCTCCTGTCCCCTTACATATAGTAACATAGAAATTATACCTAAGTATACCTTGATTTATATTTAATAAACCCTAAAAGTTTCGTAAAAATCGCTTTGTTCTTTCTAGAGAAATAAATATATTTGTATGTATACTGTGTGCACTGTTTATTGCACCTGATAGTAATGCTTTCAGATCTCCTGAGTTGGGGTAAAAACGATTTGCTTTATTACTACAAACACAGACATAAAAATGAATATTTACAATAGTCAACAACACACTTGTATTGCTGTAGTCAACAACATATCAGTGTACAGGAAAAGGCATGTTCAATTTTCAAGCTATTTCTCAATGCAAGATAATGTGTGCGTATGTACGGATATAAATGGGTTGATGGCGGAGCTAGGAATTCCTTACGTTCCAGAAGAATGGAGGTTATTTATCGACGCGTCAAAGGTCAGCCTTAAAGCTGTCCTTTTACATAATGGAAATAAAAAACCTTCTATACCACTTGCGCACTCAGTGAAGATTAAGGAATCCTATGACACCATGTCAACTTTGCTAAATCTTATAAATTACAAGGACCATTGTTGGCAAATATGTTGTGATCTCAAGGTAGTTGGTATTTTATTTGGACTGCAGTGCGGTTACACGAAGTACCAATGTTTTTTATGTTTATGGGATAGCCGAGCTGATGACAAACATTATGAAGTGAAGGAATGGGAACCTAGAGTGAATTACGTACCTGGAGAATGCAACGTCAAATACGCTCCTTTGGTAGATCCTAATAAGATATTACTACCGCCACTTCATATAAAAAAATAAAAGATAATTCTAGTATTAAATCAGATGTAAGTGGAATAAATTCAACTTTTCAAACATTCATGATAATCTGCGTGGCATTAACGTCCCAACCACACTAGACAAAATGGACAACTTTTCCGCATTCTTTATTAATTAAAATAATTATTCAATTATTTTATTACGATCAACAATAACATGACACCATTCATAAATCATTTTGAAGTTCTGTCTAAAATGGACTTGGTAATAGTCATCCTAGTCCCATAAACATCGTAATTCATTTCATACAATTAATTGAAGTTATTGATGGCATCAGATATGGAAGAAACTTTGCTCTAGGATCACATACGATTATCTCTCAATCATCCGGTAGCAGCCCCACTAATATTAAGTCGAAAACTAGTGGAGCTAAACATAGCAAGCTTAATTACTTGGTACATATCAAGATCACGGATAACTTAAAACACCATTCCAATACCTAAACCTGGCCAAGCTACAAATAATTCAGAAAGCTAATGTCTATTTTCCTTAACAATCGACTTCCTCGAAAATTCTGGAAAACGTTTTGGTAAATCGATTGCACAACTATTTCCTGGACAGCAAATAATTAACCTCCTTATAGGCTGGATTCAGACCTTCAGATTCTATTTGGGTCAAGTAATGCTTGTTCAAACATATCAAGAAGGGCTTCATTATGGGCTAAGGGCTCAATCTTCATAGATTTAAGTGGTAAGGTTGAAAATCACTCAACTCATTAAACATGAAGTGCAATGACATAATAACCTGCTTCTAAAGATAACTAACCTCTTGGACTTCATTTAGAGAGCAATTGAGAAAGAATAACCCGGAAATTCTTCAAGCTGACGTAATTTGACAATGCACTTAGGTAGAATAATTATGGCGTTATAATGCCAGTCTTAGAGGAATAAGTCTCTAGCTTTATAAAATAATTAGAGTTTTATTTATTTAAGTCTTATTCCAATTTTAGTCATTACATTATCTTTTCAGCACCTAACAGGGACCAAAATTAAGGGCATCGATTCTCATTTGAATATCATTGTTCAATGACTAAATTTCTTAAAGAAAGTTTATTTCCCTTCAAAAAAAAAAAAACTCTAGAAGAACTTACAAGAAATATATTTAAAGTGGCACTTTATGTTATTATGCTACGTAACAAGGAGCCACAAAAATGGAAAGGGTATTTTTAAAAACGAGACGCCTGGTCAACTTAGTACCACAAGGTTCAACATTTATCTTTCTCATTAACTGAATATTTGTCATCATCAATCCATCGATCATGATCCACAATCCTAAGTAGATCTCTTCGCTGACAATACAGCCTACTGAATACCAAGCAAAAGCATCTGCTACATCTTCCATAGACTCGGGAATCAAATTTAAACATTAATGTCAAAGTTGAAACTCACTGTACAAAATTACAAGTTATCGTCTTTTATCCTCCAAGATGAGGTAAAAGAATATAAAAGTATTTCAAGGGAAACTATTACATGTTTTTAAACATCACTATCACCATATCAATATTAAATATTTTAGAACTTTAGGATCATCATCTGGAACTTCACAAATACATTACAGAAATTATGCGAAAAGCAATCTGTATCATTCTTTACCTAAACAAAATTTGTAACCATAAACTCATAACTATAAGGAAAAGAACAAATCTCTACGAATTCATTATTAGATCCATATTTTTCTTTGATCACATATACTTATCACTGTCGAGAGATGAAATAATGTTGGCACGAATAGATAGATACAAATGCGAAGAAGTGGATACAGGAAACAGTTGTTGGTATGGAATCTAATGAATGTTGATATCATGACATACTATTAGGATGTTCACTAGCAGGAATTCACGGTTTTGTTTGAGAGTCGGTATGCAAAAATAAGATAATAGTCGATGGTAGTGATCACGGTATGGCACCTATGAGAAATCCCGAATATGTTATAAAAATGGCGTGAAAAATACATCCTACACCTAACCAGAAGAGATTGTTTAACGAGACAACATATGATACAGGTGTTACATTTCAGTTCCAGGAATGGTATCCCACGCTTCCTGTAAATTTGAGGAATGTATGTTGTCGGATACAATTGCAGTGTGTGCTCGGTAGAGCTTAGGTCCGGAGAGCTAACAGGCCCGCATAGAACGCCCATGTCGGAAAGTGCATTATATTGGTGGAAGTAAGGGGTCTTGCGCAGTATGCAAAGAAGCTCAGAGGACAGCGTGTCACGAATATCACTATTCGTGAATGAAGATCAGAGGGAAGCAGGGAGTGCAGCTTATTTGTCACATTTCATAAGTCAGGTTTCGGGCTTACATGGTGAGTTCTGTATTTCTCCACTTACTTATATACTCGTATATACGAATAAGCATGTTACCATCACTGTGTTCGAGACGGGATTGAGTTACATTCCTATAGAACATTGCTGTCTATTTCCCTCGCCCTACAGTTTCTCCCGACACGACCAACATGCAAGTGTATGAAGTAATTTTCAAGAAGAAGCAGAAATATAAACTGACTTCCAACAATCGCTCAAATGCGTAAGTACGGCGGTATTATTTGCAATTTTGGTCTTGACAGTGAGAGCGCTCTGAATAATCTTTCTAATGAGACGCTTTATGGAGCATTACGTTTGATTGGAGGTATCGGACCCATGTGAAAGTGCTTTGTCTTCAACCGTATACACCACTGATGAACCACTGACACATTATAACTCTGCAGAATGGCCTCTATCGGCTCCATCATACTAGCACTTTCAGAGTCAATTAATTGCCCGATAGGCCTTTGCTGAAGTCACCCTTGCATTACAAATACAGATTATGATTTACATGCAATGGATTAAGATAGAAAACTGCAGGACACAATCTCAAAACTACGGTTTGAAATCCAGACAACACTCTTCGATCCTTATGATAACCACATCATGTACGGTGGCCAGTTTGTGATATCAGTATATCCTATAAAGACACAAAATTTGTAGTGCGAGATTCCTTTGAAGCGGATGATGTTTTATTACAAGTGTTTCCTCTAGTGTAAATTCGATATTTTGTGTTATAAAGGTTTCCACAAATTAAATCTTTTAACTATGTTCGAGAGTCAAAATGAAATAATAACAATTGTAAAGTTTTCATTATAATCCTCCGTTTTAACACACTTTGTTCACATTTTATTTCACAATTATGTGAATTCAATAACGGATAATATTTGTACATTTTACGAGCTTACAATTAAAGTCTATCTTGGCCAATGTTCATTGGAATTATAAAATAATACGAACAATGAGAAGGGGTGTGTCTATTGCATATGGTTACAGTTACCATGCTTGGATGTGTCTGATTGAGATAGTGAAAAACCTTAGTCGGATCGCTGTCCGACGGCCTCAAACCCAAAATTTCCTGATTGTGAAATAAGAAGAGAACCATTAGCCTACGACATGCCCAACAATCATCCGAAAATCATAAAGTATAATCAGTTAAGCAGTTTTGGGAGCTTTCTGCAGTAATTGAACAAACTTACGAACCGTTTCTATACCATAATACTACCAATTAACAAAAACCTCGCAGTTGTAGTGGAAAACATTTAAAGTAAGTCATTCAGCGTTTACACATTGAGTTCGGCCGACTGAACAATAGATTTGTTCTCTCTAAAGAAAAAATTCTTTACAAACAAAATTTCAAACTTTGTGTTCAATGATTCAGGGAAACATATAATAGTCGTTGAACTTCATTATTTTCTCACTATTTGAAAAATGTGGGCAAGTGAATAAGATATTCGTAAATAAGAAATTCCTATGTTCCATCTACACACTTGCGTCCCGTTATGTACAACTTGCTTTCTCTCTCTGAACTTTTCAAGTGTCAAACTGAATTCATCACGTAACCTTTAATTTACTATTCTCAATAATATCACAAGTTGATAGAATTAACTATTCGTATTCTGTTTACCAAAAGGCCTCATGCGACAAATTATACTATATGCAGTGTGAATTGTAGGCTATGTGCGACGGCCTAGAACAAACATAAAGACATTAGTTCCACCTTCAAGACGAAAGTTTAGAAAATTCATATGTAAAAAGTTCTCCGTATTGAAATGTTCGTAACTTAAAGCACAATGATTTAAAAAAAAAGTTATAAATTTTCAATTGTATTGAATTCGCCCCCTATCTAGATGAAATCTCCTAAATTCGTGCAAATGAACTAAAATAATTCGTCTTCTGTGAACCAACAAGATATGTATCAAATTCCATGTCCTTATCTGAAACAGTAGAGATACGTGTAGAGAACAAACACGTAATATTAGTTCAAATCTTTCCCATCGCTTCGGGTTAACACACTTTAAAGTCGTTCAAATCAATAAAAATTTTATATTCGTATTTGGCGACCTAAAAATCTCCTATATGGAAAATTACGTGTCTCTTTATCCAACAATTAAAATACAAGTTCTCACTTTTCTTTCAGGATTTAGATTTCTGGGCTTTCGGTATCTAAAGCCATTTAGTCCGTCACGTTTTGAGGATGACGTCCCTCGGCGAGCACACTATCCGAGGAAAGAGAAGAAAGAAAGGATTGTTGAAGGAATGAAGCCGCGTGGAAAGTATAAGTTAAGTACCACACCGGCATTTGCCTGGTGTGAATGAGGAAAACCTCATTCAGGGTGGCTGGCCTGAAAAAGCGTTTTACACTTTTTCGACTGACTGACCCACCAGGAATCGAACCGAGGACGAAGGGGAGAGTGTTAACGACTACGCTAAGCGGGGCCACACACTTTTATTTTGCATCTGTCACATTGAATACCAGTTCTATCTTTTCTCAAGGGTGCTATTTGGGGCTCTAAGTGGGCTATTGCTCCTGAAAATTAGATTTATATTAATTTTAATCAATAAGATACTATCTTGTGGGATCTACTTATCTGGTGGGATCCTCATACGATCATGACCTCACGTTAAGCTATAGTTTGTCTCACATAGCCTCTGTGCTTTGATGTTAAACCCAAATCCAACCAACCAAGTATATTGTGGAAAAAATCGGGTCTTTAAATTGTACGCCCAAAAGTCCTTGTAAGTCATATCGAAATTCCTAATCACTTGGAGTTCTGCTTTTGTTTCATCCTTCAGTGTACCATAATCGATCAAAATTATAACATGGTCTAGACGATCTTGACAAACGAAGGTTATTTCTAAACATAAACCGAAGCATCATTTCATTTTTCGTCAGGGAGGAAGAAAGCGGGGAAGATTGGCCACTGATATAAGAGGTTTTCCGTTAGTTTACTATTAATAGGGTCTATTACAATTTGTTAAAAAACATGTTTTTCTTAAACTCTGTCGTCCAAATGACGACCCTTAACATAAGGTTGGTATCCCGGTTAAGTAGGAAATAAACACACAACTAGTTGTATTTTCCCCGAATACTATGTGGGTTGCATTGTGAACAGTGTATAAGCAATCAGTTCCCTTCATTATGTTTTTCGCACTGAGTTATTAAAAACATTTTTAAGTGTCCAGGATTATCATTTCTTTTACTTTTGAAATACGGAAGATATTATTTTACGGGCTAAATAAAAACATATAATGTAAAACGTGTCGTAAAACGTACAACTTACGGCAAAATCATAAGATCTGGCAATCCTAAATGTGTGTCGATCTCTATCACCCCTCCCATCCAATGTAACCAACAAAATTAAATTAATACATTTTCTGTTCAATTTGTTCTAATTTGTTCCATAACAACAGAAATTATGTTCTCCTTTCCAAGAAAATTAGAAATAAATCGGGGTTAGGGTAGAACGATGTCATCCTGTCCCGGACAACCAGTAAATGAGAGATTAATGTACTTAAGTAGCTTTAATCGTTTGTACTGAGTTTGTTCTAATTTGTTCCAGGGTATCAGAATTTTTCTTTAAGAGTTCCACTAAAGAAAGGCAAATAACTGTTGGGGCTAGAACGCGATTTCGCCCTGGGCCCCAGAACCTATAAATTAGATATGAATGTACGAAAAAGTTTAAATCGTTTCTGCTTGCTTTGTCCTTGAATTTCAGGTTTGTTCTTTAACCGCTTCAGGAAAAAAACAATTAATTGTGTTGTGTGCCTGACACAGTGGAGAGAAAGAAGGAAACCGCCCCTGTATTTTCGAAGAGTGGTTCAGTTCTTGGCAATAGATGTCAAAACTTACTTATTTGCTCTCACATACAGAGCTTGGTACTTAATATATTTACTTCAATAATATAGTTTCTTTACTGTAGTTAATAATAATATGTGCGTTAATAAGGACTGTGCACATTTCACTTCTTTGAAATTGATGGTTTGCCCCTTGGAAAAGTCCTGTTGCCGTCCCTGATTGTGAGAATCCCCTTGTCCTATTTTCCTCTTGATTTATATAGTAAATAGTATAATATTCATAGATGGAAGACTCACTTGTATTGTCTCTTTTAATAACGTGTTAAAACAAAGTCATATATTTAAAAGAAAATACTAACAGCATAACTAGACATTTATATTGGTTTAATAAATATGGTTAAATTTTGAATGTGTCCCTATAGTTTTAAATTTAAAATATTTCAATAAATACTCAAAGAATAATGATAGAAAATTCTATTTAATAAAGCTTACGACACACGGCATACATTGTAAAATTGTTTTATATTTAAGTCCTTCAAATTCCATTAGTAGGAATGTTGTGTGTGTTGAAACGAGCGAACATTTCATTCACTAATTTCGACCTCAACAATAGAAGTAAGTCTCTAATTTCCGACAAAGCATAAATGCAACTCAGGAAAATTTGTTATATAAAATTGGGTAAACTTCGCTCAGTCATTATTGCCCCTTTTCAGCTCCAAAGAATTGAGATGATTGTAAATTCTTAGAAAAAAAAACTAGACCATATCCGACATTTTACGAAATTTATCATTGAAGTTTTACTTAAATTGTCGGGGGAGATGGTAGATGACTGCAATCCTGCAAGAATTACTTCAACTTACCTTACTTCCTTACTAACAGTACTTCAACTGCAAGAGTGAGATTAATTATGTGAAAAATTTCGCTGAATTCATACATCATATTGTGTTAAAATCGAATAATATTTACAAAAGCTGTCATGAAACTCATTTTTAATAACCTAAAAGGGAAGGGAAGAGTTTAAAACGATTAAACATCAACCTTTTCTTCCTTCCATCCCGGGTTTCGGCACCATATATAAAACAATTAAAACACTGGTTCCTTTTTATAATAAATTTGAGCCATTAAAATAACACATACTCCGTCCCTTACTTTTGATTCCATTTTATTTTTATTATATCTCTGGTTGTCTTGCCAACGACGTTCGAAAATCCTATTATTTTACAAACATTTGAATATCTTTTACATGTTAACATTATCGACAATCATATTATTTTTAAAAAAATTTCTTTCTCTTCTTCTGATCGGAAAATTAGCCAGCCTAATACATATTTAGAATAACTTATGGCCCAAACTATACAAATATACAATGTACTGTTGTAAGTTCTCGATTGATTTTAAATCCAAGTAGTGGGAATGATTGTAAAGTCTCATAAGGTATACAGCATATTCCCTGAAAATGTAATATTTTTTATGAAATATATCTTTGACATAATTTGTTAATATGAGGAAGGCGGGGAAGTAATCCATACCAAATTAGGAACTAAATATCATTCATTGTTGACTGATTTTAATGCCAATCACACACTACTCGTAAAAGAGTCATGGAAACCTACATAATATTATAAAATCAAAACCGAATTAATTTTAGAAAATTTATCGCTGAACTCTGAAAGAAATTGAGAAGATAGGAAGATAAATCCATTACTTTATTTCTTACCGATTTTAACTTTCCGCAGAAAGGATGGTCAGAAAGCTTCGAAGAAAATGTGAGACATATTAGATAAAATCAAACATTTTTTAAAGAAAATCATCGTGGAACATATTTTTAAAATTGAGGGGGGATTAACACTTTCATTCTTGGCAGATTTTAACCCCAAGTTGGGGAGTATATTCACAATGTCATAAAGAAAAAAATACACTAATTTTTGTCATACTCGAAAACTTTTTACATGATTTATGTTGAAAAATTGTCTTCCATGTACATGTTTAAACTTGCAACACGGAGTTAATTTTACCCCCTTTACTCCCTTTATACTTGATAAATTGAAACCCCAAAATTTAGGATTATTTCTACGAGTGGAAATAAGGTACATAGTATCATCAAAATCAAATAGCATGCAACAGATGAACATACACACATATACCAATCGAGTCGAAGAGTACAGGCTTCAGTGAAGAAATGACACCATGAGATTTCTTATCAAAGGCGTCATATGACAATTATTGATATGCCAAGAGGTGAGAATGATTTAATTTTAATCATATATTTGAGTGTCAAGAAAGTGCGATACGTATTGGCAGAGAAAGAGACACAATGTTGGGCAAAGATTGTGACTAAGTTTCGTTCAACTCCAACAGAAGTCTACAATTTTGCTGAACGTTGAAACTTGTTACCATAAACAGACCTAGGGGGAATGAAGGGTCGTTTAGCCCCTCATTCCCAACTTTAGAAGCATTCTAATAGTGATGTAAAAGCCCGGTAAAAGAAAAAGATGGAAAATTTCATCTCCCCATAGGAGTCCGTTCTTGTTGCTTGTTACTATAATCCTATATTTCTTAATACGGTTCATTTTTTTGGGAAAGTCATATATGGTTAACATCTTAATAATAATACTCGTAACTTTCGTGTTTTAACTTTAAAAACATAGAAATTAGATTTAGCAATTCTCATAAGCATGCTCCAAATCATTCTAACTCTAAAATCTAACCAAATAAAAAATCTTAAATTGTTAACTTGTGTTACACTTTCAGCAATGTATCAGTTTATATCCCTGACGTTACATTGGATAATATATATAATGAAGCCAAAATGATGTATCGCCGAAACTAAAACCCAAAATATCAATACAAGATATTTGCTTTAGTCAGAGTTTGGATTTTTATGTAACACTGTATGAATGAGTATGGAGAAGGTGTAAACTTATAACAAGAATGAAACTTTCTTTAAGTGCTTATTAATAGTAAATATGGAAATATGTTAATTACATAAGAATACTATTTAATTGATGAGTAGCTCAAGATAATTTCTCTGGGTATTACTGACGTTGTTCTATTGTCTAAGACATACACAAAATTGTTTTTCATAGAAACTGTTCGTCTTCACTATGATTTTTGTTTTCAAGGCTTCTAAGGGTATATTTGGACTCCACGACCCAGTTAAAGTGCCAAAGGTTTTCTTCTTCATTCTTTAGAAAAGCAAGATTACCATACTTTCAGCATAGATCGTGAGTCTTATTGAATATATTTCTACCAATCTTAAATATGATCCATTTTAACTTCATTATTGTATCGTTTTCTGTGCTTTTAGTATCAAATGAGAAGACCGTAAATTCAACAAATTCAAGAAAAAGTTGCTTTCTAAGAACTTAACTAAACACTTGTTTAGGTCAGTATTTGAAAAGTTTAACATTTATTAGTGTTATTTGGCATTATTGTTAATAAAATATTTTGATGCGTAGGGAAGGTTTATTGACCTTTCAAATTTATTTAAGTATCTCATGATTAGATAAAAGCAGTGCAAAACAATATCCGAAAACTGATACTGTGTTAAAATGCTTATTATGTCTCCCTCTTTGGTGGGTTTTATAGATTATGTGTCAATGATTGAGATCTACAAGAAATATTTTTTCACCGGGGTAAACCACAATTTATATAATTCGCTGTTCTAAAAATTAAGAATGTAAGAAATTTTTAATTTATAAATCCTAGTTGTATCTCCCATGCTAGAGGTGGTCAGGAGGGACTGAGCCCCGTTGCGACCACATTTAATATCCTGAACCTTTAGTTGTTTTGTTCGTAAATATGTATAAACGTAAAATGAATTTTAATTAACAACCCCTAAAAAATGGTTGTTATATAAGCATACGGTAGATCAATAATTTAATAATATGATGTCTGTATTATCTACATTAATATGAATGTACATATGCCAATTAACGGAATCTGAGGAAGATAACGTTACATTACGGAAGATAACGTTACATTACGGAAGATAACGTTACATTACGAAAACTGTTACGAATTATTTTAATTTTTAATAAAGAAGTACAAAGTTTGGTCAGAAAAATATTAATTATTTAATATTGGTAAGTACCTGAGCAAGTTTACTAAGAACATACCTATTTTTCAAACACCAAATTTGAAAATTACCCTTTTAATGAGACAAATGATGCTGTTCTATCACCATGCATAATTCTTTTACAATCGGTTTGATCAAAGATAATCAAAGTCTCATGTCAGATTCAGTACCTTATTTTCACTGTGGTACCTTGTTTTCGTTGCTGTATATGGAAAAATCCCTACTCGCACATGTAAGTGCTGACAAATAGAAGAAAAACCAGGATACACGTCGCAGATAATTCAGAATACTCTTCTTTAATACTACACCAAATCTCCGCTAATGGAAGTTTCTTACAAGTCACACAGGATAGTATCGAGTCTTGTAGTGCAGAGAAAAATTTGATATCAATAAGTTTCTCATGTTTCAGCGTCGTCAAATTAGGAGGTAGATCTGAAATTATAAAGGGATTCGACATCTAGGAAAGCTCTTGCACGTTTGCGTCTAGTTCCTTTGGAAGTACTGCGCGACAGACTCACACAAAACTTCAAAATGTTAGCTTATCTCATAACACAGCTCATCTACGACCTGACCAAGACTCAATTCTTCACAAAATTTTTGAAATATAGAAAAAAATATCTCCCTGAGCGGTTGCGAACACAGCTGCTCCAAAACAGATTTTCTCTCGAATGCAAAGATTTTGTCATAAGCTGAGAATATCGTGACATTCTGCCCTTGTAGTCTCTCAATGGTGTCATTTATTTTGGCGAAAATATCTGCCAAGTAGGCAAGCTGAAGACCCAGCAGTTATCATGCATGCGATACTGCAAGTCAAACTGGTGGTCTGCAATATAAACACTCACTTCAACCCTCAATTCAAACAATCGAACTAATGTTCGACGCCGTAGCCATCTGACCTGACGGTGGAGAAGCAAAGTTTGGTAGATGCTCCCCACATCTTCACAAATAATCTTAAAATTCGAGAGCTCACTGTCCTTGACTTGATGACATTCATTATCTAATCATTGAGAACATTCTTAAGACAAAGTGACATTTTCTTTACAGCAAGCACATGACGATGAAGAATACAGTGACTGGTAATGAACCTGTAAAAAGTTCCTTTATTCGCGATACAACACCAACAGTTTCGCCATTGTTCTTGCCGCATCTCCATCATCATCGCCTTTGCTCAGGTCTGTAACCAGTTATGTAAATTTTGAAACGGAAAATTTTTCGATTCATGACTGCATACTCCACTTATTCCTACATCGTTGTTTAGCCCTAAAATTTATTTGTAATAAATATTATTTGAAAAAAGTTTCATGGAGTAAAAATCTAATGATTCTTCATTTCTGCAAATATGTTCCAGAAACTTCAATGTATTCTTCCCTCAGAATTCACCTTTGATCTCACAAAATCATATTTCGTTAATTTAATATGCGTAAGACGATGTTTGCTCATAGTTTTAAACACAATAAGATCAAAGCATTTCTTCTTATTTTCTGTTACAAAACAATCTTCATAAGGAACTGGAACTTTTATGTTTTATGTAGTTATTTCATTATATAGGCAGGCGTATATGTGAAGAAATAGTGGAATTTTCTGTTTCTTGAAAAATTGATATATTCACAATGGTTTATTTTTGCTTTATTTTTACATTTTAAACAATTCTACAAACTCGATTTATGTTCCCTGCACTTTACACACACACACACACATACATACACACACACACATAAACACACTATCTACGTTTTTACTTGCCAACTCGAAATATTAGATAATTTTCCAGTTCTCTAAAGTTAATTGGAATATTATAGTTTGTTGCTGTCTAACTTTCCTCTAAAGGGATTCAATTTTATAGCTCAATGTTCAGTTAGAGATAGTGGACAATTTTCCACCTAACATCACTATACACAATATTCAAAATTGTTCGGGTTATGAAAAGTTTTTCCACTTGTTTCTATATCGTAATGAAAACGTACAGATCCATGAAAATTTCTTTCACTTGTTTCTACAGAAAAATAAAACATTTCAACTCATAAAAAGTTTTTTTTTTTTACTTTTTGCTTCAAAATGATGAAAACTTTCAAGCTTATTTTTTTTTCAATTTTTCCATACAGGACAAAAAAGCTTTCGGTTCGGTTCGCATTTTAAAACTAATTGAATTCAAATTATGCCAAATATTGTATATTTATAAAAAATACAAATAACAGTGCATATAACAATAAAAAATACATATAAAAATACATGGGGCTCACTTAACCATTGGGGGGAGGGCCGGGACCCTTGTCCTCCAGATCGGGGCCCTTGGTCTATATTACATATTATAATACACTTTTCTCTTTTCAAATGATCCTGATGTATAAAAGTTCATTCAACAATGAGATTTTGTGTAGCCGCAAATGAATCCTAAATCCATTGTCGACAATTTGGTTATTGTAATTTACAACACAAGAATTATATTTTCTCTGAGGATGGGAGTATCCTGAAGTATAGACATGTTGTGCTCATTCGGCCGTATACGTGGTCAATTATTGGCTTCAAACACCTTTCCAGGCTAGTATATGTAATGACTTCTATTTAATGCTTATCGACATACCATCTCCAAGCTAACATATTTAGTCACGAGTTGCAACTTGGCGACCAAACTTTCGCTCTGAAGATCAATTTGATACATAATCTTACATGTTTTAGCTTCAGTTAGCTAGGTACCGGACTCGTATTTCCAGTCTCCATGGTGAGCTGGCACCAAGGGTTTCTCTAGCCGTATATATATTCGTGTGTGAGCGATTCTCGAAATTCGAAATTGACTGCAGACATTCTCAGGGCAAATCAATATCTAGTAACACCAAGTCATTAAGACAATCAGAATTTTTATTGCCATCAACGCAGGGATTCGATGTTTGGCATTCGTCAGAGAATGTTTTATTGTTCAAGTGAAAATGTTTCAAGATTTTCATCAAACATGGAAAGCAAGTTATGTGAAAGGTATATGTACTATTGACTGAAAAATATAGTGGAAAGTTCTGCATTCCCATACTTTACAACAATTATACCATACATAAAGAGAACAATTCGTTGTCCAAATCTTTGAATTAATAAATATAGTAGAGCGATCAAGAAATCACACAAGGAAAGTCTACAACCATCGAAATGGAAAACGAGTGTCGAAAAATGTGTAATAAACTGAGAGAACAAGCACCTAATGGGTTAATAATAACAAATTTGGTAGTATAAGAGTAGACAAACATTAAGCAAAATTACTTGTGCTTATCTTTACCTGGAACCAGTGGAGGATCCATGGGGGCGATCGGGGCAATCGTCCCCTTCCCCCAGAAGAGGAAAGTTTTTTTTTTTTATATATATTTCATATATAGATTAAATAAAACCCATCCCAGAGTTTGGAGCTCTTAAAAGTAGCTCTAAGTAGCAGTATTACAACCCGCCCCCCCGCCCCCAGAAGTTCGTGCTGGATCCGCCCCTGCCTGGAACTAGCAAACTAAAGGAGTTAACCTAACAATAGTACAACGCTAGACAATTTGTCACATAAATAAAACCATTTAAAAGAAAATCCATGCTCAATCGTTTTGCTAAATTGTTTTATAGTTCTTATTGGGTTTTATTTCCTTGCATTACGAGCTCATTTTCAAAACAGTTTCTTTTCTGACTTAGAACAGGTAAGAAATCCAGTAGTATAGCCCAGGCACGGGGGGCCTAGGTTCCCTGTTTTTTGAGTGACAAAAATAATTTAAACTATTAGTTACATATTTTTTTGTAAGTTTATAGTAAACTCATGGTACATCTATCATAGTCTGGGTTCTGGCTGCTTACAGTTTTTACCTACTAGATCTGCAATGAAGAAACCTCTGTTAATTTATTAACTTTGATCAAATCCCATTATCTTAACATCAGAAGAATTGGATCTATAGACCCCACAAAGAGTACAATTCATAAGTGTGCATATTATTTACATTACTTATTACTGATGTAGAGAAGAAAATACTTTCCTCGTGTATAAATCTTGGATGATAAAATTAACTTACCAACGAGAGGTGAGAAGGAAAATTTCTATAAAGCCAAATGATTTTTCTAGCATAAAACAAAATTTAAAAAGAATTCCAGTGTTGACTTGAACATTTCCTTATAGCAGCAAAAGAAATCGGATATATTGACATAATAGTCAGCAACAAGTAGTCTGACTTCATTAAACATATACAGTAATAATGGTGACAAAAGTATTGCTTAAACAAATTAAGAGTTTTATAGATTTGAAACAAATACGGGATTTTCTTTTATCTAAAATAGCTTAACACGAAATGAACTTTATCAGGATTTGGAAAGCAAGCCTCACTTCTCGAAACGTATGATATATAATTTATATTTTTTTTAGATCACCATCTTTGAGCGATTTACAAATTTTCTGTTGACGCTTCTTATTCACACGATGTTCAACAGAAGTACTTTATGTGCCTTCTCATAGATGCGGCTCTTCAGTACAAATTCTTGCATGTATTAATTTTGGAGGGCATTGAAAGAATTGGAATCAAGCGCAAAATTATTAAATAGCCACTGGGCTTATCATATGGAAGTTGGACAAAGAAAATTTAAGCTAACTCGCTCTCATAGCTATTTTCCCGGACTAATTGAATTACCCAGCAAGTAGACAGTGGATAGTCTCGTAATACAGCAAACGGTTGAGATTTCTATTTTCAAAGTTGGATAAAGATCACATCTATATAAATTATTACCGACCAAAATATTAGCCACATACAATATAAGAAATCCTTGAAAATATGTCTGGTTAATAGGACTTCACTTTCATCTTACTAGCTGCTCCTTGACATACAGCTAGAATTTAGACAAAGTGTCACTGATAAACCATTCTATTTGTTAGAATATAAGTCTGACAAACGTACGCTTTCATACTTTTGTCCAATTTGGCATTGTCACAAGAATGACGGGCGAGTTTATCAACAAAGTCTAATACATATAGAGATTAATTTTTTTTTACTAGCCTTTGGCTAGCTGGGGACTTCGCCCCCAGATCCCTCGCGTTGGCTCGGCCTTACGGTTTTGCACCTCATACTTTATACTTTACTTCCATCGCTCACGCGACAAAAGTATGTGTATGGTATTATAATTCGCGAAAAATGCAAGCCGCCTTCCTCCTTACAATATGCATTTCAACCAAAGTAAAATGTTAAAAACTCATGCCAGCTTGAGTGTTAAGTGAGTTCAAAAATTCATTTGAAATGGTTCATCAGTTTTTCCGTTATGATGAAAAATCATATTTATATATTGATGTTTTAAAAAAATAGAAATTGCCTCTTTTCTCCTGTTAAAAGTAGAACTTGCGAAAACGTTGTTAAATATACCCACCTGCTTGGTTTTGAATAAGTTTAAATACCAAGGTTCATGTTGTTGACATGTCTCTAATCATTCTCAGATCTTGTATCTTATAAGTACGCTTATAATCTTCATCATTATTCTTATCGCCTTCTTTCTTCCCTTATAAGAGAAACATCAAAATACACTGACACAGGCGTTTAATTACTGCAAATTAAAAGTCAAATACTAATTTTCAGGTTTCTAACATTAACGGTTTCGAGACTTGGCAATCTTATTATACCAATTGTGAATCCTATCCTTTATTTGTTCTGACCTTTTTTTGTCCCATTTAGGAAAAACATTTTTAAAAGCATTGAAAAGTATTTATTTATTAATATTTTAAATAAAAAGCCTAAATATAAAATTTCATGTCTTTAACCTTACGGAATTTCAAGATAGGGCCACATTATTTTAACAATTGTACCCCGTACTTTTTTCTTCCCGCCTTCCTTCTACCGTTATAGATTAAATATCAAAAACTATGAAACAGGTGTTTAATCGGAAATCCATATATCAAAATTCATGATTCTACTCTTCAGGGATTCCGAGATATGGGCATTTTACTATAATGATTGCCATCCTTATTCCCCGCTTCCTCATAGAATCCCCAAAAATCCTTACTGGCTACTATCTTAAGTCGCAAATCCTATGCATTGTCTAAATTTCTAGTGGGGGGCGCGGTGGCTCAGCGGTAGAGCGTTCACCTCTGGTGCTTGGGGTCCCGGGTTTGATCCCAGCCCCCGCCAAGTGAACTTTGTGGTGGACAAACACCGTGCTCGTGGGTTTTCTCGGGGTTCTCCCGTTTCCTCCCACTTTCTTCATTCCACCATTTCACTCATCTCTCATCATCACCGTCTCCTTTAGCCTAGCCGGCATAACCGTGGGACGTAAAACTTAAAGATTTCATTTCATTTTTTCTAAATTTCTAGTTTCGAACTTAAGCGGTTTGGACTGGGAGTTGATGATTCAGTTAGTCAGTCATTCAGTTAATCATTATATCTTTACGTGTATACTCATATGTTCAGATGTTGCGCATTTGCATATCTTCAAATAAATCATACCTTATGATATAGGCTTTCCCTTACTAAGGGAGAACATTGCTTTTTCTACATATTACTGCAGACTATAATGTGATAAAACTTTTGAAATACCGGTATTTCCCTACAAGGTGTACTGGTTTAAATATGCAACTCTGGGTGACGCACTATTATGTATACGAAACACACCCGCTTATTTACCATGTAATAGTAATATCTTTTACTTAATAGTATGCTTTGATAAATGTCAGAAATGTCTTGATAATTATACTTCTCGCATGAAAAACATTCCTTGATGCAATCAATCGAAAACCAAATAATGTATAAAGCTGCTATAATCACTAATGCTCGATAAATACTCTACTGTGATAATTTTTATTAGTAATTCGTATTACTTGAATGTTAAGCTCTACAGAAAGTCTCGTCTCTTTCTGTACGCAGTTAAACTGCCACCTATACGATCCTACCGTATGTAATTTAGACTCTAGAGTAAATTTTAATTAAAATATATGATCTTAAGCCTCATGGTTCAACATCTTGTATTGTTGGACACAATGTTCCTAAATGCAGTATATGACAGCCTACCACATATATCTTATTACTATCTTATTACTATCACACAAGACGACGTTTTTAAATTTTTGAAAAGTTACAGAAACAAAACTCACTGATTCTGACTAATTTTAGGTCCCTGAATATGAATATGATATCCAAGGACATCCTTGATGATATCCATTTTACTACATTAGCTCGCATTTTTGTGTAACGCATAGTTGCCAGATTTACCATAATAGGGAAAATAAGTTATCATGAAGTGTACCGGCCAATGAGCTGTTTGCGTGCCGAAAGGGAATCAACTTCATTTCGACAGTTCGTCAAGAACGACATTCAGTTATAAAAATTCTTAAAATTAATTTATTGAATCAAACCAGTTAAAAAACTATATATTCTGTTTGTGTATTACCACTAAAACTATATATATTCTGTTAGTGTAGGCCTATTAGCATTTACATACACAGAGCAATTTATAAAGTCTAATGTTTAGAGCTGCAAATAACACCACCTGCTTTACTTTTTTCTTTTATGAAATGTTGGGTCCTCTCTCTTCACCGACCAGCAATAGTCACCCATCATTGCAGGGTCCCAACGTCCTTGATATCGAGTTTCCATCGTTCTTATATCCTGGTGAAACCGTTTTCCCATTTCGTCGCTTACATTTGCAAGATTGTCTGGAAAGAAGTGGAGGTGGGAGGGCAGAAAGTGGATTTTCAAAGACATTCGACATCCCAGAGCTTCATATGCGACCAGAAGTTGCTACACCAGAGCCTCGTAATTTTGAACTTTAGTTTTGCCCAAAATCCTTTTATAACTAGAACAAAAGCACACCAGGCATTTAACTCTATGTCGTTTAAACTCTGTTCAAACAATTCGCCATGGATAAGTTTGAGAATATCAGGTCCAGTGAAAACTCCTCCTTTTAATTTACCATCACTTAGTTTTGGAAAACACTGTCTAAGATACTTAAATCCTTCAACTTCTTTGTCCATAGCTTTTATGAAATTCTTCATGAGGCCCAACTTAATATGAAGAGGAGGAAGCAGCACCTTGGCTGGATCGATCAGAGGCTCATACTTGATACTGTCGGTACCGGGCTTAAATGTCTCTCTGCGGGGCCACTCTTTTGTGAAAAATGTTTTCCTGTGGCTCTTGAGTCCCAAAGACACAAAAAACAACAGTGCTTTGTAAATCCACCTTGCAGACCAAGTGATATTGAAATTACTGTTAAATCTCCGCAAATTTGCCAACCATATGCTTTGTAGTTAGTACGATTTAAAATGAGAGATTCTCGTAAGTCACTTTCATCGAAACAGAGTGTGCCACAGGAATAGACGGCAGCTTATTTTCATTATGAAGTAAAACTGCTTTCAGACTGTACTTAAACGAATTATGAAAATATGCCAATCGGATGGATCATGTTGAATTTCTAATTCATTCATCAGACCATTGATGTCCGTGCATACGCAAAGGGAACCTTCCATTCTGTAGTATTCTAAAAAGGACTCGTTCCTTTTCCTGTAGTGAGTGTAAGTAATTCCAGGAGCCAGTAAATTCCACTCTTTGAGTCTAGCACCCAAAAGTTGAGCTTTCTCTTTCGAAAGTTATAACGCTCTCACTAAATCATTCAACTCATGTTGTAGGATGAAGTGAGGCTGATCTTTTACGGGGAAGGAATGTCTCTCGGATCTTCATCTGCAGATATTGAGTTGGTGTCCTCATCGCTTCCTGTAGGCGCTGTAATATCGATAGTTTCCCAGTCTTTCGGAGGAGTAGATACAGGTAAGTTTTCTCGATGGGGCACTGGTCTGATCGCGGATTGCAAGTCTGGGTATTCGATGGCACGTTGTTTCTTCTTGTTACTTCTTGCTGTACTCATCATACAGAAATTGCAATCATCATAATGATTCCGTGCTTTTCTACATATCATTGGAACAGCAAAAGGCATCCTTCGTTTGGTTCCTTTAAGCCAGGCAGTCAGAGTCGCATAACACATCCTTCAACATACATGAAGGGCCCAGCTTTTATCTTGATCAGCGATCTTGCAGCCAAAATAAAAATAATATGCTTTCCTAACGTCATCATTTATCGATCTAATCTGCGACTTAACCATAAATACGCCACAGACATAACAAAATCTGTCCGGTGAGTTTTTACATCCTCTGCGGGAAGAACTTGACATTTTGCACAGGAAAGCGAAACTTAGAGCAACAGCACAACCACTTATTCCATAAAATCACTAAAAGATAGTGAAAACACAAGCAAACAGTTCTAAAAAATACAGTAAAATAAAACTGATGTAAAACTTCCAAGTCAATTCTCCCGACAAAATACTTATAACTTGAGAGATTACTTACTGCAGTGCATAAGAGCAAGATTGAGCCACGCAATAACGGCGCAGTCGGCGCTCTTTTCGCCCGCGTCATCGTGCCGCTCATTGTTGCCACATAGACCCTATTTTCTAACCGGTTTCAGTGGTCTAAAAACAAACAAACAAAGGAGCGGAGGAACACAAGTGTCAAGCATTCAATCATCCCCGTCCTCCCGGTATTCATTGTTTATATATATATATATATATGCCAACAACAAAGATGTCCTATCTGTCGCCAACTGAGTGAAATCTAATTTATTTCTTACTCAAATAGCATTGTCAGACCGGTTACTTCGATGACAACTGAAGCCCCCCCCCCTACAAAATGGCAAAATTGGCAACAATGCATAACGCCAAAATACAAGCTAATGTAGTAAAACGGCTATCAATTTCGAATTCAGCATCCTGAAATTAGTCAGAATCAGAGGTTTTCTTTTCTGTAACTAAACTGCCGTCGACCAGTGTTATTATATGTCACTACAACATTTACGTAGAAAATATATTTCTCACAATTAGTTACTGATTTTACCTCTGTATATTCATATTAACATTTGGTACTCATCAATTCATGGTATTCTTTCCATTAGATCATAAATAATACCAAACAAATTAGCAGAGTATATTCACTGTCTATTAGATTCGATTTTATCCCCTAAGTGAATCTTATATATATATATATATATATATATATATATATATATATATATATATATATATAAATTCCGAATATTTTTTAATATTCAAGAGAAAGAAAAAATAAATAAATTAGATTAGGGGAAAAAATAGTTATTTAATGTAGCATGTGACGGATATCCGGTATTTGGGATAAATCATGAGCACCGGTGCTCCGGAGCTCCACACAAATAATCTTATGGGTGCGCTGCATCCGCAAGATTTTTAGTTCTGTAGAAACAAAATGAAATAACTATTTCTTACTTGCCGTTATCAAAAAATAATATTCAATTAAAACATTGAGATGAGAGATAAAATTTCTAACCTCTAAAACATAATTCTTTGTGTCAAATGTGTTTGTGCAAAGGCAACTAAGTAACACACTTAAGTTAACCATTTTATAGATTATGTTCACAACAAAATACTTGCAAAATCTTTCTGCAATATCATTAAAATTGCTTGCTTTTATGAGGATTTTTCATTTTAATTTGTACGAATGTAGTATTTTGTTTTAGTAACGTGTTAATAATATCATTGCCTCTTGCAATCATTGTACACCATCTAAATTGTTTAAATTATACACTTAATGTTACGATTACATTACATTAAGAATATTCATTACAGAAATTTATCCGTAACATTGGATTAAGGTTTGGACCCGTTTGTCTTGGGTTTAAGTCAGCCGTGTTACCAACTGACCTAGGGCAGCCTCAACTTATCCTTATACGTAGTATCGGTATATTTTACTTTATCACAGCAAAACCGGGTGTTCATAAAAGAATTTACTAAAAGGAAACCAATAAAAGATATCGAAAGTCCTCTGAATACATATAACACGTCCACATAAATTTGCATCAACATAAATTTTGGAAAACAAGTGCCATTGGAAACAATCTACGTTTCATAAAACCTACATATACTGTAATATCATCATAATCTGTATTTAATTGATATATTTAAATTAATTTGTGAAATATTCTAATTTTGAATTCTAAATTATATACGGTCCTTCAATGGTCTTGCATTTCAATTACATGCGCTCGTGTCAACAAGGAAACATAAACATGCACACACACAAAATTTATTCATACACAAGACTTTTCTTAGCTAGGAAGCAAGTGTAATACATCTATACTTTTCCGAGTCGGAGAAATAAATCTGTCCTCCTGTAAGACTGAAAAATAGAAAATGAAACTGGAAGGGGGCGGAAGAAGAACTATAAGTCATCGATAACAAGAACAGAAGATATGTGGACTAGTAAGAGAGCACAGAACATATTATTCATTTTGTGATAACAACAACACTGATTTCATCGCTCACAGAAATTTCTAAGATAGGGTGTCGAGTACAATAGCTAAGTACCAATGCACTACATCTGATATATCTAATACTCCGACTACTACTTCCTATATGAAGTTCTCACTTCTATGCACTGAAACCACCCTTCATGATCCGAAGTGTGCGTGGACTTCATACAATGAGAATTTAAATACCAAAATCTAAGTAACGCGATAAACAGAGTGCAAAATGACAAATTGTTATAAAAATCAATTTTTGTAAGATTATGAATCAAAACCACAAACTAACTTTCCGCATATTAAGTTTTAATAAAAGGTTTGACATTGTTTCCGCTGAATATGGTAATAAATAAATAAACTCGTTCCGTATAATTTTATTGTTTTTTCTACATCTAGTGGTAAATTTCTTTAGTATAGATCTATTTATTCATATTATGGTCTTAACTAATCTAGTGTTTCGAAAGAAAATGTGCTAAATAGAAAATAATACAAAAAGAGAAAAATCTACTTACCATATCATTATCATATTGCTGGAACAATGTAGAATTTTCACATATGTTCTGCAACAAAATAAATAAATAAATAGGCATAAATATTATTTTAAACAACTATATGAATTTCTAAACTAATTGGTATATCAGTTTATAGACAGTTTATCAGTTTTTAGATTGTATCTGAACTAAACAATAGTAAATAAATTGAAATCGACACGAATTTAATGCATATAATATTGCTCAAACGCAGATTATTCTATTAGAAATATTGATTTCTGCATGATTTTACTTTCTGTCTTGCACTCGTAGGGTGTTGACTACAATGGCTAAGTACCAATGCACTACATCTGATATATCTAATTATTCTTAAATGCATAATATTTGTGTAGGCCTGTTATTTGCTTTTTGGTACTTAAATTTTTTATTTGTAGCATTTGAAATCAAATTACAAGTGGAACTAATAGGTTAACAAGGATCATACGCAGTGGCGTGTTTACGATTTTGTTTCGGGAGGGCTTTGCTAACTTTATTCCTGGAAATGTGAAAATTCTGCAAGATATTTAATTTACTTTCGAATAGTAATGAAAATTTCGGGGTGGGTCTTAAGCCCGGAAGCCTTTCCCTTAAATACATCAGTGATCATATGTATGCGAATATGAGGACTAACAACTGCGAAAGTTACGCAGGAACTTATGTTTAACAATATGTATGCAAAACTTCAAGTAATTTTATTACTTAAAAATAGCATAGAAATACCTCTTGTACGAAATCAGTTTGTATTTATTATTCATATCAGACATTGTTCTTCAGAATTGTAAAAGCCATGTTTCGTTTAGAATCGAAAGTACAACGGAGGAATCTATATTGGTTCGTATCTTAAATAAGAATCATTCCATGTTTCAGACCGTAAGAAAACTATTCGGTATTTTTTGTATCAAATGTATTTTGTAGTTGTAAGTATTATTTAGTAAAATGTGAGTTTACGTTTGCATTATGTAGAGAGCTAAGTTTACTGATTTGATTATAGAAGCTGTTTTTTTAATTCAAAAACAAAGAAAAAAGAAAGAAAGAAATAAAAGAAAAGAGAGAAAGAAAACATTAAGTACCTGATTGTATGGCCTATGGCCTATGGAACTCGAAGGTTGGTTGTTCATTAACAAATGCTCTCCCTTTTGACTTCTATACTTAGCCAACTGGATCTACTTTCTACTTCCTATTTGTAATTCTGCAAGATCCATCTCAGTATTGTCCTCCCATCTGCATCTAGGCTTTCTTAATTAAATTTTGCCGATTTGGATTTCCAGTTAAAATTTTGAAAGCATTTGTACTGTATTCCTTTCTGACTACATGATCTGCCTATCTTAGCATTTGTTGTGTTAATAGTTCTAATGGAACGGCCTGAAGTATATATTGAACAATTCTGAAAGGAATGCTACGGATAGGTTCTTTCATCTTAGGAATCAAGCCAAAATCACAAGGGCTTAAGTCCGGGAAATAAGGTGAATGGTTCAGCACTTCCCCCCGCTATCAACCCAACAAATCAATCACATATTGTACTATATAAGCAAGAGCGTTGACCAGCTAAATGATGGGTAAGTTCTGAAAAGAAAAAAAATGTCACCGCTTCTTTCTCAAGGCTGGTCGCAAGTTGTCTCAGAAAGGAACAAAAGTACTGAGCATTGAAGGTCTGAAATGGTGGAACGGTATGCGTTTGGATTACACCATCTCATTCGTACACGAGAACCACCATAACCTTTCACATTACTGGGGTTCTGAAGAACTTTGGATTATCGTAGTGACCCATAATGATGTCATTTGTTTGACTGACGTTTTAATTGTGGCTCCTACGATTTGGTCCAAGTTTCATCCAGCGTAATGACACGGCGTAAAGAAAGACTCTTCTCCCCCTTGTAGCGTTCCAGGAGGGTACGAGGAGAGTCGTATTGTTGCTATTTGTGCATTTCCGTCAACTCATGAGGAACCTTTTGTGATTCATTTTTCCTCATGCATAAGCGTTTTTTCAGAATATGTAGGACAGTCGTATATACTAATCCTGACTCTTGAACCAGGTCACGAATAATATAGCGTCAATCAGTGCATAGTAACGCGGTAACAGTATTTATATCTTACAAAAAATGACCAGGATGTTGGATGTCTTTCATATTTTCGTGTCCCTCTTTGAAAGCTCATATTCTGCCTTGCTTCCTTGTTCTGTAAGGCAACGCAGATTTTCCGCAAGTCTCTTAAAGACCTTGATGACACTTTCGTGCCGTGCAGCCTCTGGTGCATTCAACTTACATTCAATTCCGTTGTTCTTAGTTCGAAAACATCATAACAACAATAACCTTTCCTTACACCGCCGGTGTACATGTGTGTATGTAACATAAGAAAATTGTGTTTATCTTGGGGCGAAATCTGGAGCATATTAACAAAAGTAAAAGAATTACAAAAATAATGAAAACTTACCAAATCTCACCAAACATGACGAAAAACTACTGGAACTTAAGATAAATTACAAAAATTGACCTAAACTCGAAAATAAAATACTTCAAAACTGAAAACAAGCAAAAATAGGGAAAACTGTGCACTTTAAAATTACCATTGTATTGTAATATTATGCGTATTTGATGGGTACTGTGCCCGCGATACCAGAAAAAAAATGACATTTCAACTTATTCCCCTAATGAAGTGTGATTGATATATTTATTTTATTGTGGTTTCTACTGTATTATATTATGCATTAATTTTGATGTCTAATTATTATATAGGGCTATATGCTTATATTGACAATATTTCCTATAGGAAATTATAATAGTACTAATATATATCTAACAGGTAAGTTAGTAATGATTGATTTGGTGTAGAATATACTGTAAATCTCATTTATACGTATATGTGGAAATGGTTATTAATCGTTAGTCCTAGCCAGTAAGCCTAACTTTATACAAATAAAATACCAGTACTAGCACATACCCACAAATAAATTTAAATCGAATTAACAGTTTCAAATGTATTCTATAGATCTATTATAATACCAGGTGTGCAATTAGTTGAAAATATTATATAGCGTGAAGGAATTTTCAAATTGAGTTTCACGACTCATGATTATTCCCTTTAGGCTAAGGGAGACGGATGATGAGGCAATGAATGATAATGGAAGAATTGGTGGAATGAGAAAGGGAAAACGGGAGTTCTCCAAGAAAAGCAATGGACATGATGTTGTCCACCAAAAACTTACTTGGCTAGGGCTCGAACCAGAGACCCCACGCACCAGAGAAAAGCACTCTACCAGTGGGCCACCGTGCCTCCCCTGTTACTAAAATAATAAATCATGTTAATTTCCCCTTGTGTAAATCATGTTAATTTCCCGTGCGACCTGAGTGGCGCGAATACAGCTGTAAGTTGCATTTTGAAATAATATATTCGCACTTTGAACTACTTCAGGTTCAGGTCTGGATATTGAATTAGAAAGCGGACAAGCACTAGTAGTGGACTTTCTAATCAGAAGTATCCGGGTTTGAATCCATGTCTAAACTTTCTAACTAGGTTTTCAGCGCACGGTATTCCTAGCATTTCACCAGGGTAATATCAGGATGGTACTTATAATATGATTTCGTTCCACTTCATTTACCATTGTAGTAATAGTAGTAATTGTGTACATTGGCGAAGCAAATTGTATCTGAAATATGTTAAATAAATAAAATTCTCAAACTGGAAATACATTTACTAAGAAAGAATTAATGTAAACTTTACTGGGAATGTTACTTTTAAATGTGATAGGGTGGTACAGAAAATAGTACCTGAATAATACCGAAAAAATAAGTTTTCTGAGTATTTGTGTCTTCCCTTATATTCCACATTCCATATTCACTTTTTGGTTTAATGTCCCACATTTATGCTCCAAGGCTAAAAGAGACAATGACGATGATAATGAACAAAATAGTGGAATGAAGAAAGTGGGAAAAACAGGAGAACTCCGGAAATCTATGCTCATAGGATGTAGTTTACAACAAGAACCAATTCGCGAGTGCTGTTCTCGATCTAGGGATCCCTCGCACTAGAAGTGAATCACTTCAGTCCTCAATTATATTTATTTGATTTCTGATATGGGTCTATATGGAACTTCATAATTGTGAAGCTTATGTATACTGGAGAGATTTCTTATTGATGTAAACTAACTACAATAGAATTGACTAACATTAGAAGAGGAAGAGCATATTATATTGTAAGGATCCCCACATCACAACATGAGCACATGTTTATGAACGATACATGCTAACGTTTATAAACAAGCAGACAATGCACAGATCAGGAAGAGACGAAGATAACCGAAAGAAGACGGGGCACCCGAAGAGGGCTCATAAAAGAGGAACCACAGAGGAAGTAGGCATCAGTTGACCACTGGTCGCCAACCCACTACAGCTCTGGAGGTCGCTTTGGACTAAGGGGCTATACCTATCCTAACATCCCTGGACTCTGCTATAAAGCGAAGGGGATTAATCAACACAACCATACCTTACGAGGTTGCTGTGAGCTGAGGTTTCCAAGGACCATAACCTGGAGTCACTATAAGACACCCCGGTGGCTGCTTTGAGCGAAGGGGTTCCCATACGAAACGATATAATCTTCAAAATTGGTCATAAAAGAAATTCTGTTATAAGAACTTTGTAAACACGAAGATCATTTGCACTTTTATAATAAATAAGTAAAGGACTAGATTCCTGGTCCATTATTGAATCTACCTACAAATCATTTCAATATACTGTGGATATGTTATATTCGTATATATAAAAATGAAATGTATAAATGTTTGACGGCCAACTTCTCCTAGAACATTTAATCGATTTTGTTTATTTTCATAAAAAGAGTGAATCGTTATCTAACTTAGGTTTTTATTGCATTAGTTTTCCCGAAGAGCGCGTCTTAAGGAAAGTAAAGCGGGTTCAAAAATTTATGCCGAAAGTACAGTATCTCAAGAGCCCGTCAAGTAAGAAAGATGAAAATCAGTGTATAAACTCCTAAATAAAAATAAGAGAAAATATTTCCCAGCGTTCTTGAAAATTTCCGTTTTAAGGGGGGCAGGAGAAAGTTTCTATATAAAAATGAATGTAACTATTTTTGGCGACCAACTTTTTCGAGATCTCTGCACCACATTTGGCGATTTTTGATATATGAGTGACCGTCGTCTAACTTAGACTTTTGCACTGAGAAAAAATGTATGGGGCGTACTTAAAATTGTATGTTACATTTGTAAATCCTGTAGTTTTTGGACTTGACGTACAGAAGACGTATAACTGAAAACGCATGTTTTATAATACTTTCCGTATAATTGTTCCATCTGTATTTACTTTCCGCATAAAACAATATAGGCGGTCAGGATCTCATACACAAATGGATATATTACATATAGCTGACGAAGGTTACATACATATATGAGTGTAATATAAGGAAGACTGTTAGATGTCAGACATCCTGCAACGGCATGATGTAACATCTAAGTGCAGTGTCTACTATGTAGCACATGGATAAGGTATTCTCCGTACTAATTTCTGTAGTAAGCAAAAGGATTCCGTATATTTGTACAATATACCGCTGTCCGGAGAACGGATTTTTCTCAGTGTATCATATTATCGGTATTAGGATATGGTTGGGGATGGAAAGGTCTGACGTAAAAATAATCGAAAACAAAATATATTAGTGTGTAATCTATAGTCGTCAAGTCATTGAAATAAATAGTGAGACACTCGAAGCCAGTTAACAACATATTCATCTCCTTCGGTGGGGGTGAGAAGGGCACATATTTTAATTATTATACTTTTGCTGAAGTGCGTATCATAAGAAGAAAAAGGTTCCAATAGTTTGGATAAACCTACCTCCCCCTGTAAAGAGTGAGTATTACAAGTAGTCAAAAATATTTCCATTATTTATTATTTATTCACAAAATTCAATAAAACGATTGATGACTTTTATATAAATTATCCATGTATCGTCAAGTAGAGTTGCAATTAAAACTTCTACAATATCGTCAAATGATAGCTTTTCAATGTTTGTATTATATGCTAATCGAAAAACTACGATTTGTACGTAGAAATAATTCAAAACTTCTACTGTGTTTTATAGCTCATTATCTGTTTTTTATGACTCTCTCCAAAAGAAGCGGTGTTGCTCTTAACATTAAAATAATTTAAAACTCAATGCAGACATTAAAAGTAGCATTGTTTTTCCTTATAAAACACATTTCCTTTTTGACTAAATATATTACAATTCATAATACTGTATTTCTGATGTTTTATATCATTGTGGGTAATAACTTTTAGCAGTAAGTTTGTGTAACGTGTGTACTTATTCCATAAAATTAATCAATGTTTTGTTAAGCTTGTGCATTTCCGTTAATATACAAAATCATTAAAATTACTGCTTGTTTAACTACCTGTAACTTAAGTACTTAATTACTTCCTCCCTAATAGGGTGTTGACGAAACGCACATAATATTAAAAAACACAGTCTGAAGAAATTTATATTAGAATTGAGCATTCTAATATAGAATACTGAGTTCTAATATATATGTATGGCCTGCAATGAATACATATGAAAACTGAGAAACGTAATTCTAATGGGAATTGGAATCCTGAGTCCGAGAAAAGTACAGTTTCTTTTTTGTATATCACGTCTATTCTCTGTTCCGTCTTACTTCTATGCGACTATGAACAAAAAATAAATGTATACTTCAAAAAAAACCTGATTAGCTAGTGGTGTTTCACTACCAAATTTTCACAGGAAAAGATGGAAACGATGAGTTGTACGTGTGCTTTTTGACAAAGCTGGATCTTATAGACAAAGTCTCCTGAGTAAGAAATGCTCATGGTGACCAACATGTTTAGAACTTTGTACATAAATAGTACATACATAATACATAAATATATCAATTCCTTTGGTTTCACATGAGTGTTAAAAAAAAGAATCTTACCCTTCTCAACTTAAAACAGAACACACACCTACACGATTGTGCCTTCACTGGTGCCACGGCGAGGTTTGTTATCGAGTATATTTGACGTAATATTTTCATTTCGTTATGTTCGTTTGATTTGCAGTATTATCTCGTAATTTTTATTATTTTACAGTCCGTCATTGTAACTTACTAGTTTTATATTTTTAAGTTATATTAAAATTATACTCCTAGTGATTTACAATTTGCAAAAGAGTGCATAAATCGGTATCTCAGCGGCAATATCAGCTTGCTTTGATTTCAAATGGTATTGTTGATGGTCGTTTAGAAGATGGTACAGATAATAGATATACTGCAGTTTGATTTTGTTCGGAATAAATATTTAATTTGCGTTGTATATTGCAGCTTAGCAATTCTTTCGAAGATTACATTGGCTTTATGAAGAGCAGCGCAAACAATGACATTAGCCATCTTATGTATAGTGAGTAAACAGAAGAATAACTAAGATAATTACAAGAATAAATAGACCCAAATCTGACATCAGGTATATGATCTAGTACTAATGGAGCCGACCTATCAGTACCGACACCACCATCAAACATAACTGAACTCAAACATAATCTTTTTTAAAAAAAGCAACACGAACCATTATACAAAAATATTAATAATTTAAACATCGTTGATTGTCAGAAAAATTTACTTCCTATTTTAAAATAAATATTGAGATCATAAAGTCGTTTTACAAGCTATTAACATAATTAGTTATTCATGTTTCCAGTACTTGTACTCGTTTTTAATTTGACCATTACAGATGAAAGTCCGAAAGGAAACATTTATGGACCTAAAATTCAGAAGTTGACGGTGGATGATTATTTTATCAAAACAATTAATAAATCTTCGAAAGTGCATTAAATAAGTTTAAAGAGGCTCTAAGATTATTAATATTATAATATTATTATTATATAAGCCATTTAGAATATGATTATTCAATAATTAGGAAAGACAGATGTACCAAGTAATAGGCAAATCAAAGAAAAGTAGTATTATTAGCTTAATAAGAACATTAGGTACGAAGTGTTAAATCAGGCACAGCACGATCTCGATGTGATATGGATTAAACTTAAATCACAATGTAGACTTGATAATAGGTCTACACTATATTCCTCCAAATACTAGTGTTTGGTGATTTCAGTGATTATACGTTGTATCAATACATTTGTAATGAACATACATATATTTAGCAGTAAAACAGTTTTGTTAGGCAATTTTAATGTTCCTGAGGTAAACTGGAGATCAAAAGAAATTCGTACTACGCATTATTATAGTATTAGGCAGAAAAAATAATTGAATTTTGTAATATGCTAGAATATAAACAATACAAGCGTTCATACGACAACAACACCAAGATTTTAGATCTTTTCCTAATGAATCTAATCAAAAGCGTATTATTTAACAACTCCTTGGCTTTAGCAAAGGTAGATAAATATCACTCAGCATTTATTGTTTACATACCGACTAATGTAACGATTTCTAGTATAACTAGGTTAAATATTTTAAATTATGACTACAAAAAGGTCAATTTTACAGTAAATTTACCATAATTTGACTAACTTTACAGTTGATAGCTTATGTAATGATGTAAATAGTCTAATTAATATACAAAAATTAACTCTAGTTTTAAAAAGAATATGTCACAAAAAAGCAGAAATAAAACTTGACCATAATGTCCCTGAGTAAACAGGAACTCTAAACATTAAAAAACAGAAATAGAAAATCAGTAACAAATTGTATAAGGAATTAAAATACGTATATTTTTCGCAATTAGAAACAAACTTGTTGACAAAACAATAAATGTTTTGGAAAATATTCAAGAAGAGAATTGTGATTATAGTACAGTAATGGATTGTGAAGTAATAACATATCAAGATATATATATGGAGTAGCAAATGCACTTTTAAGTTATTAAAAAAAAACATTTGCTACATCCACAAACTTTAGCGCAGAAACAGTATAAGAAAATGCTCATAGTGGTATTATTGGTATTCCCTTCACTTGTGCTAGACTGATATTCTTAAGGTAATTATTAAACTGAAACCTTCCACATCAATGGGCACACATTGCAAATTACGTAATCAAAGCATGTGACAACAATATTGTACCAGCTCTAGGAGGCATATATAAAACCTCTTCGCGAACAAGAGTTTTTCTGGAGCAATAAAAAATCTATTGTAGTACAAATATTCAAATGTTAATTTATATGTATTTGTCATTTCAATTCAAATTACTTGTAATTGAACAACAACAGATATTTGTCAAAAACAAGTCGGTAAAAATAAACTTAGAAGAAATTACAGATCACATATTCGAAGTGCTTTCCACAAAAAGTTCATGTAATTATGCATTGACCTGTCACAAGCACTTGATATAGTACAGCATTCTTTGTTACTACAAATGTGAGCTCCTTCAGGTTTATTACCATTATTTGTATTTTGGTTAACAAGCTTTCTTAGCAATAGAACTTTCTAGAGTAAAAACTAATATATTTTATTAAAAGAAGAAAATGTTTTAAAGGGTATTGCTCAAAGTTTAGGCTTAGGACCACTATAATTGACAATTTTTGTTAATGATATAGTACACAACCTCAAAAATGTAAAATTTTTAAAGCTATGACAAATAAAAATGATATAACATGTATTCAGAAGGCATTATATGGTACCTATAAGTGGGCTTGTGATAATGGCATGAGTATAAATAGTAGTAAATATAAATATGTAACATACACACAAAAAAAATAATATAGCATAATTGGTAAATCAGTAGATAAGATAAAATCTGTCAAGGATCTTGGTATAACACTTGACTCTCAACTCACATTGTTTTCGTGTGTTTATATTATTAATCATGAAAACATAGTATTTGGCAATTTACTTTAGAAACTGGTCTAGCTTCAAAAACTACAATACATATACGTTGTATAAAGCTGTACAAAAATCATTTCAGATCTAAACTTGAATTTGCAAGTACGATTTGGATAAACGCTAATAGAATAACATAGAAAGGATACAGAAGAAAGTTTTAAACTATGTATATTGTCGCTTATATTTATATCAATACTACTGTGGATATGAGCGATTACTAAATATATATAACTTAGATGTTTTGTCATGAACGGAAAAACAGCAAACGTTAAATTCTGTAGATTAAATATTAGAAAACAAACTATACCGGCATAGTCAGTACATAGTTAATAACACTTTATCAGAGTACCAACTTACGGAATAAGAAGAACAAAGTTATTGTGTATAAATAGTGCAAAGCACTCACTTATAAGTAGTTTATTTATTATTTTTAATAATAGAGAAACAGAATCCAAGAGACCAGGGCTATGATGGATTTTTATTAATATGTATTATGTTTTAACTTCTTGAACAAATAGTTCGTAAATTTGTACGCAATCTGTAATTACTTGTATATCTCAGCATAAGAAAAATCTATTTCTGATGATTTGAATTATTTTAGTGCTTTCATTTTATTTTTATTTTTATTTTACTATATATCTATATCTATCTATCTACCTATATATATATATATATATATATATATATATATATATATATATATATATATATATGCTTTTACGACATACGACATTATACTCATGTACTGTATTAATATCTAGTTTTATACTTCATATCAATGTTGGATACAAATCTATTTATTTATTATATCTAATTTCCAGCGTACAATGTTATACTTAGAAAACGTTGTTCTTAGCACTTTAAAATTATAATTAAATTATTATTATTATTACTGCTTTTGTAACAGAAAAATCGAACTATATAAGGACATTGTAAGATTCGTGTTGGAAAATTCGAAGTGTAAGGTAAAAAACATGAAGTTTGATTTTTCAAATTTTTCAAATGCTTTTACTTCACTGCTTTTCTGAAAATCTAGACCTCTTTTTTAAAAGCAAAAATACAGTTTTATTATGTAATCAGAATATAGACTATCTTTGCATCAAAGGAATGTTCATTTAGATGTGCAAATAACTATCTGTGCAATATATCCATAATATCCTGTATCACAAGATATATTATTGCCTATTTCAATTTTCAATATACCTTTCCTTTCAAGTTATTAAGTTCAGGTTTCATATACATTTGTGAAATACAACGGAAAGAAACTGACCGATTATTATCATTCCCAATGCTCAGTTCTCTTACTTAGCAATGTTGAGGTAAACGGTAGAATCTTTGTTTGTACACAAGTGAAAAAAATGAGGAATTTTCAGAATGACTTCAAAGATATGAAGCAAAGTAATCAAAGGACCTAGAAGTTGCTAATAAGCGTAAAAACTAGCGTATACACCATGCATATTATTCTGTCAATAACATTCTACCGAAGTCATCAATTTAAATACGTTTCACAGTAGTTCACAGATATTACCTCCTGCAAATAAATTCAAAGAAACATGAGTTTAAAATTGTCAATTTGTTTCTAAATAACCGAGAAAAGAAGAAAGTAATTATAGATATATATTCAACCTTGCTGGTGACTTTATGTATGATAGAAGATTACTGCTGGTCTATTTCACATAACAGAGAACAATCAAATAAGTGAGAGAAAGAGACGACTCTAAACCATATTGTATAACTTTCACCTCCTACAAAGCAAGTTTAAACACGTTATCCTACCTAATTTATTTTGCTGTTCAGAAGGCTTAGTAGATTTCCTCTGACTGTAGACATTTTGAAGAGACGCATAAGCCTGGTTTTAAGGCAAGTATAAACAAATTTCATAAAAAGTATTAAATATTCGTGTGCATGTGTGTGTGTGAGTATGTGTACATGCCGAGATGTTATGTAATTTACATATTATGAAATTACTTGTCTCTAAGTAGAGCTACAATTAAGTATGATTGTGAAGTAGTCTCAAAGTGGGATCCTAAGATGTAGAAAACAGTGAACATGGAGTTTATGTATAATAGTCTTGAAATTATTTGCATACAATTTAATTTTTTTAAATGGATATGATGAAGAAACAGTAAAATATTTCTTAAGGGAACTTGATGAGCAATGAATGTTAGGCCTAGGCGAAGTTTCGATATAGTGTGCTTTGGCATCAGTTGATCTTTCTCTCTATTTCTTTCTATCGACATGGGATTTTTTTTTCTATTTAATATTTCCTTGCTTCATTTGCGTATTATATTAATATAAACTTTTCCATTTAAAAAATGTATGTTATTGTTTTATGTAGAAAAACTTTTAATTTCTTGTAGCATGAACTCTGAAATATAAAATTGTGATATAACTATAATGTATACTTTTAATTGATATACTCTTATTTATAAATTGATGTATCGCGAAACAACGTGTGTGTCGTCAATTAACACTCTTAACGGAATGAAATTTTGTAATTAGTGTACCGGCAGAAAGCATAGTTGTTACTTGAGGCAACTAACTATTTAGGTGTCTGCTTAATTTCTTGAATATGGAGTGTAGAAATTGGTCAGTTTCTAATATAATTTGTGTTATCTTTAAAAATTATTGAAGTATATTGTTTTCTTAGGATTTCGGGTTTTAGAAAAGTAATCTTTGTTCCTAAGTACAAATAAAGTATAATGAATTAATCATGGAATATAGTATTTTAGTAACGTGGCTCAAAAGACAGAAAGAAAAGCCGTTTCCAGAGTAAATTAACTATGAGAAAAACTTACTTTCGCTTAAAAGTTCCATAGAAAACGGAAGTGTTGAACAGAGACCCCCCCCCAAAAAAATAGCTAAAACAATTTACATATGCAATGAGATTTTTCGTGTATTTGTTAGTGTAGAGCTTCTCAAATATGCTCCAAGGTGACCAATACATCACTAATGTTATGGTTTACGAAAAGTAAAATGTATTAATTATATACTAGATCTTGTAAAAAAATCATAAGATCATTATGACAAATGTTATTCAGAGTAGTACAGAGTACACATACTTGAATATATTATTAATATATTCTACAGTACATATGTTGCTAAATTTTATTATCATTTTTGCAATTCTAACTCAGTGTTTGAAAACTAAGTTCACATTTTCTTAGTACAAAGATGTAAAAAAAAAAAGTTTTATTTAGCATAGCAATTCCCTTAATATTACATCCATTGAGTTAGATCTCCTGTACCTTCAACTCCGTAGAATACAGGCAATTTCCAAATTTTGTTTTGTGAAGAAATTGTTTTATATGTAAACAAATAGGACATCAGAAATTTACCAATCACAAAAATTCAAAATTATATATACATTTGCAAGATTGAATACACTACAATAAAAATGTTCAAAATATTAATTATTTTTCAAGGTTGAAACTAAATTTAAACAAAATATTCTAGTAAAATGTCAAAAATATTACGCATTTGAAACAAATTTAAATAAAAAGTACAAAATATAACACATTTTTCAAGTTTGAAGCAAATTTAAATGAAATGTACAAAATATAATACTTTTCATGCTTGGAAAAAATTTAAAAATATTAAATTTATAATTTTTTGAACTTCTTTCTCCTTTAGCAGTTGCTAGGTACGTACACAGCAATTTATTTCGGAAGGGGTCCGAAGTTTTTGGAGGATCTAAATTTAATAAGATCTTAAATTATATTAAAATTTGTAAAATTGCCTGTAAAATAAGACTACATTTATAGAAGAGTCGAGATTCCAGGGAGAGTGTTTCAGACTCCCAGGACTCCCCTGTGTACGTTTCTGGCAGTAACTATTTTTATTGTAGCTGCAAAAGAAATTGATTTTGGCTGAGTTTACTTTAGTCTTAATAACTGTAATCAACCTTGTTGAAATATAGGTTTGAAAATAATTGTCTATCATATATAATTTAATAGGTACTAAGGTGATGGGCTGAAAATAGTTATTTGTTATAATAATAATAACAATAGTAACGATGGTAATAAATATGGATGCCTCAAGTTGATTCAAAATAGTACATAAATTTGTGTTGTTAGTTTTCAATATATTATACATAGTTCAAATGTGTGGTTTTGTGAATTCTTCTACTTTCAATGTGCCTAGATGTTATACCCCTTTCTGGCTGCTTTGATGCCCAAGCTTCTGTTTAGTTCTTAATCAAAGAATGTGTATACGAATTTTTCTTGTAATTGCATATAACTTATTCAGGACATTAATGTCCATAATTTAAAACAATATCTATAATATCATTTAAGTAATCAATAATTGTTCCCAGCTATACATAGAATTTTCAGAAATTATTATTTTAAGAATTATAATTTATTATTGAAAGTTTAATTGATTTATATAATTGATGATTGTCTTACAGCAACAGCGGAGTAATCAAGGATAGTTACGTACAAACTTTGAAGGACTCCAAGAATGGAAACGTATACATTTGTTAGGAACACAGATTCGTATTCAAGATCAAAATATCCTTCTTCTATAAATAGATACACTGGAGATAGATCCACTGGACCACGACGTAAATTTCGGCACATTTACTGTTTGTATTAGAAGATCAGAAAATCAGTGAAAAATATTGCATCCCCATAACAGGAAACCTATTTTAATCTTTAGACCTTTAACAAGCTATAATAGATGCATATCTTACTTTATTTTAGAATTTTAATATAACTTAGTAGTTGCTTTTATGTTTACTTTTAATTTTTGACGCCTCAGTATCTTAGAAATTGACATAAACTACATTGTCAGTGTTTATCTTATTACCAATTTATGTTAAAATGTTAATAAGTATTTATCTCTTTTATCTATATTACAGCGTTAAAATAAAGGTGTAGAAAAAAGTGCTGTATTTTTTATGAATTACAGCTGTTCTCAGCCCGTAAATAAAGTTTATTATTATTATTATTATTATTATTATTATTATTATTATTATTATTATTATTATTATTATTATTATTATTATTATTATTATTATTATTATTGCGAAAATATGACTGTCCAAACCACGATTTTGACGACCCATAACTAAGGCCTGTACATGGTAAAATTTCATATGCTTTCTAACTTCTTCAAGATTTGCATTCATACCAAGTTTGATCAAGATCGAAGTACATTATATAGGCTACTATCGTATTATTATTTATTTTCTTTATTTTTTTTTAAAAAAAGAAATAAATTATGAAAACTCCTCAAAGTGATTATAGAATATTCTTTCGACTTACATAAACAAATTATAGTTTGTAGGCTATCGTCACACACTTCTTATAATAAGAAATGATTTATATCACGAGAAGAAAAAAAATCTTACCTTCAACCATTAGTTTTGGAGTTAGTTTGTCATCAAATCTGCAAGTGTGTAATTTATTTGTATCAATATGACAATTTCAATTGGGGAGATATAACTTTTTTTAAATACTCCAATAGCACATGAAATATTTTTGATCGTGCATTTGCTCTATGCGTAACTTAACCAGTGAATGTCGCGTCTCTGTTCTCATGCTTTTAATAGCAGAGGTGACATCTAGCGGCCGACCACGGAACTACATGCACAAGAAGTTTGTGGATCCAGTTCGTCGTTCTGTTACGCATGTTTTGTTCACAGGTACTGCTTGTGTATGCAATAAACAGCAGAATGCTTGTTCTTCGTAAGAGTAAAGTTTACAGAAAGTACTTCAGAAATATACACTTATTTTCTGACATTAAAATAAAGAATTCAATTAAACTAGTTTTAGATCTGATAACTTGAAATATTTACCGAGTTATATTTATACATAGGAAGTTTGATACTCTCATTAAGACTTAACTAAATAAGAAAGAAATATAAACGAGCTGAAATATTTCTGTTTTTTTTTTTAAAGAAATATTTCTTTTTTTCATCCACGCTCATGCACTTCTTCTACCGCATCTATAGATATGATAATGAGTATACAACTATACTTTTAATATCTTCCTGAACCCATCTATAAACAAAGGATTCCACCAACTCCGTTTTCACTGGCCCTAGAGAAGGCGTTACCTTCTGAGGCCCGCCCAGTTTCGACTGGGAATGAAATTGCAGGTTAAAAAAAATATATATTTCTGTGGATTTTGTTTCACTATCATCAGCGTTAGGTAAGTGAGGAATTTACATACAAAACTGCAAACTAATACTTACGGAGACATGGAGAATGGCAAGAAATAGAAACGCGGATACATACACAACACACCAAGAAAGAAACGGAAAGAAAAACTCAAGTCCTCCTTTCCCATTTTACAGATCAGATTTCGTAAAACTTTATCTTGTCTACAGCCTAAAGTGCAATGATTAGGTTTTGAAATAGAGCTACAAGTTTCTGAGCATAAATTTTCAGAGATATGGTGAACAGTGAATCAGTGAATCATTTAGTGAATGTACTCTTTTTTATACATGTATATGCACGTCCTTGCATTTTGTAATACGTATTGCTCTAATGGTACAAGTGTAAGCACGTAAAATCTAATACAGGGTGTTTTAAAAGTACGGGGCCATAGGTCATCTCTGCTAGGAGTAAATGTACCAAAAAAAATGGAAAGAGATGAAAATTGTTGGAAATAAGTAGTTTTCCATTTTTTTTAAAAAAAATGGTGGAATTATCCCAATCGTACAAGTTTTTTGAACTTGACAGTAGTGCCACGCCATGGAAAATCAGTGCCCGGGAGGAGAGTGTACGACGATGTCTCCGCACATATGAAAGACGGCGATAGACCAGCCGCGAAGCGCAACCGGTTGGCGTGAAGTGTAAGAAAATTTTCAAAAATAAACCCTGCTTTTCCTTGATTTTGAGCACTTTTTATTACTTTTTTCTTCTATTTTTTTTATACCGATGGGCGCTTTTAGCAAGTGTCTAGGGACGCAAAGAGTATAAATCTGACCCTGATAAGATTTAAATATTACACTTAAAAGTACAACTGTTGATCTAATATATTCCACGTAATTTTGCCGCTCTTTTTTCTTTCCTTCTTTTCTTTCCCCCCCTGAATTTTGTGCCCCCTTACTTTGGCGCCCGGAGTCGTGGCTCCGTTCGGTTCCTCCCCCTTCTGGGCACGGCACTGCTTGACAGTGCTAAGGCGCCCTATGGTATATGAAAAAACAACGTTGTCCGTATAGCAGGCTATATTCCCTTAGGCCCTCACCATATCAACAATTTAGCTCCATTGCGAAACGAATTAAAAAGGTTAAAACTTCCCTCCCACAACATTGTGCACCTTTCCGATTTCATTTTCGCTTGTCTTTACGTTCTATTCTAACAGCCTGCTGAACTGGAAACGTCGCTTTTTCATTTAATATAGGATGCCGTTCTAGTATGGAGCCAAAACTGTCAGTGTGCTTCGAAAAATTCCATAATATTTAGATTGGAAACCATCTATTTATCTGAACTTTCAGCTGTTTCAGTTTTTGAAAAATCTTTACTGATATTGTAGTTGTTTTGTCATCCCAGATATTTGATACACCCAGCATAACTAAGTATATAAAAAGTATAAGAGCACTAGCGTCAATTGCACGCTTTGCTGTGTTCAAATAAGATAAAACAGTAATATGTTTTGTTAATCAGTCATTTTTACGATTACAGAAGTGCTCTCTGATATCGGTCATTTTCGATGAATTTTATATATATCTTCCCGCCTCCTCCCCCAAGTTAAGGGGCTAAATTTGGATTTAAATAGCATTGGAATTGTCTCTGTTCATCTCAGAGACCTGGAAAACTATGGATATCTTTCTTCAAAGAATAGAAATAAAAATTACAATGTTATTTACTAATGTTACACAACGATGCATGTATAATGCTATATATCTGGGATGATTCGGTCAAAGTTAACTAGTTAAAATTATTGATGTCCGACATCATTGCTCACTCTTAGTATTTTGGTATTAAGAATCATAATAGGGAAACTTACAAGAGTTATACGTATACTAACAAGTGTTACAAATATCTGTCTAGCTTGGCTTTAAGTCCAGATTAGGGCAGAGCGTAGCTCGTGTGAAATTGGCAACTGCTAACTATGACAACTCGTAGAGATAGCATCAGACAATTTCTAGTTGCTTTTAGACATAAAGTGTTTGTCCTAAACTTATTTGAGTTGCGTTTGGTAATACACCACAACCTTATAAGACTCGGTCACCTGACAGGTTTTGTCTAACAAGGTTTACTTGACACTAATGGTTGGATAACCATTACAGCTTATCCAACATTGCGAATGTAGTGTAATGTACTTACTAATTGCATCTGCTGTGATGAATCTCTCGTTCAATGAACTTCATTCTTTCTCTCCTAACTTACACCTTTCGATTTAACTCTCGGTACTTCCCAAGATCTCTTGTATTTCAAGACCTTATGAACTTTCCAATTGCAGATAGAATTTAACTTAAAATCTTGTTATGAAACTCATTACAATGCATATATTTGCAGGAATATTTCGTAGTTCTGTGGCGTGATTTCCACGTTATCTTTTTTATTTTCTTAAACAATCTATTTTTTTTTTAAATCGCTACCCTTACTACATTATTATTATATTTTGAGCACCATACAGTATTCAATATGTAACTAAAGCTATGTTGTTCAAATTCCTCGTAGAAATTTGTCAAAAAGTATTTTTTTTAAAGTTTCAATATGCATACAGGACTATTAAATTTTTATCATCAAACTATTTTCTATTCACATCCAAAATTCAACCAACTCTAAAACTGGTGTTCAAATTTAATATTCATTTTGATGGTAACACCTAGAGCCATTTTAGACAATGTCCTAGTGTTTCTTAGGTACGTCGGATATATCCGTAATGTGCACTCTCTGGTTTCTTGCAATAGAAATAGATTATGCCATGTTACGGAGATTTAACGAGATACTTACAGTATATCTGCAGTATGAAGAAGGTAGTTCCAGTTCCAATTACTTCCCTTACGAGGGATTTACGTAAAAGAAGTCCCGGCCTTAGAGCCCTATGTACTGTTTCACTAATATAGTTTTAAATGAAAATTTTGGCTCGTGCCAAAATGGCCGAATTAGCCCGAACAAGGTCAGTTTGAGAAAATCATCGAAAATACTTTCATGAAAACTAAAATAATTTATATTGCTTTTATACAAATTTATTATACCATAATTGAGGTCGATTAAATTACAATTCCTTTAAATATTTTTTTAAAGATCGAAAAAAGAATGGGAATCTTCGATAAAAACTTTTGCCTTTTTCCCAAGACGGAGAGAATAAATGGAAATTTCAATTGATTAAGCTTTTAAATAGATTCTTGTTTGAATTTTATAATTAATTTTTCATATTTTTGCTAACACTGTAATTGTTTTATCTGTCCGTTTTATAGCTATAACTTTTTTGAAAGATAGTTATATTTTTCTAATGCAGACGTATTTTAAAAATATTTTAAATAAATTAATTAATATGCTCCGAAATAGAACAACGAATTTTCAAAATCATAAAGGAAACTGTGCAAAATATCACGGATTGACTGACAGAGCGACTATAGGATCACTATATCGTTAGTACTGACAAACTGAGTTCAAATTTAAGAAGGATACTAGTTTTAAGTTCTAGTTACTATAATATTCCAGTGGAATGGAAAGGTGTTCACCACCTTTTACTCACATAATGTAATTTCTATACCACATATAAAGGCACAAAATTTCACTTTCGGGAAATTTTTGACTTAGACAATAACAACCTGTTGCTACTTGCTACGAATTTTTCATAGTATTTCTTATAATTGGGAATTTGAGAACTTTATTTCTGGTTAATATTTTACAAATCCCAGGGGGACTGTCAATTTTCTTTTAAAAGGCAAGATACGACTTTTGAACCGTTATATATTACGGCACGAATTTTGTCATTTCTGCTTGTATTTATGACCAGTGGCGTAAGAAAAGAATTTCGAGTTTTAACTACTCCTCCCTTGAGAAAGATATAATGAAAAAAAAATAAGCACTTACTGTATTAAGACAGACTATGTTTACAAAATTCAGAAATGATATGACCTTGGGAACCTGGACACCTTCCACCTTCTTAAAATTCTGCTTACAGTACTGCTTAAGTGGATATATATTTATCGTTTAGGCCTACTGTAACAAATGCAATTACCTGGCTAGGAATGGATCGGACCGAATAGGGATGATACCACATTAAACACAGTAATTACAAGTCTATTATATAAAATTGAAATGTCACTTTGTAAAGTGATTTATCATACAAGAATGAGTTCAATTCTTTGATGTGATAGATCATAATTAAATAAAGTTTTAAGGAAAAATATTTTTAAACCTAAGTCCTCAATGTTGAGATCACTTTTGGGCACAATAAACTTTGAATAAACTATGAATACTATGAATATACTAATATGAATAAACTTTTGGGCAGATGAGTATAAGTGCACACAATTTGACATCATAGGGAAATTTAGTAGGGCCTACATAGAATTTGAATATGTCATTTACTTAACTAATTTAATACACTACAAGCAGAAGAAGAGATCGGCTGGGGAAGAAGTTCAAGATAATAACCACGCTAACACACCTAAAAGACCTTTTACTGATTGTAGATAATAGTATCTTCTTTGTCTTTAGGGAGATACGTTGTAGAATTCGAATTAAATTGTGATTTACTGCTTTACAACATCTCTAAACGGTTAGCATACGCGCCCTTGGCGTGGGAGACCCGGGTTCTATTCCCGGCGGGAGCTCATGTGGTTCGGATTCCACGTTAATCAGTAGGTCCCGTGTCATATAGCCTCGCTCCTGAAAGGGACGTTAAACTCGAAATCAACTCAACTCAACTTTAAATATCTGAAGGGAATTTAAGAAGAAATTTGTTCGAGTCTAGAGCTTCAGACAAACAAAACACTAAAATAAATAAATACAGGTACTCTAATACAGTAGCGTCAATTCAGATTTTGCAAGGGAAAGAGGTTAGGTTGTCTACTGACATAAGAATTCCACATTATTATTTGTATAATAGTATGCAATTTATTGAAAAAGTACGTGTTTCTCAAACTCAGAGGAAGACAATTGTCCCCTCCCCAAATTATACCCCTGACACAATAAATTTTGTTTTTATTCGCTATTATTTCAGTAAGTGTTTGGAGTACAAGCAATGTAGATACACTGTATGTTTATTAATTTGGGAAATACTAACAAATCAGCACTTGCAAAATAACATCACTCATGAAAAATAAACTTTAGGATAACTGAAGAATAAGACCAACTCAGGGGAGAACCCACTACGGGTCACCCTGTGCGAACCCCCTAAAAATCTGTGTAAATCTTTTCAAAAACAATACTTGTATTTCTTCTGCACCAGGGAGGTCCTAACGGGGACCCATTTGCTCCGAACGTATCTATTTTGAAACATTGGACACCTTCCATTAATTTATAAATTGTGGGTTCTTCTGCATTGATTGACAAAGTTTCAATATTCACATGTCGATATTACTGTGTACGGATAAGAGAAAACATTTGGATTCAACAGCCCTATTCACACAAATTTATGAAAAACATTAAAAATGACAATTATTAAACTTATTGGTGACGTGACGTGGTTTTCATAAACACTAATTTATTTGTAAGACTAATTTCAAAAAAGGTATTGAAGTGTATAAAAATAAGAAACTGCAAATTAACAATTATTCACTTTTGATTTTTGCAAAGGGAAAAGCAATTTCCCTAATGAAGAAAATATTCTGCCTTTCTCAAAATCTTTTATATCCCTTTTCGTCTTATATGACACAAAGGTAATATTTGATGCAACTATTTCTACTACAAGTAGATGCAGTGTAAGCAATATGCAGGAAATCAATAGTATTCAAATGCAACGAAAACCATTTAAAAATTATCATGTAATTATATTTCTCTGTCAAAGAATTCTTATCTCCTGTAGTATTTTAATCAACTAGAACACATTGTATTAGAATGAGTAATAGGTCTTATGGAAACTGCAAACAATCTCAAATGAAGCCAGAATGAACAAGAACTTTTGCAAAATAGAAAAACTTGAAATATTTTACACAATTGTTGTCTAGATGGTGCGAACTTAGAAGAAGTCAATGGTGACTGCTGGTTATATAATGGGCTGATAAATGGATTTATTTTTTAAAATTCTGTTATTTCAATATTTGCAAAAGGAAATTTTTAGAACACGAAATTATATCGATTTTTCTAAAATGGTTTTATACAAGAATTACTCACAAATTTCACAGATATATATTCCATTTGTTTGGAATAATAAATAAACACAGTTGACACTTTATTGTATGTCTTGTACTGTGAATCCTAATCTTGGATATACTAATTCTTCGTTTCTTGGTGATACTGGAAAGCCTGTTGGTGTATAGGTAGCGCAAAAAGTATTTTTTGTACGCGAGAAGGTATGCGCGTACCTCTGTTTAAAGTATAAGCAATTTATGATCACTAGAGTCAAGCCAAAAATTTTTATACTGACTAAAAGTTCGATCCAGACAGAGTTTAAGCAACTCTCCAATTGGCATTATACCCTTTCGCACAAACCACCATACACAATTTTATATTTCTGAAATGTTTTGAGTTTTCTCTGCGGATTGGGGGGAGATAATTTTAAAGGTATTTGGATCAAAAGATCCAATATATTTCAGTTCGTGAACTACATAGTGTAGCCCAGGGATGCCCATCCCCCCCAAAGCTGATGGCGCACTCCCCCCCAAAACTAATAATCTCTTCCCGACTCAAAACTCAAGTCCTCTAAAAACAATTGCCCAGTGTAGCAGTAGTTTTTTATAATACTAGTAATTTTATTTTTGTTGTTGTTTTTATTTCCTGTAGTAGTATTATAGAATGCTTGTAGTAGTACTAGGGGCAGTAGTAATTATAAAAATGGCATTACTTTTATTAGTAGTCTTGGTAGTGTACAATACTAAATATGTTCTATAAGGATATTGAAGGGTATAAAAGCTTCTACACACTGTGTATGGCACAGGTATTCTTTTTTTACAATTAGTATTATTATTTTTTTCTTTACAAAATATTGATATAATTCCCTTGTACATGAAAAGTAAGTCGCAAGTTACAAGTTATTGAGTTTGATACCAAACGAAAATGTTATCCTCGAAATTAGCCTACAAAAAAAGAAGTGATATCCAACAGAAAACATTCCTGTAAAAGAGCAAGTACGAGTGGCCTTAAAAAGAATTGAAATCACAAAAATAGGCGCCAAGTTCTGGTGGACAACAGTTACAAACACTGACTGGCTCACTTCAAATTTAGATTTGAAACTTGGCTGTTGTCTGTATGGTTACCACTAGCTCACAATTATGTCAAACTACTTTATAATTTTCAACAGACAACATAGGCAAGTTTCAAATCTAAATTTGAAAGTGATTCCTTGAGTGTTTGTAACTGTTGTTCACCAGAACTTGGCGCCAGCCTTTCATATAGCAACTTGCGCGGTACTTCATTCATAGAGTTTCTAAGCAGGGGGTAGGGGGATTCATTCTCGAGATTTAAAAAAAAAATCGCATCGTGTTCAATGTTACTCTGGCGACAGCAAAATTACTTATTCGACATTAGAGTAAAATTCTTCCCCATTTTTTTTATTTCCCCCGATTTTTTTTCTCGATGGCACAACTTGCGCCATTCACCCCTCCTGTGGGTGACCCTTCTCTCTTAAAACGAACCAACCTTTCCTTTCATACGGCTACTTGCGCGGTACTTCATTCATCGAGTATCGAAGCAGGGGGTACGGGGGTTCACCCCGGAAAATTTTTGACAATTAGCTTCTCAAAATCGTGTTTTAATGCTATTCCGACAGTAAAATTGCTAGTTCGAAAGTAGAGTAAAATCCCCCCCAAAATTTTTCTCAATGGCGCAGCTTGCGCCATACATCCCCCCTGTGGGCGGCCCTGGTGTAGCCAAAACAAAACTAACAATTTAGTTCTCCAGATATAAGGCCTACAAGAAAATTTCTGCCTGAAATATATTGGATCTTTGGATCCAAAAAGGAAATTGAAGAATCGTTAAAGATTCCATGACATGTTAAACTTTTTTGCAAACAAAAATAATAACTATTATTATTATTATTATTATTTCCCACTTCTTATCTGAGCAGTGACTGTAATATAACAGCTCTCCAATTGGATGGATTGTGCATACATGGATTGGGTTCGGATGACGAGAGTGCTCACGGCAATCACATTCACCCAAGATGTTGCTAGACTCGAAAAGATTGAGAACCACTAGGGCATAGGTGAAAATTTAAAAGATCGAGATATTACTGCATTACACATAGAACAACCCATATAGTTAGCAACCATGAAGATTAGCAAGAAGAAAATTGAAGAGTTGAAGAAACATAACATAACATAACATAACATTATATACTTAAAAATGCTTTACCTCTACAAATAGAAAAGAGCTGAAGACAAACCGTAGTAAATACACAAGTCAAGAACTAACAAAAAAGAAAAGCTTGGGAAAGTTGTTTCAAAATATATTAAATGCTTTACAATATTGTGAGAGTATTATAATAAGAAGAAAAATGTCTAAAAATGAGGCATATTACAATTCGTTACATCTTATAGGCCTGAACAGAATAGAAAGAAAAATCTTAGGGTGAAACAAACACTGATGACCTTACCCAGCTTTCGAATATGCCACTAATAAGACAAGCATACATGGCATTGGTTAATGAGATATAAACAATTATGATTAACTATTATTTAAATTTTGTTTCACTATAATATGAACAGGTTTCATCGAGCTTTAACAAAATTAGATGTCTGCGGGTAAATTTCAATGCGTGGTTTTTGTGGAAAACGAAATTTTATGGTGTTAAACGGTATGAAGTCCAACTATAGTTAATTGCTTTCTTGTTATTCTTTGGCACACGGTTAATAATCTATTTACATGCTGTATATGTAAGGAAAATACACTATCAACTAACAGATTGTACCTATTGTAGAGTGTCTTTTCCTAACGAATATATATTTCTAACAGTGGCACACACTTCTAACAATAACACACACAATTCTAACAGTAACACCACTCCTAACAATAACACATACACACAATTCTAACAGTAACACCACTCCTAACAATAACACATACATACTCCTAACAACAACAAAGCTATGGGACTGCAATATTAAATTATGAAAGAGCCTGAAAAAACGTAGTGATAACAAAAAAAAAAGCTGTATGGTATGATTTTACGTCGCAAGCCAACCAAATATGAGTCAATCAAGTGTCAAGGTCAGAGGCCGCTGTCAGATCAAGGTCACAGGTCATCTTGAGAACCCATTTGAATACTCTGAAAACAACGTAATGTCCGTACCTCATCACATCAAATGGGTTCTCAAGGTGACCTATGATCTTAATCTGACCGTGACCTCTGACCTTGACACTTGATTGACGCCTATTTGATCGGCTTGCGACATAGGATCATACCATACAGCTTTTTCTTTGTTATCACTTTGATTTACGTTTTTTCAGGCTCTTTCAGAATTCCCATTGCAATCCCATAAGGAAAAATTCGAAATTTGACCTTTGACCCTATATCCCTTCAATCTTTAGTACAAGTGACATGCTTATATGACGAAACAAAACTTATGTCCTTCGTCTAAAGTTACACCAAATTGCACGGCTTTACCTCATACCACTTTTGCACAGTGAACAAATGAAATTGACACAGGAATTAATCAGCCCTCTGCATGTAAATAAAATAAAATATAATAAAAAATAACACCGATAGTTTTCGACTTACGTAGATGGATCGTTAAAGGACTCTTTGCGTAAGTTGAAATTCACGTTAAGAAAAGTTTTTACCATAATCTAAGATTTTCCGGGAACACATGAGTCCTATGAAGAAAATAATGTTCAATAATATTGCTTTGCAAAAACTCAAAACATAATATGCTTTATAAATAGCGCACAGAACCTCTTATTTTTGCAACACTGGTATTAAGAAAAGAAAACCAGACTTAAATCTACAGTTGTTAATTATCTAATTAGTTCATGTCTCATGCACTACATGGCTTTCAAAATAGGATTTAAAAACTTAATACTATTCTTATTTCAGATGCAGTTACCATTGGTAAATTTTATTTTTATTGGAAATTTGTTACGCATGTATGAATCTTCGTATATGAAATTTAAGTAACTCGGGAATGTCTGTACTAACATTCTTGGCAAATTTCAACCAAATGCCTTATTCTCGTAGTCACTAGGGAGGAAAAAAAGATAGTCAAGAACAAAATAGACATCTTTGTCTATTGTTATCAGGAATGTCCGCGAATACAACAAATTCTACAAACAAAAATGTAAACAACGCCAGCAAGCACAATTTCACGTTCAACGCCCCTTCAAGACACCACTGTTACACCCACTTCAAGACCCGAACCTACAATATCACGCACTATCGCAACTTCAACACCGAAGACGGACACCCCTGATGATAATTCATCCTCTGAAAACATCATCCAAACTATTAGAGAACTTCAGTTTCTGAAGGATTTTAACCTGACCAACATAATACAACGCTACGCACCTATATGCAAAAGCTAAAAGCCACCCCAGATCTACTCAGTAAATTCACCAACCCCACGGACTTCTTTGAACTACTACTATGAAGTCAAGAAACCATTTCAGCACTTCATTGCTTGTTATAAGATGCATTTTTCTTGTTTCATTTTTTTATTGTACGCAGTCAAACGTATCAATAAATAAATAAATCCTGTTAACCATCTCCAAATGAAATTACAAATAAATGAATACAGATGGCTCAAGAGATGGCGCTACCTTCTGCATCCCGCTTATCTTCAGTTAGGAGTGAAATTGCACTTTTAAAAAAGAAACTTGGTCTATTGCATTAAGTATAAAATGAGAAGCAAAAATAGAATATAATTAGTGGTTAACTATAGCAATATTAGAAATCAATTTTTTAAATTTAATTTGGAACCAAATATGTCAAACAATACAGATATAGGTATTTATTCCTTTAAACTCCTGCAGTTTTTCGAGGTTAGCTTAGTTTAAATTGGCTTAGGTTTCATTCACCTACCTTATTGCGTTTGTTTGGAGCGGTGGGGCTTATCGGAATTTAATCCCAAATATGAACAATCAAAATAAGAAAACAAATAAAATAAATTTTAAGGAATTTTGGAGGAGAATAATTTATGGTTTATATGCACTTAATAATATATGTCGAGTAGATATTACTCTCTAGAATAATTATATCTGGTTTCAAGGATGATTTGGTTCTCTTCAACAAATCACTCAGTTCAACCCACATACACTTATTTCATCATTGTGTGGTCTGATATGATCACCAAACGTTTGATCAGATTTACTAACATAAATATAAGTTATTTTTAGTAGGGGCTAACTATATGCTAGCCTCCTTTTACGCCATATTTGAAACTTCTCAATGCTAATCGTACGATCCTCGTTTTATCATATTTGATCAACAATTTCCAACGTTTGATTAAATTTAAAATAGATATAATGTGAATGATAGAAAAGAAGAGGCTAGCTTCTTTTACACCTCCAATTTGATATCTTATTATATCAAACGTGTGATCAGATATGATCGAAAATTTTCAACGTTTTATCAGCTTTTCTAGCATAAATGTAAGCTATTCTTGGTAAAGAAGTTAACTACACGTTCTTCTAGAAAATGTCGTTAAAGAGCTGTCTCTTCTAGGAGAACGTATTTCCCTACCAGAAGTGGCCTGTTTCGTCTTGTATTTCGTCAGTCTTAATTCGTCTGATTATTGCATATGAGCCGTCACGCTATTTCCTCTACTTTTTGTCCATTGCTTTCCTTGCCAATCGATACATCAATGTTTGTTGAGATTTCGTCAAACATTTTTAGTATTTTGATTGACTTCTCTTGAGTAGATATGAAACGGCGATGGTCGGGTCAATTCACCACATCCAGCGGATTAAACATTTGACAACGTTAATCCTTATGTCTTGATTTAATCAGATTTGATCAGCCAGTTTCGACGTTTGACCAACGCCCCAAAACCCAATATAGTTCATTTTTATAAGGGGTATAAATTTACGCCAAGAATCTCAGTATACTTACATAGTTTTTCTTCATTGCCAGTCAATATATCATCGTTTGATCAGATTAAACCTTTGACCAGTCATATAATATGGCTTGGTCCATCAATCTGGTGACATATATCAGAGCAAAAACTGTAAGAGAAATAAAAAAAACTCTTTTCTTACAATCTAATCAGCGTCCCAAAAATAGGTCCCAGTTCCTCCGTTATCACTCTATTCAGACCGGAAGTGGTTCAAATTAGACATTTCCGGCTTCGGCTTTAATCACCGTAGACATTAACAGCGAAACTTTTTTGTAAACGATTTATCATCCCAAGGCAACATAGCAGAACTATCCGCAACACTCTATTAGATCCAGAAGTGGTTGAGATTTGATATTACCCTTTTTCAATATTGATTTCCCCATGGCAGAAAAGGAAAAGAGACATCGAGATGTAATTTCTGGCAATCGATTCATTGTCCCAAGAATAGGTTTCTCTTAATATTTAAATTTTAGAAAGTGCAAAACTAAAAATATGTTATCGTAGTATAAGACTAGGGTATGCACCTCTCTAAGGTTGAGTATTTCATCTCGTTCCTTTCATGGGTGAAAAGTTATCTAAAATTCAAAATTTTGGAGATTTTAACTTATCCTCTTCGACAAGAGTTTATTATGTTATATGCTTTTATGGGTAAGTACAAGGGTCATTTTTTTCTATAACACAAGGGAATATTAACGAATCCCCTCTAAATTTTGGAATAGATAGCCAGAATCACCCCTTAAATTTGAGAATTGTCAAAAAGTAGAATTAGATAAATGTTCTTTACGACTTCTCGAATATAAATTTGGATGCCCCATCTCATTCCATTTTATGAGTATAAAATTACCAAAAATTTACAATAGAGGTTTTTGACCTATTGCATCCTCTTTGATGAGAGTTTATCATGTTATATGGCTACATGATTAGTATAGGAGTCCATTCTCTTCTATAAAATATGGGTAGGATGACCTCTTAAATTTGGGAATTGTATTTTTCTATATATAGCTGGAGAGATTATCTTGAACGATCTCATTAACGGAATCAATCTGTTAAAATGTTTATGGATGATACAGACTTTAACGGTGGCTACCCTTGTCATATGAATAGAAATTAATGATGAGGTTAAATTTTTTTAGGTTAGAAATTAAAACATTTTTTGAGGTTATAAGTGTATTTGAGGTAGACCTAAATAGCTTTTTGGTTAAACTTCAATAAACGTTGGTGAACTTAAAACATCACATATTTTGAGTATGAGAGGTATATAAAGCCTAAAGTATTGCTGGTATTAAAGCTCACTTCAAATAGACGAGTTTTCCAGGGGTTACAAGATTTTTTGTTAAACATCCTAAAATATTGATGAGGTTAACATCTCACTATCTTACAATATAAGACAGAGTATAAGCCTAAAATACTTTTGTTGTTTGGCATCAGTATAACCTAAAATTACGAGATGATCACCGGAAATGATTATGAAAGTGCGTGATGTGATTCGCAAAGACAGAAGGTAGACAGTTCACTATGTTAGTAAAAGACTTCGACTGTCGTACGGTACATGTCAACCAAATCTGTCCGATGAACTGAACATGAGACGAATTGCAGTGAAGCATGTCCCTCACCTTCTCAACATTGACCAAAAGTACTCAGGACTCAGACATGCACTGAGCTGCAACGAGAGACTGTGTTAAGATGTTCGGCGCAAACCCCCAGTGCTGTGGCAAACGAAAGACTGATTGCTGCACTATAACAACGCTCCCGGGCACAACACGCTTTTTGTAGGGGAATTCCTGGCCAAGAACAATATGCCAACAATCCCCCGGCCTCCATACTTTTTGCGAATTCTAACTGTTCCCAAAGATAGGACTTGCGTTGAGAGGTAGACGTTTTGACCCCAATGAAGATCTCCAAGTAGAATCGAAACGGGTCCTGAACACCCTTCACCTGCGGACTTCCAGTAGTGCTTCCAAAAGTTGAATGAAGCTGGGAATGTTGCATAGGTATATGTCGGAGGGGACTACTTTGAAGTTGATGGAATACATTAGGTCGCAAGTATAGATTTCTTATTTTTACACTAACATTCTCGGATATTTTGGGTAGCACTTATTTTTAGTTAAATTTCAACAATATTGGTGCAGTTATAATCTCACGTACAGTACTTATAGAAGGTTTGTACAGGGTATATAATACTAACAGTTTCACCTGTCAGTATCTATTAATTCATAAAGTGTATGTTTTACAGATACTCTACATTTTACACTTTATACTTTACATTTAATTCTGACTTATACTAAAATATTCTCTTCTAGACAGACAGGAATTTACATTTAATTATCAACAATTTTACTTTATATGGCTATTACAGGTGAAAAAAGACCGATCTTTACTTATCTCCTTTATTAATGTTATATTCAATATCAAAGTTATGTTAAACATACACAATTAATATGATTATAATTAATTTTGGTATTATTTTTAGGTCTAATTAACTTTATAAATCAGACGCAAGTATAGAAAGCTTCTTCTTTATCTTGTATAGCTAAAGACAACACATGTTTTATCTGTCAATTGTTGCGAAAACTACTAAAGAATTCAAAACTCGTAAGTTCTCAATAACCTGCTACAGATGGAAGAATATATATTCAGTAGGAAGTCGAAAATCCGAACTAATTGGAACCACAGATAGTTCGGATTTTCAAATTATTCGGATTCTTGAAAATGACCAAGAAAATGCCATTTATGTTTAAATATACTGTACGGTATGCTCTTTTACCGATACAGTGGTTATACAGTACATACAGTAATTACAATATCGTACGTAAGGTTACTCACATTTAATGTTTCTGAAGAACCTGGTCGTACACTAAATTACATTGTACTTGTAACTCATACTTAAAACTTAACTTGTATAGTCCTAAGGGAAGATATAAATAAAAATATGTATAACAAACAACTACATATGAATAAGCTTTTGTAAAAACACTGACTTCACACAACGCCGACGGACAACCCTATTGTTTGTTTATCGCTAGCGCTAAGGCAAAATGTAAAAAGCTTCTAGGGACCGCATTCGGACTTTTGACGTCCGGATTATCGACGTCCTACTGTATATATGGTATATTAGAGTCAAAATTAGTTTGAAGAATTTTTCTTTACATATCTCAAAACAAAACTACATTTGAATGTTTTTAAGAAAACATCATCATTAATAAGTATAGGATCAATATTCAATTACATTTAATTCATGAAGTTTCTATTTATTCTTGATATTCACAAGTTCATCTGGAGAAACTATGGGTTTATGTCAGAGGTGCATACATGATCTACTGGGTTTGAATATCCCAAAATATTTAATTCTTTTCAGTGCTTTTTAGTACTTGTGTTTTGCCTTACTAGCGTCATACTTATGGCGAGTACATTAAATAGGAACTCCGTTCACTCTTGGTAAGCCGAGAGACATCTGTAAACTTTCTTTATAAAACTACCCTTGCAGTAGCAGAGAAAGTATTTTGTGCAAGTTTTTGCATAATTTCATCTATTTTTGACGTCAAAGGACATCCCGATCTTTCCTGGACTTCACAACGATAACATGTATTTAATCCTTTTATTTTATTTAATATGCTGGGAAAAAATATTTTATCTGGTAATAATTATACATTAGAAGAAGAAGAAATGTAATAAACGTCATGAATAATCTTGATTTCTAAATGTTTTATTTTTCTATCACTAGATATCGTCGTGTTTTGTTTATAATGCAGCAGGACGCCATATAACCTAGAAGCAGGCACGTAGCCAAGGGGGGAGGGTCTGTGGTGTCCGCCCCCCCTTCGAGACCAGAAATGAAAAAAATTAAGGAAGGATAAAACGAAATGAAATGAGAAGAAGAAGAATCGGAGTTAAAATTAAAAAAAAAAAACTACGGAAAGATTTTGGTTACTCTTTCTTATGAGGAGATTTGAATTACTTGCAATACATGGTGGCGAGGTGAGTGGGACAAGACATTATTGAGTTTGTACACTCGTGTCCAAAATTATTGTCGCATGTCTATAAATATGTTGTTGTAGGAGTATAATTTGATAACGAATTCGTCCGGTATTTCTTATAATGATGTGTATAGTCGGCAAAGACATGTAAGTGGCAAATTTTGTCAAAAGAGCAGTAAATAAGAATAATCAAACAAAAATAAAACTTTCTTGTCCATTTAGCAACATTTCGTTTTACTCACTATAATTTTCGTATTTATGATTCTTTTCCTATGAAATTTACCACAAATAGGATCTATACATTTTCCGATTACAAACATAGTATCAGTATTAAAAGTACCCTGCAAAATCATTATCAAATTATATTTTTACAAGAAGACGGTCATAGGTATGCGACAATCATTTTGGACATGAGTGTACTTTTTATAATAGTGAGTATATACTTTTTATAATAGTTGAGTTCGTAATAAAAGGAAAATTGTTATATTTGAATGAACAGAGGAAGAACGTAAATATTGTAAAATCATTTCCAATACGTTTTTTATTATTATTTTACTCGAGATTTCTTCGTAGTTTGTTATTAAAATACTTGCCAACATATCCTCATTTTATTGTCCTAACAAACCAATATGTGTTGATAGTAAAGTAATTTAGGTTGATTGGGCCTTTAGTGTTTCATGTCTCGTCCCCCTCCTTCCCCGTTACGAAATCCTGGCTAAATGAACCTGTATATGTTCCAGTAAAATAGTTTAGAATGATCGAGCCCCTAGTGTGATGACCACAGTATTTCAGTCACGGACCCTCCTCCCTTCAAGAATTCTTGGCTACGTGCCTGCCTAGAAGCAGTGTTGAATTTAGACATTTTCACCCGGGGGGGAATACGAACTCCTCGGGGGGGGGGGGAGTGTTTTTGCAAGAAAGCAGCATATTTAACAATTCCATTCACATGCACATCTTAGCTAATATTGAGACTAATTGCTGATAAATATTCAATGCGAGATTATAATTTAAAAAATAAAACAATCGTTTAATTTTATCTAAAACATTAAATAAAGACTGGCACAAATATTTTAGATTAAACTTTAACTACTATTTACAGAAGCTATTTTAGTTATTTTTCCTATATTCAGTAGTTACTGTTTGTTACTAATGTAGAAGTTTTTAAAAAGATTTAAATCAACTCAAATATTTTTTGTCCTAAAACATACATAGAAATATCTTAACAAAAAGTAATCATTCTTTCTCACACTTCTGATTCTAAATCAAGTATATTAGTCTTGGTTTCTTTAATGCATACACATCAAAGTTTAGTTTACGAAATCTTCAGTAGGATTAGTGCCGTGTCGTGGAAAATCAGCGCTTGGGACGAAGTATACGACGGCACCCTCGTGCATATGAGTGAGGTCGACAGACCAGCTGCGAAACGTGAGAAAATTTTAAAAAGTAAACCCTGATTTTCCTTGATTTTGAGCACTTTTTATTCCTTTTTTCCTTTCATTTTCTATATGTGCACATGTGTTTCATTCCACTCTTTTTTCTTTCCTTCTTTTCTTTTCTTTTCCCCTCCCGTGCGCCCCTTACTTCGATGCCAGGGGCCGTCGCCCTGCTTGCCCCTCCTTCGCCACCTTGAATAGCAATCTTTCACTTATATGCTACTATTATATTGATAAATTCTATATAAATCTCTAACCCAGGAGGGATAACTGTTCCTCCCTGATCCCTCTAAATGACGCCCTCTGAATCTCACCCTTTAAATGACTTATTTTTAGTTAAAGAAAGGTGTGTTTATAATTACATGGGCACATGGGGGGATATTAAAATTAACAAAAAATTGGCTACTTACCAATGAATCCTCCCTTGAATTTTTTAAAAAAGATTTTGACGTTTCGGAACTCACAGCTGATTCCTTCCTCAGTGGCAAGATAAAAAGGATTAAAACGGAAAGGAGATAAAAGAAGTAAAACCAGGAATACATACCACTATATAAAAATAACGTACAAAAAAGATCCTAAGATGAACAGAGCAGAGTGAAAAAAGAATGAACTGAATAAAAAAGAACGTGGTGTCTACGTTAGACCACTATTGCCAGATCCAAAGTATGCATCAAAGGTAGGTACCCAAGTTCGATCAATGTTGCCAGTATCAAGGTTCAATGCAGGTTTGTACTTATGAATAAAGAACGATTAGAATAAAGAAAAAAGTAAAGATGAATAAAGATAAATAAAGATAAAAAACAACGGGAAATTAAAGAATCGTTCTTTATTCATAAATACAAACCTGCATTGAATCTTGATACTGGCAACATTGATCGAACTTGAGTACCTACCTTTGATGCATACTTTGGATCTGGCAATAGTGGCCTAACATAGACACCGCGTTCTTTTTTATTCAGTTCATTCTTTTTTTCACTCTGCTCTGTTCATTTCAGGATCTTTTTTGTACTTTACTTTTATATTATGGTATGTATTCCTGGTTTTACTCCTTTGATCTCCTTTCCGTTTAAAGCCGTTTTACCTTGCCACTGAGGAAGGAACCAGTTGACAGTTCCGAAACTTAAAAATCTTTAAATTTTTCAAGGGAGGATTCATTGGTAAGTAGCCAATTTTTGGTTAATTTTAAAGGTGTGTTTACTTTAACAATCATAAAACACATTTACGTCTGTTACTTCCGATGTGAGAAATGGGATTTAGGCGCTCTATTTCAAATAATGCAAGAACTGTACATTTTCAAGAACTGAAGTCTGCTGACATCAGAGATCATATGAAATGATCGAAAGGTCTTTCCTATCTCAATCTGTGCTAGTGCTACCTACTAATATATAATATACGGCGAGAGTATAGTATCTATTAAAATACAAACCTTTCTTCAACAGTTGACAATTTCATGTTATGCCTAACTCGGTCATAGCGTTAAGAAATACAGGTTTTATTGACTATTTTGGTATTCTATCTTAGATGTTTCATGTTTAATATTTATATAGAATGGGTCTGCGTCATTTATATGTATATTAAGAGATCGGATTTCGTCTGCACGTGCACGGAAAGAAAAACAAATAATTGGGTGAAGTAATTTCTACATTTTGTAACTGAAATTTTGGGAGTTTCTACGAGGGGGAATAAATTTTCTTCGGGGGGCAGATCCACCCGGGCTACCCCCTGAATTTATCCCTGCCTAGAAGTGATGGGAAATAGTATGAAATCATTGAATTATCATCGTAGTAAGTTGCAACGACTTTTATAAGTGGGTATATAGTACGAGATACTGTATCTAGAAAAATAAGTAAATATTGGAACTTGTAGCATATTATCGTTATATCTTCCCCTGACTCACTGCCGTTTCTGAATCGTTCCTATCACTTGTGAACAGCCTTCAATGTCACCGCGTCATCACCATACATTGATTTTAACATTTTATCTATTCGGAACTTTTTTGCAGCTTACAACGAAACTTAATGTCGACACGAGACAGACACTCTTAACATGTCCTCACTCTTCTGCCTCTGGAAGCCAACTAACATGTCACAACTCGTTCGAACTCAACACTGACTGTACCAAAGGACCAGGCTACCGGAATTATTACTTGAAATAGATAAAACGTTGATAGGTGGTACTGTGCAACATTCACTGTAATTTTTGATTACACTTCGTGTGTTTATTCGTTTCTCTCGTTCTCTAAATCGCCTCCGAGTGATGTGTATAGTTGGATACAGTCTATACCTAGTTTTCTTTTTAAATTTAATAGTTTTCTTGTTTGCATTGTGATATTTACAGTATATTAAAAGTCTACGTTAGAAACAATGGGAAATATTTTATGATTTGTAGCAATGATTTGCAGAAAGTTCGTAAAGCAAAAATACGAGTGATGAAAAGCAAAAGTAACTAATCTCTCGTTAGAGTACGAAATTTAGGTCTCCCGCTAACCGTCTTGCTATACAGATTTTAATGAAAGTGATATGATAAAAATACAGTTCAAGGTAGGTACTAAGACGAAAATTCATGCCAATCGGTTTAGCCGTTTGGCAGTCATTAGCCCATAACGGAGATGTCTTCCAATTTTTCAAACATACGTAGTTTATAATATTTTAAATAAATCTATTTAGTAATATAGGGGAAGTGTTGTCTTACAAAGAGAACATACGAAATCAAGTCACACGAATTTAGGAAAAGTGGAATGATTCTATGCAAGTAAGTTGTTACATCTACTGAAAAGAAAGAACTATGCTAATTACAATGGTAAAAATGTCTATGCTTCGGTAAATTACTAATTGCACTTTTTATACTAATTTAAGTTCGCAGAATCCAATAAAATTATTTTAAAAGATATCCGTCCATAGTATGTTATGTTGGAGTATAAATAAATAATTATAAATATTCCAAATTTGAGGCAATTTCTTTCCTGACTGTTGAGGTAACAATTACCGCTGAACTCCACCTTCTAAAATTAGAATTAAAAAGGGTAATTAGAAATTCGTCCAAGCATGGGCATTTTTACCATTGGCATGAGCAGTGTATCGGTAGTTCTTGGTCACAAATACATAAAGGAATGCTACTACTACTGTGTTTAATATGCAACGTAATGAATTTATCAGATATTATTCACAAGCTCTAATAATTTATTTTCAGAGTTCACATAGGGATACCCACATATTAACTGCATCGCTTATACGCAAAATTTAGTAATCTATTTGTAAGGATTTAACATAGGGATGACCACATGGAAACTACATCGCTGAAACTTCTAAGAAAGGGTCGCAAAGTAAACTTCTAACAAGTAAAGGTCACGTTTGGGTGAATCGAGTTGCTGCCCGAGACATATGTGATAGAATAGTACTAAGTGTGCTCAATGTGTCAGTAAAGTTTTAGGCACAAAGCTCAAAGAGTTTAGGAGATATTGCCACTACAACTCATTTGGAGGTACATGTTATATTCGTAATATATAGTTCAAACCATAAGGACGAAGTCTTATAATTTTGTATTGCACAGAAAAGTTAATAATTACTACAATCAATATGCAGTTTAGAAAAGAATGTATGCCTCACACAAATACTCTGCTCACAGTGAGCACATCTGACAAACGCAATCAAGTCGCACTTGGAACACTTGTCGCTCACAATTCCGTCAAAGCAGTAATCGCAAGCGACGATCTAACTTTCAGGCTTCTCATACAAGTATCCAGCCATATGCAAAGCGAATCGAATCATATTGGGAAAATGAGGAGCACTGAGGTGGTAAATTGTTAACGACTGAAGTTGTATGAACCTGTCACGATGCCAAATATTCACTTTACTTCTTGTCATCGCTGTACGAACAATGGCTTTGTATGAACGAATGAACTGAACATCCAAAGGCTGAATAATACCACCACATCGGCACATCCATATCCAACAGGTATCAGCCGTTTGATCAATGCAAAGCCTATTGGCACTCACTGTGACGAAAGATTGTCGTATTAGTTTGCAGACCATGAATCAAGTAACAGGAGGAATTTCTTCCTATCACTTGGAATGTTTTTCCACATGACGTCCGAGTAGAAACCCTTAAGGTCCTGCTTGTTCATATACGCTGTTTTACCAGCAAATGAGATTAAGATTATATTAGCCGGATCGGCTGGCTTTACTGCAGGGAACCTACCGTTTGGTTTAACCACCAGGACATACATGGGACGCAGTATTACTTCTTCCAGGACACAACCGGTATTATCATATAGGAATGAGATATTGCACTCACATATTCCACTGTTGTTTTGATCTTCACTGATCCTTTCTCCCTCAACATCCGGTACGAATGTAATTCCTTCTCGAAGCGACTTTGATCCGCATTGAAGAAATTGGCAGCTGGAATGTCATCAGTGATCATAAGATCACGTACAGAAATACACTATAACATGTATCTCCATGTGACGTTCTAGTGTCTGTATCTCCTAAACTCTTTGAGCTTTGCACCTAAAACTTCTCTGGCATATTGAGCACACTAAGTACTACTCTGTCACGTATGTCTCGGGCAGCAACTCGATTCATCCAAACGTGACCTTTACTTGTAAGCTAGTTAACTATTAAAAGTTACTATAAAAACTGCATAACTTATGAAGGACACTTTTAATTAAGGAGGCACCATGATAGGTTATGGTGCTATTGGAGACGAGAACCATCTAAAATGCAAGAAAGTAGACCCTGATTTGTGGGATCGCATATCAATATAATTTAGAAGGCGTCATGAACATTGGGGTAGATGGATGCTCATGAGTCGCAGATTTAAAAATTACCAGGAGTCTAACGAGATCGATTTCACGTCTCCGTACACAGTTAAATATCTAACCCAGGATTCCTGATTTAGGTATGTAATAGTAAGGATTAGATTCATTATAATTTTTAAAATTTTCTTTCTGTTTTCAGTTGCCATTTAATAAAATTTAACTTGCAAAAGAAAGTTCGTAGTTCTGATTAGTGTTGATATTAACATATACACATGTGTGTTGAGCTAGGTTACCAGATCTTACGCAGATCTTTTCCGACAATTTTTACAATTTTCTGGCACATTTTACGTTATATGTTTTTATATTTCTCATGAAACGATTTCTTCCGTTTTTAAAATAAATTAAGTAACTTAAAGTCCTGAATATTTTAAGAGTGTTTCTATACGATTTTGTTAGTGCGATCTTTTCCTTGAAAAACTTAGAGGAATTGTTTTCTAACAAGACTTAACTCAATGATGTAACTGAAGGAGGGTTTGGTGACTTAGTAGTAGAGAGCCTACGTTTTGTGTAGAGTCCCTGGTTCGATCCCCTGGTAAATAAAGTTGTGATGGACATCATGTACGTGGGTTTCCTCAGGGCACTAACGTTTCCTCCCACAACCTCATTTCACCAATTATTCCAACATCATTCCCTCCCCTTAATCATGCCTAAACAGCATAATCGTGGGACGTTAAAATATTTCATTTTGAATTATGTAACTAAATATTCAGAGGGTTCCGCTTTCACCTCCCATTTAGCCGGGCTTATGATTATGAAATATTTGGTTTTAGCGTCTTAGAATTCGTCTGTCAACATCGTCACGCTCATGTCGAAGTTTCAATTGATTGTGATGTACTAATGTGAAGAACACAAGGTACTGCAAACTAATAAAAGCAGAACTCCAAGTGTTTTCGATATGTCCTGCAAGTATTCTTGAATATATATATAGAGCTCCTTCGTGGCTAAACGGTTAGCGTGTGCGCCTTTGACATGGGAAACCCAGTTTCGATTCCCGGCGGGAGCTCACGTGGTTCGGATTCCACGATAATCAGTAGGTCCCGTGTCATATAGCCTCGCTGCTCAAAGGAACGTTAAACTGAAAATCAACTTATATATATATATATATATATATATATATATATATATATATATATATATATATATATATATATATATATATATATATATATATATATATATATAGGGGTCTATATGGACTGTGAGACTGTTAAAAGATGAGACGCAATCTTCACTAAAATTCAGTTAAAATATAACGAAGATTTGTATAATACACTTTCTTGGTTATATTTGAGTGTTGCGTTTCTTTCAGTACTGAGGTTATGTGAGATGAGGATCTACGACTTAACGTACAATCAGAGCCACATGATCTCTCACTTGGAATTATAATATACTACTTTGTGTTTTATATATTGCCATCAGGGACGTGCGTAGGGAGTGGGTCATGGAGTCCGGACTCTGCTGGAATTTCGACTTTTCTTTAAATTTAACCTAATTTTGGGAGGCGATTTTACAAATTTTAATATGATTTATCCTCATATTGAATTTGGTATTTTGGACTCAGCGAAAATCTTTGGAGACTCGCCCCTCTGAAATAAATCCCTATGTTGCAATTGTGTTTAACGAAACCGAACAACTTACAATCAAAATTATTGAGCGTTACTATGTGAAACCATGTGTGTTTGTTATATGTAAGCTCTCAATCACCTATTACAACGACTTATCAAAAAGATAGTCGTAAACCTGGTTCGTTTGCTGAGATAAAAATCCGAAGTGGTAGTATTTCTTTGGCATGAAAATATTAGCTTCGATATTTAAATACCATTAATCTCACCTTTTTAATAAAAATGACAACGTCTATAAACGGTGCTAAACTGGTTTATTATTTGATATAACTTATAATATCCTTTTCTTAAAACTGTTAAGTACACAAACTCACTGACTAGGTAACCATAAAACATGTCCATAGCAACAACTATCCCATAATAATCACTTACATATATTAAAAACATTCTTCTTTTGTTAATATGAAATGAACATTCTACTAAGTATAGTGCACATGTATGAGTACTTTCTGCCCAAGGTACAGGTAAATATTACACAAACCAAAGTATTTTGTTATATAAAAATGTCGCTCGACAAAGGGACTGAATATAAAAGTCATGAGTTGGCTTGGCTTTTATCTTCAAGAACCACTGGTCCGTTTACATTAGTGTTCTTACATAGCATATGTCCATCATATTCTGATCGCACCTTGTATATCTATTCATTACATTTCACATATACATTAAACAAATCTTACATTTCATCAATATTTATCTTTAATTACATTAATTATATTTATTTCATTATTATCCATTATATTATTATTACATTTTCTTATTAAAAATATCGTCGCTCATTTAATTAGTCGTCGACGGGTGCGATTTCAAAAATCGTAAAGGACAAACGTGGGTTACAAATAGTTCGAGCGCATTATATAATAAATAAGTTAGATGTTGCATTTAAAGGTATACATCGTAGCACTAAGATGTTATAATAAAGAAGAATCTCATTCAAGGTAGTCGTTGAATAATTAGTTTTATAGAATAGATCTTCTAGTTAACATAATCTTTGACAATTAAGTTTTCAACACAAATCAATCTAATATAAATAATCTTTGCTTTTAATCATTTATGAATCGAATTATGATTCTTCACATTAACAAGAAAGAATAAAAATCATTTGAAAATCAATTTTCCAGTCTACTTAAAACTCTATTTAAGCATTTCAAGTATTTTTAAGAATCGTTTTCATTATTGATATTAACACATAAACTTTAAAATGAAAATTCACAAGAATCTATAACTAATATGGGTTTAACCTAATTTCATTGACGGTAATCATGTTACATTCGTACTTGCATATGAATCTAATAAAGTGCATTGTACCGCACAATCATGATTAGGTTCTACATTATGTTGTACATGTCTTTCATCGTGATTTTGATTTTGATATGAAGTGCCATCTCTTGATCTCCAATTACGTCTATCCACATAGTTCGCTGTATTTCTAGAATTTCGCCATACATTACGTCTATTTTTAAACCTATTTTGACTATATGGTCTAACATATGTATTGCTACGATTAATTAGGTTAGGCGGATTCCCTACATAACCTTGTCTATTTTGCTCATTTTGATTGCTAGAGTATACTCGGCTTAGGTTAGGTTTCATATCATTCACACTTCGGATATCTAAATTCCGAACTGGCACCAAATGATCTGAATTATTCTTATTTTTACCCATTCCTGATTGTGGATTCATGGCATGGTATTGAGTTTCGTAGCATTGGACAAGCATCAATAAATGGCTGAAACTCATACACTGTGTGGAAAATAAGATCTGTTGCAATTTAAATGGAAGCAAATTTCGAATCGATGCTATTATTCTCGATTCCGATTGCAAAGGATTAACGACCTTTAATTCGTTGTAGACATTTACAACAAACTCTACAACAGATTTATGCAATCGAGGATTGAAGTGTTGATTTCTAAGGGTGGCATCTCTATTTGCCAGCAAAAAGTCATTTTCATAATTTGCGATCAATGCCGCTTTGAATTCCTCATATGTACTAATGTGATCACGTATTGCTTTAAACCATAAGGAACAAGGTGGGAGTAATACATGGGGTATTAATTTCATATATTGTGATCGATCGATACACATTATATTGCATTCGTCTTGGAATTTCTCTAAGAAAGAAGTAGCATTCTCATTACACTTACCACTGAATTTGCTCATAGCTCGAATTTCACTCATCTTAACACTTAATTTTACCTTCTTTTTCTCATTCCTTGTTCTTGTTGAGTGATAGTTCCTATCCATGACGTGCTGTGTCGTCGCACCATCTACGTTTCGCTCATCAGTACTCTTCGGACAACTTTCTTCTAGTATAATATCCTCATCAGACCCCGGCGAAGGCGAGTTCATCTCTGGTGAGTGGGGCAACTCAAAGCGATCACTACCCAAGTTATTACGGTAAATGTTGTCTTTAGCCTGTAACGTTCTAATCTCTTCCTGAATAGTAGCTAACAACTGTGTATTTACACGTATGTTATTAGAATTGTTGCTGACCTGGATCTTTTGCTGTTTAATGGAAGATTCTATTACTTCTAAATCTTTTTTTACAGCACTAATTTCTTGGTTTTGGTGATTGTGCTTTTCTTGACAATCATCGGATATCCTTTTTAACTTTTCCTCGAACTGTGAGGATATGTCGTTCACCACCTGGACAATTGTCTGTTTCGTTTCATCTGATTTCTGTTCTATCCGTTCTATCCGTCTACTTAATTCTTCATATTGCTTGTTAGCTTCGTCAAACCTCAGTTCTATCTTCTGTTCCATGGTCTTGTTAGATTCGTTGATCTTCTGTTCCATGGTCTGGTTAGATTCGTTGAACTTCTGTTCCATGGTCTTGTTAGCTTCGTCAAACTTCTGTTCCATTCGTCTACTTAATTCTTCATTTTGTTTGTTAGCTTCGTTGAACTTCTGTTCCATGGTCTGCTTTATCTCGGTAGACATCTGCATCATTTGTCGCTGTAAAGCTAACAAGATTCGATCCTCCGATGTCAATCCTGGTGTTACACTAGTTTCACCTTTGTCACTAGTATTTGATTCCTGCTGCATTGTTTCGTTGTCCATTTTTCTTATGATTACTTTACCACTTCGCAATATGGTTAAGTTCGTATTCATTAACTGTAGTATAAAAGTAAATTCAACCTTACTCTTCTTCGGGAATTGAATTTACAAACTCCCGGGTGAGGTAAACCAAAATTTTTACAACGACTTATCAAAAAGATAGTCGTAAACCTGGTTCGTTTGCTGAGATAAAAATCCGAAGTGGTAGTATTTCTTTGGCATGAAAATATTAGCTTCGATATTTAAATACCATTAATCTCACCTTTTTAATAAAAATGACAACGTCTATAAACGGTGCTAAACTGGTTTATTATTTGATATAACTTATAATATCCTTTTCTTAAAACTGTTAAGTACACAAACTCACTGACTAGGTAACCATAAAACATGTCTATAGCAACAACTATCCCATAATAATCACTTACATATATTAAAAACATTCTTCTTTTGTTAATATGAAATGAACATTCTACTAAGTATAGTGCACATGTATGAGTACTTTCTGCCCAAGGTACAGGTAAATATTACACAAACCAAAGTATTTTGTTATACTATCTTCCGATTTTTCCGCTATAAATCGTAAGATCTTTCTTTTTCCTCTCCAAAGAATCTGGGAACCCTTGTGTTCTGTTGATTCACGTTTAAAAAAATGGCTGTAGGGCTAGGTTGTAAGACAAGCGCGCACTCAAAATTTTTTGTTGAGAGGGGTCCAAAATTTCAGGGGGATGGGTAAAAATACAAGACACTATGTAGTATCGAACGGGTGTTATTCTACAGCCGAAGAAAAGTTAAGTATTTTTTAAACCTATAAGTTACTCTATTCTCAAGAAAATGATAAAATTAGATTGTTTCTATCAGAAAAGAAATAGCACAGATGATAAGTAAGGTCAAATCTTTAGTCTATGTCAAGTATTTCTCTGATAAACATATATATATATTTTTTTAAATAAAGAGTACAAATGTGTGTCGAGTTTCGAAGTTTAGGGGGCCGGACCCGGCGGACCTTCCAGTAGTTGCGCCCCTGGTGTAAGACATTTTATGCATGATATGATTGATTGATTCATCTGTCCCAATGGTTTGAGGTGATTGTTTAGTCTCTCCATGACTTGTTTTTGTTTTATTTGCTTTGTTACGTTGTGTTGGCGAAATACAATACGCCTAAAAACTTAATTTAAGAGTGTAATTGCGGTGTACACAGGAATGTGCGATGTTCATAGGCCTACACGTAATACGTTTATAGTTTTGCTCAGGCTTTCGAAAACTGTGCTCCGCATACTCTTCAGACTCACAAATGATTCTCAGGAGTTCCGTTCGCGAACCTAAAGAGAAATAATAATAATAATAAAAAGAGCTACTAAACTTAAATGTTAAAAAATGATCAAATTGTTGCTTCCATCTAGCGGAATAAATTAGATTATTTCCATTAAGCGAAAAATAGTTTTGGGTCCTCACTAGCGCATTAGATGAAAGCAATAGTAATATACATCTCAGTGGCGTATTTAGTTGAGGCTTCCGGGCTTAAGCCCCCGAAATCTTACTTACTATAGTAAAGTATATGAAATATCTTGCAGAATTTTCACATTTTCAGGCAAAGTGCCCCCGAAAGTTAGCAAAGCCCCCCGAAACAAAATCGTAAATACACCACTGATACATCTACTTCTTACTTTAACTGTCTTGATATTTCTTGCTTGCAAAATAAAGATCTTGCTTGCGAAGTACCGTACAAGTTTCTCGATGATTCTCGAAATCTCTTTTGTTTTAAATACCGGACAGAGAGTTTATTACTTATTCAGTTTCTTTAGTTAAATCTCGTGATAGGCTACGTATAAACCTGTAAAAATTGCTACCTAATTTAATTTATTATTATTATTATTAAGAATTGGTAGTAACTAAACTATCACTGAAATGGAACTATGGTTTAAAATGAGATCAGTAGGACCGGAGAGTAATCAGCCTTGTACCAGTGTTCAGTCAACGAATTCAGAACATTCCATACAAGGAAAAAGACAATATTCTATTCTAATGACAAAGTTTCTAAGTTGAAGGAAGAGATGGCGCTTTACATAGATAGCGTCCACAGTAATATGTGACATACTTTGCATTGATTTTTTAAAAAGAAAATACTTCAACAATTGTTGAATTAATTGCAGGCCACAACAAAATAATATGTTAACAATCTGCTTCAAGATTTCAATTTAACTTTCCAAAGGACACTCAGGAACCGATTTGAAAGAAGTATGAATGAATTTTAAATACGTTTTCAGTGGTGTCAAAGCTGGCATTCTTCACTACAGCAAAATTTCCTTTACCTTATTCATGATTTTGGAAAGCTACTTTTAGATGTCAATTAAAAAGGAAATACTATCATACTGTATTTTTAGGGGCACACTTATATTCATGAAGTACTAACTTCTCTTAGCACAAAATGCATTCTTAACTGTCTTAGAAAGTGTTTCTTAAAGTAGGAGTCACATTACTGGGTGCAGAATGACTGTAAGTGGGCTGAATATACAATACGAACCACTTGTGCTAGGTGTCTTCTAACTAGCACGAATGTTATCAATCGGAGTCAGAGTAGTAATACGGGAGTGTGTCCTTACGAAGCAGAGATTGTGGGTATGAGCGTAAACTAATTTTAAGAACATATCTTATTTACTTTCCACTCCTAAAATGTTTACCAGTCCTTTCTTCTTATAATGTCTAGGAAATTCCAAAATGAGTCTTCACCTAGTTTAAATGCTTCCCTACTAAATGTGTACTGGGGTAGAAAGTATGCGAAATTCTTTTTCTTGGTGTACCTTGAGAGCTTTTGTTTAACCCTTTGCAAAATTCGCTCAATTGGGCTCAATGTAAGCATCTGTTGCAGATCCTACAAAATTTATACTGTGATTGACCGTGAGATGATTCTACTATCTACTAAGTAGTTTCTTGTATGGTGATTAACAGTCGTCCGAGTTCATCCACTAGTCTATTACAGAAAATAAGGTATGGATATCCTCTTTTCCGTTCGGTACTGGGATTAAAAATGACTTTCCATTTTTTTCTTTGCAACCTCCCAAACACCCATTGTCCTTCAACTACCCTCCCAACGTTGTATTTTGGCAAACAAATTGTTAACATTAACTTAGAGGGTAGATGTAACGTAACGTAGCTTTCTTGAAATATCTTAACAAACCTAATTGTTATGTTATTTTGTAGATTTCAGTAATAAATAATAGTCGCCGTTTCTTTTTTACTATTATCTCTAATAAATAAATAAATAAATGAAAAAATGTATTTCTATTTTATTCATAAGATAATAGAATAATAGACTTTTTAAAATCCAGAATATACACTCATAGAAGTAAACATTCTTTGAGCTCAGCAGTAAACTTTTGCTTCAAAAAGAAATTTACAGCTTGAAATATTTGCTAGACACTGGTCTAGCGTATGCTCACCTTAAATTTACGAAAGAACGACCGTGTGTGATGTAGATATGTACACTATTTTAGAAAATGATCGAACGTATATATATCAAAATTCTTGTAATACATCACTGAACTTATTCCAAGATTTGTTGATTAATAATAAGTTATGATAAAGTGATTAAGTAGTTTTCCCAAAATTTGGATTTTGTTTTGTTTACGTTGCTACACTACGCAGTATTCTTCAAGAAATCTTTTTATTTTTTTAAATTTACTATAATATATATTTGATATACAGGTAGTACTAGAATAAATTACTACTCTACCAACAAATTTAGATTTTTTCGGATTATATAATACGGATAAGTAATAAGAAACGAATATTTATTTAATTTTGTTAACAGGTCGTAATAAGCTAATTGATGGTTTTATCACTACAGTATACGAGTAGTACAGGTAAGTAAACGAAGACAAAGAATCACCTAAGAACTACAACAGTTAGTAGTGTTAGAAACTTTGAAGAATTTAAACTCCTAAAGATAACAATACGAAAGTATCCCAAAGAATTTTTTTGAAGTGGAATTTCATTTCAATGTTTAAGGAAATTTTGTTTGGAAACGATCCGGCAGAGATGCGGACAGCTCTCAAAATGTACACTGTTTGTGTTACATATTTATTTTGTCTAGATATTAGACATTAAGAATAATAAAACAATAAAAGGGCGGCAATTTATGTAGCGGTTCAAATATAGTTAAATCTAACAATTAGAAGCTATTCTTACATAGATTAACTTGTGGTGAGCACAAAAACCGTTTTTTTTCGTTTTCGGTTTTTAGGGAAACCAAAACCGGTTTTTGAAAATAAAAAACAGTTTTTCACCGAAACTAGATTTCACCGAAACCGGTTTTGGTTATCTCCAAAATCGGTTTCGGTTTTTCCACCGAAACCGGTTATTGGTTTTCTTCAATAAACGGTTTGTTTTTTCTTACCGGATCCAATTTCGGTTTTCTTCCAAATCGGTACCGTTTTTTCTAAAATTGGTTCTATTTCTGATCAGAACAGTGTTTCGTTGTTCTCCGAAAATCCATTCTGTTTCCACAGAAATAGTTTTGTGTGTTTTCCAAAAGTTTTCATCGAAACCGCTTCGGTGAAAATCCGAACCGGTTTTTGGAGAAAACCGAAATGTCAGTTTTCGGATTTCGGTTTTCTAGAAACCGGTTTCCGGTTTTCATAAAAACCGGTTTTGCCCATCCCTAAGACTAACCTCTACTAGTGATCTAAGTAATTTAACACGTTCGCTGCGTTACGAATCACCGGTGGCTCCTGCGATACTTCATTTCTTTGCGGTGCGGGTGTCGTCATCTGTGGAGAGAAGCTCAAAGTAAGATCTGTGCACGAGTCACTGCTGACTCGTAACGTGCACATAGGCAAACCTTCAACGTGACACACGGTGACTCATATAGCACTGAGATAAAAAAAAATCAGTTTTATACTGCCTCAGCGAATGTGTTAAGGGATCCACAAATAATAACAGAAATTAACTCTAATTTTGGGGGGTAGGAACGTTTGTAGCATTACAAAACATAGTTTCTCTGAATAATTCTGAAATGCTGAAATGGGTATTACAGTAAAATACCGACTTTCAATACTTAATTTAGTAAATAATTTAAAATTTAAATTTATCAAAGATCTACTGAAGAATTTACAAAATTTAGAACATTACTTTGCAGCTCAAAATTTCGCGAACAGACCAGTATATAGCCTAGGTCAGTAGCTCTCAACCTTTTCAAGCCTAGCACTCCTTAGATGCATTCTATTATCCTGAGTGCCCCTCCCTCGACATATTAACCATATCTAGGAAATATTGTTTCTATAATTTATCTTACATTAGCTATCTTTTCCATTACATCTCCTTCTTTTGAAAATCTCCCAATCTTTTCCATTTCTTTTTTCAAACATTCATTTGTCCTTCATGCTTTCCAAAAGAAAGAGACCAACGGGCCCTTCCTTTCACCAACTTATTTAAAAGTTATAATAACCTAAGAACATTGATATAAAACTCAAGATATAAATGCATCAAACATTTAGGTTTTAGTAAGTAGCTGTTCAAAAGAAATACTGAACAAACGCAAACTACCGTTCACAATTTTTGAATGTTAAATATTTTATCAAAGAATTTAATTTTTTCAATTGTCTCTCAAACACTCCCCCTAAATAGTCTACTGACCCCCAATCACAGACTTTTGTTCCAGCATTCCGTTCGGAAACGAGAAAGCTCTCTAGGGAGAGTTAACGCCCACGTTAAGGACCAGTGGGCTGGGTGAAGTATGTAACCAACACAAACACTGAATTTCTTTTTAAATGTTCCGCCTTAGAGAGAAGTTTAAGAAATACTGCGACAGAAACTCGACAACTTGCGATCGACTTCGGTTCCAGCTACGGGGTCGTTACGTCGAATTAGTGTAAATCCATCAGCTGGTAACCTACTATACAGTACGGTATAAAACACAATTTTGATAAATTGTCAGCCTACCATTTAGGCTGCAATTACACTGTATTAGTATTTACTGTTACAAAAGCATTTATATTTCTATAATCTTACAGTTAGTAACAGTAACTTCGCTATATCCGAGATATATTTATATTTATATTTATATTTATATTTATATTTATACTTATTATTATTATTATTATTATTATTATTATTATTATTATTATTATTATTATTATTATTATTATTATTATTATTATTATTATTATTATTATTATGGGCGTTGACAATGTAACAATAATCACCTAACCCAACCTGCAACACTGGTCGTAAGTATGGGTAGTCGTAAGTTGATCACTAACTGTATTTGCGAATGCTCATCCTATTTATAATAACAAAATATTTCAATGTGAATCACGCTCATTCCAAATAATTAATATTTGCGCTAATAGGCTCTCTCACTTACACTGCCTGCCTGGTGCCAAAAGCTGACGCTAGCTCTATTACTTGCTACTCAATGATTTAATTCAACAGTGTTATGTGTAACAAAGTCCCTAAAAAACAAAATGAAAATTAAAAATAAATAAACGAATTATTTGTTAAACATAAGCAATAAGATCTTTTAACTAAGCACTATTTCTACGTATAGTGTACAGTAGAGGCAGCTAAAGGTTTAATTGATCAATTTATTTAAAACAAAATAAAAGAGACAATACAATAAAACCGTAGTGACAACTAATTTAGCAGAAGCTTATAATTGAGTTGATTTTGAGTTTAACGTCCCTTTTCAGCAGCGAGGCTATATGAGACGTGGACCTACTGATTAACCACATGAGCTCCCTCCGGGAATCGAACCCGGGTCTCCCGCGCCAAAGGCGCGTACGCTAACCGCTTAGCCACGGAGGAGCTCCAAGCTTATAATTGAAAGGAAGCTTTTGGGTAAAAATATTACAACTCATTGGAAACATCTCTATTTGATAAAAAGAATTATCCCAAACAATGTAAACAGGATTGCATGAATAAATCTAATTTTAATTAGGATGAATTGAAAAACTTTCAGGTATTTGTATTGTGATTCCGTCCATTCAAATCAATATAAAAAGAGAAATGACTTAGGAACGTATGCAGAAGATGGGTCCTGCAGGTCCGGATCAGATTCCCCCTAAATCCAAACTTTTCTATAAACTTGGACTAATATTAGGGATTATTTTATAAATGTTAATATAGGACTAATTTATCCTTGTATTGAATTTCGACCCAATGTAAAGCTTTGGACTCCCCGAAATAAGTTCCTATACGTGCAGACCTGGCCAGATTGTAGTTAGATTTTCAGAGATAGAGACAATTATCACTTTTGAACAATAAAAATTACATTCCATTTTGTAGCTTTCTAATTATTGACTTGAGGGTTGGTCAAATATATACAAAGACCAAAATTCAAGAAATGTAATGACAATAAACATCCAGTGTAGGACAAATTTCGAACAATTAATTTTTAAAAGAGCACAATTTAATATCATAGTATCAGGGGCGCCCAAAGAAAATTTTCTAGGGAGCATCTCAATGGTTGCTATATTATGTCTGGCATTTCTGGTATTTAATATACGTAGTTTGTTATATAGCGTATACATTTTCGTGAGCCAGGGGGGGGGGAGCACTTTCGGATGCCCATGCATAGTATACTATTATTGGTTGTAAATCATTATAACTAAAATTGACTTTCATTACTAGGAAGAACATTTCTAAACAAAATAATGAATTAAAAGAAAGATTAAGATGTCATTCGACATAGGATAGAAAAAGGCAATAGCATTTAGAAAATGTGATAAAGTTTCTATTAGTCTAGGCATCGGGACTTAAAAATTGAGTTCTAAGAACAAATTATGCAACAATTTGACATCCGACATTTTTTGAATATATACTCATCACTGATCACAAAACTGCCGGATTCCAGAAAAAACACCTCACGGGAGGGGATGGGGAAGGGAAGAAAGCCAAAATTTTAGCCGTTTCTATTATTCACTATATCTCCGTCACTATTGGAGCTAAAGCCTCCAAACGTTTTTCATTTTGTTTCTCTAATTGTCTTCTACAATTTAATTCACGTTCATTTTTGAGCTAAATATGATAGTTTTCTTGTTATTTTCATTTTTACTCAGTATTGGTTGCGCGTGACGTCAGTTTCTTAGCCACAGATTCTTTACAAGATCGAATTCGGAAAAATGTTTTCTCTAAAATGTTTTCGTCATTTTATACTCTTTCAAAAAATGTACACTTATATTATGGTATGACTAATGGTACCTGAGTTATAAACGACTTTATTCTGTCGTGTGCGAAACTGATCATGGCGCGGCCCAAAAGTTACCTTCCCATAAACGGTAGATATTAGCAGCTGATGATGATTAATATATACATAATCTTGTCTGCCTGCAAGTATATAATCCTGACGATTAAGTCTGTCTATAATCTAGTTAGAAATATCCATTTTTCAGAACTGTTGGCTGCTGTTCTCATGTTGCTGCTATTGTGTATTATTTATCATATGCGAGATACTTATCGAAAATCATTCGACCAGCTGAAATACTCAGTAAAATGTTCACTAAAACCGAAATTATTCCAATAGTTGACGTAAACAGTGATGAGGATTAATTTCTTTTAATTCATTCTTTATTTGATCATATTAAACACACATATACGGTAATACCATCGAAACAAATTAAACACATAAATACCTATTAACAACAGGCATATTATTAACCAACTGTCACAAAACAAGAACAATTACTAAACAAAGATCTATATATATCACAGAACACTGATTATGTGCAAAATTAACACAAAATGCGGGAATGTATACTTTCAGTTGATGGCCTAGCCAAGGGTGGTGTGAACAGGGTCGAGAACCCCCTTCATCCTCAGAGACCAATTAGCACTAAGACAAAAAATATTTGTTATAATAAGATTCCCATGTTATAACAACTTCATTCCCCCATTCAAAGGTATTGGTTATCCTAGGGTGTAGTGTGTATCATACGTATACCACATAAATGCTGACCTATGTACATTTGCCTTTTTTCACTATGAGGTACACATGTAAACAAAATGAAAGCAATATATGTTGTTAGGGACCCTCTCAAGAAAAAACTGGCAAACAATTGTGGGTATCCCAGTTAGTCTTCCACTATTTTTTTTTTTTGAAGATTTCAAAAAAAAATATTGACCAATTTTCAACCCCAAAAATTTTCCAAAAAAAAAAATATTTTCCGACTTTTATCTTGTTGAGAACACCTAACATTTTTTCTTCCATGCAAATCGGTTGAGCCGTTCAGGAGAAAAAAAAATAATTTCAATTTTCCTTCCCCCCCTTCCTAACACCCCTCCAAAAGCGCTTGGGGGGCTGAAACTTTTGGAAACCGAGTTTCTCATAAATGTTATTCGATCCTGTAAATTTAGTGCAGATATGCTTGGGGGCAGCTTTCACATGCTTATTCTGCTAGGGTCTTTGTTTTGTTTAATTGCTACTGTGAATAGGAGTATAGTACTTTTCAAAGAAACGTAGGTGGGCAGGATTTTTCTTTTTTTGAAGACTGACGTGGTGTAACCATACTGGCTCTTGATTATTTCGTTTCGTCTGCCTGATTGTATTAAATCTGCTCTCCTATATTTCCGTTTAAGTTTAAAAATTTCTTATTTTATTTGTCCAAGTTTCCCAACTACAAATGGACACTTGATATTTATTTTTTCATCCTTTCCATTAAAGAATTTATGTTTCACGAATTTTAAATTTTTACACTGAAATTATATACAAACAACTACTTTTATTCTCCTGGACATTTTTGTAATTTAACAAAACTATTGAAAAATTAATTAAAAGTGTGTAGCATTATTCGAATGTAAATTTAATTCTCTTATAATAATTCCTTGTTTACCTTGTACAATTTCAGTGATATGTACATGTACCTCTGGTGCATGGGACCTCGGGTTCAAACACTGCTCCCGCCAAGTAAATTTTTTGGTCGACAAACACCATGTGCGTGGGATTCCTCGGGGTTGCCCCGTTTTCTTTCACTTCCTTCTTCATTCCACCATTTCATTCATTTCTCATCATCACCGTCTGCTTTAGCCTATCCGGCATATCGTGGGACGTAAAACTCAAAGAAACAATGCTAAGACAAACTTATGTTTATATATATATATATATATATATATATATATATATATATATATATATATATAGAGAGAGAGAGAGAGAGAGAGAGAGAGAGAGAGAGAGTAAAGGATACAAATATGGAATAGTACTACTAATATGGAATACCGACCTATAGCGGATATATGGTGCTGCCGCGTAGGGGTGATAGGTGCAGACTGTTATAGAGCTACGGATATTACGCCACACCTGAGTAGAAAGTGTTAGACGAAAGAACCAGTGTGATACAGCTGTTGATACTTTTTTCTGGTTACTGAGTTTTCTGTAGGTAAGTTTTCAGTGGAGTAAATTTGATTCTTAATGAAGTTCAATTGTTGTCACTTTGCAGTCTGAATTTCGACAAATGTCAACGATCATTTTTGTACAAAGCACAAAAGAGTTGAAGTGTTTTGTACATTGCTACATCATGTGACATTCCAAGGAGGCAAGGATATAAATATGGAATACCAATGGGGTGATAAATATGGAATAGTATTCCATAATTGTATCTCTCACTATTTTCTTTTATTTTTCCTCTTTATTTTGTATCATACATACATTCCTTCATCCAAAAAGAAAGAGTGTCATCAGAAACAATGGGCAAGCAGTCATCTCCTACATCAGAAGTAAGTAAATGGTACACCTAAAACAGGCCAAATATTATGTTCCCAGATCTACTCGATTTATGTTTGTAAATTAAAATCCGCACTTTATACTTTAGGAAGTTGCCAAAACAATACTTGGACGCAAAACTGTATTACCTATAGAGTTGGAAAATCCGCTAATTTAAATTAGTGGAATATTTATTGCTAATGGAAAAAATATTAGTTCTTCACGAAGACAACGCTAAGAATATGGCAGAAGAGGTATAAAAATAAATGGCTGACTAGTCCTGAGGAAGTAATACCAGTTCGAAATCCTAGAAAGCAGTTGGGCAGTATCGGAAGAAAACCAGAACTAGCTGCAGTTTTGACATCTTCACCATATAAGAATGATCTTCAGCAGCAGGAGAAAAGAAACCCAACAGACAACAAACAGAAAATGAAAACCCAGATAATAAACAATACACGTATAGGGCAAGGAGAACAGTACAAATGAGCCCACAGCTACCTCAAGATATCGTGAACTAAGTAACAAACGTCTAAAACGACACAGAGAGAGCTCTTCCAATTCATCAAAAGAATATGAAATCAATTTCGAAGACTCGTCTTTAGACTTTTCTCAGCCAGACGATGAAGCTATCCCAATAGTTCTGATGCCGAATGTCTCTTGCGGTGAAAAATTCTCACAAGATAATCATGGAGAGCAATGAGTAATGTGTTTTATGTGTGAATTTTTATAACGACTCTATAGAAAAGCGTCGTCAACCTGGTTCGTCTTGTAAAATATCAGTTACGAAGCGATAATTACTTTTCTTTATGCAAAAATCAACTCAGATATTCAAAGATTATTAGTCTCACCTTTATTGCTTGATATGTCTTAAATATTCTTTTTAAGACCGTAAAATACATAAATTTACTTGACTAGGTCAACACATAACATGTACATAGCCACAACTATCCCATAATAATCTCTTACATATATTAAAAACATTCTTCTTTTCTGTTAATTCAAAATGAACATTCTACTAAGTATATTACATATTTATGAGCACTTTTTGCCCACGGTACAGGTAAATATTATACAAACTAAAGTATTTCGTTATAGAAAATGTCGCCCGACAAAGGGACTGAATATAAAAGTCATGAGTAGGCTTGGCTTTTATATTCAAGAACCACTGGTCTGATTAGATTAATGTTCGTACATTACATATGTTCTTTATATTTTGATCACACCTCGTATATATCTTCATTATTTTTTTTGTTTAACCCTCATATATATATAAAATATTAGTTATTATCATTCACATAAATACATTTACAATAAATCTTTGATTTCATTAATATTTCTCTTTTATTACATTATTATTTATTCTTTATCATTAAAAACATCGTCGCTTAGAAATATAATTAACGAGGGTGAAACACAAATTATCAAGATTACTAGTTTCGATCATTATTACAAACGATGATGTGACAAATAATATTTATTCTTTTCGGGCGCATTGTATAACAAATAAGTTAGATGTTGCAATTGTAATGTATACATAGTAGCACTAAGATGTCATAAATAAAGAAGAATTTCATTCAAGGTAGTTATTGAATAATGGATTTTATAGAATGGATCTTATTCTTAACATAATCTTTGACAATTAAACACAAATCAATCTGATATAAAGTAAATTTTTTTGCCTTTAACTAATTATAAATTGAATAATGATTCTTCACATTAATAAGAAAGAATAAAAATTAAACATAACCTACGTTTGAATAATCAAATGGAAGTAAATAAATTTATTTTACAGAAACAAAAGACACCTTTTTGTTATTAAATAAACACATTTTTCATTATTATTGTTATTTTTCATTCTTATTTATTTGATCAAGAATGTTGGGTGCTACTAACTCTTTAACTAGATGCATTTCAAATATTTATAACCATCGTTTTCATTATTAATATTAACACAAACTTTAAAACGAAAATTCACAAGAATCTATAACCAACATGGGTTTAACCTAATTTCGTTAACGGTAATCATGTTACATTCGCACTGGCATATGAATCTAATAAAGTGCATTGTACCGCACAATCGTGGTTAGGTTCTACATTAGGTTGTACATGTCTTTCATCGTGATTTGAATTTGGATACGAAGTACCATCTCGTGAACAATGATTATGTCTATACATAGGATTGATACCATCTCTAGGATTTCGACATGTATTTCTATTATTTTTGTGTCTACTTCGGTTGATTAGGTTAGGCGGATTCCTTACATAGCCTTGTCTATTTTGTTCATTTTGATTGCTAGAGTATACTCGTCTTAGGTTCGGTTCATTATTATTCACACTTCGGATATTCAAATTCCGAACAGGGACCAAATGATCAGAATTATTCTTATTTTTACCCATTCCTGATTGTGTTAGATTCATAGCATGGTATTGAGTTTCGTAGCATTGTACAAGCATTAATAAATGACTGAAACTCATACACTGTGTGGAAAATAAGATCTGCTGTAATTTAAATGGAAGCAAATTGCGAATCGATGCAATTATTCTTGATTCCGATTGCAAGGGATTAACAACCTTTAATTCATTATAGACATTTATAACAAACTCTACAATAGATTTGTGCAATCGAGGATTGAAATGTTGATTTCTAAGAGTGGCATCTCTGTTTGCCAGCAAAAAGTCATTTTCGTAATTCGCGATCAATGCCGCTTTAAATTCCTCATATGTACTAATGTGATCACGTATTGCCTTAAACCATAAGGAACAAGGTGGGAGTAATACATGGGGTATTAATTTCATGTATTGTGATCGGTCGATAGACATTATATTACATTCGTCTTGGAATTTCTCTAAGAAAGAACTAGCATTTTCATTGCACTTACCACTAAATTTACTCATGGCTTTGATTTCGCTCATCTTGACACTTAGCTTTACCTTTCTTTTCTCACTCCTTGTTCTTGTGGTGTGATTGTTCCGGTCCGTAGCGTGCTGTGTCATGATACCATTTATATTTCGTTCATCAGTGATCTTCGGACAATTTTCCTCTAATATAATATCCTCCTCAGATTCCGGCGAAGGCGTATTTATATCCGGTGATTGGGGAAACTCGAAGCGATCACTGCCCAGATTATTGCGATAAATGGTGTCTCTAGCCTGTAACGTTTTAATTTCTTCCTGCATAGTAGCCAACTGGATCTTTTGATGTTTAACGGAAGATTCTATTAACGTTAAATCCTTTTTTACAGCACAGATTTCATGATTTTGATGATCGTGCTTTTCTTGACACTCATCGGCTAACCTTTTTAACTTCTCTTCAAACTGCGAGGATATGTCGTTCATCACCTGGACGATTGTTTGTTTCGTATCGTCTGATTTCAGTTCTATCCGTTCTATTCGTTTACTTAATTCTTCATACTGCTTGCTAGCTTCATTAAATTTCAGTTCTATCTTCTTTTCCATGGTCTGGTTAGCTTCATAGAACTTCAGTTCTATCTTCTGTTCCATGGTCTGGTTAGCTTCATAGAACTTCTGTTCCATGGTCTTGTTAGCTTCGTTGAATTTCAATTCTATCTTCTGTTCCATGGTCTGGTTAGCTTCATAGAACTTCTGTTCCATGTTTGTGTTAGATTCATTGAGCTTCTGTTCCATGATTTGTTTTATCTCAGTCGTCATTTGCATAATTTGTCGCTGCACAGCTAACAAAAGTCGATCCTCAGATGACAAACTTGGTGTTGCACTACTTTCACCTGGATTACTGGTATTAGATTCCTGTTGCACTATTTCACTATCCATTTTTCTTTTGATGACCTTACCGCTTCGTAATACGGTTAAGTTCGTATTCATAAATGGTAATATCCAAGTAAATTCAGCCCTACTTTCCTTCTTCGGGAACTGAATTTTCAAAAGATCCCGGGTTTGGTAAACCAAATTTTTATAACGACTCTATAGAAAAGCGTCGTCAACCTGGTTCGTCTTGTAAAATATCAGTTACGAAGCGATAATTACTTTTCTTTATGCAAAAATCAACTCAGATATTCAAAGATTATTAGTCTCACCTTTATTGCTTGATATGTCTTAAATATTCTTTTTAAGACCGTAAAATACATAAATTTACTTGACTAGGTCAACACATAACATGTACATAGCCACAACTATCCCATAATAATCTCTTACATATATTAAAAACATTCTTCTTTTCTGTTAATTCAAAATGAACATTCTACTAAGTATATTACATATTTATGAGCACTTTTTGCCCACGGTACAGGTAAATATTATACAAACTAAAGTATTTCGTTATAAATTATGGTCCCACGTACAATGTTTTGGATATGACCGAGGATGTTGTTATATTTGTGAGTTTTGTAAATAGATTATTACAAGTATTCCATATTTAGACCCATTTACGTAAACAGAAAAAATCGCATGTTTTCAGTAAATCATTATCTATCTTAGTCTTATTCATGTGATGATTGTAACTCCTTAGTGCTGTAGTAAACATTCTACTTTACCTTTCAAAGTATATTTTGCTGATATTTTCAGTTTTGGTGATTCGTCTATTTTCTAAATGTGGGCAATAGAGGACGATCCATTCAGAACTGCTGTAAATTATTCGTAATTTTATTTATTTGTTTGTATTCATTCTGGTGATTTCGAATTTTTTCAATATATGAATTTCTATTTATGTAGAACAAATTTATTATATAATTTCTTACACGTAGTATTCATTTGTTAACTTGAGCAAATCTTTACCTTACAATCAGACCTACTTTTAAGTATAAAATGGATATTAGTTTCAGCCTATAGCAATTTTGAAGTATCGATACGTTGTTATCCACATTGATAAATAATATTATGATGTATACAATACGTTATAAAGTGACTATTTTATTGTTACAGAGGCATGGATATTTTCAGAAAGAAGAATTACAGTGAGTACATAGGAATATGAAACAAGTTTACTAGTTCTAGGTCGTTCGTGATAAGTTTCACTTTTACCCGAGATACCTTATTCAAAATTAATTAATTTTAGAAATTTCTTTTTTAATGACATATACTTCACTACTTTTTCTTGAATAATTTTTAATTTTTTTTTTATTTGAGATTACTCTGTAAGGACAATAATCCTATTTAAAAATGGCAAACATCAATGCGGCAAGCCAATTCATTATAGTAAACACCCACTCTTATAGGTGTCGCCACCTGCTCTAATTCTTATATGCCTGACGCTAATATATGCCACTAGCATGAAGACAATTCATATTTTTAAAACTACTATATGTAGATTTAATTCCAACTTAACCCTGGAATATACAGGGGGGGGGGAGTGCTGAAGCATCCCAGAAGTTATACTTATCGTCACTGTGGCGCTGTTCTGAGGTACATTGGTTGGTGCTTCCGTGTATCCTCATTCTGAAGCGTGACATTCACGGTGGTGGGTGTGAAGTAAATTGTCTCCTTTCAGAATAGAATATATTCAAAAGGTGGGGTTCTGCAGTACCCCATCTGTGTAGTTACGTATGTGAAATTCAATTTTTGACGAAATTTGTTTTAGGTACTTTGCGTGCATATTTGTTTAATTGCATGATTGCGAAAGTGAATGCAGGTTCAAGCAAGTTTACAGACTCTGTACTAAATACGTTAGAAAAAGAAGATTACACTAGTCAACAAGATTTTCGCACAGAAATGGAAATACCTGATTCTAATAGAACTTTTCACGTAGAATTCGAATCCGCAATCTGTTTTTCTCCATCACTCCCAGTTTCCCCGTGACAATGGGATTTTCGGCAAATCTCCCCTCTAATTTTCTTTCTCTCTTTCTTTTCTTCTTTTTTTACAATTGTTGTACCTGTAGCTCGGGTACCCTTAGGTATATAAACACACAAATTATATTGTGTATTAGCATGATTTATAACTTACTTAGTAAGCCCCCTGAGTTTCATAAGAATCTCATTATTCTTTCTAGAGAAATAAACATATTTATATAAAAAATATCCCAGTGTACTGTTCATTTTACCATATTCATTAGTGCAGATAAAATCACATATAACTTCCACGAAAATTACAATATAAGCACGGTTTATACCTCATTGGACTTCCAATAAAACATATTTTCAATGATGTGTAAACCATGTCGCCATTTTGTATGAGGGAATTTCTAGAGGGATTTTGTGGGAAATTCCCTCCAAAAAGTAGTTTATAAGATTTTTTTGTCTCAACTTGCTATTTGTATATAGTGATACAAAAACAGGAACTGCACTAGAACATAGTTTTATATCTACTTAATAAATAATGTTAATTTCATGTAAATCGCATTATTCTGTCTCGAGATATAAACTATTTTGTCTATTTATAGGTAATAAAGAATATATTATTCAAGACTTTTACCAAACACAAAAACCTAACGTTGACGTATTATTGTTAGCACATAGATGGATACCCAAATACAAGTACAAATTCACGCATGCTTTCTGTGGAAAATAAGTCACTTTATAATATTTTGATCTGGCAACAATGCATAAAAAAATTGATAACTCACGTAGCCTGATGACTGTTAGTAGCGTTGGGTGACGGTCCAAGCTGAACGTGTTTTAGATGTGGCCGCGTGTAAGTTGAAGTGTTTGTGCATTGTGGAGTTCGAATAGATTCTGTTGTGTGGTGATGCACTGAGTTAGATTACGTTTGTGCCGCTTCATGATTGATTTAGTGTAGATTCGTATGTGTGTGTTGTTTTGTGTGTGTGTGATACCTTACAGGATACAAGATGCCGAGGAAGTGAGTAAATCACCCGGACAATTTCTGTTATGTATGTGGGGAGCTGACATTTAAATCGCAACATCGATGTTTTACTCCACTTGTGAGGAAGTGTTATCAGTTATATTTTTGATTGCTGTGTAGGAGACCAAGATAAGAATTGGGATCCTCACTACATTTGTTGTACTTGCGTGAAACGTCTGACTGGGTGGGCAAATGGTGAACGAAACATGAACTTCGCAGTACCGATGATCTGGAGGGAATCAAAAGATCATTTTCAGACTGCTACTTTTGTATGACATAGATGAAAGAAATAACCAGTAAATCTAAGCACACAGTACAGTACCCTAATTTGCCATCAACAATTAGGCCAGTTCCACACAGAGCAGAATTACCTGTACTAGTACCTCCTGCTCATCTTACAGTAAATGAGGATTACATACTTGAGGCAACTACTGAAGTTCCAAATGAAGATGATCCTACTTATGTAGGAAGCACATCTACATTGGATCCCCATCTGATAACTCAGGGTGAACTAAATGACCTCGTGCGGAATTTAAAACTCTCCAAGATACAGGGAGAACTTGTTGCTTCTAGACTTAAAGGCTGGAATCTGTTCCATCGTGACACTAAAGTGTGTACTTTTCGAAACCGTCATACAGAGTTTCAAAACTACTATTCTCAAGAAAATGAATTAGTGTATTGTAACAATGTCTGTGCTGTGATGGATACACTCGGGCATGCACATATAAGTACAGAGTGGAGATTGTTTATTGACTCTTCTAAAACTAGTTTGACGGCTGTCCTTTTGAACAATGGCAACAAATTTCTTTCAGTGCCTTTAGCTTATGCAACTAATATGAAGGAAACCTATGAAAACATCAAAATAGTGTTAGAAAGAATTCAGTATCAGAAATACAAGTGGACCGTTTGCTGTGATTTAAGTTGTTTCTTTGTTAATGGGTTTGCAGCTTGGTTATACGAAATATTGTTGTTTCCTCTGCGAAAGGAAAAGCAGGAACAAAGCAGAACATTACATCAAGAAGGAATAGCCAAAGCGTGTATTAACTCCTGGACAGAAGAATGTTGTTTATTTCTCACTGGTGAGCCCTGATAAGATAATTCTACCTCCTCTTCACATGAAGTTGGGGCTCTTCAAAAACTTTGTTAAGACAATGGACAAAAGTAATGCAGGATTTTGTTACCTCAAGGAAAAATTTCCTCGGGTTAGTGACGCAAAAATCAAAGAAGGGATTTTTGTAGACCCCCAAATAAGATGTTTCATTCGTGACCGAAATTTGAGGATCTCTTAACTCCGGTTGAGAAAGCAGCTTGGTGTTCATTTACCTGTTTAACAGAGAATTTTTGTAGGAAACCAGAAAACCCCAAATTACCGTGAAATTGTGAGTGATTTCCTGCAACCATTCAAAGAAATGAGTTACAACATGTCCCTTAAGTTCACTTTCTAGACTCTCACCTGGATTTCTTTCCTGAAAACCTTGGTACTATTAGTGATGAGCATGGGGAACGTTTACATCAGGACATTTTCTCCATGGAGAAGAGATACTAGGGACAGTGGAGTTCACAAATGCTAGCTGATTACTGTTGGACACTCAAAAGAGATGTTCCAGAAGTCAAACACAGAAGAAAGTCAAGTAAAACCTTTGTGGTGAGCACAGAAAGGAGGTCTGCATTTCGTTATATACGTTCAAAAATACATACAAACTACTATTGTGTATTCTTGTAAGTGATAAAGTGAAATAAATATGTAAGTTCGTGTATTATAATTTTAATAGCGTTTCATTAGATGGGGTGCGCTGGGACCCCACCTGTGTATTCCAGAGTTAAATTGTTTCAATTTAATCATTTCAAAATAGAAATTGAACATGAACATAATATACTTATTATTATTTAAACAGACGGTAACAACATTTAAATTTGAAGCACTAATATTAATCTATATTGATTAGATAGCAAACTCAAAACAAACATAAATGGTTAAAGTAAAAAATAAAAAAAGAACTTAACTATTAGAGTATTTAATTAAGGGCGATTTTAGCTTATTGTAAACAGTGGAGCGAAAGCTGGAACTAGTTATATGTAAACTGATGATCTTAATTCTTTTACTAAAATGCCATCTATCCTTTATAAACCCTTTTTAACTATCTCTGATGCACGTAGGGCTGCCAGATATGAGTTTTTTCCTGTAAGTTTTATGTTTTTTGGCACGTTTTACGATATATATTTTTCTTATCGCCGTAAAAATGATCACAACAGCCTTTTAAATAAACAAAACAAATCATAGATCTGAAGATTTTGAAAATGATTTTATACGATTTTGCTGGTACGTTTCTTTTTTTTAAAAAAAAAATTAAAGGAGCTGATTTAATATTACTGTTAACAACGTAACCCAACGAGAACTAATAAAGCAGAACTTTCACGTATTTATGAATTTTGGTATATCTTGCAATCAGGCACGCGCCCAGAAATTTTTGTTAAGAGTTGTCCAAGGTTTCATGGGAAGAGGTCCAATATTATTCTCCACCTAAAAAGACGATAAGTATTTGTAAAACATTTCCATATATATTTTCAGGGAAAAAATGACAGAACTAGATTGTTTTTATAAGAGAGAGAATACAGATGAAGTGTAAGATCAAATTTTAATGCTATATCAATCATTTCTCTGTTAAACAAGTATATTTTTTTATTGAGAAGTGGTACAAATCCATGTTAAGTAATTTTTGGGGGTGGAGGCAGGAGGTCGGGACCCGGTGGATCTTTCTTGTGGGTGCACCCCCAGGCCCATATCCAGGGATCTAAAGGGTCTCCCCCCTAAATTTTTGCTGGCCCCCTAAAATTTTCATGGTAGTCTTGCAAATGAACTATAATATGGTGATGAACTATAGAATAATATGGTTGGGTCGGGCCCCCCTAACTTCAGCCGGGCCTCCCTACATTTTTCGGCTGGCTACGGGCCTGTGCATCCCCCTCTTCGCAATTCTATTTTGAACATATAAAAAAAGGTATGGGACTGTTAAGGGATATAATCTTCATTAAAATACAGTTAAAATGCAACAGATATTTGCGTAATATTCTTAGTTGTCTGCATTTGAGTGTAACGTCTCCTTCAGCACCGACGTTAAATTAGGCGATTTTTTATTTTTATTTTTATTTTTTTAAATTTATTTATTTATTTATTTATTATTTTTTGCTAACCGGACCTACCTACCCGCTCAAGGGTTACGCGCTCTATGGGAAGCTTTGTAGTAGCATATTAAGAAGAAATAGGAGTAGTTGTAGTTGGTCTATGGGATAGTGTCATACTTAGTTAACAGGGGTGAAGAAAAAAATTAAGGAAAGATGGTAGGATAATTATACAGTAGTGAGGATTTATTTATTTATTTCAAATATTGTCAGGTGGAAAATTATAATTAGACGATTTTTTTTTGCTAGCCAGAGGTTAGCATCCTCTTAGAGGGCTACACCCTCTTCTAGGTGGGTATATTTATTATTATTTATTTATTATCACAAACCTGGACATTATGATCTATAACGAGATACTTTGTATCGATTCATAATTGCATATATCTCGGGCAGAAAGTGCTTTTACACAAGCACTATACATATTATAATGTTAATTAAAATAATAAAAGAAGAATGTTCTAACATAAGGAATATATATTATTGTTTTGTGGGTTGCTAGGTCGTTGTTTGTTTACTCTCACCTAACATGTTTGATTGCAAGACAGTTTGTGTGAATATACGTTAAAAGGGAATCAAAGAATAAATTATTATTTATCATAAATTAATATTTATCATGGGCTTGTAATTTCATTAAAAAGGTGATCATCTTAGTGTATAGAACATCAGAAGATATTTTAAGGTATAAACGAGTATTGCCATTAGAGATATACTTATATTAACTGGACTAGGGTTGATGGCTACCTTTGGTGAGTCGTTGTAAATTTTTTTTTTATATAACGAGATACTTTGTATCGATTCATAATTGCATATATCTCGGGCAGAAAGTGCTTTTACACAAGCACTATACATATTATAATGTTAATTAAAATAATAAAAGAAGAATGTTCTAACATAAGGAATATATATTATTGTTTTGTGGGTTGCTAGGTCGTTGTTTCTGTCGCTGTAATGCTATTAGAATTCTATCTTCTAGTGTCAACATTCCAGGTGTAATGGGAGCTATATTCTGCTCATTGTTAACACCGTCAACAGTTTCATTCTCTACTGTCTCACCAATCATGACTTTTCTTATGATTACTCTGCCACTTCTAAGAATGGTTGAGTAAGTATTCATGAACCTTCTTATTATGGTAAATTCACCCTTACTTTAAACTTCGGGATATGAATTTACAAAAATCCCGGGTGAGGTAAACCAAAAATTTTACAACGACTCACCAAAGGTAGCCATCAACCCTAGTCCAGTTAATATAAGTATATCTCTAATGGCAATACTCGTTTATACCTTAAAATATCTTCTGATGTTCTATACACTAAGATGATCACCTTTTTAATGAAATTACAAGCCCATGATAAATATTAATTTATGATAAATAATAATTTATTCTTTGATTCCCTTTTAACGTATATTCACACAAACTGTCTTGCAATCAAACATGTTAAGTGAGAGTAAACAAACAACTACCTAGCAACCCACAAAACAATAATATATATTCCTTATGTTAGAACATTCTTCTTTTATTATTTTAATTAACATTATAATATGTATAGTGCTTGTGTAAAAGCACTTTCTGCCCGAGATATATGCAATTATGAATCGATACAAAGTATCTCGTTATAGATCTTTGCGATCATATTCATATAATTGTGGTAAGGTAAACAATTATGAGTTGTTACGTTAAGAATGAAATGAACCTAAATAAAGTGATGAAAATATGAAGAATATGAAGAAAGTAACCACAGAAAATAGATGAATAAAGAAATATAATAATATGGATAGTAACATGTAGAAATATAGATATTTGCATACACATAAAATGAAATTCGAAATACAAATATAAAATATTGGTGGTGTTCAGATCCTTATATGTTCAGCTATGGTTTAGCAAATAATGAAGGTGAGTGATGGAGTGGGGTGCAATACACAAGATAACACATGAGATGTTAACAAGACAGATGAAGTTATCTTCTGCCTAGGGGCTGCTCTAGGCTGATGAAGACATAAGGAGTCCTGTTAGAGACAGAAGGACTTACTCTGCAGAAAATGATGGAAATACATGAAGTAGATGGGCATGAATTCGATAGTCATCGAGTAACAGTAAATCTGGGTGTTCAGGTGGCAGTGTATAGCAGTAGAGAATGAATAGCAGACTGAGTGTGGAGTAGGCATAGCGAGGACGAACAGGATGAAGAGCATGATAGTGCATAGTATCGAGGAGTAATGGCCGGTGAGAATTATATCGGACTGTGATGAACTTCTGTCGAAGGGATTCGAGATGAAATATGATGTCGGGGAATGTGATGAGATTATATAAGTCGAGGGTTGGACTGGGTAAATGGATACGGTGTGCGATGCGGAATGCGTGATGCTCAAGGACATGTAACTTTTCATAGTATGTAGGAAGAGCGGAAACCTTGGCAGTAAAACCTTAGGCAAGGACTGGGCGCATGAAGGCTTTGTATGTGTTAAGAACTGTTTTAGCTTGTAGGCCCCAGGTTTTGCCAGTTAGGCGCTTTAGGAGGTTCAGGCGCTGATAAGCTTTGGCAGCTACTTTCTTCAGGTGAGGTTTCCATGCAAGGTGTGAATCATAAAGAATGCCCAAATAGGTAACGGTTCGAGTTGGAACAATTGGAGTGTCATTAACTGTGAGTGAGAGCAGTGACGGGTTGCGGTGAACTCTAGAGCGTTTTCGGGGTGGTATGAAAGTAATGGCCTGTGTTTTTACGGCATTTATTGAAAGACTCCACTTCCGACACCAACTAGTGAACTTATTAATGGCTTCCTGGAGAGCGTGATTGACCTGGTGGATAGTATTTCCTAAGGCCAAAAAGCGGTGTCATCTGCATATTGAAATAAATACACATCAGGAGGAAGTGCGGGGAAATCGGCCACAAAGATAATATATAACAACGGTGAAAGGCAATGTTTCAGACAATGTTGACGGCAATGTTTCAGACACATGCAGTCGCGTAGCTGACGGTGAATATCTGACACGCTCAGCGTAGTTCTCCGTGTGAATGGGCGATCGTGATCGGCTGGAGGCGTTCGAGATACTTCTTTTGCTATTACAATTTTCTCTGTAGTTTCTTCTTTTCTAACTCCACACAAGTTATACAGGCTTTTTCCGGGAAGTAGTAGGACAGATTTTTTCCCGCTAAAACGTGGTGTAGGAGGAGGATGCTACTGAGCTAGCTGAATGGTGGTGGGTCTTAGCTACGCGCACCAGTCGCCAGTCCTCTCCAAGCCTTTACAGAGTGTACACTGTAAATAAAAATGGTGTAACTTTCCACCAAAAAGGTAGCAGCATTTAGGTTCCACCTCAAGGTGTAAGTGAAGGGTGTAAAGTTTCCATCGGCTGATTTGTTACATCCCAAAGGTGTACAGTATCAAGTTCGCACAACTACACCAACGAGGTGTAAGGTTGCACCCAAAAGTGTTAACTAACACTTGTAAGGTGCTACCTAACACTTTACAAGTGTAACGAACCTGCAAATTTTGCCGCCAAACTATCAACCCTTGGGTGTAAACAAACACCTTTGAGGAGTAACTTCACTGCCTTCACTTACACCCTTAGGTGAAACCTATATGCTGCCACCTTTGAGGTGTAATTGACAAGTTGGGAGGTGCAACTGAAAAGGAAGGTGTAACATTACACCATAGGGTGAAACAATTTTTCTTGTTTCACCCTAGTTACACCTTAGGGTGAAAAATTAGGGTTAGGGTGTAACCTATGAGTTACACCTTAGAGTATAAATGCTTTCTCGCGAAAGGTGTAATGGAACATGCTCCCACCGAAGGTTTAAGAGCAATCTAGAACCATCTCATTGTAGTCGTTGTGCTCAAGGTTCAGAGTGTACCAGAGAAAAATGCATCTCGTGTTCCAAGCTTTGTGAATTAAATATAACAACGTCTATTCCAGCTTTGAATGCAGCATGCAAGAGTTGCTTCAATATAACGTTCTTAAACGTTTCTTAACTGGTTACAATCTTAATAAATACCGGTATGTTAATCCCAGTGATACTAACATTATAAAATGCTATACTTTACCTGTAATGTTGTGTTTCTTTCCAAAAGCGCGTATGATACACGCAAAAAATTATGTAATTCAAGTTATTAGGTCAGCTTCCGGCACTAGGTGAATCAACTAGTCATACTAATTTCTTACACCGCCCTCTATTATTTACAGTTGTCTATATTTCGTTTGAAGACCAACGTTAAAAATATTGATATTTGAAAAAAATACTATATTTGCATACCTGACAATAATATATACTTTCCAGAGTAATAAAACGACTAATGTGAACTTCCTGATTGAGCAGTTTACACCTCTGCGTAATCGTTTACTCTCGAGCCTATTAACTTTACACCCTTTTCAAAGGGTGTAAAGTAACACCTTATGCTTTCCTTACACCTGTATGTGGAACTTTAAAACGGAGAGGGTGTATACGTGACACCTAAGGGTGTTTTATTAACAAAAACTCCTCAAAGGTGCTACATCACACCTAAAAAGGGTACTTTGCGGTGTTTCATTACACCATATGATTAACAGTGTAGATCGAGTTTAAAGTCGCTTTCAAGCTGCTTTGTTATCTCTACAATGAATCTTTTGTTAGAGCAGCGTTATGCGGTGACGTTTTGCGTCAAACTGAGTAAAACTGTTAGTGAGACTCATGACATCATCAGAGCTGCTTATGGAAGTGATACCATGGGTCGATCAAGTGCTTTTCAGTGGCTCAAATTGTTTCGAGAAGGAAGAGAGCAAGTTGAAGATGAGCAATGGTCAGAACGTCCTTCCACGGCAAAAAGTGATGAAAACTCAGCGAAAGCAAAATCTTTTGAACTCTGATCCCAAACGAGTCATTCGCGTCCGTCCAGCAATCGCTGAATCATGGAAAACTTCTCACTACAATGCCCCAAGCCACTTTTGCTGTCATAGACTTCATGAAAAATCGTGGCATCACACAGCTTCCACAGCCACTCTACAGCCCAGATGTCGCTCCTGCAAACTTCTTCCTCTTCCCCCGACTGAAACGAACCATGAAAGGACGGCTCGATCCAGGACGTTCAAGAGGCGGTAACGAGGGAGCTGAAGAGTGTCCCAGTTTTTGCGTTCCAGGGAGCTTTTGGTGATTGGCAGAGTCGTTGGAAACGCTGTGTTGATACAGAAGAGGCAAATTTTGAAAACTATTAAGTCAATGTGTCAAAATTGTGAATATTTTTTAAATCAGTCCTACTACTTTCCGCACAAACCCTGTATATTGTTGACACTTAGTAACGTTGATAGTAATTTTTTTATGTTTTCACTTTAACCTAAACTTCTTTTTCATTCTGTCAAGTTATTACTGTTGACTCAATAATAATACCTTTTCCTAATCAATAAACATTATACCTGATTCACAAAACTATTCGGAAATTCCATGCATGAATTACATTAGTCATCCGGAAAGCACAAAACTTTTCATTCTAGCGTAAGAATAAAATGTATTATTAGCACCAAATAACAAGAAAGAAAAATGTGATACCACAAAACTATTCGGACAGCGATTGGTGGCAACACTAAAATAATACTTTGCACTCCAGAAAGAGGACTCGCATGGTTACTGATACTGTCGAAAACAACATCCAGAAGCTAGTCGATGTGTGTGTGTGTGTGTCGGAGACAATTCCAATGTGCTGATTGGTATAGAAAGGAAAGAATAGAACACTTAATCTGGGTCACCTGATTTTCTACCGTCATACAAAGGGCCAAACTCTGTCGTCAGATTGAGGAAATATTACGAATGAAGGTAAGCACTGGGAACGATATAGTCAAACTTTTCAGCTAGGAGGGCAGGCTCATCCAGAGGGAGGACGCTAAAGGAAGTTTTCCACTAGAGAAGAGTAGTTCATACTGAGGGAAGTGAAGAGTAATCTCTATTTAAGTGCTTTGAATATCATTGCAGAACTTGAAGTAGAGCAGGAGATGGAATTCAGCGTAGAAACTCTTCACAGAGTGATGAGAGGAGTAGATTTGCATGGTCACATCGCGAAAGTGAAGTCAACTAAAGTCAGCCGAAGAAAGAGACAAATTCTCGCTGTAGAACATATATAGAAAAGGACGAGGAATGGTGAAATGGGATATTTTTTTCAATGAATCGAAATTCGATATCTTTGGATAAGATAAGAGAATTATGTAGAGAAAATCCAATGAAGAGTTTCTGTAGAAGAAAATGAAAGCCACTGCGAAGCATGGTTGTGGATATCTCCTAGTGTGGGGCTGTATGTCCGCCAATGGTGTAGATGTCTTGATTTTAGTGATCAGCCGATGATGCCGTCTACCTTCGCATTCTAAAAGACAATTTGAAGAAAAGTGCAGAAAAACTTGGCCTATTTAATGCGTGTATGTTTTGTAAAGATAACTTTCTAAAGCACACATCTCAACCTGTGCAATTTTGGCTGTAATGCAACTGCAAGAAACTGCATCCACCTCTCCAATCACCCGACATTAACATTATGCAAGATCTATGAGATAAACTAGAGAAAGTAGTACCAAAGACGTCCATAAAGTCTGTGGAACATCTCTGAGAAAGATTACTGTAAGAGTGGAAGAAAAATCCCTTCTGATTTCACTAGCAAACTCATTCAAAGTACGCCTATTAGGCTGGAACAAACTCTTGAAAAGGGAGAGCCATAACTTTTTAATTTTGAAATGAAAATGAAATGAAATCTTTGAGTTTTACGTCCCACGGTTATGCCGGTTAGGCTAAAGGAGACGGTGATTATGAGAAATGAGTGAAATGGTGGAATGAAGAAAGTGGGAGAGGGGAACGTAATGGAAAAGGGGAGAACCCCGAGAAAACCCACGAGCACGGTGTTTGTCCACCACAAAGTTCACTTGGCGGGGGCTGGGATCGAACCCGGGACCCCAAGCACCAGAGGTGAACGCTCTACCACTGAGCCACCGCGCCCCCAACTTTTTAATTTTGTTCTTTTGTTATTATTAATATTATTCCCTTACCAAAGTGTCCAAATAGTTGTGTTATATTTTCCTTTCTACACGTTGCTTTATGCTACATATTTGAAAGCAGTAATTAAACTTATTTTGTATACAGACATTCACGGCAATTTCATTTAATTTTCCTGTGTCCGAATAGTTTCGTGACTCACTGTATACATAGTTTATTTCCATTTTCAATAAATCACTCATAGATTGGTTTAAATAAACCAATAGCATCTTTTACGAAAGTTGCTTCTATTACCAGGTACAGTCTCCGAATCAAATAATATGCTAACCCTAGCTTGCAAGTTGAATTTCGAGTAGTGTATTATAAAATTACCATCTACGAGAGTATAATAAGCAGCTCACTTCTGAGTTAATAGTTGATAATTTTGTACCAATTTTTCCGCATTTATCTATTTATTGTTTCTAAATACACTTTTCTGAAAGTCACCAAGTCAGCAATGAGGGTGAATGTGCACTTTTCCAATGTATTTGAAAGTTCTATGACCAAATTTAGTAGCAACATTTACTGTTGATTCACACTATTATCAGTAACTGGTTGAACAGATGAGCAGTGACATCTATGATACACAGTTTCTTACTACAATATCTTGGAGTCAGGAAATTTCGCCCAAAGGAATTAAAGATAACATGTATCTGTCAGGCATATGTCTCTGTGGTAATAGTGTTGATTCCTGCAAACATTTCAATAATAATAATAATAATAATAATAATAATAATAATAATAATAATAATAATAATAATAATAATAATAATAATAATAAAATTTTTTGCTTAATACCTGGCGCAACTAACTCCACTTTGTGTACAAATTATTGAGAAATATTGGCTTTTGTTTATTTCAGTATAATCGCGTTATATGATTAAACGACTTCGCAGAGATACTACGTATGAAACAAGTTAATGAATGGAACTGTGTATCTGTATCATTAACGTCCATTAATTTCCACTCACGTAATGTATAATTACATTTGGATCAAGAAGTGTAACATTGTCAGGGCGAACTCAGTGAGACATTTTAGGTCTTTAGGAATTAGGAAATGACAGACCGTAAAGGAGAATGTTTAAATGTAGTCGAAAAGCTCCTGGTAAGTGCATGTCAGACTATTGAGAATTCGGTAGGGTCTCAGTTTTAATGTCCAATAGTTCATACCTTCTAACTGGATGTCAAAGAGAATCTTGTCGATCTCGTCTGTTTTTATCCTCCTCTAAACAAACTTTCTTAACGTTCCGCTAACGGTACATAGTTCTCGAGTGGTTATGTGAAGACAGATATCTCCGAAATTGTGAAAATTTAGTTATCTAACTACAATGAAAGCCAATATTCTTCTGCATCGGCATGTATAGAGCGATATCACATTTTCTCTGGTTGTGAAGGAACTTAGCTGTGCATCTTGAGGTAACTTGCAATTTCGTGGGTTTTGGTGTGCAAACATATGTGTGTTCTTTCAAATTTGAGATATCTCTCTATACAGTATTTAGTTATAGTGAAAAGAGAGTTATATTGAGAATTATCTCTGTTTGCATTACCACGTGTTGATATGTTTCAATTAGAACGGCTACCTGACAGCGGTCTCTAACACTAGTCTTTATCAGTTCAGTAACCTTTAATAAACATCAACCATTTAACCATTCCATTTAACCATTTAACCAAGTAAACATTTTCATGTGGCATAAAATTGTCTGAAACGGATGCCAATGACATGGGGACATGGTATACAAATATCTTGTAGGATTGGTCCATCAAACAAATCTGTTACAATGTACTCTGGAACATGTTTAGGTCAGAACAAATACACGGCCACAGTTTTATGTATGACAGTAGTCCAGAATTCACATTTAAAAACAACAAATCACAAATTTTGTCCTCACATGTAATGTGATACTGATTAGAGCAAAACTGAGAAGATAACACAAATTGTGGATGCTCAATTGATCCAGAATATTCTTCTAATTATTGTTGATAAACGATAAAATGCTAAGAACTTAATCTTTTCTACATTTACACCAACTTACTTGATAAACTATGAGCGTAATGTATTCAATCTTCATATTCAACATACTGTGTGTAAACATTTCTTGAAAGTTTTTGATCTGATGGCAAGTTTCTATATGAGACCTGTTCATATCTACCAGGCTATGTATAGATACTTTTCTTCAGTGGGTTTGCTAGTTAAAGAGTAATAATTATTGGTGAGATGAACAATTCCGGAATTTTTACTTTCCGGAATCCCGAAGTAAAATCGGAAAAAATTCGGAATTCGGAAACATTCCGATTTCAGAAAATTTTCAGAAATTTTCCAAATTCCGAAATTTTCCAAATTCCGAAATTTTCTAAATACCAGACTTTTTCGAATTCCGGAATTTTTCCGAAATCTGGGAAGTGAAAGTTCCGATTCTGGAAAATTTTGTCTATTCCTAGTTGTCACATTTCTTCTGGAATATTGTTAGACTCCATTAACATAAATATTTCCACGCTTAGACATGCTTTGCTTTTGAAATTGTTTTCATTATAAAAAAAAAAAGAAAAACGCTTTATACAACTTAGTCTCAACATAGGTATACTGCGAACAAATATTTTTGTCCATACTTATCTGATGTTCAGGTCATAAGCTTTATATTTTTTTTAAGACAATTTTCTCAAAAACTTTAAATGTCTTTCTGATTTTGTACATATTTACTAAATAAAAATGTCATTAAAAATCTCAAAATACAACACCTCCGCTTCATTTAAGATTGTAATTATTACGTTAAAATATTGTAATTATTACGTTCATATACACAAAATGAATATTTTATTAAGAACCCTAACATACTGCATAATTTATTTTGCTCAGAATTTTAGAAAGGTTCGTTTACTTCTGTCGTTGTGCTTAACTAAAATGACTCGAAAACAGCTCCAATGTACAATTCATATCGTGAAAAAATATATATATATATGTCATTATTAAATCTAAAATACGACATAGTTAATTTTTGTCTCAAGATCTGAGGAAGAGCATTTTACTAGTATGAAAGGTGCTTTCTTAGTACAATTCTTTCCGATAACGATTATTACATTTTATTTTATAAATTTAATAACTTCCGTCTCAACAACACAATTACATGATATAATTTAAGAATTCTAAGCAAGAAAGCTTAATGTGATGGTATGTACATTTTATTTATTTCTTTATTCCATTCAATTAAATAAAATTATACTTTTTGCTAATTGATCTGTATGATTATCAATATTCATTTAACTGATTACACATAAAAGCGTTGTCTAATATGAAATTAATGTGATATTAATAGTGGAGATTCGTATAAGTAAAACGCAGCATGACGCTTTTTTTAGATCAGTCACCCTGAATGAGGTTTTCCTCATTCATACCAGGCAAATGCCGGGGTGGTACCTAACTTATAGGTCCCAGGCCGCTTCCTTCCTTCCCTTTCCCCGAATAGCGTGCTCGCCGAGGGACATCATCCCCCAAAACGTGACGGACTAAATGGGTTTCGACACCGAAAGCCCAGAAATCAAAATCCTAATCCTAAAGTAACAATAGCGAAAGCATCGGTTAGAACTAATGAGCCCACATCGAGACGACTCTAACAATAATGTTTATGTACCTGCGAACAAGACTAACCTTTGTGAATTGTGTAAAATTAACTACTAGAACAGCGTGATAGTAGAAATTTGATTCATTATTCCTATCAGTTGCGAACATATATTAATTGCTCTCTTTTCATGTAAGTAACGTATACACCGTACCTTTTGGTACCCCATATTTTAGTCATATTTTAGAGTTTCACTTCGCCCCATCTTCATTCATGAATTTTATCTAATAACTTAAATAAAATGAACATAAAAAACATAAAGTAAAGATGATCCCCATTACTATTAATTGATAAAAAATATTATACCAACTAGGCCCTATTAATTGAGCGGCTTGGAAAAAACATAATGGTACGTCACATTATTTTAGTTTCGAGTAAACTCAGAAAGAAGGTTCAACGTTCCCATGCAATTCAGTGCAAACCAGGTGCAGATCCAGGACGGACTTCTTGGCGGTGGGTTGTAATACTACTACTTAGAACTACTTTTAAAAGCTCCAAACTCTGGGATGGGTTTTATTTATATATAAAATGAGAAAGATTCCTCTTCTGGGGGAGGGGAGTCGATTGCCCCGATTGCTCCCCTGGTTCAGCCCCTGATGCAAAGACACATACTAAATAAGATTCCTCTGCTATCTGTAGGAACATTTCCAAATTTAAACTACCCAGGGGTAAAAGTGAGGAGGAACGCGGAGAGACGTCGTACCCCCACTTCCAGAAAATGTCTGTAGCGTCCTCCCACTTTCTAAAAAATTACAATGGGCAAAGATAGGCACGGGGGACGGCTTCACGTCGTGCGTCCCCCTGCCTTTCCAGATCCACTTTTACCCACGAAACTGGTCTACAGTTAAATTCCAACCCATTTCACTTTATACTTACTTGAAAAGTGGGGCTTACCATTATGTAGGCCCGAGTCACTCAACTTTCTTTCTTTCTTTTCTTTTTCTTTCTTTCTTTTTTTTCTTTTCTTTTTTTTGAGAACGTTTGTATTGAACAGATAGACTGCCGCTCATGCCAATTGTGAGTGGTTTTCATAGTAATAATTTAAGACGTAGAATCCAAAGACTCTATTATTTAATATGTTTGTCCATGAGATAAGCAGAAAAATGATCTCACAAGTGGTATATATATATTTCCTTATTTCTCAGATATGATTGATAAGTTTTTTTTTTTTATTTGAGGGTGTGAAGATTTATTGTACAAATTATAACGACTTATCAATAAGATAGTCGTAAACCTGGTTCGTTTGCTGAGATAAAAATCCGAAGTGGTAGTAATTCTTTGGCATAAAAAATTAGCTTCGATATTTAAATACCATTAATCTCACCTTTTTAATAAAAATGACAATGTCTATAAACAGTGTTAAACTGGTTTATTATTTGATATAACTTAAATATCCTTTTCTTAAAACTGTTAAGTACACAAATTCACTGACTAGGTAACCATAAAACATGTCCATATCAACAACTATCCCATAATAATCACTTACATATATTAAAAACATTCTTCTTTTGTTAATATGAAATGAGCATTCTACTAAGTATAGTGCATATGTATGAGTACTTTCTGCCCAAGGTACAGGTAAATATTACACAAACCAAAGTATTTTGTTGTATAAAATGTCGCTCGACAAAGGGACTGAATATAAAAGTCATGAGTAGGCTTGGCTTTTATCTTCAAGAACCACTGGTCCGTTTACATTAGTGTTCTTTACATTGCTTATGTCCAATATATTTTAATCGCACCTTGTATATCTATTCATTATATTTCACGTATACATATATATATATATAAATACATTCATAACAATTCTTTCATTTCATCAATATTTATCTTTAATTACATTAATTATATTTATTTTATTATTATCCATTATATTATTAATATATATTCTTCTTAAAATATCGTCGCTTATTTAATTAATCGTCGGAGAGTGCGATTTCAAAAAAATGTAAAGGACAAACGTGGGTTACAAATAGTATTAATCTTTGCGGGCGCATTAAATAACAAATAAGTCAGATGTTGCATTTAAAGGTATACATAGTAGCACTAAGATGTTATAATAAAGAAGAATATCGTTCAAGTTAGTCGTTGAATAATTGATTTTATAGAATAGAGCTTCTTTTTAACATAATCTTTGACAATTAAATTTTCAACACAAATCAATCTAATATAAATAATCTTTGCTTTTAATCAATTATAAATCGAATTATAATTCTTCACATTAACAAGAAAGAATAAAAATCATTTGAAAATTAATTTTCCAGTTTACCTAAAACTCTATTTAAGCATTTCAAGTATTTTTAAGAATCGTTTTCATTATTGATATTAACACATAAACTTTAAAATGAAATTTACAAGAATCTATAACTAACATGAATTTAACCTAATTTCAGTAACGGTAATCAGGTTACATTCGAACTTGCATACGGTTCTAGTAACGTACACTGTACTGCGCTATCATGATTAGGTTCTACATCATGTCGTACACGTCTTTCATCGTGATTTTGATTTTGGTATGAAGTCCCATCTCTTGATCTCCAATTACGTCTATTCACGTAGTTCGCTGTGTTTCTGGAATTTCGCTCAGTACTTCGACTATTTTTATATCTACTGCTGTTGGGTGATCTGACATCATAATTACCATGATTAGTTAGGTTAGGCGGATTCTCTACATAACCTTGTCTATTTTGTTCATTCGGATTGCTAGAGTATACTCGGCTTAGGTTAGGTTCTGTATTATTCACACTCCGAATATTTAAATTCCGAACAGGCACCAAATGATCTGAATTATTCTTATTTTTACCTATTCCTGATTGTGGATTCATGGCATGGTATTGAGTTTCGTAGCATTGGACAAGCATCAATAAATGGCTGAAACTCATACACTGTGTGGAAAATAAGATCTGTTGCAATTTAAATGGAAGCAAATTTCGAATCGATGCTATTATTCTCGATTCCGACTGCAAAGGATTAACGACCTTTAATTCGTTGTAGACATTTACAACAAATTCTACAACAGATTTGTGCAATCGAGGATTGAAGTGTTGATTTCTAAGGGTGGCATCTCTATTTGCCAGCAAAAAGTCATTTTCATAATTTGCGATTAATGCCGCTTTGAATTCCTCATATGTACTAATGTGATCACGTATTGCCTTAAACCATAAGGAACAAGGTGGGAGTAATACATGGGGTATTAATTTCATATATTGTGATCGATCGATAGACATTATATTGCATTCGTCTTGGAATTTCTCTAAGAAAGAAGTAGCATTCTCATTACACTTACCACTGAATTTGCTCATAGCTCGAATTTCACTCATTTTAACACTTAATTTGACCTTCTTTTTCTCATTCCTTGTTCTTGTTGAGTGATAGTTCCTATCCGTGGCATGCTGTGTCGTCACACCATCTATGTTTCGCTCATCAGTACTCTTCGGACAACTTTCTTCTAGTATAATATCTTCATCAGACCCCGGCGAAGGCGAGTTCATCTCTGGTGAGTGGGGAAATTCAAAGCGATCACTACCCAAGTTATTACGGTAAATGTTGTCTTTCGCCTGTAACGTTCTAATCTCTTCTTGAATAGTAGCTAACAACTGTGTATTTACACGTATGTTATTAGAGTTGTTGCTGACCTGGATCTTTTGCTGTTTAATGGAAGATTCTATTACTTCTAAATCTTTTTTTACAGCACAGATTTCTTGATTTTGGTGATTGTGCTTTTCTTGACAATCATCGGATATCCTTTTTAACTTTTCCTCGAACTGTGAGGATATGTCTTTCACCACCTGGACAATTGTCTGTTTTGTTTCATCTGATTTCTGTTCTATCCGTCTACTTAATTCTTCATATTGCTTGTTAGCTTGGTCGAACTTCTGTTCCATTTCGTCAAACTTCAGTTCTATCTTCTGTTCCATGGTCTTGTTAGATTCGTTGAATTTCTGTTCCATGGTCTGCTTTAATTCTTAATTTTGCTTCTTTATCTCGGTAGACATCTGCATTAATTGTCGCTGTACAGCTAACAAGAGTCGATCCTCTGATGACAAACCGGGCGTTACACTAGTTTCACCTTGGTCACTAGTATTTGATTCCTGCTGTATTGTTTCGTTGACCATTTTTCTTATGATTACTTTACCACTTCGCAATATGGTTAAGTTCGTATTCATTAACTGTAGTAAAAGTAAATTCAACCTTACTCTTCTTCTTCGGGAACTGAATTTACAAAGTCCCGGGTGAGGTAAACCAAATTTTTACAACGACTTATCAATAAGATCTGTCTGTAGCGTCCTCCCACTTTCTAAAAAATTACAATGGGCAAAGATAGGCACGGGGGACGGCTTCACGTCGTGCGTCCCCCTGCCTTTCCAGATCCACTTTTACCCACGAAACTGGTCTACAGTTAAATTCCAACCCATTTCACTTTATACTTACTTGAAAAGTGGGGCTTACCATTATGTAGGCCCGAGTCACTCAACTTTCTTTCTTTCTTTTCTTTTTCTTTCTTTCTTTTTTTTCTTTTCTTTTTTTTTGAGAACGTTTGTATTGAACAGATAGACTGCCGCTCATGCCAATTGTGAGTGGTTTTCATAGTAATAATTTAAGACGTAGAATCCAAAGACTCTATTATTTAATATGTTTGTCCATGAGATAAGCAGAAAAATGATCTCACAAGTGGTATATATATATTTCCTTATTTCTCAGATATGATTGATAAGTTTTTTTTTTATTTGAGGGTGTGAAGATTTATTGTACAAATTATAACGACTTATCAATAAGATAGTCGTAAACCTGGTTCGTTTGCTGAGATAAAAATCCGAAGTGGTAGTAATTCTTTGGCATAAAAAATTAGCTTCGATATTTAAATACCATTAATCTCACCTTTTTAATAAAAATGACAATGTCTATAAACAGTGTTAAACTGGTTTATTATTTGATATAACTTAAATATCCTTTTCTTAAAACTGTTAAGTACACAAATTCACTGACTAGGTAACCATAAAACATGTCCATATCAACAACTATCCCATAATAATCACTTACATATATTAAAAACATTCTTCTTTTGTTAATATGAAATGAGCATTCTACTAAGTATAGTGCATATGTATGAGTACTTTCTGCCCAAGGTACAGGTAAATATTACACAAACCAAAGTATTTTGTTGTAAAATTCATATCATTATAAATTAATTGCATATATGCTACTTTTATCAATAAATCTACTCTATGTATCTTAAACAATCATTTGTAGGGGGTGGACTTGTATTCCTGGTAGTGATGAGCGCAAGAGTCTTGGTCTTGCAGTTTTTGCAAGAGTCTTGCATGCAAGACCAAGACCAAGACCAAGACCAAGACCACGAATAGCGGTGCAAGACCAAGACCAAGACCAAGGTGTGCAAGAACAAGACCAAGACCAAGACCATACCTGCAAGACCAAGACCAAGACCAAGACTCTTGCGCAAGAGTCTTGCACAAGTACTGGTACTACTTGAATTTTTTTATACAATATAAAAAAGGAGAAAATTCATTACATCTTTCACTTGAATATTTTGACTTCAGTAAAAGTGACACTAGAGTGAATGTGTTCCCAGTAGTGTTATGCAATCCGTGTGAGTCGATCTGCCCCTGTAGCATATAGCGTTCGCGTTTTCGCGTTGTTGTTCGCGTTTTCTGTAGATATTGCTCGTTCTCAAGCCACACAGGTATCATCTTGCGCCATGTAAGCTATTTTGGTGGACAAACATCGTGTGCGTGGGTTTTCTTAGGTCTTTTCCGTTTCCTTCTAGTTTCTTCATTCCACTGTTTCAGTCTTTTTTCATCACCACCGTCTCCCTTAGCGTTGGTGCATTACTGTGGGACGTTAAACTAGATACTTCATTTCATTTCAAAGCATACTAGTGGTGTTCTTCTTCCAAAACTGAAGAGAAATGTATATTGAACATCGGTAATTCCGTACACCATAGGTGCTGACTACATGGGTATGGCCTTGGCTATGAGACTCAAGCATCCGTTGTAAATTTTTAATGTGTGCTCATAAAATTAATATCGAAATAACATTTTCATGACATTGACAAAAACTTAGTGCATGTGACTGCAAGTTTGATTTCATGGGCAGATGCTTATACGTTGAATAATTGTTTATTCATATAATTTTTAGCCTCCTTAGGTATACGGCACATCGGGGATTGAGCGATATAACATTACACAACAACAGTAAATCTATATTATAAAATTGAAAGTGACTATGCTTGTGACTCCCAATCTCTTGAACACTCTTGAACCACCAGCTCGAGATCGATCAAATTTTCAATATAGATCAGGTTTGGGCCTGGAATGTTATTTATCAGTTCACTTTGAAGGAACAACGTATGGGAGGAGGAGGAGGGGGAGGTATACAAAAATCAAAATAAATAAAAATAAAAGTGACTAAGTTTGTGACTTAATAATTCTTGAACCACCAGACCGACCTTAATCAAATTTTTAACATGTATGAGGTGCCTAACTGGAAAGTGTTTTATAGTTTCATTTTGATGGTAGAACCTAGGGGAGGAGGAGGGGAGGGGGAGGTATATATAAAAATAAATAAAACTTAACTCTTGAAACACCCGACCGATCTCGATCAAATTTTCAACATAGATGAAGCTCAGACCTTTCACGATTTTTATCATTTTACTTTGACGGTGCAACATAGGGGATGGGGAGGAGGGAGATATATATGTAAAAATAAAAGTATAAGTGACTGTCTTTGTGACTTCATCACTCTTGAACCAGCCAATCGATCTTAATGAAATTTTCAACATAGATGAGGTTCGGACTTGGGGTGTTTTGTATCATATCACTTTGATAGTAGAACTAAAGATAGGAGGAGGGGAGAGGAAGTGTACAAAAATAAATAAATCTTAATAACTCTTGAACCACCCAACCGATCTCGATCACATTTTCAACATAGATGAAGTTCGGACCTGAGATGGTTTCTGTCATATCACTTTGACGATGGAGCTTAGGGGCCGGGGAGAGGAGAGATATTTAAAAATGATCGAAAATGACCGATATTAGAGTGGAGTCTATAGTTTTCGGGGTCGCTGAGATAAACAATGACACTTCCGATGCTGTTTAAATCCAAATTTAGCCCCTAGCTTGGCGGTGGGAGGAGAGATATCTAAAAATGATCGAAAATTAATATTAGTGTCGAATTCATAGTTTTTGGGGTCACGAAAGTGAACAGTGATACTTCCGATCCCGTTTAAATGCAAATTCAGCACCGCAACTTGGGGAAGGGGGAAGAAGGAGATATATATAAAAATTATTGAAAATGACCATTATTATCAATGTCAAATTCATGGTTTTCGAGGTCATTGAGATGAACAGTGACACTTCCGATGCCGTGCCTTGCAACATGGGGGAGGAGGAGATATATAAATTTATTGAAAATGACCGATATTAGTGCCGAATCCATAGTTTTCGGTGTCTCTAAGATGAATAGTGATGTTTCTGATGCCGTTTAAACCCAAATTCAGCCCCGCAACTTGGGGAGGAGGAGGGGAGAGAAATATAAAAATAATCGAAAATGACCGATACCAGAAAGCGCTTAGTAATAATGTTATGGACATATTTCATAGGAAAAATTTGAAGATATCCGATTATGATATTTTCTATGCAGAAGTTACTTATATATTTTCTTAATATATGCTAATCTACGCTAAAAATCATTGTGAAAACTTATAATTATTAAAATACAGAATTAAAATGCACTTAGTTTCAGACGAACACGAATGAAGCAATCGCACTTGCAACTAGATGTAATATTAAACTTTTTGTTCTTACGGATTATCAAATAACATGTGTTACATTATCCAATTAACCATTAGTAATTTTATTCCTCATCTCTTGCACCAATTCTATGCATATTTATAGTGTATGTATAGCAAAGTAACAGAGTAAATTAAACATAATGCCCTTTAAACTTTTGTATTAGATATAATTAAAAATTAAGTGCATATGTGAATTGCTGGATTTGTAGCTTTGTATTCCACGATGAATTGGATTTAAAAAACAAGATAACCTGAGTCAATTAGAGTTTAAAAAATTGGAACAATTTGATCATTTAGAGAAGTGATGGCCAAATCCTAATCCCAGGGCCGGCCTTAAGCGATGGGACCGACCTCCGCGCTAGAATTTAATCTATTCTCGGCTTGTCAAATAGCCGCAAAAACACATTACGATTCTGAGAACACACTTTTCTTAATCATCCTAGAGACTGTGGCATCTAGGGAAAGTAGTTCCTCCAAATTGAAACAATAAAAACTTACTTGAGATAGTCGACTCAGCAAGAACGTTTGGACTATTTAGCAATTTTGTCCATTGAATTAAAATTTGCAAGAATTTGAAGTTTGACAACATTCTTAAACAAACTTAACAGAGAGAAAGCAAGAAAAATAACTTCCTTATAACAAAAAGAAATAATATTATGACTAATTTATAGTTTCTAAATACTAAGTGATATTTAGAAGTTCAAACAATAAATTTATTTCCAACATTGTTCTTATATTTACATTGTTTTGAACAAAATAAATATTTTAAAAAAATGTTAGTGAGTAAAACCAATGGTGTTGTGAATGTACTTTTCAAAAGTGAAGCACAAATAGTATTAGTTACTTGTAAGTTTGAGTAAGTTGGCTTGAACAATCAAAATTGTTTTTAATCGGGCTCCGTTGTTCCTAAGGCCGGCTCTGTCTAATGGAATGGGTAAGAATAATATAAGATAATACTTGGAGCCATTTTTTCAGTTTCCTTGTTATATTCTCCCCGAAGAGACGGTTCACTCAATGTTTATACATCATACATTTTCTGAATTTTTGGCTTATGCTCTGTACCTTACATTTGCTTCATGTGTCTAGGGAATTAGATCCTGACTTACGAACATTTGAAAGTAACTCTGTGAAGTATTCGTTTTTCTAAGACTCGGTCAGGTACCAAGGATATTACCTTCCAAAAGTAGATATTTTTACAGTTAAAATTCAAATCTAAATTCAGGTAAACTATTATGGCCAACTGCACTCTTCGTGCGTCATGCTGTTACACATGGGGTTAAGAAGAGAACAAACTTACGTTTTCTTTATTTCTACTTATGGGCCACCGTTTGGCTATCGTTCGTTTAGAGAATCGGGAACTTTAATGGTTATACCATGAACAAAGGGAAGAGTGGAAGACCCATAGGCCATTAAGAAATAGAATTGAAACTACAGCGATTCTTGGACTCTATGTAAAATTATAATTATTACAAATGATGCTTTACATTGTTGATGCCATCAATCCTCTTTCTCATTAATTCCAACCACAAACTTTAGAAATAAGACTATAATATATGACAAATCACACAATAGTATATAAAAATCTGAGCATGGTTAAGAAATGTAAGATGGACATGTTTAGGAAAATATGTTATATAAAGTATTGTAGAACCCACTCCCTCCTAAGTTTTTGTCTCAACCGCAAGCAATTAAAACGATTTGGAAATTCTCAGAAAAATAGACTATATTCGGCAAAATTATACGTTTTACCAAATGTATCATAGAATTTCTATTTAAATCTTCAGGGAAAAAGTTAAGTAAATCCTCATATTTGAATGATTTTAATGGTAGAATTGGGATTATGTGAAAACTTAGTAAAATTCATACGTCATATTGTGTTAAAATTAGATAATACTTACGAAAAGTATCACAGGTCATATATGTAAATCTAGTGGGAGACAGTTCATTCTCTACTTCTCGATTGATTTCAAGTCCAAGTAGTAGAAATGATTGCGAAGTTCAGAAAGTATACGCCACATTAATGAAAACCTAATATTTTTACGAAAGACATCTTGGACACATTTTAAAAATTTTATGGGCGGAGAATAATCCATACCCGATTAGGAGATTAAGTTCAGCACTCATTCATGAGTGATTTTAATTGTAAGTACAAGGGATTACGGTAAAAATCAAAGAAAAGGCACGTTAACATTGCATCAAAACCCAATCAATTGTAGAAAATTGATTATAGAACTGTAAAAGGAATCAGGGGCGGGGGGAGCTAGGAGTGTAAATCCACAACTTTATTCTTTACTAATTTTAATTCCATGCAAAGGAGATGGTCGGAAAACCTAAAAAAAATGTATGATATATGACGCTAAAATCAAACACTTTTATATTAAATTACGTATTATGAAACATTTCTTTTATGTTTAAGGGGTGCTGAATACACACTTTGGCAGAATTTTAAGCCCAAGCTGAGTGTATTTTCTGAATACAATAAAGAAAATATACACTACTAGGTTTTGTCATAATCGAAAACTTTTTGAGTGATTTATATTGGAAAGTTGTCTCTTATGTTTCCTACATGTGAAAATTTGCAACATGGAGTAGATTTGACATCCTTTTAATTCCATTATACGCCATTGACTGCAAATATCAAACAACAAAGTTATTTCTGTAGGTGAAAGGAAGGCACATACCAAAGCTTATCAAAATTGGATATCTTTTACGGGAGTTATCGTGGAACAGACAGATCGACAGACAGGCAGATACACAAATGTTAATCGCGTCGAGTAGAAGCTCAGCTAATGCTTGTTTCAAATATTTTGACAAGGCAATCCATATTTTCCTTTCGATTTTCTGAAATCACCATCTCAGCAATCAATTCTAATCCGATAGTCAATGAAACTTTGGTGGTTTATTACCTGACTTACATACGTTCATTGTGTGCCAACAATATGGAACGAAAAGTATTATTCATGATGTAGACATCAATTAGTACAGATTTTCAACATCGCCTACGTAATCAGTAAACAATGAACCCACTATTCTCTGCAAAGTCTGTTAAATCCCATGGAATATACCACTAGTGTGTAGCATAGTTCAATTTATCATAAGTTAGCAATTTGCTAATAATTGGATGCAAGATGACTACATGCAACTATGCCATACATCATAAACATAATTAATTTAACCTAATATTTTCAATCAATAATAACTCTACATGACGCGACTGACTCACTAGTATAAATCACAGATACTTCCAGTTGACCTGGAAAGTTGAACGTCGCAATACTTATTTAGAGCGTGAGACGAGAAACCAACAAGAAAATTGTGTAAATATATTCTTTTACGTTTTCAGGGGATAAAATAGAGGATAAAAATTTCCATGTTATTTAAATAGGCCTTTGTTTGGACATAAAATCTCACGTTTTTAGTAATTGGAATTGAAATAAAAACTTGAAAATTCGGTATGCTTGTAGCTTTTGATAGTATTATCTAAGTAAATCCCTAAAAAAATAAAAAATAAAGATATCTTAGTTTAATAATTTTATGGGAACTGAAAAGTCTTCCTTATGCTATTTGAATAGAACATCTTCTACATCTCATAGATACTCAACAAAAGTAATCTACTTTCCCTAGATGCCACAGTCTCTAGGATGATTAAGAAAAGTGTGTTCTCAGAATCGTAATGTGTTTTTGCGGCTATTTGACAAGCCGAGAATAGATTAAATTCTAGCGCGGAGGTCGGTCCCATCGCTTAAGGCCGGCCCTGGGATTAGGATTTGGCCATCACTTCTCTAAATGATCAAATTGTTCCAATTTTTTAAACTCTAATTGACTCAGGTTATCTTGTTTTTTAAATCCAATTCATCGTGGAATACAAAGCTACAAATCCAGCAATTCACATATGCACTTAATTTTTAATTATATCTAATACAAAAGTTTAAAGGGCATTATGTTTAATTTACTCTGTTACTTTGCTATACATACACTATAAATATGCATAGAATTGGTGCAAGAGATGAGGAATAAAATTACTAATGGTTAATTGGATAATGTAACACATGTTATTTGATAATCCGTAAGAACAAAAAGTTTAATATTACATCTAGTTGCAAGTGCGATTGCTTCATTCGTGTTCGTCTGAAACTAAGTGCATTTTAATTCTGTATTTTAATAATTATAAGTTTTCACAATGATTTTTAGCGTAGATTAGCATATATTAAGAAAATATATAAGTAACTTCTGCATAGAAAATATCATAATCGGATATCTTCAAATTTTTCCTATGAAATATGTCCATAACATTTAGAGCTGATATAAATACTTCTACAAATAAGAAGAATGTATGCGAAGGACGTTGATTACCATAAGGAAATCGCAAGATGTGCCGCCCACCATTAATCTTACTATCGAGAAATTGGGGGAACATCAAACTTCAATGACAGCGTACCAAATCTGCTGGAGAAGATAAGGGAGGACCTGGAGACATCAATGCAATTGCAAAATACGAAAGAAGACGAATCAAACGACAAAGCGAATAAATAACATTGAAAGTGTGCAAATTTCTGTCATTGCAGGTACATGGATGACCTTCCTTCTTTCCTGTCTTTACCACCCATGAACATTCTTCTCTTTGCTGACGATTTTAAAATTTTTCAAAAAATTTCTACCATAGACGAAGCCCTACAACATCAACAAAGCTTCGCTAAACTTACTGACTGGTGTGCGACTTGGAATTTAAAACTGAACCCTCATAAATGTTTCACTCTTACATTAGTGTTTCTTGAAAGAAAAAATAAATTTATCACATATATTTTATTAATAACAGTACTATCAGAAGAGTTGTGTCACATAAAGACCTCAGAATATTACTGTAAAGAGTGATATGAGAACACTGGCTATTCTTTTCATATTTATTGAAATTCGAGATCTCAAATCACTCAGTATTTTCTTCAAGCTTTTACATCCCCTAAAATTGAATATTACTCACCGATATGGAATCTGACTTGTGCTTTAAACTTATCCTGTTTTGATTCTGTCCTTAACTTTTTTCTTGCCATTGTAAAACAGAGAGTTCCTTCTGTGAGTAGCCTTAACAAATCATAACTCCTAAACAAACTTAATATTCAGACTTCACTTACTCGCCGCAGACTTGCTGCTTCTCCATAAAAATTATCAATGGAAAAATTAACTCCGAATTATTGCTTGCTGTTCTCAATTTTCGCGTACCTTCTCGCCTTATTCGCAGTGGTATGTTACTAACATATGTAATATACTTTAGCTTGGCATCATTGTATAATAGTTTATCGTCAGATGTTAATACTTTTAACTCTGAAAATCATTTTAGAAACAAATTAAAGTCTCTGTAAATGTGATATATGTGATATATATGTGATCTGATTGAATTCCACCACCTACAACTTAACCATAAGATCCACCACTTGCTATTTCAATAGGAAGTTAAGAGCGGATAGATGAATGAGACTCACGTATTTTTGAAATGCTTATCCACTTTATTAAATAATTTTTCTCACTATCTCTTTTTATGTTTTCTCTGATATTTTTTTCACAGGGGTTGCACAAAGACCTATAAAACTTCTCATGTTAATGAACATTAATGTATAGCATACTTTGAAATATAATAATAATAATAATAATAATAATAATAATAATAATAATTATTATTATTATTATTATTATTATTATTATTATTTGTATTATTATTATTATTATTATTATTATTATTATAAAGGATCCCGCACCGCACTAAAAAAGTAAATCAATGTTTGAATATTTATTTTTTTTAAATGACTTTTTGTCACTTTAATCACGTCCAAAAACATGCTTAATAGAATGATTAATAGAATATTATAGGATGATTAATAAAAATTGCCCTAAGGGTGTTCGAAATGTACATCTAAACTTCTGATGAGTTCAATAAGTGTAGAGGCAGAAACGACTTGTAAATGTGTAAATGGCTGCACATTTGTGCGCAGTATAGAGAAATGCTAGTAAGATATTTCAAAGGAAACAAAGTTGAAATGAAATGATACTTTTTAAGTTTAAAATTCCACTATTATGCACTTTAGGCTAAAGGAGACTGATGATTAATGGAAATGAATATTTGTGAAATTAAATGGGAATTGTTTGCTCTTTCACTGGGATTTGAATCCGGGGTTCGTGCACCAAAGACACACGCACCAGCAAGAAGTCCAGCGAAGAGGAAAAATATGAAATGAAATCTTTGAGTTTTATGTCCCACGGTTATGCCGGTGAGGCTAAAGGAGACGGTGATGATGAGTAATGAATGAAATGGTGGAATGAAGAAACGGGTGGGAGGAGACGGAAGGATCCTGAAAAAAAAACCATGCACACGGCGTTTGTCCACCACAAAGTTCACTTGGTGGGGGCTGGGATCGAACCCGGGACCGAAAACACCAGAGGTAAACGCTCTACCACTGAGCCACCGCGGCCCTGTAGTAAAAATAGCTTGCAAAGGTAGCACGTAGAGCAATTAGAATATGGGAGCAATTGACTTTTTTCCCACAACCTTTTATTACGATGTCCTGTTATATTCAAATATAACAAAAATCACTATAATTGAGGTAAGAAGACTAATACAATGTTCACTATGCAGATTCTTGATTAGTAAAGAGATGACCCCAAGACCCAGGCAACTAAGGAAATGATACTCCAGGGAAGTTAAGGAATACAGTTAGAAAACCACAAAGCTGCAGGCAAGCTAAATGATTGTGGTTAGGTTTTTCCAGTGTTCAATACAAGCAAAGGGAGGATTAGGTCCCACAGAACTCCACGCAAGCTAAGTGGCAAGGAACGTCAGAGCTCCAGGCAAACTAAGAAGCTGGACTGGTAAATCTCTCAGAGCTCAAGGAAACTAAGATAGGTGAATAGACCAGTCGAAACTGATACCATTAAAGGTCTTTCGGTGTCCTCGTCGGTAGTATCGGTGCTAGCGCTCTTCTTCGGTCACGAGTTTTGTTGGTGATGATGATGTCGGTCGTCTGCTTGCTCGTAGTGGTAGTTGTAAAGAAGCCAGTGGTCCTGTTTACAAATATAGAGGACGTTAAGTAAATAACCATTGATACTTAACAGTGTATTTTGCTACGTGTACAGTATCAAAATAAATAACAATTTGTTCCAGCAAGAACAATATTCGTCACTTATTATTGGAACGATTGATATACGTTTCAGCGTCACAAAAATTCTTTTGTTCAATTATCATCAAATCTGTGCATCAGAAGTTAACCTAAGAATATTATTTTTTTCATCTCGGTGTACTCTTATCGACTGATATATGTCTTATATTTGGCAATGCACAGAAATTAAAGTTGAAAGGTTAATTATATTTTTTTGGCAATATCTCGTTAGCCATACTATGTAATGTCGTCTTGCTAGTTTCAAAATGAAGTGCTTGACGATGGTATATTTCAGTGTTACTTTCACCACAATAAGTGTGGCATGGTTCTCGTACAACATAAATATTAAAGTTTACTAAGATTTTTTTTCATTTTCTCGAAAATTAAACATGAGTTTTTATACCTAGATCGTTCACCCATATTTTTATGAGTTTAACAATATATATTTTCTTGTATATGCCCCATATTTAGAGATTTTCCTCTAAAAGCTGCTTATAATATTACCACAGAATGTTGATATCATCACTTAATTTCAAGCTATTACATCAGATTGCTATGAATTTATACAGGGAAATAGAAGTGAAATTTGTGAGAAGATAACACAATTGACACATAAACAACGATACTGATTTATATAGGAACTACATTAACAAACTTGAAGACGAAGAACTTTGATAACATTTTATATTTGAAGGATTATACATATAAGTGAATATAGCATAGTTAGTTCCTTTGTTAAAATTGTACCAGCAAAAGTACCATCTAAACAATATTTTTTTAAAGTAAAACTTTATGTTCCTAGGCTATGGATTTCTTTTATTAAGAAAACCCACGCACACGGTGTTTCTCTACCACAAATCCGGCTTCGTTCTAGTTAAGACTCTTCAGAATTGTAATTGTTCGCGCATACAGACACTCTGCCCTAATTATCGCGTGAATATTGTTGAATTTCTGTTATTCCTACTTGATATAAATTTTAAAAAATAACTGTGTTTATAATGATAGTGCTAAATACTACTGTAAATTTATCTATATGCAAGTTTCTTTAGTAGGAACGATTACAATTCTCATACGTATGATCGCAAATAATTATTCCTTTTTATACTTTCAATATTTTGTATAAACAACTAAAGAAAATCCATCTACAAAAACAACAATAAAGAAAACAATATGATATTTTTAAAAATTTGTTTTCGAATAAAACCTGAATTCACTTTGTTTAAATAAATTATTCACTTAGTATTGAATGTACGGGAAGGTAATTGCAAGAGAATGCGTTTCATTATACTTTTGAAACTTTGTAAAACTTGAATAAAAATAAAATGTGAATAAAGCAAGCATTTATTACTACAAATATGTGTGACAGTTTCGGAATTACACCGTTGATTTCATCAGACACATTATAAAAATACAAGCTACATTTACTTGTAATCAGTGGAGTATTTACGGGTGAGCTATCGGGCTCAAGCCTCCCTCCAAAATAAATTTATTATATGTACAACTTCATTAAAATTTGTTTTTCATTAAAAGGAAAAATATAAATGCTTATTCATGTGTTGTGCATAGCCCCCCGAAACAAAATCCTAAATACGCCACTGTTTGTAATAACTTAATCTACAATAGAATACTGTTAGGTTTAACGAAAAACAAAGATCATACATATGAGGCGTTCAGAACGCAAAGGCATCAAATGATGCGGGGTAATAATTATTTGAGTAATAATGTCTCTGTGGTCGGGCTACGTCAGCTATATATTTTTTACTAGCCTTTGGCCAGCTGGGGTCTTCGCCCCCAGACCCCCGTATTTGCTCGGCCTACGGCCTCGCATGTTATATGTTCGTGCATTTATTCTTAATGTTTCCTTAAATCGGCAAAACAACCCCAGATCTCATATTTATCATCCTTTGCTCCTTAATACTCTGCTTAATAACTCACAGTTTATTTTTTTTATATATAGCAACCTTTGTTTTGTCAACCACAATTTATCGACTTATTATATAATGAATGGTGATGTTGGATTCTCATTTTCAGAGGTTTTTTTTTTTTTTTCTTATTTATAATTTTCAAAAAAGAAATCTGGGATTTTTGTTCGACCATAACTCTTGCATATTTGTAAGACAAAGGTCGATCCTTTTTCTTGTAACTTTGTAGTATTTCCACACCACCCCTGTGAAATCCTGCTACACGCATACTCCTTTGAATGAAAGCTTTTGCTTCGTCATGTCTTTCGTATACTAACAAAACTGGAACGTAAGTGGTATTTGTGTCTGGGAAGGTTCGTATCACAGTGTCAAAATGAAGTTCAATATGATTTGTATTTGGAGAGGCGCCAAGCATTCTCCATAAAAAAGCTTAAAGGGATTTCTTTTTGCGTAGACTCTTATGTTACCATCAAGTATAAGTGAAAAGGAATTTTTGCAGCAGACCTGTATCATACTCCGAAATGAAAGTCCAATGGTGCTGTTCCCTGGGTAATTCCATAGCTATCACTCACTAAAAGGAACTATAGTAGAAGTTGTGAGTATACAACATTCTTTACAAAAACGGTTCATTCAATTATTCTTTCAGACTGAACCAGTAATACAACTGAATCCCTTGATCGGACACGTCCAAGTGCGACGTACAGTTGGCCGTCCAGAAAATGTCTCATTTAAATAACATGGGGAAATTCTTCATCCCCTCTTTAGACCCCCCAAAAATTAAAAATATTCACTTTTGGCAATTTTCCTGTGGGTTTGTCCCGAAAAGCTATAATCATGTCAAATTTAATCATTGTAGCCCTGCAGGAAGTGCTCAATAATTTGAGGGTGTAAAAGGTGCCCCATATAAATAACATGGGAAAGATTTTTCAGTTCCCTATAAAACCAATCTAAAGTTGGAATTTTTTTACTTTTGGCAATTTTTCTGTCGGTTAGTCCTGGAAGGCTACAATCATGCCAAATTTCATCATTCTAATCTTGCCGGAAGTGCCTAAACATTTTAGGGTATAGAAGACGTCGCTTATAAATAACATTGGAAAGATTTTTCAGTTCCCCATGAAACCACTTTACTGTTAGAAATTTTCATTTCTGATGATTTACTTAGGTAAAGCTAACGAGAACGTACAAGCATACGGAATTTGAAGTTTTTATTCCAATTCCAAGTACCTAAAACATGAGATTATAGGTCCAGAAAAAGTCTCATTTAAATAACATGGGGAAATTCTTCATCCCCTCTTTAGACCCCCCCAAAATTAAAAATATTCACTTTTGGCAATTTTCCTGTGGGTTTGTCCCGAAAAGCTATAATGATGTCAAATTTAATCATTGTAGCCCTGCAGGAAGTGCTCAATAATTTGAGGGTGTAAAAGGTGTCCGATATAAATAACATTGGAAATATTTTTCAGTTCCCTATAAAACCACTCTAAGGTCCGAATTTTCTACTTTTGGCAATTTGATTTGTCCGGAAAAGCTATAATGATGTCAAATTTAATCATTGTAGCCCTGCAGGAAGTGCTCAATAATTTGAGGGTGTAAAAGGTGTCCCATATAAATAATATGGGAAAGATTTTTCAGTTCCCTATAAAACCACTCTAAAGTTGGAATTTTTTACTTTTGGCAATTTTTCTGTCCGTTAGTCCTGGAAGGCTACAATCATGCCAAATTTCATCATTCTAATCTTGCCGGAAGTGCCTAAACATTTTGGGGTATAGAAGGCGTCCCATATAAATAACATTGGAAAGATTTTTCAGTTCCCCATGAAACCACTTTACGGTTAGAAATTTTCAATTCTGATGATTCACTTCGGTAAAGCTAACGAAAACGTACAAGGATACCGAATTTGAAGTTTTTATTCCAATTCAAAGTACCTAAAACATGAGATTATAGGTCCAGAAAATGTCTCATTTAAATAACATGGGGAAATTCTTCATCCCCTCTTTACACCCTCTAAAAATTAAAAATATTCCCTTTTGGCAATTTTCCTGTGGATTTGTCCGGAAAAGCTATAATCATGTCAAATTTAATCATTGTAGCCCTGCAGGAAGTGCTCAATAATATGAGGGTGTAAAAGGTGTCCCATATAAATAAAATTGGAAATATTTTTCAGTTCCCTATAAAACCACTCTAAAGTTGGAATTTTTTACTTTTGGCAATTTTTCTGTCGGTTAGTCCTGGAAGGCTACAATCATGCCAGATTTCATCATTCTAATCTTGCCGGAAGTGCCTAAACATTTTGGGGTATAGAAGGCGTCCCATATAAATAACATTGGAAAGATTTTTCAGTTCCCCATGAAACCACTTCACGGTTACAAATTTTCATTTCTGATGATTCACTTCGGTAAAGCTAACGAATACGTACAAGGATACTGAATTTGAAGTTTTTATTCCAATTCTAAGTACCTAAAACATGAGATTATAGGTCCAGAAAATGTCTCATTTAAATAACATGGAGAAATTCTTCATCCCCTCTTTACACCCTCTAAAAATTAAAAATATGCCCTTTTGGCAATTTTCCTGTGGGTTTGTCCGGAAAAGCTATAATGATGTCAAATTTAATCATTGTAGCCCTGCAGGAAGTGCTCAATAATTTGAGGGTGTAAAAGGTGTCCCATATAAATAACATGGGAAAGATTTTTCAGTTCCCTATAAAACCACTCTAAGGTCGGAATTTTTTACTTGTACAGATTTACTTAGGTAGTGCTAACGGAAATGTGTAACCATACCGAATTTCAAGTTTCTTTTCCAATTCTAAGTACCTAAAACATGAGATTATAAGTTCAAAAAAAGGTCCATTTAAATAACATGGGGAATTTTTTTATCCCCTCTTTAGACCCCTTAAAAATTAAAAATATTTACTTTTGACAATTTTCGTGTGGGTTAGTTCCGGAAAGCTACAATTATGCTAAATTTAATCATTGTAGCCCTACAGGAAGTGCTCAATAATTTATGTCAGCTCATGTAGTTTTATATATAGTTAGGATTGTCCTTAAAATTTCATTAGAAGATATTAAATAAACAATGAGATCCTAAATGCGCCACTGTTTGTAATAACTTAATCTACAATAGAATACTGTTAGGTTTAACGAAAAACAAAGATCATACATATGAGGCGTTCAGAACGCAAAGGCATCAAATGATGCGGGGTAATAATTATTTGGAGTAATAATGTCTCTGTGGTCGGGCTACGTCAGTTATATATTTTTTACTAGCCTTTGGCCAGCTGGGGTCTTCGCCCCCAGACCCCCGTATTTGCTCGGCCTACGGCCTCGCATGTTATATGTTCGTGCATTTATTCTTAATGTTTCCTTAAATCGGCAAAACAACCCCAGATCTCATATTTATCATCCTTTGCTCCTTAATACTCTGCTTAATAACTCACAGTTTATTTTTTATATATAGCAACCTTTGTTTTGTCAACCACAATTTATCGACTTATTATATAATGAATGGTGATGTTGGATTCTCATTTTCAGAGGTTTTTTTTCTTATTTATAATTTTCAAAAAAGAAATCTGGGATTTTTGTTCGACCATAACTCTTGCATATTTGTAAGACAAAGGTCGATTCTTTTTCTTGTAACTTTGTAGTATTTCCACACCACCCCTGTGGTATCCTGCTACACGCATACTCCTTTGAATGAAAGCTTTTGCTTCGTCATGTCTTTCGTATACTAACAAAACTGGAACGTAAGTGGTATTTGTGTCTGGGAAGGTTCGTATCATAGTGTCAAAATGAAGTTCAATATGATTTGTATTTGGAGAGGCACCAAGCATTCTCCATAAAGAAGCTTAAAGGGATTTCTTTTTGCGTAGACTCTTATGTTACCATCAAGTATAAGTGAAAAGGAATTTTTGCAGCAGACATGTATCATACTCCGAAATGAAAGTCCAATGGTGCTGTTCCCTGGGTAATTCCATAGCTATCACTCACTAAAAGGAACTATAGTAGAAGTTGTGAGTATACAACATTCTTTACAAAAGCGGTTCATTCAATTATTCTTTCAGACTGAACCAGTAATACAACTGAATCCCTTGATCGGACACGTCCAAGTGCGACGTACAGTTGGCCGTCCAGAAAATGTCTCATTTAAATAACATGGGGAAATTCTTCATCCCCTCTTTAGACCCCCCAAAAATTAAAAATATTCACTTTTGGCAATTTTCCTGTGGGTTTGTCCCGAAAAGCTATAATCATGTCAAATTTAATCATTGTAGCCCTGCAGGAAGTGCTCAATAATTTGAGGGTGTAAAAGGTGCCCCATATAAATAACATGGGAAAGATTTTTCAGTTCCCTATAAAACCAATCTAAAGTTGGAATTTTTTTACTTTTGGCAATTTTTCTGTCGGTTAGTCCTGGAAGGCTACAATCATGCCAAATTTCATCATTCTAATCTTGCCGGAAGTGCCTAAACATTTTAGGGTATAGAAGACGTCGCTTATAAATAACATTGGAAAGATTTTTCAGTTCCCCATGAAACCACTTTACTGTTAGAAATTTTCATTTCTGATGATTTACTTAGGTAAAGCTAACGAGAACGTACAAGCATACGGAATTTGAAGTTTTTATTCCAATTCCAAGTACCTAAAACATGAGATTATAGGTCCAGAAAAAGTCTCATTTAAATAACATGGGGAAATTCTTCATCCCCTCTTTAGACCCCCCCAAAATTAAAAATATTCACTTTTGGCAATTTTCCTGTGGGTTTGTCCCGAAAAGCTATAATGATGTCAAATTTAATCATTGTAGCCCTGCAGGAAGTGCTCAATAATTTGAGGGTGTAAAAGGTGTCCGATATAAATAACATTGGAAATATTTTTCAGTTCCCTATAAAACCACTCTAAGGTCCGAATTTTCTACTTTTGGCAATTTGATTTGTCCGGAAAAGCTATAATGATGTCAAATTTAATCATTGTAGCCCTGCAGGAAGTGCTCAATAATTTGAGGGTGTAAAAGGTGTCCCATATAAATAATATGGGAAAGATTTTTCAGTTCCCTATAAAACCACTCTAAAGTTGGAATTTTTTACTTTTGGCAATTTTTCTGTCCGTTAGTCCTGGAAGGCTACAATCATGCCAAATTTCATCATTCTAATCTTGCCGGAAGTGCCTAAACATTTTGGGGTATAGAAGGCGTCCCATATAAATAACATTGGAAAGATTTTTCAGTTCCCCATGAAACCACTTTACGGTTAGAAATTTTCAATTCTGATGATTCACTTCGGTAAAGCTAACGAAAACGTACAAGGATACCGAATTTGAAGTTTTTATTCCAATTCAAAGTACCTAAAACATGAGATTATAGGTCCAGAAAATGTCTCATTTAAATAACATGGGGAAATTCTTCATCCCCTCTTTACACCCTCTAAAAATTAAAAATATTCCCTTTTGGCAATTTTCCTGTGGATTTGTCCGGAAAAGCTATAATCATGTCAAATTTAATCATTGTAGCCCTGCAGGAAGTGCTCAATAATATGAGGGTGTAAAAGGTGTCCCATATAAATAAAATTGGAAATATTTTTCAGTTCCCTATAAAACCACTCTAAAGTTGGAATTTTTTACTTTTGGCAATTTTTCTGTCGGTTAGTCCTGGAAGGCTACAATCATGCCAGATTTCATCATTCTAATCTTGCCGGAAGTGCCTAAACATTTTGGGGTATAGAAGGCGTCCCATATAAATAACATTGGAAAGATTTTTCAGTTCCCCATGAAACCACTTCACGGTTACAAATTTTCATTTCTGATGATTCACTTCGGTAAAGCTAACGAATACGTACAAGGATACTGAATTTGAAGTTTTTATTCCAATTCTAAGTACCTAAAACATGAGATTATAGGTCCAGAAAATGTCTCATTTAAATAACATGGAGAAATTCTTCATCCCCTCTTTACACCCTCTAAAAATTAAAAATATGCCCTTTTGGCAATTTTCCTGTGGGTTTGTCCGGAAAAGCTATAATGATGTCAAATTTAATCATTGTAGCCCTGCAGGAAGTGCTCAATAATTTGAGGGTGTAAAAGGTGTCCCATATAAATAACATGGGAAAGATTTTTCAGTTCCCTATAAAACCACTCTAAGGTCGGAATTTTTTACTTGTACAGATCTACTTAGGTAGTGCTAACGGAAATGTGTAACCATACCGAATTTCAAGTTTCTTTTCCAATTCTAAGTACCTAAAACATGAGATTATAAGTTCAAAAAAAGGTCCATTTAAATAACATGGGGAATTTTTTTATCCCCTCTTTAGACCCCTTAAAAATTAAAAATATTTACTTTTGACAATTTTCGTGTGGGTTAGTTCCGGAAAGCTACAATTATGCTAAATTTAATCATTGTAGCCCTACAGGAAGTGCTCAATAATTTATGTCAGCTCATGTAGTTTTATATATAGTTAGGATTGTCCTTAAAATTTCATTAGAAGATATTAAATAAACAATGAGATCCTAAATGCGCCACTGTTTGTAATAACTTAATCTACAATAGAATACTGTTAGGTTTAACGAAAAACAAAGATCATACATATGAGGCGTTCAGAACGCAAAGGCATCAAATGATGCGGGGTAATAATTATTTGGAGTAATAATGTCTCTGTGGTCGGGCTACGTCAGTTATATATTTTTTACTAGCCTTTGGCCAGCTGGGGTCTTCGCCCCCAGACCCCCGTATTTGCTCGGCCTACGGCCTCGCATGTTATATGTTCGTGCATTTATTCTTAATGTTTCCTTAAATCGGCAAAACAACCCCAGATCTCATATTTATCATCCTTTGCTCCTTAATACTCTGCTTAATAACTCACAGTTTATTTTTTATATATAGCAACCTTTGTTTTGTCAACCACAATTTATCGACTTATTATATAATGAATGGTGATGTTGGATTCTCATTTTCAGAGGTTTTTTTTTCTTATTTATAATTTTCAAAAAAGAAATCTGGGATTTTTGTTCGACCATAACTCTTGCATATTTGTAAGACAAAGGTCGATTCTTTTTCTTGTAACTTTGTAGTATTTCCACACCACCCCTGTGGTATCCTGCTACACGCATACTCCTTTGAATGAAAGCTTTTGCTTCGTCATGTCTTTCGTATACTAACAAAACTGGAACGTAAGTGGTATTTGTGTCTGGGAAGGTTCGTATCATAGTGTCAAAATGAAGTTCAATATGATTTGTATTTGGAGAGGCACCAAGCATTCTCCATAAAGAAGCTTAAAGGGATTTCTTTTTGCGTAGACTCTTATGTTACCATCAAGTATAAGTGAAAAGGAATTTTTGCAGCAGACATGTATCATACTCCGAAATGAAAGTCCAATGGTGCTGTTCCCTGGGTAATTCCATAGCTATCACTCACTAAAAGGAACTATAGTAGAAGTTGTGAGTATACAACATTCTTTACAAAAGCGGTTCATTCAATTATTCTTTCAGACTGAACCAGTAATACAACTGAATCCCTTGATCGGACACGTCCAAGTGCGACGTACAGTTGGCCGTGAGCGACTACGTCACTCAGAAGACGTCCCATATAAATAACATTAGAAAGATTTTTCAGTTCCCCATGAAACCACTTTACGGTTAGAAATTTTCATTTCTGATGACTTACTTCGGTAAAGCTAACGAAAACATACAAGCATACGGAATTTGAAGTTTTTATTCCAATTCTAAGTACCTAAAACATGAGATTATAGGTCCAGAAAATGTCTCATTTAAATAACATTGGGAAATTTTTCATCCTCTCTTTACACCCTCTAAAAATTAAAAATATTCCCTTTTGGCAATTTTCCTGTGGGTTTGTCCCGAAAAGCTATAATCATGTCAAATTTAATCATTGTAACCCTGCAGGAAGTGCTCAATAATTTGAGGGTGTAAAAGGTGTCCCATATAAATAACATTGGAAATATTTTTCAGTTCCCTATTAAACCACTCTAAAGTTGGAATTTTTTACTTTTGGCAATTTTTCTGTCCGTTAGTCTGGAAGGCTACAATCATGCCAAATTTCATCATTCTAATCTTGCCGGAAGTGCCTAAACATTTTGGGGTATAGAAGAAGTCCCATATAAATAACATTGGAAAGATTTTTCAGTTCCCCATAACGCCACTTTACGTTGAGAAATTTTTATTTGTGATGATTCACTTAGGTAAAGCTAACAAAAATGTACAAGCATACGGAATTTGAAGTTTTTATTCCAATTCTAAGTAGCTAAAACACGAGATTATAGGTCCAGAAAATGTCTCATTTAAATAACATGGGGAAATTCTTCATCCCCTCTTTAGACCCCCCCCCCAAATTAAAAATATTCACTTTTGGCAATTTTCCTGTGGGTTTGTCCGGAAAAGCTATAATCATGTCAAATTTAATCATTGTAGCCCTGCAGGAAGTGCTCAATAATTTGAGGGTGTAAAAGGTGTCCGATATAAATAACATTGGAAATATTTTTCAGTTCCCTATAAAACCACTCTAAGGTCGGAATTTTCTACTTTTGGCAATTTGGTTTGTCCGGAAAAGCTATAATGATGTCAAATTTAATCATTGTAGCCCTGCAGGAAGTGCTCAATAATTTGAGGGTGTAAAAGGTGTCCCATATAAATAACATGGGAAAGATTTTTCAGTTCCCTATAAAACCACTCTAAAGTTGGAATTTTTTACTTTTGGCAATTTTTCTGTACGTTAGTCCTGGAAGGCTACTATCATGCCAAATTTCATCATTCTAATCTTGCCGGAAGTGCCTAAACATTTTAGGGTATAGAAGACGTCGCTTATAAATAACATTGGAAAGATTTTTCAGTTCCCCATGAAACCACTTTACGGTTAGAAATTTTCATTTCTGATGATTCACTTCGGTAAAGCTAACGAAAACGTACAAGCATACGGAATTTGAAGTTTTTATTCCAATTCTAAGTACCTAAAACATGAGATTATAGGTCCAGAAAATGTCTTATTTAAATAACATGGAGAAATTCTTCATCCCCTCTTTAGACCCCCCCAAAATTAAAAATATTCACTTTTGGCAATTTTCCTGTGGGTTTGTCCCGAAAAGCTATAATCATGTCAAATTTAATCATTGTAGCCCTGCAGGAAGTGCTCAATAATTTCGGGGTGTAAAAGGTGTCCCATATAAATAACATGGGAAAGATTTTTCAGTTCCCTATAAAACCACTCTAAGGTCGGAATTTTTTACTTGTACAGATTTACTTAGGTAGTGCTAACGGAAATGTGTAACCATACCGAATTGCAAGTTTCTTTTCGAATTCTAAGTACCTAAAACATGAGATTATAAGTTCAAAAAAAGGCCCATTTAAATAACATGGGGAAATTTTTTATCTCCTCTTTAGACCCCCTAAAAATTAAAAATATTTACTTTTGACAATTTTCGTGTGGGTTAGTTTCGGAAAGCTACAATTATGCTAAATATAATCATTGTAGTCCTACAGGAAATGCTCAATAATTTATGTCAGCTCATGTAGTTTTATAGTTAGGATTGTCCTTAAAATTTGATTAGAAGATATTAAATAAGCAATGAGATCCTAAATACGCCACTGTTTGTAATAACTTAATCTACAATAGAATACTGTTAGGTTTAACGAAAAACAAAGATCATACATATGAGGCGTTCAGAACGCAAAGGCATCAAATGATGCGGGGTAATAATTATTTGGAGTAATAATGTCTCTGTGGTCGGGCTACGTCAGTTATATATTTTTTACTAGCCTTTGGCCAGCTGGGGTCTTCACCCCCAGACCCCCGTATTTGCTCGGCCTACGGCCTCGCATGTTATATGTTCGTGCATTTATTCTTAATGTTTCCTTAAATCGGCCCAACATCCCCAGATCTCATATTTATCATCCTTTGCTCCTTAATACTCTGCTTAATAACTCACAGTTTATTTTTTTTTATATAGCAACCTTTGTTTTGTCAACCACAATTTATCGACTTATTATATAATGAATGGTGATGTTGGATTCTCATTTTCAGAGGTTTTTTTTTCTTATTTATAATTTTCAAAAACGAAATCTGGGATTTTTGTTCGACCATAACTCTTGCATATTTGTAAGACGAAGGTCGATTCTTTTTCTTGTAACTTTGTAGTATTTCCACACCACCCCTTTGGTATCCTGCTACACGCATACTCCTTTGAATGAAAGCTTTTGCTTCGTCATGTCTTTCGTATACTAACAAAACTGGAACGTAAGTGGTATTTGTGTCTGGGAAGGTTCGTATCATAGTGTCAAAATGAAGTTCAATATGATTTGTATTTGGAGAGGCACCAAGCATTCTCCATAAAGAAGCTTAAAGGGATTTCTTTTTGCGTAGACTCTTATGTTACCATCAAGTATAAGTGAAAAGGAATTTTTGCAGCAGACATGTATCATACTCCGAAATGAAAGTACAATGGTGTTGTTCCCTGGGTAATTCCATAGCTATCACTCACTAAAAGGAACTATAGTAGAAGTTGTGAGTATACAACATTCTTTACAAAAACGGTTCATTCAATTATTCTTTCAGACTGAACCAGTAATACAACTGAATCCCATGATCGGACACGTCCAAGTGCGACGTACAGTTGGCCGTGAGCGAATACGTCACTCAGAAGACGTCCCATATAAATAACATTGGAAAGATTTTTCAGTTCCCCATGAAACCACTTTACGGTTAGAAATTTTCATTTCTGATGATTTACTTAGGTAAAGCTAACGAAAACGTACAAGCATACGGAATTTGAAGTTTTTATTCCAATTCTAAGTACCTAAAATATGAGATTATAGGTCCAGAAAAAGTCTCATTTAAATAACATGGGGAAATTCTTCATCCCCTCTTTAGACCCCCCCAAAATTAAAAATATTCACTTTTGGCAATTTTCCTGTGGGTTTGTCCCGAAAAGCTATAATCATGTCAAATTTAATCATTGTAGCCCTGCAGGAAGTGCTCAATAATTTGAGGGTGTAATAGGTGTCTGATATAAATAACATTGGAAATATTTTTCAGTTCCCTATAAAACCACTCTAAGGTCGGAATTTTCTACTTTTGGCAATTTGGTTTGTCCGGAAAAGCTATAATGATGTCAAATTTAGTCATTGTAGCCCTGCAGGAAGTGCTCAATAATTTGAGGGTGTAATAGGTGTCCCATATAAATAACATGGGAAAGATTTTTCAGTTCCCTATAAAACCACTCTAAAGTTGGAATTTTTTACTTTTGGCAATTTTTCTGTCCGTTAGTCCTGGAAGGCTACTATCATGCCAAATTTCATCATTCTAATCTTGCCGGAAGTGCTTAACATTTTAGGGTATAGAAGACGTCGCTTATAAATAACATTGGAAAGATTTTTCAGTTCCCCATGAAACCACTTTACGGTTACAAATTTTCATTTCTGATGATTCACTTAGGTAAAGCTAACGAAAACGTACAAGCATACGGAATTTGAAGTTTTTATTCCAATTCTAAGTACCTAAAACATGAGATTATAGGTCCAGAAAAAGTCTCATTTAAATAACATGGAGAAATTCTTCATCCCCTCTTTACACCCTCTAAAAATTAAAAATATTCCCTTTTGGCAATTTTCCTGTGGGTTTGTCCCGAAAAGCTATAATCATGTCAAATTTAATCATTGTAGCCCTGCAGGAAGTGCTCAATAATTTCGGGGTGTAAAAGGTGTCCGATATAAATAACATTGGAAATATTTTTCAGTTCCCTATAAAACCACTCTAAAGTTGGAATTTTTTACTTTTGGCAATTTTTCTGTCGGTTAGTCCTGGAAGGCTACAATCATGCCAGATTTCATCATTCTAATCTTGCCGGAAGTGCCTAAACATTTTGGGGTATAGAAGGCGTCCCATATAAATAACATTGGAAAGATTTTTCAGTTCCCCATGAAACCACTTTACGGTTAGAAATTTTCATTTCTGATGATTCACTTAGGTAAAGCTAACAAAAACGTACAAGCATACGGAATTTGAAGTTTTTATTCCAATTCTAAGTAGCTAAAACACGAGATTATAGGTCCAGAAAATGTCTCATTTAAATAACATGGAGAAATTCTTCATCCCCTCTTTACACCCTCTAAAAATTAAAAATATTTCCTTTTGGCAATTTTCCTGTGGGTTTGTCCGGAAAAGCTATAATGATGTCAAATTTAATCATTGTAGCCCTGCAGGAAGTGCTCAATAATTTGAGGGTGTAAAAGGTGTCCCATATAAATAACATGGGAAAGATTTTTCAGTTCCCTATAAAACCACTCTAAGGTCGGATTTTTTTACTTGTACAGATTTACTTAGGTAGTGCTAACGGAAATGTGTAACCATACCGAATTTCAAGTTTCTTTTCCAATTCTAAGTACCTAAAACATGAGATTATAAGTTCAAAAAAAGGTCAGTTTAAATAACATGGGGAAATTTTTTATCCCCTCTTTAGACCCCCTAAAAATTAAAAATATTTACTTTTGACAATTTTCGTGTGGGTTAGTTCCGGAAAGCTACAATTATGCTAAATTTAATCATTGTAGCCCTACAGGAAGTGCTCAATAATTTATGTCAGCTCATGTAGTTTTATATATTGTTAGGATTGTCCTTAAAATTTGATTAGAAGATATTAAATAAGCAATGAGATTGAAGTTCATTTTATTTTATTATATTAAAAAAAGTTATTGCTGTTTCTAGTACAAATTTAATGCTTTCAAGTTTAGGTTAAGATCTGAGAAAGAGATAATTGTAATTATTGTAATTATTCCCAATATAGAAGAAGATGACTTGCCTTATACATGTATTATAAATAGAAATAGTTTTTCCAATCTTTGTCTGAACTACTTAACCTCTACGGTCCCCCAGTACTCATTTGAGTACATTCATTTTAATATTACGTAAATATATCATGTCGTTTCATATCAATCGCACACTTACATGTTTTGCTTCTCAAGTACTCATTCGAGAACAAATTTAGTGCACTCTGGGTCCACCAGATAGCAGCATTGAGCATACAGTTTTAGATTCAAAAGTATGGCTGCAGCAGGAGAGGAAGGGATTGAAAGTCCTGACAAAAACCGTGAGTATATTATTTGATTTACCTTCGGTATAGTATAAAAAATTATTTTCTTGTAGTTTAATAAAAAACTTCTTGATATAAAAACATTACTCGAGATTTGGACGTTCTGTACATTTCAGAACTTAGTAAAAATTATCATGTACTCAGATGAGTACTTCGGGTCTTATGTATACATATTATTCCCCTGTACTCATTTGAGTACTTTTCATATTGCTAATATTTTTTAACTTTCAAAAGCTATTTTAAGTTTTGTTTTCTTTTAATTGCATTTAGAAATAAATATGCTGCATTTTGTAGATAACTCATCTCATGATTCGGAATCACTAGACAAAATTTGGAAAGTAAAGCCAATAGTTGATGAGATACAACACGGTTGTAACTTGGTGCCACAAACAAAGGGCCGTTGTATAACAAAATACTTTGGATAGATTAATAATTACCTGTACCTTGGGCAGAAAGTGCTCATACATGTGCACTATACTTAATAGAATGTTAATTTAATAATAACAAAAGAAGAATGTTTTTAAGATATGTAAAAATATTATTATGGGATAGTTGTTGCTATGTAAATGTTTATGGATACCTAGTCAGCAAGTTTGTGTGCTTGACAGTTTGAAGGAAAATATATTATAAAGTATATCAGCTAATAAACCATTTTAGCAACGTTCATCGACGTTATCATTCTAATAGAAAAGGTGAGAATTATGGTATATAATTATTAAAGATAATTTTTACATGCAAACAAATACTACCACTTAAGATTTATATATCTTACTAAGCCGAACGAGGTTGACGACTACCCTTGGTTAGTCGTTATAAAAATTTTGGTGCCTTCACACCGGGATTAGCTAAAAATTTTTAGTTTACCTCACCCGGGATTTGTTGTAAATTCATATCCCGAAGCAGAGTAAGGTTGAATTTACTTTTGTCATAAAGTTAATGAGTACAAATTTCACCATATTGAGAAGTGGTAGAATAATTATAAGGAAAATGGACACTGAAATAATGGAGAATGAATCCACTAATAGTGACAACGGTGAACCTAGTGTAACATCAGGATTGACATCAGAAGACCGAATCTTGCTAGTCTTACAGCGGCAATTGATGCAAATGTCTACCGAGTTAAAGCAGACGATGAAGCATAACTCTGAAGAATTAAGTAGTGAATAGAACAGAAGTCTGATGAATCTAACAAGCAATATGAAGAATTAAGTAGACGAATAGAACAGAAGTCTGATGAATCTAACAAGCAATACGAAGAATTGAAGCAGACGATAGAACAGAAGATGGAACAGAAGTCGGATGAAACGAAACAATTAATTATCCAGACGATGAGCGATATCACCTCGCAGTTCGAGGAAAAGTTAAAAGGAATATCGGAGGAATGCCAGGGTAATCACAATCACCTGAGACAAGAAATCAGTGATGTAAAAAAGGATTTAGAAGTAACAGAATCTTCTGTTCAACAACAAAAGATCCAGGTCATCAATAATTCTAACAATATACGTGCAAATACGCAATTGATAGCTACGTTACAGGAAGAAATTAGAATGCTACAGGTTAAGGACAACACATACCGTAATAACATGTGTAGTGATCGCATGGAGTTTCCCCACTCACCAGAGATGAACTCGCCTTCGCCGGTGTCTGATGAGGATATTATATTGGAAGAAATACATCCGAAGGGTACAGATGGGCGAAACATAGATGGTGTAACGACACATCACGTCATGGATAGGAACTATCACCCAATAAGTACACGGAATGATAAAAGGAAGGTAAAATTAAGTGTTAAGATGAGTGAAATTCGAGCTATGAGCAAATTCAGTGGTAAGTGTAACGAGAATGCTACTTCTTTCTTAGAGAAATTCCAGGACGAATGCAATATAATGTGTATAGATAGATCACAATATATGAAATTAATCCCTCATGTATTACTCCCACCTTGTTCATTATGGTTTAAAGCAGTACGTGATCACATCAGTACATATGAAGAATTCAAAGCGGCACTGATCGCCAATTATGAAAATGACTTTTTGCTTGCGAATAGAGATGCTACCATTAGAAATCAACACTTCAATCCTCGATTGCATAAATCTGTTGTAGAGTTTGTTGTAAATACCTACAACGAATTAAAGGTCGTTAATCCATTGCAATCGGAATCGAGAATAATAGCATCGATTCGAATTTTGCTTCCATTTAAATTACAACAGATCTTATTTTCCACACAGTGTATGAGTTTCAACCATTTATTAATGCTTGTCCAATGCTATGAAACTCAATACCATGCCATGAATCAACAAGCAGGAATGGGTAAAAATAAGAATAATTCAGATCATTTGGTGCCTGTTCGGAATTTAAATATCCGAAGTGTGAATAATACGGAACATAACCTAAGCCGAGTATACTCTAGCAATCAAAATGAGCAAAATAGGCAAAGTTATGTAGGGAATCCGCCTAACCTAATTAATCGTAGCAATCCATATGTTAGACCATATAATCAAAATAGGTTTAAAAATAGACGAAATGTATGGCGAAATTCCAGGAATACAGCGAACTACGTGGATAGACGTAATGGCAGGACAAGAGATGGCACTTCGCATCAAGATCCAGGTATTGAAGTAATTTCTGTACAGAACAATAATACGGGACATAATCATGATTGTGCTGTACAATGTACTTTATTAGAATCGTATGCAAGTACGAATGTAACCTGATTACCGTTAATGAAATTAGGTTAAATTCATATCAGTTATAGATTCTTGTGAATTTTTATTTTTAAGTTTACGTGTTAATATCAATAATGAAAACAATTCTTATAACTTCGCTATATAAGCAATATGAGGAATTATAATTTGATTCATAAATGATTAAAAGCAAAGGTTATTTATATTAGATTGATTTGTGTTGAAAACTTAGTTGTCAAAGATTATGTTAAGAATAAGATCCATTCTATAAAACTAATTATTCGACGACTGTTTTTATGAGCTATTCTATATATTATCCAAACAAGATTCTTCTATGTTGTGATGCCTTATTAATCTAATGTTTATTTTAAAATATCACCTAAAATGATTATCATATAATGCGCCCTGACTATTTGTAACTCATGTTTGTCCCTTACGATTTTTGAATTCACACCCTTCAACGATTAAATAAATGAGCGACGATGTTTTTAATAAGAAAATATAATAATAATATAATGAATGTAATTAAAAATAAGTATTGATGAAGTGTAATATTTGTTATAAATATATATATATATATGAAATGTAATGAAGATATATATGAGGTGCGATCAAAATGTGATGGACATATGCAATGTAAGAACAGTATTGTAAACGGACCAGTGGTTCTTGAAGATAAAAGCCAAGCTCACTCATGACTTTTATATTCAGTCCATTTGTCGGGCGACATTTTTATATAACAAAATACTTTGGATAGATTAATAATTACCTGTACCTTGGGCAGAAAGTGCTCATACATGTGCACTATACTTAATAGAATGTTAATTTAATAATAACAAAAGAAGAATGTTTTTAAGATATGTAAAAATATTATTATGGGATAGTTGTTGCTATGTAAATGTTTATGGATACCTAGTCAGCAAGTTTGTGTGCTTGACAGTTTGAAGGAAAATATATTATAAAGTATATGAGCTAATAAACCATTTTAGCAACGTTCATCGACGTTATCATTCTAATAGAAAAGGTGAGAATAATGGTATATAATTATTAAAGATAATTTTTACATGCAAACAAATACTACCACTTAAGATTTATATATCTTACTAAGCCGAACCAGGTTGACGACTACCCTTGGTGAGTCGTTATAGTTGCTATCGACGAATAAATTATACTTTTTTCGCGACAGAAAATAACTCAAGGTTTGAAGCAGTATGTTCCTTCTAAGCCCAATCCTTGGAGATTAAAAAAAAATGTTCTAGCAGCGTGTGATAGTTTGGTTTTAAATTTTTTGAAATATCCAGGTAAAAATACATTTCCTGAAGAGTTAGTGAAAGTGTATGGAGTAGGAGGAGCTGTTGTAAAAAATTAGTTGAACCAATGGATTCTGTAAAATTTGTTTATACTGACAAGTTCTTTACTAGTGTGTCCACTGCTGAAAAAGTGTTGGAGGCAAATACATATTGTACTGGTACAGTAATGCGAAATAGAACAGGAAGAGCATTTAAAAATCTGAAGAGTGATAAGGAAATGGTAAGAGGCGAAGTGATGTCGTATGTAGAAGTGGTGGTAAAATAGTTATACTTAAATGGAAGAACAATAAGAGTCTTCTCTTGTTATCTACGGCTTTTGATAGTTTACCACAAGATCAAGTCCTAAGATACAGCAAAGAAGATAAGTATCATGTTTTTGTTCCTAGGCCTTCTGTAGTAAAACATTATATTGAGAAAATGGGGGTGTAGATTTGCAAGATAGATTGATTTCGTACTACAGAATCTCCACTAACACTAAGAAATGGACTGTAAGAGTATACACTCATTTCTTGGATTTTGCTGTAGTATTTTGAATAAAATAGATTGTAAGCTTGCAGGTACACCAAAAAAGACGATTTTGATCTGTTTAGAATTTGGATCAAACATTGCTAATTCTCTATTAGCGTCTGACCCAGAAAACGTGACAGTCCCAAAGTTGATAGGCCAAGTAACAATAACAGTATGGTGATTTCTGTGAAAAAAAAGAACAAAATGTTATGCCTATCCCTTAATATCTTGTAAAATATGATTCAGTAAATCACTGGCCAGATCATGTCCCTGGTAAATCACAATATCGATGTAGTTTGAAAAATGCAGAGAAAGAACAAGGATTAAATGCATAAACTGCGAAGCTTTCCTTTGCTTGCAAAATAGAAGTGGTTTTCTTGCGTTACACACAAAGTAAATCTATTCACCGGGTTTGCAAGGTTATATGTTATGAAAACAACAGTGCATGCTAGATAGTATTACACATGGCAAATATAAAGTTATTCTCGAGATGTAAAATGCATGATTGTTCTAATGAAACATTGAATGTACATGATTATGTTAACAGCTTATCTTATAAGGTACTGAAGGTAAAAATATACAACTAGTAGATTTTCTTTATTTCTCACTTTGTTAAGAAACACTACAAAATTAAAGCATAGTTTGTTGTAAACACTGCAACAATATTTTTTTCCATTAACTTTTGATTTTTCACTAAAAAATTGCAAAAGTCGTTTATGGTATGCAGTGAATTCAACTAAATTCTCATAAGTAATTATACTCACAGTGAATGTATCACGAATGATGTTAAAATAAATAATTTTGCTTCAAAACAAAACAATTAAATCGTTATTGATACCTGGCTGCTAATACTTGCTTCGTTTCTAGCAAAAACATCCTTTATTTATTTTTATATTTACAATAAATATATGTAGTACGCCCCTAAAGTGCTCAAATGAGCACATGCCCTCCCTCTGCCCCTATGGCACATTTTAATATGAAATTGCTTTTAATACACTGAAATACATTTAACTAACTAGCAAATATTCAGAAATAATTTTTTGGTGCAGTAAAAAAAATTCGGGACTGTAGAGGTTAACTGAAAAACAGATGTCACAAAAATTCAAAAGAAGTTTTCTTCAGCAATTATTTTAATTATGCTAATTATATATTACGTTATTATTTTTCCATATATCTTCCGTTCAATTTTATGTACTTCCCACAGAGCAAAACGGAATTTTCGAGTCAATACTCAAATTAATTTTCCGGAGATTATTTGCAAACTGGTTGAAAGATTACTTTACGTCATTTAAACCTCAAGTCAGTTCCTGTAGTTGCTTCACTTCTCGAATGTGTCGGTTTGCGTTATTATTAAGTTTTGGGTAAGACTGCTGTATGTGCTTGCAACTTTCTCAGCATTTCTTTTTAATTTCCATCCGTGGGGAAAATCCCATATTGTGGGATTTTCTTACAGTGATTTTTCGAAAAGAACAAATGAAATTTTAGTAGAAAGCAGCAAGATTTATGAGTATATGCAAATATCTATTCTAACAAAATTGTCTAAGAAAGAGTAAAGAACTTAGTCTTCAATAAATTGAAATTATTGCTAATTGTCAAATTCTGTTACTACAGGGTGTCCCACATAATGCCGATAGGTGTCCCGTACCGGTTAATCATTTTTTTAAATGTTTGAGGGCTGACAACACTGTCTCGAAAGTTTGCTACATTGCATTTTATCGGAAAGTTGAATGCAGCAGTGTGGTCGTTCGTCAGTTGTTCTGGGAAGCCAGTATTGTTGAGTTGTTGCAATGTGTTACGTATTGAATCAGTGCTTGTGGTAACAAGGAACATTTGTGATATAAATGGTGCATTAGAACAGCGAATTGATATTGTGGAATTTTACATAAAGACAGATTCCATCAAGGAATGTAAAGAAATGTTTCAAGCGAAGTATCCTGGTGGGAAACTCCCCACGACCAGCACTATTCAAGACGTGTACAAGAAATGGGAGGGCTGTAGGATCCGTTCACAATCTGTAGAGAAATAAGCGACCGACAGCGAGGACTCCTGAAACTATAGACAGAATTCGCACGGACATTACAAGAAGCCCCTGCAAGTCGGTAACGAGGTTACTGTAGCAGGTTGGAATATCTCGTACATCCTGTACTAAAAGATATGAGATCGTGTGAGTGTGGTGCAACAATTGAAACACGAGAATCAGGAACAAGAGTTTATTATCGTAACTGGCTGTTAACATCAATTCCTAACAGTTACTTGAACCCTTTGCTTCACTTCATGTCAGATGAGGCCTGGTTTCACTTGTCAGATTATGTAAACTCTCAGAACTGCAGATACTGGTCGCAGGATAACCCACATATTCTGCATGAAGAACCTCTCCACTCAGAAATGATAGGTGTTTGGTGTGCGTTGTCCGGTATGAGCATTATTGATTCCATACTTTTAAATGACACTTATACAGTCATAGATATCTAGAGATCTTTGACTCTTTCTATGCCCAATTAACGGATTCAGAGACGCTGTATGCAGTATTCCAACAGGGTGGAGCAACCGCTCACACATCCAACCAAAGTATGGCCTTCCTCAGCAACGCATTACCTGAAGACAGACTTGCCAGTAGAGACCTTTGACCCGGGTCCTCGAATTTAACATCGTGTGATTTTTATTTGTGGGGCCCGCTAAAAAGCAAAGGCTGATAATCTTTAAGCAATGGACGATCTTAAACGGAACAATCCTAGAAAAATTATCAACATAACGCCTGCAGAATTACACCGTGTTGCTAGTAACGTCATCAAACGAAGTCAGCGATGCCCGGATGCCCATGGCTGCCACTGAATTTCCTTAGTTTGTCTAAACATTTGTAGCCCTGAAATATCATGTTGCAACAATTATAGTTATGGAGATTTCCAGGTTTGTATTTGATAAGCCTTTATTACAGAGGATTTGACAGAATGTTAAAACAATACGTTTAGTTATTTAAGGTGTTCTGTAATTGATAATCCACCAAGATTACTTAGGTAGAAGCCAATAGTCCTTAATAACGAAAGAAATTGAATATTCCGTAAGTGAGGACTATTCTTGTCTACGCCGCTCCTTACATTGACTTTTAGTATCAGAATTAGCTTGGAATCCATATTTTCTCACATGTAACATTCCCAGAATTGTTCCTGGAACAAGGTAAGTGCTTTAGAAGTTCTTAGAAAGTATCTATACAATTCCTGCTTTGATACATATCAACGTAGCAGACCTACCTATAGAACTCTAACTTTGCTTAATCTCAAAACATCTACTGTGTGCTTTCACCGACATCGGGATCGCTTGTCGTTTTGCAAGATGTTTTCTACGACAGAAATGGTCATTGTCAAGATTGGGTGACACCATGAGAATGTCTCCTAGAGTGACTTTGAGGTTTTAATAGATTTAAATCAATTAACCCAACAACAAATCATATCTTTGTCTAGTACTACTTATGAACGTTGAATTATTTCAGATATTTATTTAATTCAGAAACTTTGTAAACATTATACGTATGGATCACATTATGCACGAAATTTTAAACTACATAAAAGAGGTTGAGAAAAACTTTGATAGCTAAAAGGATCACACTCTAAAAATTTCATGCTTTTAGATGCCAACCACTGGATAATATTTAGTGCCATCTAACCGCGATATCTGTATCTTTTACTATATTTGTTTTAATAGTAGAAAATGGAATGTGGATAGCTATCGTTAAAGGCACCATTACCATCAAGATGTTAATATATTGACTTCATTAATGAAGTCGTCAGAGATAATCACTCTAGTTATGTATTGCAATAAACAAATTTTGAAATTCGCTTTCGTTCAAGAATTATTGTGTGGAATAACGCACGTGCCGGCACACTAATATTACAATATTCCACTTGCATTATCATAATAATTAAGAATTCTCTTTCAGGCAGCTTTTTATTTGTGACTTCGTAGATTATTCGAAAACGTTTCTGATCACTAATTTTCTAAAAATTTCATGCTAGCTTCTTTCTGTCTATATGCTGCAACAAAAATACTTGTACTTCTTATCAAAAACTCAGCAGTGAACGTTAGATTTGGATCAATCAATCAACCGAAAGACAACACTTTTCAATCTGTGTGAATATATATATATATATATATATATATATATATATATATATATATATATATATATATATACAAAAAGATGGACGTCAAATATAAAATATCTTTAATTAATCCTTATATATATAAATAAGAAAGAAACATAATACCTGAAGTAGGTACGGCTTTATGCTGGTACAAATCTAATAGCTAGAAATCGTGTTAATATCGGCACAGAATATTTTTTTCTGTGAAATTTGTCATCGGACTGAAACAACTCCAAACTTTTAAGATTGAATTAATTCATTATATTATACTATTCTGCAAATTGCATCATATTAGTTTATTAATATAAATTGAGTTTGAATTTTATCAGTAAATTTTTAAAACATAGTCTTCCCGCACTAACCCAGAGAAAGATTGACGACAGTGAATATTTTTAATTTTTAGAGGGTATAAAGGGGAATATGAAAAATCTTCGTCATTTAAATGAGCGTTTTCTTGGGATACAAAGTTTTATCTTCTAGGAAGCTGAAATAGGAAAAGAAACTTGAAATTCGTTACAATTGTGGGTTTAACAGGTGCGAGGCGGTAGAGCGAGCTACTCATGGGTCTGGGCGGCGTGGCACCCAGCTGGCCAAAGGGTAGTGTTAATATAAAGACTAACCAAGAAAATCGTGTTTAGAAATTATAGTTAGCTAAGATATTTAACAAGTAACTTCTAACGAACGCATAAAGTAAGTTTAAAATCATGTCAAGATATATTTCTAATTGGCGAGTCTGAAGTTACGAGTAGTATACATACCATTTCGATTGAATGTTTTAGGCTTACAGTTATTATTTAGATTCCTTATAGCTTACAGTTATACTTTTTATGCAGCGAAAGAAAAACTTTGATTTTTGAAGATCATTAAATGAGCTAATTGTGCGCTTACATCCCTACAAAGTAAAATCGAAGATTTCAGTAGAATTTTTTTCACAGAACGTTGCACTACCAATTAGTATGATATTGTGCATATCTAATACATCATATTTGTACAAAGGAAATCAAATAATTTATTAGAATAATGAGCGAAGTGAAGTGAATATTCACTTTCAATAAGTTTTGTATTAGAAGAGTGAGTTCAACAGACACTTTCACTGTTTCTTCGGGAGAGAGAGATTTCAGAAAAATAGAAATGGTGAAAATCCTGGCAGCGCATGAGCTTCTCCCCTCCGAAGATTGAAGCGGATCTAAACTTCGTGATATTTTCTTAGACACGTTTACTGTTTCTTCGGGAGAGAGAGGTTTCAGAAAAATAAAAATGGTAAGAATACTGGCAGCGTATGAGCTTCTCAATTTGGAGGTATGAAGCGGACCTAAACCTCAAGATATTTTCTTGCACTTCCATTTTCCTTCCAAGGTGGGGTGATTTACTATTATCTTTCTTAACAACCAGAATTGGAGGAAAAGGATTGTTAAATAAATAACGTGGATAAAAATCCAAGAATTTGAGAACGTGTATTTCAAATAAAAATAAAGAATTAGCAATGTATTTGTCTTGCAATTGACCTGTTAACACCAGATAAATGATAATAATTAAGATAGTAATATTAGATCGTTTTGCAGTTTATTTCAAGCAACTAGCACAGACGATACTCATACAACATAATATTCTATAGCTATATCTACAATATATTCTACTCTACATTTTTCTTCGAAGTAAACCAAACCCTTCGTAAATAAATATTATTGACTCCCTACATTAATATATATTATCCAGTTATAGTAAATATATTATAAATATTAATAAATGCATTAATAAATTAATAACCAAATGAAATAGTGTTATGAATTTATATTTTTTTTTTGTCATCGTTACGTAAACAAAGACCACATAATGTCCGTTTGTTGTCTAAATTACTTCCTCCGATTGTTCATAAGTGCAAAGGACTTCTGGCATTCAAAGTGTCCAGATCAAATTTTAAATCTTAGATTTCTACAATACTGGGCTTCAAATAAAATACGTTAGGTTTCAAATATTTTATTTTATGTATAAACACTAGACCTTTAAGCACTAGTTTATCTTGTTATTGTTATAAGTTGCTAATTGGAACATACTTATTTTGTAGTATACAGTTTTTTCTCTATGTCAATAATTATAAGTTTTGTAAACTTTTTCGAAATTTTATTTTAGTGAATTGCGCACGGAGCTTCCAGCTTCAACGACTAAAATCGATTTAATGTTTTGGACTTATTGTTTCAGTAATTTCCTTGCATAAGGTTTCCTGGATGGAGAAAAATAGCCTTATTGACGAGATGAAGCAAACTTAGTAAGAAAGTTATATTTTTAACTTCTTACTTCCAAGAACACTGTTTAAATGTAGTAGAAGCTTTCTACTATCGAAAAGTAATACTAATAATTGATTACAAGAAATAGGTCGCCAGCGGCAACGGAAAATAACTACCGCAAAAGGAAAATAATTGTGCAATCTGACTACATAAAAAATAAGACAAAATTGATTACAATGTTCAATTACCTATCTAGGCACTCTCACATCTTAGTGGGTACTCTATAGCTGTTTAAGAAAGTCAAATTATTATATATATACTGAATCAATGCTGTTTAAGAAATAATATAATTCTTTTTTTTCAAATACCCTTTTATTATAACAGTCAAAATTCATTAAAATCAGGAAATTCTGCTTTTGCTACTTCATAACAGAAGTTACAGAAATTATGTTTATAGATTTTCAAAACGGAAAAATAAATGAGATTTTTAAGCATGCGCAATTTTCAAGAGATTTAAAATTATTGCAAAATAATGTAGTCGAAACACAGAACAATTATGTCTTTTGATACAATATTCAAAATTCATAGAATTTACGTATTATTCAATTGTACAGATAATCATGTGAGCAAGGAGTAAAATTTATACTAATTATAGGTACAGATTTACTTTGCAGTAGCCATTAAATTATTAACAACATGTTTCATCATACCTTTAGGAAAATTGTCTTATGTTAGGTTGTCATAATTTTTTTCTTTAATAAATTATTCATTTTTAATACATTAAAAATTAATTACATTTTTATTTCACGAAGAAATTCTTCAATTATTCTTATTGTTTTTTATAAACACAATTATATCAATAAAATAATCGTAGGCCACATATCTTGCAAAGTTCATATTTTTACCGGTAATCAGAAATAGAAAGAAATATTATTATCGAAGAATTATTCTGCTATTTAGATTTGATCAGGAAAAACATTAAGCAAAAGAGAACTGCGATTCGAAACCGTAAGAAATGATTGACTGTATGTATTTACCGAACCATTAACATGCAAGAATCAACTAGTAAATACTCATGCTCTTAAGATATATTTTACAGAAAATTTTGTAATAACCAAGATCTCTCTGTTTCACATTGCTTATTAGGTTAGTTTAACTAATCGAAAACATACTGCAAAATTCGTACTACAGAATTAATCGGATGTACTATTACGAAATATGCAGGTAATCGGTATTAGGTTTGAAAGCGGGAGGCTGTAAATTTCCTTACACGAGCGTTGTGTTCACTACGTAAATATCAAGAAAACATACTGTAAATGTATTTTCCATATTTGAAGAAAAGTATACTGTCAACACCACCGATAATTATCAACCATTAAAATGTAATCAAGTAACTTCTTAATATCAATGCTTCTATTGTTCAAATCTTACCGCTAAAGATGGATCATGCATAGAACACTCAGTCACTTAGTTTCTCCCATCATACTGTGTAAATTGTCAAATATTAGGCAATATCTTATGCCTAAAACAAGGAAACATTTCTTCAACACGGTTATATATTTATTTATATCAAAGTCAAAGCTAAGATTGAAAAATTTCAATTTTCCCACATACCGTTAAAACTTAAGTGTCTGATCCATTTAAAATCTGCTGAATTAGTCGGTAATCCTAAACGCAATATTTACTAATTCTGGTGCTAAAGGGGTTTCAACTGTATAAACAAGGGAAAGCCCACTTCAACATATGGAATATGGTTAAATAAATAATTTCATATTTCATTTAGTTCGAGAGGTTGATTTAGCTGTTATAAATAAAAATTAGTTACGAAATTATATAAATAATTCTTTCAAAATAGAGAAAATTGATTAGTCTGCAAAAAATTTGGTAAATTAAATCTAAATGAATTTGAATTGATTGTATTCCTACTTCTGGCATGGTATTAAATCACATGACATCATCATAACAGGAAAAATAAAAAAAACATTTTAAATGAAATAAAACTAATAGTAAAAACAATTGTGGGAAAGCGAATAACCATGAGGTTAACCACATAAATTCGTATTTAAAGGGATTGTGGCTAATTGTTTCCACTACTCTATTCAAGTATTTAGTAGATTGAATACCTGAAAGTTGTTTGTTTTTTCTAATTTGTCTAGCGTTTTTCTAGAATTTTTCTAGAAATTTCTAGAAAAAATTGTCTAGAATTTTTCCTAATATCCGCATAGACATTTATGCATTATCAATATTACTGAATTCATATTTATTAAAAAGACGACAGAACATAATGTTTATTGTTAGAAACGTCCGTACTATACATTATATGGTACAATACTATTATCTGTAAATAATATTATTTTAATTCGTAAATGCAAATTACAGTTTCATACATTCTTCCAAATGCCAACAATGATATTCAAATTTCAATATATTAAAACAGAAAGGATAAAATATCCCTCGATAACGTTGGTTTGTTAAAGAAAAATAATCTCTTAAAAGTTCAGTTTTATTTAAGGAACAATTCTATTCAAGGGTTAAGGGTTATTTTTAAATCCCAAAATAAAATCTGTTTCAGCAATAAGTTTCTGCATTTTTCTTGCTAAAAATATATAAGTATTATAGTTGTGTATTGTAACAGTGATGCTCACACTAAATATTAACTAACAATTGAATACATATAGCCAACAGTTTTGTAAGATGCTTTCTTGCTAGGGAATGAAAAGTTCTGTTTAAGCAATTTCAATTATACTGAAAAATATAGAATACAGAATAATGAAATTACTTGTGAACTTAACAGTTGAACTCTGAAATGATTCTTGAAATGGCATTCAAAATTCACTCTAATACCTGCTATAAATATAATTAGGCCAGGTAATAGTATGTGTATATTATTTGTGATCCATGATCAAGGGTATATTAAACTTTAATGTAAGTTAACACAAGATCCAAATCACGTGCGTTACGTCTAGGAATTGAATCACACCCTAACATTCCAGACAAAAGTACTTGTTTTAAAATTACGAGAGAGCCTTCAGAATAAAATGAACTTAAGCTTTGTTTTCGAAGAGTCATAACTGTGATATTATAATCATAATGTGAAATTTGAACCTCTAGAGTTGACTTCAATATTCGACTAAGTGTAAAATTATCTTGTCGACAGATATGGATTCATCGAATTTCTACACATTCAAATTCCGACGATTTATATTCTATCCGTTCTCACGGTCCACTGTTTTGTATTTTATGTTATATTACACATACTATTATGTTATTCATATCATACCACTAACCATTAGGTGGCATTGTTTTTTTATATTTTTAAAAACATCTGTCTTGATTATAATGCTTACTGGTTTTGATTATTCGGGTTTACTGGTTGTATCGTTTTCACCGTCGTTTTGTGATTTGTATCCAAATAACTAATGTTTTTATGACTTGAAAAGTTTTTAATGTCCTTAGTTTTTAAATTCTATACATTGTGATAGATTAGGAATAGTAGGATGTGAAAAGATACACTTGTTATAAAATAAATTTAACTGGTAGACCACAACGTTAGAACCATACCAAATTTTCCTAGTTTCAGAATGTGTTTTCAACATATACAAAACTAGCAAAGTAACCACCAGAAATAACCACGCTTTCCTTAATTTTTGACGATTATGATTTATCTTTTGGTAATGTGTGCTTTATTTTAAATGTGTTCTAACATAATTAATGAAACACAAATATTTCTCTAAATATATAAAACCTATTTATCTATTTTCAAAATCTATTTAATTATGTGTTATTATTCATATCTTTTCAAATCTAGTTAAATTCCTTATTTTTCTTTTCAACACGAATTTCAAATATATATAAGATCAATATCACTTAAATAAAAATTTGACTTATAAATACCAAGAGTTTGCATAAAATTTAATTTTCACGAAGTTGCGAGACATTTAAATGAATTTGAAATAGAAATCACTAGTATCAAAGTATTAAAATTAAATTTCAAAGAAAATAGAAAAGTAGTTTTTCATATAAATCAATGGGCTAAAGATCAAAGACGGCACAAAGTATTTAATATAGTTAAAATATCCTTTATTGAAATACTTATACTTTTCATTGCTGTTGGATATAAAGCTAAAATGATAAATTTAATTTTTCCCTACAATAATTACACCAACAATTAAATAGGCACTTATGTTTCCAAACAAGTATAAAAGTTATGCTTTCAAAATCAAAATTACGCGACATCAAAATTGGTGAAGAAAATGACGAAAAATAAGCCAAAATAACTAGCGATGACAAAATCCACATAGGGCTTATGAAATACGCTGATAGTTTTATCTGACCGTTCAGCTGGTCAAATTTATATTCATAGTATCAACTATATGTCTAAAGAGTTGTTACACATTTTTATTGCTTTGCTAGTACTTACAACTTCTGGTGTCAAGTTGGTGAACGGCAATTTATGAAGAAAATTTCAAGTCTTCTGTTGTTAGAAAAAAGTAAGTAATCAGTCATACTGGGCAAAATGTATAAGAACGGATTTAAGGGTCAATATGTAAATATAGTATTTTGTGATTGTAGTGGAATATCAAAACTATACAGAATAAATTCCTTAACTTTGTTTTTTGTGATGTTCAGCATAATTTAAAACACTGTAGAATGTTATATATATATATATATATATATATATATATATATATATATATATATATATATATTAAAGCACATTTGATCTTAAATAATATAGAGCTGAGAAAACTACAGTAAATTAATTCCTTCCAGAAATTTAACTATCAATCTATTAATCGTAGGTTGTGATAGTTATCTAAAATGTTACATCTAGGCTTAGAACCATTTAATGAAATAACTATTTTTATACGATGTCCATTCAGATGAATAATACTTAAAATAATAATTATCAAATTCCAGAATTGGTTACTCTTCTAAGGATGATCTACAAAGAACTAGGGTTAAAAAAAGTCAATTACCTCTGGAAATTTATCATGAGCAAACAAGCTTATATCAAAATTTTGTTGATTTCTTATTTAGTGCTAAAAAATTGTAACATTTAGAATGATAAATTGATTTGAGCATGATTATAGAGTAGAATCGTTCGGGCAATACTCAAATTTTAATTTCTTAATACTGCGCTCATTAAATGGATCACCTCGGCACTATGGCCATGTAGTACAGTCGATTAATGATATGTCGGCACGCCAAAATGAATTTTAATTAATAAAACTAGTAAATCTTAACTCATCCGTATATACCATCTTACTATCTATTTAATTATTTACTTGAATTCCACGTTGCATATCGGTTGTGTTGGTATTCTATCATACTCAAACACTAAAACAGAAACAATTGAAATTTGGGATAACAGAAAATAGCTATTAAGAATACATAATAGCTCAAAATTACAAGGAGTAGATCTTTATGTTTAAATTCCACTGTAAGGGTATGTATAAGTTTTAAGAGTATTTCTTTCTTTGAGTTACTGATTTTACATAAGGAATATTGAGTTTGGATGTTTGTTACTTAGAATTAATTTTCTATTACGTTTTGAAATTCTACAATACATATTTTTTATAAGAACAATGAAATAACTAAAACTTAACATGATTTACTAGCCTATATAAAACCTTGAAATTGGTTCAGGTTCTATCAGCGGTGGTTATAATTCTCAAAGTTCATAGTTAAATCGATAGATGGCGCATTACTACAAGTAGTGTCCTCTAGTGGAAGAATATTCAACAACCTAATTGGTGCAGCTATAAATGTTACAATATACAGTATATTCTAATGTTGAGTATGGATCGCTTTCACTGCAATCATTACTCAGAAATGCAGTGAATTGAGAAACTCTGTGCTCAATTTTCGGTACAAACGTAGTAAAATCGAATGACCTAGTCATTATTGAATTTTCTAAAGTCGGGGGGCTATCTTGCCAGACGTAAAACAAACCTGAATTTTTACTCAACGAGAATAGCGTAAAGCAGTTTATACTGAAGTTGCCTTCCCTTGGACTACTCTCCCAAAATTAACAATAATAATTTGTTTGATGTTCAAAAACGAGAAAAACAATCGATATGCACAACAATTTGTTTTTAAAAAATTTAGAAGTTATAGTTTCTAAATATAAGTTAGTTTCGTTTAAATGTTGTTTTTGGAAATGATTATCACAATTACTTGGAATTTTGTCAGTAAATATTTAGTTACTAGGCCTAACCTACAGAATTGCCCAACTCATGGCCGTTTTTTTTTTTGTTGTTAAAAATATGAAATGTTTGTGATTAAATAAAAAATTAATACATATTTCGAATCTTAAATATAAAAGTAGCTCCAGAATTCTCATTTTTTGCAGTGAATGATTTGATATTATGCAGTTTTTTTTCTCAGAAACATTGTATAATAATCCATTTCTTTATAAATTTAATAAAATTCTAGAATTATTACAATTCAGTTTCATCATTAATTTTAAAAAAGCTGATGTAGGGATTTATAATTTACGTATATTTTAAACAAGCAAATTTCATAGTATGTATAATTATTTAATAATCTCTTCCAGTGACATTTAAAATGCATTTATCTCGTATACGAACATTTAAATTTTGACAAAATACATCTACTGTGTATCACACATTTTGCTTTGCATCATAGTGTGCATCACAAATGCAGGAAAAATATAATACAGAACAATAGACAACTTAGAATATGGATATAATAGTTGATAAGTGTTTATATCCCATTCTAGACATTTCTATCTCTATTAGTATCTCTGCCCTCAAATTCTCTATCCTAATACGCGTATAATAAGTACCGTATGTGTAAATAGAAAGTTATTTTTCTACTTTCTACTCTCATGTTTGGTTTTCGATTAGAGACCATTAAAACTTTGAGCACATTAAGATAATTTGAATTCTACTTTAAGCTTTAGATCTACGTCTCATGTAGCATCGATGGTGGAAAAGGATGCTAAACTTCAACGAACAAAACTTATTTATTCTTTTACAAATACGATTTGAAAAAAAAATAGTTTCTAACATAATAATTGGAAATATCTCTTTGTGTCGAATCATACACAGCAATAAAATTCAAACTAATTGTTAAATACAGTCTATTTCCATCGTATTTTAAATATACTAAATAAAACGCAAAAAAATTAATAAATCAAGAATGAGGAATAAACACCCCAAATAAATTCTCGTAAAATTATGTTAATAAATTCAAATTCAATCAAGAAATTTCGAAACAAAGAACAAAGTCTTTTATGTTAGTTTTTGCAGAAAAGGATATTTATACTTTAACGTATGAATTGAAGAACTAATTGTATTTTGAAGAAAGATAACGAAAATTTTTATTTTTCCATTTACTTGCATAATTTCATTTGCCTCCCAAAATAAAATAAAAATTACGTCCGAAACAGTTTGTTGATGCGGATAACAAAATGTATATCTGCAGATAACAGATTCCGTACATACCTCTAACAATACACTAATGGGCAGTTCTATATTATGTGCAAAACAATATTGGTGACATCCGGTATTTTTGATAGCGAGCAATGTCTTAAGATGATAATACACTTGGACCTCCCATATCTAGTTGCTTTGTAATATGGAAGATGTTTACAGTAGAGTCCCAAACGCTTGAGTAATTTCTCGAAATAATAATCTTATGCAACCATCGACAATGGATTGCTGAACGAAGATATCTTCTATTTTTCCCTACTACCATCTATAAATCTTAGGGAATTCTCTTTCGCGTTATCGCATACTACCTCTTAACTTCGTATCATCATAATGATAAGCACATTACCTGTATCATTCTTTCTTTCTTTTTATCTGGTCAAGAACTGTTTTCGTTCTCCATCATTTCTTCTTGCAATGTATTTAACCCATTGTCAAATCAATGGATTTATTTTTGTGATAAAATCCGTTACTCTTGTCTTTTTCTAATTCTTATGATTATCTTCCTTATCTTTGTAAGTGATTTCCAACTTACATCTGTCCATATTTCATGATGTAGTACGCAGACGAAATATTTCTGATTTTGTTAGTGTCTACTTCTTCAAACCAATTTTTGAAACATTCTGAATTTATTCGTTGAAAATGGTACTCATTAGACACATCGCATTTGGCATTGTACTTTTTCCAATAGAAACATGTACCTTCCAGATACACTCCATCCTAGCGTAATTGTCTCTTAGCTTGTTCTTTAATATCACCATTCCTGAATATTCGGTCTTAGGTAGTCCTAGGTACTAACTTCTCGCGAAATCATAACATAAAATATTATTATAATATATTATGTTCTCTTAAACATTGATTGATCTTTACTAACAGCGATTATGGATATTTACGCATATACGGCACACACAGCTTTACCAGATACCTTCTTAGAACAACATTCTGAATAAAAGCTGTTCTTTTACTAAAGGCTGACATCTATGCTTGGTATTCAATTCCTATGGATTTTCTTTCAGGGGGCATCCAAATATGATTCTCAAAAGTTAAGTTGCACTGTTATTTCCGTGCTATATTACTTCAAATAATTTCATCGCAATATCTAAGGCATTGTTGTCGACTTATATAGCTTATAATTTTAGCAAATGTATTCTGAAATTTTACATAGGTGCTTTTACCGTTCTAAGAAATAACATAATTTTATCAGATTAAAATATTTACTACTATCCACGAAAACAAACTTTCATGCGATTTCTTTTCTTTCTTTATTAAAAGACAGAATATCGTATTCAATAGTTATATTTTTATTGTTTAAATATCTGTAGAGTGATTTCAAAAATAGTAATCACATTGTTATTTGTACATAACATAGATAATAACTGAAGGTTCCAAAGCATAATACAACAAAAATATTAAGAGTTTAATAGGTTTTCTTTGACGTATGTTCACAGTTTTGGATACTGAACAGTTTTTAACAGGGGGAGATCCAATTTCTAACATGTGCAAGGATATGCGGATCATATATAAGAATCAGTATCAGTGATAGATCTATCATAGCGAGGGAACATCTATAGAGTTCACATTTTCGTCTTTATCCTAAAAAAGACACCTTCTAGGCTTTCAGACCAATTATCCTTAAATTTGGTACTCTGTTAGAAATCCAAGAGTAAGGATTGAGCACAGAGTTTCTCAATTCACTGCATTTCTCAGTAATGATAACAGTGAAAGCGATCCATACTCAATATTAGAAAATATTTTGTAACATTTATAGCTGCACCAATTAGGTTGTTTAACATTCTTCCACTAGAGGACACTACTTGTAGTAATGCGCCATCTATCGATTTAACTATGAACTTTGAGAATTATAACCACCGCTGATAGAACGTAGACCAATTACAAGGTTTTATATAAGCTAGTAAATCATGTTAAGTTTTAGCTATTTCATTGTTCTTATAAATGATATGTATTGTAGAATTTCAAAACGTTATAGAAAATAAATTCTAAGTAACAAACGTCCAAACTCAGTGTTCCTTATGTAAGATCAGTAACTCAAAGAAAGAAACACTCATAAACTCATACATACCCTTACAGTGGAATTTAAACATAAAGATCTACTCCTTGTAATTTTGAGCTATTATGTATTCTTAATAGCTATTTTCTGTTATCCCAATTTTCAATTGTTTCTGTTTTAGTGTTTGAGTATGATAGAATACCCAGATAACCGATATGCAACGTGGAATTAAATAGATAGTAGTAAATAATTAAATAGATAGTAAGATGGTACATAAGGATGAGTTAAGATTTATTGGTTTTATTAATTAAAATTCATTTTAGCATGCCGACATATCATTAATCGACTGTACTACATCGCCACAGTGCCAAGTGATCAATTTAATGAGCGTAGTATTAAGAAATAACAATTTGAGTATTGCCCGAACGATGCTACTCTATAATCTTGATCAAATGAATTTATCATCCTAAATGTTTCAATTATTTAGCACAAAATAAGAAATCAACAAAATTTTGATTTAATATAGTTTGTTCATGTTAAATTTCTAGAAGTAATTGACTTTTTGAAATCCTAGTTCTTTGTAGATCATCCTTAGAAGAGTAACCAATTCTGGAATTTGAGAATTATTATTTTAAGTATTATTCACCTGAATGGACATCGTATAAAAATAGTTATTTCATTATATGGTCCAAAGCCTAAATGTGACATTTTTCGATAACTATCACCACCATACGATTAATAGATTGATAGTTAAATTTCTGGAAGGAATTAATTTACTGTAGTTTTCTCAGCTCTATATATTTAAAATCAAATGTTTTTATATATTTTATTCTAGAGTGTTTTAAATTATGATAAACATCACAATAAACAAAGTTAAGGAATTTATTCTGTATAGTTTTGATATTCCACTACAATCACAAAATACTATATTTACATACTGACCCTTAAATCCGTTCTTATATATTTTGCCCAGTATGACTGATTACTTACTTTTTTCTAACAACAGAAGACTTGAAATTTTCTTCATAAATTGCCGTTCACCAACTTGACACCAGAAGTTGTAAGTACTAGCAAAGCAATAAAAATGTGTAACAACTCTTTAGACATATAGTTGATACTATGAATATAAATTTGACCAGCTGAACGGTCAGATAAAACTATCAGCGTATTTCATAAGCCCTATGTGGATTTTGTCATCGCTAGTTATTTTGGCTTATTTTTCGTCATTTTCTTCACCAATTTTGATGTCGCGTAATTTTGATTTTGAAAGCATAACTTTTATACTTGTTTGGAAACATAAGTGCCTATTTAATTGTTGGTGTAATTATTGTAGGGAAAAATTAAATTTATCATTTTAGCTTTATATCCAACAGCAATGAAAAGTATAAGTATTTCAATAAAGGATATTTTAACTATATTAAATACTTTGTGCCGTCTTTGATCTTTAGCCCATTGATTTATATGAAAAACTACTTTTCTATTTTCTTTGAAATTTAATTTTAATACTTTGATACTAGTGATTTCTATTTCAAATTCATTTAAATGTCTCGCAACTTCGTGAAAATTAAATTTTATGCAAACTCTTGGTATTTATAAGTCAAATTTTTATTTAAGTGATATTGATCTTATATATATTTGAAATTCGTGTTGAAAAGAAAAATAAGGAATTTAACTAGATTTGAAGAAGATATGAATAATAACACATAACTAAATAGATTTTATCATATTAAATAGATTTTAAACATAGATAAATAGGTTTTATATATTTAGAGAAATATTTGTGTTTCATTAATTATATTAGAACACATTTAAAATAAAGCACAAATTACTAAAAGATGAATCATAATCATCAAAAAGTAAGCATAGCCTGGTTAATTCTGGTGGTTACTTTGCTAGTTTTGTATATGTTCAAAACACATTCTTAAACTTGGAAAATTTGGTATGGTTCTAACGTTGTGGTCTACCAGTTAAATTTATCTTATAACGAGTGTATATTTCACCCCTACTGCTTCTAATCTATCACAATGTATAGAATTTAAAAACTAAGACCATTAAAAACTTTTCAAGTCATAAAAAATTAGTTATTTGGATACAAATCACAAAACGACGGTGAAAACGATACAACCAGTAAACCCGAATAATCAAAACCAGTAAGTATTATCATCAAGACAGATGTTTTTAAAGATATAAAACAAAACAATGCCACCTAATGGTAAGTGGTATATGAATAACATAATAATATGTGTAATATAACATAAAATACAAAGCAGTGGACGTGAGAACTGATAGAATATAAATCTTCGGAATTTGAATGTGTAGAAATTTCATCAATCAATATCTGTCGATGAGATAATTTTACACTTAGTCGAATATTGAAGTCAACTCTAGAGATTCAAATTTCACATTATGATTATAATATCACAGTTTCTTTTCGAAAACAAAGCTTAAGTTCAATTTATTCTGAAGGCTCTTTCACAATTTTAAAACAAGCACTTTTGACTTGAATGTTAGGGTGTGATTCAATTCCTGGACGTAACGCACGTGATTTGGATCTTGTGTTAACTAACATCAAAGTTTAATATACCCTTGATCATGGATCACAAAAAATATACACATACTATTACCTGGCCTAATTATATTTATAGCAGGTATTAGAGTGAATTTTAAAAGTCATTTCAAGGATCATGACAGAGTTCAACTGTTAAATTCACAAGTAATTTCATTATTCTGTATTCTATATTATTTAGTATAATTTAAATTGCTTAAGCATAACTTTTCATTTCCTAGCAAGAAAGCATCTTACAAAACTGTTGGCTATATGTATTCAATTGTTAGTTAATATTTAGTGTGAGTATCATTGTTACAACACAACCATAATACTTATATACCGTATTTTTAGCAAGAGAAATGCAGAAACTTATTGCTGAAACAGATTTTATTTTGGGATTTAAAAATAACCTTTAACCCTTGATAGATTTTTCCCTTAAAGAAAACTGAACTTTTAAGAGATTATTTTTCTTTAACAAACCAACGTTATCGAGGGATTTTTTTTATCCTTTTTGGTTTAATATATTGAAATTTGAATACAATTGTTCGCATTTGGAAGAATGTATGAAACTGTAATTTGCCTTTACGAATTAAAATAAAATTATTTACAGATAATAGTATTGTACAATTTAATGTATAGTACGGACGTTTCTAACGATAAACATTATGTTCTGTCGTCTTTCTAATAAAAATAAATTCAGTAATATTGATAATGCATATATGTCTATGCGAATATTAGGAAAAATTCTAGACAATTTAATTAGCCACAATCCCTTTAAATACGAATTTAAACAGTGTTCTTGGAAGTAAGAAATTAAAAATATAACATTCTTACTAAGTTTGCTTCATCTCGTCAGTAAGGCTATTTTTCTCCATCCAGGAAACCTTATACAGGGAAATTACTGAAACAATAAGTCCAAGACAATAAATCGATTTTAGTCATTCAAGCTGGAAGCTCCGTGCGCAATTCACTAAAATAAAATCTCCAAAAATTTTACAAAACTTATAATTATTGACATAGAGAAAAATATGTAATACAAAATAAGTATGTTCCAATTAGGAAGTTACCACAATAACAACATAAACAAGTGCTTAAAGGTCTAATGTATATACATAAAATAAAATATTTGAAGCCTAAAGTATTTTGCTTTTATCACTAACAGTTTACCTCGCATCAGACGAGATAGCCTACACAAAATAGAAAAATCGTTTAAATATACACCGTATACTTTTCTCTGTTCCCAGTAGCCTCCTCATCAATTTAAACCTTAACATTCTTAATTATTTTATATTAATATCAAGTTTAGAGGATTTGTATGAGATAATTTTATGCCTATGCCATTACACTACCACCAGTATAATTAACATTTGAAAGACATGAATTTTCTTCCGTATTCGAATATTCTGGAATGTTGTGAAGGTCAAACTTTGATAACATTTTTTTTTTCAAAATGAAAATAGTAAAAATATTTCTAAATTATAAAAACCTTCAATAAAATTGTATATCTAAACCATTGGCTGGGCTTTGAAAAATATCTTAAACAATAACTTCTAACCATTTCTTGAACAATATAATCACGCAACTCAGTAACAAATTTTATTATGAATTTTTGTTGTGGGTTGTATCAGGTAGTCGAAAAAGTTTGAGCTTTTGGAGGCCAAGATTGAAAAAAAAAACATTTATTGTGATTTGAAAGTAACATAATGAAATCAATATGCATCATTTCGTTAAACGACGTTCTGCCAGTTTTTGGTAGCACCATTATCTCGCTATAGAACATCTTTGTTTGTAGTTAAAAAAAGAGTTACTCGTGGTTTTAACATGCTTCTTTGGAAACTAATTTAACACAATTCAGGAAATTATGCAGAAACTGAAAGCAAGTGATAAAATGAAGGTGCCAGATCCTTGCTACATGATGAATCAGTTAATCCCAAAGACAGGTTCTCTCAATTTTTTATGGATTGGTAAAGGTGTTTGAGACTGGCCTTGTTAACGTGATATATGATATCCTTTTTGTTGACCAGTTTCAGCTTTTCTTTTGAATGGCTAGATCACTCGCACTAATTTTCGACCGTACATTCTCGAGTTCATCATTCTACCTGACAGCAACTATGTACGATGCCCTTCAAAACCCACGAAACACACAATATAACCTTCCTGGGCGTCAATATGGACTTTGCCACAGGCTCTGGAGCTTCTCTTTGCTTCGACCATGGTCCTTTTCGCATATTGTTGTCAAGGATTTCCCACTTTTCATCACTCGTCATCACCTGTATCAGAAATGGCTCGAGTTCGTTACGTTTCAGTAGAGACTGGCAGATAGAAATTAGATCGATTACATGTTTTTGAATCAGATAATCTAGTATCCATATATCGATCTCCTTTTGTAGCCAGCTTACTTCAAATGCTTTGACACTGCTTAGTGATGGATCATTAACTCATTCATGGCGTCATGACTGCAAGGCACCTCGATCTTGCTCGACTTTTGCGAGAATATCATTCACGTCTTTTATGATAGGTAGCCCACTGCGAGCAATATCTTGGACATCAAAATTTTTAGAGCAAAACTGACTGAACAACCTTTTGGGTTTAGTCCTTCACATTGTAATTTGCCCATAAACAGCACAAATTTGTTCATTGGCCTACGTAGCATTTGCACTTTTAACGAAATTAAATTATAAAATGTAGCACAGTTTTGCGGAAAGTTCACTCACCTTCATGGTGCAACACCTAACGACTTACAAGAATTCCAATACTTTTTCGCAATCTACTAGCTTTAACTGTCAGTTGTCGAGTAACACAAAGATGACCTGATGTAATTTTCATATCTGAGATTTGGGACACTAACGCCATTTCGTGCACAAAAGGCTCAATACTGTTGAGACAACCTGATATTCATAAAACATAGAAAACATATAACCATTGAAACATCTAATTTAGAAATTTATAGATGAACATTATCCATAAGGCTAATCGGAAAATAATTTTACCTTAATAGTAGAACTATAATATGGATTCTAATGTAGTTATAACAACTTCTAATAATATAAAATATTATTTTACATTGAACTGTAATGTGTATAATTATATAAAATAAAGAAGTATTCTGTGTTAGCTTTAGAAAGCAAAAGCTGAAAGGAAATCAGATTTTGCTAAACTTAGAAGAAACTAAAAATCAATTTCTGCAGTAATCCGAAATTCGTATTCCTTCAGTAATTACAAAATCTGAAGAAAGTGCTGAGAATTTAACCCCTTTCTGCATGATTTTTTCTTTTAGCGAAAAAATAATCAGTATTGGAAATCTTCATATGGGAACTTGAAAAATGAATTAAAACTTGAATTTTAGATTTTTCACTTAATTCCGACGAGAAATAAGTAAGTGCTATATATGACACACTTACAACTCACAAAGAACATGCCAGATGACACCAGAATCTCTTATTCATACACTCAATATCTCAAATCAGCAGAAAAAGCAGTCATTTGGTGTCTTCGATAAATCACTAAAAAGCTAAAGTGAATCAAGAGTATGTGCCATATATGGCACGGCATGCGATAATGGGTTAAAATTTTGAAATTAATTCCTGACAATAATCTTTATACTATTGATATTATATTTTTCATCTGGAAATGTATTGCGACTCTATAATTTATACTGTATATGATTTATTCAGTAAATGAAGAGGCCTTTCTTTGCTTATTTTTACATAAATAAAATTTGATACGGGAAGATTACATTAATGTTAATTCCTTACTGATTCCTTTTATTATTAGTACAGGATCGTGTTAATACTCCAGATATATTTCTCATGAACATAAACTGATATATCTTCCAACATATGTATATGACTTATTTTTATCGTATGTTCACTCATGTACAAAATTATTGTCGCATATCTATAACTGTCTTCTTGTGAGAATATCATTTGGCAGTGATTTTTCAGGGTACTTTTAGTGTTGTTACTAGGTCTATAATCGTGAAATGTATATTTGTGTAAAATTTCATAGGAAAATAATTCTAAATACGAAAATTATAATGAGTAAAATAAAATGTTGCTAAATGGAGAAGAAAATTTTCTTTTCTTTTTATTATTCTTATTTGCTGCTATTTTGACATGAATTTTGCCACATACATGTCTTTGCCGATTAAACACATACTAACATTATAAGAAATACCGGACGAATTCGTTATCAAATTATATTCCTAGGAAAACATATTTCTAGACATGCGACAATAATTTTGGACATGAGTGTACGTCAGAAATAGTCTAATGTGCATACTTCGTTTAGACTTATTAACCGAAAGACCGACCAACAGAAAATTGTTTTTTCTATAGCAACTAATGTACAAGAATAAGATCTTTAGAAGGATCACTGTGTATGTAGAATGGATTTAAATGCCGTAAAGATAGTTAAATATGTTGGATTTTCTGAAGTATGAATATATTCTCTACTTAACATCTCGTCCAAACAATCATGATACTGCATAATATACATATTAAATAATTGGACAACCAAAAACAAATTTACGGGACGAAGGATTATGAAAAGAACCTTCTTAGAAGTAGCACAATGTTGTCGTTGTTCCATGTACAACCAACAAATTATTTTTCAAGTCATTACTATTATGAAGATAGTTGTGTTTTCTACAGCATTTTAAAAGTTTAAATGGAAAACATTTACTATTTTAAACAATGTATATGAAATCAATTAATTTTATTTAATAATTTTATAAATTATTATTGCTTTATATTATAGAATATTTTTTATGATTAATAGCTAAAAGCAAATCATTCTATATTTGGTGCTATTGACTTAGTACGTTGAATATTTTTCTCCTAACGTTCAAACATTCATAAAATTCATTAGGACGTTTGTATGTGTTTTTGGTCTTGTTCAACGAATAACTTAGAATTTAATGTTCACTCTAAATAAATAATTGAATTTATAAATGAAACTCTTGTATCCTTATTTCTAATAAAAATTTCACAAGCACAATAGTTATTCCAATACAAAACAATACACTCTAAAATATTTCAATGGTGAAATGAATAAAAATTAGATACGTTAGATTTTTACAATACATATTCAAGGTATCCCATGAGGAAACGTACGTACATTTGAAACATATGCTCCTTCAGTATAATCACTATATCATAGAACTATCATATTATAAATGACTCATTATTAATTCTTTCTAATAATTTTAAATGCATTTTATACACAGCCAAACATACACATTTGATTTCATTTTCACCAAATTAATATTATTTGCGTTATGAACTAATTACAGAATTTCAGTTTTGTCAGAAATACACCTAGTTCTTCTCGAATTTACAATGACAGTGTTTCTTTACTCTTATGCCCATAAACCTATCAAATATTAGTAATTACATTAAATTAAATAAAAGCATGACACGTTACAGGCCACAGACGAAAAAAAAAACTATCGGCTGCTACACAGTACACTTTCGATTAGGTGCGTCATGATCAGTGCATTGAATTGATTTCTAGCAATTTAACTTTTTATTTTCTAAACATCTTGGTTTACACAGACACACTAATTTCCTAATGATATGAGATCAATTTTAAGAAGAACATTCTGAATGCATTCGATAGTTCAATCGCTTACCATTTTTGGCGTACCAATCGCTTACCTTTTTGATTTATTATTTACTTGGAAGGATAATGAATGATAACAGAAAGTTTATTACTAATGGTACAATTCCTCCATTTGCAAATATTAACTTCTAACATTTATTATTAGAAAGTACTTAGATCAAAAAGGTAAAATATGACTGTAGTTAAAAATAATAAGTGCAGAACACATTTCGTGTTAACAGAATATTATAAAATGAAGTAATCGCTCTACTTAAAATTAACGTAGACTGATTAACAAAGGATTTACCGGTCATTGGACATAGAAAGATCTTTCTATAATGCCCATTATGGAAGCCTAATATGTTGATTCCTATCATCAAGTAAACTGAACAATTACCATGTTAACGTTTGCTACAAATTTCTAACTGGAATGATTTAGTATCTTAGAAACTTTTTATACTTGGGGTCAGAGCGTAGCTCATTTGAAATTTGTAACACCGTGTATTTAGACAACTTGAGGATGAATTTAACTAATCTTCTTAGGATAAGAAATGAAATAATCAATTTCTTTTGGACATTTTCGACATCACACCACAAGCTATCAGGACACGAAATGGTTTTAACTATAACAATCTACTAAATCGTGATGACTATCCAACATCGCAAATAGATGTAATACTCACAGGTAGTTCAGCTTTGATAATCTCCAATCGGTATCTTTTCACTATGCGATCTTAATTCCCACTCCCTAGTCCACTCTCCGTACTCAACCAGCACAACCCCTTTCCGGGATTCAGATGCTTCCTGGTTGTAGCGTAGAGCTTAGCTCAGATCTCCTTTTGAAATGCCTTACTTTGTTATTTCCGTATAGGAAAACTTCCTATAATTGTGGTGCGATGCCTACGTTATCTGTTTTTACTTTCCTAAACAGTTTGAATATCGCTTCCTTGTTTTACAATAAACAAAATAAATTTACGAAATACATGTGAGGATTTTGGGTACCTTACAATATTATTGCAAAATGTTTTTAATGGATTATAATCTTTCTCTGAGCATGGATATCATAAACAGCCCGTGTGATCGTTTCATTATCGTAACCTATTTATCCTAAACAATATTAATTGTGAGAATGTAAAATCATCAAAATAGGATAAATAGAAATATAGTAAACTCTAACTAGTATATCCGACGTAATGTGGTGGAAGAGTTGCAGCATAACAGAAACCTAGATAAGCCATAGTTCTATAATTACTCATTTCTTGCCCCACTTATGTCATTAAAAACACACATTTTATAGTAAAACCTGCTCTTATTCATATTTTCTGACTTCTTAATAGATACCCGAATTTTATAAATGTTTTATTATGTGTTGTACCTATGTTTCAAAAGAAATATTACAAGAAAAGAAATGTCAAGAATAAAAATGTTGTACACATTTTAAGATAACATTTTATAACGTTTAGCATAATTGCAGGAAACATATAATGATGTATACTATAAACAAAATTTTAAAATAAAATATTATGATAAAACATAGGATTAATTCTGAAAGAAATTATTCAAACTTATTTTACTATTCATAGCCAAAATGATTTGGGCTACACTAACATGAAAGATAGAAGTAAAGGAACACAAACTTATAATTTGTAATTTTTTGAAAAAAGTTCTTGATTGATGACTCCTTTTCCTGGGAAAGCTCTTGTTTTTGTGATGGAGTTACAGATCGAGTTGATGGTTAAAAAATATTCTTAATTTTATAGCGATGTTTAACTGTTTTACGTTTTCTGGAACTAGGCCGGATATTCCTAAGCCGGATATTCGGACCCTCTATACTATTTTATCTTCATCTAGCTTACACACGACACGGTTCTTCATAAGAAATTGAGAAGCACAAATTTTAAAGTAAATAATATATCTTTTTGCATTTTGGTGTGTTTAAAAATCATTCTGGCCTTGGTATAAGTCACTTTGGGACCTGATATTCCAGGAATTGAAATCAAGCAAGTATTTAGTATTACCATAATTCCACGGAGCTCCAACCTAGATTTTTTTCTATTTCTATTATTTATCAACGATCTCTCAGATCAATTGCCCAATAATGAAAAATTATTGTTCGCTGATGGTCTCAAAATATACACCAAGATAAATTGTTTCCATGATTGTATTGATTTATAACAAAACTTAGAGAGTATGACGATCTGGTGTTTAGTCAATAAACTTGGAGTAAACGTAAACAAATGTAACGTATTATCGTTCAGTGGAAACACAAAGATTTTTAAATATGATTATAAGTTTCTTAAATATACTTCTATAAGCAGACCTACCACATTTAAAAATGTAGATGTTACATTTGAGCCGAAATTTTAACGTTCGTTAAAAACATCGAAAATGATACTCATGATGATTTTAAATTATTAGGATTCATAATTAGAAGTGGTAAGAAATTCAACAATATTGCAATGCTCTTGAAAATATATTATTCATATGTACCCGCCAATTTGGGATACGCTATCGTAACTAGGAACTTCTCGCAAAAAAGTACCGCCATAAAATTAAAAAAAAACTTCAATCAATTTTTTTTAGGTATTTGATATACAAAGTAATTGGAATTTATCCCTCAATTGAAAGCTATAGTACACAGGTAGACAATTTTAATATTTACTCATTAGAACAAAGGCATAATATTGCCGAATCTGCTATTCCTCCAAAACCTAGTTAAAAATTAATTCGATTCCTCAACTTTTATATCAATTTTAAACTTCCCATGTTTCTTCAGTTTTCTTCAGTTTCGATATGGTAGGAACCATTATGAAATCAAAATTGAAATAAAAAGAAAAAATGAGCAATTCTTAATTTTGTTACCTAAAAGACATTTAGAAACTATCATCAAGAGATCAACAGAGTTTTGGAATAGGAACGAGAAAGTAAAACGAAGCAAAAATCCAAAGTACACCTGTATTTGAACTTTTTAAATTAATGTTCGTGAACCTAGAGCCCAGAGGAGATGATACGAAGGCAATTGAAAGAAATTAAGAGGGCTCCAGAGACATGAATTTGAAAGTAAGTACAGAAAAATCTATACACATTGAAATTCGATTTGACTATAATGCTACAAATTATGGATCCCTTTAAATATAATATAATTCTTTCAACTAAATTTATACTTTCAAGTATATACGAACAACCTTAATAGGTCAAAACCATATCCATGAAGCAATTTAATGTCGAATAAAAGCCTGTAATTAGTGCTATTATTCAATCCAAATTCTTTTCTCCTCGCGAATTCCTTCGTAGAATTTGAAGCCTCAAATTACTAAAATTATAAAATTATAAATATGCTTGTATATTTGCGGAGCCTGGTCGCTTACTTTGAGGCAAAAATGCAGATTGAAAGTATTTGAAAATTAAACTCTGAGGCAAACATTCGGATCCAAGAGGGATGTGATGGAGAATACAAGAAACTTCCTAACAAGGAAGTGTATACTATATAAATTTTACCTAATGTTAGGAGAATTAAGTGTAGGAAGCTCTGGTACACTTTCAATAGTTTAATTGTAAACTTAAAAACACTAGAAAGTCCTAGGTGCAAATGGGAGGACAATATTAAGATGGATCTTGCAGAAAATACGTAGATATAAAGAAGAAATCCGATCGAGTTGGCTAAGCATAGCAGTCGATGGAGAGATCTTGTAAATGTGATATTAAATCTTCGGGTTTCAAACGCCATATAGTTAGTTAGTTAAACTTTTACTTAAAAAGAGGGATAACCCCCTTTTTAACCAAAAATTATCAAAAGAAATCTTTGGATGACCGAAAATAAAAGTTATATATTTTACGTAAAGGGAAGTCAAGATACACCGGTACAGGATGTCAAAACGGCCATCTTCTGAAGGCTTAAAGCTATACAATTATATGAAGGTACGTCGAATGATGTATCTAATGTCAATTCTGTATACTAATCATGTTGAATGTGAAAATTTGTTATTTCCGTTCTGTCTTTACGGGTATTGTAACCAACATTACTTGATATTTTCATAATAGTTTTTTACATTTGCTGTGGCGCCAAGATATTTACCGTATATTTTAAAAATCAAATTTTACAGAAAATAATATAAGAATGAGAGTAAATCGTAACCAAATTAGTAGATGAATATAGAAGTGACTGATTATTTTTTTACTCAAAACGAGTTATCATCAACTAAGGTTTTATGAAATATACCATCATGTAATAAGGGATGCACGCGAGACGAGACGAGACGAGAAATGAAAAAGTCTCGTCTCGTCTCGTAGCCTCAAATGTTGGTCTCGTCTCGTATCGTCTCGCAAATGTGAAGTCTCGTCTCGCGTCTCGCATAAAATTTTGAGTCTCATCTCGCGTCTCGCGCGAGACTTTCTCGCATGATCTTGCAGTCTCGCATATGTTCTGGTTGAAAATTTTGCAATGTGTTATTCTATGGCTGTTAATGAATAATGAGATATTCTGTCCGATATTTAGGTATTTGACCTAAAAGTCGCTTCGCAAGGTGAATCCATGGTGGTTTGCCATTGCTTTCCATGGGATGAATGTTCATAACATCCTAAGGAGACGGAACCTAGAGTTCAACATGGTATCCGAACTCGTGTCCCCTCCGCTCCAAATTAAAAGAAAAGTTGTGCTGGAATTTGATTGCTGGACCATTAATTTTCGTCAAATTAATAGCATAATTTACAGCAAAACCAGCATAAATTGTTACTGCATCCAACATTGTTTTCCAGCATATTTTCCAGTATGCAATGCGGGTACATTTTTGCACGAAAAATAAGCCAATAAAATTAGAATATAAAGAATATAACGTTTCCGTATATGTTTTTCTGAACTCATTGAACCAAACCCGGATCCTTTTACTATATCTATATGTAAATTTCTTCGTCTTTATTTAACCGGATTTCAACCGGCTGTAATAAATTTCCAATTTAGAAAGCTTTTCTTTTTAATGATGTTTAGAAACTAAAGAGAGTTTTAATTCTGAAAATCAACCTTGAATAATAATAAATCCCATAAAATGTCTATTGCCCTGCTCACTTTTTTGTTCCTGGAGGCATTAACGCTCAACTTAGAAAACTCAATAAATGTAAAATCCCTACATGTAATACAAAAGTTTTCTCTGTACAAACCACCTAATTTTAATGATATTTATTAATTCCTTCTCAATATAACAATGAGCAGTGTTATTTTGTAGCCTCTTTAAGAACGTTTTCGTGTCTAATTTAACTCCACAATGTGTAAACGAAAGAAGTCACATCTTGAGCAGAAAATAATGGCAGCGACAGTCGGATTGAATTTCAAGTAACATGAAATCTATTTTGATGATAGTTCAAGAATGTCGATTAATATTTATAGTTTCATCACCTAGAATTATCTGATAAAAACAAATCTTCTGTTCTTCAGCAGGAAGATATGCTCACTTTGAATGGATATACCTTCTTCGTTAGGATTAGATCATGGAATATTCAAGTATATAAATTAGAGGTATTTGTATTGCACTAAAATACATCATATTCAGTACTTTTTAAAACCAATTTTGTCGTTTAGATTAGACCACTGACTACACCTCTTCCTTCATATGGTATGATGAAATCGTGGATATTTCTTACATAGGCCTAAAAACAGCATGAAGCTCATATTGGCCTGTTCTGAACGATGATATTCGTTATCTACATTTTATTCTTTCTTGCTCTGCATATTTATTAAATATATATAAATTTATTACTTGAGCAAGATGCCTAAGTTTTGCTACTTTTCAAAATTAGCTTTTAGTTCAGGAAAACTTCGATAATATAAAGACTATGATAAATAAAAACCACAATGTAAGGACTTGTTTTCAAATACTTTGGTATATTTCACCTTACATATAGACTTAAATAGTGTAGTTAACTAGTTTGAGTCATATTATGAGTAAACTTCTGACCTAGACCCATAATGCAATAGTGAATGAATGAATGAATTATACTTTAGCATCACATTCAGCAGTGAGGCTAAATAAGATATAGATTTATAGCTGGAGGTGGAATCCGAACCACAAGAGGTTCCGTAGAGGACAACAGTAAATTCTTAGACAAAATAATAATAATAATAATAATAATAATAATAATAATAATAATAATAATAATAATAATAACTACAGAACGTTTGATTTCTTATTTAATTGAGATTGGTTTTGTTACATTTTATGCCGACATGTGAGACAAATCAATTACACCTTAAAGTATAGTGCGAACAACGTATTCTCCTAACAGGTAACTGATCAGCAAATCCTCATTAAAGCGATAAGGTTAATAATTTATCAAGTCATTCCTCAAAATTTTAATGACCAAAGAGTTCATAATTTTAAAAAAAATGTAGACAACTAGGAATACTGACAAGTGCATTTATAACTCATACATGGCAATGACCACATCGTTATCTTAGAATAGAAAAAATAAAGCAACATTACGTAACAGTAAATGCTTCTAAACACAGCATTTGATTAAATAATTTCACGTGACGTCTCATAGTATCGTTGACTTCAAAAATTTTGTGTAATTTTATAAGTAAAAAGATTAAATGAGCGTAACGTAAATATGATTTTATATTATTAAGTAAACGAAACTGATTTACGTGCGTAGAAGGTTCAATTTGAATTCTTTTCATAAAATATAACATACTGTTTGAGGTAATACTGTTTGGTTTCTATAGTATATTAAGCAAATCAGTGATGTTTTACTTAAAAATGCATTTGGATCATTATACTATGTCACAGTTGACGGGTATTCTCGTCGTCTTTCTTAATATACCGAAAACTATTCTAATTATAAACATACAAATTATGATTACAAATTTTGTATAAAACATACAAATTACAATTTATAATACAAATTATAGAATATCCTTACAAAATTTTGGAGCTCTATATAGTACGGAACTGCGCAAAATTTAAGTTACAACATTTATTTTATTTTATTGTAAATTCAGCACAACAGGTAGACATCGACTGATAGCGTTAATCAATAGATGTTTACAGTACATACAAGGTTAAAATTCATACTACTTTCTTTTGTATACTAAATTATATGCTCCAAGTATGATTTTACATCTACATCAAAATAGATCAATTATAGAACTGTTATTTGGACAGTAATGCACAAAGTGCAGTTTCTTCTAGCAGGCAATATACTCAATACATTTCCTACGCTGTGATATTCCGTGAAATGTTGGTAAGCATGAACATATTTTTTTCTGTTCGACACATAATTGATTTGACTCTAACAAACATAAACAATCTATTGAAACCATTATTATAAAGTACAATTTTAAGTAAATTGTTAATGCTGTAGATCTATTTGCTCTCATGTATAAACGATATAATAATATTTGAGCTTAAAATTACTATAAAATATTACTAAACCGTATATTCCTATTAAGAATCCGGCTCTTTGGTTACACTAATATGCAAAGCAACCGTACATCGAAAGAGTAATAATTATCGAATGGAATAGACTTTTGTATACTGACATAATAGTATTATAATTTTAAATCTACTCCTTAATTCCAGCTTTAAAATTTCCCGCTTTCTTCATACCCATAACTACGGTAGAAATAAATATACAATTATAACGTTATGAAATGGTCTAGTGGTAAAGTCTAATTATGAAGAGAATTGTTTGCCGAAGTTTAACACATATTTTAAGAGCTAAACCCTGGGATTCCTTGCACCAAAGGCATACGCGCTTGTCTCTAGACCAACGGAACAGTCTATATTAGAGATATGGAATCGAACAAATCGTAGGTGAGAAATAATGACAAACATAAAATGTACTTTTTTAGTAAAGAAAAGTATAAAGATTTTTCATTTATTAGTCGCTTTTAAAATCTACTTAAGTGACGGTTAATTATTTAATGCCTAATATAAGCATAATTAGAGCATTTATATGAATTAAATCCAGATTTGACAAATATTTATAACTATTTAAATAACCACAAGACAATTATAATCACGTAATTGCAAAATATTCCAAAATTAAATTTCAGAGCACAAGCAATTCATGTGCAACATTTTATTAACCATACTAGTTATGGATGAAACTATAATAAGAAAGAAATTCACGTTTTATAACGAAAAGGAAAATTAATTTCCTAACTCCAAAGATACTTTATTGTCATTTTATGGCGATTTTCCTAAAATTTTAAACATTCATTTTTTTTTTATTAGAACTAATTACTCACAACATTATACAGGAATTGTTAGTTAATAGCCATTAAAATGTTCACGAATAATACGTTTGATATTAGAACATAAACACTAATATTAAAATAATAGGCAATAACATATACTCTCGAATTGAGTATTAAACTTATTTCTTAAATTCGGGAAATAAACCCATTCCTTCATTGTTAACAGATTTTTGAGAATAACTACTGCAGATAATTCGGAAGCATCAATGAAAATAACATACCCTGTAATGAAACAAAATCGAATAATTTTGGCAAAATATATCAGAAGAAATTCAACCATTTCATTTAAATAAACTTCAAAATTAGGACACCTGTTAAAGTTAGGACATGATCTCCTTATTGTTGACTCACTTTAATCGGCAACTAAAAGGTAATCACAAAGCTTTGAAGAATATGTACTATATATACAGGTACCAAATTAAATAATTTGTAAGTTATAGGGAAAGAGTTGTTTGTTGTCAAATTAAGTATATGTAAAAACTTGCGACATTTTTAACCCCCTTATTCTTGACGCTTTGGAGATTGGAAAACAGGTTTATTTTCTAAGGTTGGAAGAAGTCACTACCAAATTTCATTAAAATCGGATAAGTTTTAAGCATAACAGAGAGGCAGATGTTTACACAGATTGAGGTTATATTCAATAGAGGAATCTAAGCTATATTTTTTTTAAATTATTAGCAAGTTGTAAACTTTGAGCACGATTACTTTTATGTATTAAATTGAACGCTTGAGTTACTATTATTAACAATAATAATAGATATGGATGAATGTTTTATGTTTTCTAGATGATCTACATGTATCCATATTTGAATCATAATAAAAAATATAGTACTTTTGTCAGGATAAAATAAAATGAAAACCATAGGGAAGTTGAATGATATTGCCAAATTTTTTTATACAAATAAAGAAAGAACAAGATAAAAAATAATTTCTAACTGTTGAAGTGTGTGTTAATTTCGATAAGAGTTTAATTCGACAGCCTAAATTCAATTCATAAATAATATTTTGTTGAAAATATGATGATTACAGTTAATTGCCTCAAAACTAACTACAAAAATCTCAATTAGTAGTAAAATTATATGTAAGTTTAAATTGATGTAGGCAAAGTTCTGTTCATGTGTGTAGGTAGTCTTGAAATAGAGTATAACAAATCCATGTTTAAGAATTGTATCTGGTTCCTACATATATAATAAATATACAATCATTGTCAAAAGCCTGTGGATATTCTTGCTTTTTCAAATTTTCCAATGAAAGACACTGTGTTCATATAAAACCACATCATTGGAATCATTGAAAATAAACAACGCTGTTCATATGAGGATACAAAAATCCATGTTCTTGTGGTCATACAGACAAACTTATTGAGGAAAGATGCTCGGGTATAAATAGATAACTGATGAACAGATATTTAAAGTCACGCTTTGTTTCATGCCGCATTGTTTAGTGATGGGTAGATTCTCGGGAAAATATTTTTCTGGAATATTCGCAGCGAATATTCCCAAAAATGGGAATATTCCGGGAATTTATGTAGAAACAAAGAAAATTGCATTCTATTATGATTATGATAATGTTATGATTTCAAAATTATATTCATTTTTATCACACTATATTTGTTACTGTTGTCTCCAAATGATTCTTTAAAATGTATATTGTGAATGGTATTATGTTATTATATTAATATTTTATTATGTTTAGAGAGTACTGTAAATGTATATTTATTTACAATATGTTTTATGCGAGTAATTATTTTGGAAAAACATTTGGTATACGAAGTCCACATACCTTTACACCGCTAAACAGTTTAAATTTATATGTTAGTGGAGTTTCTAAACTTGACCCTACTACTGATATTATAAACATATTAAATGTTTAAGTGTTATAAACAAATTAGATTGAGTAACTGCCAAAAAACACATATCTCTCCATTTTATCAACATTTGTGCACAGATATTTATGTCCTAAATATTTCCAAGATACTGACTTATCTTTTGAATTTTGAACGTAACGTTGCCACACATGACCTTTCTCCCTACCCATTTCTCGAAATTTAATGCGATAATTGATATGAAAGAGAAGTCCAAGTGAGTCAGACAGCAGACATACCATTACTAAAAGTTCAGTCTATTACTACCGGTAGATGTGGATGTATAGATAGAATTTCTCCTCTACCTCTACATAATTTCTAGATTACAAAGTGTATCCTTTTCATCATTTGTAAATTAGTGCTCAGCTACATTCTGGTGCAAATGGAATGGAACTTAAAAAATCATATTATTAAATAGTTATATAAAGTACAGTCAAGGAATTTTAATTTTTTAAACCTCAAATTATTTAAAACTTAGAAGTAAATGATAATAAATTAAAATAAAGTAATTAGTCATATGGTTGTTACATTTTCGAAAATAATGTAAAAAATTGAAAAATCCCTCTATATGCCAGAGAAAGAACGGAATATTCCCATTTTTATTATCGTTCCCACTGCCCATCACTAGAATCGTTCCAATGACACACGTTCTGTACACGCTATTCAATCGTGTCATAATATGGGCAGGATTGGATGCAAATCAGTGACATGCTAACTTACTGTTTTCATTCGCTTGAACCAATTGAATAGTATGAAACACATGCAAACAGTATAAAATGCGGGATAGAAACGGTTCACATGAATCGAAGCACGTGTTTAAGTGGTTATTTTGAGAGAATATAGTCATTCTTTTTGAAATTTTCCAGTGATCGGGTGGAGCTGTACGTCGTACTCTTAAAAGGTTGTCACAAAGTAGTGTAATATTTACGAAAATACCTTAAATATACACATTCCGCAATATATGCACTGAAACGCACTGATCGTGCAAATTAGTAACTTCTCTTAGGAACAAGTTCATGGAAAAAGAAGCAACCGAGATAAACATTAACCGCTCCGTAAGAACCGATAAACTATGGATGAAGTATTTCCATTCGGTATTAAATAGGACGATGGCTCAGCACCTTCAGATTTATGATCTTGAGGGTAGGATTGGGGTAAAGAATCATTTTCTCAAACAGTAAACATTACAAAAGGATACCCTTCGATCAAAAAATAAAATAAAGACTGGAACAATGAACAATGAAAGAGGACACTTTTGACCGACGAATCTACATTCAAAGTTTTCGCCTTTCAATGCAAGAAGTTTGTGTGTCATCGTCCCGAGGAACGCTTTCATCCCGACCGTGTAATACCTACAGCGAGATACGGAGAAAGTAGGGTCACTGTTTAGGTACAACTTACAGACTACCAAATTGATAATTTTCTTCCAATTAATGGAATAATGGTCAAAAATAATCCACAACGTTTAAGTGAGGCACGGAATTCCATTAGGAACAGGGATTTAAGGTATTAACTATGTACTAAAACAGGATTACCATCCCAAACATTCTTCTAAGATATGCAGTAATTATCTACAACGCAAGGAAGGCATTTACATCATTAACAAATGGAATAGTCGCCACAGTCACTGAGTTTGTTACCCATCGAACTCTTGTAAGTTTATCTCTAACAAACTCAGTCAGAACAAAAGATAAACTTGTCAGAACAGTCTGTAAGTAGAGGCTACCGAATACTGAAGGTCTTTGAAAGGATCTTCAGAATTACAGAAGTTACATAATTTTGCGAAAGGTGAGTAAATTAATCAAACAAATGTCAGAAATTTATAGAGCTCTTACCATGGCTAAAAGTTGGCATACGGAATATTTTTTTTCAAGTGGAAACAGCACCATACATTTTAATTTCTTTACATGAACAATGGTGTTTATTTTACAGAACAAGTCCAACAAACTGGTTTTGTATGCATTTATATCTTTTAAAAAATTAATCTAAAAACTCAGTAGTGTGGTCAGACTTTTGACAATGACTGCATATTTAAGAACAAGACTGGTTTTAACTTCCTTTCACTTTTGACAAGGTTCCTTTAATACATTAGTGTATACAGTAGTATTAATATCAATATTATATACTTTGTTCCAAGTTATGAGTTAGGTTTTACATTTAATTATAAACATTAACAAAAATGATTGTTAAAATATGAAGGATAAGTCATGGAAGTGAGCGCAGTGAGTTTTATGAGTCCGTTTTACATCTCTGCTTAACGATCAGTCTCGGGAAACTTATCCGGTGCCGATGTCAACTTAGTGTAGAATTTCCTTACCGGAATGAAGGTCTTGTTTGATATGCTAATTTATAAAAAACAAAGAGGGTAAAATGGGTAAAATCTTTAAAAATAATATTTAAACATAGGCATTCAAAACAATTATATAGTTAAAATAACCCAGAAATTATTCAGATTTATAAGGAATACTGTACAGTTTCTTCATCGTATTGCGACGACCCTACTAGCTTTTCATTAAAATCTGTCAAGAGTAATGAACTTAACACTCGCATATTTCAAAATTATGGTCCATGATCATTAAAAACATATGATCAAATATTATCAATTTAAGGTACAATTTATTTTAGCCCTTCCAAACATCTCACCAGGTGGAATTAAAATCAACACAGAATATGATTAGAATATCAGAAGTTAGTCAAAGCTGAGGACTCACTTCGACGATCCTTCTCTCATACGTCTATGACATATGAAAATAAGTTTTACGATAATTTTCGTAGAAACATTATTCGAATTTGATAGAATTTGACAAGATTTTCTAATAATTCCCAATCGTGTACGTGTATTGCTTGAGTTACAATAGATTAACAATGAGCTAGTGAATCTCTTCGATCAGAAAGAGGGAGGTCAAATCATAATATTGTTACGCTCGAAGTTAGAGATTTATTCCCACACTTTGGTATTAAAAATTTGCGAGAGATTCAAAAGGATTCTCGTGTTTCTTCTTTTACTATGATTTTAATTTAACAACGTTATATTGATATTTCACAAGGCTCTTGTAATATAGTAGTCAAATTCTTCATTTATGCTATCATAGCGTATTATTATATCAAATTTATTGTTATTAATTTATTATCTTAGAAGATTCATTTTGGTGGTAAAGTTAGTAGAATGACAGAAAGCAGAATTAATTTAATAATTGTAAAATTTGTTTGGTTTCGTTTACAGTAAAATACTATAACAATGAGCATTTAGGATCATGATCTCAAGTTTGTCGTTGCCTTTGTACAATGACAATTGCAAACACTTTGGTCCAAGATGGTTGGTGCAACACCTAACTTTAAGAACATTCATTTGAAGTTCAAAGGACTGTAGATTATATAATAGGGTGTGATGTATACAATATATCTATGAATGTTATTCTAGTAATTGTGTTGTCTCTGATTACAATAATATACTATTAATTCAATCACTATTCACCCTCATTTTTTATATTAGGAAAGTAAAGTTCATTAAATATATAAGTATGTCACTTTTATCTATTATTAATCTATTAGTGATAACTGAATGGATTAGCATTAAATTATTGAATTTGTGTTTATGAACTAAATATTAAATCACACTCGGTAAAACAACTATTTACAAAAAATTGCTAATAGAACAATGTTCATAGAAAATCATTTTTATGTTAAAGACTAGGAAATTTTTTTGCCAAACTCTAAGTAGTCATTACGGCGGAGTCTTTTTCACATTTTACATATTTGAAAGTTTTAGTTAAAATACAGGGAATTACTGACAAAATTATGCACTAAATCGTTACTATCTCTACTTACAATTTGTGTAATTATATATAATGTAATATAACGTTAGAATACAAATGTTAATATGAAAATGATGTTTAGCAGTAAGACTATTCAATTATTTTTCACTCTGATTACTCGATTTACTTTTTAGGAAAATTTTATTTAACAAATTTCCGTTCAGCATTTCTTCTACTGTATTTATTATATTCATGAAATCGTTACAGGGTATTTAATGACGTAATTCTTACCAAAATGAATTTATTGGTTCTGATTGGATACATTAGAGTATTTATTTCTATTAGCAATAATTAGTAGATCAATATGTAATCGTAAAATTTTGATTTAGGTTTTTGAGTTTAACTTTGCTTTCAGCAACGGCGCTACATGAGATGTGAATCTACAGCATAAGGCGGGATCCGAACTACATGAATCGAACCCGTATCCCCTACACCAAAGGCGCTTCCTCGTAAAGTTATTACATCTTCAGTAGGATGAAGGTGTTTACCCAAATATGTTTTGGATCATAATTGTCACTGTTATAGGTCGAACTTATTTGGAGAGCATTAGGAGAACACTCATTTCAGACTCAATGGATAATAGGTTCAGTCATATAATATGGTGTTATTCCAATTACTTTTACTTTCATTACAGTAACATGCCCCTCTTATTAGTTCAGTCATTATTCACTTATATATTAATCAATATCAACATGTTATTTTTATTAATTATTAATTCGTTAGTGGTGACTAATTAATACAATTAATATTAAAATAAATTCACAGTACTCGTGGAAAATATATTATATTTAGCCTTGCAGTAAATTTTTAATGGCAAGATATTTATAATGAACAATAATGTAATAGCTAATTTTTGTGTTCAGATACCATTGCTTCATTTTTGTCCAATTCACGTACACAACAAAATTATTGATAAGAATTAAAAATGTTAACAAATTAGTGAATTAAACCAGTCAATTCATAGATATGATTATATTTGTGGATATATTGAATTACTTAGTATAAATATACTAATACCATCAGTTTAATTAAGGCCTTGAACATTAGATGAGACGCATTATTATTATTTGACAAAAATTAACATCTATAGCCCAGTTTCAGAAAGCAATAAACTAATTTTCAGAATTCTTAAATTTAATTGACATAAAATAGGTATATATATATGCTATATCAATATTATTTTTAAATAACTTTAACTTTATTAAGGCTCAAATGAACACATTCTTTGTACTATTATCCTCAGTATTATTGATGTTAACACAAAACAGTTTTCTCTGCTTATAATACAATTGTAAAATTATTTGGTTATTGCAGTATAATTCGTATGAATTATTTAACGGAAGTGTTTAAAGTAAGTTTTAAGAATATTTCTGCTAAGAACCTAACCAAACTTTTAAAATGCATTTGATTCAAATGTTGAAGGATATGATCCCGAGTTGAAGTCCAGTCTTCATTGGCCTATATTACATATAATTGAAATATCTAATTCCATATTTAACCAATATAAATGTATAGCTATTTCAAAGAAATTACTTCAAGTTTTTATATCTTTTCAGTTAAGGTACATACATAAAACAACCAATACTGTATACGTGAACCGTATATGGTAGTCATTATATACGTAAACAATATATTTTTCAATAAAGTGAATTTTTATTGAGATAAAGGGGCCTTCTTTGTAAAATGGTGAAATCGGCCCTTGATCAAAATTGGGTCGTCATTGAACCAAAATGTCAGTTTTGAACCAAAATCATACAGAAAAAGGTTCGCCTCATTACCCCCAGCTTCCACCACTTACCGAATTATCGTATCATGCATGCTCAAAATTTAATATTTTTAAATTTATAATTTGTCCAAATAATTTGAAAGTTTCACAGATTGTACATATTATGTATTTAAATAGGTGTAAATGTGAACATGTTTTCAAAACAATTGATGCGTATTTTCTTGTTTATTGCGTGTCGAAAATTTCAAAAAATCGTAGAAAAAAATTTTTGGATTTTTTGTTCGAAAAGTTTTAATAATCTTGGCTGCAGCATATGTTTTTCAGGATCTGAAAGTATTGGCGACATTGTCAAAAAATTAAAATTGAACAAACGAGGTTTTATCACAGTTTTTGACCATTTTAGGACTTAAGATCAAAACTTTGAACATTTCTTTACCAGAGTTCAGGATTTTCCTTTCTCTTTAGTCATTAACATATTTAAAACAGGCTCTAAATTTGGAAATATTTCAATCAACGAAGTCAGCAACGAAGATTGAATGAAACATCGGAAATTATGTGGTGTTTGGTTTTTAATTTGTCTTCATTATCGGAGAATATTTATGTGTATCTTATTGCTTTGTATTTTTTTAAAATGAATATGTATAGTAAAATGAAAACACATTGATATGGCTATAATCCAAATATCATTTTTTTTCTTTTTCTTAAATTAAATGTGTTTTTGTTTTATTTTGATCTCTTAAACTGTATTTGTGTATATTAAAGCTTTAATCATGATTCTCGAAATGGTAAAATTCAATATAATCCAAAATTGAGAATTGGAAGAACACAACTCCAATTGTATATGAATAGATTTCAAACTGACCTTTTGTAAAACAAGCATTATAATAAATAACAGGCAAACCTGGGAAAAAATTGCGAAACGAGGTTCGGTCAGTGATGAAAATTTTCCGGAAAATTTTGAAACGGAAAATTTTCCGATTCATAAAAACATACTTCACTTATTCTTACATCGTTTTGTAGCCGTGATGTGAGGTGGAAAATTTTTTTCTATATTTTCCGGAAAATTTTCCGTTCTTAACAAATATCAGTGATAAAGTAACAATTCCTCAGTATTCATAAATTGAGTAAATTCATGTACAGAAATGTTAAAAATTGAAAGATTGTTTAAAGAATCTGCAAATTTTCATGGCTCAGACAATTTTCAGTACTATGTAGGAACAGGTGAAACACTTTTTCATGAATCGAAGAATTGTCTGTCCTGTACAGTGATGAAAATTTTCCGGAAAATTTTGAAACAGAAAATTTTCTGATTCATAAAAACATACTACACTTATTCCTACATCATTGTTTAGCCGTGATGTGAGGTGGAAAATTTTCTTCTATATTTTCCGGAAAATTTTCCGTTAACAAATATCAGTGATCAAGTAACAATTCCTCAGTATTCACAAAATTGATTGAATTTATGTATAGAAATGTTAAAAAGTGAAAGATCGTTTAAAGAATCTGAAAATTTTCATGGCTCAGACAATTTTAAGTACTATGTAGGAACAAGTGAAACAATTTTTCTTGAATCGAAGAATTGTTTGTCCTGTATAGCGATGAAAATTTTGCGGAAAATTTTGAAACGGAAAATTTTCCGATTCATAAAAACATACTCCACTTATTCCTACATCGTTGTATAGCCGTGATGTGAGGTGGAAAATTTTCTTCTATATTTTCCGGAAAATTTTCCGTTAACAAATATCAGTGATCAAGTAACAATTCCTCAGTGTTCATAAAATTGATTGAAATCATGTATAAAAATGTAAAAGAAAGTGAAAGATCGTTTAAAAAATCTGAAAATTGAAATGGCTCACAATTTTCAGTACTATGTAGGAACAAGTGAAACAATGTTTCATAAATCGAAATATTTTGTGTCTTGTATGGAAAAATTGAAGAATTTTTTATGAGTCGGAAAATTTTCATCATTTTGAAGCAAAAAGTAAAACAACTTTTTGTGAGTCGGAAAGTTTTATTGCTCTGTAAAAACAAATGTAAGGAATTTTCATGAATCGGAAAATTTTTATCACGATGTAGAAACAAGTAAAAACGCTTTTCATAATCCGGACGGTTTTGGATATTATGTATAGTGATGTTAGGTGGAAAATTTTCCACTATATTTAACTGCACATTGAGATATACAATTCCTTTAGAGGAAAATTAGACAGCAACAAATTATAATTTTCCAATTAGATTTCGGGAATCAGAAAATTTTCTAATATTTCAAGTTGGGAAGTAAAAATTTACATAGTTTTTTTTTCTCTCTCTCTATTATATCTACTTATTTATAAATGTTGCAGAATGTAGATCTATAGAAGTAGTAAAGCTATGAGAAAACCGTCTGAGGCGTATTAAACTGACGAAATCTAATATTGTAAGATCAAAGTTGGATTCTGAGGGAAGAATGCATTGAAGTTTTTGAAACATTCTTCAAGTGAAGAATTGTTAGATTTCCACTTCATGAAAGTTTTTTTGATAATATTTATTACCAATAAATTTTACGACTAAACAACGATGTAGGAATAAGTGGAGTATGTTTTTATGAATCGAAAAACATTTATGACTTTTGATAAATTGACATTTTAAATAATAGAATGGGATATTTGTACTCTACGAACTCATATTCTCTGCATACACACACACACACAGAGAGAGAGAGAAAGAGAGAGAGAGGGAGAGAGAGAGAGAGAGGAGTCCCTTTGAGGAGCGAGACTATATAAGACGGGACCAATTGATTAACGTGAAATCCGAACTACATTAGCTCCCGCTGGGAATCGAAGCCAGGTCTTCCATGCGAAAACGCGTATGCTAACTGCTTAGCAACGAAGGAGCTCGCAGATGAAGAGAGAGAGAGAAACACTGTGTAAAATTTACTTCCCAACTTGAAATATTAGAAAATTTTCCGGTTCCCGAAAGCTAATAGGAAAATTATAATTTGTTGTTGCCTAACTTTCCTCTACAGAAATGCAATTTTGTGGCTGAATGTGCAGTTAAATATAGTGGAAAATTTTCCACCTAATATCACTATACATAATATCCAAAATTTCCCGACTTATGAAAAGTTTTTTCCACTTGTTTCTACATCGTGATGAAAATTTTCCGATCTATGTAAATTCCTTTCATTTGTTTCTACAGAGCAATAAAACTTCCTGGTGCACAAAAAGTTGTTTTACTTTTCGCTTCAAAATGATGAAAATTTTCCGACTCATAAGAATTTTTTCAATTTTTCCATATAAGTCAGAAAATATTTCGATTCATGAAAAATGGTTTAACTTGTTCCTACATAGTAGTGAAAATTGTGTGAGCCATGAAAATTTTCAGATTCTTTAAACGATTTTTCACATTTTTACATTTCTGTAAACGAATTCAACCAATTTTATGATTGCTGAGGAATTGTTACTTGATTACTGATATTTTTTAGAACGGAAAATTTTCCGTAAAAATATAACGGAAAATTTTGCACCTCACATCACTAGGTTCGGTATCCAAAAGTATGCTATAAGAAGTATTTCATATTTTCGAGTATCGAACCTCGTTCTGCTATTTTCCCCCAAGTATGTCTATTATTTATTATAATGCTTCTTTTACAAAAGATCAATTTGAAATCTGTTTTAATGAGAATTGTAGTTGTTTTTTAATTTACAATTTTGGATTCAATTGAGTCTTATAACTTCAAAGAATCACGAAACTAAAGTCTTAATGTACAAAACTAAAGTTTAAGAATTGGAAACAAAAACAAGAAACAAATTTAATTAAAGAGAAAAACAAGAGAAAACGGTCTTTGGGTTACAGATATATCATTGTTTTTCATTTTACATATATATGTTTTAGTAAACTTATTTACTATTCATATTCATTTATTTTAACGTACAAAGCAATAAGTTATACATAAATATTCTCTGACAATGAGAACAAATCAAAACCCAAATATCATATTATTTGCGATAATTCGTGCAATCTTCGTCGCTGTATTCGTTGATTGGAATATTTTCATCTTTAGAACTTGTTTTAAATAAATTAGTGACGAAAGAGAAAGGGAAATTCTGAACTCTGGCAAAGAAATGATCGAAGTTTTGATCTTGAGGGTCCTAAAACGGTCAAAAAAAAATTTAAACTATTTTCGTCCTAATTCTTTGGCAATGTTGCCATCAGTTTCAGACCCTGAAAAAAATAAATGTACCTAAGGGTATCACAGCATTTTGAACAAAAAATCAGCGTTGTATTCCCCGAAAATTTTTTATTTTATTTTGAAATTTTCAACATGGAAAGAAAGCAAGAAAATACGAATCGGTTTTTAAAAAATGTTCACATTTACACCTACATAATATCTACAATCTGTGAAACTCAAATTATTTGGACTACCCAAAACAAAATTAAGAATATTAAATATTTAGAATGTATGATACGATAATTTGGTATGGAGTGTGGGTAGGGGGTTCAAACTTTTTGGGGGTGGTTTGAGGTAAATCTAACATTTTGGGTCAACAACGATTTCACTATCTTACTATCTTTATTGCACAAGATCATTTCTTCATATAAACTTTTTTACCAATCAAATTTTTGAAGATAGTATTGCACTCTATGTCATGGAAACACAAGCACTCTGCAAAATTGTTGAAGAAATGTGTAAGATAAATTTGAAAAGTATGTTTAGAGAAGAATGGAGAAACTTCTTTAGTTTGACTGAAGACGAAAGAGTGACAATTAGGCATAGAGGAAAGATCACTATGGAAGTAATCTATGAGAGAAAAGACTAGTGAGGATAGTGTGTAGGAAGATATTGCACTGTAAATGTAATATGAAGTTCAGTGGTACGAGAAAGAAGGAGGATATAATACTTTAAGTTAAACGAATAAATGACATGTCAACAAGAAAAAGTTAGATGAGGATCATGGTGTGGGAAAGGTTTTAAATTTATAGTAAATGTTGTGCCAGCGATAGAATTATTATTTTGATCCTGATCTTATTATGAGATTTCATTCATGGGTATGACAGATGACCCTTATCAGTTCTTAATTAGCAACTTGATTATGTTCCTTGATTCAAAACAACACTAATCGTCACATCAGAACAGTTTAATATTACTTTTTTTTATAAAACAATTAAAACATTTAATATAATAAACCTTATATAAATAATAATACAAGTAACTCCATGCCCTATGAAATCTGGAGGTTTAATGCCCCATTCGTAATAGCTCTCTTCATTGACTTCTATCCTTGGCCAACTGCATCCAGTTTCTACTTTGCGTTCCTATTTCCGCAAGACCAACCTTAATATCATCCTTCCATGTGCGCCTAAGTGTTTCTAATAGTCGTTTTCCGATTGGGTTTCTAGTTAAAACTTTGAAAGCGTTCTTCTTTCTTCCATTCTTGCTACATGACCTGCCACTTGAGTCGCCTAGATATAATGGCTCTTAATAATGTTTGGTAAACGGCATAAACTATGGAGTTCCTTGTTATGAAGTTTCCGCCATTCCCCATTCTCGTTCCTCTTAGGTCCTAATATTCGTCTCAGGATTTTATTCTCAAATACTTTCAGTTTGCATTCTTTGCTCAGAGCAAGGGAGCATGTTGCACAACCATACAGCACAATAGACGTTATTATTATTTTACAAATTTTAAGATTCAAATTCCTGGATATAGTTCGTGACAACAAAAGATTTTGAACTGAATAAAAATACTTATTTCCTGCTTTCAGTCGACATTTAATTTCTTTGTTGATGTGGTTTTGATCTGTTCAAGTTCAAGTAGACAGTTTCAGTTCATAGTAAATATTTAAAAGTAGACAGTTTTTAGAAACTATTATTTGAGACTCTGACACATCCATAATTTGGAGTACTATGATGCAGACTAACTTCCATGGATTTAGTTTTCTCTGCATTCATTTCGAAACCCATGTTCCTGAAAGTGTTTAGTAAGATCTCTGCACTCCTTTCTATTGTTCGCTATTATCCGTGTTATAGTAACGTGTGCCACAAATGTTAAACTGAAATAACTTAGTATCTTAGAAGCTTTTATGTTTGATGGCACAACGTACCTTATCAGAAATTTGTAACAACGTGTATTAAGACAACTCAAGAATGAATTTTACTAATTTCTTTGGATAAGAAATGAAATAATAGAAATCAATTTGTCTGGATATTTTCGACAGTCACGCCGAAAGCTGTCAGGACCCAAAAAATCCAATTTTAATTCAGACACTTGAGTTAGCTCCTCGTACCAATCCCACCATTCTCTTCCGGGATTCAAACGCTTCCTTGTTGTAGCGTAGAGCTTAGCTGAGGTCTCTTTATGAAATACCTTACTCTGTTACTTCCTTATAGGAAAACTTCCTATAACTGTCGTGTGATGCCTATGCTATCTGTTTCTATTTCCTTAAATAAATAGTTTGATTATCGCTTCCTTATTTTACAATAGCCAAAATAAATTTCCAAAACACATGTTTGAATTTTGGGTACTTTACAATATTTACACCATAAGCATACATTATAAACCGATAACTATCATTCAGCTCTTAGGCCCTAGTTGCTGTGTTTAAATTCCCTTATAGAGTACTTCAGCACAAAGTTGAATAATAACTACCACAACACATCTGGTTGTTTCAGGATATTTTCGACGTCAATGCTCGTGGACAAGAATTTTTTAACTTTATTTTGGGATTTAATTAAGCTCATCCAAACTAATCTAACTAGTTTTTTATTTCAGTATTTCGAATTCTAAGAATATTGTACAATGTTTTCGTCCTAACAGAGTTGATGTAGAAGGGGATTGTATTCCCATTTTATTTCGAGCATTTGTCGATTGGTAAATGTGTGATCGATAGTTGATCATATTCACATAATAATTTATGTTTTTATTATGTAATATCTTTTATAAACTTTTAATAAATTGAGCCCATTAAAATTGTAATAGATAATCAAAAAATTAATTTTACATTTAACGAATATAACTTATTTCAAGGTTTTCATAGATATAAATGTATTTGTTGAAATGAAATGAAATGAAATCTTTAAGTTTTACGTCCTATAGTTATGCCGGCTAGGCTAAAAAAAATACGGTGATGATGAGAAATGAAACATATGGTGGAATGAAGAAACTGGAAGGAAACAGGAGAGTCCTGAGAAAATCCAAGCACACGGTGCTTGCCAACCACAAAGTTCACTAGCCGTGAGCTGGAATCGAACTAAGAACCCTAGACCTGCAAGAGAGGTGAACGCTCTCTATCACTGAGCCACCGCGGCCCCAAATGTATTTGTTTTCTATGTATCTCCACGTAACGAATTAGTGTTGCTACTAATCGAGAAATCGCATTATGTCATTAATTTTGTACATAAACAATGAATTATAATTATCATATTTTCCATCAACTTTAATTTCCGAAATTAATTTAAACATTGAAATAAATTCTTATCAATGATATTAAATACTCAAACAGATATCAATTATGTTGTTTTTCCATTATTTATTTTTCATGTTATTTTTTAACAATATTATTAACTTCGTCAATTTTTTTAGTTTATTTCATATCGATAATAAAATATTTTATACACTAATCACTTCATTTTGATATATTTACGGGAAACATACAGATTATCTGGGAGTATATTAAACACCTAGGTATATAGATGTGAACGTAATAATGATAGTAACTTATACATTCTATTTTATATTTAGAATGCAACAATGTTAATAATTAAAAGAGGAGTATTAAACTATTAGATTTGTGGATCCTATCGTTTCTGTATTTCATTAAAACTTGTATAGTTTTAATCTTCTGCTTAATGCTAAGTTGATCCCAACTAAATTCAAACTCTTATTTTTAACAAACATATTTAAAAATATTTATTTGAAACTTGGAAATTTTATTATGTGTCGGAAATTTATTCTACTGCATGATTTAATAAGTATTATTACCTTGCAAAAAGAAATCATCTTTTGTACAGCCCTCATTACGTTTAGTGTTATACAGATGTTCTTAGAAGTTGTCAATAAACATGGAGGAAAATGTTTGCTGACGTGTATTCACTGTTGCTATACAACTTCTAAAATATAATTTGTTGAATTTGAATGAGATTGTGGCTGTTTGCTTTTAACTAACTAACTCTATAGCCTATGGAACCCGGAGGTTCAGTGCCGCGTTCACAAAAGCTCTCCACTGACTTCTATCCTTAGCTAATTGCATCCAGTTTCTACCTTGTATTCCTATCTCTGCGAGATCCCTCTTAATATTGTCCTCCCATCTGCGCCTAGGTCTTCCTAATGGTCGTTTTCCTATGGGTCTACCAGTCAAGACTTTGAAAGCGTTTCTACTTTCTTCCATTCTAGCTACATGACCTGCCCACCTAAGCCTCCTAGACTTGACGACCCTAGTTTGCTTTCATTTTCCAAAAATCAACTCAGTCTTGGTTTTGCCTTTCAGAAACAATTATAAATTATTTGTGTACATAGCGTATTATGTTTATAAAATGTTAGTATGGAGGAGGGTATAAATAATTGTTTAATGCAAATACATTGACAGTGAAACAGGTTTTCGTCGATTTCATAGCTTAGCATTAGGGAAGTACTTTAGAAAGTGCCCTCCTTTAAGTTTAGAAAATAAATTTATTTAGGATTGATGAAAAAAATAGAAAGTTAAAATCAAATTCATATTGCAAGTTTGCCCTATATCAACATTATAAAACAACAAATAAATTTGTACTGTAATTTACGTACAAATTACTTGATTTTTATACCGTATAAAAGGTATTTTCATAATAGATTTGTAATCATTTCTGTTGTGATCAGTGAAAAGTGAATCATAAATTCTTCCAACTTTCAAATTTATTTAAATAAATTTTAAAATATAATTTTCCTTGAAAACTTTCGTCAAAATTAAAATATTTTAATACAATTTAGTATATATTGCCATTGTGGTTGGCCAATTGTATGCAGTGTTTGTTGTTGATATTTGTCAAGAATGAAAAGGAAAATTAATAGTCCTAATTCAAGAAATATGTAACATGATAATAGAGAAAATTTTCAATTAGTTTAGATTTTAAATTATTTTTTTTTACTTTATAATAGTTTTCTAAATCTAACTTTAGAAGGTGTAGTCTTTCATTTCTTTTAAAACAAGTTCTACTTAATGGATGAATTGAGGCGGCATCCGAAAAAAGGACACATAGACCTATGTGCCGTTTTTTCGGCCATTGTTTTTTCTAACACGCCATAGTGTTGGGAATACTCTGTGAAAATTTCAGTTGAATATCTCAACGCTTGAGTTCAGTAGTACAGGTTTTGTAAACACGTTTTTCAGAGTAGTTGTCATTGTGAGCCTGTTGAATCATAACATCACGTACTGATACAATGTTCTTGAAGTTTGTGTCTTAAATATTCATTATTAATTAATTACAGTGATGGATATAACTGAGCCAGTTGAAAAAAAAAGACAATTGATGCGTAGATATATAAATGAGAAAAAAGAAAGATCAAAAATTACTAAAGTTCAAGGTGAAGAATATGTTACAAAGGTAACGTAATTCCATCAAAATGGCTAATGGGTGTTGTATAAATAGACCTTATGAACAATTTAAACTTCAAGACCAGTGTAACTTATTTGACTCATTCTACAGTGGGCAAAACAAGGCACTTCAATGCGTACCTATCAGCTTGTATGACTCTGTCTGCTAATAACAACAGTCTTAACAACCAGAAAAAAACTCATCTCAAACCTTGGTCTTATTCCATTAAGCAGTGTGGCATTCAAGTTAATGTGTCAAGAGTTTTTACTCACAATTTCTCAGCTATCTGTTAAAATGATTCATATTATTCAGTCGAAGTCCTTAAGTGGAGTATGGGTTTACACGTCTTAAGACAGACATATTTGATTGTTGTCTGTTCTTTTTCTCCCACATACTTATTTTTGCCAAAAAGTTAATTTTGCAGTCATACAACCAAGATATTTTATACTTTTTGAGTGTACACTACGTGAATATTTTAAATTTTAGAACACACATTATTGTAAACCTAACTCTTGATTTAAAACGGGCACATAACACACTTATTTTATTTAACTGCCTAATTAAAACTACAATTTTTTGAGATCGGGTAATATTCTTAAAGCAAATTATGCCAGAAATTAACACTGAGTTAAACTAATCTTGGTAGTCGGTGGAAACATCGAGTTTGATTTCAGTTTGGATCTCAGTAAAATATTTTTTAAAAAAAGGTATTATAATTAATAATTCATTTTAAATTACATTTATTGAGGCGTATTTTTCTGAAACATAATCAATTAACATAATAGTTTCAGTAAAATAAATATATTCCTGTAAGTGACAAACCGAAAAAAAGAAGATATTTATATTCATAGCACAGAAAGTTTTAAAAATAAATTAAGAGTTGGTTTATTTTAAAACCGCAAAAATTCAACTTTAAAAAAAAAACTTGAATAATATCCCAGAATAAATATATTTCTTCAACAAACCAAATTGGCGCTAATCATTCTAATCATTTTGAAAATCTTTGATTGCAATAGCAGCTTTTGAAGAATCATTTCTAAATGTATTATCATTTCTTGAACAAGTTACTAAAGATTATGGGAAATGGTTGCATAAGAAAGTAACGTAAACAATGTGAGTGTCTATAGCAAAATCTATTGAGTCACTTTGGATATTCAGCTCAAGTAATAAATGAAAATTCATCTATTTTTAATTTTAAAAAGAAACACACATAATAAATTGTACTTCAGAATTACCGAGGCACTACATCAGGATACAAAGATGCTCAAAACATTTCGCAAACATTGGATATGCTATTCTTAACTGATATCAAACAGAAGGTAGACAATAGAAGTGTTTTACAAAATGTCTTTAACTTAGATCATGCACACAAGATAGACACCCAAGTAAATTTTAGTCTAAATGCATATCTGATTACATTTTGTGTTTATATGTACTCACTTATGTCAAATTGTGTTAATATTCAACTTAGTTCATTAGCATTTGAAATATTTAAATGTATGAAATTGTTACTTAATACTAAACATCTGAAATTATTGTAATTCACTAATAATCAATGCTTACATGACAAAAAATAACGGTTATTAGCTTTGATAGAATCATGACTTAATTGACTCCTTTATAAATTTCTTAATAGCGATATTGCTATAAGAAAAGCCGTAATTAATGTCAAATTGCAGATTAAATAACTACTTTATATGGACGTCGAAGACTTCACTAATCATACGTAGGTTAATGGAATACCTGTTACTAATAATAATTGGATGTTTCCAAATTGAAATAAAAAGTTAAACTGTAAAAATACGCTAAAACATAAAAGCTTCATATATATACGCTCTAGTGTTGATTTCTAGTACATAACAAAATATTGTTAAAATTTAGTTAATTGATTAGTTATTGAAGTTATTAAAATCACATATAAGTCGTAAATCAATGATATCTTAAACTTACTCATTCGAGAAAAACCTCTCAATTGAAAACACATTTTTATAAATAATTAAGAACCAAAAAGTATAACAATTTTACTATTTGCTAATTTCATGTTTACTTGTGTTTTCATTTGAAATGTGTCTTCAAAGTATTTTAATATAAATGACCATTAGACCAACTAAGGTATAACAAGACCCATTCTATTTAAAATTCACTATCGTAAATTTTAAAAACTGTGCAGTACGCGGAAAACAGAAGTAAAAGCTTAAGTAAGATATTTTTGTGAAGTTGATAGAATAATAACAGCATCATATGAACAGAATGGCAATACTTTGAATGGCAGAAAGTATTGAATATGTGTATCTTAGCTACATTGACTAGTCATAATCTATTCAAGGTATGTAGATAATATGGATAAATTACATTTTAATCTTACTCTTCCGTCGTAAAGTATGTCCAGAAATATTAATATAATTATTGGTATAATTAATAGTTGCTTGTATTTAGTAATTTAACTATATATCTATTTATCTATGCTTATTTGTGCTCTCTCTTGAAATTTGTCTTCCGAGTAATTTAATATAAAAATCCGTTACACTAAATAAGGTTTAAACAACAATAGTACTTTACTACCTGGAAAAAAGTGTAATAGTTCTTGAGTAATTTAGAAAAAATAGCAATTAATAGTTTAATAATAATAATAATAATAATAATAATAATAATATTTTCCCATTAATAGTAATTTAATTCTATAAATATGATTAAGTTTTATTTCAGAAAAGTTAGTGCTGAAATGTAATTATGTAGTCTACAGATTTTAGATTGATTATACGTAGGTGAGTAAGAAAAATAGTACCTTGCATTCAATAATTCAGTTACGTAATTCCCTGTACGTCTAATTGCTCCAGATTACAATCACGATTATGATGCTTAATAGAACGTGCATCCCCAAAATTAGTTTCACTAGTGAGAGCACAATATAGTATGCGGATAAACGTTGCATAAGATGTCTATCTTCTGCATATGTATAAAATAAAAATATATATTCATTCTCTAAGTAGTGAATATTTAATATGGAGGGATTTATTAATATGATGTGCGACAAAATAATAATATAATAAAATTGGAAGTTATTTATCACATGACGATTACTATGCAAAATATGCTAAATTAATAATGCAGTATTCATTAATAGAATTGTATTTTAAAAATGTGTTTTAAGTACATGAATACAATTGCAGCAGTAATCACAATATTCAATATATATATATATATATATATATATATATATATATATATATATATATATATATATATATATATATATATATATATATATAAAGCTGTAATTATAAGGAAGTAATCTGAGTCCTTATTTTGTCGACCACGATTTATTTTTTTATATCTTGAAGGATATGAAAAGTAAATAAGGGATATGATGAAGTATGAACGTAGAAGGGTAAGGAGTAATCCCAGAAAGTCTGTACACTTGGTGTTTTCTACATAAGACGGAGTTCAATTATGAATTAATGGTATTCCATTATAAAAAGAGTTATAGAAAATGTTTCTTATAAATTCGTAAACTGTGTTAAGTAGCTACATTACTATATTTTCGGTCATGCGCGAGATATACTTTTTAAGAGGTTAATATGAACCGGAAGGACTGTATTCCTTATGAATAGATATCAGTACATGGAATGTTTTGAATAAGATAGATCAACGGTGTCTTAACAGAATAAATATTTTTTCCACTCTTAGTTTTCAGCAATACGATAACACTAAACATTATTATTCGAGTATGGGTCCTTGTGTTTGTTTCAGACTCTATACCTAAAAATGTTCTTTGAATACTTTAGAATCATGTTAAAAACAATTTTTGTGATTTCAAGTTTAAGATAAATTAAAATGAGGCAAAATGTGGAGCTCTGTATATTATATGAATGTGCAAGATTTTATTTCTTATATTCTAAAAATTAATATATAATGGAATTCTGATAAACAAACTCCTTCATTACGTAAAAATATTAAAAGTATGAATTTTTTTTACATTTAACATAATAATACATGTTAGGATGGAGAAATCTTGAAGATACGAGATAAATTTTCAAGTTCCACATTTACACGTTTAAAATACAATTAGCAATGTTATTAACATTTATTCCTGAGAACCGACTAATTGATACTCAATCTATTAACTTGAACATTATTCTTAAAGTTATAATTTACATTTTGAAAATAAAAACATGCATTGAATTTGGTTCTATTGATTGTATATTCCACGTAGTATATGATATAGTATAGTATAGTATATGGTTAAGTTCCATCAGGCGATAACACTAAATTTTATGTTCAGTATAAGGACTTGATGAATAGAATTAAATAGACTAAAAAATTGTTATATGAAATACCTTCCTTGATATTAAATCTTTGACTAAAGTACACAAAAAGGAGCGTTATTTCTCAACAATTCAGTTTACGATATTATAAAAAAGTAAATATGTCTTTCGCGGCTTATGTATTTCTCATTAAAGCCTGTTACACAATATAGAGAAAATGAAAATGATCATGCTTCATCGAAATTAAAAACAAATTTCTTATTGCATAAAAAGATCCAATATATTTCAATCAAAAATTTTATTGAATGACTTATATCTGGGGAACTACATACAGTGTAGCCAAACCCAAGCTATCAGATAACTCAGTATGATATGCTTATTCCGTAGAAAATATGAAAACTCGATTTAGGGGCCATTTAAAATTTTTTTGTCCCCTGATTCAAGATCTAATATATATCAATCAAAATATTTTTGTACATCATATATCTGGAAGACTATATATATTGTAGCCAAACCAAAACTGTCACTTAACTCCGTAGAAAATAAGAGAACACGATTTAGAGGCCATTTAAAATTTTTTTGCCCATGCCTCGAAAACTAATTATTGACTAAGACGGTAATCTTTTGATTCATTTTTTTATCATTCCTAAAATTCTTGGTCAAGATCGCAATCTTTTGATTTATTTTTTGGACCATTCCTAAAATTTTTGTTTTATTTCTTACATTGACAATCAATTTTAAATATATTAAGAGTGCAATTAAGGTAAGAATTTTCTGGCTACTATTTTTTTATCTTTTTATAATTTTATATGAACTTGCTTTTTGGAATAATATTAGCATTAATAGTAGTAGTAGTAGTAGTAATAATAATAATGATTAATTAGTATATTCTCAAGGTAAATAAATAAAAATAATAAGCAATACTAGTTTGTTTCATAAAGTACAATCATGCAAGTCACTCATCAGGTGCTCTACAAACAAGTCCTCATATTGCAGTACTCTCTATCACAATATCTCCATGCATCTCCATGTCCAACATAAAAAAAGAAATGAAGAAAATGCTCTGGTTATATATGTAAAATGAGGTAATCAAAATCAGTGATTTTTAAATTTAAGAGTTATATATCTTATTTAAATTTAAATTTCAAAGTGCTACAAATAACAAAGGGCTATGAAGGCAAGATGCCACATATGGTCAGCACATTGATCAATATCGCTATTGTTTAAACTTTTCTTGACCGTAGTTCACTTCCTCTTAATTCAAATAATCTCCCACTTTACTCCTGAAGATGGTTCAATACCGCATTGCCTATGTTTCATAGGAAATGGAACACAGGACCACTCCATTGAATATTTATATTTTCAGAGTAAAAAAAGAAAAACATTCTTAAAACAACATTCTTAACAAAATGTAATGCGATGAGACTTTGTGGAATTTTCTCCATATCATCTTACTAATAAAATCTGTTACATAGATGAGTACACCGTCTGATACTTTTGTTATTAAGTGAGCTAAGGACATTATCGCAGTGACACTATCGAAATGTACTTATGAATACACTAGCCATATTATTTAAGGGAGAATTGTTTTATTTGAATATTACTCATGTAAGTAATATCACATTGCACAGCACATTGTTGCCTGGAATTTCGTATATTATGTAATGTATTGATTCTTTGTACATCATTTTGTATATTTCGGTTAACTTTTTATCTATGACAGGTTGAGGATATTTCTTTTAATGTTTTGCATGTCTAATTTATTTTATGTTCTTTTGTTTGTCATTTAATTTACATTTTTATATTATGTATGTCCGTTTATAAATTTCTTTTTTGTTAAATTCTAAATGTAAAATAATTAGGCAAAAATTATAATATGTTAAAACATATTGTTAAAAATAAATATTTCAAACATATTCAAAAACAAGTTAAAAATCAAGTTTCGAAGCAAAATTGGGTTAGAGCCAAAGTAATATTATTAGTACTCTTAAATGTCTTACTAAGAACTCATTGGGGTGACTTGAGGCTCAAATCATCCCCTAGTCTTTAATTTTGAACATTGACGGACTTTCATATACTGGTTAAATTTTTTGCAACATGATCAATTCCCCACTATTAGCCCTAATCAAATATGTTAACCTCTCGCTAAATTTTGTAGAATGTGTGCTATATTCATTCCCACTTGTTTTGTTAAAATAGGCTGTATTCATGCTCTCGAACAGTTGTTTTTATTGTGTAAAACGTTCAACGTTTAGTTGAGTGCAAAACCCTTCTTAGTCGAGAATTCGAGGAGAAGCTTTAATTGAAGCAATGTAAAATGCTATTTCATATAAATAATTTAATTTATCGATTGCAGATGTTGAATTTTGTGTGTCTTTTGACCGTCAATATTCCCGGAGCATAGTCTTTCCGAAATGTATTAATATAAAATAATATTAAATCAAACCAACTCACTAAAAAACATTGAGAATACTAAACAATCTCAATATCATCACAGAAAATATTCATTACTTTATCTTCTCTCAATTAAGAGATACTCTCGTGACGGAATATCATCTTAACTTTATACAACGTTAGTGCGGTTTGAATTCAATGGATGATAAATTAATATATTCAAGTAAATGCCCATCTAATAAATTACACAATTCTCATGTATATGATATTCATAATTTCACTTATCTACGAATTCTAGCTATTAACTTATGTCTCTACTCAAGTTTCTGACATATTTAGTTTTGATATATTTCTTCCAATGAAAGATAAAAATGAACTGTGAAGGCCACTCTTTTGTCTTAATGGTCTTCCTAGTTATGTCCTGACAGAATGGCATAGAAAAAGTGTATGAAAAACTGGAGACTATGAAACTAAGATGGAGGAATACATTGATAATTATCATTAAGATATTGTTGTCCTCAAGCCTTCGTCTTGCTGTATGTTATTTCAAATTGAGCTATTTCAAGTTTTCTAATTCTTTATAGTATAACTTCTTTTAGTTTGTCCATCAACTAACAAGCATTTACACAAATGTTAATGCTGAAATCTAAATATGTTTAAAGCAATTGTTAGTAATAAACAGCAGAGCACAATAACGCTTCCTAGTGTCACTATCCATTTTGAAATAACGAAACTAAAATAACACAACCTAATTTGAAACGAAATACTGCATCTATATTTTACGATTATTGCTATAGAAACACACAATATTAATGCTCAATCTAAATATGGTTTTTGTATTTTTTTGAAATAATTAAATAGAAAGGATGGAGTCTTTAAGTTGCTATTAAGACGTCATAATAGTTTTCAATAAACAAATTAAATTGTCTGCACGCTAGCAACAACTATTGGCCTAAATCAATGTAATTAGCGACACCTATTCGGTTAACTTTGTACTACTAAAAATTCGAGTTAGTCACAGAGTCACGTATTTTTATATTATAAAGAGGAAAATACAAGGATTATACAATTTACGTCCTCCAAAAATCATTGAAAAAAAGAAAGACGTTCAGTTTTACGTCCCACGTTATGGCGGCTAAGCTAAAGGAAGTGATGATGATGGAAAATGAGTATAATGGTGGAACGAATATAATGAGAAGAAACGAGAAAACCCCGAGAAAGCTCACATACACGGTGTTTGTCAACCACAAAGATCACTTGACGCGAGATGAGATTAAACGAGGGACCCCATGCACCAGAGATGAACTCTCTACCACTTACCCACCGCGGATTCCATTCATAAAAAGAAGTGAGACAAGAAAACGAATAGGAAACATTGAAATTCAATAATTGCACTTTGGAGAAAACAGAAATTTCTATATATAATTTTCCTGAGACTTTATAATGCCTATATTTCTGAATCTTTGCTCCTTAATCATCTTCTAATGTTTCTCATGAAACATCAATTGTAGAAAGCAAAATATAGCTAGTTTCAATTTTTATTAAAGTAAAACATGGTAGCGAAATGATACAGAACTCATCTCTGGTGCAAGGAATCCGTAGTTCGATTCCGGCCGTTTGAGATTCCGGCCATTTGGGATTCCGGCCATTCCTAATCCCGTCCACAAAATTTATTGAGTTCCTGGGCTCCCAGTTCCTAGTGCACTATCGTTGCGCCAATCCGACCACAACCATTCAATTTCGATAATTATCTATTCCTTTTCGCATGAAGGGGAACACACTACTGTTTGTCTAAAGGTTAGAGTGTGCGCATTTGATATATGTAGTCATGGGTTCGATTTCTGGTTGGTGATCATTGAAGATATTATGATAATTCGGATTCTTACATTGTAGTTCCATATCTTATATATCGTCGATGTTGAACAGAAACATGAAACTTAGAGGTTAAGTGAAATATTTGAGCTTTTGAAATGTTATTTCAAAGTAGATTTTGAAGTTTCTTACTTGTGCACTTCATTTCTCGATCTTGTCGCAACATAAGTTAAAAGTAGAGTAAATTGACCGACTAATGTTTCCAGTAAGTTCAAAAACAATCACTACTATGACTTATACTACGAGACTGGTTTCATTAATATGATCAATTACAGTATTTTCGTTAATTATGAATATCATCGCTTGATATTTATTAACCAAGTGTGAGTGTACTAGTGATAAATTTATAAATAAATTTCAAACCATATCTAAGTAGATTAAACATTTAAATGGAATTAATTAGATGCATAAATTAATATGAATAATAAGAAATTTGAAGGCAATTTAATAAGAATTTTGATGTAATATTATCACTGCATAACTATAGCATGTGATAAGCTTAAAAAGAAAAAAAAACTTCGATAAGAATGAGAAAATACTCTATACATTTGGAAATGTTAATGCGGTTTTCCTGACAAGAAAAAAAAAAGCATACCGTTCTTGGTAACTAAGTTGATATTGATGTCTGACTGTATAACGTCGAAATTTGATAAGAAAACCATATCAATAATTACACCAGCTGAAGTACATATGCACATTGTTATCAATCTTCATTAGAGAAGAAAAGTAACATTTTGAAATTGCTCACTATGTTTGGATCCTTTATATTTTTTTATTTATACAAAGAAATCTCCAATATTTAGAACGCGATGAATTCTCTCGGAGAATCTCGTATTTGAGTTATATTTCCGTTAGATATTTTTTATAGTCCAAATGGTAGTTATTATTGAGCAAGATGGGCATTTTACGTTCGAAGTTAGTTGTGCTTGAGTCATTTTTCATTGTAAAGATGTGAAGAGCAAAAACATGTTGGCGAGGAAGCGTTTTTTTTTTTTCCTCTCTACCCAAATACTTTCAGACGGGACGGGTTCCATTGATTTGTGAAGAATGCTGCATGCAGAATAATAATCAATTCCAGTCATCTAGAGAGTTAAGAAAACAACCGAACTCTACGTCTATTCAAAGCTTTCCTATTTGCACTTCTGTACCACTTCATCTCCACCTACTACACAATCCCCCCTCCATTACCAACCACCCCCTTACACATTAAGATAAAATGTGTCGTATGGATTTTTTTTATTTGTACTCTTATACCTGCGCCCAATGAAATTCTTTGCGTAGTCACATGAGAGATTCCGAGAGATCTGATTTGTTCTGGATGGGAGTTAAGCAGTTTTTCCTCGTCGTTTTATATACACGCTACGTACCGTTTTCTGTTTTCTTATTTTTTTCAACCCCACTTCACCCTACCTTACCCCTGTTAGCCAGACCTTCCGAAAGAATGACATTAAGGGTTGACAAAGGTATCGTGGGAGAGGGTTAGAGGGGAAAAAGGATTTTGTGGTGCTGGTGGTGTAGGAAAAGACGCGCGGGATGAGACGGGAGAAAGGGGCAAATTTAGAAAAAAGTGAGGGTCGATACTTCCTACTTTTTTTCTCTCTCTATACCTCCACTTTTTACCATCAGGGACGTCCACTTGGGATTCTCAGTGCGTGCAAGATTCTTATTGGATTAACGCACCAATGCGTATGCACGTTTTTTTATCTTTCTTCTTCCAAACCCCTACCTTCTACCTCTCGCTCCTCAACGTGAAACATTCCAATATTTTCTTCGTTCCTCCCAAAAAGAAACCAGTCATTAGTAATCGCTTTGTTATTCAAAACCGTTTTGCAATTGGCCGAATATGTATGTATATATAGAGAGACAGAGATGTTACGTAATTCAATATTTACCTCTATCAAAGAAGAAACGACCAACTTGAGACTAGACACACACATTTAGATATAGCTATGTATGTGAATGCCTTTGGATACCTGCTAAGTTAAGTATGCATATGATGGTGAGATGGAAGTAAATTGAACAAGAGGTGGATTTTAATATAGAAAATTAATATCAGCAACATCAAACAGGAATTTGAAATTGAAATTAAGAATATTAGCCTGATCAGTAACAAATAAATAATTAATAATGTAATATGAAAGGTGTAATGATAAAAAAATAAAATAAAGATATGTATAATGAAATTAACGAATTATTACTTATTCCCGTATTCTCAGACATTTTTTCTTAGCCTACAATATCTGCCTTGTTTAAAATAATACTTATCATATTATAATTAAGTTGAACTAGAAACATTTATAAATAAAGGAAATAAAAATTTTATTATTAACATTAAGATGGAGATTTGTTATTTAAATGTAATATAGGACAAAGGTGAAACAAAATGTTCCTTACCTTGAAACCAAATGTTACAAAACGGAAAAGCCTAATGTTATGTAATGGTGTATTACAAAATCACCGTGGAATCACTGACAGCTTGTATTGCGGGCCCGTATCGACTGGCTTAAACTCGACAACACGACCCTTGTTCATTCCAGAGACCGATGATGTCATGATGCAGTCCACTGCGCTCGCCTATTGTACTGCAACTGATTGGCAACGATCAAGATTTTATCACCATTGATGTTCATGCCCTTTTAAACTCACAAGAGTACTGTGTGTATACACACATATGTATACATAGATATATACACACAGATACCAATGTTATGTATACACCTGGTCACCCGCGCGATGTCACATTACGACTCGGTGTCGATCAGTTTGAATTCCGTTTATGTATTTTCATTTCATATTTCATGCCAATTACAGTTCAGAGAGCCCCCCCTTCAAACACAGACCCCCTCTACCTCCCCTTTCCCTGCCTCCCAATTTACGTTAACCAATCTCAACCAGTAAATTTAGTTGCAGCTCCTGTATTTAATCAATGTTTCCAAGTTCCGATTTCGTTATTTTCTACTCCCCTTCCCCCTCCGCCCTCTAATTCATTCCACTACTTTTTTTTTTTTAATTCTCTGTCGTCATTGGAAAAATTGACCTACATGTGTAGTTCTCGTCGGCAGATTATCAATATCATGGGTTTTTCATTTTTATTTATTTTCTTTTTTTTTGTTAAAATTTATTTTTCTCTTCCCTTTCTCTCTTTCTCTCATTTTGTCTGTTTATTTCAATTAATTTTTCACAACAATGACGTCGAATTAGAGAAGAGTTCATAGTATTAAAATCGCTATATCACGATTAAATAAAGCTTCTCACATTTGTGCGAGACAAAAAAAACACTTTTTTTTTTTAAAAAAAAAAAGTTCTTGTTATAGGGAATATAGACAATGCTACTTAAATCATAAACGCATTTATTTTAAACGCTTTCAGTTGCACAAAAAGCTTATTTTCGAATGACAATAAGGTTAACTAATTTTCTTTTTTCTTTTATCTTCAGAGAGAACAATGTATTACGTTACAATCTAGTGATATTTTTCCGTTTCGTTCTACGAAAGTTAGTTATCACTTTCTGTAAATTAAGTAACCAGAATTTTAAGTCAGGTTTGTCCGTGTTTGAGAAAAAAATACTATACTTATTTTAAAGTCTTGGTTATTACTGAACTGCTAAAACATCACTTTCATGGGCGCCCAAAGGAATATTTTTAGGGGTACCCATCTCCCTGGTCGCTATATTCCGTTTGTATATTTTTATATGTATTAAGAAAATCTTAAGTAGTTTTCGTAAGGAAAGGGGGCCTGAAATCCCTGCTCCCCCTTTCGGGTAACCATGATCACTTTCCTTCTGTAGAATAAAATACATTAGTGCTATAATGGGCACATAATAGAAAATAAGGTTCAAAGTAAGACACGTATGAGATATTAGTCTTCAAATATAATGATATTGAACGGATCAAAAATATTTCAATTAACGGTGTAACCAGCAAGTTTGCTCTTGGCGGGGGGGAGGTATGAATTTCTTCGGTGGACCGGTCTTTTTACATACTAAGGGAAAAGCAAAAGACTTGTTTCGATTTCCCTTTGGGAGGGGAGGAAATCGTCTGGAGAACCGGGATTCCTTCCCCTCTAACTTTAACCTGTAAAAATATTCTTGGAAACCATACCTCAATTCACAAATCTTAAATGACTGGTACATTATTTTGCAATTAACTGAAAATCCTCTTCTTCAAATGGGAGGAGGGGTTGGTGGCTCAGATACGTGCTATTCCTAGTTCGATCCCCGGCCAACTAAGTTTGTGGTGTACAACACAATGTAAGAGGTTTTTCTCGGGATTATCCCATTTCCTTCCACATTCTCATTCCTCCAACTCGTCCATAATCATTCATTTGTTATAGTCATTCGTCTCCCTTAGCCTAAAGATCATAATCGTGGGACGTTACACTGAATGATTTCAATTCATTTTTCTCCCTTCTTTACTCGGAAATAATAAGTTTCTGGACAAAATTTCAAAGGTATATTCGGATTAGTTTTATAAATTGAGAGGGATATTATAGAAATAGTCCCCTTCATTTTCCTCTGAGGTGCGGAATTTTTGAAAAACTGAGGCACTGTCTATTTATTTTGTATATGGAAGTTTGCCTTCTTAAGTTGAAGAGAGAGAGAAAGAGAGAGATACTCAACTATTGACCTAACTTTTGAACCCTCTCTCCACTATACGATTCAAATTTTAATCAAAGTGACATATTAAGAGATCAGTCCGTGATAGGTACTTATATTAAAAACGTTATTTCGAACGATTGACTCGCCTGATTGATAGATAGATATAGATATAGATAGATAGATAGATTGATAGATAGATATAAATATATAGATAGATTTGTTTTATTCCAATACTTATTTTTAAACATCGTCCAAAGACAGAACTAACATTGAGAAAGATTTGATCATTGAGTAATATTCTATATGATGATATGTAATTGTCCAAAAGTAAAGATATAAAATAAACTAATACCAAACCTCGTTACAGTAAAGGGCTAAAGAATGGTAAAAGGGTAACGGTAGAGGAGTAAAGGGATATTAGTTTGATAGTAGTAGTTAATTTCCTTTTTGAATGTGCATATGTTTCTCGTAAGTTAAAGTCTCCTACGATATCAGCTGTGGGAAGGGATGTTATACATTTATAAACGAGAAAATAACGAAAAGGTGAAACAATTAGGCACTTTAAACTTATGGACAAGAGAAGTAATGGGATAAACGAAATACATTTCATTGTCATTTAAAAAAAATCGGATCAGTTTAAGTTTAATTCTGAAATAACAAATTAACTTTATAATGAAGAAAACGCACATGTTTCAAGTTAAAAAAAAATATATATATATCAAGAAAAGGCTTCCAGACACTTTGGACATATGAACAGAAATGTAGAGGATATATTAATCTTACATGTCTAGGACCTGTTTCTTTTGAATGACGTGTACAAAGGGAAGAAGTAGCGGATGATTTTGAATTATGAAATAGCCGTACAATATCTAACGAAAGAAGAAAAAAAGAGAATAAGATGAAAAGGAGACTCGAGATATAGATGAAGAAAGAGGAACGAAAAGAAAAATAAGAAAGGAGAAAAACTATTTTGCTAGAATTAGACTTCTTTTCTCAGCGTAATGTTACAACAACCGTACTGCATACAACGAAAACTAAGCACCCTATGCTCTCTATATAAGAGAACTGTACGATAGAAAAGAAAAAACTCGTAAATCACGTGTTTTCTTTTGTGTGTTTAACTGGAGATTCCAGTTGCACGTAACTAATGTCGCCTCAATCTGGAAAAATAGCTGCTGGAGCAATCCAGTTTTCCAGCTAGTTTTCTCTCTCCCCCCCCAAAAAACCACCACTTATTACTGGCGTCCATGGGAGCCTTTTCCAGTTCTTACAGCTGGAGGCTCACCCCACCTGGACTCCAGTCACACCAACCCACACGAGATTTCATGAGGATGGCAGTTAACAAGGTAGGAGAAGCCTTTCATTATCGATGTATTGAAATAAAATCGTCCCGGAGACAGGACATATATTTTTTACTTTACTTGAGACACTTTTTTTAAAAAAATAATATGACACCATGATATTGGGAAAACATTGTCATATATATACCTCTCTATAATACTTTGAATACATACACAACGTATCTAAGAAACATATTCTACGTACATGTTCTAAGAACTAATTCAACTGTTCTCTATTCCTGTATTTTAAAATACGTGAATCTTCATCTATACAACGCATATCAAACAAAATTATATGTTGTTTGAACTTCAAATTTACTTTAATATTACAGGAAAATGAAGACCGAAACTATATTAAATTACACTAATCGCTATTTCTATCTTTTGGAATAACTATTGCTTTAGAAACATTATTGAATCATTGAAGTTCATATGATTGATTGAATTTTAATATCATTGAACCATTGAGGTCCATGTAATTGATACAATTTTAACATTTCCTTTCTTTTTGCACTAAGGCTATTATGAAATCATACCTACTGCTTAACCTTTGACATGAAGGACTACTTACATTTTTTATCCAAAAATAGCACACCCACTGAGATCGAAATAAGGACCACTGAGAGTCCATAAAATCAACGAAAGTGATAAAAGATATTATAGTTTATATTTTACATATCAATTTCAAATTGTAAATTATATATATATATATATATATATATATATATATATATATATAGAGAGAGAGAGAGAGAGAGAGAGAGAGAGAAATATAGATATAGATACAGATACAATTCGTTAGGCAATTGGTCTTCCCAAGCGATTTCGTAATATATTGATTTGCTTCTCATTCTTATGTATTTAATAATGCAAAATATTTAGTTGAAGTTGTAGTTTCCCATGCTAACATACTATTTTAAGTAAGAAGCTTACTATATATAACATTCAGTACTAATATGACAAAAATTTTTACAAAAAAAATGTTGAATGATTACTAGCATTGTTAACTTATCATTATGTGTTACTTTTCAACATTAGTAGCAAATTTTATAACTATATACGTAGTCAGAGATTAATAACATTTAGTATTAGATATTTTACTTTTCTAAAATTTCATATATCTACCTTCTATCTATAATTATTAGATTTACATTAGACAGCTTACCATTTTTACATCCTTACTAGTCGTAAATATTCTGTAATTCATTTGATTAACTCGGAAAAAATAAAGTAAGTCAACTGAATATATACGAGACGCTATGGCAAACGTAAGCGTTAAGGAAGCACCACCGGGAAGACTAACGTAGCGCGTACATCTGGAATAAGAGTACTTCTAGCCTCCAGTACAGGTTTTGTGTAGCAGCACTGGGTAAGGTGGCAGCTGTCTTTCGTATGTTTTAAGAATTAAATATTGTAGTCTACAACAATGAGCACCGTTTCATATCTCATGAGATAAAAAATACCAATATTAATGGTATAAATTAGAGTAAGTAATTAGAGTTTTAACAAATTGATATTAATAATGTTTATTTCATTTTCAATATCCCAGAAATTTTTTTTGCATACCAGGGTTAATTGATTCCAACAAACGTTTGTGCTAAGCAAAACTACGTTGTTCTAGATCTGATTACAATGTGGTTTAATTAAATTTGCTCATTACAAAAATATAAGATAACAAACAAGTTTGAAAAATAACAAATATTTATTGTTATAAACTAAACAATACAGAAAATTCTTCTAAATATATAGATGTTGTAAAAGAAAAATATGTACATATTTCTTCAATTATAAACAAAAAATGAAACCTTTCAGTTTCACGTCGCAATTAGGTAACTTATAGGCTAAATTACATTGATGATCAATAAAAAAAGATGGTTAGGAAAAGAATTGACGGAATGTGAATATAGGAGGAAACTTGATAACCTCGAGAAAACTTACAGACACTATATTGTCCACCAAAAACTCAGATAAGATGGGATCGAATCAAGAATCTCAAACACGCCAGAGGTAAACGCCGTAACATAGATGACTGTGCCCCATTGTTTAATTGTAGTTAAAATCTTCATATCACAAGCCAGCACTAGACTCGATTTATATGGCATTTTTATCTTAGTTTTTCTACGTGCTATTTGCTGTTTTTTGGTAAAAAATTTAATTTAAAAATTATTAGCAATTTATAAATATATGTAATAACAAAAGTTGTGTTAATGAAAACATTCGTTGTTCAAAATTTAATTACGTAAAGTACTTCCGTGTGTAGAGTTTATAGTTACTGACTAATCAAATTTGTCTTTCCGTCACTAACGATACTGATAGAAATGTACTTATAAAATTCTCGAAATTATAAAATATGTTTCACTGATAATTATTACAAAATGTGCGCTTTCTTAAATTCGGATAATTAAAGTACTTTTCTTGAGCACATGGTCTCTAGGTCAATTCTCAGCAGAACTGCAGAATATTGTATTTTGACTAACTATTCTTATGAAGTTGTTGAATCACTTGAATTATAAAGAAGCTATTCATGATCTAAACAGGAAGAAAATGTGCTGTTTTGTTTAGATATAAAGAATTTACAATGTTTCTAGCTGTCAAATCAATATATTGATTATAGATTCATATCTTCTCCTCATTTTAATCTCAAAATAATACTATGTTAATATATTTCAAGGCTAGAGGGAAGAAGTTGTTAACTCCATTTTTGCGGTTTTCGTGATTTGACCAAAAACGTTTTGCAAAAGTAATAATTGTATACATGGCAGGTTTGTCGATAGTTATAGATTAAAATCATGAATACATTGTTATAATCGGATAATACTATGCTTTCTAAACGTTGCGAAGCTTGTCAAGTCTTTTCTGAAAAACCCTATTTTATTGCAGATTATTATACGCAATATTTACAGTTTATAACAATATCATTAGAAAATTGAATATAAAATAGCATTACTCAAATCGAAAGAATGTAAAGTTTATTACGGGTTCTCGCAGATATTTCATTTCCTTTTATCACATCCTTCTGCCAGCGACCCCATAAATAAATTCCAGTTTGTAGTAAGTTCACAGATTATTGCTGCTTATTGCTTACAGTGATGAATGAATATATAAAATCTTCATTTAAAATTGTATTTTAGTCTAATATGAAGTTTTTTGTAGTATTTGTATTTACCTTGTATTCTGATATGCACTTTTTCACCAATTTTATTCCTCTTTTATTTGTGTTTTTAAACTATTCTATAATAGCTTAAAAGTTTTTTAAAAATATTTTTTGCTCTAGTTAACAGTAATCATAACCACCTCTGTCAAAATAAAATAAAATCAAAATATTATTTTAAAATATTTTTCCTCTGCTAGATCCTAATTACACATATATTTTTACCTCCTTTCGATAACGCCATGTATTTCTCTAGCGACCCTTCTCGAGGTCCCCACCTCTACATTGGGAAACCAAAATTTAGAAGGCTATTGTTAAAACCGAATTTAAATTATACATTTACTTAGTATAATTCTTATAAAAATCAATTTAAGTCTTATTCAAAATATATTCTATATGTGATGCTTATATTTTAATAACGGAAGAAAGAAAATGAAACCTTAAATCTCAAGGTATTGTTTATGTTCATTAATAATAATGGAAAATAAATTCTATTTTTAAAAAAAGACGAACGAAGAATCTTTTGAAAACATGTTAAATGGATTTATTGTAGGCTACATCGTGTCTGTGCGTTTTCTGAATGTTTCTCTCTTTCATTTTCTCATTGAATTAATTTCATTTAAATTGCTTCGTTGTATTTGTTAATCACATTCTTTGTTTTGAAAGACTTAATAAGGATTTTCTTTTTAAAGTTAATGATGTTCGTTGGCTAAAATGCGTTGATACTAACTACTGCATTTTACATAAGAAACTCAATATGGAATTAATGTAGGATAAATTGTTCTTCAGTAATTTAGACTTGATTCAATTGTATTTCCATATTATCTTGTTTTCACTCATAATGATTAATTTGAAACATTAAATTCATAAACAATACTAAATCTTTTGTTTCATCATATACAGGTATTATCTTATTTTTCCTCAATTTGTCGAAGTTTCTTTTACAATTCGGTGGGAAAGATATATATTTTTATATATTTTTTTTTAACAAAAACGACAACGTTGGTAATCAAATATATATTTATAGTCTAAACCATTATAGTCAGCTTATGTTATATATGCGCTAGAAGCAGTTCAATCTCTTTATTTAAGAGAAGTTCTGAGCGACTAACTGGCCAACGCCTAAGCCGGAATGTTTATGCTAGAAATTTGAAATTTGGATAGTACATTGGATTTATGACGTAAGCTACCTCTTTGGAAGTTTCTGGAAACGGTGTAAAATTGGAGGTGTTGCAATTACTGTAATAGCTTGAATATTATTCATAACTCAAAATCCTGTAAGATTTGAAGTGTGAAATTTGATTTTTAAACTTTCATTTAAAATGTTTTGGCGATATTTATACTAAGTTTTCGAATTTCTTGCGATATTTTGAATTCAGACAATTCTATATGAAAAACTAGCCTAGTTTGAGACAATTTTTGTACACAATATTTTTTTTAGAAGTAAGGAGTTGAGATCTTTTCCTGCTCAACCTTTCATTTCCAAACATTTACTTTCCTTCAAATCATTGATAAGGAAATTAAGCACTTTATTGATGTTTATTTTCATTGTTTTCTATTTTAGTGTGTGATAGTTCTTTCTAATGAGATGCACGTTTCAAATATAATATAATGTTCCTTCCTGGAAGTATAATTAAAACCAGAAAATAAATTAAATTTGTGTTTTTGATCGAACTAAAACATAAAGAATGAACTTGGTTAGACTACTTTACTGTAATCATAAAGAAGACCTTTTCAACTTATTTAATTATGATAGGTACATAACATTCAGTTTGTGGTGTAATACTATATCTAACGCTTTCTGAACTTCCCAAATTTCGAACTGCTTTAAGAAATCAAGGAAATTATTACTGTAGTTTACATAAAAATATTTCTACAATGTTATAATTCAATTTATAGTCACATTTGATAAATGTATTTTCTCACACCTAAGAATGTTGTTATTTCTCATATTCAGAACTAGCAATTTTTCATATGGAAGGAAAATGCAATAAACCGACATACTATAACTGGAAGTTAGAGAATTGAACCATCTTTATCTTTTCTTGAGTAACAGACGATGTTTGTATTTCTGGAGAGTTTTTAGTTGCTGTATTTCTTAATAGTAAACAGTTTGGTTAAAATGAACAAATTTCTTGCTAAATATGTAAGAACACGTATTAGGTGTAATAGTGAACAAACCCTTCAACCTTGCTCTTATATTTGATAGCTCTACATTACCATCTGTAGGCAAGATGTTCTGGTACGTAGTATGGAAAATCATTTCTAACAAGGGAAGAGACGGACATTATATATCGAAGTGGAAGATTGTTAATACACCAATCGAAAGCACTAATGACGTCTATTACAAAACTGTAATAAAAATTTTCCGAACGCATATACTGTGCGAGTTATATGAATATACAGGATGTCCAGAAAGTCGTTGCCACCCTAGAAATCGCAACAAGTGTTTGAGCATTTTAAAAGTACACCGTATCAGAACAAAATGTGTTGTTCCAGGGCCACCCGCAAGGTTCCAGGCGGGATCCAACTCAAAAATTGCAAATGGTAAGAGAGTCAAGTAGCATATCGTTGGAAAGCTGTTGGAAAATAAAAGAAGAAGGAACAAGTCTCGAAGCTGTGCGAACATCTTGCATTTTAGTTCTTCTTTCTGTAGTCGGGTTTTTAGTTTGTTTTCACTTTCATTCTTGTACTCAACGGAATGAAAGAAAATATATTACTGTGAGATTTTGTCTTTGGGCTCAGTAATGTCCAAATAAATAAATAAATATAACAAAATGAAAGCAAATTAAAAAATAAAGAAAAGAAATAATATTTGACATCTTTGAGTATAGAACTGACTAGTTACCATTGTAAAGTTATTTAAGATTCTTTTTGTTACATATATTGCCCACAGTTCGAGTAGTCAACACGATCCAGCACCTTAATTTTTACACTTAATTCCAAAAACTAACAATTGCATACCTTGGAAATTAGGCTCGTCAAATATATAGAACAACTAACTTTTATTCTCGAAACCTCATGAATAATAATCTTTCTGTTGTCATAGCAACACTAAACAAATAACTATCTCTAGTTATAACAACTACCATTATATGAACATCAATCTATCTCAACATATATTCTACCTTTTTCTTCTTCTTCTTCACAACATGTTGTGCACTTTTAAGTACCGTTGCTCAAAATAGCTACAATTAGAAATGAAAGTAATTCACAGATGTCAGATATACAATATCGTTGTACCATATAATGTGTAATAGCGGTACTTATGCCCGTTGTCTGGATTATCTAGTATAAAATAATTCAAACAAAAATTTTCTTGCACCAGGAACAGCGAATATGTGAAAATGACACACAATGACAATTGTCGATTGCAAAATGGAAAGCGAATGAGCTCGGAGCATCAAAAGGAGGATATACATTTTGACCGGCCGCCATTTTAAATATCACCACGTCTGGGACAAATAATTTTACTTTCAATCATTACACTTTTGGAATAATGACACAGTTATTTTCCTGTTTTGACATCTGCCTTACCGTTTCTTGTTTTTGGGGGTGACCATAGAATATACATTGACATTTTTCTTGACATTTTGAACGGCCGCCATTTTGCACAGGGTAATTTAAGAGCGTCCAGATTTTTCCTTATTCTTTCATTTCCCAACAGTTTTCCAACGATATGCTACTTGGCTCCCTTACCATTTGCAATTTTTGAGTTGGACCACGCCTGAGACCCTGTGGGTGACCCTGGGACAACACTTTTTGCTTTGATACGTTGTACTTTTAAAATGGTCAAACACTTGTTTTCTGTTTTGGCATCTGTCTCACCGTTTGCGATTTCTAGGGGTGGCAACGGACTTTCTGGACACCCTGTATATTCATATAACTCGTACAGTATATGCATTCGGAAAATTTTTATTGCAGTTTCTTAATAGGCGTTATTAGTGCTTTCAATTGGTGTATAAACCATCTTCTACTTCGATATATAATATCCCTCTCTTCCCTTGTAAGAGGAACAGAAACTATTCGCACCGGTTCGAAGAAATTTATCTACGTCTACTACAACGAGTTTCTGAAGAAGAAATAAATGCTAATTTCAGAACAAAATTCTATTATGAATTTAAACTAAGATTTTCATTATTGATAGAATTCGTGTTAGTATTTTTGCAAAAAGTAAAAGTGGAAATTCTGTCTCGTCTTATTTTTAATAAGGAAAGAAATGCAACATAATGGTAATAATCATAATAACGTGCGCTAATGTTGAAGCTGAATTTGTTAAAGAGAGTTCAATATATATTAAAATATTTTTTAAAATTTATATTAACAAGAATTGTAAAATGCTAAAGATTTCAAATCAAGAGATGAAACATTAGAATCAATCTAATAAAACTTCTTGGACTTAAAAAAATAGTAAAATACCAGACAGAATTTTTGGTAAATATTAATTTGTCTTTCTTCATTTACGAATAATACTCCATAGTTTCAACATATTCCACAGCATGCTAAATCATTTAGCACAACTTATTCATTTATAACTCAGTACTGGGTTACAAAGCAGGACAAACCATCTATTTAATAAAAACATATACGAAAAACCAATTACTTTGTGATTGAAATGACAATCATACTCAAATTGCTTACAAAAACTGAAAAAAATTAAAACATAAGTTAATCATTTCATCAATATATCACGTACTCTAACTAAACAAAATATACCTTGAGCTTTGGTGCATACGTCAGACTTCTAGCTATGTAAATCCTTTCTTTTCTCTGTCTTTCACTACCATCTTGCGATGGGCGGGCCGTAGAAGGTGATGCCTTCTCTTTGGCCAGATGCCTTCTCTTGATTGAAATTAAAATATAAGTTAACTATTTACTATCATATAAGTGCAATGTTTGTTTAGGTATACAGAAATATTCTATCTGTAGTTTGCAAGCATACTGGAATCAATTAACCCACATATAAATACTATTTTACGAAAGAACAATGTATAATGCTTCATGATTAGAGAAATTAAGAAATTGTAGCAAGTTGGAACTTACAAGTAGTATAACAAGTGACATCTATTCAATCTTTTGTAATATGCATAATTTGTTAAAAAAATATTTCACTTAACATTACTGAATGAACATTTAATTAACATTAATTAATCTAATTTCATAATCTTCTGATAGGTTTGTCCTAAGATTTGTTGAACAATTATTGTATGTTAAGCATGTGTACTATTTGTATTTTATACATTCTGCGGAAAAATAACATCAACAACTCCGGGAAAAATATACTAAATTTGTACTTAAATGTGGATCCTCGCACACGAACTTCTACTACACAATCCGTTGCTCTAATACTGGAGAATTCTAGTACTGAATATTTAGAGAGTTCTTATGTAATACCTTCACCTGCTTGCAATAGGCTCCTTAGTTTTCGAATTAGGGTTTTTTTTAAAAAAAACGATTTCTCGTATTTTCGGCGGTTTATAACTTTGAAAGTAGGTTTATTAGGACTTTCATTTCTCATTAGATACAAGAAGTTACCTCCCGTAGTTAAGTGGTGTTATTTAGCAGCAGCCTGTATGTATCATATAATAGATGTAAGGAATACAACAAATACTAATACTACTACTACTAATAATAATAATATTTAGTAAAAACTGATAAATTATTATAGCAATATGAACCTAAGTAATACTATTAATATCTATTAATAGCAAAGCACCAATTAACTGATCGAAAGAAATTCTACATTCCTCTTTCTTCTATATACTGATTACATTATAGTTGTAATTTATATTTAAAAATTAGTGGGGAATGCTATCTCCAGGTGTCTGCATCATGTATCCAAGGCGGGAAAATCCCGAAGAAAGGGCTTTTTGGCAAAAATATCCCTTTTTTCAACTTTTTGTCCCCCTGGATCCCCCCTGTTTTAACGCAGAAATATGAAAAAAATCTGGTAAATACTACTCGGTGGACTAAATGTTTGTGCAAAATTTCAATCTTCTACGTGCAAAAATAAGCCCGCCAAAAATAATGAACATAGACCCGCCAAAAAATAATAAAATAAAATATATATTTTAGAATTATGACGTCATCACCTCCTGTGTCTCGACGCAGAAAGGTGTGAAACCATACGTAAGGTCTTCTGCAATGCCTCTGGACTTGAAAAACAAAAAAACCCGGAGGAAAAAGCTCAAATAGGAGAGTTATAACGCAATGTACCATGAAACACCAGTTTGGTACAAATTGTACCATGGATTCCCCAAAGGAATATATATATCTTAAGGTAAAATTTGTTTGACCTTATGATATTTGCTTTTATTCCAAGGTACGAATATGACACGGATCATGATAAGTATAAATGAAAAATATTGATATTTTACTAACATTCCATTCTAACACCTTGTGTAGTAACTGAAAAGAAATAACCAAATACAGTGATGATGAAAAAATTCAGAATAAATCGAACTTCATTTTGGGAAAGCCCATAGCCTTTCAAGAATTTCAACCTAACAGATGCATATATTATTCGTCAATTTCCTTTCAGTAGTACATTATTCATACATTATTCGTTTCAGTGTGGAACATGGTGCCTACTGGCATACGTAGGTAGATCTCAAATGAGACATTGGTGTTCAAGGGTGTTTATAATATAACACTGTAATATTTCATAGGTAACAATGCAGAGTAGTGTGATTTTCCTAGGGCATATCTTAAATATTTTTAGCAGTTTATTCATAACACAACAGTAGCTGATACTTTTACTAGGCTATTTTAATGGTGAACATTTTCGTAAAATAATGTATATTTCAAGAAAAAAATTACCGTGGTTATGACCAAAAATGTAAACTTTAATAAAAAAAACAATTTTATTTTTGCCAACATCTTACAATGATGTGGAGTAAGCTATTGAGATGTTAACTTCTTTACAAAAACAATTTACTAATAAAAGTAAAATTAATTTCTGAATGACCAACCAAGCGTGAGATAAATTCAAGATAACATGTTAAATGATTCTTCAGTATCAAATTCTTTTATGTATCTAATTACCTTATTCGAATACCTGAATACCCAAAGTAAAAAAATATATCCCAGCAGTTTTTTTATTTATAATATATTAGTTACTAACTTTCAATTACTACTTTTAGATAATTCGTTCCAGAAAGTTCACCAATTAAGCAATTTAAAAAAATCCAGAATAATAATGTTGTGATTGCAGAATTAGCTTAAATTATCAAATATCATAAGTTAATTTTGAATTAACATTTTGTTACTTCCCATCTTATTTTCTATAAGTCTTTTTACGTGGGTATATATAAATAACTCGTTCCAAAAAGTTCATCAATTAAGTATCTATGTGCCACATTTATTTACCATACGAGCGGCGTACACCTTCCTTCAATGTTAATACATGACTGCCTCTTTAGTGTTCGAGAGCATCTTCCTATTTCTAGAAAAAAAGATTTACTTCTTAATTTTACTCCTGTCATTTCAGGTTCATATATTTTTCATACATCAAATATAGTATTCTTTAGGTTATGTTCTTCCTGCGAACTTGTAACGCAATCCGTGGTGGAAAACACCAATATATAAAGTGATTTATTTTTGTCTAATTTTATAGCGTTACACTATAGCCCACACTTTGAATATGTCTAACATCTAGTCTACTATTTTACCAAAATCCACATAAACACTCCATCTTGATATTACCTTTTATTATAATACGTAACGAAGGAAACATTTACACCCTTTAAATAACATGCATGTGTATAATACAAGATTGATCCTTTTTTATATATCTTATATTTCTCGTTGCTATGACGACCAATAACACATATCGTCAGACTATTATATTAACAGAACATCAATCATAATATCAGAAAGAAAATCGATTCTAGTTCTTTTTTTATACTTTCATGTTCTTCTTTTAGTTGGCTAGTGCATATTTTAATAGCACATATTGCCCGTAAATACAAGTAAAGATGTTAAAAATACAAGTAATGATATTAAAAATACAATATCGTTATGTAATGTCGCCCGAACAATAGGAATTTTTTGTTTACAATAAATAAAAAAAGAATTCTGGACCGTTAGATATTACATATTGATTAAGTTTTTGAGTGACCCTCGTATATATAAAAATTCCATATAATATTTCATATAAATTCATATTTCATATAATTATATATCATATTCCTTTATATTAATATCATTTTCTTATTTATTCTAAATCTCATAATTAATTTTATTTTAAATATTCATACAATTCGTAGACGCAAGTAGAAGGTACATTCAAAAATACGGTATAAAAGTTCATTAATTTTAAGTCCTTTCGAGGCCATTAATATTTATCGTAAGTTAGAAGTTAACTAAATCTATATATTTTTTTCAGGCATAACTAAGATTTTGAAAACCTTATTATTATGATATTCATATAATTATTCTTTTGAAATGAAGGAGGATCAAATACATTATATATTCAAACAACATTCAAAATTACATACGAAATATCGACAATGTTTAGAACAAAACAAGATAATCAACATCATAACAGAAACTAACATAAATAAAGAAATTGTCATATTAAGAATTAATTTAAAGGTTAAATGTCATTTATGTTAACTTTAGATACAACTTCAGAAGGAACCAATATTTTAACTAACTGCATCCATTTACTTTTAGTATATTTTGAAGGACGCCATACCTTAAGTTCATTAATATTACGTAAACCCAAAAGTTCACCAATTTTCACAACCATTAATTCTCTAAATTTTAGGAGTAGTTTGTTTGATATATAAATATGGTTGTATACGCTGAACTTTTACCATATTAAAAATTAGTATAGTTATCAGAACTTTGATAAGTGTTATTCATATTCATCTACATTAGTACTAATTAATTAAACATTTATATTATTGTATAGAATTTAAATAAAGTACGAATAACAAACGAAATTATAACGGTATTTACAATGAAATAAAACAAGAATCAATTTAATATATTCTTTCGGACGCCACTACATTAAGTTACATGATCAACGAATTCATTTAAGTTGCATTGAAAGACATAAACCGGAATACAGTCTTGTGGGTTATTTACTTCTACAAAACTTTGTTTTCTATTTTGAAAAGTTTTGCCATGTAGGAAATTTCTACGAAATCCAATTCGAGTGAAATTAGATCTAATGATTACATGCTTCTTAAGTATAGTACGATTACTATTACTGTTGCTACTAAGATTAGGTTCGGTTACCTTACCGGTAAAATTAGGTTCAGTTCTCATTAGTTTTGCTGGTGGCGAAATGTCGTGTCTCCTAACAGATCTGTATTCTTTCCACAATATTCACGGTAATTTGTCCTACCACAGTTTCTGTTCCATGAAGATTTCTTCTGGTCATCCTATGTATCCTGTCCAGCTTCTTAGAAATAGCTGCATCGCTGTCAGGCGGATAATTTTTGTCTGAGTTCTTTCTCTTTCTGTCAATCCAATCTTCTCTTCGCCGATCATTTTGACTTCCATCTCTGTACCTCGTCCTCTTTCCTCGGAATTTATCTCTCCGCTTGCGATCATGTTCGTCGCTGCCTTCCCTGATTAGCCTCGCAACATTATCAGAAATAAATTCTTGTTTCCATTTGCTTCAAGGATTTGCAAAACAGGAACAGAATCAAAGCACTGTGAGTCCCTGTTTGTCTGCAAACTATCACTGGATGGAATATTGAGACTAATTCCGGAATCGTGCTGATTGTCTTGGAAAGAACCATCGTTCTCCGCATTCTCGTTGTTTTGATCCTTAACTTTCGCTTCAAAACGTTTACGGAATTTTGATGTAAAGGTTGCTTCAATATCTGCGCAATTTCTTGTGCTAATAGCGGGTTTATTTATTCAATCAGAGACAGAGCAAGTTGTTCGAAAAGATCAGCTATCTTTTAGGATATTATTTCTATATTACCACTTACTTCAGGTGTATTTTCAATCCCATGAACACTCATATTAATATTTCTGAAAATATTTCTTGATAAAACTGTTACGTAATCTTAAAATCAATCTAAAGTTAGTTATTTAGGAGATTGTTTACTTATCTTCTCACAAATCTCCAGAAATCCTGAGGCGGAAAACACCAAAATATATGTAACGCAATCCGTGGCGGAAAACACCAAAACACAAAACACCAATTCACTTATCTTTGTCTAATTTTATAGCGTTACACTATAGCCCACACTTTGAATATGTCTAACATCTAGTCTACTATTTTACCAAAATCCACATAAACACTCCATCTTGATATTACCTTTTATTATAATACGTAATGAAGGAAACATTTACACCCTTTAAATAACATGCATGTATATTATACAAGATGGATCCTTTTTATATATTTTATATTTCTCGTTGCTATGACGACCAATAACACATATTATTAGAACATCAATCATAATATCAGAAAAAAATCAATTCTAGTTCTTTTTTATACTTTCATCTTCTTTTAGCGGTCTAGTGCATATTTTAATAGCACATATTGCCCGTAAATGCAAGTAAAGATGTTAAAATACAAGTAATGATATTAAAAATACACAATATCGTTATAAGCTAGCACCGAACGTTGATATTCTTTGAATTAAAGAATCGAAATTATGATTTTACTCCGACCTACTTCAAAACCATGTAGATAGTTTTCCTTTTATTGTAAAACATGGCTCTTGAAAGTAATACCCGATAAGAGTGGATCCATGTTATTTTCGCAAGGAAATATTGTACACACTTCATACAACATAAATGGTTCGCCCATCACGAGCGCCAATAGTCGTGAAGATCTCGGAGTTACTTTTGACACAAAACTAACTTTTACAGTTCATACAGATACTACCACTAAGCAATAAATGTGTTTTCTAGGCAATTGAGGTCTTCTGCACAGATTAACAGAAATACCGGACCTCTCTTCCCTAGTAAAGTTCTACAATATACGTACTAATTTCTCCTAAAATGAGATATTGTTCACCTATCTGGGCAGTGGTAGCTCCTAAAAACATATCTCGGCTAAACTCAGTTTTAAAGTTCTTCCTGGCAATAGTATGTTTCAGAGTTCATCGTATACGTGCAATGAAAAACCACGAACTGCTACGAACACTAAATATTCAACTACCTGACACTTGTAGTAAAATCAATGATCTCAAATGTCTGTACAAATTCACGCATGGCCAATTGAGATCCGAAACGCTACTGTCAGAATTCTATTTCTTAATTCCATTCAGACAAACACGTAACAACACATCTTTTTCATATAGTACATCCTAGGCTGTTAATAGTTCAACACTCTTTGTTGTATAGGCTTTCTTGTAGTTTTGAAGCTGCAATAACTCTGCACTGTGGTGTCATGTCAATATTTCTTGTTATTACATAGATATGGTTAGTTATTGTTATTATTATTATACTATGTTATCATCTCTTGGCTAGATATTTCAGTAGAAACTGCCGTTCATCTATATCTGGAATTATGTTTGTAAATAAATATTAACTTTTATGATAATACTTAATCGACGACAAGAAGTTCTCCGATTGCTCTACTTCCTGCAATTTATCTGCTTTTTATTTCCCCATTATCAATATTTTTGTTTATTTACAATGATTAAACACACTCATTGATATGTCCTTGTTGTTATTTTTAGTTGCAACAATATTTATCTTTATTCTCACAAATTTATATATTTATTATATTCCCTTATGAACTCTAATTGATATTTATTTTCAAGACAGGTTTATTTACTAGCTGTGGGATACGTACCATAACTCTGTTTTGCATTTATCTTATATTGTTATATTTTATTTTCATTCACATGTAACTAATAACAATCATTCACTGGTATCTCTTCATGGTAAGTGTGCCTTAGTAACATAATAAAATGGACCGGTTGGATGCCAAGTGCCCTAATTTCAGAATTGAAATATTTCTCGAGTGAAATTTGAAGTTCAATATCTCATGAATAATACATATTTCAGTTATGTTTGCGACCAAAACAATAACTGTATAGTATCTGATTTTATGATTTACTGTTTATTAAAATAGTTTTAACAAGATACCCGTGAATAGAAATGAATGAAAACGTCAGTATATTTCTTTTTTTTAGTTTGACCACTCGACATCCAGGTGGCCAACCATTTCGGTATTGCATTGCTTAAATATCGCATCAAACAATTGTATTTTGTAATGAACACACTTCTCTAATAATATTTTTACATCAATAACGCTTACCGATTTTCCTCACAAAATTTCCTCTAAATTTGACTGATTATATTGATTGACAGATATTATTATTATTATTATTATTATTATTATTATTATTATTATTATTATTATTATTATTATTATTATTTTGCATGACACTAGATGTTTCTTATAGGTTCTATGATCCTAGAAATGAATCTAAACTTTATCCTGCGATTTCCAATTTAAGCATAATGCCAGCAATGGCATTAGTTTCTTGATTATTACGTTTTCTAAAGGCGGTTAAATTCACAGTTTGTATATGATTCTTGGTTTTTAATGGTAGTTAATGATACATAATTTCGGGGAAATCCTAGAAAATTCGAGAAATTTACAGGAAAATAAGATCTTTAGCAATCTGGAACCCAAGTGTGAGACTTCGAACTACATTTCTGCCAAATTTCATTGAAGTATAATTTGTAAGTGTGAAAGTAGGAAAATTCAGTGTCGAAATATATTACTAGAATTTAAAATCTACGAAATGAACTTAGGCTGCTTCTGGTTGTACCCTAGTTACTATAGGTTTCTGATTTGTATATTATTATCCTCAGAATAATACTGGGTTTTGAATGAAGCACATGTGAAACTACCCATAAATTCTGAAGATATTCGGAAAAATCCTAGAACCTTTCCTTTAAAAAGAAATATTTTAATTTAGGTACTTCTGTCAGGGCCTCATGTCAGATATCTACAGGGAAAGTATTCCTTAAAATCCTACATGTCGTAGGTTATATATTTGCCCCAGCAAATATGACTTTAGACAGAGAAAAGTCCATGGAAGAATGATAGAAAATGAGGAAGAGTTCTTTTCTTATCGCAGACACCCACAGGAGGAATAAAAACTTAAAATAATGAACAAATTATTCTTTTACATATGCCTAGTTCTATATTGCACTACATAAACTCTACACTTTTTTATGAACCATCGTAATTAGAGATACCATTAAGTAATGATATAGCCAGCTTTTCTTGTGTTTGTAGAACCACTTACAATAGGTTAGGTTGTAATAGTGATTTTAAACAAACATCGTACATGAACTATCATGTATATCTTCGTTTAATAATGATTGCAAATACGGAAGCTTATCTTTTTCAAACCATCTGACCAACGTGTGATCATAATAAGGTGTTCTCATCCGAGTGGTATGTACACTCATGTCCAAAATGATTGTCGCATACCTATAACTGTCTTCCTGTAAGAATATAACTTAATAATGCTTTTGCAGGATACTTTTAATACTGATACTATGTGTATAATCTGGAAATGTATTTTTATTGTAAATTTCATAGGAAAATAATTATAACTACAAAAATTACAATGAGTAAAGCGAAATGTTGCTAAATGGACAAGAAAGTTTTATTTTCCTTTTATTGTTCTTATTTACTGCTCTTCCGACATAAAATTTGCCACACACATGTCTTTGCCGATTATACACATACTAACATTATAAGGAATATCGGGCGAATTCGTTGTCAATTTATATTCCTACAACAACATATTTATAGACATGCGACAATAATTTTGGACATGAGTGTACATACTCTTAATTAAATTGAGATTGTTATGCAACCCATTTTACACATAAGGCTATCAATTTTATATATAAAAAATATCTTCCATCACTTTCTATCACTCGCCGTTTCTCCTCTCTTCCCCCCTCTCTCCGTGAACATTCATATTTTATGTAAACAACATTGTCCTTGATCCGAAAACTTCTGAGATCTTCGTAACTAGTAATCATCTCTGAAAACAATTTGGCAAATATATAACCCAGGACATGTAGGATATTTTGAGAGTATCTCGTGCAGATACCTGACACTGCAGTCTCAATAGGGTTGCCAAAATTAAAATTTACAATTTTAAAGGAAAATTTCGGAAAATTCCTTGAATTTATGAAGCGTTCATATGTGTGAGGCACCAAGCGAAAGCCTCACTATTCTAAAGATAATGACCATGAACCTACGATAAGGCTTCGATTAATTCTTAAAAACGACGTTCCTATCTTCAATGAAACTTTGCTGAAATATATTCCGAAATGCGCAATAATATTAGGATGAATTGGAGGGTGGGAGACCAAAACTAAGTTCAGATTTGTTTTCCAAAGCTCAAATACTAATTGGAACACTTATTTCCATGTAAAGAAAGTTGAATTATGTTGAACACTGTTGTCGAGTTCTTCAGCGGAACAGCAGGGGACCCTAGTGGATTTATAGTTAACGAATGTACTATAAGAGCGAGAGATCTGAGCTCGATTCCGCTCCAGTTTATACCTAGGTATGGTTCTGATCCCAAATTAAAGTGTAAATTCTGTGCTAAAATAGGAGTTAAAATTGAAGCTCCGCAGACAGAATTCTTTTCCCGACACTATATTAATTCAATTCTATAATTATAAATTATAAATTGAAATTGTAAATATCTACATTTTGTTTCCCTGAAACATGAATCTATAGTACCGCAGAGTTTTTACTGACTTTTGATATGAATAAAATATGGATATAATCTTTATATCAGCTTTTGAATACAAACATTCTAAAATAAAAGTCGCTGCAGTAATAACTACATTTTTACTATCCTTGTGAACTAGTTTATATCATATTCTTCAAGTGTTAATGTAATTCGTTTTATTTATAAGTTAGAAAAAATCTAATACATTAGTTGTGGAGAAAATAGAAATATTTTATCTATAGAAAACAATGAACTAAATCATTTGAAGGAAGAGTTGTAGGACAAAAGTGCAGTTTCACCTCTTGAAATTCTTTTAAAATCTTAGACCAGTAGCAGCATTAGCATGAACAATATCAAAAGATCCTATAACGTGACAGTAGATACACTGTATCTTCATTGAACATTATGAATTACGATTATATAAGAAAGACGATATTTTTGTAATGTATCGCGTTCCATATCAAAAGAGAGACATATTTTATAGTAAAAATGATATTTTACTACTCTTGATATTTTAAGTCGCAAATTTTATTTCAAAGTGAATGACACAACTTGGGCTCTGTTCAAGTACTAAAATTTTGAATAGACATTTGGCATATCTTTAACAGTATTGATTAATAAATCAATACTGTTATCAGAATTGTTAGTAAATAACAAGTAAATACGACAAATTTACCTATTTCGTTATAGAACAGTACCGTAGCAAGCATTTGCCATTCGACTAGATCGGTATTTGCGTGACCATCTGCCTATCTGTTCCACGATGACTCCACGATAATAAAATTTGTATAATTTTATTAAAATAGCTTACTATAGCTTCCCAAAACTTCTTAAATAAGTTCGCTGCGAGTTAATTTTCATGAAGAATAAATAAGGATGGGGTAAAAGAAATAGTGTATATTCCGTGTTGCAAGTTTAAACATATATAACAATTTTAGAGTACGAAAAACGGTTGTTTTTCACGAAACATAGTATATAATTTCTTAAGTAGTATCATATGTGGTCATATTCCTATGATAACCACAAGATAGGCTAAAATCTGCCATGAATGAGGGAATGAATGTACTCCTTCACCTAGTTATAACATACAGGTAGGCTATATTCTGCGATAATTTTTGTTAAGAAACGTGTTTGATATTTATGTAATATTAATGAATTAACTTAGGATTCAAAATTATCCTAATGCTTCTATTTAAGATTAGTAAGGAGGGAGTGAATGATCCACCTCTAGATTTTAAATAAACTATATTATTTGAAACCTTTTGTAAATATTCCGATTTTAATTGAAGTGAACGTAGCAAGTTTACATTCATCGACTTGAACAGTATTTGTATATCTGTTCATTCAACTGAATGTTCTGCGATAACTTGATCGTAAATCATAGTCTTATTTTAATGAAATTCACTGTATTGTTTCCTGCTATTTCTGAAATAAACCTCTTGTTTCAAGTTGCAATTTGTTAAGAATAAGGGAATCAAAGGGCCATTGCTATACCATTATTTTTATTTGTCTATTTATTTTTAATTTATTTGTCCCCAAGAATGATCCGTATTTTATGCTGGCCTCCAGTACATTATAAACTGACCATTCTATAATTGAATTACATTTGTCCAAGACCATGCTTTATATTATTTTCTTATCTTAATCTCAACTTACTTACAAGTCAGAGGTATCTTATGGAAAAACAATTTAAAGTTTTTTCTTATGAACCACTAGTTCCACCCATCAGTGCTGTCTTAATAATCCCCTGGGAAAACCAATGTGCTAGCACCTAACGTGGACCACTCACAGGAATTAAACATAAACGAACCTACATACATGTGAGATATGGTAGAGGTGACTGCAATACTAATCCAGGGATACTTCACAATGTTCGTCTGGAACACAAGAGCATTGCAGCAAATATTATTTAATATTTCAGTGTGGTTTAGATTACCATGAAGTAATATTTGTTTATGGCAAGTCAGTTATGGACCAGCTTATTTATGGTCCGGCAGAAGTGGCCATTGGTCCCACGCATTAAAACTGCCATGGTACTCATCCGAGATGTATTGATCTAGAAATGCGTATTCTATTTGGAATTAAATATACTGTATATTGTGAAGATCTGTGTTTTATAATTTTCTAAGTTCAATTAATTATTAATCTCTTTTGGGAAATCTATTAGATCCGAGTATACGTGTATATATAATTTTAATATATTAAGATTGTATTGTTTCAACTATTATTATTTTTGTCTTTCATCCATATAAATGAATTCCTTTCTTCATATTTTAAAGTTTTATTTGTCATGTTTATCCCTATTTTCATTGGATTATGTTTTCGTCACATTTGAAAATACTGTGTATGTGAAACCATATTTGTTTCCTAAATATCAATTTTTAATTTACTTACATACAAATGTGCATAACAATTTACATATGACTAGCTACTGTTTTAAAATAATGTCAACTTTCGTGTAATACATACAGCATATAGGGTCATTTCATTGAAGCTGTATTCAGTAATAAACAAAGGAAATAAATGTAAATCATTTATGTTAAATCCATATATTATGTACATATTTTATTAATAGTTGTTAAGTAACAATAAAACCAGCATATTATATACTAAATGCGTATGTATATATGTATATGGTGTTGCCACATTTTTAAAATTTTATTATAGTTATTCTTAAAATAAAAAGAGGTTATGTAAGGAGACGAAGTAAGAATGTTATTTTTTAATACATTTTAAAGTGAAGAATAAACGGTAATTTCCGTTTCATCTGTGAACATAGAGTTCAATTTCACACTGAAGTTAGTATTTGGTTCTAATATATCGAACCACATGGTCTCTATATCCTTGTAATAGACGAATGAATTGTGAAACGTTTATTTAACGTAAGAGCTAACTATTTAGTAGGGAGGAGTCATGTAGCACTTAGAAATCGGTTCGAATCTGACTTCAATGTTTCTTCACGAGTACAAGACTTTTCTCTTGAGACTGAAACAGAATCTCGATAACCAAACTTGGCTTCCATATAATGCATATATACAGATTATTCGATTAATTATTAGAAATAATTGAATTTGAAGATTTGCATTTTGGAAAAATAAGAAGTTATAAATTATTAGTTTATATTATTTCTTTTTATCTTTCTGTTTGTATGTTTATACTGAAATTGAGAAGAATTAAGATACATTTATGATTATAGAACTTAATATTTTTGTAGAGCTCTAAAATCTATCTGAGATGTGTGCTATTTTTCCTTCATGAAAAGGTGCTTTATATTTTTCCAGAATACTGTTTTATTTTGTCCTATGAATACAGTTCACGTCACCTATTTATTTATTTATTTATTTTACAAATTTCTTAGTGTAAGAAACGACAATTTTTTACTTTATCTGTGTATATTCAAAAATAAGTGTAAGAATGTTTGTCCACAACTCCTAAACCACCGATTTTCATGATTTTTGGTACCTGATTTGACCTTTGCCTATCTTAAGATTTTATTGTGTAACTTTCGTTCAAATGCGTATCCCAAGAGGGAGGTGTGGGTTCAAAATTTATTAGAAAAAGTTAATATGTCACGATTCCCTCGACTTAACGTTAGGAAGTTGAAATTTGAATATCAATTCAATAATGAATCAAATTATATTCATCCGCGAACTTCTAGACCGCGGGATCGATTTTGATGATATTTGGTTCATGACAGAACCATGGAAGAACCTAGGTTTCCGTCATGTTACTATGATTAAAATGAGTATTTTAAGAGAAAGCAAGAGCAGGGGGTCGAACTTTATCCGAAGTTCTGTAATTCACGATCGTCTCAACTTAGGGAGATGGAACTTGGTATACATACTCTTCATTAAAATAATAATGCTTGTACGCTAGCGTATCTGAAAATTCTTGTTTTAAGAGAGGCGAGAAAGCATCTCATATATATATATATATATATATATATATATATATATATATATATATATATATATATATATATATATATAAATTAATCAAACAATGTTTATCCGCGGACTTCTCCTAGACCACTTTACCATATTTTGATCATTTTTGGTACATGGCTGGACCATACCCTAGCTTTCTTTTTTTTCATGTTATTTTCATTAAACTGCGCATCCTAAGAGGAAACGCTGGCTTCAAAATTTATGTGAAAATAGTTTCTCGCTATCTTCGGAAGTTAGGAAGATTAAACTTGGTATATATACTTTTCATTAAAATAATACGACCCTTGAATTAGTATTTCTAAAACTTCTTGTTTTAAAGGAGACGATGAGGCATTTACTATATACAAAAAATAATGTAAGTATCTTTGTCCCTTGACACTTCCTAGACCGCTGGATCAGTTTTGATTATTTATGGTATGTTATAGGACCGTAGTCTAATTTGAGTTTTTATCATGTTCCTTTGATTAAGATGCAATTTCTAAGTAGGGTGCAGGTTCAAAATTCTAGGTAAGAAGTTCAAAATTTATGCAAAAATTTGAGCATCTTACGATCCTCTCAATTTAGCGAGATGAAACTTGGAATATAAACTCTTCATTTTATCCAGTGTAAACCTGAGCGTTAAGGAGGGGGGGGATATCCGCCACTGTATATATATATATATATATATATATATATATATATATATATATATATATATATATATAAATGAAGGAAAATAGACCAATTTTGATTTTTGGTACATGAGTAGATCATAACCTAACGTGTGTGTTTTTTATTATATTACTTTGATTAAAATCCATATCCTAAAGGATAGCAGGTGGTTCAGAATGTATGCGAAAAATTGAGTTTCAACTCAAAAGGATTAAACTTGATACATAAGTTCTTAATTTATGTATTACCGAACCCGTGATCAAACTTTAAGAAACAAAATACTCATTTTAAGTGGAGGGCAAAGGAGATCTCTTCTAACTTGCAAGTATATGAGTTTAATGTAGCGATTTTTGTCCGTGATCTCCTTCTAGCTGCGACAGTTTTAATTACTTTTGGTACATGAGTATACTTTGGTTTAACTTTTTTTTTTTTTTTTTTTTGCAAATTTTAGGCAAGGGAAAGAAAAGTGAGGGATATGTGTGACACGTAAAATATGCTTGACTAACTAATCCTTCAGTGCCGAAGCGATTTTGATTATTTTTAATACGGGAGTGGACTTCAGTCTAACTTACGTTTTATTACATTTGCGACAAGGAGACAAGAAGGCGTGAGGAGGTGACATGTAAAAATAATCGAAACCGATCGATATTATTGCCCAATTCCATGTTTGTTGGTGGGGGGCAGTGTTGCTGAAACAATAAGTCACATTTCCGATGTCGTTGCAGTACGAACTCAGCCCCATCAATATGAGCCGATGTAGGGAGAAGGCAACGTGTAAACATAATAGAAAATGTTCGAAATTAGTGTCCAACCTATGAGATGAATAATGACACTGCCAATAACGTTTAAGTCCAATTCATTACCCTTGCGTATCCTAATAGAACAGTGAGATTCAAACAGTTTATATAAACATATTCTCTCCGTGCGAATAACTGGCATTTAGCTATTAGTACCATAAATACGAATTTTAAGCTATTTGCTTCAATAACAGATATTTTAAAAATATTTAATTAACCCTAGAAAGACCAGGGGGAGGCCAATTTTGCCCGCGAGTTCTCTTTTATTTAGTTCATATGGATTGATATGTATTCAGGATTCTGCTTTTTTTTATTGTTCCTTTTACTGAAAGGTTCATTTTCGCTTTTTTCAACTGGAATATCTGCGTTTTATTTTTGTTAAAAAAAAAAAAAACATGTTATGCGGGACGATTTGATCCCCCTTGGTCATAGATGCTTCTAATCTTTGTTTTCCTCAAAATTCCATTAATTTGTTTAAAATGTTATTTTTTTCTCCTTTATAAAAACGCTTAGTCTTTCACAGAACTTGTCGAGTATTAGTCATAATACTGGTTTTCTGCATAGTATTATAAGAAATTTGGTATAAGCAGTTTTACACACTCTCTTGAGACCGTTTTTTACAAATAAAAGACACAATTCCTTTAAAAATTTCTTTTTTTGAAATTTAGTTCAACACGTCAATTCAAATGGAACAAACTCTGTAAGCTACTTAAAACCAGCGCGGGCAAATTTGACTTCGCCTGGGTTCTTCAAGTAGCAGTTAGAGCACGGATTTTCTAGGGTTAAAGACGTATAAAATTTGAAAGGATATCATAGCTCTTAAAAGACATCGATGAATATGTATGATCATAATATAGGAAAAATAATCTAATATGAGTGGACTGTAGTTGAAAACAAGACATTGGTACTGTATCACCGGACCAATTTGACAATAAAAAGTACTAAAATGTACTGTATTTGGTTATATTTGGTTAGATTACACTAAGTTAACTTAGATTACATTACATTAGGCGTGCAGTGTTACTATACGAATCCATAGTATAAGTAGTAGGAGTAGTAGGAGTAGTAGTAGTAGTAGGAATGGGTTAGAAGCCCCGCAGAAGTTGGTTGGGTTCTGTTCTCGACATGAAATAGGCAAATTGAAGACTCCCAAATTTTTCTGTACATTTTACAATCTATAGATCTGTGTAGTAAAACAAGTGTACCTCTCCGCGAAATAGTTCATCCGCCTCCACAAACAGTGCCGCTTACAATATTCAAAGCAACCAATAAATACAACCACTTTCTTAACTTTTACTATTCCCCTTACGTGTCTTTCACTCATTCTTCCTCACAAACTTAAATAAATTCTACAATTGACACGGTAAATTTCCTAAAATTGGTCCGGCGATACAGCAATTAACCCGAAAACAAACCAGTGTAGCTTCGTCAGGTAAATCACTAATTAGTGGTTGATAATGCGCCAATCCGGGGATATTTTCTTCATAATATTTTCTCTCAGCTCAGCATTATTCCAAATTCAATGGTAGGAATAGAAGTAATACTCCTCAATTACATTTTAAATACCAGTTGGATTTCTCAGCTCAATTTCATAAATTTTTTACGAATTGAAAATAGTTATCTCTGTGAATTAGGTATATATCTAACATAAGAAGTAGAAAATATCAAATGGACCCATTTTTTGAAGATATATAAAATTACTCAAAGTACAGAAAAAGTCGACGTTTTAGTAATAAAGTAAGAGTTGTATTTCAAAATGATAGATGACGGTACACACCTCGATAAATTCTCGAACAAAAACAAAACGGTATTTACAATTTTAGTTAATGTAGCAAGACGAACACAGTTTTGTAATCTGGCCAAGTACAAAACTGACTTGATTTCTCTTAAAATTCCGATTTGGCTAAACAAATTTTATATTTTCGTGCAATTATTGCAATAGCTCAGTTGCCTTGTACCTTTATTGGTAATTATAATTTACACGCATATTTTTCATTGTAAGACTTCCTAATTTTTCAAGTTGGTGGATTTTTTGAATTTACTAAATTCGACTTAATACTTATCATCTTGAAGTTAAAATGAAGTGCGAGAAATAAGTACTTTTTTTTTTACTTATGTCCAAATCTCATAAAGTAAATTCTAATAAAGCTGTATCTGGCTATATGCTAAAATTTAAATATCATAACTTTTTGTGTATATCAATTTTGGAATAGAATTTACAAGTCCAAAAAATATTTTTTAGAAACAGCACTCATTTAATTTGATGATGCTATTCTCCAAAAATATATCATTCCCAAGTTAATTTAGCCTAACTCCAGAAGGTCAGGCCTTCTGTCTAGTCAGAGATATGATGAGAAAGCAACAAACATTGAAAAGAATTGCTAGGTAGGCAAGTAAAGATGTATCTACAGTGGATGATCTAGAAGTTAAAAACTGGCGGGGCCTGCCTATATGGTAGGTATGTCATGAACAAAACTTTGAAAGAAATAGCAAATTGACACAACACATAGTCGTGATCCATTCAGGAAGTAGTTGATTGCCTGCGTTTGCACATTGATTTACAATTTTTTATGAGTCCTGTATTTTCCATCTTAAATCTCTCCGTATGAATATTAAGAAAAGGTTGAACGTTGACATTGTGGACCTCAAGTATTGTTTTACACATTCCATAAGAGAAAAACTGCAACTGAAACTTTATCTAACGTTTCAAAAATTTTCCAAAAAAAGGATTGGAAAACACATAGGCAACGCTTACCAGTGTTGCCACAGTCCTAGCTCTGGAGTGGGCTGAAAAATAGTGCCAAATTGAAACAAAAAGGCCTGAATTCATTATTTTATACTATCGGGGGTAAAAGTGTGGGGGACCGCGGGGGACGCCATCTCCCCAGCGGCGTCCCCCATTTTTAAAAAATTATAATGAGCAAAGATAGGCACGAAGGAGAACATGACGTCATGCGTCCCCCTACCTTTCCAGATCCACTTTTACCCCTGAGTGTAATACATGGCTCTATAACATTAAACTAAAAGAGGTAAAGTTCTATAACACTCCCCCTTTTAGAAGAGTTCAAATGAAGAAAGTGCTCTTTCTAAAAATTCTATAACACTTACTACAAACTTTCAAAAATATATAAATAATAGCTTAAAAACACGATTCGCGAACATGTATCCAATCTCCAATAGACATAAATAAATTTTTTACCTTTTGTAACTAATAGTTATAATGCCTATTAATAGCAGTAAGTGTTTTATTTTATATGTGAAAAGTGTTACTTACATTTAAATCATATGATGATTTCTTTCTTAAAGTACAAAATCGCAAACAAATGAATACACGTAAATAAACTTTGATACATTGTACAAAGGAACACGCACTGAAAGTTTCAGTTTTGAGAAATAGGTAAGAACTGCTGGATGATGTTTATCGCCATCTAGTCACTGGATTTGTAACTTTTACCATCTTTCAATAGCAGAAAAAAGGGCATGGATTGGCATAGTTAAAGTCACTGCTACCGATCAAAGATGCTAAAGGTTTGGCTCCAATAACGAACTCAGCCGGCATAATTACTCTAGCTATCTATTACAAAACAAATTCAAAAATGTTCTTTTATTCAAGAGTTATCGTGTGGAGTCACGAACGGACAGACGGACTTGCGTGATCATAATACAAGGAATCCTGAAGTGCAAATATTACAACGCTCTTTCTTATGTAGATTATACAATATTTAATATTAACAAAATGTTATAACTTAAAAAAAAAATTAACAGTTAACACAAGTAGGCCCTATGTGACCCAAATATAAACATTCCATTCTCTATTTATGTGTTAATTTCTGACGAAAGTGTCAGTTATTTTAGTTAATGAGTTTCATGATGTCCAATATCTTTTTAGTTCCTGAATTTAGGATTTAAATTTCTGAGCTTTTGGTATCTAAGGTCATTTAGCCTATCACGTTTGAGGGATGACGTCCCTCTGCGAGCACACTCAGAACCGTATCCACGGGGGGGTAGAGGAGCCGGCCCCACATAACTTTGGCTGGTCCCCTACAAATTTCACGGTAGCCTTGCAAATGAACTATAATATGGTGATGAAGTATAATATGATTAGGTCGGCCCCCCTAACTTCTACCGCCCCCCCTAAATTTTTGGGCTGGCTACGGGCCTGAGCACACTATCCAGGGAAAGTAGTGATGAGCAAATGCAAGAGCAAGACCAAGTCTTGATCTTGGTCTTGGTCTTGCACTGAAACACTTGGTCTTGGTCTTGGTCTTTTGTGCAAGAGTCTTGCAAGTCTTGCTCTTAAGAAATATTATGCTTTTCATAGACAAATTTTACTCTAGATATAAGGAATAATAAATTCTACAATGCGTCAATAGTAACGGAAATACAATAGATGTTTCTAAATTTAATAAATTTACCTTTGTGTAAGTATAGTATACAACATACGTATGACCTTTATTTTTTCAATGGGTGCCCACGCTTCACTACTTATAAGATAAATCACGACGTTTCGTAATCTTTCTATGTTTTTTTTAACAGATCCAACACTCCTCTGGTTCCCAAACTGGGGAAGCTACCCCATGAGACGCATGAAAGAAAATCCAGACTGCTGAAATACCATGAATTGAAAAATTATTTTTACACTCTAAAGGCGCCAGATTTTTCTTTTCAACCACGATTAGCTAATCCTTGTATTAATCAAACTTCCAATTAAATATTGAAATTTTGTTTTACTGATTCCAATACGTACTCTATAGGGCAGAAACATGGACATTACGCAAAAGCGATTTTAAAAAGTTGCAGGCTTTCGAAACGTGGGCATGGAGATAAAAGGAGAGAATTAGCTGTATTGAACGGAAAACAAATGAGAAGTGTTAAAAATATTAGCAGTAGGGGAAAAAGAAGAAATTTAGATATTGTTAAGAAAAGAAACAGGAACTGTATTATGAGGGGAGTGCTAGAGGGTATGGTGGAAGGAAAGAAAGGGAGAAGCCGAGGAGACTGTAGTTGAAGGAAAGTATTAAAACAAAAGGTTGCTACGTCAAGACGAAGAGACTAACTGAGGAGTCGAATGCCGAAGCTTCTCAGTTGCAGCAAGTAATCTGCCAATCATAGTACAATAGCTGTGATGATGATGATGATGATATGTTTAGCAATATTGATCAAAAAAGAGAGAGAGAGAAAATAATAATTATTATAGTCAAACCTCTTAATATTTTAGAATAATTTGAGTGAAAACTTGAAAACGACTCAACTGTCTATGTCTTTTGTGTAAACTAAATTTATATAAATACTTTTGACCTGTACTAGATATACAAAATAACGGTATCAAACTCCAAGTTATTTGAAATAACTGTACAAAATCAGTCTCACTTGTGATGGATTACTAGCATCAATTACCCACTTCGTCGCGTTAAATTTAAGAAAATAATAATGTACTTTGTTAGTCAGTCACTTCTAATTATTACTAAAGCGCTCTCTGATGTCGGTCATTTTCGATGATTTTTATATTTCTCTCCTTTCCTCCTCCCCAACTTCCAGGGCTGAATTTGGATTTAGACGGCACCAGAAATGTCACTGTTCATCTCAGAGACCCCGAAAACTATGGATTCGGTACTAATGTCGGTCATTTTCAATAAATTTATATATCGCCTCCCCCCCCCCCCTTGTTGCAAGACACGGCAGAGGAAGTGTCACTGTTCGTCTCAGTGACCTCGAAAACCATGGATTCAACATTGATAATGGTCATTTTTGATAATTTTTATATATCTCCTTCCTTCCCTCCCCCCAAGTTGCAGTGCTGAATTTGCATTTAAACGGGATCGGAAGTATCACTGTTCACCTTAGCGACCCCGAAAACTATGGATTCGAAACTTATACTTGATCATTTTTGATCATTTTTATGCATCTCTCCCTCCCGCAGGTTACGGGGCTGAATTTGGTCGTAAATGATATCGGAAGTGTCAGTATTCAACTCAGAGATCTCGAAGACTATAGATTTAACACTAATATTCGTCCCTCCGCCAAGCTTTGGGGATGAATTTGGATTGAAACAGCATCGGAAGTGTCACTGTTTATCTCAGCAATCCCAAAACTATAGATTCTACTCCGATATCGGCTATTTTCGGTCATTTTTAAATATCTCTTCCTTCTCCCTCCCATAAGCTACACTGTCAAAGCGATATGATAGAAACCATCTCAGATCCGAACTTCATCTATGTTGAAAATTTGATAGAGATCGGTCGGGTGTTTCAAGAGTTATTAAGTTATATATATATATATATATATATATATATATATATATATATATATATATATATATATATATATATATATATATATATATATATATCATCATAGGTATTCTGCCTTTATTGGCAGGTCACTAGCCCCAGCTGAGAAGCTTCCATGCTCGACGGTCCTCCGCTAACCTTTTCGTCTTCGTGTATGATCTTTCTGTTTTAATATCATCCATTAATTGTAGTCTCCTTCGCCCCCTCCCTCTCTTTGCCGCCACCATACCCTCTAGGACTACAGATTAGGAGTCACAAACATAGTCACTTCCAATTTTATAATATAGATTTATTGTTGTAGTATAATGTTATATCGCTCAATCCTCGATGTCACGTATACCTAAGGAGGCTAAAAGTTATATTGATAAACAATTATTTAACGTAATATATATCCCCCTCTCATCCTCCTGCCCTAGGTTCTACCATCAAAGTGAAACTATAAAAAACTTTCCAGTCCCGAGCCTCTGATATGTTGAAAATTTGATTGAGATCGATTGGGTGGTTCAAGAGTTATTAAGTCATAAACTTAGTTACTTTTATTTTTATTTATATTGATTTTTGTATATCTCCCCTCCTCCTCCTCCTTCCCTACGTTGCACTGCCAAAGTGAACTGACAAATAAAATTCCAGGCTTGAACCTCATCTGTACTAAAAATTTGATCGAGATTGGTCGTTTGGTTCAAGAGTTATTAAGTTTTATTTATTATTCTATAACTCCCCTCCCCTCCTCTCCTCCCCTCCACTAAGTTTTACAGTCAAAGTGAAATATGAAAACACTCTCAGGCTCAAATCTCATCTATGTCGAAAATTTGATCGAGATGGGTCGGGTGGTTCAAGAGATTAGGAGTCACAAACATAGTCACTTCCAGTTTTATAATATAGATTTATTGTTGTAGTATAATGTTATATCGCTCAATCCTCGATGTGTCGTATACCTAAGGAGGCTAAAAGTTACATTGATAAACAATTATTTAACGTATAAGCATCCACCCATGAAAACAAACTTGAGGTTACATGCACTAAGTTTTTGTCAATGTCATGAAAACGTTATTTCGATATTAATTTTATGAGCACACATTAAAAATTTCCAACGCATGCTTGAGTCTCGGAGCCAAGGCCATACCCATGTAGTCGGCACCTATGGTGTACGGAATTACCGATACTACGTTTCGGTAATAGTACGTTCTTCTTTAGTTTTGGAAGAAGAACACCACTAATATGCTTTGAAATGAAATGACGTCCCACGATTATGCACCAAGGCTGACGATGATGATGAGAAACGACTGAAATGGTGGAATGAAGAAAGTAGGAGGAAACGGAAAAAACGAGAAAACCCACGCAATGGTGTTTGTCCACTAAATAAGCTCATACGGCGCAAGATGACACCTGTGTGGCTTGAAAACGAGTAATATCTACAGAAAATGCGAACAACCAATTTAGAAAACAACATACTGTAGCTATATGCTACAGGTGCAGATCGACTCAAACGGATTGCATAAACTACTTGCAACACATTCACTCCAGCGGCATTTTTACTGAAGCCAAGAATTCAAGTAAAAGATGTAATAATTTTTCCTCTTCTTTTTTACATTCTACAAAAAAATCAAATAGCACCGGTACTTGTGAAAACCTCTTGCGCAAGAATCTTGGTCTTGGTCTTGGTCTTGCAGTATGGTCTTGGTCTTGCACTCCTTGGTCTTGGTCTTGCATCGGGATTCCTGGTCTTGGTCTTGCATACAAGACTCTTGCAAAAACTGCAAGACCAAGACTCTTGCGCTCATCACTAGGGGAAAGGGAAAGAAGGAAGCGGCCTGGGATCTATATGTTAGATACCACACAGGCATTTGTATGGTGTGAATGAAGAAAATACAGGAAAACCTCATTCAGGATGGCTGGCCTGGAAAAGCATTTTACACTTTTTCGATCGCGTTTTATCACCGAGAATCAAACCCATGGCCGCTCCTTTTAGTTCCTGTTTTATCGTCAAACATATGTTGTGTCATTTCTGATAACATGATTTTTTTCAAAATAATATCGTATCTTATTTCTCTTTCTCTCATTCCCGTTCCAAACAGCTAATTTTCTCAATTTTGTTTATAGATACACTTATTTCGAAACATACAATAATTTTTTATTGTTTTATGAAATACTTACATTTTTGCACAATACGGTACACTATTCCACGCGACTTAGTCTCTCTTTTGTATTTCTTTATTCTATAACGAAAAATCCTCTTCTTTCTCTAGATATCTTCCTTCGCCATACATATCATTCTTTCTTCCGATTCTACATTTATTTTTTTTACAATGATTTTATTACTTATACCTGGTAATTTGTTGTAGTTTTTCTACTTTCCTATAACTTTCAAATTATGTTTCTGATAAATGTCTTACATGATGAGTCTGATAAATGTTGTTTCTGACGTGTTCTTACAGCACATGAAATATCCACACCTTTCTATTTCTTTCTGTTTAACTGCCTTCACTTCCAAAGTATTTCATGTAAATAGCTACTTACTAAACGTTATTGGTGAAAAGGAAACCTTCTGTTGAACCTTCCTCACATTTATATGTTTTTCTTTGTCATTTCTTCTCTCATTCTAGATTTTATCGGCTGGTTAATACGCACATTTCTCATGAAAACGTGATCGTTCTAGTACATTCCATTCCATCCTTATCAAAGTCCCTTCATTTCAAACTATTCCCATTTATTCGATAGAAAGGCCTTTTCTAAACAAATAACTACTACTCATTTCATATTTGAAAAAATTCTTCCCAGCGATTTCTGAAAACAAACCAATGGCATCATTTCTGCTCATTCTCTTACTAACACTTGTTGCTCTTCGTCTTCCACATGTTAAAAGAGAATGTCCTACCAATATTCTCAAGGTTTTCACCGCAAATTATATTAAACTAATTGTTTTGTGACTCTTAGAAATGTTAACGTTTTTTCTCTCTCCTATAAAACTTTTCTTCCGTAACAAATTATTTGGCAACTTTCTGTTTTATCTATTATATAATATATACGAGACATTCTACTGTTCTCCCAAGATTAAATCTCAAAAACAGTTTTCTTATCTGAGTAGTTTTTCTTTTCCGCAAGTCACTAAACTGATTCTGTAAATTTGTTTCTGAGTATCATGGATTGTAATTGGAGAATTCCAGTTAGTAAATTTTATCCTCAACTTGTCCAGATTACGTTCCCGATTTCTACCTTTATATAACTAACTAACTCTGTGGCCTATGGAACCCGGAGATACAGAAGCTCTCCACTGACAAATATCCTTAGCCAAATGGATATCGTTTCTACCTTGTATTCCTATTTCTGCGAGAACCATCTTAATATTCTTCTTCCATCTGCGCCTAAGTCTTCCTAATGGTCGTTTTGCGGTTGGTCTTCCAGTTAAGAATTTGAAAGCCTACTTCCTACTTTCCTATATCCTGTCTACATGACCTGCCCATCTGAGCCTTCTAGTCTTGATGGCCCTAACAATGTTTGGTAAACCGTATAAATTATGTAGTTCCTCGTTATGAAGTTTCCGCCATTCTCGATTCTCTTGGGTCCGTATATTCATCTCAGGATATTTTCTCAAATACTTTCAGTCTATATTCTTCCTTCCGAGTAAGCGATCATGTTTTGCAACCATACAGTACAACAGGCATGATTATTGTTTTATATATTTAAGCTTCAAATTCCTCGACAGAATTCGCAACGACAAGAGATTTTGAACTGAATAATAACACGAATTCCCTGGTTTTATTTGACATTTAATTTCTTTGTGAATATGGTTTTCGTCTGTTAATATTGATGCTAGGTATTTGAAAGTATTCACTTTATCAAAAGTATTATTTGATATTTTAACGGTTCCATAATTTGCCGTATTACAATCCAGACGAACTTCCATGTATTTAGTTTTCTCTGCATTTACTTCTAAATCCATCTTCCTGCAAGCGTTTAGTAAGACCTCTGCATCCCTTTCTATTGTTCTCCTATCATCTCCTATTAAATTTACATCATCAGCATACACCATAACCTGGTAAAGATCATTCAACTCTGGTTGCTACCTTTGATTTTCCTTACAGCGTGTTCCAGAGCAAAGTTCAATAAATGGCGACAACACATCTACTAGTTTCAGGCCATTTTCGACGTGAAACCTCCTGGACAAAACTTTTCCTACTACGACTTTATGTTGGGGTTCATTTAAACATATCTTAATTAATTTAATTAGCTTTTCAGGTATTCCAAATTCAGTAAGAATGTTATACAATGTTCCTCTCCTAACCGAGTAGTAAGCTTTTTTTTCGAATGGTAATTGGTCGATAGTTGTTCGGTTTCGTCTAAATCCGAACTGATGATCTCCAACAATTTCATCTGCGTATGGGGTCAATCTTGCTAATAGAATGTTTGAGAGGATTTTATAGGACGTTGACAGAAGAGAAATGTCTCGATAATTATTAGCCAGTTTTGTCGCCTTTCTTGTAAATTGGAACAATGATGGATTCTTTCGACTCTTGTGGCAATTCTTCCTTGTTCCAGATAAGGAGAATGAGTTTGTGTATCTTGTTCCACAATTTTTCGCCTTCAGCTAAAATTAACTCAGCCTGAATTTCGTCTACACACGGAGATTTGTGTTTCTGTAATTCAGCGTTTCCCAACCGGTGTGCCGTGAATGGGCCGCGGCCGGAGGAAATCGAAACAAAACTGTTAATTCTATAGGAATCAAATTGCAAGACACAGAGGAAAACGTATATTTGTATTTCACATTACTATGAACCTCTACTATGAATCTACTAAAGTTTCATACTGTGTTACTTTTCTGTACAGCTTTGATGTTGAGAAAAGTATTTGTTATCATTGTCGTGACAATTATTGCTTCATTGTTGTTGCAGATTATTTCGTAACTTAAAAGTTTAAAATATCATTCAATCCTTTTGACAAAGCAAACATGCATACAAATTACCTACATTTGTGTTTTAGTAGTGCAAGAGATTTGTTTATTCGTTCGTTATTTAGTGATCTTCCTTTTTAGTGAAGGGTTGGATACAGTTTTCGAAAGAGAAAGTAGATTTTTAAAAATCTGAGTCCTATATTTGAATGCAATCGTTTACTATTTTTAAATTAGAATGAAAAATAAGCATAATGATTTACCACAAAGGAAAACCAGTCATCGAGCTTTCTTCTCTGTGAGAAGATCAGTAGGCCTAATCACAGAAAAAAAAAATCACGGTATTTCATATTTACAAATAATAACAATAATAATATCTATATATATGAATGTGCCGCAAGTTAAAAAAGGTTGGGAAACGCTGCTGTAATTTATAGCGATTTCTACTTTATGTTGGGTTCTGAAATATACGGTGCTGCGGGATGTATTTCCCTTTCTCCACGAACATTAGTTTTTTGCTGTTTGTTAAGCGAAAAGTCAAAGAAATCTTTCCATCTTTTTAAGATACTATCTATATCAGTGAAAACTGTTTCGTTAGCTTTCTTCCATATACAAGCAAGAGGTTGATAGCCTTTCTTAAATTCGTTGATTCCCTTAAACATGTCCCGTTTGTTTTTATTTTTACTATTATCTTCCAGTTCCTTAATTTTAGCTTTCAAAAAATCGCATTTCTTTGTTCTAAAATTTTTGGAAGTTTCCCGCCTGATGTCTACGAAATTTTGTGTAGTTATTTTATTCGAATTTTATGGCCAACGTAATTTTGTCTGTTTTCCCTTCTCCGTTAGTTGAATGCATTCCTGGTGGAACCATGGTTTGTTCCTACGTATTTAAGCGTGTCCTAATTTTTCTTTTGCTGAAATTTTAATGCTATCTCTAATTTCAATCCAAGTATCTTCAACACTAGTGTCTTCTTCTATCTACTCCAAAGTGGGCGATTTGATTCTATGTTTTTCCGTCTGGTGAGGTCCAAGTATATTTTTGAACGTCGTGATGTGGAGTCTAACATCGTTGTCATTACTATCCTTATGCAGACTTTCGTTCCCTTTCGTTTGAAAATATCCTCTCGTCCTACCTTCGCATTGAAATCCCCTAATAGAATTTTCATGTGGTATCGCGGGAGTTGGTCAAATATCCGTTCCACTTCTTCGTAAAAACTGTCTTTTATATCTTCATCCTTATCTTCTGTTGGGGCATGTACATTTAAAACAATAATATCACACCACCGATCCTTAAGAGTAATAAAATAAAGTCTATCATTAACAAATTTAACCCGCTTAATTGCTGATGTTATTCGTTTGTGAACGAAAAACCCTGTTCCTAATTAGTGATTTTTATTTTCTTCCCCCAAAAAGAACTTAAAATTTCCGGAATTCACAGTTCCATTTCCTTCTCACCTAACTTCCTGCACTGCTACTAGGTCCATCCTGTATTTCTCTAACTCATTCGTTACCGATTTTAACGCGCCTGATCTATAGAGATTTCTAATATTCCATGTTCCAAATCTCATGTCAATTTTCTTTTGCTGAAGTTGTGCCAAGATATCAGTCCTGGTCCGAGGCTTCTGTGAACAAGTGCCTTTTTCTTTACAGGATGAGGTTGTTAGCCTCACCCGAACTCCAAGCTGGAGGACCACTCCTAGTCGTCTGTGCGCGACTGCTTGTTTAGTATATTCGCAGCTAACCTCTATATCTAGAGGCCTTTTCCTCGATCCGCAACCTGAAGACGCGCCATGCCGTTGTGACAGGAACCCACATTACACGGTCTACCTTTATATACATTTCTCAATTTCTTTTATCTACAGAAAGATTCATTGCTGAATAGCACGCAGAAAAATTTTTAGAATGTAACACAGATGGTAGTACAGAAGTTCTTAAGAGCTATGAAATTTCTTACTTCAAGAGAATAGAATCCATCCTTCTTCCTGTAAAGATAACGTTAAAATATAGTAATTGACATTAAAATGTAAAGATAGTTATTGTTTACAGGTTTTGTCAAAAGTTTTTTTTCTATTTCTTTATGTCAAAGGTAGTTTATTAAATATTACTTAGTTAGTTAGTTTACTTGTAATACTATCTCATATCAAGTAAAAATAAGTGTATAAAAATTTAATGTATCATGTTTTTAGTTATAACATTTTCATTTAACATATTTTAATCGGCTTTTTCTATTTAGTTCTCGATCCTTGCAACCCTTACGTTTGTATCAAGTTTTACTTTTGAAAAAATTCATTTCTTTCTAAGCACTTGCCTTAATTTTTTTAGACTTGCACTTGCATTAGATTTCCACATGACCCACATTTCCACAGACTATTGTAGCCCTAATTTTGAACCAACTCTGATTCTAAAAATTTTCATTTTATTCACATTCAATGTTACCAATATTCTGGTTAAATTCGTAAGTTTTAATTATGTTTGATTTTTCATATTTTCTTTAAAATTAATAGCTCACTATATGGTTTATACACTTAGCTCACGAATCTCTGCCGTCACTCTAATTCTTCGTTTGCGTCAATCGCGGCAGAGATCCGTGAGCTAAGCTACTCAAATCTTGTAACTCATATTTTATACTACGTCTGACTTTTGAAAATGCAGTAATTTACATTTTAATAATATAAACTATTTTCGGAAAGAAAACTTATACAACAGTTGAAAGATAAATATTATCAATGGTTATTTCTGTATTGAAGGCATACTTCATGCCGTGTCTGTCATTTTCAATATTAATGCTGTTTCTGCTAATGCAAAATTAGCATAAATGATTCATCAATTTACAAAATCTACATAGAAGTAAAAGACTAACAAAAATGGATTGTTCATAATTTCACCCTATGGAAGTATGTGAAGGACAAAGTTAATCTATCGACGATACCGAGAAGACTGAAGAAATGAAGGAACGCATTACTGCTGCTATGAGGAATATTGAGGATCTACCTTTATATACATTTCTCAATTTCTTTTATCTACAGAAAGATTCATTGCTGAATAGCACGCAGAAAAATTTTTAGAATGTAACACAGATGGTAGTACAGAAGTTCTTAAGAGCTATGAAATTTCTTGCTTCAAGAGAATAGAATCCAACCTTCTTCCTGTAAAGATAACGTTAAAATATAGTAATTGACTTTAAAATGTAAAGATAGTTATTGATTACAGGTTTTACAGGTTTCCGTGCTATTGAATGTATGGAAAGAGTAAGATTGCTATTTGGAAGTATAACATGTGACCAACGGCGCACACATTAGACGTATGAAGAGAGATATGAAAACTTGGTGAATAAATGTTATTTTTTCATATCTCGTTAATTTATGTAGGTCTTTTAAATACACAATATTTTGAGGCCCAATGAATCTTTTATGTTAGCCCTGTGTAGCCTGAAAAGCGGTCTCAAAATATAAATGTTAGCCCTCTTCTACAATCTTAGCGATAAAATCAGTTAACTAAACTTGCAACATGACAATACAATATTATTATTATTTGTTAATGTTAACATGTTGTTTAACACGATGGAAAGAGAACGCAGTAAATTTTTAATATGCGGAATTCCGTACATATCTGCAGCATTATCAATGTAATTCTGCATTCTCTGTTAATATGCAGAATTGTATCGATGCTTGCATTCAATATTTCAGATTTATTGGTCCTCTCAATCTTAAATGATATTGCAAAGTTTAAAGACTTGCTACACTAGCTATATTTGTTTCTAAACTTGCTTTACAAACAAGGGTTCCCAGTATTCTAACATATTGATACTATTTTTGATTCTTGGAAAATAAATCAGCAGTAAAGAAAGAAAGTACAACAGTAAATACTTAAAAAGAATATCATATAAATTTATTGTTGCTTTCATAGTATTGCGTACTATAGTGCAGACATTTGAGTGCACGATCATTATGAGGTAACTTCCACATACCATAATTTTTATCCTGTGTTGAATAACAATTTAATTTGATTTTGATAAAACTATTGGAACAATTTGGAACCCTTTGTCGACTACTAAAAATCCTAAAAGTGGTGATAAACATTTTCGTAACTTTTAGTAGAAATTAATAATAACTAAGTTTTTTCCTACTTCACTATCATTTTGTACAATATTTTAAGCAATTCATAATTTCATCGACATATTTAAGAAGAGATATATATAAGCAGGTGAAATTTCATTATTGCTTCGTATTAACGATGAAATTTTAATGTATATTTCAAGTAAGAGTTCGAAATAAACTCTTAGACAGACAAGCTTATCATTGTTATTTATTTTGTATTTGTCTTTTATATGTTTAGAGTTAAGCAATTTGAAATAGCACCCGAATCATATTTACTTTTTTAGCCCATTGATTTATATCCGAAATTATATTTTTGTTCTTCTTTGAAATGAGATGAAATTTTAATTGTTTAATTTTACTGATTTCTTCTTTAATTGTAGGTAAATAACCTCCAGTCCACTGTTTTCTGTGGGGAGTTATTTTTCTGTTCTCTATGAAATGAACTGGAGTTTTAATGGTTGGGTTTTACTGATTTTTTCTTAGATTCTAGTTAAACAATCCTATCCCATTAATATGTATGGGAAATTATTTTTTTGTTTTCCTTGAAATACACTGGAATTTTAATGATATGGTTTTACTGATTTCATCTTTAATTATAGTTAACCTCAGGCTCACTTATTTCCGTAGGGAGTTGTTTCTCTGTTCTTTTTAAATGAACTGGAATATTCATGGTTTGGATTCACTGATTACGTCTTTAATTCTAGTTAAATACCCCTAGCCCGTTGACTTCTATGGGGAGTTATTTTCCTGTATTCTTTGAAATGAACTAGAATTTTAATGGTTTGGTTTTACTGATTTCTTCATTAATTGTAGTTAAATAACCACTAGCCCACAGATTTAAGTGGGGAGTTATTTTCCTGTCTTCTTTGAAATGAAAAGAGATTAAATGGTTTGATTATACTGCATTATTTTTTATAGTAATTAAATAACTCTTAGCCCATTCGCTTCTATGGGGAGTTATTCTTCAGTTTTCCTTAAAATGAACTGGAATTTTAATAGTTTGGTTTTACTGATTTGCTCTTTAATTCTAGTTAAATATCCCTACCTCATTGACTTCTATGGGGAGATATTTTTGTTTCCTTTTAAATGAACTGGAATTCTAATGATTTGGTTTTACTGATTTCATCTTTAATTATAGTTAACCTCAGGCTCACTTATTTCTATAGGGAGTTGTTTCTCTGTCCTTTTTAAATGAACTGGAATATTCATGGTTTGGTTTTACTAATTTTTTCTTTAATTCTAATTAAATACCCCTAGCCCGTTGACTTCTATGGGGAGTTATTTTCATGTATTCTTTGAAATGAACTGGAATTTTAATGGCTTGGTTTTACTGATTTCTTCTTTAATTGTCGTTAAACAACCTCTAACATACTCATTTAAGTGGAGTTATTTTTCTGTTCTCTTTGAAATTAAAAGTAACGTTAATGGTTTTGTTTTACTGATTTTTAAAATTTTAGTTAAATAACCTTTAGTCCACTGATTTAAGTGGTGAGTTATTTTCCTGTTTTCTTTTAAATGAATTGGAATTTTAATTGTTGGGTTTTACTGATTTTTCTTTAATTGTAGTTAAATAACCTCTAGCCCATTGATTTAAGTGGGGAGTTATTTTTCTATTTTCTTTGAAATGGACTGAAATTTTAATGGTTTGGATTTACTGATATCTCCTTGGGTTATAGTTAAATAACCTCTAGACCAATTATTTTTATGGGGATTTATTTTTCTGTTTTTTTTAACTGTACTGGAATTTTAATGGTTTGATTTTACTGAATTGTTTTAATGATTTGGTTTTACTGACTCCTTTAATTGTAGATAAATAATCTCTAGCCCCTTGATTTCTGTGAGGAATTATTTTTCTGTTTTCTTTGAAATTAACTGGAATTTTAATGGTTTGGTTTTACTAATTTCTTCTTTAATTCTAATTAAATACGCCTAGCCCGTTGACTTCTATGGAGAGTTATTTTCATGTAGGCCTATTCTTTGAAATGAACTGGAATTTTAATGGTTTGGGTTTACTGATTTCTTCTTTAATTGTAGCTAAACAACCTCTAACATACTCATTTAATTTGAGTTATTTTTCTGTTTTCTTTGAAATTAAAAGTAACTTTAATGGTTTTGTTTTACTGATTTTTAAAATTTTAGTTAAATAACCTTTAGTCCACTGATTTAAGTGGTGAGTTATTTTCCTGTTTTCTTTGGAATGAACTGGAATTTTAATTGTTGGGTTTTACTGATTTTTATTTAATTGTAGTTAGATAACCTCTAGCCCATTGATTTAAGTGGGAAGTTATTTTTCTATTTTCTTTGAAATGAACTGAAATTTTAATGGTTTGGATTTACTGATATCTCCTTCGATTATAGTTAAATAGCCTCTAGACCACTTATTTTTATAAGGATTAATTTTTCTGTTTTTTTTTTCTTTTAACTGTACTGGAATTTTAATGGTTTGATTTTACTGAATTGTTTTTTTTTATAGTAATTAAATAACCTTTAGTCCATTGGTTTCAATGGGGAGCTATTTTCATGTTTACTTTGAAATGAAAAGAAATTTTTAATAGTTTGGTTTTACTGATTTGCACTTTAATTCTAGTTAAATATCCCTACCTCATTGACTTCTATGGGGAGATATTTTTGTTTTCTTTGAAATGAACTAGAATTTTAATGATTTGGTTTTACTGATTCCTTTAATTGAAGATAAATAATCTAAGGCCCCTTGATTTCTGTGAGGAATTACTTTTCTGTTTTCTTTGAAATTAACTGGAATTTTAATGGTCTGGTTTTACTAATTTCTTCTTTAATTCTAATTAAATACCCATTAGCCCGTTGACTTCTATGGGGAGTTATTTTCATGTATTCTTTGAAATGAACTGGAATTTTAATGGCTTGGTTTTACTGATTTCTTCTTTAATTGTCGTTAAACAACCTCTAACATACTCATTTAAGTGGAGTTATTTTTCTGTTTTCTTTGAAATTAAAAGTAACTTTAATGGTTTTGTTTTACTGATTTTTAAAATTTTAGTTAAATAACCTTTAGTCCACTGATTTAAGTGGGGAGTTGTTTTCCTGTTTTCTTTGAAATAAACTGGAATTTTAATGGTTTGGTTTTACTGATTTTTCTTTAATTGTAGTTAAATAACCTCTAACCCATTGATTTAAGTGGGGAGTTATTTTTTTGTTTTCTTTGAGATGAAAAGAAATTTTAATGGTTTGATTTTACTGAATTCTTTCTTATGTAATTAAATAACCCTTAGCATATTGGTTTCTATGGAGAGTTGCTTTTCTGTTTTCTTTGAAGTGAACTGGAATTTTAATGATTTGGTTTTACTGATTTCTTACTGATTTCTTCTTTAATTCTAGTTAAGTAACTCCTAGTTCATTGATTTGTATGGGAAATTATTTTTCTGTATTTTTTGAAACTCTAATTATTTGCTTTTTCCTATTTTTCTTTGAATCTATTTATTCCTTTCCTCTTAAAATTTAAATTTAATTAAATACAATTAAATTAAATTTTATTAAATATTTTTTACTACGGTGCAATTAAATTTCCTACAACTTTAATATTTAATAATCAACCTTTTTTTAGGCAATATGTAAGATATGTATAAAAAATCATTTTAAGATAACAAGCGATATTTAATTAGACTTGAAGAAGAGATTAAAAATTTTATTGCAACATTAAAATTCCAGTTAATTTCAAAGAAAACAGAATTAGATAATTTTCCATTATAAAGCAATGGATAAAATATAAAAATATCGTTGCTACTCAACACCGTTAAGAACATCTGATAGTTATAAAATTCAATTTATTGTTATCAACTAGAAAGGTCGAGTAATTATTCATTTCCTTCACGGTCAAGTACTACTAAAGATACATTTCACATGCTACTCTGTTGTTAATTTCGTTTACAACTAAGTACTACTAAAAATACATTTCATACTCTATTGTTCATTTTGTTTATTTCATTGCTATTCATTGAGAGTTCTTTTCTCGGATGACTAGGACATTTCTTTGGTAGCGAAATTTTTGATAATCTGTGTGTTGCTAAATTTTATTTTTTTAAATGAGAATTTAAATTAGCTTTGCGGGTAACATAAAATTTATAGGAAGATTGTTAGGAAATGATAGATTGATAAATAACAGACTTTCAAATTTACTTTTAATACTCTATTATTCTTTGCTATACTTCGTTTTTTTACTTAATTTATACTTTTTTGTTACATGTAGATCAATTGGAATATATAAAACCAACTAACTTCGGAATCTCGAGGTTCAATGCCGTGTTTACAAAAAGCTCTCAATTGACTTCTATCCTCAGCCAAATTGATCCAGTTTCTGCTTTGTATTCCTATTTCTGCGAGATGTATCTTAATATTATCCTCCCACTTGCACCTAGATCTTCCAGATCTTCCAACTGGATTTCCATTAAAATTTTGAAAGGGTTTCTACTTTCTTCCATTCTGGCTACATTACTTGCCCATTTGAGCCTTCTAGACTTGACGACCCTAAGGACGTTTGGTAAGCGGTATAAATTATTTTGTTCCTCGTTATGAAGTTTCCCATCCTCTTGAGCTCGAATATTCGCCTCAGGATCTTGTTTTCAAATACTTTTAGTCTGCGTTCTTCCCTCAGAATAAACGACCATGTTTCACAACCATACAAGTCAACAAGCATGATTATTGCTTTATATACGTATTTAAAGCTTCAAATTACTCAACAGAATTTGCGAAGACAAAATATTTTGAAGTGAAAAAAAAATGAATTCCCTGGGTTTAGTCGACATTTAATTTCATCGTAAATATACTTTTAGTCTGTTTATATTGATCTTAGATATAGATTTATCTTAGATATCTTAATCCAAGATATCCTAGATATCTTTGTCCAAAGTATTATTTAATATTTTAACGCATCCATAATTTACAGTATTGCGATCACGACGAACCTCCATGTATTTAGTTTTCTCTGCATTTACTTCTAAACCTATGCCCCTGAAAGCCTTTAATAATACTTCTGTATTTCTCTATGTTGTTCTCCTATCATCCCTTATTATATTTTCGTCATCAGCATACACCATAACCAGGTGGATAATATTCAGCTCTAGGCCCTGCGTACTCCAGAACAAAGTTGAATACCAATGGCGACAATTCATCTCCTTGTTTCTGGCCATTCTTGGCGTGAGAGCTCATGAACAAGAATTTTGCTATTCGAACTTTACTTTGGGATTCATTTCAGCTCATCCTAATTAATCTAACTAGATTGAATCTAAGCTCAAAATGAACTCAACTTCAATAATTTCATCTGCGGATGGATCAATCTTGCTAATAGAATGTTTGAGAGGATTTTATAGGATGTTGACAGAAGAAGGATGCTTCGATAATTATTACAGTCAGTTTTGTCGCCTTTCTTGTGAATTGAGACAATGGTTGATTCTTTCTACTTTTGTGGCAATTCCTCCTTTTTCCAGATAAGAACAATGAGGTTGTAGATCTATATCTTTTCCAGAATTGTTTCCTTTCCAGCTAAAGTTAACTCAGAGGGAATGTTGTCTACATCTGGAGATTTGTGTTTCTTTGCCGTCTTTATAGCGGTTTCTGCGTCCATTCAGTTATGTTCTGCTTTGTACAATTACCTTTCTCCACAAGCATTAGTTTTTGGCTGCGTGTTAAACGAAAAAATAAATCTTTCCGTCTATTCAAGATGTCTTACTATCTCTATCAGTGAGAATTGTTCCATCGGTTTTCTTTAATACATAAGCGTGAGGTAGATAGCTTTTCTTAAATTCCTTCATGTCCTTATACAATGTCCCAATGTTTTTGTTCTTACTTATCACCATACGAATAAATACAGTTTCAGTTTCAATTCTGTCGTTTTGTTATACCTGGCCCCACACCAATATGTAATACTTAAACGTAAATCATAATATCGTAATATATTTAAGGACAATCCCGTAATATAGATCGAGCGTTGATATTTATCGAGTCTTGAAACAGTTTTGTACGCATGTTTCCATTATTACTCATTATATTGAATACACGTTTTAGTATTTATTTAACAAGAGAAGCGTAATCTAAGCAGGAGAATATCTACTGGGCAAGCGCTAAATATGAAACCAACTAGATAACAGTACCCTCTATTAGGCTTGTAAGGACTCATTTTAAGAATAGCATTTTAATGACCCGTAACGAATTTTCGTTATCATTTGGCTACACATTTTTTGATCTTGCCTATTGCGTTTGAAGAGTATTATTTTCACATATTGTTCGTTGTGGTTGTTTGTGTACATACTTTCCGAGATTTTAGAGCAGCTATTGCAAACTGGTGACAACTCTGGTGAAGTAGTCTGTGGATAAGTTGTTTTGCAGGCAGTGCCGGAAGCAGACAGAAAAATAGTGAACCGTTAAGGGTTAACCGATATGTCATTAGGATATAATAATAGTCTTTGGATCTAGATAATGAAACTTCTCAGCGGCTGACGATGTTCATAGCACAATTGTGTGTATAATCATGCATAACTTGGACTCAGGTTTGCTAATTATGCTCATTTATTTTTTTCGTTGAAAAGGAATTTTTTCACTGTGGTTACACATATATTTCATTAGGATCTGATTTTAGTTTTTGGAGCTTGACAGTGAAACTCTTCAATCACTGATAGTGATAATATCGTGATTTGACTTAGGTATGGTACATGTTTTACGAATTGATGATAACTTCTAATGTACTCATATTAAATAAATGGGACTTTGGTATTGGAATCTGTGTGCCCCAAATAACGGTGAAAATAGCAAAATTTGCACATTCGCGGTTTTGGTATTGGACCGACGATAGGCCTATATCAATTTCGATTATCCTTTTAAGTTTCAAACAATATACTTTCTTGCACGTTCAGTGTTAGTTTCATCAGAAACTAATGAGATTATTTGGAGCTAATCATGTAACTGCTACGTAGCTGATAGTGGTAATGCCGTGTGTATATTCACATATAATTCCGTAACAAATTTAGAATATATATATATATATATATATATATATATATATATATATATATATATATATATATATATATATATATAGAGAGAGAGAGAGAGAGAGAGAGAGAGAGAGAATATATACATATTCGGTCAGGACTCACTAAAAAATGAGAAACTTAAATAAACTTAAAAGGAAATAACACTCCATAAACGCACTAAAACCACAGAATAGAAATTTGAAAGAAACATTAACCGACTGCAACTAAAACGTTAATTAGACATTAGCTTGTTTGGCTTGGCACAAACCTCAAAAAGTGTTATAGATAATAATAATAATGCCAGATAATAATAATGTTATAGGTAATTTAATGAATTTTAGCGCTTCTGTTAAAGTCAGAGAATACAGTATTTTTTAATGTCCTTTTAATTGGGTTCGTAAACCAGTTTAGTCAAGTTTAGTCTAATATTTTGTTCCGATTTCTCAGGCCCACAATATCATTAGGTTTTAATACATATAACGGAGGGAAAAGGGAAAGAAAACGCGAGGGAACGCCGTTACCCCACTTCCAAAAAAATACCTATGACGTCCATCCACTTTTTAGAAAATTACAATGGACAAAGATAGGCACGGGGGACGACGTGACGAAATGCGTCATCCAATCTTTTCAGATACACTTTTACACCTGCATATAGCCTAACAATTTTGATAATCTGGAAGGCATAATATATTGCCTTTCCACCTAGTCATCAAACCCAATGGGAACCCGAGAAGATTCAAAATGTCATAAAAAATGTTTTTGGTTACATTTTCTACTTAACTGTTTAAAATTAATTTACGAGTAGATCAAAGTAAATTCTTACGTATGTGTGTGTTTGTGAGAGTTGCTGATAATACGTATTTATGAAGTATATTTGTAATATAAATTAAAGGCAATTTTTATTTCATCAGTAGTGGCTCTTGAAGGAAGTCACGTCGATAAAAGGTCATCTTTTTTATAATAAACTAAAGGTAGAAAGCTTCTTTCAGCTTCAGAATACTGTATACAAGAGTTACTACATAAGGTAAGCTTTTGTCTATTTTTAACGATGTGATTTCCTTTAAGATAAGAAGTCATTGATTTTGATATTAAAATTTCGAAAATTGTATCTTTTTGAAAAAAAATAAATGAAAGATTTGTAAACTCATCCCACGGTTCAACGCACATCGAGTTAATGGATTTGGGAAATAACATGGATGTCGAATTAACGGATTTAGGAAATAACACTGAACCTCGAGTTAACGGATTCAGGAAATAACATGGACTTTGAATTAACGGATTTAAGAAATAACACGGACTTAGATTAGGATTAGGAATTAGATTTCTAGGTTTACGACACCTTTGGCCATGTTAGCACGCATACATATGAGGGATGACGTCCCTCGACGATCACACTGGCCGGGGAATCGGAAAGGAAGAAACGAATGAGGAAGGAGGGAAGCGGCCTGGGACCTATAAGTTAGGTACCACCCCGGCATTTGTTTGGTGTGAATGTAGAAAACTATCATAAAAGAGACGAAAGAAACTGTGCTGATAACTGTGATAACCCATTACGTTACCTGCGAGAAATGATGGCAAGAAAAAATCGAATGTGATTATTATTTACGCCGTGTGAACAATGAAAATGGATTTCAAGTAAGTAAATAGGAAGATACTTCACTGACGCTCAAACGATTTTTCCACCTGCTTCCCGGTGCGTCTTGGAGTGTTTCTCACAACAGAGACCACGTTCGTAATGGTTACGTTCCGAGTCGACAGCCACAGGAAACTTTCGACAATGTTCCAGAAGATGACAGTTGCGGGTATGAATAAATATAGATATTTGCAAGTTACCTAGCTACATAAATAACTGTAGTTTTTGTACCTGAATAAATAAATAGAGGCCAGGGCCAGATTTAGGAGGGGGTGCACCCCCTCGTTGTAAATAAACACTACCTAAAGTGATGAGCTATCAGTGAAAGTAGCAACATTCAGAAAATTTCTGCTCTTATGTTTCCGTTTGGGCTTAAAAGAAATCGAATTTTGCAAAATCAATAGTTTAAGTCAATATTCTGAAGGTTCAAGGAATAGAATTCACCGAAAGCAGACACTTAGCATTTCCAGGGCAAATCGCCATTCACACCACAGATGCCTAACAGCATTTAAAATATTGAAATTTAATTCAAATGTAGTGGGGTAGTTACTGGTGTACCCCATCAGAAAATCCTGCATCCGGCTGATAGTTGTATATAATTAAATATAGGTTATTGTACATAAATAAACAATACATCCCTGACAATAGATTCTAATGCGTCTTTTGGACAAAAGGTTAATGTCGGGTAAGACCCAGTCTTATGTGCGGGGAGCATGATAAATGCAAGGATAGAAATGAAGAAAGAAGTATTTAGTGAATCCTTGAGTAAACAGCTAAGAAAAATATATTTGTTGGATTATAGTATTCGTAATAGCATGAATAATATACATTATTCACTAAAAAGAATTGAATGGTTGTGGAAAAATAGATGTAGAGAAGAAAGAAAACAATTAGCTGGACTCAGTAGAGCACCCGCGCTGGTAGGGTATCTACCAGGGCCGGAATCTCCAAAACTTCGAAACTCAACAGATATTTGCACACTTTTTTAATAAAACCATACCTGCTTAGCACAGAAATGATCGATGTTAAGCATTGGGCTTACAGTCCTTACACTTTATCTGTATTATATATATTTTTTTTTTTAAAAAAAATAAACAATCAAGTTTTATCTTTTTTTTCTGAAAATATGAGTGACAGTACTTAACAATTACTTATCGTTCTTTAGGTTCAGAATAACACCGGTTCAATGTCATATAGACGTAATGCCTTCTAGTAATGGACTCGCAAACTTTATAACCCTCCCAACAAACGTTTCTGGGTCCATGGCTGGCTGGACCAATATGAGTTCTTTTTCATATGATATGTACACAGAGGAGAACTTTAAAGAGGTGTATGACACCTGGTATTCAACATCAATTAGGCAAATTTGGGTTTCGAAGAGATTTTACACTGAAATTGGAAAATTAAAGCCATATAAAAGTGTTATTCGCTAAATTTATTGTCAGTTCAACAAATTGTTGTATTTTATTAACAGTTTCATTTAGTTAATAGGCGTATACACTGTAATGCAGTTCGGAAAATTCATGTGATTTTCGGGATTTATCAGAACCATCTAAGTTGCTTCCATTATATGCAAACAGAGGTCTATAAACTAAACTATAATTGATAGTTACATCCGAATCAGACACATTTATTGGCATTCGTCAAATGCGTAAGATGCATCTCCCTATCAAAGCAGTCACAAATAAGACTTTAAAAAACGCTGTTGTAGAGTCAATTCTTCAAATAAATCTTTTCTTAGAAATTCTCGCTTTTGAGAATTATTTTTTTTTGCGAAATAAATACTAATTGATTATTTGGAGGAATAACCACTAAATTCCGTATCATCTTACAGGCCCATACAATTAACTCCGACTTTCAGTAAAATATTGGAACGCATCCTTGTCAAAAGACTTCACACTCACTTAACAGCGAAAAATTTGCTACCTTTACATCAAGCTGGTTTCCGACCAGGATATAGTATTAACGATCAGTTACTTCGCCTCACCAACATGATCACTAATCATTACAATTCTTCCAAGCCTGCCTGTTTAGTTTTATTCGATCTCGAAAAGGCATTTGATAAAGTATGGCACCTGGGACTTTTATTCAAGCTTCTGTCTTTCCGTCTTCCAATCACGTACATCCGCTTCATTTTTAATTTTCTCTCAAACCGCCTGGCTTACATTTACATCAATGACAGTGTCTCTTATCCTGTTTTTCTTCATAGCGGCGTTCCGCAAGGCTCTGCCTTGTCCCCACTGCTGTATCTGCTTTATGTCGCTGACATGCCGTCCTTACCGCAAAATATTCATACATTTCAGTACGCCGATGACACGGCTTTCCTGGCGTTAACAAAGACTATCTCTCAAATAAACACTGCGATGAATGAAGCTATCCGTCGCTTTAGCGATTGGTGTCGGACGTGGCGCTTAACAATAAACGCTACCAAAACTCAGGCCATAGTCTTTATTCCACCAAAACGTCGATCACGAGTTCATCGAAACCCAGCTCGTCTTGCCCTTACCGTCAATGATGCTGCCATACAGCACTCAAAGACAGTGAAATACTTGGGTATAACATTTGATCATCATCTTACATGGCGTCCACACCTCGCTACCGTTGTAAGCAAAGCCAAAAATAGATTAAATTTACTTAAACGTCTCATAGGTACAACGTGGGGTCTCCATTCTTCTACGCTTATCAACACCTACAAGGTCTTCCTCCGTCCCGTACTTACATATGGTTTTACCTCCTGGATATCAGCAAGCGCAAAACATTACGAAAAGCTGTTAATAATGGAACGACATGCTCTCCGCCTAGCCTACCGCATTAAATTACCAAGTCCAACCCGTGAATTGTACGACCGCATCACATTTCCTCACCTACTTTATCATATTGAAGCTCTTCGTATTAAATATATAACTCAACGGTATGACAACGAACACGCTTTATTTTTTGAAACCGTTTACAGCGACGCTCCCTACACTCACAGCCATCACCACACGTCTACACCTCTCTCACTGCTTTTCGCATTATATAAATATACCGTACCTCCAAATCATCCGGACTATAACATCATCAGTATCCTCAGCACATCACACGTACCGGCCCATATCTCACCTTCATATCATGCACAGTAAACCCGCTTGTCACTAACAGGACCTCCTCACGTATAATAAAATAAATAAATAATTAAATAAAACTTATGGCGGTTTAATACAGTTCATAAATGTCTCTTTGCCCAACTGAAAATATTTCTTTTTCCGACACAAATATGTTAAATCTCTTTCCCTAATAGAGGGTGTAGCCCTCGCAATGGGTGCTAGCTACACCATAGCTAGCTAACTTTAAAAAAAAAATGGAGGAATAGAGTAATATGTTTCTTGCAGGGTAACAGAATTTTAAGGATCAAACTGTTCTCTTGCATCGAGACGGAGAAATTACATTTCATGTTACAAGAGATCTCCTTACAAGACAAACTACCTGATATTGCATCCTCTTTAGTGTCGTAGCCAGGGGAATAACCTGGCTCAAAGTCCCTTCATTTATCATAAGAAATAAGTGTTGTACAGTTAATATTTATAAAAACTTACTTCCTCTTAGAAATGCAAAAAAGCCGGCTTTTTTGAATCGATGTTTTTTTTTTCACATAAAAAGCCGGCTTTTTTGGGAAAAAAACGAGAATTTCGGAAATTTTGGCTTTTTTCATTTTCATGATTTTTCTATCTAAATAGCTTTCTTATAGTATATTCTATAGTTAGATAAGAATTCCATTACCTAAATGCCATATTTCGCTCTGAAATTCACTATCAAGATGGAGCACATGTTTTACGAATTAAAGCTAACATGAAGAATGTAGTATCTGAGGGCAATTTTAGACTATTTAACTTTATTTTAACTTTTGAGTTATCGACAAAGTTTTTTTCTTCTCTAGATCATTTTAGTTTGTCATCTGTGTTTAATTTCTAAGAGCTTAGTTCTAGCTTCTAGCGCAAAAGTTTAACTGACATTTTTGTATATACCCGTCAAAGCGTAGGTATTTCAATATATTCGTCAAACCGTACTTCCACATTTCTGTTATACTGTAGCTGTGCAATGATTTAGCAGTAATTTTCCGGATACAACCTTCAATACCCATTTATACAAATAATCAGTAGCGGATTTAGAAAAGTACGTAGGGGGAGGGGGGTTTCTCTGATTGTTTTGTTTTCTAAAAAAATCCTAATTTTATTTGGGAGGTGCTTGAAGTTTATGAGTACAGGAATACTAATATTTCATTTCCTTTATATATTTAGCAATAATCTTCCAGATACAACCTTGAACATCATTTTATACTGAGAATCAGTCGCGGATTTAGAAAAGTATTTTGGGAGGGGTTTTCTTACTAATGTTTAGTTTTTCTAAACATTCGTAATTTGACGGGAGATTAAAGTTTATGAGTAAAGACATAACTAATAGATATTTCGTTTGTTTTAGACATTCCGTAACTTTGAGGAACAAGCTTCAGTCCGAAAGGCCGCTCTCCTAACCTTCGCAAAACCGTCACTGCTGGTAAAAAGTGATAATAACGATTTAAAAACAATAAGAAAGGAAGTCGGTCAACTTACAGTACACGCACTATTTCTACATTGACAGATGGAATAAAGAAAAGCTTTGCCAGAATGGTCGAATGCTGGGTTGAATCCCGGACTTCCCGATAGAAGCGCAAAAGCTAACCACTCAGTCATGTTCGTTGTACAGTTGTATTTAGCTTAACTTAAATATATTCCGTACTCCTTTTTTTGGGATGTGAGGGGTGGGTTTCCGTAATGATATGTTGAGTCCCTCTTGTTAAAAATTCAGAAAACTTGAGGATTGGGTAAACCGTGATTGTGGTTATATAAAATTTAACTAGAATTTCAAGAATATACAGAACCAAAAGCTCTAGATGTGCAGCCTTTAAGTGTATCATATAAATCCAAGTATTTCTCTTATGTTTTATTGTACTTTTATTTTGTTTCAAAAAGAGGGTATGGAATACTTTGAAGTAAAAATACTGCATACAATTTTGCTAGTTATTTGTGTATTTTTTAAAGAAGTGTTTACTTTTAGGGTTGGCTGGTTTACACCAGCTGTTTTTTTTTTTTTTTAAATAACGTTTAAACCAAAAAATAAAATAAAATAAAATATTCCATACCCTCTTTTTGAAACAAAATAAAAGTACAATAAAACATAAGAGAAATACTTGGATTTATATGATACACTTAAAGGCTGCACATGTTCAATTCTCGGTCGAACCATAACCCGTCTTTCATGCGTAAATCAAGTTGCGGTTCGGATGTCACTTTAAGCGAAAGTCTTCTCCTTGATAACCTCGATATTATGTAAGGATGTTAAGCCTAAACATATGAAACGATACCAAATTGTATATTTCTGCATGCCTGAATGCCTGTTGTTTATAAAGAAGTCAAGGTTGCTTAAATATATTGATAGAAATTGGCAAAATTTATCAATTGCCTACGTAGCTTCCAACATTAGCTTGGATTGGACTTCGTTTTAATTTTATTGAATGATATCTACATACTAAATTTATAATTTAATACCTCAGTTTTAGCGTACTGATTATGATACGTTGACCTTTAAATTTTACATGCAAAGCAACAACCGGATTTTCCCGTTATTGTTTTACATTTAAAGTAATGACCGGATTTTCCCGATGGCTAGGGCGGGAGTTTCTCAATTTAAGAAATTTACTGACCGGACTTCTTTAAGCTTATGGGACCTCTTCCAGCATAACCCCGTTGTTGCATAACAACACCAAGGCGAAAGAAACTTATTTCTGTGAATATGTAATATAAATACATAAAGCAAAATATCTAAATCAAAAAACCTGATTTAAATTTTAAAAAAGCCTCGTTTAAACTCCCCCCCCCAAAAGGGTTTTTGGCATTTTCCAAAACAACCATGGTTCTTGCCAACCCTGCTTACTTTTGTAAATAGGAGGTTAAAAAATTCTTATTATATACATTGGTTAATCCTTTGGAATTCATAATGTAAATATGTTGAAAAAAAATTGTCTGAGATATCTTTTCGAAATTCATGGTTTATTATCGAGGTTTTATATTATTATCGGCATCAACCACTAATTAAATGACTTTTTTGTTATAGAGAAGCAAAACAAAGTCTGCTTTATCAATTTAAAGCAGAATTTTGAAAAAAAGCCCAAAATTTCCCAAGCAAAAAAGAGAAGCAGAAAAAACTGTTTTTTTTTTTTTTTTCAAAAAAAGCTGTTTTTTTTCCAAGCCCTTGCATCTCTACTTCCTATTATTTAAACAAGTCAGGTAATCACTCTCTTGGAAGTTTTTGTTGGGAGGGTTCCAAAGTTTGGGCTGTCCATTATTACAAGTCATTACGTATATGTGACATTCAACCGATATTATTCTGCACACGTAGAGACGATATACTGTTGTTAAGTACTACGTTCTCAGAAACACCTACATTCTCAGAAACAAAAAAACGACAGAACTTGGTTGTTTTATATACATAAAAAAGTAGTGCTAAACAAGTATCATTTTACTTAAAAAGTATGCAAATGTTTGTCGAGTTTCGAAGTTTTAGACACTTCTGACCTCAAGAATTCCCATTATCTGCGCGGGTGCGCTAGTGAGTCAAGTCAATTTATCATTTCTTTTCCACACATATTTTTCAAAAACATCCGGTTCTTTCTAGTCACTCTTGCGTAGTATCCATACTACCATAAATACTATACATACAACATATAATGATGATTTTTCTTCACTCTTTATTTTAGTTCCTTCTCTGTAGCATATGAACCAAAACTTACCGTGTGTTTCAGCCAACATAATGCATTTGAAAAATGTACATGTTTATATTTTTATTTTTTTAAAAAAAATATTTACATTACTGAGCTCCTGCTAGGGTGAATTGTTAATAAGCCTACTCTTGGCTTCAGTATGTGTGGTCTCTTATTTATGATAGTAAGCTTAAAATTTTCGATGTTTAGCCAACATCTTGAGACAATTGGGAACGACTTGAATTAAGAATTATTGAACTCTGGTCCAGAAACCAAGAAATAATGTCGCCTGGGACGCGATACTCTGACCATACGATATCCAGCTGAATGCGAAACGTACTTTAGGTTAGTACTTTTAATGCTTAATGCCATGTTTTGACCTTTTAAGCCAGTCTATTTAATGAATGCTGTATATATATTTATATATAGAGGTAATGAAGTCAAGCACTACCCCGTGCCTTTAGTAAGTAGGGGACGCCATAGATATTTTTTGGGAAATGGGGTAACGGCGTCCTGATGCGTTCCCCCTCTCTTGTATATACGTCGCATAAATTTTCCTTTGACCTTCGCGCCAGCTCTGAAAATCCGACGCTACAACAAATCAAATCAAATTTTATACTTAGGCCTGCATATTTTGGACTTAAATTATAGTAACCGCATTAAGTACAAGCTTACCTCAGTCTATAGGCTATCCCTGAAAGATAACAGCAACTCAAGGCAATATACGGTAAGTAAAATCGTACAAAGCATCAGTGCATAGTTTATGTTCATGTGTATTGTCACATGAGACCCAGAGGAACATAACTCCAAAAATACGGTTTTCGTTTTCTTCGTGTTTGGACATAATTTTGAAAGCCCCACTTGGTGTAAATGGAACATAACGCTATCTGTTCTCCTTGTCGATCATGTGTTGTAACGTATAGCTCAATTACTATCTTATTAAAAACACATCTTTCTAAGAAAATAATATTTTTGTCCTCTCGCCTGTAAACCTACGAAAATGGAGTTACGTTCCTCTGGTTCCCATGCGACGATATGCACTGTAGTTTGAGTTCTGATATACCAAGTTTCCGTTGATCTGGTGCCCGGGATTTCTCGAGTCATATAAAGAAATATAGACCTCCCTGATGAATTTCTGGTTATGACATCGGTATTCGTTATTCGGTATATCATCCTTATCTATTTGTCACATTAACCCATTACACCTCATACTTTATGAACTTTCATAACACCCCTACATGGACATTTAAGTGTCTTGAAGTAAAACAACAGATTTTCGTATGATGACAACAAAAAGATTCTATTAGGAATAACATCAAAATACAGTTACTATTGGTAACAAAATGAATTACTACATTTCAATTCATGATTAGGAAGAGGTGAGATTTCTATTTCAGACTTGTACAAAATTTTAGATTTAAGAAAACGCATTTCATAATTTTCTTTTTCCTCCTCCTGTATTAGTTCTTATAGTATCGACAGGACCTCAAATTATATAGGTTACAATATTGAAAATATTTTTTGCAGATGCTGCACAGTTATGCTGAAATGTCTTAAGTAATAGTAACAACATTGTGTTGGTATTCTAATGCATGGGTTATGTTTCTGTAGTGGGATAAACTTACACATAAAAACTATTCTGGGTACACCAAATGGACGTAAAGAAAAGGCAATTTCCGCTGATGTAGTATTTAACGTGTGCTCCTATGTTGCACGGGCTCCAGGATTCGATTTTTGATGGAAGAGCATTAAAATTTGAATATATTACAGTGGTTTCAATTCAATTTTAAACTATAGCTTCAAGTATCATGTAGCTTCGGTGCTGAAACGGATGTTAAATTCCAATTCAATCGACGAAACTAATCACATTAAAATATACTTTCATTATTTGTTACCGTTTCTGCTCTATGATTATCAATGCTGAAACCAAAAGTTGCAGTTAATTTCACTATTTCCGGTTTTAAAAGTGTGATAAGGTGGAGAATCAGTTCCTTAGACGCTGAATCTATATTAGAAAAACTTTTCTCGTTATCATATTGTGTTTTCGTTCTATTACAATTAATATTGAAACCGAAATTAGTAGATTTCTATCTCTTCCTGTTAGAAATCAGTTATACTTAAGAATAGCTTAGATTGGAATTCTAAAATGTATAATATAGTGTAATTAGCATAAATTAAAGTTTATTTTCTGAGAATTAGGGTGAGATTCGAGGTCATTGACTCATTTATGCTGAGTATAGCAAAGTACCTAGATGTTTTTATACGTATTACAGCGGGACATTTTATTTTATTTTATTTTATTTTGTAATTCTCGTATTTAGGTTTACATGGTGATTTATTGTGTAGGCTCGATCGTAGAGTTCCATGTATTTTCTCTGTGCTCCTTACAACCGAATGCACACAAAAGCAGACATGTTTCATAAAATTGAAGCGAATCTAAATTCCTTTGTACTTATTTTTTACTAGCATTGTCATTTTAAATTTTGCTTGGGGAAGAAGAAGGAAAGACCCTTCGATACAAGTGAATTTTCAATTTTCTCATTGATATATCATTATATACCATTGATTAAAATACACGTAAATCTCAAACTCAAGGAAGGCGATTGCCCCCACCTCCTTAGATGTTCCAAATAAACTGTTTTCTACATAGATAAATTCAAATGCTTATCATTATGAAACAATTCAAGGTAATAAAATTTCAAATCAATATACCTCAAGATAGGAGTCCCTTATAGATGTAGGTATAGATATGGACTTCATAAATCCATAACTGTAATTTTATAAAGATTTCGCAAAAGCCATATGCATTGAAATGTATCGCTAAAACAATTTTAAATAAGAAAGTACCAGTTTCAGCGAATGTAGAACTATTACTCCTTCCAAGACTTTCTATTATAGGGACAAGCAGTAATTCCCATTCTTCGCATTGGGAAAACTAAGGTCTAATGTACACTCATGTCCAAAAATATTGTCGCATATCTATAACTGTTTTCTTGTAAGAATATAATTAGATAATGATTTTGCAGGGTACTTTAAATACTGATACTATGAGTAGAATCAGGAAATGTATATTTGTGGTAAATTTCATAGGAAAAAATTATAAATACGAAAATTATAATGAGTAAAATAAAATTTTGCTAAATGGACAAGAAAATTTTATTTTCGTTTTATTGTACTTATTTACTGCTCTTTTGACATGAAATTTGATATAAAATAACAGAAACAAGTGGTTAGAACAACCCATTCTCCATTTGGAGTTGTGTGTCAAATGCCGGTAGTTGAAATGACACAGAGCCTGTGTGTTAAATTAACACAAGTGTAGAATCTTCGATGTTGTTTTCATTGCCAAATATATTGGGCATCTAATTCATACATGTCTTTGCCGATTATACACATACTATCATTGTAAGAAATACCGGGCGAATTCATTATCAAATTATATTCCTAGAACAATATATTTATAGACACGTGCCAATAATTTTGGACATGAGTGTATATGAAACTGCATCATTCCCCTTTTACCCTTTAGAAGAGAAATTTTCGAAAACGTTATTAACACGCATTCATTTAGTTGAATTGTAAGTTTATAACTTCACACCTCCAACATAACCAAATTTCCACAATGAATACTACTTTCTCAATGAAAAATCGGAAATTTGGATGTTTGAATTCCACATTTCTACTTAAACATATCCTCACATTGAACATTTAAAAGAATAAAGAATCGAAAATTTGAATATAATTGGAATGCATGTCTTGCCCTTGTACTTTTTAATAACATTTTTTATTCCACTTAAACTGATGTTGCAACTATTCTTCTTGCACTGTTTTCTAATGACATAAACACTAAAGTAGGCGTCACAAAGAGCCGCAACAAAGACGTGAAATCACGATCATTTCAGAGTGTGGGAGATATTCCGATTGTGTGGGGGTTTTATCCATTTGTGTGGCAGTTGTGACAATTTCTGCATGTGGGAGTTTTGACCATTTCTGTGGGAGTTATGACCGATTGTGTGGGCGTTTTGACATTTCTTGAGTGTGGGAGTTTTGGCTGTGGGGGTTTTGATCGTTCGTGCGTTTGAGAGATTTGTCCATTTGTGTGGGAGTTATGACCGATCGTGTGGGCGTTTTGGCTGTAGGGGTTTTGACCGTTCGTGCGTTTGGGAGATTTGTCCATTTGTGTGGGAATTATAACCGATCGTGTGGGCGTTTTGACATTTCTTGAGTGTAGGGGTTTTGACCTAGACCCAACATCGTGTACAAAAAGTTGGCACACTTGTCATTAAAACATGAGAATTGCTATCCTGGCTTTCGTTTGCAAAATGTTTTCTGCCCAAATTTCATGTCTGTAGCTTTGGTAGTATAACCTGGAGATTTACAAGTGAGATAAAAGTAAACTCGTGTTTACTACTTTTTAAAAGGGAAAAGATCCAGTTAAGATGTCTAAGTCATGAAAGATAGTTTTACCTTTTGTTGTGGTGGGATTATCTAACACACAAAGTGTGTTTACCAGTTTTAAGCAGAGATGTGCGTCTACGCGTAAAAAACGATAGTTTACGTTTACGTGTCAACTATGCGTAGACAATGTAAACAACGTAGACTATGTAGAATATGTCAACAACACGTAATTTAATACGGCGTCGTGGACAATAAAGGAGCTTTCTTTTGTCGTTACCTTGCGAAATTGCGTACAAAATAAAATGCCTAGACTAGCGAATAGTAACTTTCGAATACTTAGTTTCGTCTTGATGAAGGAAAATGAAAAATATTATGCATTGTGTAAAATATGCAAGAAAAAAATGGCAAATACAGCAGCTTCAAAACTGAAAGCCCACAGGTGAGAATTAGTTTTGTAAGTTTCATTATAAAAGCAGTGCTCGGAGTATAAAATCTAAGGAAATGGTATGTGCAGAGCAGAGTAAACATACAGATTAGATAATTCCCTCTACTTTTTATATGTTAGTCGTTTCCCTAATCTTTCGCTGCACCGAAGCAAAACAACTGAATGAGGAAATATGAACAAACGAGCAACGAAATTCTTCCTTACATTTGATAGTGGTTGTCTACATAGTCTACACCGGAAAAGGTGTAATGTAGATTACATATAGATTACAGTAGACAATCGCGTAGACTTAAAATTATAGTTTACGGTACATCACTGGTTTTAATATAAGAAAAGCTGAGGAAGTTTTATGGAGGATAACTTTAGCTGAGGAAGCTGCTGCTACTTCCCTAATTATCTTAGATTCACGATTTGTACATCATTACCTTTAAGACAACTTAAACTCTTCAATGGCATCAGAATTATGTCTCAGGAATACAATATTTATGAGAATTTCAGGCATTTCCCGTGAATGTTCAAAATAATAAAAATCTTGTTATGTATTTGGAAACCCCTAGTGGAGCCTAACATGCAGGTACTTTCATGTAAGGTACCTCAAAAAACAACACCTTCCATGTTACGAGACAGTATATATATATATATATATATATATATATATATATATATTGAGAGAGAGAGAGAGAGATTGCAACTTACCAGATTAATATGATGTCCGGCCACATTTCGCCTTCAGAACAGCCTTGATGAGACGTCGGATGGAGGCATAGAGGTCGTGAATGGTAGCAAGTGGAATTTTACACCATTCCTCGTGCAGGGCATCGGCCAGTTCTGTGAGAGAGGATGGAGGTGGAAATCGTCGTCGGAGTCGTGTTTCCAAGACGGACCACAGATGTTCAATTATGTTGAGATCTGGGGATTGGGCGGGCCAGGGCAGGTGTTGAACTTCATCCCGACGTTCCTCAAACCACGCTGCAAAAACGCCAGCTGTGTGAATGGGTGCATTATCATCCTGGAAGATGGCGTCATTGTCCGGGAACATATTCCGGACCATAGGATGCAAGTGGTCTCCTAAAATTGCAACATATCGTTGGCAGTGATTCATCCGGTAAGTGTGACCCAATGAAAACCAGGATATGGCGGTCCACAGCATCACCGAGCTACCGCCATGTTTCACAGTTGGGCGGAGACACTGCTGATCATAAGTTTCTTTGGGCGTTCTCCACACATAAACATGGCCCGTGGTTGGGAATAGGGTGAAGGATGACTCATCCGACCATATCACACGTTTCCAGTCCTCAACGGTCCAAGTTGCATGGTCGCGGCACCATTTGCGGCGTGCGAAAGCGCTATGGTTCCTGATGAGCGGTTTGGCCCGTGCAACAGGACCCCGCAAGTTCATGTCATGTAATTCGCGGCGGACTGTGATTGTCGAAACAGGGTGGGGGAGGTGCTGATTGAGTTCCTCCGTCACTCGCTCCGCAGTGGCACGACGGTTCTGCGTGACAATGCGCTTTAATACCCGGCGTGACCTGTCACTCATGATTTTCTTCCGCCCACTGTTCCGCTTCCCCGACGTGGTTTTCCCTTGTGTTGTGTAGGCCGTCATCACCTTTGACACTGTCCCACGCGACACATCTAACACAGTAGCAACTGAAGACACACTCACTCCACATAACCGCGCACCAACAATTTGCCCTCTTTGGAAATCCGAGAGGTCTCTCATTTTACACTACCTCCGTCTGCTGCAGCCAGTGGACACTGATGTTCCACTGCGCCTGACGTAGTATGGAGACCGACCTAACACACCACTACCAGTGGTCCGGCGCTGCGGGGGCCACGACACCACTGCCAACCCACACATCTGACGTGTTGCCAACTACAGGTATTTCCATTTTTCTGATCACCATCTGTATATATATACGGTATATATAGTGTGTATATATACTGTATATAGGGGTTAGACAAAAAATCTAAAAACACTTCATACAGGACACGTAAGTTTTGTCCTCCACTGTACAACACGTGTTGCAGTTGCTGATCGTTTTTTTGGTTTCAATGTATCATTTGGACCTTCCTTTTCCGTCAGCAGTAACCAGTTCACCTGTGAGTGTCGTAATGTGAAAGTGGTGAGGTAAAATGGGCGACCTGACAGACTTCTAAAGAGGCATGATCGTTGGTGCCCGTCTGGTTGGAGCTTCAGTGGCAACAGTGGCGAACATTGTGGGGGTAACGAAAGACACTGTGTTCAATGTCACGAGGGCATGCACAATTCATGGGCAAACGAGTCTGCAAAGTACAATAGTGGTCGAAAACAATCCTGTCAGATAGGGACCGGAGGGCATTTAAACAGATTGTAGTAGCTAAAAAGAAGACCACTGCAATGAAAATTACGTCTGAACTCAATTCCGGCCTACAGAATCCAGTTTCATCGAAAACAGTGGGACAGGAACTTCATAAAATGAAAATTCATGTCAGGGCCGCTATCGCCAAGCCCCTGGAACAACAGTAAATGCGAAGAGGCGTATCCAGTGGTGCAAGTACCACAAGGCGGGAACTCATGAGAAGTGGAATCATGTAATGTGGTCCGATGAATCGACCTTCACCTTGTTTCCAACAACCGATCGTGTTTGCGTATGGAGAACACCGTCGCAGGCCTATGATAAGACTGGCTGCTCCCAACTGTAAAGCATGGGGGTGGTTTTGTTACAGTATGGGGGAGTGATATTGTGGTTTTCTGCAGTTCCCATCATAACCCTGTATGGAATGATGAATGCTAAGGCGTATGATGTCATTTTGGGGGACCAGGTTCTACCCATGGCCCAAATATTGTTCCCTGATGGTGATTGCATCTACCAAGACCAAGATGATTTGGCACCCTATCACGCTGCAAAAACGGTGAAATCATGGTTTGACGAGCATGACCAGGAGCTATCATAACTCCCCTGGATCCCACAATCACCAGATCTGAACATAATTGACCCATTGTGGTCTGAGTTAGTAAGGCGTGTTCGGTCTCGTTACCCTCTATCAGCATGCCTTAAGGAACTGAAGCATTTTTTGGAGGATCAATGGTACACAATTCTACACACCACGATTCAGGAGATGTATACGTCCATTCCACATCGGATCCAAGCTGTTTTGTACGCAAAAGGAGGCCCCACACCATACTAAGTATGATTTTCACACTTTTGCAAACGTTTTAGATTTTTTGTCCAATCCCTATATATATAGTTCCTCATACACATCACAGATGCCTAAAGGCATTTAAAAAAATTAAATTTGATTCAAATGTACTGATAGTTATTGGTGCACCCCCCTCAGAAAATCCTGGATCCGGTCCCGTATATATATACATCCCTTAGAAACCTCCTGCTCGCACCCTAATTTCCTTATATTTATAGTTCGTAGGGCTTTATCCTACAGTTTTGAAAAATTAAAGAATAAAAAGTTAAGAAGCTTTTGTTCTTTACCTTTATTTGCTTAAATCATGATACGTATATTATAGTCTTTAGAATCAAGTAGGTTTTGGAATGATAACTTATTTATCACGATCCATAATACGAAATAAATTCGAGAAAGGCTCATTTTCTTAAAAAGGATATATTTTTAAAAGATTGAGAGCCCTGTCGAGGACCAGGTACTTGCAGAAAGGTACCTAGAAAGTTTCTACATAACTGGATTTTAACAACTATCCGTGGCTGTAGTGGGTCGATTTTAAAGGCATTAAGAAATTGAACAAAAAAATCGTTAATTATATATTTTTAATATATAATTTTCTTTCAAGTAATGAATGAAATTGGGAAACATTTAACTTATGTATACTTTTATTCTTCTTTTGCATTGAAATGACGCAAAGGAGCCTACTTTGATTTTGATCTCAACGGAAATTCAACACTTGTATGGATAACAACAACGGCCATTCGCACTTGACGCCATTTCTAGCCATAAACATCGTAACTTAGATGTTTAGAAGTTGAAGTAGCAATGTAGTACACGAGGATAATAGAGGATTCAATACTCTTCGGGATGAATTTGAAAAAGCTACATCCCAGATTATAAATGGAGAACCTATCAGGATAGATAGTGTACCAATCGAATTCTTTAACAGTATGGAGACAAGGACAAGAAAGAAATATTCCTACTCTGCAATGAAATATACGAAACAGAAGAGTGTACAAAAAAAAAAAAAAAAAAAACCTGATGACCATTGGCTAAGAAATTGAACCCACAGAGATATGAGGACTACAGAACTATTAGTCCCATATCGGATGCAGCGATAAATATGCTTGGCATACTAAACAGAAGGTTATATAGCAAACCAAATAAGAAAATTGAGCAAGAAGAACTTGGGTTTTAGGAAAGGTAAGGACACAAGAGATGCAACTGGCTTATTAAATGTAATCGGCGAAAGGTTTATAGAAAAAAGGAGAAGAGACATATGGTATATTTACTAATATAGAAAATACTTTTGATAGCGCAAACTGGAAATTGTTATTAGCAGTTTTAAAGAAGGTTGTGTTGGAATGGAATGATTGAAGACTTGTAAGAAACTTATATACGAACCAACAAGTAAGTGTTAGAATAAGGGAAGGAATGACAGATGGAAGTGCAGAAGCAGAGTTCGACACGGTTGTTGTCTCTCGCCGACATTATTTCATATCTACCTAGAAGAGCTAGTGAAAAAGTCTACATAATGAATATGTTATTTCTTTGGGAAGTAGAATATTTAGGTGTACACGGTATGCAGATGATATGATGCTTGAGGAATTTGAAAAGGAAATCAATAAGTTGTTAGAAAACTTGAAGAAGTACTATGAAGAGTATGGTATGAAAATAAATATTTGAAAGACTAAAGCTATAGTGATTGTAACGAAATGGTCGGTATCAAATATGAAAGTGCGTATGTAGGAGGAGACAAAATAGAAAAGGTGACTAGTATTAGATTCCTGGAAATTATTATTTGTGGTGGTATGAAGTGCGGTCGTGAAATGAAAGCAAGGATGGGAATGGCGAAAGACGCCTTAAAGGGGCAGAAAAGTTTATTTCGTGGATCCTTGAAAAAAAATATTAAGGTAAAGACTCATAAAATGCTTCGTGTGGAGTATTGTATTGTATGTGACAGGAGCGTGAACATTACGCAAAAGCAATTAAAAGCACTGAATGTTTTCGAAATGTGGATCTGTAGAAGAATGTAGAAAATTAACTGGGTCATACTGGAAATGAACAAGAGCGTGTTAGAAATGCTGAGGGACAAGTTTAAATGGGATTGGAAATTGGTAGAGAAACTGATTAGGACATTGGCTGAGAAGGAATTTATCATGAGGGACGTGTTAGAGGGTATGGTGGCAGGAAAGAAAGGGTGAAGAAGGATACACTTGATGGACGGCATCAAAACAGAAAAGTCTAAGTGAAGACTAAAATGTTAACTGAAGACTGTGTAACATGGAAGCTTCTCAGTTGCGATTAGTGACCAGCCAGTAATGGCAGCATAGCTTTGATGACGATAATTCATTAGTTACTACAAAGCTTTTTTCTTCGAAATATTAATGAACAGTTTGTTTCACGTTTTAAATATAAAGCGTCTCATAGCTCTTTGGTTGAATATGTGAATGGAGAATATGAATATATTTTCCATTTTTCTATGCTTTTGCTCTATTCTGTACTGAAATTTATGTTCTCACTCAATTTCAAGTTGAAGATTTCACACTCTATTTTCAAGGAAAGTTTGCACCCAGTAACGTGATTTCAAGTTTGTTTAGGAGCACAATAGGGTGGAAGACACTTTCAACCAACATAAACAAGATATCAACTTTCCCATTAGTAGGCTACTCTACTATTGTTTAAAATGTACAACACGTCGTTTATCCCAGGAATGTGAAGGGAGTCGAACGTCCATACAGAGGATACTTCACGTTAGAAGCTGACATCTACACAAAATCCAGACGGACCAGCATGTGACAGAAGGCGATCGAAACTGGATTTTGCTGAATATTCAACGGATAAACTGGTAACTCGCTTAGATCTCCCCTTGATTGCATTTTTCCCCGACATGGAATATTTTTACGTGAATTTAGAAATAAGTAAATAATCTTACAGCTACTGGAGTGACAGAAACCAGCATTTGATTGATACAACAGGAACAATTGATGACAAAAACTATATGATATAGCGTGGTAATTTTGGACGAGGATCATTGGACCATTCTTCATTTACACCACGCTTGACGCTGACCAATAGCTGCTAGAAGAAAAGGACTTTGTGTTAGTTTCGTCAGAAAATGGTTCATACTGCAAATATATTCTATCTCTACCTACTTAATAGCTCCGTAAAAGTTCCAATGATTCCTTTTATTGATGGCAGTGAGACTCACCTTAGCCAATTTAAAATTAAGATTGTATCTTTGTATCCCAATTCTATCAGAATTCTTTAGCATGTAGACGTTGATGCTTTAGGACCGATTAAAAGGAAGATGGGAAAATATTACAAGGAAATGGTATAATAGTAATCCACCGTCTGTACTAACAAGAGCTACATCTGCAACTGTATTACGTGATGTTATAAACAAATTTATAGAACCAGAAACATTGGTTAATGGACTAAAAGCACTTGGTTTGGTGCCGTGGGATCCAAATAATATGGACTTTAACAAATGTCTCGGAAAATCATTTATATCTACTTCAAAAGCATTTTCACAAAATGATTCCTCAATTAACCATGTCAGACATTTGTCTTATTTAGTATTTTGTGACATCGTTGGAGAGAAAATAATGAATCTACTTCAGAAATAAGTAATAGATGGTCTTCTGCAGCGAGACACTCAAGACCATATCATGATCCTGTTCAATCTGTAAAAATGGTTTAGGCCGCCGAAAAAAATTTGTTGAGTTATCAAATAGAATCCACGCAGTTAAATCGGGAGGAGAAATGAGATCTAACTGTTTCTCAGGTCTTAATTTAGTCATATTACATTCAGTGCTCAACAGAACTCTTGAATTTCTCCAGTCCCCAGATGTAGTACAAACGAGAAACCTACGGAACTTCTATTATGTGAAGAAAGAATTGCAACAGTTAATCAGCATTCTAAAATCTGCGAGCTTTTTTCGGCCTAGCTACATATTCCTACTGAATATTAAAAAAAAATGTCATTTATAATAACTTGCGGAAAATACAAGAGAATTATTATTGAAAATACTGTAAAATTAATGTAGAATATCAGCGAAAGGAGACAAAATGGGAAAGAGAAAGCAAAGTGAAATGAAGTGAAAGAGAATCCGGAAAACACCCACAATATGACCCTGATATTTCCAGTGAAAAGGGTTGTATGAAATTAGCATGACTAACGTGATTAAAAAAATAAGTTTTGTATGTGCAAACGGTTTGAAAAGAGACTTTATCAAAGTATAGTGAATGTAGAGAACGTGTACACCTGACATGTGTAACGTAGCACACTCCAATAAATTCAAGAAAAATTGGAGAAAACCTGTAGTATGTTTCTAAACTACAGCACTGTCTTACTCAGCGGCTAGATTGCCAGCATACCAGTATCACCACTTGAGCAACTGAGTAACGAGCTTTTCAATATAGGACAGTTATCTTCTGTGAAGCACTTGGTTCTACTGGCAACACAGCACATTAAAAACGATAACTCAGCACGGGAATTAGGCACCATAATAGTCATGATTAAAATCAAGAATGTTTTAAGAAATTTGATATAGACAGGTTCAGCTTGTCCGATAAATGAATCTCGAGGCTCAGGTTTTCTTCAGATAGAAGAGATAATTACCTTTTGTGATCTTTGTGGATGTAAAGACTAAAGTTTATTAAGATTTTCGGTGTATTTGCTGAAGCGGTAATACTTACGAGCAATTCGTAATAATAAGATGCACGTAGATTATGACAAGACTGAAATAAAAATTTGTGTTTCTAGATTAAACCTACCATCCCATACATCGGTATGTAAGATAAATGTCATTTCCTGGTTAGGCAATTACTCACACCTGTAATTATACTGTATATTATACCAAGTCGGTAGCACCTAAGTAGTTTAGTAATTACTACGAGATTCCTTGCTGAGGTTTATATGATCTTAAGTTGAAGTAACAACATTGTCATATAGCGTTATTCGGTGGGATCCTTCAATTATAAACTATATTTTCGGAAACTGAGACTGAGAACTAAGTTTACATTAATTCTTGTTCATCATTCAGATAAAGTTAATTCACAGTATAATTTTAAAATTAGTCTGGATCGTACAAATCCCAGTAGGTATTTATCTACAGAGTTAAACAAGGAACACAATAACACAAAGGAAACTCAGTAGCCACCAGTCAGCATCTAAGAGCAAACACTAAAAGGGAAAAATAAATAAATAAACCTTTATTATTAATATATAAAATAATGCGTATTTATGCTATTTGTGTGTTTGTGTGTGTATTCGTCTGTCTGTCAATAACATTTTTCATAGAAAGGTCACCAAATTGTGTACACTCATAAATGTTTACCATATCTAATCGCATATGAAATTGCTCTTTGGATTTACTGTTTGGGAGGATATACAGGGAGTCAAAATACATGCATGAAAGGAGAGGATTACTACCCGGCACGGCGGGTATTAGTAGTGATGGACTGGACTTTAGCATCCCTTTCAGCGGTAAGACTATGCTGGACCTAATGCTTAACTGGGGATCCGAACCACATGAACGCATTCCTGGAATCGAATCTAGTACTACCTTCCCAAAGGCGCTTACGGAAACTATATAGATATTAGTATCAAAGCCATAGTTTCCTGGGTCGCTAAGATGAATAGTGACACTTCCCAATGCTGTTCAAGTCCAAGTGTAGCACCCATCATCATGGAGGGAAGTAAGTGACAAATAACATGTCCTAAATATTAAGTCCATAGTTTTCGGAATCGCTAAGCTGATTGGTAACAGTTCCGCTTTTATGTAAACCTAAGTTTAGGCAAGAAAGAACATGGAAGCTAGCATGGGAACTGATAGGGATAGCGCTGAAGAAGTTGCTCTTCATTATTTATTTATTTCAATCATATTGGAAGGAAATTTATTTATTTATTTCATATCGATAGGAGCAGCACCGAAGGATGCGAGCTCTTACGTATTTATTTATAGCATTCACTTCTTTACTTTTAAATGTAATATATTGCATGAAACTTATCATCCCTGCACGAAGAAGGGATAATAATAAGAGAAAGGGAAAATAGTAAATACGTTTTAGACCATTTTAAACCTTAATTTGCTATGGCAAAGGAATCTTCCAAAGGAGAAACATGACAATAAAGGAAAGGTATTGATGTAACTAGGAACATATAAATCTTTAAAATGGTACTATATATTCTAGATGTTAAAGTGAAGTTTGGTAGAAAGATAAATGAGAACTAAGAAGCGAAATCTATAATGTTGCTACTCTAATAACAAAGTAAATCGTAATGATGTAGAAAACGCCTAATAGAAAACAAAGTAATAGTAGAATTTGCAAATGATATGACCCAGAGATACGCTACATGAGTTGCAGCTTAATGTCCATTTTCCGCACCGATGATGCATGAGACATGGACCTACCATTTAAAGTGGAATTCGAACCACTGTGATGAGTTCAATTTTCAAGGGTCTCATATTGAATATTGAACGCGGAACTTCTAAAGGTACGCGTGCTAGCCACTAGACCAGCTGGGAGAGCTCAAACACATGCATTGATCTGAAGAAGTAGAAGAAAAAGTACGATACAATTGAAGAAATTTATTGGCACAGAGAAATGGATGCTTTATTGTAATAGGTAGGTTTTCAATCGAGATAAATGTTGAAACTTTCTCGTCTCGAAAATATGTAGTGGAGTTGTTGTGTTGTCTCAAAAAAAATGTAGTGAAATTAATTTCTCATTTCGAGAAACGTATTTGTTTGTAGCGGAAGATCTATTTCTTGTCTTGTATCTCACCAAGAAAATTGTTTTGTCTCACATTTCGGCAGAAAAATCTATCTTGTATCCATCTCGAATCTCTGCAAGAAAATTCTATCTCACTTCGTCTCGTATCTCGACAAGAAAAGTCTCTCTCTTCTGATAACTCGACAAAAGTACTTTTTCTTTTCTCTTATTTTAACAAAAAAATTCTATTTGGTCTCGTCTTGTGCCTACACAAGAAAATTCTATCTCGTCTTGTCTCATAGCTTGGCAAGAACATTTGGTTTCGTCTCATATGTCGACAAGAAAATTCTATTCAGTCTCGTTACTACCCAAGAAATTTCTATTTCGTCTTATCCTGTATCTTGGGGAGAAAATTCTATCTCGTCTTGTCCCATAACTCGGCAAGAACATTTGGCTTCGTCTCCTATGTCGACAAGAAAATTCTATCTTTCTCTTCTGGTATTTCAGCAAAAATTTCAATCCAGTCTCGTTACTAAGAAATAAACCTCTATTTCGTCTCATCCTGTATCTTCTCTCTTCGTGTAACTCAGCAAAAGAGTTATATTTCGCTTTGTATCTTGACAAGAAAATATATAATGAAGTCTCTTTTCATGAAGTACGATACGAAACGTGAGAAATCGCGTTTCTCGTTTAATATAGTTCCTTGGCAAGAAAATTCAGCCTCATGTCGTCTCGTATCTTGGGAAGAAAATTTTATTTCTTCTCGTATTAGATTCCAGCAAGAAAATTCAATCTCGTCTCATCTCATATCTTAGTAGGAAAATTCTGTTTTGTCTCAGCAAGAATATTTTGTCTCACATTGTGTCATGGACAACCCTTGTGTAATAGAACATTTAGCCTTCCTTTCAGAGGGCCCCTTAAAGCAATAAAGAAAAGACAAAAAAAAAAAAACATAGTTTTGCACCTTCGTTGACTGGACTCAGTGGCGTATTTAAGCGGGGATTCCGGGTTTAATCCCGCCTCCCGAAATTTTAATGTTATTTTAAAAATAAAGAAATATATGTCAGAATTTTTATATTTCCAGGAATAAAGCCAGCAAAGCCCCCTCCCCTCCGAAACAAAATCGTAAATACGCCACTGATTGAACTACATATAAATATTGCAAGTTCATCTCTCTTTAATTAAACATTCTTGTCCAAGTTCTTGTGCGAAAGTTAAAGTAAGTAGAAGTTCGATTAAACTTTTATTAAATTTCTAGACAACAATTTTCATTTAAGGCATCGCACTTTAAAATTTTTAATTATAAAACTTAAATTTCTCCACTTTACCAGTGATTAAAAATAACATACATCATTTAAAGCGTCGCTTAATGAATATCCAATAGCTATATTTAAATTCATTCATGCTGTGTTCCTGACCTCGCCTACATAACAATGTGTATAGGAGACAATGGTTGTCAATCGGTAATTGTATTATGTATTGATTACCCCGAGATCAATTGAACTGTCAGATACATTGCTGATATTATCTGTTATAAATGAAACGAAAACACGCAAGGGAGTGATCATAATAAAGGCTCATATATACGATTCATTCATTTTCATGTCATATATCAACAAGTTAGATGTAATATATACTTTTAATATGTTGGGAGAAAATGCCACGTGAGATAGAATTTCTGTTTGATATTATAGACAGTAATAATGTATTAAGGAAAATGTACATACACATTAGCTTTATTTTTGTTACTACTACTCTTTTTGCGTGACGTAAGTAAAATCCATTCTATATTAATACAAAGTTACATCAACCATTGCCATATAATGGGTGAAAATCTCTCTTAAAGTTGTTACTATGTAGAGTAGTACTTTTAGATTGCCTTAGCGTTGCAGACAAATTTTCATGTTGACATTTAACTCTCTATTCAAATTGGATCTCAATTCACCTCTCTATTGAGAATAACTATAATTTCCGGTATTAACCCTCAATGCTCAGTAAAACTTACATTCAATGTACGAAATTCTTCAAAGTAACAGACAAGCATAAGTTCATTCTTAATTGGGTAACTCAAAATTTGTACCTCTAAGAAAAAAATTATATGTTACTTTTCAAATAATATTCCACCAGGGGCATCAATTGAGGCTCCAGGAAGAGCGGAATCATATAGCCAACATTTTAATGAATAGAATAATAATATGTTACTGAGAAACGTAAAAAAAAACTTACAATTCGGTCTATCCCTTCCCCGCCCGCAAAAACAAAATCTGAAGTAAAAATTTACACATACTCAAATTTTAAATAAGAAATTTCGTATATCTGTTGTTCCGAAATCATGAAACAACACATGGTACCAATCAATTTGTGACAACGCATGATTGATACTTTGACTTTGTTCATGAGTGTTCAATATACATCAATAGGTTTGTGCTTTTGTAGTTAATGACGAATTTCCTACCATAAAAATAAAACCTTCTTATCGTTTTTAACGGTGTTCCTGCAATGCACTATTAAACTAACTTTATGACATAAAATATCGAAAGTAGAAATGAAAATAACCACAGAAATGAAAGCATAGACGATATCCTATTCTGAATTCATTTAAGAATATTATAATCAACCTCCGTGACCAACAAATTTATATAGTATTTCCATATCCTTGATCTACTTCATCATGTCTTACCGAGAGGGTTCATGCATTGTCAAGTGGCTAACATTGCTCTCTGTCTATGCATGTGTTTGCCTAGTATGAGCACTTCCTTCAGACACAAATCCAAGTAAGGTTCGGACTCTAAAGATATGGTTCGGCTTTAAAGATTGCGTCAGTTTAGAAAATGGAGATTAACATTTTTGATCAAATACTTCTCATTTTAATTCCGTAGAAAAAGGTATTTCCCATACAAGCGACGAGACTCATTCATCAGAAACGCTTCATACTGAATCTGTTCTATTCTTATTATGATACAGTCCCATTGCAAAGTTAATTCACATAGCTTCTTAATAGTTTCATGCAATGGCGTAACTAAAGGTTTGGAGGCCTGCCCGCAGACAGAGTGGATTGAGGCCCCTTCTCTACATCCCACTTCACGATTAGGTCCCCCCTGATACCTTGAGGCCCCCTGCAATTCGGGGTCTGCGGGGCCCTTATTTACGCCCTTGGTTTCATAATACTGGGTCATACCGAAAATTTTATTTCCACGATGGAAATCGGATACCACATTACGTATACTTTCGCGAACAGTCCAGTGACTTTTTTTTTTTTTTTTGAACGACAATAACATCGCAACACACGTAGGTTATTTTTAAATTAAGCACACTAATGCTTTTGTTGCAGGCAATAGGCTGTTATAATCTAACTGAAAGTTTTTCTTAAACGAAAGGTTTCGTGGTAAAACTCAAATATCTTACATATTATATACCTGAGTGTTATAAAATTTATTCGCAACACAGAATATGGGGCTGTGCAACATGTCGGTTGGAATATCCTGTAACAGTCTACACAAGAATAAAATACTTGTACGACTATTAATATCGAATGGGCCTTCGAAATACTAATATATATTTCGTTACTGCTAAAAGAAATATGATATTTTAAATACGAAATGTTGAATTTTTCTTTTAAAAGGTCAGGAATTGATTGTGAAGTAGTAACAAAAGTTTTTATTTCACTTTTATCATTGATAAAGTTTGTCCTTAAACTAGATACAAAGAGTTTGTTAAAAACAAAATGTAATTTCCTTGTGATATATGTACTGATCACAGAGCTGGATTATCACCGTTCAAATTATTTTATTTCCTTTTCTAGGTTCTTTCGTACGAGTGAAATAATTGAATGCGAAAGAATGATACAGCATAGAAGGAAAATTTTTGAGTGCACAGGATTAGAATTTTGGGGACAATACTAAATAAAAAATATAGTATTTCATCACCATCAGATTTATATATAGTATTTAATTTCTTTATAAATAAAAATGAAAGTGATCTGTCTTCTGATGATAGTACCTACCTGGAAAAGAAAGGGTTCAAAATTTATGTAAAATGGAATATCTTAAGGGTCCCTCATATCAGGAAGTGGAAACTTTCTTTATAAACTTCTCATTAAAAATACTTGGTCACGTATCTCAGGCTTTTTCAAAAATTCTGCTCCTAAGTAGGAGAAGGGGGTCAATTTCAAAAATTTTTATTTCCACATTAAAATCAAAGTTGTATCATCAACACGAGGAAACGGCCGAACCGTTTTAAAATAATTTTTGAACATAATTTATACCTACCTTGAGTTGGATTTTTGTCGTGTTATTTTATTATGAATGTGTCCTAAGAGGTTGAAGGGAAAATTAAAAATGCATGCCAAAACTAAAATTTATCACAATCACGATTGTTAGAAAAATGAAACTTGGTATACAAACTCCATATTAAAAATAAGTGTACATGTACCCCAACTTTTTTAGAAAATTGAGGAGAAGGGTCAATGTCTATACTTTAATTTCCCATTTTCTGTTTGTCAAATAGTTGAACCGTTTAAAATGAATTTTTTATTCATTCTTTCTTTCTTTGTTCTTTGATTGAAATCCATGTCAGGAAGTGGAGGAAATGAATATTTTTTTTCTTAAAAGAATTATTGTTGTACCGATTGAAATGAATTTTTTAAACATCGTTAGTACTAAGGTTGAACTGGGCTTTTGTAACTTCATTCCCATTCAAATATTCATGCTAAGTGGGGGAAGAGGGTTCAAATATATATTTTTCATAAACCAATTTTTTCCATATGAAGAACGATCGTTTCAGCAAGTATTATTATAGTGAAAGTAAACGTCTAGCTAAAAGAATTTACAGACTATTTGCCTCAATTTTAGAATGTAGGAACAATGTGATTGATATTAATTTCTTTGGACACTGGTTTAATTATACATCATTATACCTATTTTCCCTTTAAGAGTTTTTCATTGGAATAGTCATCGAGTTTTAAAGTTTTATATATGAAAATAGAAAGATACAATTTATTTCAGCTGGCAATAATTTCAAAGTACTATGTAAATGTATCCTTTTATTTTCTGTAATATTTCCATCAATTTTTGCAGCATTTTGAGAGGAAGTAAGTAACTATAATGTAAAATTTAATGAACTGCTGCCATCTTTATTTTATATACCAAACGCCTTTACTTATATTAATCAACTTTCCCTGTGTTGTTTCTCATACTTATTTTACTTTGTTCTTTGAGAGGTTATATTAACATGTCATCTAGCATCATCGTTTGGGTTTTTATAACATCTTATATAGAGCATTCATTCTCCCATGTCTTCGATGCGCCCTCATTAATTCCTCTGGTATACAATAAATAAATAAATAAATAAATAAAACAATGCATCTATAAAAATAAGCCTGCCATATTTTTTTTCACGAAAATATGGGACACCTTCGATTCCCTCCACTTTCCAACAAACTCCACTTTCCAATGAACTTTAGCTCTGATTATGAATAACAGTACGATAAGTAAAAGTTCACTCAGCTGCAGCTACTTTTCTCTCTTTGTTCCCTGCAATTAATTGTATGAAGTGAAGGTATTTAAAATGCAACTACATAGAAAAGAATCACCTTAAAGACCCAAGATGGCGTCTTATAAAAAATGCTTTACGATAAAACAATATGCAAATAATCTCGTGTCATTTAAATCAGTGATACAATCTACCTTCTGTATTCTTCGCGCGTTTATAAAAATATTTATTTACGTGGTTGTATTTGACAAATTTCTGTTAACTTCCACTGTGTGCAATGAAAAAAGTAGAATGGCAAATTTTGTCAGTTAACTTCATAATTCAACTTAGTTCGAAGCTTTCAAATTCGAAGAAAACGTGCACTTCGGTTTAGGCATTCTCGTTGATACAAAAATTGGAACACTTCACTTCTAAGGTAGTGAATCCATCAATTATCAACAATAGCTCATCTGGTACACTTTATCAAATATTTCAGATCCCCTTGACTGCCGATGGACAACTGCAATTCTGCGCTGCGAGTCTATTGGCTTTGCTCGCTATGAAATCAGAGAGGGTGTGGTGTAATAACTTGCTCCGACCTGTTACATGTTACAGCTTATTGTTCATTCACTACTAACAAGGTTCCCAAACAGTATCAACATTTTTGATTTGCCACTTCTGATAGCAGACAAGGGATTAGAATAGGGATATTTGACTGTCCCGACTAAATTCACGGGGACGCGGGACACTAGGGTCGAAAATCGGGACTGTCCCGTTTTTTACGGGACGTATGGCAAGCTTAATAAAAACCACTTTCGCTAAAACAAAATGTAATTTTCCTTTTAAAAATATATACTTCCGAACTTATGTTCAAGATGGCGACCTATAACGACCACTAAATGTGTATTACTATGCTATGAAAAACACCAGATTGTAATGAGCTTAATGCTTGTTTTGCATATTTTATATGTCGTTATAGCCCACAGTCCGTATATTTATATAATCTAGATTGCTGTTTTATCAAAATCCATCTAAACACTTCATTTCCTCCATTACTTTTTTTTATTGTAGTACATAAGAAGTTAAACATTTACACACTTTTAACTATTGTACATGTAGTTTTCACATGATGGATTCTCTACATATTATATGTTTTCCGTTGCTATGACGACTTACAAAACATGTCATATCACTATCACAACAGAACATCCATCATGATAACAGAAAAAATACATCTATTTCTCTTTATATTGTTTTCTTCTTCCTTTTGAACAGCTTGGGCATATTTTAAAAGCACATTTTGCCCGTAAATACAAGTTATTATATAAAAATTACACAATTCCGTTACATAATGTCGCCAAAAAAATGCAACTTCTTTTGTTTAAAAATAAAAAAAAGAAATCCTGAACTGTTGGATATCACAAGTTGATTATTTGAGTTTTCGGATGATCCTCATATATGCAATAATTACAATTCATACAATCATATATCATATTTTACTTTTATATCAATATTATTTTGATATTTATATTATTTCTTATAATTAATTTCATTTTATACAATTCAGCATTGACAATAGAAGGTACATTCAAATAACGCTATAAAAATTGTTTAATTTAAAGTCCTTTCGAGGCCAGCGATACGTGTTACAAGCTGTAAGTTAACAAAATCTATGTCATTTTCTTGGGCAAAACTAAGAAGATTGCAAAAAGGATATTATTATGATATTTGTATTATTGTTCTCTTAAATGAGAAAGGATCAAATATATTATATGTTCAAACAAAATGCAATTTATAAATGAAATATTTAATACAATATTTAATACAAAACACGATAATCATCATAACATAAACTAACATAAATAAAAAAATTATTATATTAAGAATGAGTTCAAAACTTAAATGCCATTCATGTTAACTTTGGTTACAACTTCCGAACGAACTAATGTCTTAACTAATTGCATCTATTTGCTTTTAGTATACTTCGAAGGACACCATAACTTAAGTTCATCAATATTGCCTAAGCCCAAAAGTTTTCCAGTCTTGACGTCCATTAATTCGACAACTTTAGGATAAATTTGTTAATCATTTACGATTATTTATATCTTCATAAAATTCACATAAAGTACAAATAACAAATGAAATTATTAAAATATTTACAGTGAAATAGAACAAAAATCAATTGAATACGGTTTTCTCAGACGCCATAACTTTAGCTTAAGATACATGGTCAACGAATTCATTTAAGTTACATTGAAAGTCATAAACCGGAAAAGGGTCTTGTGAGTTATTTACTTCTACAGTTCTTTGTTTCCTATTTCGAGAATTTTTGCCATCTAGGAAATTTTTACGAAACCCAATTCCAGGGAAAATATATCCAATGACTATCTGCTTCCAAAGAGTATTATTGTTGCTACTAAGATTAGGTTCGGTTACCTTACCTATAAAATTAGGTTCAGTTTTCATTCGTTTGACTGGTGACGAAATGTCGTGTGTTTTAATAGGGCTGTACTTATTTTTTCCACAATATTCACGGTAATGTATCCTATCACGGTTTTTGTTCCATGAAGACTTTCTCTGATCATCTGATGTGTCACTGCCCTTCTTCTTAGAAATAGCCGCATCGCTGTCAGGCGGATAATTTTTGTCTGACTTCTTTCCTTTTCTGTCAACCCATCCTTCTCTTCGCCGATCGTTTTGACTTTCATTTCTGTACCTCGTCCTTTTTCCTCGGAACTTATCTCTCCGCTTGCGATCCTGTTCATCGTCGCTGCTTCCGATGTTTAGCCTCGCAACATTATCAGAAGTAAGTTATTCGCTTCCATTTGCTTCAAGGATTTGCAAAACTGGAACAGAATCAAAGCACTTTGAGTCACTGTTTGTCTGTGAACTATCATTGGATGGAAAATTGGGACTAATTCTGAAATAATGCTGATTGTCTTGAGAACAACCATCATTCTCCGCATTCTGGTTGTTTTGATCCATTCCACTCTGCTCTGTATGCTCATTAACTTTAGTTTCTACAACTTTTACGGAATTTTGATATAAACGCTGCTTCAATATCTGAGCAACTTCTTGTGCTAATGGTGGGTTTATTTTCTCAATCAGGGACAAAGCGAATTGTTTGAAAAGATTAGCTATCTTTGAGGATATCATTTCTATATTAACACTTGCTTCAAGTGTATTTTCACTATCATTAACACTCATTTTAATATTTAGGAGATTGTTTACTTATCTTCTCACAAATCTCCTGAACTCCTGAGGCGACAAACCACCAATTGTAATACCAGATTGTAATTTGTTTAATGCTTGTTTTGCATATTTTAAATTGTCGTTATAGCCCACAGTCCGTAAATTTATATAATCTAGTTTACTGTTTTATCAAAATCCATCTAGACACTTTATTTCCCCCATTACCTTTTTTATTGTAGTACATAAGAAGTTAAACATTTACACACTTTTAAATATTGTACATGTAGTTTCCACAAGATGGATTCTCTATATAATATGTTTTCCGTTGTTATGATGACTTACAAAACATGTCATATCATTATCACAACAGAACATCCATCATAACAACAGAAAAAAATACATATATTTCTCTTTCTATTTTCTTCTTCTTCCTTTTGGACAGCTTGTGCATATTTTAAAAGCACATTTTGTACGTAAATACAAGTTATTATATAAAAATTACACAATACTGTTACAGACCATGGTTACCATTTCTCCTAAAATTTGTACATTTCTTCTTCCCCTTTAAAACCGTATCCCATTAACATATTTCACATTTGCCTCTCACTCTCAGGTTTCAAAATAAAATAGTATTCAAAAACTTTTGACTCATTCTGTACTGCAAGTAAGTGTTCCTTAGTACCAATTAAGCAAGGGGTTCTCACTTTTATTTTAGCAGTATACTTGTATTTAAACTTATTCAGTAGTTCAAGGTCTCCAACATCTTCCATCATCTTCAGCAAAACGTGCTTTTTTCTAGTGCAGCTATATTAAACACCAACAGATATAATCTGCTAGTTAAGTGCAAAGTTTGTATATATATATATATATATATATATATATATATATATATATATATATATATATATATATATATAGAGAGAGAGAGAGAGAGAGAGAGAGAGAGATAGTGTATATAAATAAGTAAACAATATCTTAAAGTATAATACAAATTATTATAGATTACTATTAGAACAAATTTACACACTTTTCAGCACTATAAAAAATTTCGATTTTTTTTCGCGTTCATCATCTAATTTTGTTCAACTCAGAATAATATGTAATTTAATATTGGACAGTAACAGGCAAGTACCTGGATATTTTTGTTGGGAGGAGTTCAAAGTTTCAAGGAGGCCAATACTACAAGACACTACACTACGTCTATGTAGTATAAAACGAGTGTTATTCTACACTCGAAAAATAATACAAGTGTTAAGCACTATATACTATATTCTCAGTAAAAAAACATGATACTAGTTTATTTCTTTTTATAAGAAAAGAGTAGGGTATATGGTGTGCGAGGTCAAATCTTCAGCCTACATTGATAATTTCTCTGCTAGGTATAATTCTATTAAGAAAATGTACAAATATTTGTGCAACTACGAATTTTTTTGGGGGGGATGGGACCCAGTAAACCCCTCGCGTGTGCTCGCCCCTAGACAGTATTATAGATAAACGAAAATAAAGTTTAAGAGCTAATAATAGTTTTTGGCAATATCTCATTAACTACGAATATTATACATTGTTGCCTTGCTAATGTCATAATTAATAACTTGATGAGAAATTTTAGGTTTACAAACATATTAGTTTGTCTCAATTTTGTCGAAAATTATTAATGAGAATTTGTACACATCCATATTATTTTGTTCAACTTGAGGGAATTTCCCCGACTTGTACAGTATATGCTTTATCTCTGGACATTTTTTCTTCTATATACATTTCATATATTGAACTCTTAAATGATGCAGATTGCACCCCAAATGAAAACAGCAGAAAAATCTACGTGAATAAAAATCGTAAATGGTTATAAAGTTTTGCAAAGAATGGAGAGTCAAACTTTCACATTACAAGGCACACACACAATAATAGGTCTAGAGGAGGACATGTCGAAAATTTGAGAAAAATTTACATTTCTTGAGGACTAGGTAGCTAAAGAGAAACTTCGAAATTTTAGATAATAATAGAGAATACCACAGCATTGGCTGATGGTACTAAAAATGCAGAATCCGGGAGATATTTCAGAAGGAGTGTTACAGAGATAGAGAAAAATGTTGAATGATACCAATATACGTTGTACTTATATGTTTACGCAACATTAGCAACTTCTGAATTTTATGCATCTTATTAGTTCAACTACGAATTTCTCTTGTAAGATTTTCTATACCGCCTTATCTTGAACCACTTCAGTGCATAATATGTAAAAACCAAGAAACATGAGAACAGTGACTCAGAAACATCTTTTTAGTTATAAATTTTGTTCTCTTATATATAGGTTTTTTATATTATTATTGCTTAACAAATGTAATAGGATTGGAAAATATCTAAAATATTTGAGAAATGAAATTGCATAGACCAGATATCTCTCCTACGCACTATACTAAGTTTAATATGAAAAACTAAGAGCAGGGGCTTCATTTGGGAAGAATTGCCCTTCCCCCCTGAGTTTGAGAAACACATGCTTTTTTAATGGAGTATATACTGATGTGCTAGTGAAAACGTAAAACTCTTTTGTCGGTGGAAATATTGTCCCCTCCCCACCCGTCAAAATCTGAAATGATGCTACTGCCTATAAGAATTGAATATAGTAAGACTATTCATGGCTTTGGATTAATTGTTTTAACAAAAGAGACACTGACCAAAGCTTAAAACTTTACTTTATTTTAAATTATTAAAACAGTTACAAATTGTAATTTAAAATAAAGTTTTAAGCTTTGGTCAGTGTCTCTTTTGTTAAAAGAATTGAATCTCTGAATTTACAGATGTTAATGATCTGTTTAGAATACAAATATTTGAGAAAGAAGTTTGACTTCTACAATTCTAAATAAGATACTAGATAAAAGGAAATTTTCGAAATATTAAATCTTAGTAACTTATAAATAAAGAATAAATAATAAATAATCATAAGGATTATCATTGTTACGCTTTAGTATTCCAAAATTTATTATCCGATATATGTGAGCTTTTTGAGCTCCACGATCAAAATAAAAATAGAGAAACGGTATCCCTATTGTTATAAACACTTCAAAACATTATTAACTATAACTAAAATAAACTTAGACAATTACTTTTTTAAGTACAATGAATTAAATATTCGCCTACCTTTTCGAATTGTGATTGGATTTACTTGCAGTTATCTCAGCACTAACACTGTAGAGTGATATCATTCTAGAAAGATATAATCGTATTAATAAATCATTTGTATACATATAAACATATTTAGTTGTAAATTATTATTGATTTTTATATGTAAAGACATAGTTTCTTTTAGATAGGGTGGTAAATAGACTATTGATCTGAATCTTCAAAAAAGAGAAAAGTTGTGGTATACTAGGAATTTTCTTTAAAGTAAACAGGGCTACTGGATGGACTAAATGGACACTTATCTCCAAAATAGAGCCATTGGACCCTCCACATAAGACCACTTTTACCTCTCAAAACCTTTTAAAAGCTTTTGTTCCTATGAAGTTCACAAAGAAAATTTTCTACATATAAAAGAAGAAATCCTGAGTGACTGACAGACTGATCAACGCTCAGGCCAAACCGCTTAAACTAGAGGCTTGAAATTTGAACAGGGCATAGGGATTGTGACATAAGATTCCATTAAAGAAGGATTTTTAAAAATTCTACGAGGAAGGGTGAAAGAGAGATGATAAATATTATAGTAACCTCTATATCTCCGACCCTCAGAAATTTGGTATATAGTCTTCCCATTTAAAAATAATTAGACACGTATTTCACCGTTTCTCGATATTTCCTCTAGAAGGAAAGAAAAACCCGGTAAGGAAAATGGCAGTGTTACAATTGTTTTAATAGAATTCGAATACAATATATCTTTAATGTTAGAGACTTGAAATGTGACATTTAGACTTTCCATTAAAAGCACTTAAAGCCTTGTTTAATCGTTTAAAAAAAAAAAATATTTTTCCCAGAAGGGAGGCAAAAGGTGGGAAGAAAAAGATTATGAGAGTTACAGCTGATATTATAAGACGGTTATATCTCAAAATCGCTTAAGGCTAGTTACATAAACATTGATATTTAGGATTTAAAATAATTGAAAACACATTTAATTGTTTCTTAGTATTTTCCATAGAAGGGACGAAAAAATGTGGTAAGAAAAAGTGAGGCTGCAATTGATAGTAAAATAAAATAGCCATATCTCGAAATCTCTTAAGATAAGAGACATGTCAGGAATATGAAACTTTGTATGTAAACTCCTTATTCAAAACAAGTGGACATATGCCACAGCGTTTCCGGAAATTCCGTTTTTCGAGAAAAGGTGAACAATATATATTTTTTTCAATAATGATATGAAATTGACCTGAGATTGTCAGTCTCATCATCAGGGGAAAAGAGAGAATGAACTATTTGAAATGAATTTTTGGACTAATTAGCAGTCACATGGGTTTTTACAATTTTAATTTGATTTCAATGCGTATTCTAAGTGGAAAAGGGATTTTAAATTTTTTGCAAAGAATAATGTCATAAACATATTCTTGTGTCAAGAAGGGAAGAAAGCTGAATAATCGACACTGTTGCTATGGAGATACGAAATGAAGGACGTGGCACAAGAACAAAGTACAGGGCACTTTTAGTACGGATTACCTCTCCATGGATACTGATATTCGTACAGAAGTATTTAACATGTCCGATCATGACAGAAGTTAGGTACCAGTTATGCTGAGGAAGACCGGAGATAGGAATTATCTCCCAAAAAAAGAAATGCCCAGTTTTGTACAAATGAACACCAAATGCTTGCTGAGAAATATATGAAACGAAGAGAAGAAGAAGAAGTTAAAGACGAAAAGAAAGCAGCTGAGCAAGAATAACAGATAAAAAATGCATACTTAATTCGTTAGGTTCTGTTTAATTCCTTACCGGTTAGTGACGATAGGTTGAATATTTGTTACCGGTTTATGCGAGTCTCTTTCCTTTTGGCAAGGGGGTGAATGGGGGGATAAAATTACATCAGGTTGCAAATTATAACAAATAATAAGTCAATTTCAACTTTTGTATGGAAGTAAGGCAAAGAGTTAGCAACTTGAATTGTTTATTAATTATGAGATGTTGGTTTAATGGCGGTATTTAAACGGAGTTTTAGATTATACACACGTACAAAACATTGAATGGTGGTAATATAATAACGTTACGAGTGGTACAGTTCTCGGATAAATATTTTGTTATGTTTATGTTCAATGTGTTGATATGAAGTGGAAATTTATTGAATGAGTTATTTCATATAAAGACTTATATATTCCTAAGTTGATAGTATAGCAAAAACATAGTGCATTTTTAGATTTACTATAATACTAAAATCAGAATTAGTTCACACTCCACTCATGTGCCAAACATTGGAACTGCAGTCCAGGAAAAGTTAGACATCAAGCATATTTTAATATGTTGTACCCCCCACACCTCATCTCCTTGACGAAATTTTGCCAAAAAAAGAAGTTAGGCCATGTGTACTCAGGAACCAAAAATAAGCAAAGTCAGGGCAGCTACGGGCAGCTACATATCTATTAGAAGATTCCACCGTGCCCTCCTTATAACAATAATTATGCAAAACGCTGAGACATGGATCCGCTTATTTTAAATGAAGAAATTGATATACAACTTTCATCTTCCTAAGTTCGAGATAGCGTCAGATATTCAATTTCTCGCATAATTATGAACCTCTCACTTGTCTCTTAGGATAAGCATTTTAATCAAAGAAAGTCTAAGGTAGGTAAGGGTCAAATCAGATGCCAAAAATCATCGGAATCGGTCCAGTGGTCTAGGAGTAGGTGGATGACAAATATCATTCCATCCATTCATCGTGTATATATAAATATATATTGTGTTTATTCATGCATAACTTCAAAATAGGTGCACCGATTTTAATCGTCCTTTTTTGTTTAAAAGAGTGTATTTATACGGTGGTCTCATACAGGTTTCATTAGAATCTAATAACAATCTTTGAAGCTAGACGAAAAACACCTCAACGAAAGTGATGTTAATTAACCTATTTCATTGTTTATGTTTACGCATATCTTTGAAGTAAGTGCATCATTTTGATTATTCCTTTTTTTGTTTGAAGGAGTGTACTTCCACGGTCTCGTCAAAATGTAAATATGATTTGATATTAGGTATCGAAGCTAGACCATGGAACTTTCCAAGATGATAGTATATCTACCGTAATTGAGTATGGCTACGTATAATTCCTTAACAAACTGACCAATTTCAAGAAAAATATTTCTTTGCACATGTTTCATAGACTGACTCATTTTGTAAGTTCTATATTTTTTGTAAAGGCCATAGCTTTATTTTAGGTATGTTCCTAAACTACTGGTAAAACGAAAAGCGGAAAAATAAAACAATTTTTGGAAAAGTATTAACCGAATTTAAAAAGCAATAAAAGCAGAAAATAAAACTTTTTCCTATTTTACTATTATCAACACTATTATATTACTATTATCTTTTTGCTATGGTTAATAAAACTTCTACAGTCTGTGCCAAGCCATGCAAATTAATTTGTAATAAAGTTAACACTGAAACAATAATTTTGTATTAGGAAATAATTTGGCATAATTTTTTCCTGTCGATAACCGTAAATTTTTAGCTCTTTTCAAAATTATTGTTTATTTTCTAGTGTCTTTTAAAATGATTTTCTGCCTTTTATTATTCTTTTAAAGAGGGTTAATAATTTTCATTTAAAAAAAGGTTATGTTTATGTAAATTTGATACTGAATTTAAAACATGCATATCAAAAGATTTGCAAATTTTGAAGGAATCAGTATGTGTGAATTGGTTTATTAATGACATCATATAATAGGTATGTTAAATATTTGTTCTCATAAAAAAGTTTGTACAAACATATTTATTTTATTTTCAATAAGAGCTTTGAGTCCAACGTTAAGCAAACTTTTTTCTCTTGCGATTTTTAAAGCAATTCTTGATCATTAATGTATTTTTGATCTTTTCCAGATTCATGAATTTTTCCACAATAGGTAAACTAACAAACAGTTAATGAATGATTACATTTCAGTAATGATTTCACTTCAAAGCCTACTTCGTATATTATTTGATATGTTTTCTCGAAGAATTCCATGATCGATACGTTTTACGGCTTGAAATAAGATCTTGGACTTTTACAGTGACTCCTTAGTAATGTATGAATATAGAATATATAATATATGAATATATGAATATAGAAAGTTTTATTCAGTCGTTCTACATTGCAATGGATGTAAAAGATATACAAACTGCAAACATGTTCATACGTGCTTGTATTTAACATTTTCGGGAATTATTACGTAACTGCAAATTAAGCACAGTTAGAAGGCTACTTTATTGGAAAAGAACTACAAAGAATAAAAATACGATAGGCTCTAACCGTTTATTGAATTTTATCGAAACATATTTCTTTGCTTGCATGCGAAACTTGGTTTATATGAGGAAACTTGTACGAAATGTTACAGTAAGTACAGACATTAGATTACATTGTTTATTTCAAAGTTTGTAACAAGTTTGTTAAAACTCTCTCATACATTTCCTTAAAAACTTCCAAAATTCCGAGTACACAATTATAGTTTATCGTTTTGTTGTATGAGCATTGATAGATATTTAAATATCAACTATTTATTTTAGAATAGTAGATTATATTAAATATTCTTAATTCCAAAAATCCAAGTTCACAATTACCGTTCGTTTTATTGTGTGAACATCTGATGGATATGTAGAATATTGTGTATCTATTGTTTTACTGTAGAATAATAGTTTGTAGTAAATATTCTTACTACCAAAATTCTAAGTACACAATTACCCTTTATAGTTTTATTACGTTACAATCTAATAGATATGTTGAATACTGTATCACTTGTCAATTGTAGAGTACCTTGTAGTAAATATTCTTACTTCCTAAATTCTAAGTACATAAGTACCGTTTAGATACTTGAAATAACACTAAAGACTAGAGAAAATATAATTTCGAAATGATCTAAAAATAAAATTAAAACTTGTATTTTGAATCATTATTAATTTAGTAATTTCTAATTGAAGCGTAATAGCACGTACACCGAAGAATCAACATTCACATATAGATAAATATTATAGTTTGTACAAAGGAATGAAATTTGACAATAAAATTTGAATGATTTTAAAATTTGGATATGTTATCTAAAAATTTGCAAAGGGATTAAAATTTAGATATACTTTATTATATTAAAATTTGCAAAAGACGATATTTAAAATGTGCATATATAAAGTGAAAATTTGACCCAAAAAAAGTAAAATTGGGATATATATATTACATTGAAATTTGGAAAATCATATATTAAAATTTGAATACTTTGCTAATTTCAACGTATGGTAAAGAAGGAAACCTAGGGTAGTGATATGGATATGTCATTTTTTCAGCTGAGAAATACAAGTGGTAATGACATAACGTTTAAAGTATAGAGTTTGTAAGTAAAGTATAGAGTACATAGTTTCAAAATTGGAAATTATGCAAAATATTGCATATGAGTTTTAATATTGTATACATATTACAAAGATATTAAAAATAAATATAAACAATAATTCCCGTAAATCTCAATATTTAAAAGGACCTTTCACCTGATTTGTAATATTGGAGAAAATTTTCAGTAGGGAAAACATTTTGAGAAAGTCATCGTGAAATAGTATCATTTAATTAATATAGTTTGTTTAGACAAGACAAGCATTAGTACGAGTACTTTGAGGGAATAGTTTATTCTTTCAAAGGGATAGAGAATCGATATTCAAAGATACTTAATTTATTTTTACTTATTACAAACACTTCAACTTCTTATAATAAACGATTGTAGAACCATTACTTTATTTACAGATTAATTGAATTGATTGTTCATTGCTATTGAGCGGAATAACGGTGAATACATTTCTGGAATCGTCAAAAAATTGAATTAGAGAAGTTAACGTAAAAATTTACATGTTTTCTCGAACACTATTTGCTTTTTATATTATTATTATTATTATTATTTTCTAAAATATAATATTGGGAGTAAATCAGTCTGACCGACCGTTTGACTTCCGTTATGTACACAGGCCTAAAAATCTTACGTTATTCAAAATATCAAGACCAAATTTTAAATTTAGGGTTGCTATTTGATTCTCCACTTTCGGAGTCTCTTAATGTCTTCTTATATCAAAATTAACCACAGAAATCGTAAAATAGAAATCGAAACTAGAAACCGGAAAATAGAAATAGAAATAGAAATCGTAAAACACGTTTATTCTCAAGAACATAATGAATTACCCTTTATTTCATAAACATAAAACTATATTACAAATCCAATAATATAATAGGAAAAGGTTTAGCTAAAAAGTTCAGTTCTGTGTCTCGGATTCTTATTGAGATGTATTTCCCAGTGACTGCAAACAATAACGATATGCTACTAAGAAGCTAAAAAGAAACAGTGTTAAAAGAGACTTGTTTTAGAGTAAATATAGTATATAGAATAAGCATGTACGTTACTGTTTAAAGAAATAAAATAATAATACATACAATCTACTACTTGATGTCTCACGTTTTTCTTGTAAATTATTTTTCTTACATAAATTATTCGTAAAATGATTTTTCAAGCAAAAAAAATAAATAAATAAATAAATGAAATCTATTTCAACAGAATAAAAACTATAAATATAACCTTTTCCAGCAGGATAAAAGCTTTAAATATAATCTATTCTAGGAAAAGAAAAATTGTAAATATAATCTATTCCGACAAAATAAAAACTATAAATATGATCTCTTCCAGTAGAATAAAAGCTATAAATATAATCTATTAAAGAAGAATAAAAACTATAGGTATTATCAATTCGAGAAAAATAAAAACTATAAACGTAATATATTACAGCAGAATAAAGCAATAAATATAATATGTGCCAGCAGAATAAAAACTGTAAATATAATCTGTTGCCAACAGAATCAAAACTACAAACATAATCAATTCTAGCTTAATAAAAATTATAAATATGGTCTATTCGAGCATGATAAAAACTATAAATATAATTTATTCCAGCAGAATAAAACTACAAGTGTAATCTATTTCAGCAGAATAAAACTACAAATATAATCTATTGCAGCAGAATCAAAACTATAAATATAATATATTCCAGAAGAATAAAATCTATAAATATAATATATTCCAGCGGAGTAAAAACTATAATTTATTCCAGCGAAATAAAAATTATAATCTATTCCAGCCGAATAAAAACTATAAATATAATCTTTTGCAGCAGAATATACGCGTAAGCTATAAATATAGTTTCAAATAGCTAAATATAGTTTAAATAGTTTAAATATAAATATAGCTAAATAGTTTATATAGTTTATAATATAATTATAATTATAGTTTAAATATAAATATAGTTCATATAAATATAGTTTTATAGTAAACTATTCCATAAAATCTATTCCATCCAAATAAAAACTATCAACTGCATCAAATTGAGAACAAACGACATATTTTTTAACGCTATAAAAATTAGATTTCCTCTACTTTCAGAAAAACTACGCATGTAAATTCACCTTCAAACATGTAAATATGCTCATCTAGATTTGATCTAATGATTGATGGTCCTATCTTTGGACAATATTGTAGTCAAGAGTTAATCATACGAGTATCGTAATACGAGATCGTAATTTTTAGCTATATCTCATTAGCCATACTGGACACACTACCGTCTTCCCAGTGTTATAATAACGAGCTTGATTAGTGTTTACATCAGTATTAGTTGTATCATAATAACTGACGTTATTATCGTGTAGCATACATTTTTAGGTTTGAAGAGGGCACGCACGGTATTCAGTGGTAGAACACTTACCTCTGGTTCGTGAGGTCGCTGGTTCGATTCCCCGCCAAGTTAGTTTGTGGTGGACAACATCGTGCCCGTGGTATTTCTCGGGTTTCCTCTCGTTTCCTTCTAGTTTCTTATTCCCCGATGCTTCCGTTATTATTCACTTGCCTTAATTTCTCTTAAGCTAAAAGGGCATAATCATGAGACGTTAAACTGAAATATTTCATTTTAATTTGATTTTAGGTTTGCAGAAAAGAAACTTGAAGTTATCAATTTTTTCGTAAACTAAGCATGAGGATTTATTCACATCATTTTGTTCAACGAAAACTATTGATTGTTTTATGGTATATCCTTTTACATTATTTTCGTTAAATGCTAATGATATTTTTAGAATTCCCAATACTTACTGTGCTATGCTTTCATTAATACACTATTTTCCTTTGCTTTTAACGTATCAAATAGTTAACAGTCTTATGTTCTGTTTTTGTCACTTTCCAGAAAAATACACTTGCTTCTCCTGAATCAGAATCTAAAGATAAAATCATATATTCCTTTCTACAGTAAAACTCAGAAGTAAAATAATTTGTAGAGAAATACTCATTCTGAAGATGGCTCTAATAATTTATAACTTTCAATACTTTACTTGTGTATTTATGTTGTCATATTGTTTAATATAGGTGTGTAAATCACATTTTAAACTACATGGTTTTGAATTAATTAAAATGGTAGATATTATGGAACTCTAATCACCTACATTATGAAATTGTTACTACTCTGTAAATTTTTATCCGTGTTGTCTAGTTTTCGAAAATATACACGAGCATTGGTGAGGATCCATTTAATACAACCAATTGTTGCAAGATATTAAAGTAATAGGCTTATGTTTGTAATTTATAGGGGTATGTGTGTCATTGCTAGAAATGTAATTTATAGGAGTATATTTACTGATATTCGAAGACACGATCCGAAAGTAATTTTTAAAATTACCTTCAGGAGCGCACCACGCGGGGCGTCCATAAGGTCCGGACTCTCCAAAAGAAACTTCGTACCTCAACTGACATTTGTACATTTTCAAAACACAATTGTACACGTTTAACAGATTGATTATTGATATAGCCCGGAAATTTGACTTTCTGTATTCTTTTTATATAAAAGTAATTTACTTCTAGTATGGTGGCATATAAGTGGCAATAATTATTTATCCTCTTTTCGGGAGCAGAATAAAACAGGTTCAATACTGTATACATGATGTATTTGACAACCTCGACAGCCAAATATTGGACCCCTCCTAACAAGAATGTCTGAGTGCACGCCTGATTACGGTACACAAACAATGCTATAAACAATCTGTTCCAGTGGGGGTCGTGGTGGCTCACTGGTAGAGAGTTCACCTTTGATGGTCCTTGATTTGATCTCAGTTCGCGCCAAGTGAGTTTTGTGGTGGACAAACACCTGATGCTTGGGTTTTCTCTAAAGAATTGTCAATAGTTATTTGGTAATGAACGACATATTTTATGGTGCTATAAAAATTTGTTTTTATCGATTGTTTCGGAAACTACGGATTAGAATTTATTTCATACGACCTATTTACTGATATATGTCTTATATTAGGGCAATATTTTAGTGAAACTGAATTTGAAGTTTTAAGTGATAACTGTAATTTTGGTCTATATCTCATTAGACATATTACGTACTGTCATCTTACAGTATGATGATCTTAACCTTCATTAGGGTCTACTTCAATATCAATCTCGTCTTAATAAGCCGTTTGGTTTTCGTTCAGCATCAATCATACCACGTACCACAATACCGTATCCATATACCACATATCTTTTAATCTTTTTCGAAAATTATTCATAAGCTTTAACACTAACGCATATAATTTCATTGTATTCGGTGAAACCTGTTGATAGGAATACATCTGACTTTTGGTCTTTTTTTTTTTTTTTTTGAAACGCTGATAATATTCTAGAAATTTGCATATTATATTGAAACATAGCTATAATATTTCTATTTACAATATTTCGTTGTGTTAAATTACATCCATTGTTCACTGCGGAGTAATAGTCCGTGAGCGACAATTGGAAGGTTAATTAAGAACCTCCAAAAAAAAAAAAAAAAAAATCCAAGGCAACAATCGGGAAAATACAATACGCCCTGCAGTACGAAGATCAAAAATTACTAACATATTTATTGTGCATCTTAATCCTATAGGCCTTCTCGGATTTTGTGAATGAGTAACTGCCTCTTGCCCTTTTGTTTTGCTCATCACTTTCAATTCTCTGATCACTGATCTTGACGACCCAGCGATACAAACAACAAAACAGGTTTTATGCTGAAATACTGTATTTTTTCGTGTTTGCACTTCATTTTTAGTCTTTTTCGGGTTATCACTATCCGGAACGTAAGGAATTCCTAGCTCCGCCATCAACCCATTTATATCCGTACATACGCACACATTATCTTGCATTGAGAAATAGCTTGAAAATTGAACATGCCTTTTCCTATACACTGATATGTTCGTTTCTGCATCCAATAAGTTCCACTGCTGGAGCCTTGATCCCAGAAGTTCCGCCTCTTGTTTTGTCAGGTGCAAATCACGGACTAGGTCATTAAGTTCACATTGCCGGATGAAATGTGGCTCGCGAACACAGTCAGGGATGAACGTTGGATCCTTGGATGTACATGTTGATGTCGATGGTTCATCAAGGTCATGATCATCATCAGAGTCTTTTGGCCATATCACTTCCCAGTTGGTAGGGGGCTCGGGAAGTGGAAGTTCTTTTGCATTCTGTTACATTTGATAACAAATATTGATAACCATTTCATGAACAAAACGAAAAAACTTGGAGAATTGTATATATATGTATTAAGATATACATATACTGTACGTTTAAAAAAAATATACGTTGGAAGTACATTCTATTTTTATACACGTTTCTAATTTACAGAGAGCAATACAAGTGTGTTGTTGACTATTGTAAATATTCATTTTTATGTCTGTGTTTGTAGTAATAAAGCAAATCGTTTTTACCCCAACTCAGGAGATCTGAAAGCATTACTATCAGGTGCAATAAACAGTGCACACAGTATACATACAAATATATTTATTTCTCTAGAAAGAACAAAGCATTTTTACGAAACTTTTAGGTTTATTAAATATAAATCAAGGTACACTTAGGTATAATTTCTATGTTACTATATATGTAAGGGGACAGGAGCTAGGAGAATAAAATATCTGAAAAAGGGAAATTTTTGAGGGAATTTCCCGAAAATCCCTCTGTTAGGGAAAACTATACGTGATGGAGAGAAACCAAGTGCATATTCGAATTCAGCGCAAAAAGTTCCTTAAAGATCAGGTGATTTTTCTCATGTAACAAACAAAAAGTTTAAATTTGTTAACTAGTGTAATAGTTTCACTTTCTTCTTTTGTGTAGATGGTGTGACTGAAGCAGCATGGCTGTAAGACTGACATTTAAAGAAAGGAATTTGGCCTCACTTGGAGTAGAAACCAGCGAAGGACGGAATGAATTTGGAAAGCAACCACCGACAAGTTTAAAAATTGCCCGAATTCATGACAAATTTGAAGCCTATGGTTATGTTACAGATCTGCACAAAAACTGTTCTGGACGACCTGTTACAGTTACAGGTCCTGCTAATTCCCGTAATGTGGTAGAACAATTCATTCACGCGCCACAGAAGTAAGACAGCATCCTCGTAAGACCGGTATGACTCACGCAAATAAGATATATTTATTTCATTAAATATATAAGCATTATAAATATAATTCAAAAAATTATTGGTAGATACTTGATGATTAGTTCGCATATTTGTTCACGTCTTACTTTATATAGTTTCGTGTTTTGAAACACAGCTATATACACCGCATACAACACATGATATTAAATCATTATGGAAATCTAATATTACTGGCTAATTTCTAAGAGGAAACGAAGAGACCGCCGTATCAAAAAATTCATACTCCTCAATACCTTGAAACATGGAGAAATATGATACATAAAATGAATGTACTCTTTTTTAAGAAAAAGCATGTGTGTATTAAATTCTTATCTTTATAAGGTTATCAACTTTCGAATTGTCTCTTGTGCGACCCTGATAACTTAAATCGGCACGAACGTTGAACGGGGAAATTTGCTAGACTTTTCCACAAAATGTACGTTAAGATAGATATTTCGAGATAAATAACAGGGGATCACTTGCTTATGGATTACATCCTTAAAATAAGTTGAAATCAGTGAAATTTCACCAAGTTCGAAAATCTTATTTTAGTTTCTTCACGGAAGAAAAGAAAAATATTACTTTCGATATTAATAATAATATAAATATTTATATATCTTCCCAATTATGCCAAATTCTAGTTTTAGTGTTTTTATTATTTACTTAACTTTTACTATAGTTTTGACATTCATGAAATCACTTGCAAACGCATCATCTATACTGAACGAAGATAAAGTCGCGGAGAATAATTCCAGATGTGTCATACAGGCCTCCCACATCTAGCACAAACAACGAAATCATATTGCATTGTTTGTGTTCAACTTGTTCTAATTTGCTCCAAAGAAACATGTCTGCTCTCCTTTCCAAGAAAATTGACAACTAAATATGGTGACGCTAGAACGGCGTTGTTCTGCTTTCATCACAACCTTTAAATCAGACATAAATGAAAGAAAGTATTTAAGTCCCATGTTCTGATTTTGTTCTGATTTGTACTTGAGTTTCACAGCTTCCCTCTTGGTGCATAGGTCTATAGTAAACATATTGACCACAGATAGTAGCCGTCCTCCTTTTCTCTTTCTTCAGAACAAATGCTAAAACAAGGTACATATTAAAAGAAATTGCTACAAACGAAATTGAACATTTACTTTATTAAGAAAGTGAGTTTAAAATTTTTATACTGTATCGTAGTTTTAAATTTAGAAAATGGCTGAATTTATACTACTTGCATAAAGGTCGGTGTTAAAGATGAGTTTTATGTCTTTTGGCCCCCTTTAGATTTGTGATTAAATGTATTTTATTAGTTGTAGTTCTATCTATTATCTGTAAATCGGAGCAAATCAAAATGATGGCCCCAATTCCAGAAGTTTAATCTGGGAAATGTAGTAAACATATGTTAATGTGATTCTTGTGCAGCGTTGCCAGATCTAGCATAATTTGCATGTCTTTAGCATCTAGCATCTTGATTTTAGCATCCTGCCCAAATCTAGCATAATTTCAGCAAGTTTATCAAAAAGCCGTAAAACCTGGAGATGAGAAAGAAGTTGGTCGTGAGAAGAAGAAAACCGACAGAAATGTATCCTCTTCCATTGATTCATACAGTCGGTAAACCATACAGGCAGTCTTATTTTCTGAAGTAAGTTAGAAACGGCTTTGGGCTTTTTTTTTTTTTTTTTTTTTTGTGGCTCCACCCAGGGTTTTCTAATCCTTTAACTGCGAGGCATGGGCGGAGCTATCGGGGCCATTCTCCCCCCAAGTTTTTGACAACTTCACCATCTTTATTTCTGACTTCATGACCATCTTTATTCCTGAAATGAAAGGTCCGAGACCGACCAAAAATCTGCCCCCCAGCAGACAATTCCCAACTCCGCTTATGCTACGAGGTAATTTTCTTTAAAAATATGTAAACAAACACTTTGCATTCATTTATACGATATATACGCCATTGAGTCTGGCAACGACTGCACTAGTTTAGTTGAGTTAAAGCTTTGGTGCGTGAAGTATTGAATTCTATCCACGCATTCTTGCGCTCTACGTATTTTAAGTTACGTTATCGTATCTCAACTTCGGTTTCTTTTCTTTCTTTTAAAACTCCTGAATTAGTAATTATGAGGATCTAGCATAATTTGACCGAATCTAGCATAATTTCGATTAGGTTTTGGAATAATTCCGAGCTGTGAGTCTGGCAACGCTGTTCATGTGCTAAGATAAATAACTGTCAGAGTTAGCTTCAAACACATCATATGTGTTCTATATGAGTACCTTGCGTAACACAGCACACATTAAGCCGATAGTTGAAACCTTCCTGCGAAACCTTTTGTGGTATGTTGCGGTTAATATCAACAATTTATTTCATGCTCGCTGCTTACTTAGCGGTAGAAAATGCAAACTAAACATGGAGAGTTAACCTGTCGAAGCACATGTCTTATAATAACATAAATTATGTTTACTAGAGTTCACAGAATAGATTTCTGAAATCGCATCCATTACTTTGACTTTGCCCTGTATAGAGCCTATATGAAAATGAATCTAACGATATGGATACCCGAATTCCTCCTAGACAGCTGCTCCGATTTCGATAATTTGTAATAGATGAGTAAACCATGGTCTAACTTGAGGATTTATCATGTTATGAGTATTTTGATTAAAATGTGTATCCTAATAGAAGAACAGCGATCAAAATTTATGCAAAGAATTTAGCAGCACTTTATCTAAGCTAAAATGCACGTTTTTCAAGTAGGGACATTAGGTATATGGAAAATATAAAATCCTTCCGTCTTAGGACACATTTTAATGAAAGTGCAAAAATAATAAAAATCCATAAGAAACTCTACATTTGGCATAAATTTTGAAATACCCTACCTCTGCACACACGCACAATAAGCTCTTTAATCAAAGTGGCATGCTAAAACATACCTTGAGGTGCTTACAATGTGAGAAAGGCATTTCAAATTGGTCGGACGTTCTCCCATCACCCCGAAAACCATGAAGTCTATACTAATCTCGATCATACTGGACATTTAATTTTTCACTAGTTCTCACCCTCCATGGCGATGGGACCTGAACTCGGAATAAAATTGCATCGGAACTGTCACTATTAACTTAAACTAGCTCATAAACTATGGATTCGACACCAGTAGAACGACAGCATTCGACAGCATGTATTATTCGGCATGCATGAATTATTCTTTACCTGCGCCATTTAGATATTTTAATCAAAGGTGTTATAAATTAGTCAACTATTTAATTATTTTATATAGGTTAGAAGAAGAAGTTATATATATATATATATATATATATATATATATATATATATATATATATATATATAAAAATATTATAACTATATAAATGTTTTGTATTTTAGAATGTTGATTGTGTATCGATAGCAACGGTATGATACAGTGTGGTAAGATGGCTGTAAGCAGCCTAGATATAACTATACAATAAATACATTCGAATAAGTGTGCAACTCACTTATTTGTACTAGGGAACAACGATTACGTTATATAATGGTGTCGGAACCCGGGAATAGCTAAAAACTGGTAGGAAGTTTAGTAACCCAAGTTTAGCAGAGAACCCAAGTGAGTGCTACGAAGTTGTTTTATTCATCGTGTACTGTTTGAAAAGTATAGTTAAATACATACATCATTGAGTCGATTAAAAATGATACCATCTTGAGGAGTGGAAAGTTAATATATAGAAATACTAAGATGGATTTATCAGATAGTGAAGTTAACGACGTTAGGACTAATCAAAGTGAAACTGGTGCATCTGAGAATTTGGCAGATGTACTCAAACAAATATCCCGTCAAATGAACGACTTGCAACGAAAAATTGATGTGTCTCAACAGCAGTTGGATGATAAAATGAATGCTTTGCAGCATAAAATTGAAGACCAATTTGAGGACAAAATGAACAATTTGCAACATAGAATGAACGTATCACAACAGCAATTGCAACAAAAAATTGATACATCTCAACAGCAATTTAATGACAAGCTGAATGATTTGCAACATAAAATGGAAGAACAATTTGATGACAAAATGAACCGATTCCAACGCAAACTAGAAGATAATATATATATCAGCAGCTGGAACAGTTACAGCAGAGAAACGACCATAAATGGGAACAGTTATATCAGCAGCAAAACCAAATGAATGTACAAATTAATGCCAGATTCGAGAAATGCGAACAGAATATGGAACAGGTAGCTGAAACCTATACCGGAGTACAAAATGCTGTCGACGTTATAGAATCGGTTGTAAACGAACATTCTAATAGGATTAAAGGACTTCAAAAGGAGTTTCATACTTTCAAGGAAAAGTATATTTCTGCTAAGGAGATGGAGCGCGATGATGGATCTAGGAATATCAATCGACCTCCTGATAATGGGACAGAACCAACACCTCATTGCCAAGCAATTTTTGAAGATAGCGGATCATCGGATGATAGTGAAGAGAGCACCGAAACAGGAAGAAGAGCGAAGCATCCTACACAGAAGAGTAAGAACTCTCACGGTAACTGTAAGTGTTCAAAATCTCATAGTACTGATACGCCTTTGCGGTTCAGTGAAATAAAATCCTTAACAAAATTCAGTGGTGTACCTGAGGATATCCCAGCTAGGGTATTTATAGAAAAATTCGAGGACGAGTGTGATTTAATGGGAATTAAAGAGTCAAAATACATGAAATTTCTTCCTCATGTCTTATTGCCTCCATGTTTGACTTGGTACAAAGCAATCCGAGATAACATTAATGGGTACTCTGATTTTAAAGAGGCGTTATTGGCAAACTATGAGAACGATTTCATATTAGCAAATAGGGACGCATTACTAAGAACGAAATCATTTGACCCTAAGATACATAAAAATTTTACCGAATTTGTAGTGGCCACATATAATGAATTAAGAGCACTTAACCCAAACCAACGCAGAATCGCGTGTAATAGCTTCGGTCCGTATTTTATTACCATTTAGATTATAACAAATGTTGATGACCGCTTAATGTGTCAATTTTAACCATTTAATCATGCTAGTTCAGAGTTACGAAAGCCAATTTCTAGCACAAAAAAATAGCAGAAATCCACAAAAAAAGTCAGGTTACATCTAGTCGTAATAATATTAATTATGCGCATATTCGAAACTTAAGTATTCAAAATAAAGATAATGTTAATTCTCCAGGAAATAATGTCCATTATTTTGGTACTAGAACAAATAATCAAAATAGTAACGGCAATTTAATTCAACCAAGTCATAGATACGGTAACGGTAACAGAAGTTACAGGAACTATAACAGGAATCTTAGTAGAAATCACAATATGAATCAGCGTACTTTGTTACAAAATAGATTCCTTGATGGACAAGTTTGCAGTAACAGGAACTCAAATTCAGAATCTTTATGTAATCGACCGGAACATACTCAAGAGTGTGGAATACAATGTACTTTATTGGAGTCTTACACATAACAGAGGAATTTTATTCTTGGCGCTCGACCTATTATGATGGAAATTATCGATTTGATATTCTAGATTGTACTTAAGATTTTGTTAATGTTTATGTTATTCTTTTATTTCAATTTAATATTTGCATGTTAACTGATATTTCGTTTCAATCCGTTGTGATTCAATATCAAACAACGTTATCTTATAATTTAATTAACATCAATTTTGTTGATTTTTTCCTATCACAATTTCATCTTATTTTTCTTCTTCTGAGTTCCATATTATCTATGTTGTATTTTACCTATGTAATGAATATATGTGACACCTAATTATCAAGTGCAGGAAATATATTTTGTAACACCCCTATTTATAATGAGTTTAAATATTCAAAGAGCCTCGAACATGTTATTAAAAAAACTATGCTTGGACCAAAAACAAACTTTTAATTGTTCATAATTTTTGGAATAGACAACTTTTAATTGTTTAGAATTTTTGGAATAGGCCCTCCTTTACGGTGTTGTAAAGAATTTGAAGTATAATTAATTACAAAAGAATATTATTGATATAAAGAATAAATAAAAAGGAATATAAAGATATGTATTTATATGTATTGTGAATTTTATACTGTATATACGAGGGCTATCCAATAATTAATGTATACTTATCTTTATAAAGTTGTCATACGGTCCAGAATTCTTTCTAGAAGTGCTGAATCACTTCAAGAAGTCCTGTCGGGAGTCATTAAAGATAGAACGACAGCATTCGACAGCATGTATTTTTCGGCATGCATGAATTATTCTTTACCTGCGCCATTTAGATATTTTAATCAAAGGTGTTATAAATTAGTCAACTATTTAATTATTTTATATAGGTTAGAAGAAGAAGTTATATATATATTTGAAAAAATATTATAACTATAATTATAAATGTTATGTATTTTAGAATGTTGATTGTGTATCGATAGCAACGGTATGATACAGTGTGGTAAGATAGCTGTAAGCAGCCTAGATATAACTATACAATAAATACATTCGAATAAGCAACATTTGCAGTTTTTGTGCTAATGTAATACGTGTGCAACTCACTTATTTGTACTAGGGAACAACGATTACGTTATACTAGTATCTATCTTTTTCAACTATTTTTATGTCATTCTTTCTCCGCCCCCTCAAGAAGTGCTAACGGGGACTGAACTTGGATTTAAATGGCAACAGTAGTGTCATTATTCATCTCAGTGATCCGGAAAACTAAGAATTCGACATTATATCGGTCGCTTTCAATTATTTTTACATGTCTCTTTTCCTCGCTTCCTAAGTATGCCTAATTCCAATACTATATTTTTTTTCACACATATTAATTTCAGACGTACCTAAGAATTCTTCCTTTCTCATATTGAGTTCTCTACCCCTCGTTTTGTAGGGTCGGTGCAGGTAAATACGCCATGTTAAGGATGTTGTATTTTCTGTGGACTTAATTTTCATGAAACACAAAGAACAAGACATGTGTGTTACAGACTAGCTTTTCCCGCATGTAGAAAAAAGTTTGGCAATGATGCCACTCACCTCTATTTTGTACCCAAGGTAAAAAAGTGTTACAAAGTGGAGTATTTACCAACACGTGCAGGTAATTACTCCAAGTCTAGGATACTACTAGAAACCTGCAATAAATCTTGCAACTGCTAATATCATCAGTATTATGCGAACTCAAATGCTACTACACAATAAAAAAATAGAATAACCAAAGTGCAAGAAGAAGATGTAAAAGCGATAATCTCCAAAGTTGAAATGAAGTTCCAAACTTAAAAGTTTGAGTCCATAAGAAGATAAACAAACAGTGTCACTGTATTGTGACTTAGAAAAACTACACCTATATTACATGGATCATGTGGGACAAATGAAAACATCTCTGTCTTCTGCAGTCAGTTCTGCACAAGGCCTGGAGTATTTCGCTGCACCATGCTTGGTATTGATTTAGTAGCCATAGAATACTGAAATTACACTTACAAAACAAAGTGTTCCTAGACGAATACAAAATAGGGTGTACATCGCTGTAAACAATTGGCAATGTTCTGAGTTAGCACGATACTAATAACTGATTCTTACCTCTATTGAAATAATAATGTCCTTCCACGGAACCTTCCCGAAGTAAACAACACTGCATGGTGTGGCGGTCTCAGCACTGTCTCCCGGAGTATTCTTTAAATCGGACTTATCCAAGACCGTGGCACATATTGGAGGCGGATTCTAGTGGATTTCATGGGATACGTCATAGCACTGAACACTTGGCGTATTTAGTTGCACTGGCGTATATACCTGAAGTTACCTTATATAATATATTAACTAACTAACTCTCTGACCTATGAAACCCGGAGATTCATTGCCGGGTTCACAAAAGCCAGCTCACTTCTATCCTTAGCCAATTGAATTCAGTTTCTACTTTGTATTCCTATTGCTGCGAGAGCCATCTTAATGTTGTCCTCTTATTGCACGTACAGGTCGTTTTACTTTGAAACGTTAATACTTTGAAAGCGTTCCTACTTTCTTCCATTTTGGCTGTCCACCTGAGCCTCCTAGACTTGATAACCCTAAAAGTGTTTGTTAAACGGCATAAACTATGCAGTTCGTCGTTACGTAGTTTCCGCCATTCCCCATTCCCGTTCCTCTTGGGTCCAAATATTCGTCTCAGAATATTATTCTTAAGCACTTGCAGTCCACGTTCTTTCAGTTTATTAACCAATAATCCTCTATAGAATCTCGACCTGAAGAAATGCAAACTAACTTCTTAAAATAATATATTTAATGATATATCACCAAGTTTTGAAAGTTATTTTTAGTTCATCACAACTAAACATTACTTTCTGTATTTAATTATAAATATGTTCCACCTTTTGCATTATGACAAATTATACTTTTATTATGGTTATTATTTACTTCAATTCACCAATAATTTTGAATATAACCCATGAAATTATTCATCACCTAGAGTAAACAAAGATGGTGGTTCTTGAAATAATTCCAGAAGTGCCTAAAAATATTTATCCTTTCTCATATTCAGTTATCCACCACTCACCCGAACTCCCTTGTGGCTATGTTGTTAATGTAAAAGTAGCCACATGAGTAGCAAAAGACCTGGTTTCGTTTCCTGGTAGGAGCTTATGTGATTCTACATTAACCTGTAGGTCTATATCTCAAATAGCCTTAGAGCTTAATGGGATCCCAAACCACAAATCAATCACGAACAGTTTAACCTGTATATAATAAAGGGCAAATCAAGATGATTGATCCGATTTCAGACATTTATTCTGTGAAATCTAATATAGTCTATATATGTTATTGTGAAACATGTGCTAAGAAAGGTAATCTATCAAAGTTTTCTTCAAACATATCACAAGTATTCCATGTGAGCTAATCCTGTAACACGGCACACACCAAGCTGATAGTGTTTCTCCAGCCAAATGTTTTGTAGCATGATGCAATGGTCAACATCAACAATGACTGCTGTGATGCTGGCATGCATGTCATCCAATGTTTTTGAAAGTGCTGGTACCAATGGCCTTCCCCGTAGGTAGATCTCTGGGATATCTAAATGCCATTGCACACTAATCGCATACTTGTTTATATGATATTCAAGCACACAGAAAGGTATATGTTCTCTAGTCAACGCCATTTTCCGTAACTGCTCGCTGCTAATACTTGGCGGTAGAAAGTGGAAACTAAAACCTGAAGGTTAACCTTTCGAAAACTATTTCTCACAATAACATACGTTTATCAGATTTCATAGAATAAAGTATGAAATCGGTTCCATCATTTTGAATTGCCCTGTATATTATATTGTAAGGTAGGTGCAGGTAAATACGCCATGTTAAGTTTTTTTTTTTTTGTGGAATTAATTTTAATGAAACACAAAGAACAAGACACACATGCTGCAGACACATATACTGCTGATAAACAGTAAAGCAATCAGAAATGCTTGTCTTAAGCATTTAGAAAATCTTTAAAATGAACTATAGACAGTTAATCAATCAATCAAAGTCCATCACTTGGAATGAACGAAAATGATGTTTCGGGAAATAATCCCAGAGGTATGTAAGAATCCCTTCTTTCTTATCTTGAGTTCACTCTAAGAAATAAAACAGCATTTAAACACTTTCAGTACAGATTTTGAGGGGAAAATATATCAGGTGTGTGTTTATAATGTGTGTTTCGCGTGTCCGAAACCGTTCATTTTCCGAAAACAGTATCTAATATGACATTTTTTTTAAATTCTTTTCGGCAAACAGTTCGAATACATAGTGATGACACACACTTTGCACATTTTGTACATACATACATCTGGGACATACTTAGATAAGTACGTATCTACAAGGGGTGTCATCTGTAGGTGTTCAAAGAGTGTCGATAATGTGTACAGTATCCTACTGTGTCTAAAAGTAGTTCCTGTATTTTTGCGGTGTAACAGACCTTAGTGTGTACTATCACTGACAAAAAGTGTCTGGAATGTATCCTAATAGCGGTTGGTAAGAACTGGCCTATGGGTGTTTAAGATGTACCTGCAACAACGACTTATAAATCTGTAAATGTATGAAGTCTCTTAACACTGTATAAAAAATCGTTTCTGAACCCTATATTCGTTGGAGACATAAGAAGTTTAGGTACATTTTGAACATTCTTAGTGACAGTTTCTATTAGGACCACAGTTGGGATAGAATTCTGTACACACTATTTCTTCACGAATAGAATTTCTCAGATCATTTTTGGGAATGTTAAACATTGACAAAGATCCGTTTCTAAAAATTGCAAACAAACTAATATATTTGTTGTAGTGCATATAAGTAACCATTAAACCCTTGAACATTTTCAAATGTAATCACTCAACCAATGTACAAATTTTCTAATCCTTCAGTAATAATTATGAATAATACGAAATACATCGTCTTTTGCAGTTATGGATAATTTATCACAAAACATCTTTTGGTAGTTGCAATCATCAACAGTTAATAGAAATTCGAACAGCCTTAAACTTTCTATATAAGTGAAGTTTGCTAGCTGTACTTACGTACATCCTAAATTCGAAATGGACCAAAATTTTTAAATTCTTCTTTGAGCGCCATCCAGTGAGCGACGCATGAATTATAAGCTAATTTCTCAATGCTCTACTTGTAATAAACTGTACAAGATAAGGTACTTCGTACAGTTTGACAATTGCTGCGTTGACAAATTAACACACAATGAATTGGATATATGTAGCCTAAGAAATTTAGAAATGCCTTATGAATATGTCACTATGTAATTCTCAACACTGTAATTGGGTTTAGCCTGTTGTGTTGACAAGAAAATTAAATAAATAAACACATAATGCTGTCTCATTCACTAGATAGTTCTCAACGTCCAATTTAAAAAATTAGTATGATTTCTTACTTCAGATGTAAGCATCGTTCTTACGATTCATTAAGATAAATCGAGGACTACCACTATTCTTTGACAATTGGAAATGAATGATCTGATATCTCATCTTTGACAAGAAAAATCAGTTCAGAATCTCTCTTGTACCAAATTCCAGACTTTCCTGCGGGATAAAGAATTTCCATCCCCGAATTCTTGTGCTTCACTGCTGTAGTAGATTATATATAATTCTAGCCAACTCTTTTTCCTTGCGTACCGTAAAATGGCGGAACATTGGCAAGTTTTTTTTTTTCAAGATTTTTCAGAAACTATTCAAAATCCGATTTTTTAAAAAATCAACACGACATTTGAACCTCCTCTTGTAACATCTGTAACAACCTTTTTCAAAATTCGAATTTGTACCTGCACAAAAAATATTTTGGGTGTCAATTTTACCCCGTATACGGGTAACTTTGGCAAGTCATTTATAAGACTTGCTTTTAGAAACTTTGTACCCAATAGAGGCTACATTGACACCTAAAAACATTTTTAAAATATTTTTGCTATATTTTTAGTTTATTAAAGCCACTAATTGTAGAATTTATGTATAGGAAAACAGACATCCCTAGATTACAAAAATTGAGTGAACAAATTTACAAAAATTGAGTGTTGAATTATAATAACAGAGTTTGAAGTGCTCAATTAGCGATACCAGTATTGCGTATTGGACATTCGTAATAAGGGTATCTAGCAGTGGCACCCGAAGAAAATTTTCTATATCTCAATGGCTATATTATATCTGGTATTTCTGGTATTTAATATACGTGGTGTGATGTATTACGTATACACTTTTGTGAGTCAGGTGGCGGGCTCCACCCTGTTCCCTCTTCGGGTGCCTATGGTCTTATTACAATTGCCACACATTAAATTTAAATACTTCACACAGTGAAACCAATTCTGGAATGAATAATTACTCCAGAGACATGAACAAGCGTGACATTGGTCTTCACTTGAGAAGTTGTTCGCGACCGCTTCAATGTACTATGTTTGTCTAATTGTTGGTCAATGTTGAAGTAATAGTTGAAAACCAGATTTAAAAAAAAGAGTTAAAATAAAAAGATTGTTTTCTGTAGAACAAATTTACGCCGCTCAATGCCAATGTTACCCCTGGGTGCAAATGTCTCCCATTTTATAAAGTATACTTAACTAAGGTTTCTTATGTAGGGCAAACCTATATAGCAAGTATCACTTCACTCAGTCAATGCACAATAAAAGCTGGTGCGAAATTTCTTGCGCAGACTATCTACTTAAAGTGGAGTGTCTAATTGCATAGTACGTGTACTGTGAGGAAATCGTTGCAAATGTATTCGTACAAAATAAGAGTTGTACAATGTTAATACCAGGTAATTCTCTGGAGCATGCTGAACATTGTCAGTAGCCCATGGAACACGTAACGTCCAATGGGAAGAAGTTGGACGACTGGTATTGGCCAGACGTTGCATGGTTTTAGCTCGACGAGTACGTAAATTCATAAAATTCACGTTTGTAGTTCACCAACAATCCACATGTACTGCTTGAGTTTCCCCTTTCACGTCCGAGTATTGGCGAACGGTGTGCAGTCTCGAAAGATAATTGTCATTGTCGTCATCCGCACAACGAACATTGTCTTCAGTTGTCCAGGCAATCTTTTGTTACTCTAACTGACAAGGTAAAGGAAAGAGCATTGTTCCAATAAGACAGTGCAACATTTCGTGTCGTTCATGTGGCCATAGAGTATTTATTTACCAAATGGCATCAATTTCAAGCCAATGTGTCTACCTCGCTCCACCAGATCGGAGTGCTCTTATGGGGATGTCTGAAGTCAGCAGCTTATAGAACATGCTTTGGAAGAACTTCAGATCAACATTTAAAGAACTGTAAAAAAAAAAAAGAAAAGAAAAGAAAAAACAACAATCCAGAGCGTGTTCAGGAAAATGCTTAGAAAAGGTGCACATGTGTGAAGCAATAAATGGTGGTCATTTTCAATTTCTTTTTATTGCTTCCATGGGTTACGTGAGTTTTGATCACATTGTCCATCCGGGTTCCGTACTATCCGGCCAAGTCCTCCTCCGCAAAAAAAAAAAAAAAAAACGTAATAAAATTAGGAATATTTCCTTGAACTATCTAGTTGTCTTAGAAAAACAGATTTACCAAAGAGAAGCAGTCAACTTTCAAGTATTTTTTTAGAATATTAGAAACTGTAAGTTTGATGGTTTCTTCTTAAAACTTACCGTTTCAGATTTGTATGATAATTTATCACTGAACAGTAAAATAAATTTAAATACTCTTTCAAGAATTAGGCCTATGTTTTAGTTTAATGTTTTCTTTAAGATCCATAATACTTGTTTATTTTAAAATTGAATGTATGTATAGTGTACATGATATTATGTTTATTACAATTAAGTTAAACAAAGAAGATTTATCTTAAAATGTTGTTGTCTTGGACTTTCTATTTATTTATTTATTTATTTTTGTAATATATAGATTCTATTAAAACACACAGTAAAGTACATAACAAACATTTATAAAAAATGAAGCTTAGAAAAAATTAAAAAGAGCAGATTTTGGTGGAGTGTTATATTATATGAATCTGAGACATGAACTAGGAGAAGAGGAAAACGGAGAATGAAAGACTGAAGAGTGGTGCTTTAGAAGAATGATGCAAATTGGATGGACGTACAAGGTAGCAAATGAGGGAGTCTTACAAATGGAATGATTAAAAAGGAGTGTATTGAAGAATATTTCGAAAAGATGAGATAGGATGATTGGATAAAGAGGAATTTCGTAAGTAGCTGTGGAAGGAATTACAGAAAGAAAAATTCTTAGAGAAAATTGACGATTGAAATATATGGAGCAAATAATACAAGATACAGGAAAGAAAAGCTACAAAGAAATTAACAGTCTCGCAGAGAATAGGGAAAGCTGGTAAGCTACGTCAAACCAATAGAGAGACAGCTGACTTGAGAGGAATGATTATCCTATTAGAAAAGATTTAACAACAACAACAAAAGATAAACCAGGTGGACACTCAGTCGGGAAAGCGTAAAATCTTTCTCAGACCAGCTAGTCCTGAGTAATGTTTTGTCTGGGTTTTCCTCATTTACATGCCGGATGAATGCCGGGATGATATTTAACATAATGGTTCTAACATGACGCCGTTCATTCCTTTTCTTTCCTTCTTTCTCCAATTCTCCTGATAGTGTGAACGCCAAGGGAAGTCATACGTGACTGTCTTAAAAGGCCATATTATATGCCGAATGCCTAGAAATTCGGTCGCAGTCACGGGGAGGGGTCCACCTGGTCAGGACACCCCGTAAAATCTTCCTATCTTAACATACATTTGTGTACTTTTTCAATAGAACTATACTTTTTTTTTATTATTATTAACAGGGAAATGTTTGATGTAAGATGAAAACTTGCTCATACACTTCATCTGTACTCTTTCTCTTATAAAAATAATTTAGTTCTATCATTTTTTCTGAAAATATATATGGAAGTATTTTACAAGTACTTATTGTTCTTTTGGGTGCAGAATAATACAAGTTCAATACTACATAGTATTGGACCTCCCCCCTTAAACCTTTTGCCCCTCCCAACTAAAATTTCTGGACGCGTGCCTGTCCACAAATATAATTCCTAACATAAAGGATAATGTCGAGACTATATAATTAGTTTTAGAGTCATCAAGGATAAACATGTACATAGTTATAACATGATATTGACAATCAGGAAACACATTGCCAGTAGTTTTCCATGTACACCTCAAGTATTTATTACAGTAATAGATATTTCGATTTTATTAATTAAAAAAACTGTGCGAGTAACACATTTGAACCACATGCCGAGAGGTTCTTTGTGGCTCAATTGTTATTAGTCTGTCGTTTCATATAGAGGACCCGAGCTTGATCCAGGTCGAGTGTGCCTGTAGTTTATATCTTACTTTATGCTTAAAAAAAAAAAAAAAAAAATCAAAGATACAAGGCCTTGTATAGTTTTTATGGTGAAAGACACCTTAAAAGCTATGCAAACAAACATTCACTTACAAGTGTCCTTTATAATGAAAACATGGTGAAAACACAATCATTCTCTTTATAATTACAGTAGACTTTATCTTCACCATTCGCTTAACCTTGCCATCCATCCGCTTAACCTTGCTTCTTCCAATAAATAAGCAATTTCCGTTATTAGCCGTGCTCAGTGCTCCACAATAATAATAAAAATATACGCAGAATAAAATAACTCTGTGCTTCATTCAGTATTCTAGGAAATTTTCTATTCTGTGATCTTCAATCAGTACATATTCACCACAAAAATAACCCTGTAGTTGGTGCATAATAATCTATTCGGCTTTATTCGATTGGCAATTTTTTGTACAACTTAGTGTTACTGATGTAGCTTGTGATCTAAACTATTGATTTCGGTAAGTTAAATTTATTTTATTACAATGCTGTAAGCCTTTTCAAAAATCATTATAAAGTTGCTACACAATCTACGGGCTATGAAATGGTTATTTTCGTTTTTAACCGATTTTCTTCTATATTTGCCTAGGGCCCAGCTGCGTGGTGATTTGTTAACAGGAAGTCTCAAATGTATTTTAGTTTCCAAGTCATAGCAATTAACTCAAGAATTGTAATAGCAGATGATTGCTTATGACATAATATTTAATAAATTCAATAATATTTTAGATAATATGACATAATAAATTTAAATGACATAGTATATTTATTATTTACTCTCATATACCTTTTAGAATTTCAATTTTATCTTTAAGTATGATTTTTATTTACATTATAAACTATGTAATTAGCAGGTTTCTGATAGTCGTACATAAATAATAATAATAATAATAATAATAATAATAATAATAATAATAGAATCGCGATGGTTCAATTATAGCGCGCTCTCCCCTGACTCTTGATGTTCCTGTTTCGATCCCAGCTCCCGCCAAGTGGACTTTGTAGTGGTCAAATATTGCGTGCGAAAATGAAATGAAAATGAAATCTTTTAGCTTAACGTCCCACAATAATGTCCTATTTAGGCTGAGAGAGATGATGATTAAAGCAAGCAAATGCTGTTGGAAAAAGTGATGGAGTGAGAATGAGGGAGGAAACGGGAATACTACGCACAAACACAGTGTTGTCCACTACAAAATTACTTGGCCGGGAATCGAAACAGGAACTTCACGCATCAGAGGTAAGCGCTCTGCATTTTTTTTAAACTTAACTGATTTACCGAAAGTTCTTCATTAACTTGAACACCTAATTACTACGTTCCACTTCATTAAACCCCGTTTTTATTTAATTTAACTCGGTCTTCCAATAACTAATACGACGGGGATACGAACGCACAAACATCGACGACAGTTAAAATTTCAAAGGCCCTCCCACCGGGAATCGAACCCGGGATCCATTACACCAAAGGCGCACGTACTAGCCAGTACAGCAGAGGAGAGGGCAACACCGAGCTACCGCGGCCCCTACCGAGTACATGGATTTTCTCGGAGTTCTCCCGTTTCTTCCCGCTTTCGTCATTACACCACTATAATCAAAATCCATTTCAGCATCACCGTCTTTTGAGCTCCAAATAAAACAATATTAATAATAATAATAATAACACACAGAGCAGAAGGAGTTTAGAAGAAACCATTTTTTTTGTGCTTAGACCTATTCTAAAAGTGTGCCGTCGTCCCATATTCGTTTATTGGCATTCAACCTGTATGGCATGAAATGCGAAGAGGAAAAAAGACAAATATAATAGCTTGTTAACCGAAATGAAATGATCAGAAAAACTAGTGTGGGGTGTAATTTTATGTCATTTCAGGACAATAAAATTCGTTAATAGCATTGATGAAATCCATCCTAAAATTGACTTCTATTATACAGAAAGGAATTAAAAAAAAAAAAAAAAAAAACTCGATAGAAAGAAAGTATCGTACGTACATTATAGGAAACTGTATATATAAAAAAGTGAATCGAACTTTACGAGACGAAATTCTTCATCAATAATTGGGACATAATTAAAAGTATTTGTTTTGTGATCAGAAGAAAAGAGGCAATGTCCATAAGCTCCATCAATAGTTTCTCTCTCTATATATGTATAGCCAACGTGTATTTCGTTTTTCGTATTCTTATATTACTCTTCTACTGCTTTCTAAAAAAAGAAAACTGAATGCATTATATTCTTTGCTCCCCCTAGCGTGGTCGTTAAACATGTAGGAAAAGAAGGAGTGTGAGAGAATGAGAGAAAACACACAGGGTTGGAGGAACGACTTCAGGAAATGAGGTGGATGCAGCATTTCATGCTTCCCCCCTAGAAAACTTCTTTTTTAACGTCTCTCTCCCACACTCACACCCTTAACCATTCCTCTCACCCCTCTTCATCTTTTTTAGCTCAGTGATGCGGACAGTGCTTGTGGCTGTACCCGCATCTCATAGATCGAACTCGGGCCCCTAGCTTGCAGAGACTTTCTCGATAGTCACGCCCTAACTCTTTCCATCCTGAGCGGTGATTGGACGAGCCTTTTTTTTTTTTTACCCAGAGATCCTTTCCACTTCTCCTCTTTCTTCACCGATGTTCTGACGGCGGAAATACGGCAAGGCCCCCCCTCCTCTCTAATATCATGAAAAATGGACGGGACTCTCATTCCTAACCGTCTCCTAGTGGTCTCGTTATGGTAGAAGGGGGCGCAGAGTAAAGCTACGTTTGAAACTTTTTATCTCAGAGTAACTACAGTCATATAACACCTATCAATGTCATTTTCCTTCTCTTCTTTTATTATTTTTTTCTCTTCTGGGTTAACTCAAACACATATACAAAAAAACAAGAGAAAAGGGAATTTCTATTTACGAAGTACATACACCTGTATACGTTTAGGTCCCACTACAACTACTATTACCATACACACAGATAATCACAGGTGCAAAGAATTTAGAGGGAGCATAACTTTGAAAATGTGCCGCACACAAAGGGACGACTTCGTTAAGATATACCTTTTGTAGAACAGGAATATCTTTTTTTTGGTAGCCCTTCTTTACAACTAACCAAAGTGATAACTTGTTTCTGTCATTTCAATTTTTTCTTTATTATAATATTTTTTTATTATTATTATTTAAACTTACTTAACTCGAGGTGGAATTTGTTTTTGATATTCCTGTTTCTTTTTTATAATAAAAGAAAGGGTGAGGGAAAAAACATGGATTATATTTCTCCAAAGTTTTTTTACCTTGTTTAAGATGCTTTCAGGTTTATGCGTTGTTACATTAAAAATACTCTCTTTTACAATAGATATATATGGATACATTCAATAAACCGTAAAATAAGAATCTACAATTTAATGAAAATTGTCTTCTTTCTCAAACCGTATTGCGTTTCTTGTAGTTTCGGTTGGAGTGTTTTACGTTTTCATACAACACCAATAGGTTAGGAGAGACAGTAGTACTGCTAAACCTGTGCTTCGAAACTAGGCTAATGATTTAATTCATGTGCAGTTACACAGGCTATCATGTAAGATCAATCCTCACAATATTGGCCGTCTCCCTCACCGGCCTATCTTGCCTGCAAAAGAGCCTGAATTAAGGCTGATTCACACATAGAGTGCTGTGTCCATGCCATTCCCCTGCCATGCTCCGTCCTTGGTTTCATTAACTTTCGTTGAAGGAAATATGTGTGTATTTATTGCTATTAGCGGTTAGCATTTAAATCATACATAATTCTTTAGATTGTACTCACTTCAGAAAGTCCATAAGAAGTGCAACTATATGATATATATATATATATATATCATCATCATCATAGGTATTCTGTCATTATTGGCAGACCACTTTCTGCAACTGAGAATCTTCTATGCTCTACGGACTTTCGCTAACCTCTTCGTCTTCACGTACAATTTCTCTGTATTAATTGTAGTCTCCTTCGCTCCCTCCCTCTCTTTCCTGTCACCATACTCTCTATCATGTTTCTAGTGATACAGTTCCTTCTTTTCTTTAACCAATGTAGCAACTAGTTTCTTTTCCTTTCCTCAATAATATCATCTAACATTCTTCTTTTCTCTCACCAAAGTTAAATGTAAAATATACAGATTTTCATGCAAATATCCAAGACATTATACAATATACACAATTTTCTTTTCAGATTTGCTCGTTTTGCTCAATACAACTTTGAATAATTTTTGCCATCTTGCTCTTTTCTGCTTCTCTGTTTTTCTTTCTTTTCCTTTTTACTTTTTTTCTGTATACTTACAATAAACTTACAATGAAAATAAGAGTTTCCTTTCGAATGAGTAAAATGTTGCAGATGTTGTATTGACCAGGAAAAGACTTCAAATTCAGAAAGTTTACATCGATACAATCCTTCCACAGCAAATTATTGTTTTACAATCCCAAAAGTAATTTTATTTCCGATTACTCGCTTCTGTCTGTCAGAACTCTTTTGAACTAGTCCCGTTATCGTTAATTGTCTGGAGTTGTTGACACGAGTCCTCCTTAGTAAAAGTAAGTGTTAGTCAACTATGATATTCATGTACCTTTGGTCTTTCTTTGGAACTTACCTGGAGCACACAGAACGGCAATGAATTGGAACGGTGCATGGAAGACGACACAGAGCACAATTCTGTGGCCTTTACAAGATAAAAACTTTAGTGCCTGATTTACTTTGTTCATCATTTGATTCACTTGCGATAGTCCATGATTGAGTTCTGTGAAATCCTACGAAAAATAGTTATGTGCCTAAGATAGCAGCTAAACTAGAAGTAAACTAACAAAAACATCTTAGTGAACTTCTAAAACTGAAGTGGAATGTACTATTGAACTTGGATAATTCCAGAGGCGGAACCAGGGGGGCGATCAGGGCGATCTCCCCCCCCCCCAGAAGAGGAAACTTTCTTATTTTATATATAAATAAAACCCATCTCAGAGTTTGGAGCTCTTAAAAGTAGACCTAAGTAGCAGTATTACAACCCACCGCCCCCCTCCCAGAAGTCCGTCCTGGAAAATCCTGTATACTGTCATATCCTACTCACATGAAAGTGAGCAATAATACATTTAAAGAACATATTTCTGCTACTATTGACACATTGACATCCAATGATATATGTAGCTATAATTATCACTTATACCCAGGGTAAAATTTACCTATGAAAAGCTTAAGAATATTCTTAAAAGCAAGACTTGCAACAGGCCGGTAGCCAGCCCAAAAATGTAGGGGGGGGGCTGAAGTTAGGGGGGGCCGATCCAACCATTTATAGTTTATCACCATATTATAGTGCATTTACAAGCCTACCGTGAAAATTTTAGGGGGGCCCTCCCCCCCTAGACCCCCCCTGGATACGGGCCCCTGACTTGCAAGACTATCACAAGACCAAATTTGGAAACGCAAGACCAAGACTAAAGGTTCCAGTGCAAGACCTAATGGGTTTTAGTGTCGGTCTTGTATTTGCTCATCATTTCACTAAATGTATCTCTCCAGTACAGCATGACCCTGTGAAGTTTCTACAGTTTCAACGATGTTATCAAACCGAATACTATTACATTTAATATAGAGACTTGCAAGACAAGAAAATGCTATGGTTTGTATTATACGACTTTCTATTCCAATCAGTTGCATTGTATTGTTCGTTTGCACTTGTTTGTTAGGCTTTAATATAAGCTGAGCAAGCCTTCTTAACATATTGAGTACTACTGTATTTCATATCGATTTGCAATTTATTCATTAACTTACTATCATGGGATTCTTGAATTGCTTTTGGTAGATTTCTTAATTTCACTGCCACAAATGTTCAAGAATGGTTCTATTCAGTATGGTAAAAGGTAAAACACAGCCTCCGAGCTGTCTCACTTGCATGTGAACTCACCAATTTGATCCAATAGATTATTACACTAATCGCATGATAAAATGAAATGGAAGTTATAGTTTAACGTCCAACGGATTATGCACCGAGGCAAAGTAAGATGGTGACGATGAGCATGAATGAAATGGTTAAACGAAGGTTGGTGGAAACAGAAAAAACCTAGAAAATACACGGTAATTGTCCATCACAAAGTCAAGTTTCCACGAGCTGGGATCACACACCAGACGGAGGCACTCCGTCCTACACACCAGACGGAGGCGCTCTATTACTTAACCTTCACGGTCCCGTAACGACATTAAGTATACATCAATGGGAAATAATAATAATCCAACATGCACCTCACACTGAAAAGTGTTGCTAACAGTATCAAATCTAGACAAATTAATGGATCCTTCATGTAGTGTTGTTATACTCTCGCTTGTTTATTTACAAGAATCGAGCGAGGAACTGAAGGTTTTGCTTCACTACCAACAGACTGGGATTATGTTTTATTTGCTTCAGGTATGGTCATGGCAATTCAATCTCCTGCCAGCGCACGAAATACTGAGAAATAAAATTGTTTTAGCATTCTGAAAACTTTTTTTTTTTTTTTTTAAAAAAAAAAAAGAAAGACTTAGCTATGAATGGTTTGTCCATACACTATCTATAAGTCTACGCACATTTATTATTCCCACAAAGAATAAAAGGTATTCTAATTCAACGTTTAAGAGTAAGCATTATATATATATATATATATATATATATATATATATATATATATATATATATATATATATATATATATTCCATATGCCAATGTGAAGTATTACGAAGATTTTATAGTTCAACATTTGAAACATACGAATCTTATAATTTACTTCGCTGATGAAACATATTTTCAATATAAAGTCTTAGCCATATTTTAACATTGAGTACTTTAACAATTTATGATAATTTGAAATCCCTAACCCCAATCACTTCTTAAAATTGTAATGTATTTAAAGTCCATCTTAGTAGGCATTCTATACAGACTACTTACAGTGTAAGTATAAATTTACGTTGTTAGTCAAGTAATTGGGAAGAAGCCAATTTTTTTACAATAAAATTTCTAATAATTTTACTTCCAAGTAAGGATAGTAGTAATAATAATAATAATAATAATAATAATAATAATAATAATAATAATAATAATAATAATAATAATAATAATAATAGAATTTGACAGTCCACCTTGATCTAGTAATTATTGTGTCATTATTCATGCCTTATTTAAACTGTTTTCAATTTAAATTTTTATATTACTTGCAATATTTAACTGAAGCCAGGATTAGGCACATAGGTTGTCTTTGGAATGTCATATTCTTTAAGGATGGCTGAATTTCTTGTAGATTCAAGTAGAGGGTTGTTAGATTTACAGTTCTTCTAGTTCACTATGAAATATTGGAAAAGTACATTGTAGAACAAGACAATGGTTTTTTGTTTTAGAATATTACTATTTTTATTAGTGATGGTGTGGTAGTACAGTGATAGAGTATGACCTATGATTTGATTTCCCTGTAGGGTATGCTATTTGCAATGCAATAAACAGTATATGCATTTTTTTAACGAGGTTGGGCTGTAAGCTCTTGCAATTTTGTTATAAATAAAGGATATAATTATTTTATAAACTACTTAGTGAACCTTTGCTAATATAAGGCTATTAGTTTTTACAACCTTTTGTTAACCTTATTTAAGAATTGTAAAATGCAATAAGAAAGAAAACATATTCGTATAATGATGATGATTCTTTATTTAAATAAGCTACACATATAACAAAAGGGAATCTGTTGGTCACTACTGCTTATCTGCTAAACCAGGGTCAAACTCTGTGTGTTATAAAAGTTAGTTTAACAGAGTTTAATTAAATAATATAGATTTTGTTTGACCTACAAAGAAAATCATTATATTAGCAAGGTGATTTGAAATAATACGCCAGGCATATGACAAGCCTTGGGCTATATCGCTTAGAACTGCTTTAATAGTGAATTTATTATTTATGCATTGAATTTTATTATTGGCTACTTACATGTTGTGGCCTCGTCTTGGAAGTCAGCTTCTGGTTTTCTATTTATACCACACGATAATGAGTTTAATTACGCACTAATTATAGGCACTATAGATCATTGGATGCATCACTTCTTCTTCTTCCAAGCCTAGAGCAGCGATCAGATTGCAAGCCCACAACAAACCTTTTTGTGTGGCTACGGAGTCGGGATCGAACTTTGGACCTCTAAGGATAGTATCAGTGGTAGCAAACCTTTTTGCGTGGCTTATGGAGCTGGATAGAACTGGATTAAACTCAGGGCCTCTCTCTTCCGAAATCCAGTCAATCTGTTAATCAACAATTTGTCGGCGAACGTACAGCATCTTGGCCTACCATTCGAGAACGATCCCCGTGACCTCAAAGCCCGAAGTTTAAATCACGAGCTGTTCTTGGTTTTTCAAATCACGAGCTACTTTCTGTAACTAAATTTTACTTAGGAAGATAATTTTTAACTTGTGTTCCATATCTTAATGCAGCCATGGAAACTTTTCCAACGGTTTATTGTTGACTTGTAGGAAAATACAAGTTTATTTTGCTTAATATTAGAATTAATGTTGTTTTTTTTTCATTCTTCCAGTGTATATTGTCCTGATCCTAGGTGATCATAATTGTTTTGCGTCAATTTTCAAATCACTTTATAAAATTTTGAAATCTTTTTAAAAACTCAGCTATAAGGTTTAAGAATAAATGTTACGGCTACGACTCAAAAATGGGGAGCATTTTTTTCTTTCTTAGTGGGGACCTTGCGTATCGTTTGTATTTTTTTTCTCGGGACACTGGAAGACTTTCTGAAAAAAAGGGGGGACAATCCAGTTAAAAACGGGACGTATGGTCATCCTAGCCTAGAGACTAGGCCGTATGCAGACTAAATTTTAAAACTTTTCTCTGATAAGATTCTGCAGAGGATTGTTTGGATTTTTTCCTATTTTAAAAAAATAAGGACAATTTACTTGAGTGTGAATAACGAAATTAGTAATTTTCTCAAAAACGACCCTAACGATCTTGTTCATACTTCATAAATAAATATTTATTTAAGAACCCTATAGTACGAAATAAATAATTTATCTGAAAAAAATCAAAGTTTTCAATATATTTTAAATGGCTCTGTTAATTTTTTTTCATAGATATTTTATAACAACCCTGCAATATGAATGTTATTTTTCTTGACAAACGTCAGAATTCGTAATTTACAGATTAAAAACGATATACTTATGTTTCTAAAGTGTTAGATCGAGTTTCCCCTCTATATCAACATCTTCTCTAAAGCTACTGCACTGGAAAACGAAAAGAAATCGCTATTTACTCAAAAAGTCTGTAACTATTATCTTGCAAATAAATATTTCGTCAACAGCCTCATAAAATGGGATAAGTTCTTCTTCTCACAGAATTTTAGAAAAGTTAGTTTACTAGTGTAGCTGAGTTCTGAAGATTTTCTCTAGAATGGCCCTCTATTTTCTTGATAGTTTGTAAATAATAATAATATTGAACTCTAGAATATGGCCAAATCCATTTTGCTCTAAATAACCTAGGAAGTACGAAGGGTGTTGGGAGAGTTATGTCTAATTACTTGTATTTTCTTTTTTTAAGTGAATGAAAACAACCTGGTCATAAAGAACAAGCATATTCAAGAAGGTAGACTAAATTTCAATGGAAAATGTCAAGTGACCGGGTCACCAGAGTCTCCACAAGTGCACAAGTTAAGTAAAACTCAGAAAACACTAATTTAGAACAGAGACATGTGATTCGTTATTTCTTTCGTAAGGGCGTCAGTGTTAATGAAATTCATCAAAACTTGGTGGAAGTGTATGGTGATGATGTACTGTCACATCTACAGTTAATAAGATGCATAAGCTCATTTAAGTGTGGTAAAACAAACATCGAAGATGACCCTAGGAGTGGTCGACCCAAAACAGCAACTTCACCTGAAGTCGTGGAAATTGTGCGGAAATTGATAATGTCGCATCGACTATAAAGATCAGAGAAATAGCGGGGAAAGTAAGGATTGATATTTATAGTGTTTGGGATATTCTACACCAACACCTTCGGCTCACCGTCTGTTCCAGATGGGTTCCTCATAATTTGAACGTTTATCACAGGCAAACTCGGATACAAATGTGTCAGGAAAATTTGGATTTTATGGAAGGAGATAACTACTTCTACCAGCATATAGTGAAGGGGATGAAACATGGACTCACTGGTATGACCCAGAATCTAAACAAGAGTCCATGTAGTGGAAACATCAGGGATCACCAACTTAAAAAAAAAAGAAAAGAAAAGAAAATCAGGGCAGAGAAATCGGGTATAATTATTGTAGTTAACAAAACTGAACACAATAAGACATACACATTTTCTTACCTTAGTGTTTTGATATGAAATTCTTAATTTCAAAAAATTCAAAATATACTCTGCTTTAGAGAGGTATGTATTTAGGGAGAGGTCCAAATTCAATAGAACAAATTATATTAAAAATTTTTAATATCACCAATAAAATTAGATTAAATTTTCATAAAACGTCTGGATTTTTGGAAAATCTATTCCCTGTATACCTCTGGCTTTAGACATTGATATTCATTCATTTCATTTCATTTCAGTCCTTCTCGAGATTCCTTTCTCAAAGGCGTAGACCTTTAATCTAAATCGTTTCTGTCCTGTAATTAAAGCTTACACAGTAAAGAAGGAAATATAAACGTTTCTTAGCAGCTATGACTGAATAATAGACGAAAACTGACTCTGTGCTTGCCTGCTTGACGTTAATAGATATCGCAACCTATGCTATCAAGGGTTAAATTGTATAGGCAATTTGTCATTTTAAAACTACTAATAATAAGTATTTATGTACTCCATAAAATAAAAAATATTTTAAATACTAAGTCTAGTTTTTATTAATTTGTTATTGACGGTTAAAAACAAAGCAATCACAAGTTTACTTTTACGCTATTAGAAATTTTTAGTAAGATTTATAAAACTATAGAAAAATTGTGTTTAAACAAGGGTTCTCGTTCCCCCATGGATTCTGACGGACTTTGGCTAAATTCTCCGTAAGACATGTCCCCACCTAAAAGAGTAGAATTTTTAAATTCACACAATGGTTTTAATCTCCAATAGACGATCTCTCCTCCTGGGTAATCTCCAACAAAACTTGTTTTCGCCTTTGTAACTGTCTATACAAAATTTTAGTTTGTAAGATTTTAGTTGTTATAATCGTCGTTTGGCTCCAATTCGTATATACATTTACAGAATCGAGACGAGACGAGTAATGATTTTTCTAAAATGGAGACTAGACGAAACTTCTACAAAATTTACGAGCCGAGACGAAAAACACTTATTTCTCGTTTTGTCTTATCTTGTAGGCAACACTAATACCCAGTCATCTCCGAAAAGTTCAATGAAATTTCAAGAAAAGTGAATGATTTTTTTAAAATATATACACATGAATGTATTCATAAATTCGAAGAATTTTATTACAAGAACTAAGTGTAAACTCGCAAACATTAATTGAATTATATTTGATATTAAAGTTTAAGAGTTGTTTATGGATTTTGGACAATACGTCTCATGAATCATAGTGTTTACTGTCATCTTGATAATTTCATAATAAAAGGCCATAATAATTTAGCATTACTCTCACCTTACTAGCTGGCATGGTTATGAGACTGTCCATGTTGGCTACGATTGCTATATTTCTTAGCGCCATAACAGTTAACTTCTTTTTTGTCGAATTTCTCGAACATGAAAATATATTATCAAGCATTTACGTAACTTCTGTTCACTTCACATTGATTCGTATATATTTAGGGATTCCAGATTTCCAGACTGAAAAACCGGAAAACCTTATGAATATTTACTAAAAACCTGGAACGTTCTATACAAAAATTTACAGCATATTCATAGTTGTGCACCTGCTTTTCGCTGAAATAGCAAAATTAATCAAACAAGAATTTTAGGAATGATCCATAAAAAATGCATGAACAGATTGAGATCTTGGCCAATAATTTTAGTTTTTGGATCAGGGACCACAAATTTTTTGAACGGCCCCTGAATCGAGTTTTCGTATTTTCTACGGAATAATCACATCATACTATGTTAAGTATTAGTTTGGGTTTGGGTACACTACATGCAGTTGTCCAGATATAAGGCCTACAGGGAAATTTTTTATTGAAATATGTTGGATCTTTTGATCCAATAATAAGTCAACACCCACCACAAGTGAGTGACAGAGGTTAGATTATTCTTATTAGGTAAGTATCGATGACTTCTAAAAGTGGTATTTTTTTCTTGCTTGAAATATTCATATTTATTTATTTATTTATTTATTTATGGGTACATATAGATTTTAGTTGTTATAATTGTTGTTTGGCCCTAATTTCTATATATTTAATACATTTACAGAATCGAGACGAGAGTGACCTAGTCAGCTTATATATAATTAGAGCATGCATGAATTCACTTACAAAATTACAAATACACATTTATAGATATGGCCATTTTAATTAATGAGTCATCAGTAAGATTGCACAATAGTTCTTAGAGAACGATCGTTTTATAGTAAATATGTCAAGTTCAGGATGACTTTCAGCATAGGAGTTAAAAATATAACATATTCTCGTAATAGGTGGCATGTATAGCGTATTTGTTCTAGCTGTAGGTAAATGAAAAGTAATATTTCTAGAACGTATGCGTTGACCTGGAACATGTAATTCTATCTGCGATAGTAAATAGTCAGAGTCTATATTATTTTGCAATAATTTCATTAAGAAAATCAAGAGTTGAGTGATACTTCTTTCTTTCTAGGGATGAGATAGCTATCATGTTTACGAAGAAGGTTGTATATTTTTCTAATTTTGGATATAGTCCGGTTTCCTTATGTTAAGTACCTCAAAAAATGAGATTGAATCGCTTTAAGACGTGCTTTGTTTTTCTGACTGTTGGGATGCCATATGATTGAAGAGTACTCAAGTTTGGATCTAACGTAACTATTGAACAGTGTTTTAAGAACATTAGTATTTGAAAAGCCAAAGCCAAGTCTGATTACGAAGCCGAGGTTTCTGTAGGCTTCATTAACAATGCGAGTGTTATGCTTATTGAAGGAAAAGTTGGAACTAATAGTGATCCCTAAGTCAGTTACAGTGTCAACTCTTTGTACGAGAGTGTTGTTTATACTGTAATTAAATTTTAGATTATCAATTTTCTTTGTAAATGTAATAACATTACATTGTTTTATGTTAAGATTAAGTTTGTTCTTTATACATCAAGTATGTAGTGCGCTTAGATCTTCTTGTAATGCGAGAGCATCGGAGTGCTGGGAAATTCTTCGATAGAGTTTTACATCATCAGAAAATAATAATTTAGTACAATGTGGTAGCACATTTGGAAGATCATTTATAAAAATTAAGAATAATAATGGACCAAGGTTTTTAAGTATTGCACGAATGGTATTAACATATGTTTTGGAGAATAGCCTTAATTTGAAGATATGAATTATTATTATTATTATTATTATTATTATTATTATTATTATTATTATTATTATTATTATTATTATTATTATTATTATTATTATTATTTAAGAGGAGAGGCAGATTATGTTTATCCAGGACGTTTGAAAGCCCTATAAATATATTATCTCTCCAGATATATTTTTTTTAAAATCTTATCGTTGAAAATTTCTAGGGAATTTACTAGGTATTTGAATCTGCGTAGGAATGTGTTAACTAATTTTTTCTCAGCTCTCCTAAACTTTAAAAGACTAACTTACCGCCTTAATCTATGTTCTTGAACACTCCTGTATGTATACGCTTTTCTTTTTTCAACGATAGTATAATTTTTATAATGCATTTATTGGAAATTTAAAATCGGAAATATGATGATGCTGTATTGTTTAAATAGAAATATGTATTGTGAATCATTTTAAAATTCTACTAATTTACTTTTTATATTTATTTTCATAGATGGGAGTAACATCTGTCAAATTACTAATCACTAACAAGTTCCATAAACCGAGAACCTGATGAACATTAAACAAGAATTTCATCTATAGATTCAAAAGACAGGATGTGTTGTCATGAGTGGGTGACCAAAACCATCTTAAGAATGCCTAAAGTCCCTACTTCGTTCAAAGCACGTAAAAAGATGATTATAGCTTACATATTTCATCAGACACATGCATTAAGGTTAGCCTTAATCAGATATTCCTTATAATACAAAAGAATTTTAGTAAGAGCATGTGCAAAAAAGATGAACCTGCTGCAGTAATTATAGACAAATGTATATTTTGTATATTCATCGTCCGTCATTGTGAAGGCCTACAAAGGTTTGTGTTGGGAAATAAGGGCCATCATTAGAGAAAGGTAGGGGACAATTGCCCTCTCCTGATTTGAGTAATTTTAATCAACTGTATACTAATAACTTGTATATTAATATTAATAAAAGGTGAAACTCTTATGTCGGTTGAGAACCTTGTTCCTGCCCAAGTAAAAACTGAAATAATGCTGGTGTCACTGACACTTCTAGAAAGTAAAAACTGGGGGACCAGCCAGACCCTAAGCTATGATAGGTACGGTATATCATGAGTTTAACATATACTTTCAAAAATATATAAATAATAGCTTTACTCTAAAACTATGAGTCCCACAGCTCTGGACTAGAACCGCCACTGGATGTGTTGATAATATAAAGAACGAAATTAACATTAATTTTATTCTAAGTAAGTAAAATATATGATTCGATTAAATACATTCAAATATCAGAAACTTTTACTAAAATATGTACAACTCTTCTTCCTGGTTTGACGCCGGTGGGTATAGTAGAGTGTTCTGAGCACAGCCGTAACAATTGGCAGCGCAAGAGGTGAAAATAACTTCAGAAGATTTTCTCCAGGAGAGGAATTCCAATATATTACGAAAATACTTAGAAACTACATTAAGCGCGATAGCATATAAACTTACGATCCCGAGGGAAATTTCGTGGCTTCGAGGAGATGAATTTCCCTCGGACCCACCCTTGAAACCATCATTTGATGTAATACATAGGCGCCTCTAGACTAAGGTTTCCCGCATCTGCATTTTGAAACTCATATTACTTATTATTGAGTGCTTAAAATTATCCTGTTGTTCATTATGTGTACTTGAGAGACGTGCACCCAGAATTTTTGTTGAGTGGAGTGTAAGGTTTGGATTCCTACAAGACACTACATCTCTGGGGTATTGAACGGGTATTTTCTGCACCCGAAAAGAGTACTTCCACCTATATTTTCAGGAAAAAATATAGACTTTATTGTGTTTTTTTTTGGTAAAAAGAGAAAGAGTACAGACGAAGTGTAAGGTTAAATCTTCATGCTATATCAATCAGTTCTCTCTTAGCTTAATAGTTGTATGTTAAGAAAGTTTACAAATGGATGTTGAATTTGGAAGTGTTTTAGGGGGAACAGACCCGGTAGACTCCCATAAGTGTATGCATCAGATATGTGAATTTTGTAAATTATAAAATTCCAGATTAGTAGCAGATTAGTGTTGACCAATTCCCATGTTGTTCCCAAGCCCTTTATTTTCGTATATTATATTTTACATTCCAATAATAATGCTAAATTGTTAACCGCATTATTTGTCGCATACAATTCACAAAAAAGTTGGTCATATATACAACATAAAGAAACCAGGTGCACTATATTTTACTATATTTGTTAATAATATATATGTTTTTTTAAACATTGGATTACTTTTTCTGAATCTGCATTGCACGTAAGTCTATCATTATATTATGATGTGGAGTCTTTACTTAGAAGCAGGTTTCATTACGAATTGCGAATTTTTTTATGGATTTTTTTTCAAGAAGTATTTCCCTGGGATCATGCCATAATTGCAGATCCTGAGAGTCTCCTATAAGGTCCTCTCGTTTGTGTATAGCTAGTACTTCAGAAATAGTTTTCATGCATTCTTACTAATAGTTTTGTTGTACAGTATGCAAAAATTGAATAAAGAACATTAGAAACATGTTAAATTATCTCTCTCTCAAGAAGATCGCCATCACTTTCACTATTTCTCTTCCAAATCGAGGCGTATGACATCGTCCAATGAACTTTTTCTTGTCATTTTTGTTATAAAACAGCATACAAAATGTACGTAGCTTCGAGACAAGAATCACAAAAGAACAGTAAAGAGTATTTATGCATCATCTAGCTACAAAATTAGGATCTATGAAATCCAGAAAATAATTAAAGATTTCTAACTTCTTACAAGTATAAAAGAAAAACAAATTCTATATATAGGGCCTATATATACGTACCAATTTTATATATATTTGCCACAATTTCTTTCATCTCAAATATCAATAAACTATATATTTATACGTGCTCCACAGTCTATAGAAGTTCCAGTGTTCCATATATATATATATATATATATATATATATATATATATATTGGATATTAGCACTCAAAGATTTAAAGGGCTCCAATTGGCATTTTGCCGAAGTAGGGCTCAGATTAGGCCCACAAACAGTCTCAAAAGTTTGGGGAGCCATAAATATGTTTGGCGGGCACAAGTCATTAGAAATTTTATACTGCTCCGCATCAATATTTACTGAGATTTTATACGCGTGAGATTCATAATTGTAGATCTTCGTGCAAGCTAATTACTATAATAATAATAATAATAATAATAATAATAATAATAATAATAATAATAATAATAATAATAATAATAATAATATAGTAATGATAATAATAATAATAATAATAATAATAATAATAATAATAATAATAATAATAATAATAATAATAATAATAATGGATATTTCAAGAAACGTTTATTAACTCATACAAAAACTGACACTTTTGTTATATGTAGATTCCTGCGAAGATTCCTATAATAAAATTCTACTTATTGAAGTGTCTCGTAAGTAATTAAGGATTTTAGTAGCGTAATGGAACTATTAATTTTCTTTACCAATCTTTATTTTTCCGCAGTTTCTTTTATCTAGAATATCAATAGACTGTTTTATATCTTTAATCTGGGAAAGGTAAATGTGGGGGTCTTAAGATCAAGTAAGGAAAGGCCTGAGACATTTTACTGTTTAAAACTATTGATGATAATGATATCCTAAAAATCTGTTTAAAACACATATTTAAGGAGAAGTGAAACAAAAGATGCGGACCTCCATAGTAAACTTTCTTCTTGCCCTTTATTAAATAAAATCAGGTTATATTGCAGTTATTACTAAAACGTTTATTTATGAAATATTAACAAAATTATAATAAGCGTTTTCAAAAAAAAAAAAAAAACTTTGAAGAAAACTTACTTCTAAAGTTAAACTACACCCTGCTGATTTTCCACTTGAAATGGAACATGCCATATTATAGGCTTGTTATTGTGTTTATTCATAATATATGAGGGCTTTTTTAAATAGAAAATTGTCAGAAAATCTCACCTCAATATCCCTGTGAATATTTTCAGAAGAAAAGACTCTCATCTCCTTATAGGGTTGAGTATAAAATGTAAACAAAATCGTCTCAGGGGTTTTCGAGGAAATCTTCCGAAAACAGTGTTTAAATTTAGATTTTTAAGTTTAGGATCCCTTTTATCAGCGAAGGATGTAAACGTGCAATTCAAACCACATGAGCTCCCACCAAGAATCAAATACGGGTTTCCCACACCAAAGGCACCTAGGAAGACCCACATGCCTTTGCGGGGAAGATTTGGGTAAAATTCCCGGCGGGAATTAATGTGACAAAACATGACTTCGTGGTTTGTGTTCGACGTGCTAATTTCCCGTTCGTGAATTTCGTAGTTTAGGCCCGAAAGAAGATTATTGTGATTTTTCGACATCTTTTCGTCTGTTCATTCTGATGTACCGGTACATTCGAATAGAGACCATACCGTTCAAAGTATGGAGACCAAATTTTAAACTTCAGGTTTTTATGCGATTTTCCGCAAGTTACTAAAAGGTGAAAATCAAAATTTGAGATTTTCTCAGAAACGACTCTAATGATTTTGTTCATATTTCATAATATAATATGTAATTAATAACGTGGTAATATGGCACAAGTCATTTGTGTTGAAAATGTACGAGGGGATTTTATTCTTGAGGTAAGTTTTTAACGACGCTTTTCTCAAAAACGACTTGGCAATTTTGTTCATATTTCATGATTAATCATATCACTCGTAAGTTGGTAATATGTCATAATTCACTTGTCGTGAAAAATTATATGAGGAGTAGTTAATTCTTGGGGATGATATTTTTCCGGATAATTTCCTCAAAATGACTCAAGCGATATTGCTTATATTTCATTAAAAAGCTTATAATATGGCATAAATCATTTGTCGTGAAAATATGTACAAGGAATATTTTATTTTTGGCGTGAGATTTTTCGGATGAATTTCTCGAAAATAACTCAGACAATTTTATTCATATTTCATTAGTAACTTTATAACGTTCCATAAGTTACTTTTTTATGAATAAATTCACAAGGAGTAGATTACTCTTGGGGTGAGATTTTTTTTTCAGATTTTCTCAAAAATGACACAGGTGATTTTTTTATATTTCATAATTTATATTTCATTAATATTCGTTTAATGTTACATAATTTACTTTCCTGAGAATATTCATACGGGAAAGTTTACTCTAGGTATGAGTTTTTTGACATGTTATTTTATATACCAAACTTCATTAACAAACCTAGAATATGATATAAGTCATTTTCTCATGGAAAAATCTACAAGGGATAGTTTACTTTTGGTGGTGAGTTTCTGTACGGTGAAGTTTTCTGAACACGTCTTATAATTTTGTTGATAGCTTACAAGAAAATGTTCCATTATTTAACTGCAGCACAATATGAACTAGTTTAAGGAATTTGAGTGAGAAAGATTAGTGCGGTGGCCCGTAAGTTTTATTTAAATATAAAGTTATGTTTATGTATTTTATATTCTTTGACTTACATTCACTATCTTTAAATCAATGTATTAACTTACTACTTGTAAGACACGCTAAACAATCTTAACTTGGCCACTTACAATAAGAATTAACAAATAAAAAAATATTAGTTTTAAAGTTATTCACTACAAATTGCCTATAGAAGTAACAGAATGATAGAAAAAAAAAATATCATACGCATAGAACTCCATTCGGGTGATGCGATAGAACTTCATTGTGCCTTGTCGCAAATAGGATGAAACTTTCAAATAGGGTCTATGATAAACTAGGAACCTGGTGATGTAGCCTACAAAATGTCTACGCCTTTATTAGTAAATTAAATTACTATCAAGCATGTATCTGACCTCCTAGATCGGAGTCAACTACATTCAAATTGGAACCCAGTTTTCCTGACAATTTTAAGCCAACACACAAAAAAATTGGTACTACCTCAAGAGCCAAGTTCAGATATCTTTAATGCAGTTGAAAATGAAGTATACTTTTTTTTTTTCTTTTGTGTTCAAAGAGGTAATAGAAACAGTCACTAAGTGTGTGAATGAATGAATGAATTGTCGCCTGAGAGATGGAAGGATGGGCTGGCTTCTTTGTCCTATGATTGGTAAATAGCATTTGTGTGTGTGTGTGTGTGTGTGTTGAGCAAAGTTGAGCAATTCTGACTTACATGTAACACTTTCGAAGTGTAACACGCCAATTTTGATAAAAAAAAATTTAGCAGGTACATACTACACATATTTTTTACTTTCTGCGGAGAAACAGTTTTAGGGGGCAATACCCACACCCAAAATTTTGAAAGTTGACGCCAGAAAGGCAAGAAGAAGTGGACCGAAGTGAATGAAATTGTGCATAGATATTGTAGACGTAAATATTTTCCTAAAATAATAATAATAATATTAATAATAATAATAATAATAATAATAATAATAATAATAATAATAATAATAATAATAAAAACCGGTTGGATTTAGCACGGACCCCTCCAAACCTTTGATCACGGAATATCAAAAGTGCCAATAACAGCATATCAGAAGTACCTAAAGGACATGAAGATTTGCAACGAAACTTTGTGTACTGACAATACGCTAAAAATAAACGAATATGTCTTTTTTATATTTTATGCGGAAGGAATATGTGATTCGTATTTTCCTTTAGAAAAAACGGTTGGGTTGGACACAAACCATTCTAAACCGTTGATTACAAAATATCAAAAGTGCAAATAAGTATACGTCAGAAGTTCCTAAAGGATATGAAGAATTGCAAGGGAACTTTCTGTAGGGACAATTTGCAAAAAATAAATGAACACGTGTTTTTAGTTCATGCAAGAAAACAGTATTAGAGCCAAGACCAACTCCGAAAAAAAAAGTAAATATTATCATAGTAGCGCAGGAAGGAGCTAATGAAATTGAACCGAAGTAAATGAAATTGTAAGTAGATATTGTATAGTATATTTAAAATAAGGCCTCTCGTGTTTCCTAAGTGCCCCTTCCGATTTGCTTCAAATTTGGCACATCAACAGTAAACAGGAAATAAATCAACATGTGTTTTTGTTTATGTGTAAGGGCTAAAAGCGTTTCCCGAAATACTATTAAATACGCAATACTATTTGTGCTTACTGTCGATGTGCCAAATTTGAACAAATCGGATGGAGACACTTGTTGAGCACGAAAGGCCTTCTTTTACACATACAATATCTACACATAATTTCATTCGCTTATGTCCGCTTCTTTTTTCCTTTCGGGCGTCAACTTTCAAAATTTTGGATGAGGGTTTTTGCCACCTAAAACCGTTTTTTCGCAGAAAATAAAAAAAAAAACTATATTCGTTTATTTTTTGCGTATTGTCAGTACACAAAGTTTCGTTGTAATTCTTCATGTCCTTTATGCACTTCTGATATACTGTTATTAACACTTTTGATATTTCGTGATCAAAGATTTGGAAGGTTCCGTGCCCCACCCAACCGTTTTTTTTTAATAGGAACATACGAAACACGTATTCCCTCATTTTACGTCTACAATATTTATGCACAATTTCATTTACTTCGGTCCACTTCTTCTTGCCTTTTGGGCGTCAACTTTCAAAATTTTGGGCTGGGAATTTTACCCCCTAAAACCGTTTTTCCGCAGAAAATAAAAAAAAAAAACACGTATTCGTTTATTTTATGTGTAGTATCTACCTGCCAAATTTTATGAAAATCGTAGTGTTACACTTGGGAATGTTACATGCTAGTACAATTGAGAGTGTTAAAGCGTAAGTTCAACGTTCCAAATGCCAGTGTTTAAGTAGTTATGGGTTTACAGATGCATGGTTTTATTATTTGTCTATATCTGGAGATATTAAGTGATCAATGTGGTTTAGTATCTGTAGGGGGGATTACATTATTTACTTTAAAGTTAAGTAGTGTCGTTGACTTCGTTTCTCTAAAAGTGTTATGTTTTTTTTTCTAGTAATATTATTGGATTTTATTTATCTATTTATTTATTGTGAGTTTTGTAGTCAGTCAATTAGTTAGTGTTTATGCCATTAGCTGTTGATTACGAGATTCTGTAGCATTGCGACTGGTTGCTTATCTTCTACTAGAAAGTTGAGTTGGAAGAACTGCTTTATTATAGATATTTTTGGTTCAGTCTCTGTATAACATCTTGTATATGTTCAAGTTTGGAGTTGCTCTATAGATATTTGCTTTTCTTCTGAAATCTTGGTATATGAGTCTTTTTAAGAAATAGCATTCTGTTTTTTTTTTTTTTTTTTTCAAAGGAATTTGATACTGTCCTCGTTGTATAGTATGTGACCATACAGTGGATGGAAAGTTTAGTGGCGTCCTGTTATCAAGATTGACTTTGCTTTTTTCTTCACTTCGTTTATGTGAGGCTTTACTGTAAGTAAATTATCTAGAATAATACCACACTATCTTATTGTCTATTTTGCATGGGCTCCATTTATTGTTTAGGTTTGCAATTGGAATATATATATGCTTACCATTTAACCTATAAATCATTTACTACATACTCTGAAAACACTCATATTATAACGTTTACGCAATACACATCATATAAATATCAATAGTCTCATTGCGATTTAATTGAGTGTTAAAGGGTCAGCATATCGGTTTTCCAATAGCGAGCCTCAAGGAAATGAAAGATAAAGTTAATACGCCAAAGCTTTTTTCAGTTAAAAAGAAAAACCTATATTTCCTTGCGTTTAATGAACTATATTGCAAATTTTAATGTTTGATTCTTAAAGTGTTATAGGTTGGCATCTAGCAGAACTACCATTACCACAAAATCAAACATTGTTCACTCTTTAGCTGTGCACACGAGTTGGCAAAGTCAAAACCGAGTCTGGCATCAGCGCTTCCAATATTCCGATGTTGGCTGTCGACCTGAGTTATTTAAAGAAAAGAAACATACCGGTACTGTATGTCTAGCTATTAACAGAAGTTATTCCTTGCGTTGCTGTATGTAAGGTACTTAACAACTTACGAACAGAAATCGTTCTGCACCTCTGGGGTCACATCTGTATTTGATTTTAGTTATTCGATCTTGTTGTTCCCAATATCTTCTCACATGGTCATAACTTCTTGTTTGTTACGATCAGTTCGATTAAAGCTACATATGTCATAGAATAAGTGAAGAATTTAGCTATTCTTGTAAGCTTGTTTGAATAGATAGCAGAGAATAGAAATCAGATGGCTAACTAACTAACTAACTAACTCTATGACCTATGGAACCCGGAGGTTCAATGCCGCGTTCACAAAAGCTCTCCACTGACTTCTATCCTTAGCTAACTGCATCCAGTTTCTACTTTGTATTCCAATCTCTGCGAGATCCATCTTAATATTGTCCTCCCATCTGCGCGTAGGTCTTCCTAATGGTCGTTTTCCGATTGGTCTTTCAGTCAAGACTTTGAAAGCGTTTCTACTTTCTTCCATTCTAGCTACATGACCCGCCCACCTAAGCCTCCTAGACTTGACGACCCTAACAATGTTGGGTAAACCGTATAAATTATGTAGTTCCTCGTTATGAAGTTTCCGCCATTCCCGTTCCCATAATTTGCTGTATTACGGTTCCGGCGCACTTCCATGTATTTTGTTTTCTCTGCATTTACTTCTAAACCCATGTCCCTGCAAGCGTTTAATAAGAAATCAGATGGCTAGTAGCAGAAAAACTAAATTGACGTAGGCCTACCTGTATGCTTTCAAACTATAAGCAAGAATTACTCTACCAACTTACCTAGATCTGTTGAGGGTTTCTCCCACAACATTACCGGCTACAGACATTTCTTTCCTCACAGGAATTTCTGTTACAGATAGGCTTGATTACTTTAGGAAAGAAGGCAGCCCTGCCCTGAGTTCAAATTCTTGCGTGCGATGACATGAAGAATCATGACTTGTGAGGCCAGTGAAGACCATTGTACAGTGCATACATGGTCTCTTTGCAATGCAGCAGATTGGCGAGTAGTAAATAAATTGTTTGTACTCTACAGGAACGTTGGCAATGGGTAAGTTACGATGATCTGGACTCCCTCCCCTCTAAATTATTACATAATATTTTGCTCGTGGTGGGTTAGTTAAATCCCGAAAACCTCATCTCGCGCAACTATCTTGAATTACAGAAATTAGAAGAAAATTTTGGAAGTAATCTTTCACGCAGAAGTTAAGATAATAATCAAGCCATTCTTGAAATATTTATGTGTATTCGAGGGGTGTGAATTATTTCATTGGGATTAAGATATTTTACCTAGATGTTTCTTTAATTGACCATTTATAAATTTTGAAAACGCAGTTTTTAATGTTGTACTCTCAGAAATTTCTACCAAAACATTGAAATATTTTATAATTTTAGTCCGTATTATGTACAGATACAACTGCACTGTAATTTCGATTATGATAGCTTGAAATACATTTGGTCATGTTCACTATTAAATTTAGAGTAAAGTGGGTACAAAGTTGGTAATAATTAAATTTAAAGTTAATAAAAGCAAAATTCTCGACGAAGATGTTCAATAGCTTACATAAATGTATATTTTGTTGTAATGGTTAGTTGGATGATCGACATTTTATTTGATGTAGGTCGTCCGCCTAATTTTTGGAAATAAGTAATAATTGATTGATTACTTGTCGACTAAATATCGATTATTTTGGAATATTTTGAACCATCTACTGTGGGGTCCTGGGGATCCGAATCCTTCCCAAAATCCTGTCCTTTCTAAGAATTTAGTCTAATTTGAAGGAAACAAATTTTAGTATAATTTATCCTTATATTGAATTTGAACCCCCCTAAATAAACTCCTGCGTACGTTTCTGACTGTAGACCTACGAAATTTCTTTAGGTTGATTCTACAATTCACCAATCAACAATTCCATTAAAAGTTTTTGGTTAATGGAAAGCCCAGAAAATTTAAATAATTACCATTCACCACCAACAATAATAATGATAATTTGAATCGGCGTACTAGCCATGTATCATCCAGTAGAACAGAGCATATAGCCGACCCTAGGTATATTTTTATGGGTTGTAGCGTCAGAAAGATTTATCAATCCTACAAAAAGAGTGAAAGTTGACATCAAAATTAGAAATAAAGTTCTCCGTTTTAGCTGTTACATTTAACTTTCAATCAACATATACATTGGTAATTTTTAGCCCATGTGTTGACAATATGAATTCATCCACTGTTGCCACAGTCCTTTCTCTGGAGTGGGCTGAAAAATAGTACCAAATTTTAACAAAAAGGGCTGAATTCATTATTTTATACCAGTGTAATACATGGCCCTATAACACGAAACTAAAAGAGGGGAAGTTCTAGAACAGTCCCACCCCCTCTTCCAAGAGAGCAAATCAAGGAAGTGCTCTTTTAAAAAATTACTTTTTTAAAAACATCCAATTAGGAAGAACCCGAACAACCTTGGAAGTAGATGAAACTTTTCTCGCACGTAGGAAGTATAACAGAGGCTGCAAATTAAAGGGAAAAGAGTTATCATCTTCGGTACGTATTGTAACGAAACCAAACGCTCCTCTATTTCAAAGTGCCAATAAACCAAAAAAGTATTATGGCCATATATGAAAAAAAAAAAAAATATAAAACTAGGAACAAATCAATCATCTCCGAGTACGTGTGTAAATAGTACGTTATATTAAAATATTAAAATATAAATTATTGCACCTTATTCTCGCTTATTTCATGACCAAAGAAGGATAATAGACTGTAAGAAGAATATAAGGTAAGTTAACTGACATTTGTAAAAAAAAAAATGTAAAACCGGTCCTGGGTCCTAGAACCTTCCATGAAAGACATCAAAAGAAGGAGATGTAGAGAAAGTATTACTGACACTTTTGAAAATGTGACATGTATTTGTTAAATGGTGCTGAATTGGGTAGAATTGTACCAACTTTTTCACAAAAGGGGCTGAAAATGCCAGCGTGGTACCAACGGGCCGACGAATGACAGAAAGGGCTGATTTTGGTACAATTGTACCAAGTGTGGCAACAGTGAATTCATCTGTTAGCGAAAAGCTTTATATAATAATGGCAAATATATCAGACATTAATGTTTTTCATGGCGTAAAAGATACTTACATCGTATTTATTTATTATAATTAACTGAAATTATAGGATATAGTTTAATAATTATCTTTTACCCATTTCTTATTAATAATTCATTCCAAAATTAATGTAATATTATGTTCACTATTTTAAGGCAGTTTCATCTGCTGATATGAAATATAGACTCTCTATCTCTAGTTCAAATAAAAAAGCAAAGTAAAAATTCAACTACCGAGTACCATCTTTTGACAGATTTAAATTTGTTTATCAACAAAAGTATTTCATGGAAAGTAGCAAAAGTGAAACTGTCCATTTTTATTACTGAATTATAAAGAAAACTAGTTTTCTCGAACGGAATTCCTAAACCAAAGAAACTTTACAGGTTAAAACAAAGCAATAGAATGAAGTGTATGAATTAGTAGTGCACTTTATTTATCATGGCGTATTATGCTAAAAGGTTGAGTAAGAAAGGGTACGAAAAAGGGATAAATTTAGTGGACGTAATTCTATGTTGATGATCACTTTAGTAGAGTCCTCAAAATTCGCTTAAATTATAAAAAGTGCTATAAATATATTCTACTAAAATCTTGTCAATTTCAGAAAGCAATACAAGTGGACGGGTGAAAGTTAAAGTGGTACAATTAACTTTGTCAAAAAAAAAAAGGACAGATACATAAACCAGATCTAGATAAGTAATATCTTAACAGAAATTGTTAAGTAAGTCAGAGCTTCATTTAACTGCCAACAGACGATATTGGAAGCTCTAGTGATAAAGAAAACAGTTGCTTTGTTTATCAGCAAAGAGGTATTAGTAAATTGAAATCAAAGAAAATGTGACTTATATTATTGTAACTTTTTTATGAGTCAAGAAGTGTTAGTAAAGTGAAAATTGAAGAAAATGTGATTTGTCCTACTGTAACTTTTGTTTATTAGCAAAGAAGTGTTAGTCAGTAAGGTGGAAATGGAAGAAAATGTGATTTACAGTGCTGTAACTTTTGCTTATCTGCAAACAGGTGAAAAATGTGGAATTCGAAAAAATGTGACTTACACCAATGTAACTGTTTATCAGCAAAGAAGTGTTAGGTAAGTGAAAATCAAAGAAAATTTGAACATTATATCCCTGTAACTTTTTTATTAGCAAAGAAGTGTTATTAAGGTAGATATTAAAGAAAAATGTGACTTATCTAACTTTAACTTTTGTTTATCAGCAAAGAAGTGTTAGCAAAGTGGAAATCAAGGAAAATGTGTTATACACCACTATAATAACTTTTGTTTATCTGCAAAGAAATGTTAGTAAAGTGGAAGTCAAAGAAAATGTGAGATACACCATTCTAACTTTTGTTTATGAGCAAAGAAGTGCTAGTAAAGTTGAAATCAAAGGAAATGTGACTTCTACCACTGTAATTTTTATCAGCAAAGAATTGTTAGTAAAATGGAAATTAAAGAAAATGTGACTTAAAGCACTGCCACTTTTGTTTATGAGCAAAGTGAAAATAAAAAAAAGTGACTTATATTATTTTAACTTTCACCTGTCTGATTGTGAATTATACTACCGTAACTTTTGTTTATCAACAAAAATGTTAGTAAAGTAGAATTCAAAGAAAATGTGACTTCTACCACTGTAACTTTTATCAGCAAAGAAGTGCTAGCAAAGTTGAAAACAAAGAAAATGTGACTTCTACCACTGTAATTTTTATCAGCAAAGAATTGTTAGTAAAATGGAAATTAAAGAAAATGTGACTTAAAGCACTGCCACTTTTGTTTATGAGCAAAGTGAAAATAAAAAAAGTGACTTATATCATTTTAACTTTCACCTGTTATAACAAAATACTTTGGTTTGAGTAATATTTACCTGTACCTTGGGCAGAAAGTACTCATACATATGCACTATACTTAGTAGAACGTTAATTTCATATTAACAAAAGAAGAATGTTTTTAATATATGTAAGAGATTATTATGGGATAGTTGTTGATATGGACATGTTTTATGGTTACCTAGTCGGTGAGTTTGTGTACTTAACAGTTTTAAGAAAAGGATATTATCAGTTATATCAAATAATAAACCAGTTTAACATCGTTTATAGACGTTGTCAGTTTTATTAAAAAGGTGAGATTAATGGTATTTAAATATCAAAGCTAATATTTTTATGCCAAAGAATTACTACCACTTCGGATTTTTATCTCAGCAAACGAACCAGGTTTACGACTATCTTTTTGATAAGTCGTTGTAAAAATTTTGGTTTACCTCACCCGGGACTTTGTAAATTCAGTTCCCGAAGAAGAAGAGTAAGGTTGAATTTACTTTTACTACAGTTAATGAATACGAACTTAACCATATTGCGAAGTGGTAAAGTGATCATAAGAAAAATGGACAACGAAACAATGCAGCAGGAATCAAATACTAGTGACCAAGGTGAAACTAGTGTAACACCAGGTTTGTCATCAGAGGATCGACTCTTGTTAGCTGTACAGCGACAAATAATGCAGATGTCTACCGAGATAAAGCAGACCATAGAGCAGAAGTCTGACGAAGCTAACAAGCGATACGAAGAATTAAAGCAGACCATGGAACAGAAGATAGAACAGAAGTTTGACGAAGCTCATAAGCAAAATGAAGAATTAAGTAGACGAATGGAACAGAAGTTGGACGAAGCTAACCAGACCATGGAGCAGAAGATAGAACTGAGGTTTGACGAAGCTAACAAGCAATATGAAGAATTAAGTAGACGGATAGAACAGAAATCAGATGAAACGAAACAGACAATTGTCCAGGTGGTGAACGACATATCCTCACAGTTCGAGGAAAAGTTAAAAAGGATATCCGATGAGTGTCAAGAAAAGCACAATCACCAAAATCAAGAAATCTGTGCTGTAAAAAAAAGATTTAGAAGTAATAGAATCTTCCGTTAAACAGCAAAAGATCCAGGTTAGCAACAATTCTAATAACATACGTGTAAATACACAGTTATTAGCTACTATTCAGGAAGAGATTAGATCGTTACAGGCTAAAGACAACATTTACCGTAATAACTTGGGTAGTGATCGCTTTGAGTTGCCCCACTCACCAGAGACGAACTCGCCTTCGCCGGGGTCTGATGAAGATATTATACTAGAAGAAAGTTGTCCGAAGAGTACTGATGAGCGAAACATAGATGGTGTCACGACACAGCCCGTCACGGATAGGAACTATCACTCAACAAGAACAAGGAATGAGAAAAAGAAGGTAAAATTAAGTGTTAAAATGAGTGAAATTCGAGCTATGAGCAAATTCAGTGGTAAGTGTAATGAGAATGCTACTTCTTTCTTAGAGAAATTCCAAGACGAATGCAATATAATGTGCATCGATCGATCACAATATATGAAATTAATACCCCATGTATTACTCCCACCTTGTTCCTTATGGTTTAAGGCAATACGTGATCACATTAGTACATATGAGGAATTCAAAGCGGCATTGATCGCAAATTATGAAAATGACTTTTTGCTGGCAAATAGAGATGCCACCCTGAGAAATCAACACTTCAATCCTCGATTGCATAAATCTGTTGTAGAGTTTGTTGTAAATGTCTACAACGAATTAAAGGTCGTTAATCCATTACAATCGGAATCGAGAATAATAGCATCGATTCGAAATTTGCTTCCATTTAAATTGCAACAGATCTTATTTTCCACACAGTGTATGTGTTTCAGCCATTTATTGATGCTTGTCCAATGCTACGAAACTCAATACCATGCCATGAATCCACAATCAGGAATAGGTAAAAATAAGAATAATTCAAATCATTTGGTGCCTGTTCGGAATTTAAATATTCGGAGTGTGAATAATACAGAACCTAACCTAAGCCGAGTATACTCTAGCAATCAAAATGAGCAAAATAGGCAAGGTTATGTAGGGAATCCGCCTAACCTAATTAATAGTAGCAATTCGTATGTTAGACCATATAGTCAAAATAGATTTAAAAATCGACGTAATGTATGGCGAAATTCTAGAAATACAGCGAACTACGTGGATAGACGTAATTGGAGATCAAGAGATGGCACTTCATATCAAAATGAAAATCACGATGAAGGACATGTACAACATAATGTAGAACCTAATCATGATTGTGCGGTACAATGCACTTTATTAGATTCATATGCAAGTACGAATGTAACATGATTACCGTCAATGAAATTAGGTTAAACCCATATTAGTTATAGATTCTTCTGAATTTTCATTTTAAAGTTTATGTGTTAATATCAATAATGAAAACGATTCTTAAAAATACTTGAAATGCTTAAATAGAGTTTTAAGTAGACTGGAAAATTAATTTTCAAATGATTTTTATTCTTTCTTGTTAATGTGAAGAATCATAATTCGATTCATAAATGATTAAAAGCAAAGATTATTTATATTAGATTGATTTGTGTTGAAAACTTAATTGTCAAAGATTATGTTAAGTAGAAGACCTATTCTATAAAACTAATTATTCAACGACTACCTTGAATGAGATTCTTCTTTATTATAATATCTTAGTGCTACGATGTATATCTTTAAATGTAACATCTAACTTATTTATTATATAATGCGCTCTGACTATTTATAACCCACGTTTGTCCTTTACGATTTTTGAAATCGCACCCTTCGACGACTAATTAAATAAGCGACGATATTTTTAATAAGAAAATGTAATAATAATATAATGGATAATAATGAAATAAATATAATTAATGTAATTAAAGATAAATATTGATGAAATGTAAGATTTGTTATGAATGTATTTATATATATGTATATGTGAAATATAATGAATAGATATACAAGGTGCGATCAAAATATGATGGACATATGTGATGTAAACAACACTAATGTAAACGGACCAGTGGTTCTTGAAGATAAAAGCCAAGCCTACTCATGACTTTTATATTCAGTCCCTTTGTCGAGCGACATTTTTATATAACAAAATACTTTGGTTTGAGTAATATTTACCTGTACCTTGGGCAGAAAGTACTCATACATATGCACTATACTTAGTAGAACGTTAATTTCATATTAACAAATGAAGAATGTTTTTAATATATGTAAGAGATTATTATGGGATAGTTGTTGATATGGACATGTTTTATGGTTACCTAGTCGGTGAGTTTGTGTACTTAACAGTTTTAAGAAAAGGATATTATCAGTTATATCAAATAATAAACCAGTTTAACATCGTTTATAGACGTTGTCAGTTTTATTAAAAAGGTGAGATTAATGGTATTTAAATATCAAAGCTAATATTTTTATGCCAAAGAATTACTACCACTTCGGATTTTTATCTCAGCAAACGAACCAGGTTTACGACTATCTTTTTGATAAGTCGTTATACTGTCTGATTGTAGACGACGGAGTAAAAACATATGATATTCAGAATGTAGTAGGCATGAATTTAATTCAGCATACAATGTTCGCTTCTTTATTTTCTCAATAAGTAGTCATAATTATAACAAAATTTTAGTAAGCCTATGGACTCAAGTATAAGATTAATATGTTTCCTTAAGAAACTATTGAACTGTCCATGCCTTTCGTTTTTATTGAGAGGATATGATAATGCATTCATAAATCTGACTCTATATCTATATACTGTAGCTCACTTTCTCCCCTGACCTCGTGCTATGTCAAAAGTTTGCGTGAAGAGTTGATATGTTTAAAAATATGGACATATCCATGGGGTGGGTTTTAAGGATTCAGACCTTCCGAAATCATGATTCTCACGTAAATTTAGTCTAACTTACAGGATAATTTTGCAGTTTTTAATGTAATTTATCAGTATATTAAATTAGGACCTTCAAAATACTTTTGACCTCTCACGAAGTAAGTTCCTGTGTACGTTCCTATATATATATATATATATATATATATATATATATATATATATATATATATATATATATATCACAATCACACTAGTACATAATGGGAAAATAAACTTTAAAAAGACGATTAAAATTAAAATATTATTTTTCCGCCTCGGACTAATTACCTGACAATATGTTTTGGTTATTGCCTGAAAAGAACTCGAGTTTGAGAAGTCTGTTTGAATTACAAGACCGTGAGGAGTCATAATATTAAAATATGGAGAAAAATATGGAATATTTAGTTAATTTTCACGTAAAAGATCCATCATTTCTTTAGTTGAGTATGAATTGGAATATTTTGCTCTGGTCAATTTATAATTGTATAGGTGAGAAAAAAGTTTTTTCTTAAAACATTTAAGATCAGAAATTTAAAAAGTCAGATCTAAAAAATTACGAGTTTATCAACTACAAGATTTTCGTTCATTTCAATTTTGTTTGTTTGTTTGTTTTTTGCCTCCTTACGTCTTGTTTATTCGAAGGTTAAATATCATCTTGAGGTGTGCATAAAAATCATCTATCGTACTTAGACAAACAAACTTGATCATTTTGGATAGATGACCTGAAATAGAGTGTGTTTGAAAAAGAACTCCCTAGTTTGAATGTGTTCTAGAATCTGTACAAAGTGACATACATTATTCTAGTTTGTGGTGTTTGATTCAGCAACTCTACAAGTTTGGCTCCCCTGCAGTTGGCAGGTCTGCTTGACCTTGAGACGGCACAAGTGGTGTTTTTTTCCTCTGTTTTCTCAGTTCAGTCCAGACAGGCATGCAGTGCAAGGCAACTCAGGAACAATGTGCACTCCGCAACAGAAAACGCAGTGTGATATTTGGCCTGTGAAAATTGAGTCAGTTATAACAGCGAAACGTAATTTTAGGGATCATTTACGGGAAAGAATCGTCGCGGCGGTTGGGACAGTTACACCTAAAATGTTGGTGAATACGTGGCGAGAAGTGGAATATCGTCTCGACGTGTGCAGGGCCAAAAATGGATCCCACGTTGAAGTCTACCAACATTAAACAAAACTTGAAGGAATTCTCTTTCATATGTACTCATTGATGTAAGTTTTCATTCATTTACCAATTAAATTTATACTTAAAACTAGGGAGTTCTTTTTCAAACACCCTGTATTCTGCAAACACAAGCTAGCCTGTTTGCATTTTCGCTATGTAAGTAATCTAAGCAAAGACGTAATTCTTCTTAAGGATGCCGATAACCATCAGTTGAAGATGACGGTGATGAAACCGAAGATTTGCTAGGTGATGTCGAACAAGCTGCGTTTAATTCCGTGGACGTTGATAAGTTCTAAGTATTTTGGTCATTTTTTGTAATTAATAGTTTGGATAGGTGCTGACTGCCACAGCCAATTATTGGTGCTGACTGCCACGACTGTCGCTGATTGCAAATATGAAGGTCCTGACTGCCACGACGGCGTGCTGACTGCCACGCGCCTGGGAAAAACTGTATTTGGAAAGAGAGGAATTAATCCCTCATACTAAATTTATGATTATTAATTAATTTACTAATCATCACAGCAAATCTATGTGGCATCCTATAAGTTACAAAGTTGCTCACTAAGTGGAACGACATACACTTGGATGTTTATAAAGGGATTGTCTTTTCTGTTATATGTACAATTTGCACATTTCATTGTTTATAATAATTGTTTTATTGTATTATTTAATGGATATGATGGTCTGAAGCCAGCTGACAAGGGAAGTTTGGGAGAAGGACTCGCCTGCAGAGAAATAAGCATGTCATTTGAAGGACCAATTCATGCTGATTACAACAGGTAATAAAACTCCTGTACGTTGAGAACTGTTCGAGATATTCAGCTTGGAAATTTATATGAGAAAATGAGTGGATGCACGTTTCAATGCGTTAAGTATTCTCACCCATGGCGAAGCCTGATCTTTTGAACTTGCTATTGCTTGATCACTTTGGTCCATTCACAGACAAATTGTCCATTACAAGTTGCATGACGGATGGCAAAGACCTAATGGTTGAGAAGATACCAAAAAATTGCACACGATTTGTGCAACCATTTGATGTGTTTTGATTCGGATCAATCAAAGATTATGGCAGGAGATTTGTGCATAGTATGAATCTTCATCTGGACGTAATAATGTACCAACGAAACAATCAAATAAAGTTCGTGTCCATACGAATCACTTCCGATCACCGCGATACAATGGATTGTTCCAGTTTGCGTTCTACAAGGCAGGTTGCGAACAAATTATAGGTCTATAACTTTTGAATCACTTGTCGAATTTGCTTTTTGCTTTGGTTCTGCGAACTGTTCTCTTGACGGATGCAACACAATTGCACATATAAAATGTTCATGGTGCAAGGGAGTATTTTGCCTGCGTCATTTCTTCATAAAACAGAACAACAACAGTGATCAATTTTCATCTCTAACCTATGATTATTGTAAACAATGTAATGACTAATTGTATCTAACAAACCCGTTAGTTATTGCGAAACACTTTTTTTCTGTTACTTCCGATAGCTTTCAATTCGTATGTCAATATTCGTTACTAATTATGTTGTACTTAACGCCTATAAATGCGTATATCCTCATTTTATCATATAAACTTCCAAGTTGAATATCTCGAACCGTTCTCAATCGTACAGGAATTATGTTAGCTTGTTATAATCAACATGAATTGGGACTTCAAATGGCATGCTTAGTTTCTCTGCAGGCGAGTGCTTTCTTCTGAACTTCCCTTGTGAGGTACAACCAGCAATGCTTTCTTGATGGAAATTTCAAGAACTGCTCGAAACAATTTTCACAGCTGTACACAGTTCATGCTGACATAGGGAGTTCAAGTGAGAATACATAAATCGTACCAATTTTGTACGCACCGCTCCCTGACAAAACTGAAAGTACACTCATGTCCAAAAATATTGTCGCATATACATAACTGTCTTCTTGTAAGAATTAATTTGATAATTTTGCAGAGTACTTTTAATACTTATGTGTATAATCAGGATATTTATATTTGTGATAAATTTCATAGGAAAAGAATTATAAATACGAAAATCATAATGAGTAAAATAAAATGTAACTAAATGGACAAGAAAATTTTATTTTCGTTTTATTGTTCTTATTTACTGCTCTTTTGACATGGAATTTACCACATACTTGTCTTTGCCAATTATACACATAGTAACATTATGAGAAATACCGGGCGAATTCGTTATCAAATTATATTACTAGAACAACATATTTATAATCATATGACAATAATTTTGGACATACAGAGACCTGTTTACCTTTGTTAGGTGTTGGTCTGAACAACACGATCCTAAGGATCATCTAGTTTCTTTCATGCTTCTTGGCGTCCGGTAATGTTACGTTTAGCAACTTTCTCTCAGGCTCGTGGCAGTCAGCCCGCCATCGTGGCAGCCAGCACCTTGATATTGGCAATCAGCGCCAGTCGTGGCAATCAGCACCCGTGGCAGTCAGCACGCCACCAATAGTTTTGATAACGCCGCTTTCGTTTCATATCTTTCTTTACATGTTTTTTTTTAAAAGAAACATACTTTTTTATATAGCATTTTAACTTAGCACCAAAACGTAAGTACGTGTGTCTGTCTTATTCATTACCTACACGAATTGACTTAACTGTTGTAAAAACACTGGTTTATCATCTGTGAGTACGTATTTTAAGATTTTTTAAAAAGTGGTGTGTAAATAGATTTTTATCATAGCTAATTATATTAATTTTTATTTTGTCAAAAAACATTTTTAAAAAAATGTTTTGCTAGGCATTTAATTTCTGCACTTAAATATACGTTGAAGGAACTACAACATCAAAAAATATTAATTTTGAAATCAAAAGTTGATTTTCATGATTTTCCTTACAATTGTTTTCAACCTTCTAATATGATCATATTAACTGAGTGAGACTAGCGAGTGTGCAAATTTTTAGGTTCCCAGTTCCGTTATTCCAAAAGCTATTTAGTTTTGATTTTTTTTTTAAATTTTTATTTTTGCCCCAGTGTGGAGCGTCCTACTTCAGGGCTTCACCTCTCCAATCGTCTTGTCGGATTATCCTTTTTTTTTCTTTTAGTATATCGTACCGAAACAAATATCAACAACTTAGAACAACTACAATGAAAGAAATATCAACAAATAGTAACTTCTTCTTCTTCTTCTTCTTATTATTATTATTATTATTATTATTATTATTATTATTATTATTATTATTACGAGGGTGGATCAAATATAAACGGGATTTTATTTTTATTAAAATTCATTTATTGAATACCACAAGGAACTTACAGTTTATTTTTCCACATAGTTTCCTCCTTTGGAAATGCATTTATCCCAGCGTATGGACAGTTTTTTAATGCCCTCATCGTAAAAAGAATGGGATCGTGTCACCAGCCAGTTGCGCACGAACTCTTCCACACTCTCGTCATCTTCAAATCGTTGCCCTCCTAGAGCTTCTTTAAGCAGTCCGAACAGATGGAAATCGCAGGGCGATAAGTCCGGACTGTAAGGAGGATATTCAAGTTTAGTATAGTGCATTTCCTGTAGCTTCGAGACAGTTCGAGCTGCAGTATGAGGTCGTGCAGGAGGAGGATCTGTCGAATCAACTGGTCTCGTCTTTTGCGGTGATATGCAACTCTCGCCTTGTTCAACATCTCGCAGTAGTATTCAGCAATTATTGTGCTTCGCTCATGTAAAAAGTCAATCAGCAATATGCCTCGCCGATCAAAAAAAAAAAAAAAAGGTTGAAAGAACCTTGCCAGCTGACAGTCGAGTCTTGGCTTTAACTGGTGCTCTCTCCCCTTTCCTCCGCCACTAAAATCATAACTCCTCTTGGAAATAACTGAAATTTAACAATCTATATCTTTCAGCTAAAAATTCAACTCCTTACTGGCTTGTTTGGATTCAGAAGTATAGTTGTGAATCCATGTTTCGTCGCAGGTGACGATCTCACTCAAAAACGCATCACCTTCTTCCGCAAACCTTGCTTTATGCCTCTGACAGACTTCCAAACGTCTCAACTTCAGATTTTCGGTCAAAAGGTGAGGGACCCATCTGGAAAACCCTTTACGAAACTGTAGGTCGTTTTTGATGATTGCTTGATAGCTCCCATAGCTGATTCCGACTTGTTCTGCAATATCTGATACTGTTACTCGTCGATCGTCGTCAATAATGCCTTTAACCGCACGAATGTTTACGTTCGTAATGCTGGTCGGAGGACGGCGATCGTGTTGCTGATTTTACACACGTTCTAGTCCTTCCTTGAACTTTTTATGCCAGGCACACACACGAGTCCTTGACAATGTTTGATCCCCGAACTGTGCAGACAATCTCTGGCAAATTTCTGCCGCTGTAACTCCTTCACGAGCAAGAAATTTTATAATTATGCGTTGCGTGGTGGAGGGGTTCACCTGTTGCTCCGACATCATGAGCAATACTGACGAAATGGCGGGAAATATCTAACAGCACGCTATCTCCACTCCTAGCGGTCCCGCGTAAACATAGCAGAAGCGCGCGGTCAGTTCTACCAACTGTTGATGTTCAGGAACAAAACTTCCGTTTATATTTGATCCCCCTCGTATTTTTATTTTGGTGTACATCAAATTGAACCCTTACAAGTTTTAAAATACTAGAAATTTGTCGAAGGGAGAAGATGAGTGCCATAACTTGGAACTTTCCCTAGTGGAAAAGTGTTATTTGCACACCTCCTATCAATACAAATCAGTTAACACACTCATGTAGCTCCCATATAAACGTTTTATTCGTAACATATAGTATACATGCATTACCTTTTTTTGGATGGAGGTAGCAAATATTCTTGATTTCTAATCATAACATTTATTAAAAATTCATCCCAAGCTAAATTATAGGGAATCGTGCCTGACATAACTTAATACCTTAATAAACGTTTCATTACGTCTAGTTATCCCAGCTGGCGTTTTATTGTTATGCTTCATCTTAAAAAGTATACTTTGTTCAGATGGTAGGACACTTTAAATTATTTTCAGTTGTTTCGAGAATTATATGGTGGGCCCATTCTAAACTTCACAAATTAAGCTGAGAAGACAATTCTTGACACAACATATAGCCTTAAGAAATATATTATTAGTGGGGATCCTGAAGTAGACTGTTTATTGAAATTGCTTATTCTCGTTTAGTTTTCTTTGATTCTTGATGTGGTGAGTCTACTCCATTCTACAAGTTAATACAACCATGCTCGTATCGTATCGTACGGGGTAAGAAAGTTTCATCTTGAAGTAGATACCCTCGAGTGACAGAGAGCTTATGTGGGTGCGAGTTGCCTCCCCCCCACACACAAATTACAACATTAAAAAAAAATGGAATTTCTTGAAGTCAAAAGATTTCTATTTTACAATTGTTCACTTCAAAGATACCTATTCTTCTAAGCTTTTCTTTTTCTTAATTTTTTTTTATGTTTCTCGGTAGTTTGGTTACACACTTAAACTAAAGATAGGACATTCCTTATAAAATGGGCCTTCCTATGAAACACGTGAAGAAATGCGTAACAATTAATTATCAAATTATTGAAATATGAGCATTTTTTCCTTATTATAGCTGACAATCTTCCTTGGGAATAGCACATTAGTCGTTACACTAGTGAAAATCGCTACAAAATATCAGGTTGTCCATAATTGTAATTAGCTTTTAGCGCATGACACGGTGATAATGTCCCCAATCGAAAAGTATATCAGTCGTAGCAGATCCGGCTCTAAGGTCATTTGACAACTGACAGTTGAGGCCAGCAAATGAGCAAAAACTGTTGGAATTTTTAGGGTCCTAATGTGATGTACTTCTTTCATTCAGAGATAAATTCGCCTGGACTCATTTACTTATAAACTACTAAAATAAATTAGCGTTTCTTTCTCAATACTTACATGCAATTGTTCATGTAGGACTTGAGTACTTTTGATGTATGTTGTATATATTTTGGCCATTTTAGTGGCTATTTTTAATTAATGTTTTGCTGATACTTCGGTCTGTTTCCTGATTGAAGTGACGAAATATCCGCAGCTTACTAATAACAAACCTATAGGGAACTTCGATCAAGGGGGCCGATTTCTTTCTAAATTTGGGGGGGGGCATTCACATGTATGTTTGGTTGCAGACAAGGGTCAAAGAAGGTATATATGAAGATTTTAAGACAAATTGAATTCAAATTGTGCCAAATATTGTACATTCATAAAAAAATACATATAACAATAAAAATACATATACAAATTACATATTTATAAGAACACATGGGGTCCACATGAGCATTGGGGTGCCCGGCCTACAGGATTGACGCCCTTAGCCACGATGGCTTATTGGTAGAGAAATTACATCTAGTTCCATGCGATGATTTGATCTCAGGTCATGTGAATTCATTGCGAACGACATTGAGGAGAGAGGAAGAGGAAGAGGAAGAGAAAGAAGAAAGATTCAAATTTGGAGACAGAGAGAAATGCACTCACATATGTAAGGTTAGAATTGGTGAAACAAATGATCGGACAACATCCATATTCTAAGGAAAATTGTGATTTTGTGAAGCATAAGAAACAAAGTTTCTTAGTCAAACAGATAGTAAAAGTTCGAAAATATGAAAGTTTTAAAATTTACTTCCCAAGGTTATTCCTTAGTATATGTTTAAAGGGACGGATGTTTAATGAAAGCGAAAGATTAAAAGATTAAATTTTTGTATGATCTCACCGAGAATCTTTTATGCCTCGAAAGTGTTGACATTATGGTTAAAATATAGTTCATCAAATAGCATTCTTTATTTGTGTGTTGTTAATATTTAGAGGTTCTTGGTTTGAAACTCGTTTCCTAAAACTATATATTTTTAATTTTTAATTATCCAAATGTTAATATGTTTCTCTCCCTGCTCAATGTTCTGATGTTTAGAAACAGTGTTCTTCATCTTAACTTGACAACTGGAGTGTGATACTCTCAAGTTCGACAGATATTTTGATTCTTATGCTTCACAAAATCGCCATTTTCCCCAGAATATGGATGATGTCATATCATTTGTTTCTCCAATTCTAATCTTATATATGTCAATTTATTTCTCTCCGTTACCATATTTGAATCTCTCTCCCTCATCTCTGTCTCTCAATGTAGTCTGTCACGAACTCACATGACCTGGGATCAAACTTCCCACCTAAAACCAGATGTAAGTACTCTATCGAAGTCCCATCATGACTTCCTATAGGTTTGCTATTGTAGGTTGCAGATATTTGGACACTTGAAACATGAAACATACACACGAAAATCAGTAAAACAGTTGCTTTCCTTATAAAAAATTCCGATGTCCAATTTGATCCTCGAACTGGGCAACTACTTACAGAAAATGTGGATGAAATTCTGACAAACGTTGAGTAAGACTGGGGTGTAAAAAGTCATGACATCGCGAATGACCTAACTATTCATAGCCTGTGATAAATCATTTGGAGAATGCGGAATAAAAATGGCTTTTACTCCTTGGTTATATGCAAACTATCTTTCTTGAATTCTGCTTAAAGCATATTTTTGGGTACGTTTTCTTCATGAGTTATTCCAAAGACGCTACTCTATTTGTTTATTTAATTTATTTCACTCGTATTGGCAGGAGCTACTCCAAAGACGTTATTCTATTTGTTTATTTAATTTATTTCACTCATATTGGCAGGAGCTACTCCAAAGACATTATTCTATTTGTTTATTTAATTTATTTCTCTCATATTGGTAGGAGCTACGTCCAAGACGTTATTCTATTAGTTTATTTGATTTATTTCACTTATATTGGCAGGATCTACTCCAAAGACATTATTGTATTATTTTATCTAATTTATTTCATTTATATTGGCAGGAACTACTCCAAAGACGTTATTCTATTTGTTTATTTAATTTATTTCTCTCATATTGGCAGGAGCTTCGCCAAAGACATTGCTCTATTTTTTAGTTTAATTTACTTCACTCATATGGACAATGATAAGGCAGAAATCATCGCCTTTCTCTATTTCTTTCTTTCTTTGGTAACTAAAAAAAAAACGTGACAGTCTATAAAAAAACTTACAATATATTCATACTTATGCTTCTTGCTGAAAAATCAAAGAGATAAATGCTTACTAAAAGTGAGTGTCAAAAAATAGATTATCCCTTGTAGTTGATGGTTGAATATAATTTTTACAATTTAGCTTCCCTTTCAGTAGCGAGGATACAGGAGACGTGGACCTACAGCATAATTTGGTAATCTCCCATCCTTTGTAATTGAATGCTGTATGTTGATTGATTAAAGGTATTAACTTATGTTTTGGAGGGATATTAACTTATGAGGTTCATTTTGAGCGCTGAACAATTCCTGATGGAACATATTACGTAAATCCCTTCTAAACATAAGTGGTCTACTCGATTTATTCCACTGATTTGATTTAATGTATGAGGTCCCGGTAGGAGAACATTGACCCAACTACAGTGGTCCAGACCCTATTTTATTAAGTATAGACTTCATTCTATAGAGGCTCCTCTTTGGCAAGGGGCGTAAGTATAAAAAATTGAGAAATAATACAAACAACATATCCAACTAAAGCAAATAGGGAATTTTTTTTAAAATGAAGCAAGTTTGTTACTCTACACGAATAGTGCTGTTGTAAAAGTATATAATAAATCTGTTTATTACCATAAGCGGGTAAAACCTACACCGCAAGCAGTAACAAGTCTCCAAGTTTTTCATGCGCTATCTGATGATTGTTTATCATGCTGGTTAGTTTGTTATGCTTACTGTGGGCACATAACATCAGTTTCCGAGATGGCGTAGCAATATGAAAGGCTTTCTGTGTGCTCTGTTTTGAAGTGTCCAGATTTGTGGATACAGTGCAGCGTAAGTTTCCTTCAGGGCTTACGAAAGAGCCATCACATAAAAATAACAAATAGATATGCTAAGAAGACAATTCCTATATACAAGCATCAACCAGCCAATACTCAACCAGTGCAGAATGATGACATACTCATCACTTTACTGCAACTTATGACTGCCATTGAAGACCTTCAAATCAGCAAGTTGCTGCGAATCTCAAAAAGCAGGATATCAAGATTTAAATAAATACCAGATACGCTATCTAAATTGACTATATTTTGTGAAATCATTGACGAACTCCTGACTTTTAACAATTAATCTGTCGTCATCTAACAGGATTAACTTTAGAAAAGCTACGTATTAAAAAAAATCAAATTCTGTAGGACACGACAGTTGCGTCTGAAACCACTCAAAATTCATCCACATAACTTCAACAAACTTCAACTAACATAAGAGGCAGGAGATCACTCCGTTATCGTAGAACTCATACAGTTCCAACCGTTAAGACAAACTGGGAACTGGCAACTAGTACCGACAGTTCATGGAAACTGGATGCTTGCGTAAAGGCAAACATTTTAGTCAAGCTCGTGTGTCTAATGCAAACGTTGAAAGAGTTTACGAAGAATTTCAGCGAAGTCTTCACAAGTCACTTAGTAAAGTAGGGAATTATACTTGCGAAAAAGTACCGTGTGGAAGGTGTTGCGGAAGCGGATATGTTTTAAACCGTACAAAGCGCGATTAGTGCAGCACCTTACATCAGCAAAACAAAGTGAAAGGGCATGACTTTTGTGAAGAGATGCAGTTGAAAATGGAGGAAGATGGTTTTGTAGAAAGACTTATTTTCTGCAATGAAGCCACTTTCCACGTAGCAGGCAAGGTAAACAAACACAATGTCGGTATCTGGGGAAGCGAGAAACCACATGCACAGATAGGACATCAGCGTGACTCTCTAAAAGTGAACGTTTTCTGTGCGGTGTCCCGCGAGAAAGTGCATGGCTCGTTTCTCTTTGAAGAAGGAAATCTAACCGATGACTCATTTCTAGACATGTTTGAAATCTGGTTGTTACCCCAGCTGAACAAAAATTATGATGATTACATTCTGCAACTGGACGTTGCTCCGCCCCATTTTCACAGGAATGCACGAGAGCTTCTTAATCGTGTTCTTCACCACCGCTTGATTAGACGTGCTCCAATAGAAGACAACAACCTCCTTCACTGGCTACCCCGTTCACCAGATTTAACACCATGAGATTTTTTCTAGCGGGTTTGTTAAGACAAGAGTTTATATACCGCCAATGCCCGTGTCCATTGGATAACGTGCACTGCAGACCACGACGGACGAGCTATACCGGGTATGGGAAGAACTTGATTACCATTTAAATGTGTCGTGTGGCCAAGATTGCCCATATTGAAGGATTGCGATTAATGCATCAGAAACTTGGATAGTTTCCACTCAGTGACGCCAATCTAAAACATAAAATCCCATCTCAAGGGTCACAAAATCCCATTTTGCCTCTGAAATTCCCACGTTCTACTTATTACAAGTATGATATGTAATATAAAATTGAGCTGTTGTGGGTGACTTACTTTGTACGATATGCAGTTAAATTACTTATCCATAAATTTCGATCTTTCTATCCTCATAAAACAGTTTATGAATAAATGTTTTCCTTGGTCGAAAACCAATAGGTTTGTTGTTAGAAATACAGTATCTATATCAGTATTTTGTACCAACAGCTTCTACTCATCATAATGATACTGAAAAAAATATATATATTTTGTGATAAACGTCTTGGAACTTGATAGTTTCATGTTTCTTGTTTCATTTTATCATTTCATTCGATTATTCTATTTTTTTTTTTTTCATTTCTTCAATACTCAACCACAACTTGTGTTTCTTACAGTTTAGACTTTTAGCATCGCATATGATTAATTCACTTCACAAATAGCTTCCGCATTACCATGTACTTTCTGTACAGCAAAGGAAAGACTTCGTACAAGGACCTCGAATTTGACGATCAACATTGCTTTCGTGCTTATTGATGGCTCATTATATTTACTTCCCACCCATAGGAAAGTTTATTAATGTAGATTTAATATATGTATGCACATATGAAAAATGCCATATATGTTGTAGTTTATCCCTTTCCAAAAAATTGTCGTCAAAAAATGCCACAAAATGGGATTTTTCCCACGAGCTGGCAACACTCTTTCCACGATGTTGTAAGAGCTGGAGAGCGATGCTGTAAGATTTGCACATATAAGGTAATAAATAGATGTATGATTAATATTTAAAACCATTATTTTCTTATTTATAACTACACGATGCAACCCTCACAAACGGTTAGAATTATATTTCTGCAAGTAGTGTCCTAACCATTGAATATGTATTACTATCACGTATCTTTATATATTGCTTGTGGAGGTTAAAACAAAACAAAAAGTATACTGATCCATTTTGTTTAATTATCTTGAATATTTTTAGTAAGGAAATAAAATATTTTTAACATTTCCATATGCATTTCTTTGGTAGCCTATCTGGAGAGTAAGCACAAAGCTTGCTAACATTTTAAATGCAATTCAGCGAGTTATCTGTTGGAGATAGAAGTTCTGCAATATTATTAGTGTTTAAGAACAACTTTGCTATCTTAAACCAGAAATGTTTTCACTTTTATTATGATCTAAATCCGTCCCGAACTAGTTTCACACAACCAGCGTCCAGAACTAATTTCTAGTGTAATGTCGTATATAGATGCAACTCCCTCTTGTATTTTACAATATCTGAAGAATCCAAATTTCAGTTAGTTGGCGACATTATTATTTTTTTAATAAACGTTATTTTGGGCATTTATTCCGAAGTTGGTCGTCCACCTAGTTTTTGGATAAAAGCATAATAATTGGTTTCGTTCTGTACTAAAGTTTAATATTCAATTCTCACAGTATTGCCGAGCGACCGTTAGCGAGTGAAGTCGGACTATAGCCCTACAGGCCATGTTGTTTTCTGTCTTTATTACAGCTAAATGGGAAGGAGGACCTGTGTTCTAGAACTTTGGGCTGCTATGTTGGGTATGTTACTTACCGTTACATTGAAAAATATAACTTTCTCCACGTTTCTTAACAGTTATTTGCTTATCACATTTTCTACAATTTATTTTTAGATTTATTTAGCCACGACTTTTACTTACTTTTAAGAGATTTTCCTCATTGTCACCTTATTGTTTCACAAACTGTAATAATGTTACCTGATATCCAGGGCTGTGTGTCTGTATATCTGTATCTATGTTTATAAAACAAATGCTGATTACATTCCCACAATCCTATCATGCAGTAACCTTGCACCAAGAAGTCCCTTCCGCCTGCCAATCAGTTCCACGTTCAACACCGCTTATATAAGATAATAAACACAACTTTCGCTCTCACTATACCTTATCAAGCACACAAACAAACAAATTATTCATTTCGTCCCGGTAAATTTTCAGAATTTTGCTAGAAACAGACGACCAACTTTGGAACTTAACCCTTGTTTTTTTTCAGTGGATTGTATTTCCAGTTATTTAAGATAGCGAAGCTATTATGAACCATATGATTATTGGATGGAGAATTGGCAAATTGAAGGACAGGAGGAAAGTTGAAATATATATGAGACAAAAATTGTAGTTCCTGAGAAAGTGCTTAATGGAGAAGTGTACACCTAAGGGTTTGAGAATTGAAAAGAAAGCTGTAAACTGTGATTCGAAAAAGTTTAAGGACTTGGTTGGAAAAATGAGAGGGAACTCATTAGGAATGAAATTTGTATCAGGGATCGACTTTTTAAGAAGAGTGAAAAAGTAACGGCTGTGTTAAAAGAGAGAATAGAGGCTTGCTTATGTTTATCAGGGACATTAACACGACATCTAAGTGAGAAATGTGTTTTCATTTAAAGGTGCGGAATAGATTTGAAAGAAAAGGAAGGTCCGTAGGATGACGCAAGGATCTGGAACAGGATCTGGACAGGATCTGATTGGTAATGTATCAGTGTCAGAAAAAGAAGGGAAGTTATTAAGTTTACGACATAAACTCAAAATTAGAGAGGACACATTGAATGCAGAGGAAATGATTCACACTGTTTAATAGGCCATTAGCCAGATTGAACATAAAGAGAAGAGAGACAAAATTAGGAGAAAAGCTGTGGCGATTGTTAAAAATAATATGGAAAAAGAAGGAAGAACTTTACAAAGGAAGACAAGGCGACACTTAAGAAAAATGGGAAATGGGTAAGAGGAAGGATATACTGTGGTGCAGCAAGTAGATAAAGGGGTGCAGTGGTAGTAATGGGAAAACAATGGTACAAGACAAAATTAGATGATCTATGTGATGCGACGTGTGAAGTGAATGGGGGGAGCGATTTAAGCGAAGAAGTAAAAGAAAAGGTGATTTGCTCTTAAAGAAAGAAGGATACCAACCAGGTTTAAATGAGGAAGAAAGAACTCCAGTAATGAAAGGATTTACCACGATACACAAGGAAGTTATAAAACTGAGGCCATTGCTTGGTTGCCGAGGGCATCTGTGTGAACCGCTGGTAAAGAAGGTCAAGTTGATAACTGAAGTTTTAAGGAGAGACCAGGAGAATGATAGTGTTAAGAATTCTAAAGAGTTTAAGGGTAGACTGAATAACATAGGATGTATAAATGATAAGAAGTTGTTGCTTAGTATTGATGTGAAAGAGATGTTTACGAGCTTGAAAAGAGAGTATATATTGAAAGTAGTGACGGGGAAAATGGGAAAAAAGAAAATACGTAGCTGGCGTGCAGAAAAACTCAAAGAAGCCTTGACGACCATATGGAGGAATAGTTTCTGTACTATAGGAGAGAAGTTAACAAGTAACAAGGTATGCCTGAGCATAGGATTAAGAATAAGTCCAGTATTGGAGAAGATAGTGATGAACAGATGGGAAAAGGAAAAAAGGGAACAAACTTATTTTTTTCAGCAGGTATGTTAATGATTGCTTCGGGACATGAAAGGATACTCAAAGGAAATTTACCAAATTTGTTAAGGAAATAGAAGATCATGAGAAAGGATGATGAATTAGAATTGGAAGTAAAAAAAAGAAGAAGAAGAAGAAGAAGAAGAAGAAGGAGCCATTGTGTTTCTAGATATGAAATGTGCAATGTAACATTGGGAGAGAAACATACTACAACAACACAAAATAGAGACGGATTAAGAACAAGTGTTTAACGTCACAAACTCTGTACACATCTAACAAACAGGCTTGGTTACTCAGACATGCACAAGGCACTGCGTTGTTGACCAGGGTCATATGAAAGTGCAGTGCGGAGAACGATATTTATTTACGAATTAAAACTAAAATATTATATACAACAAGACACAAAAATACATTAACAGTGCATTTGGGCCAGGAATAGCGAATGTGCAAACCATTCGCTGTTGATTTGCAAATTTCGTTCCGGTGACACAGTATTGCAAAATGGGACCCGTAGACACCAATTAGCACCATGTTAAGATGAACTCCTAAGGCACACCATGGAAGTGGATCCTCAATCGTTGCTAGTTTGGAACCGACTCCTTTCCGCTTTTGAATTGCTCATTCCACTTGTAAACAGTCTTCAATGCGATCGCTTCATCGCCATACACTGATTTTGACATTTCATAAGCTTCTTTGGCATTTTTCTGCAGCTTGGAACAAAACATAATGTTGGCCCGCGACAGACGTTCTTAAGACGTCCTCACTCTTCTGCCTCTCGAAGCCAACTGACACGTCACAATTTGTTCAAACTCGACACTGACTGTCTCAAAGGTTCAGGATACCGGTCTTCTAGTTGAAAAGGATCACTGTGCAACTACATTCACCGTACTTTTCTATCACGCCTTGTAAATAGAAAAAGTAAACTTTTTGAAATCAAAACTTTCTGAAAGTAGAATTTCCCACTTGTTTGGAAATGTTCTGTAAAGACCATACCCCTGCTAATGATTTAAATTAAAACAGAAGATCTCCAAAACAAAATTAAACAATTTCTTGTTATGTGAAAGTAAACAGTCATTTTTATATGAAAGATTTACTTCGCTGTGTTGGAATAGTTCTTTGTAATTTATTGACAAAAATCAAACTATCCTTAAATGAAATACAATAAAATGCAATAAAATAAAAGACAGAAAGAATAAAAATAAGAAGAATTTTCAAAAGCTTAAAGTTTTTTGGTAAAATTAATAACTTCGTAGAAATAAAGTTTACTCGTATGTCACTTATACAATTTACGGAAGGAAAGACCTTCAAGATTGTCTGAAGAAACAAAGGGGAGGTTCGGGTCACCTAACAAGCGAACAATGTCCATAGATAAGTTGAAATAATAACTAACTAACTAACTAACTAACTCTATGGCCTATGGAACCCGGAAGTTCAATGCCGCGTTCACAAAAGCTCTGCACTGACTTCTATCCTTGGCTAACTGCATCCAGTTTCTACTTTGTATTCCAATCTCTACGAGATCCATCTTAATATTGTCCTCCCATCTGCGCCTAGGTCTTCCTAATGGTCGTTTTCCGATTGGTCTTCCAGTCAAGACTTTGAAAGCGTATCTACTTTCTTCCATTCTAGCTAGATGACCTGCCCACCTAAGCCTCCTAGACTTGACGACCCTAACAATGTTGGGTAAACCGTATAAATTATGCAGTTCCTCGTTGTGAAGTTTTCGCCATTCCCCATTCCCGTTCCTCTTGGATCCCAATATTTGTCTCAGGATCTTGTTCTCAAATACTTTCAATCTATGTTCTTCCCCAAGTGTAAGCGATCATGTTTCGCAACCATACAGAACAACAGGCATGATTATCGATTTATATATTTTAAGCTTCAAATTCTTCAACAGAACTCGCGACGACAAAAGATTTTGAACAGAATAGTAACACGAATTCCCTGTTTTTAGTCGACATTAATAATAATAATAATAATAATAATAATAATAATAATAATAATAATAATAATAATAATAATAATAATAATAATAATAATAATAATAATTTCAGCCAGTAATACTGCTGCGAGGTCAAGTGCAATGCGTATTCAAAGTAGTTGAAATTTATTAAAGTGGTAACAAATTGAATCAGGAAATGAAAGAAATTAATTGTTTCAGTTTTGTATCTCATGCTTATGTCCTATAGGCTAAAGGAGATAGATCTGAAATAAGTAAAAGATTATAAATTAATTGGTGGAATAATGATGCAGCAGGAAATGGAAGAACTCCAAGAATACGCAAGACACATTGTTTTCCACTAGAAACTCACACGACCTATAACGACTCACCAAGGGTAGTCGTCAACCTGGTTCAATCGATGATATATGAATCTCGAGTGGTAGTAATAGTTTGCATGTAAAAATATCTTTAATAATTATACATATTATTATTCTCACCTTTTCTATCAAAATTATAAAGTCGATGAACGGTATCAAATGGTTTATTAGTTGATACACTTTTATGTATTTTCATTCAAATTGTCATGCACACATACAAGATGATTAGGTATCCATAAACCTTTACATAGCAACTCACTACATAACACCATCCCATAATATCTCTTACAGATCTTAAAAACATTCTTCTTTTGTTAATATTAAATTAACATTCTATTAAGTATAGTGCACATGTATGAGCACTTTCTGCCCAAGGTACAGGTAATTATTAAACTATCCAAAGTATTTCGTTATATAAAATGTCGCCCGACAATTGGACTGAATATAAAAGTCATAAACGAGCTTGACTTTTATCTTCAAGAACCACTGGTCCGTTTACAATAATGATCTTACATTACCTATGTCCATCACATTTTGATCGACCCTCGTATGTATCTTCATTACATATTATAGATATAGATACATTTATAACAAATCTTTCACTTCATTAATACTTATCTTTCATTACATTAATTATATTTATTTCATTATTAAAATGTCGTCGCCCATTTATTTAATCTTTGAAGGGTACGAAGTCAAAATCGTAAGAGGCAATTACAGTTAAAACATGAGTTACCATTATCCAGGGCGCTTTATATAATAATTATATTGGGTGATATTTTAAAATAAACATTGGATCTATAAGGCATCAAAATATAGAAGAATTTCATTCAAGATAGTCGTTGAATAATTAACTTAATAGAATGAATCTTATACTTAACATAATCTTTGACAATTAAGTTTTCAACACAAATCAATCTAATATAAATAACCTTTGCTTTTAATCATTTATGAATCGAATTATAATTCTTCACATTAACAAGAGAGAATTAAAATCATTTGAAAATGAACTTTCCAGTCTATCTAAAACTATATCTAAGCACTTCAAGTATTCATAAAAGTCGTTTTTTTTTTTCTGTTTTCCGCAGACGATAACGTCGTCTCTTCGGGAGGGACTTAAATTTAATGTCAGTGATAAGTGGAACACATGTATGGGCTATGAGGTTTTCTAACAACAATAATAAAGAAGCTCACTTTATTCATACATATAGGTGAATTATTATTGTTGTTGTAAGCATGGCAGGAGACACAAGGATAAATACACAGAGCCTAAGTAATATCAAAATGAGACTGCAATAATCATAAGTTTGATAATAGCAATGAAAACAAACAAGGAAGGAATATTATGAAATCTGAGTGGTCGTAAAATTATGATGATGAGATGAAGTGCATGGACGCCACAGTTCACAGGGCAGTGTTAGTAGTCACAAATGAGGTTATCTTCTGTGTTGGGGCTACTCAACACTGATGAGCGACATGGGGAAGCCCTTGTTAGAATGAGAGTTCCTGTGCAAGCGATGGATAAACGTGATGATTGAATTCTGGTGGATGATATGATTGAAAGAAATGTTGATCCGGATGCTCTGGATGTTTCTGACTATAGATTGTAAGTAGATGCTGTAAAGGTGTATAAGCATACTTAGGAGGAGTGGAAAGACTGGCATCAATGTGTATGGTTTCTAGGAGGGTGTGATGCTGAGTTGTCCATTTTTTATCTATGTACCTAGAGCGGAGGTCTTCAAGATGTCGAGTGATATGCGGAAAGGTCAGCTTATCGTACAAAAGGCGAGTAGGGCTAGGCAAGGTGATGCGGTAGGCTAGACATAACACATGACGTTCGATGATAAGAAGCCGCTTATAAAATTCATCTCCAGCGCTAACCCAAGCAGTGTGGCCATGTGTGAGACACGGACGGAAAAACGCTTTATACGTTTTTAACAATGTGTCAGCATGTAAGCCCCAGGTGGTACCGGCCAGGCGCTTCAACAGATTTAAACGGTTTTGGGCCTTCTCTTTGATTGAAAGAAGGTGTGGTTTCCAGGTTAATTTATCATCAAAGATCACTCCCAGATATTTAGCGGTAGTACTTGCATGGATGGGTACACCCTGGACTTGAATATTAAGCAGAGATGGATTACGTCTCACTCGACTACGCCTCTTATGCGGAAGGATGACTAACGCCTGTGTTTTGTCACAGTTTAAGTTTAATTGCCACCGACTACACCAGTTGCTGAAAGCATCAATGGCTCGTTGTAAATGGGTATTGATTTGATGCATAGTTTGACAGCAAGCGAGCAGCGCTGTATCATCCGCAAAGGTGAAAGTGTAAATCGGTTCTGGCATAACAGGTAAATCACTAACAAATAGAATATATAATAAAGGTGATAAAGCTGAACCTTGAAAAGTCGTTTTCATTATCAACATTAACTCATAAAATTGAAAATAAAAGTTCACAAGAATCTATAACTGATATGGGTTTAACCTAATTTCATTAACGTAATCAGCTTACATTCATACTTGCATATGATTCTAATAAAGTACATTGTACTGCACAATCATGATTAGGTTCCACAACATGTTGTACCTGTATTTCATCGTGATTCTGATTTTGATACGAAGTGCCATCTCTTGACCTCCAATTACGTCTATCCATGTAGTTTCTTGTATTCCTGTAATTTCGCCCTATATTCTGATTGTTTCTATGTCTACTTCTGTTGGGTGATCTGACATCAGGATTACCACGATTAATTAGGTTAGGCTGATTCCCTACATAACTTTGCCTATTTTGCTCGTTTTGATTGCTAGAATTTACTCGGCTTAGGTTGTGTTCCGTATCGTTCACACTTCTGATATTTAGATTCCGAACAGGTACAAAATGATCTGAATTATTTTTACTTTTACCTACTCCTGCTTGTTGATTCATTGCATGGTATTGGGTTTCATAGCATTGGACAAGCATTAATAAATGGTTGAAACTCATACACTGTGTAGAGAACAAGATCTGTTGTAACTTAAATGGGAGCAAATTTCGAATCGATGCTATTATTATAGATTCCGATTGCAAGGGATTAACGACTTTTAATTCGTTGTATGTATTTACAACAAACTCTACAACAGATTTGTGCAAACGAGGATTGAAATGTTGATTTCTAATGGTGGCATCTCGATTTGCAAGCAAAAAGTCATTTTCATAATTCGCGATCAATGCCGCTTTGAATTCCTCATATGTATTGATGTGATCGCGTACTGCTTTAAACCATAAAGAACATGGTGGGAGTAATACATGAGGGATTAATTTCATATATTGTGATCTATCTATACTCATTATATTGCATTCGTCCTGAAATTTTTCCAGGAAAGAAGTAGCGTTTTCATTACATTTACCACTGAATTTACTCATAGCCCGTATTTCACTCATCTTAACACTTAACTTTACCTTTCTTTTATCATTCCGTGTACTTATTGGGTGACAATTCCTATCCATGACGTAATGTGTCGTTGCACTATCCCTTTTCCGCCCATCTGTCCTCTTCGGACGAATTTCTTCCAAAATAATATCCTCATCAGACACAGGGGAAGGCGAAGTCATCTCTGGTGAGTGGGGGGGGGGAACTCCAAGCGCTCACTACCCATATTATTGTGGTATGTGTTGTCCTTAACCTGTAGCGTCCTAACTTCTTCCTGTAGAGTAGCTATCAATTGCGTATTTGCACGTATGTTGTTAGAATTATTGATGACCTGAATCTTTTGCTGTTGAACAGAAGATTCTATTACTTCTAAATCCTTTTTTACATCACTGATTTCTTGGATTTGGTGATTGTGCTTATCTTGACAATCCTCAGATATTTTTTTTAACTTTTCCTCGAACTGCGAGGAGATGTGATTCATCGCCTGGACAATTGACTGTTTCGTTTCATCTGACTTCTGTTCCATCTTCTGTTCTATCGTCTGCTTCAATTCCTCGTATTGCTTATTGGATTCTTCAGACTTCTGTTCTATCTTCTGTTCTATCGTCTGCTTCAATTCGACCAAATTTTGTTTCATGGCTTCAAAATCATCCTTTCGACATTGTTCTTGCCGCTGTAAGGTTAGCAAGATTCGTTCTTCGAATGTCATTCCTGGTGCTACACTATGTTCACCGTTATCACCCTCATTGGATTCATTTTCTATTCCCTCACCGTTCATTTTTCTTATAATTATTCTACCACTTCTCAGTCTTGTGAAATTTGTATTCATTAACTTTATTACAAAAGTAAATTCACCCCTACTTTGCTTCGGGATATGAATTTACAGCAATTCCCGGGTGAGGTAAACAAAAATTTTTAGCTAATCCCGGTGTGAAGGCACCAAAATTTTTATAACGACTCACCAAGGGTAGTCGTCAACCTGGTTCAATCGATGATATATGAATCTCGAGTGGTAGTAATAGTTTGCATGTAAAAATATCTTTAATAATTATACATATTATTATTCTCACCTTTTCTATCAAAATTATAAAGTCGATGAACGGTATCAAATGGTTTATTAGTTGATACACTTTTATGTATTTTCATTCAAATTGTCATGCACACATACAAGATGATTAGGTATCCATAAACCTTTACATAGCAACTCACTACATAACACCATCCCATAATATCTCTTACAGATCTTAAAAACATTCTTCTTTTGTTAATAATAAATTAACATTCTATTAAGTATAGTGCACATGTATGAGCACTTTCTGCCCAAGGTACAGGTAATTATTAAACTATCCAAAGTATTTCGTTATAGACCGGGAATCGAATCAAGATCTTCCATATCAAATATGAGCGTTTTACTATTGAGTGACCATAATTTTGTCAGGAGCCATTCAAAAAACATTATACGACGTTTATTTGGATAACACTGTATATATTTATTAATTACCTGTGTGAATCATTGGTTTTATATAATCTAGCATCCAGCTAGGTTATATAAGAACAATTTCTGCATCTCCACCGCAAGTTGTTAAAGATATACAGTCTTATACAAATAAATGTAAACGTATAACTTTTATTATCATCCTGGTACTTAAAAAACATGAGTTGAATTAAGTTGTTACTTCAGCAGCAAAGGTTCAGAACTATTTTACCCAGTACAGAAAAATCCGCGAAATACGAATTAGTAACATCTGGTGGCCTGCTTGTAAATCGCAGTGTGCGACTTTGGACGGTTGGCTAATGTCATTCAATTAATGGTGTCTTGATATGACAATTGACGAGTCGAATCCTGACAAATGGTGCATGTAATCTAAGATTACTAGATGATAGGATCCCTCAGTACACTTCGGTTTTCGTTCAGTGGAAGTCGGGTGCAGATCGTGTGATGTCACCCAAGGCCTGAGAGCTGTATTTCTTCCAAACATATTTTTTTTGGTGGGGGGGGGGGGGGATGACTCCCAGGAACTCTGAGAATGTTCACCTTGAGGAGACCAAAATATGTCCATAATATAATGATAAATAGAATAGTATCCTGTAAAAATAAAATGTGTCTCCCCGGAACTATGCTATGCATAAGAAAGAGTCTTATAGTACCGTACCCTATCTGTCTGTCTGTCGACAGATATTAGAGTGTAAACTTTAAGAGATAGGAAAAAACTGTTTCTCGGAAACAATTCAGGGTCCCAATAACAGGTTCCATCTCTGTTAAGCCTCTACCAAACCGGAAGTGGTACAAATGAATCATATCCGGTTTCAACGTTGTTCGTTATAGGTTAAAAACGGAAAGAGATAGAGACAAATCGCTTTTTGATATAGATTGAGCATCCCAAGAATAGCTTTCTTTCCGACAATTCTCTCTCTATTCAAACCGGAAGTGACGGACATCTAAGGTTTCTCTTTTCAGCACTGATCGCCATAATGTAAAATGGTAATAGATAGCGACAATGAATTCATTACATCAAGAATAGACTCCATCTCCTATTTTATATCTCTAATGCGTCCAAAAGCTGTGTATCACTTCGGGTTCTATTATTGAGTTCTATAGAGCAAATATAGGAACAGAAAAGTGACAAACCTGTTCTGATATGGATTCCGACTCCAAGAGTAGAACTCATTTCAGCTTTATTATGCTATTGAAGTTGGAATTAATAAAAGCTAATAGAACCTCCGCTATCAATATTGATTCCTACATACTAGTAATTGTAACAGATAGTGAAAAACTGCTTTTGATGTGTATTCAGCTTTCGATAAACATTTTCTTCTTCACATTATACTTCTTTTACATCATCTGTTACAACCCTCTATCAATTCCGGTTGAGTATTGGATTTTTATAATTTCGAATTGAACCGTAGTTTCACACTATGGAATGAAGTTAATCTTTTCTGTAGTGTATTTATTTTATGTAATTGTTTTGTAATAAATTATTATTATTATTTATTCCCAGAATACATATTTATATTCACATGTGAAATCTCGATCATCGAATGTGAAAAGTGCTTCTTTTAGGTGATATGAATATTTAAATTTATGATTTTAATTGGTTGGATTCCGCAGCATTTGCAACAATTTTTAGACGTTAATATGCCACAAAATGATAATCATGTCTGTTCTGCTGAATGGTTGCAAAACATGGTCGTTTACTGTAAGGGAAGAACGCAGACTGAAAAAGTATTTGAGAATAAAATCTTGAGACGAATATTCGTACCCAAGAGGAACGGGAATGGGGAATAGCGGAAACTTCATAACGAGGAAGTGCATAATTTATACCATTTACCAAACATTGTTAAGGTAATCAAGTCTAGGAGGCTCCAGTGTGCAGGTCATGCAGCCAGAATGAAAGAAAGTAGGAACTCTTTCAAAGTTTTAGCTGAAAACATAATCGGAGAAATGACGATTAGGAAGATCTAGGAGCAAATAGGGGGATAATATTAAGATGGATCTCGCAAAAATAGGAATATAAAGTAGAAGCTGAATGCAGTTGGCTAAGGACAAAAGTCAATGGAGAGCTTTTATGAACACGGCATTGAACCTCCAAGTTCCGCAGGCCATAGAGTTAATTAATTAGTTAATAAGAAGCGCACAAAGTGTATGCTACAACAGTTTGGTAAAAACAAAATCTTAGAAATATCAAGTACCTTAAATTCCTCGAGTACTGAGAAGACAGTGGTTCAACGTTGTAGGCATTTCGTAAAATGTAATACAGATTCGTGTAAAGTAGGTTTGGAGCCGTTGTTTCCAGTTACTTCCAAACAGATCTGAAAAACGAATTACTAAGGCTTCCTTTCTTAATGAAGCAGATGAAAAAGAAGATGCCATACCTTCAGTTAATTTAAGGTTTGTTAATGATCTATGTAAAGAAAAACAATCTGAAGACAGAACTAAAAGAAATCAGACAGTAGAGAAGTTATAACATTATTGCAGATCATTATTCTTCATATAAAATATAGTAAATTACACACAGTTGGTTCTGCTTGATTCCACATGCAAGTAACAAAGTATTATTTTACTTCCCATCTTAAATTGTTGTCTACTTTCTCACTCTAGACGCCAAATTTTCTACGTTCTCCACGAGTCTACACTTGATGTCATACCGGAACAGCCTATGACCGTGCAATATGGATAAGAGGCAACCTGTATTCTATTAATTTTGTTTGTAACCAGCAATACCGTAACTTACGTGTAAATCTATGGCAATGAAGTGAAAACAAATAAGATAATGAATTCAACTGGTGGAAATCCAAGTTTGTGTTTCTGGTTAATTCCTATTAAGTGCCGCAGAGTAGGTTCAATAATACGTATGAATTGTAACCGAAAGTAAACTAAACTAATATAATCTAACCTAATCGAGAACATTTTAAACACTAAGTGCAGGAACTTCTTAAGTTCGTAATTCCACCACATAGTGATGCTAACGTTGTTAGGTTCGAACAAAGCGGCGAAGAATGTGTTTTAATTATGGTAATTTTTATTACCTATGCTTGAACATTTTATGAATATAGAACATTACTTTTCTCCCCGACTTTGTGGACAATCTTGACTTCATTTCCCTTGTAATTTGCTGGCCTCAAAAAATAAGGAAACACTTAATATGATGAAATATTAATATCAGTGAATATCTTAACAAGTGTTTCTCAAAGCAACTCAAATTTTGAAGCACTGGTATTTCATATATTATTTCGATCCAATCTCCTAAAACTATATAGTAAGCATTTAGTTTTATATCTATTACGGAGTCAATATATTTGATTACATTGTAAAAAGTCAAGGAGGGGCACTTTGAAAAATGTAACAAAAGATGTTCAAAATATTTTATTTACTTCCTCTTTGAAGGCCTTCAAGTGGTAATTTTAAATTCATTTAATCAAATATACTATTCATTCCGGAATAAACATTTCAATTCTCTTCAACTTTTTGGATGCACTTACACAGAGTTCTCGACAGAACTTTAAACAAGTGTAAAACTCCCAGATATTGATACTAAAATACCGGGATCTACGAAAATTTAAAGTATGATGAGAGTTATAGACTTGCTTTTCATTCAAATATCAGAAATAATTACTCGCAAATAATAGGTCAAATCTCACTAACTAGTTGAATATTGATTACCAATATATATATATATATATATATATATATATATATATATATATATATATATATATATATATATATATATATATATATATATATATATAATGCACTGATGATTTTAACCTACATTCTGGATAGAAACCATGACGTTTGTAGTTTTGAACAATTGATTTGAGGAAAAGTCTGCCTGCTGATCTAATGAATAGCACGTGTGCCTTTAATGCACGTGATCTCGGGTTCAATTCCAGGTAGAACAGCACAAAAACATAGTCTCATCATCATTCACTTTTATTAGTTATCCATCTCTTTTAGCCTAAAGAGCATAACTGTAGAACGGTAATCTAAGAACTCTAAAACTTTTCAATTTTTTTGGAGGAGAAATAATGTAAATCTGTGTTTATTCCAGCTAAGCACGTCTGGGAACCCTAAAACAGTATATAGCAACTATACTACTAGGTTAACGCCTATTTTCTGAAACATTTTGGGTTCAATGAATACCTGAATTAATGACGATAAAATCTCCCCATACATTTAGTTTTCCACATCATACAGCAGTAGCGGACTAATGCTGCGCTTTTTCCCTTTGTAAATTGTACTTTAAGGTTGGTTTAAAGGAGCAAGTTTTGTCGATAGATAGAGAACAATCTTCGTATCTCTTCCGTGTATTTTTTACTTTTCACGAAAATTTACAATTTCTTTTACAAATTTCAACGTAGAGACTTCAAATTTTTAGAGAAGGAACTTCATAACCTATTAAAGGGAACAATCCGTGCCGATTTAGAATTTAGAATTTTCTTCATTGTTGAAATGGCTTGATTGTTGAAATGGGTATCCAAACCTTTAACAATGGAACTGTTTCAACAATGAAGAAAATTCTAAATAAAAAATCGGCATGTTCGTTCCCTTTAATAGGTTATGAAGTTCCTTCTCTAAAAGTTTGAAATCTCTACGTTGAAATTTGTAAAATATATATATAAATTTTCATGAAAGATAAAAAATACATGGAAAAGATACGAAGACTGTAGTGACATCTATCGGCAAAACTTGTCCCTTTACACTAACCTTAAAAAAATGATTTTTCATGCACTTTATTTCGTGGCAATTGTTACTTACAGCAAATATTTTCCTCATTGGATTCTAAGGATTTATTATAGAGTTTTGATATTGCACTTTCCCAAAATGCCAACTTCGTTCCAAATTTTCTAAGTCTACTACCATAGCAAGTTAAAGCAACAGTACTAGTATAACAAGCTGCAACATCATCTTTAGTAAACTGAATACTTGAGTATCATTTTTGTATAATTAATGGTGATATGCCGGACCAACAATTCCATTAAAGGTATTCGTACATGAAAAACATATCAAAACGTGGTCACCAAGTTGGACTTTGTTTTCATTTTCAGTGACCCCCCATATATCTATAAAATATTCGCGGAATGACTAGTGTGTTTGAATAAATGAACTCAAAATCACCATTTGAGGTCCATTAAAGAGGAAGTAAATAATGTACAGAGTGGGCACAATACCGCTTTCCCCAATATGTGACTAAATACTTGTTTTGGGGAAAGCGGCTTTGTGTTCACCTTGTATTTTGAAGAACTTTCATGGCATTCCTTAACATCAAGAGAATGTATTTACGTCAGAAGAAAGTTTAGAATCTTTGCGAGTGACAAAAAGGAGAGAGAAAGAAAAAAGAAGAAACAGAACACACTGGACTTGCCTGGATGACTTCGGGCTTTAGGCTACATACAACTCTTACTAAGAAATTTAACCAGGGCCCTGCTTAAAGATATATTTGTTTTATTCGGGGTATAAGTTGTGATGACTATCTTTCATCAGTCTATTTCCTTCAATTACATTTTTGAAAGTACCCCTCCTTGACTTTTTATGATGTACCCAAATATTTTGATTCTGTAATAGACAAAAGAAATGCCAATTATTTATTTTGGAAAGATTGCATCAAGATAATAAATGAACTTCCTATGTTTCGAAATTTGAGTTGCTTTGAGAACCACTAGTTAAGATATCTTCTGATAATAATATTTCATCATTTCAAGTGTCGCTTTGTTTTTTAAAGCCAGCAAATTTTCAGGAAAATGAGGTCAAAATTGACCATAAGATCGGCAGAGAAATAATGTTCTATATACATAAAGCGTTCAAGAATACTGAATAAAAATCGCTATTATTCATGCGCACACAGTTTTCCTCCCTGCTTCGTTTGGACCTAACTACACTAGCACCACTATGCGATGGAATTAGGAACTTAAGAAGTTCCAGCACTTAGTGTTTCAAGCGTTTTCGGATGTATGTTCGGATCATCACTTGGATGTAATACACACGTGCCTAGATGCCATATCTTTCAACGTATCCCGAACAAATTTAAATTTAATAACGCTATTATAATATTCTCTACTGGGATTTTTCGAATTTTTCTCCTACATCAAAATTTGCGATTTTCTCGAAAACGGCCCTAATAGTTTTAATGATATTTTGAGAAATCAATATTAAGTCGTATTTTGTAGAAAATACCGAAACATTTAGTTTACTCTCGGGCAGTGCTCCTATATTAATATATAGATTAAAACAAAGGACACTAAAAAAATTATTTGAAATATCAGAAGAAATTAAATAATAGATCAACAGTATGAGAAACTTACTCCTACAAATTTTGAATATCGAAAGCAAATGAAAGCGGTATTTTCAGAAGATCAAACTAATAATATCAATTTAAGTTTTGGAATAAAACCTGAGCTCTTAGAGTTTAAAACAATTCCTTTGGTGACAAACTATATAAATCTTGGACTGTTTTGGCTGAACCGGGACATCTAGGATTCATAATCTTGGAGCAAGTTATTTTTTGAATGATTATCTCTAAAATGATTCGGACTCTTATTCACATTTCGTAAATAAATAAATTTCGCTAACAACCCTACAGCATAGTTTAAGTCATTTTTCCGGAAAGTAGCAGCAAGGGTAGTTTCTGTTGGAATTGAGTTTTTTCCAAAGATTTCTTTAAGAAACAGACAACAAGGGATTATTTACTCTTGCAGGTTTAACTTTTCATAGAATATTACAAAAAAACAACAGGTAGTTTATTCTTGAGAGGTGATTTTTTTAAAAAACAAATTATTTTCTCTAAAATTGCAATAATGATTTTGTTCTTGTTTCATAAATAAATAATACAATAAGAATCCTTGAACGTGGTATAAATCTCTTTTCCTGAAATCTTCCATAAGAGGTAGTTTACTCTTGGGGTGAATTTTCTTCGAAAATACCTATTGTAATAATTTTGATCATATTTTATAACTAAATAAGTCGATAATAGGCTCAACATGATTTGGTTTACTTGAAAATCTTTAGTGCAGTGGCCCGTAGTTTTCTTTGTTTGTGTGTATGTGTGTGCTTTTTCTGTTTGGAAGATTTGATTATATTACACTACGTCTAATTATGCACATCCAAACCAACTCCTTACTTAAAGCCACAATTGATCCATGGCTAGTTGTTTTTTTTTATATTGTAAGAATCTCCATCTTCAGCGTAAGCACATGTTACCACAACACGTGCTACTATATGCAAACAGTCCAAGCAGACGAGAAAACTACAACAAGGAAGACACGGAACCAAGACGATGGAGCCCGACGAGGAACGAGCCACCAAGAGACCACTATACAAGCAAAGCCTGAAGAGGAACCAGCTATTAGTTTGACCGCTGATGAAGTAACCTACACTCTCTCCCGAGATCGCTTTGGACTAAGGAATTCACTTTTACCTTAAGCCAAGGTCGCTTTGGAGTAGAGATCCTAACCACAACCAAACCTCGCGAAACTGCTTTGGGCTGAGAATGTTTCCTGCATAGGGATGCGCACGAGACAAGATTTGTGGTTGTCTCGTCTCGAAAATGTGCTGTAAAAGTGATGTCTCGACTCGAAAAATGTATATTTCTCTATTGGAAGAAGCGTGTCTAGACTCGAATTTTGTCAGGAAAATCCTGTCTCAACTCGTCTCGTGCGCATCCCTATTCTTGCAAGACTCACCTAAAACCCTGCAGATGTTCTGGAGGATACTTTGAGCAAAAGGAGCACCGTGCAAAACACCTTTCTCCTTCATCTTGGTTACTTATAAGGAAAGACGTTATTAGATTGCTCTTTGTAAATTCAAAGATAACTGTATTTAGATTTTATAATAAAATTGGCGAAGGGGGAAACACCCAGACCGTTATTGACTCTACCTCAAAGATATTACAATATGTTTCAAAATTGTTAAAAACATATGTATTTACGTCCAAATAAATATTTCGACAAAAAAATCAGATAAAATGCTTCCAATATTGTTTTCATTCCTCTTGTCGCTAAATGTTAGTACGTACAAGTCAGCTGTTTAAGGATGAATTTGATTTTGAAATATTATTACATATACAAGTTGTAATTATATATATAGTAGAACACCGTTTATAATTTTTTAGCTGCGAGAGTGGATTATTCACTCACGCATCAATTATTTTATCATTGCATATAAAAATCCAGTAGTTGAACATCTTATTGCGTATGATGTTGAAAATGGTGTTAAACAGAGTTTACACAAGAAGAGTTTTGTGTAAAAGTATCGTAGACGATGGTACTCATCTGTTAGTATTACAGTTTGTGTATGGACAACTTTTTGCAGGCCACTGTTCCAATGTTCTTGTTATGAATAAGTAGCTGGCGTTTAGTTTCCAAAATGGAAGAAATATGCTTTACATGTTAAGTACATACGATCTAAGTGACTGCATTGTAAAAAAAAATCGTTGTGTTATTTCAACGACATGCCTATGTGTTAACACGATTGTGTTAAAATATAACACAAACAAGTGGTTAGAACAACTTACTCTCCATTTGGAGTTGTGTGTCAAATGCCGGTAGTTGAAATGACACACAGCCTGTGTGTTACATTAACACAAGTGTAGAATCTTCGGTGTTGTTTTCTGGGTGATTGCCAAATATGTTGGATATCTAATTATAAAGTCTTATGAACTGAAGCTACAGACAAACACAGTAGAAAGAAATACTTAAACAAATCCAGGTATACGCAAAATTTCAAAATGCAAATCGCGCGATGTGTTTTCAATTGTTTTACATAATGTTTCTGAAGAAACCTTAACAGCACAAGATGTGCTAGGCATTTGCCATTTAGGTGTTCTAAATTCATCTCCCACATTTGATGAATTTATTGCTTCTTTTTCTAAGCGATTGTGTACTAGAAGCAACAAACGCATCAACTTTATTAGATGGCAACTGGCGCCAATCATTTGAAAGTGAATATGGAAGAACTATAAAATAAAGTAAATAGACAGTCGTCATTTTGTTATAAAATTAGGTCTACATGGCGAGCAGATTTTATCTTATTCCGAACGGTTATCGTCGAATATGCACGGCTTAATGGAGCACTCTGATTAGCCAAAAGACCTCAACAATTTATCCCTCTACAAGCGACGTTTCCTTCATCGCTTCCGTGGCAAAGTCGGAAGAGCATGCGGCTAGTAATTGAAAGGTTGTTGGTTCGTGCCATCCGCCACTGGAGTACATTTTTTTTACTTGTTTAAAGTGTTTTTTTAGACTCAGCATAATGTAAACACATTACGCATATAGGCGATTTAACATATTTTGGAGGAGTAATTTTGTGGTTCATTAACGCTTACGGCACGCCTCAACACCGGTTGTGTGTTAAAGACTTAACACACCCCCTGTGTTAAATTCCAACACCGAGGGTATGTATCGAACTAACGCTGGAACCACTGTCCTGTGTTAAAATTGAGTTGAATTAACACAATCATTTTTTACCGTGTGTGTTTAAAACTAATTCTCATAATTTATATGATTTATCGAGGTTTAAAGTAGAATTTTATATATAATTTTTTGGAACCCTTTTCTCTTTTTTGAATGTACAGCTTAAATGAAAAAGAATAATCTGAAATTTCCGTATTACTTACTTTAAATAAATCTTCAAATGAGAACGTTTTATATTCGTCTTTCTTTTGCGTTATAATTGGCTAGGTCTCTTTGTTTCTCTAGAATGTTCAATTTCTGATATATTGTCTTCTAACAATTTAAATGTTAATGTATGGTTTGTCATAAGATCTTCCCAAATTCTATATTTTCATCCATTTTTTAATTAAACACTACAATCTAGTTCACATTCTGCCATGTCTGCAATGCAAAAGGAGTAGGCAGTTGAAGGTGGAGGTGAAAACATAACGCAATTTCTTGAACTTTTAGTACTGTCAGGATACTTCAATGTGCCAAGTGAAAATTGCCACTAGAGGACGAGTGAAGAAATGAATATTCGAATTATATCTGGGATAATGTCACGCAGCATATTTAGGAAAGCGATAACAAATCACCTAAGAAAAGCAGTGACCTAAAACCCGAGTACAAACTTGGAAAAATACAGTAAAGCATCCGATGTTCATATGAGAAAAGTTCATTAAGACATTCAGTGAACGGTGTTGACTTGTGAGATAGATTTATTGCTGCCACGGGTGAGAAGTAGTGATGTGAGGTGTAAAATTTTTCGCGGAACATTTTCCATTTCGGAAAATTGTTCACTATATTTTTGTGGAAAATTTTCCGTTTGAAGAAAAATCAGTAAACAAGTAACAATTCCTAAGTAACTATAAAATTGATTGAATTCATGTATAGAAATGATAAAAAAAGTGAAAGATCCTTTAAAGAATCTGAAATTTTTCATGGCTCAGAAAATTTTCAATACTATGTACGAATAAATAAAACAATTTTTCATGAATCGAAATATTTTCTCTCTTCTATGGAAAAATTGAAGAACTTTTTATGAGTCGGAATATGAGTCATTTTGAAACAAAAAAGTAAAACAACTTTTTGTGAATATGAAAGCTTTATTGCTCTGTAGAAAGAAGTGAAAGCACTTTTCATATATCGGAAAATATTTATTTACGATGTAGAAACAAGTGGAAAAAAACTTTTCATAAGCCGGACAATTTTGAATTTTATATATAGTGATGTTAGATGGAAAATTTTCCACTATATTTAACTGCACATTGAGCTTCAAAATCGAAGTTCTGTAGAGAAAAGTTGGTCAGCAACAAATTATAATTTTCTAATTAGCTTTCGGGAACCGGAACATTTTCTAATATTTCAAGTTGAGAAGTAAAAGTTTACATAGTGTTTCTCTCTCTCTCTCTCTCCCTCTGCGAGCTCCTTCGTTGCTAAGCGGTTAGCATACGCGCCTTGGCATAGGACACCTGGATTCGATTTCCGGCGGGAAATTATGGTCCCATCTACGTTAATCAATTGGTCCCGTCTCATATAGCCCCGCTGCTGAAAGCGTTAAACTTAAAATCAACTCAATTCAACTCTCTCTCTCTCTCTCTCTCTCTCTCTCTCTGTGTGTGTGTGTGTATGTGTAAAGTGCAGAGAACATACATCGAGTCGTAGAGTACAAATATTCCATTCTATTATTTAAAATTTAAATTTATTAAAAGTGATGAATATTTTCCGATTCACAATAACATACTCCGCTTAATCCTACATTGTTGTTTAGCCGTAAAATTTGTAGGTAATACATATTGTCAAAAAAGTTTCATGAAGTGAAAATCTAACGATTCTTCATTTCTTTAAAACAGTTTCAAGAACTTCAATGCGTTCTTCCCTCAGAATCCACCTTTGATCTCACAAAATTATATTTAGTCAGTTTAATACGCGTAAGACGAAGTTTTCTCATAGCTTTACTACTTTTCTAGATTTACATACTGCAACATTTATAAATAAGTAAAGATAATATAAAGTTCCTACTGTAAATTTTTGACTACCCAGAATTCGGGTTTAAGTAACTCATACTGACCATTTTCTGGAAATAATATAATTTATTTATTCATCTATTCATTTAGAAGAGAAAGTTAAATAATAAGAAAGCTGATTTGTGTAGTTGTTCTTCCAATAAAATGACAAAAGAATCGTAAAAAGCTGCGCTATTAGCGCTCCGCTCTAAAAGCAACAAATAATTTCATTTTAATTAACAAAATAAAAAACATATTTCTTTATATATTTTTCAAAGTATTTATATGTTTTGCAAACATGAATACAATTTCTTCTTCTTACAATATGGAGAGTATTGTTACATAATATAAATTTAAAATGTAGAATGTAATGATATTTACAACAAATATACGTATTGTTAAAAATAAACGCAAAAATACTGAAAGAACAATTGGATACATATATACTTGGAGTATTCTGTTTAAAATCATGCTCTGAGAATATCTTATTTGCTAAGGCGATCTCTGTTCTAAAACTGCCTGATAACACTGCGTGAGGATTCAATGACAGAATTTTTAAACACAGTTCACCGAAAATGAAAATTACTTCATTATTATAAAAATTGCAACATAGGTGACAAAAATACATTTTACATGTTATTAATTAGCAGAAATTGCGTTATTTTGGTGAGGGGAGGGTGGTTACAGGAGGAAGATTTCTTCCAGTGCCTTTCCCGGTGGAAGCGTTCCTAGTATCGCTGCTACATTCCCTGTTTGCACAGCCATACTTAATCTCTATATAAGAAAGGCTGAAGCTCGAGTGTCGCCTGTGTTGAGAGTTATTCGGCGTCCAACTTCTTTAGTAAAGTTTAGTCCTTCATGACCCCAAGACCCACAAGTTTCAATGGCGATGGTGACGAAGTGGTATTTGTCCAAGAGGTTGTTATATTTTCGTCTCTTTTCAGATTCTCTACGAGTTGCAACAATCTCAGCTTTTGTGGAAGAAGTAGGAAGACTAGAGGGGGCTAGAGTATCGGCACAAGTGAAATCCCATATTAAAGCCTTCCCTCGTTTCCATGGCATCAAAGACATTCCGTCAGGTCTCTTGCCGTCAGAACGACTACACCCCATTGGTTCTCTCACGGAAGGCGTTCCAGAAGAGATGAGGGTTCTCATTATGAGGTCATTAACATCGGAGTGGCGAGAATATCTGCCAGCACAGTGGAGACATGATAGGCCACGTATACCTTTCTTATCCACTAAACTTCCGCAAGCAAGGCACGGGTGTTATTCGCAGACATCTGCTCCCAAACGTAACGCACAAGCGATTCGATAACTTTCGTCGGGAAGATGCATCCCTAGGGATGGAGATGGAATAGCCTGTACCCAGGCACCTGCTTCAGGAGATGAAGTAGCTAGAAGACGTGCCTTGGATTGGTGGAAGACTGAAGAAGAGATTAAAATCTGGAGTTTATAAGAGAAGCGTCCCATGAAGATTGTGAACTTCTCCTATCAAGATGAGGTAGAGCAAGTCCGCCGCACGATGTCCACTGGGAGATACAATCATTAATTTCAGCTTCAGAATCTTGATGAATATTCTGGTGAAGAAGAGAAGTGTTCAATGGCATATAGCTATAAATGGAGGAAAGGAAAGATGGAGTTTCCAAATCAAGGGCTCGACGAATACCTAGACCTCCGTGATCCACTGGGAGAGATGCCTGCAGCCATGATCTATCCGTAAGAGAACAGTTGAGAAGAGATTCTAGGCCAAGTTGGATGGAATTATTGAATTGATTGAGAAGATCTGTCTCGCGTCAGGATGGAAAACTACGAAGGAAATATAACAGTCTAGGTATTGCTAATGAGGCCCGTAAGAGATAGACAGCTGAGTTTGCAAAAATCTTAGATAGGTGAGTGAAAAAGAAATCTAATTTGGATATTTTGTCTAGTAACATGATGCGTCGAGTGTCAGTGTTTAGTGCTGTACCTAAAAGGAAGGCTTTGTCGGGTGATATAAGTTGAATTCCAGGTGCGACTTCGTTGAGAAGGGTGTGCAGGGTATTAGCCTGTTCGTTTGAGACTCCCAGGAGACCGACTTCACTCTTGCTGAAATTGAGATTTAATCCAATCTCGCGAGATTGATTATGAATCTTTGTCAAAGCTTCCAGGACATCTTCCTTGTCACCAGCTATAGTTCCATCGTCGAGACACCAAATGTTTAACTCAGTGTTGATGTTGCTGACAATAGATTGAAGTGTCAATGCAAATAAAGAAGGTCCTAGGGTGTCGCCTTGTTGAATACCTCGCTGGAAGAGGATGATGTCTTCACCAAAGAATAGGTGACTAGGCTGTGAATAGCACTGATGGATGAAAGCGTATATATAAGGGAAGTGCGTTTTTACAGCTGTAACCATAGAGTCTCTGTTGATTTTGTTGAATGCATTCCGGAAATCAAGTTTCAAGAAAATTTTTCTTGGTTGTGGGGATGAGAATAATATAGTCGGGCATTCTTTATATATATATATATATATATATATATATATATATATATATATATATATATATATGTGTGTGTGTGTGTGTGTGTTCTATCGAATCGTCATTGTTTCTAAAACATTTTTATACATAATATTAGAAAATTTTCTGGTTCTCGAAAGCTAATTGGAAAATTATAATTTGTTGCTGTCTAATTTTCCTCTACAGGAATTCAATTTTATAGCTCAATGTCCAGTTTAATATAGTGGAATTTTCCACCTAACATCACTATACATAATATTCAAAATTACCTGGCTTATGAAAAGCTTTTTCACTTGTTTCTACATCGCAATGAAAATTTTCCGATCCATGAAAGCTTCTTTCACTTGTTTCTACAGAGGATAAAATCTTTTCGATTTACAAAAAGTTGTTTTACCATTTGCTTCAAAACGATGAAAGTTTTCCGACTCATAAAAAGTTTTTCAATTTTTCGATTCATGAAAAATTGTTTCACTTGTTTCCACATAGTACTGAAAATTGTCTGAGCCATGAAAATGTTCAGCTTCTTTAAACAATCTTTCACTTTTTTAACATTTCTATACATGAGTTCAATCAATTTTATGATTAATGAGGAACTGTTATTTGATCACTAATATTTGTTTACAACGGAAAATTTTCCGGAAAAAATATAGAAGAAAATTTTGCATTTCATATCACGGCTTGGAATAAGTGGAGTATCTTTTTATGAATCAGAAAAGTTTCCGGAAAATTTTCATCACTGGTGAGAAATAAAAAAAAAAAAAAGTAGTTGAGAATCTCTTTGCAAAAAGTAGTTGAGAAAGTGCCAGAAACATCTTAGCAGTAGCAAGCTTGTTGTTTCATATAGAATTTACATAACAAAGAAAAGTATAAGATGATATTTTCCTTCAGTTCCAAAGGAAGATATCTATATCTGCTTCACCAGCAACCAGGAGTTTTATTAGTAAAAGAAAAGGTTATTTTCAAACAGCGCTAGAAATTCTGACAACTATCTTATAACGTCAGGAAAGCAAAGATGTACTGTTTCGATTGAGGAATACGAAGAAAATTTGTAAAGTGTATGGAAAGGTATTGCATTAAGATTGCTTTCCTTTGTTCTATGGGGTAAGAGTGTGAAATATAGTAATATAGTAAAATGAAATCTTAAAGTTTTACGTCTCACGATTATGCCGGCCAAGCTAAAGGAGACGGTGATGATGTGAGATGAATGAAATGATAGAATGTGAGAAAGTGAGGGGAAACGGGAGAGCCCCGAGGAAACCTACGCGCACGGTGTTTGTCCACCACAAAGTTCACTTAATGGAAGCTGGGATTGAACCCGGGACCCCATGCACCAGAGGTGAACGCTCTACCACTGAGCCACAGCGGCATTGGCGTCGAGCTATATAATCTTATCTAAATATTCCATTAGCTCAACCCCATCAACTTTGTTGTAGCTATGATTATGTCACGTCTATAGTTTTCATTGTTATCCGTAAAAACGATTTGAACTAATTGCATTATAATAAATGTTAACATATTCATTGATATAAACTGCGTGGGTTTTCTCGGGGTTCTCCTGTTTCCTCCCACTTTCTTTATTCCACCATTTCATTTATTAGTCATTATCACCGTCTCCTTTAGCCTAACCGGCATAACCGTGGGACGTAAAACTCAAAATTTCATTTCATTGATATAAACAAAGAATATCCATGAGATTAATTGCAATAAATTCTACGGTTTGAGAGAAAGTACATAATTAAAATGTTAAATAGTATCATTTATTTTTTTAAGGAGTTTTCTTCACTAATATTTATTGCTTTATACTTTATTTGCTTCCTTGCCGCTTTTGATCGGCATTAGTTTAAAATATATTAACCCCAGCTTGTTAATAATTAATATTATTACTTCCGAAATGCTTTTCTAAGAAATTTAGCTTCTTGTTGTTAAAATGTCGCAGAGGCCTCTATCGGAGTAATATTAATTTATGTGAATATCGGTGCGTGAGTACGATTATTTGTTTAACTCGTTTCAATCAACCCGTAGTTTTTGTTTGTTCAATTTTGCTTTTAGAATTAATAAATTTCTTATAATCAAAAACACTAGACATTCAAGGGCGCCGATCCTGAGGGGCTGGAGGGTCCTCCAGAGCTTATCTGGCCCCCTGCGTTTTTATGAATATGTATTCTTTCTTGTTATATGTATTTTTTTATGAATGGGCCCCTTGTCCCCAAAGTTACAGATAAATTGGTGCCCTTGTAGACATTCTCTCTGTCACGGACGTGCCTTCCTTTTCTTCCTGGAAAATGTGCTCTGGCGTATTTTAAAATTAAATTAATATGTCCGGTTTTTAAAATTAAAATATTCATAGTAAAGTTATTTATTTCAAATATTACCTTAAATTATCGTTGGAATAGATGTGTCTCAAGCTTTCAGTTTTGATGTGAACACCTTCGCCTTTTGCTCAAAGCAAGAAGATTAAGAAGCAATTGCAAGCTCACAAACGAGAACTCATACAGCAAGAATTACATTCCTTCTTGTCCAGAACCCTTACCATACATCGTTGAAGCATGGAGCTTTTCATCCGAACTAAAGATAATTTCGAGGCCTATCTTATTAAGAATCCCAAATATTATTGGAATATCTATACTGGTGATAGATATCTCACCTTTGCTTTTTCTATAGAAGTATCTCGAAAGTGAGTTCTCTTCAGTTATCGACCCAAGAATTTTGGATCTGCAACCTATATTGAGGATCAAGCTCAGCCATCCTTGAAAAAGATGGCACTCATCCATCCTCATCGCACTCAGAACTCGAAAGGAGTAAGTACCAGCTTCCAAAGAAGAAAGCATTAGCCTACGTAGAAGCCTAACCCTCATCAGAAAACACCATCTTGTTCAGTTTACACACGTGTAATCCTCGATATTTAATCAGAAACATCGCTGAGAGTTATGGGAGAGGACATGGAAACATAGCATATTAAATACAACAACCCTCAAGAATTCTATAATCGTGATAATTTATACATCTAGTACATATGTTTCTTCAGACCCAAAGTAGTTGCAAACCTCATAACCAAGGATGCTTCTCTTCAAGGAAAACGCCGTAAGTTCGAAGCCTCAAAAGGTGAACCATGTCCTGCTCCCTGTTGGGATTATTGTCAATATGGATACCTCACCAAAGAATGTTGACATCCTCCGCGTCGATGTTCATCGTAAGAATCTTCATCGTGATCTACCTCTTAACAAGAATTTTTGTGTCACATGCAAGAAAACTGATCACCGCAATGGCACTAGCGAATTTCCTTAACGACCATTCTATGCAGGCGTCTTCAAATGACCGAGAAGACCTTCAATAATGACCATGACCTTCAAGCATAGAAGATTAACCGAACTATAGCACTGACTGTTTAGGAATTCTTGGGATTAGCTGCATCCGAAAATTTTGCACCGCTACCTGTAAAATAGCAGAAATGCTAGATGACTTTCTTCGTCTTAGGGCGAAGTAAATTAACATTTTTCGTTCTTAATCTTTCATTGTAAGAACCTGTGAGAATCAAAGCGGCAGAGGCTGATTCTGGAAGATATCGGTGCTAACTCAAAATTGTAAGTTTCAAGATAAACCTATTGGTTATCCCAAAGAAGAAACGAGCTTGCGCAAAAGCCGGACAGAATCAGTTCCGTGTTTAAACGAGTCATCATATTCATAGGTATTCTGTCATTACTGGCAGGTCACTTGCAGCATTTGAGAAGCTTCCATGCTCCACGGTCTCCAGCTAACCTCTCCGTTTTTATGTAAGATTTTTCTATTTGATATCGTTCATTAATTGTAGTGTCCTTCACTCTGTCCCTCTCTTTCCTGTCACCATACCCACTAGTACGTTCCTCATGATACTGTTTCTCTTTAACCAATGGTTCACTTCCTCTTCTAAATAATATTTAAAATTGTTGTTTTTCCCCTCAACATTTCTAAAACCCTCTCATTCGTTTTCTGCTCGACCCAGTTAATTCTCTCCATTCTTCTTCACATTCACATTTCGAAATCTTGCAGTCACTTCTAATCGTTTTTGCGTAATATCCCTGTTTCTGACCCACATGGTACAATACTCCACACAAAGCATTTTATGAGTCTTTTTCTCAACTCTTTATTCAAGGTCCCACAAAATATTATTTTCTTTCTTCTAAAGGCTTTTTGCGCCATTCCTATTCTTGCTTTAATTTCACGTTCACACTTCATATCTCACCAGTAATATTACCCAAGTATCGAAAATTAGTCGCTTGTTTTATTTTCTCCTCTCTTACTTCTATATTTGACTTTTTTCTTCCAATCACCATGGCTTTTGTCTTTTTAACATTTATTCTCATCCCATGTTCTCATCCCATTCTAAGATTTCACATCTCTCGGTGACTACCACCCCATTCTTATTTTCTACTGTCATCATAATACGTTGCCAACATGTAAGAGCAAAAGGTTTAGGGTAGGGACATGGAACGTAAATACCATGTTATAGGAAGGAAAATTTAAAAATCTTTAAGAGGAAATGAAGCAAAATTTGGTAGAAGTTTGTGACATTAAATGGGAAGGTAATGGGATGTTGAACAGGATATAGGATGTTTTACTGAAGTAATGAAAAGTAAATTAATAATGATGAAGGAATAATTCTTGGTAAAGCTGAAAGAAAAGATAGTGAAAGTAGAATATGTTGATGATAAAATTATGATTTTGAGATTTACATGGAAAAAAGAAGGATCTAGCTGTGATCACAGACATATGCACCGACGAATTCACATACAATTGAAGGAGTAGAGGAAAATTATGATAAAATGGAAGAAATTAAGGACAGGCAGAAGAGGGGTGTATGCGTGTTTGTAATGGGAGATTTCAATGCACTTGTGGAAGAAAAAGCAAGAAGATAGTGTCGTAGGCAAATATGGGTTTAGGCGAATGAAATGAAATGGGAGAGGGACTCTCAATTTCTGTAGTCAGAATTTACTAGTAATTGGAACACGTGGTTCAATATCAGCAGTAGACAAGATATACATTGAATTCCCAATAGATGATGAAAGATATCAGAGATACTATGTTATGATTCAGAACAAATATCGGAATAGCTTGAAGACCCTTCCTCGGGCTGACATTTTCCGTTTAATCCAAATTCAAACCCACAACTTGGGGGAGGGAGAGATATTTTAAAATAATCGAAAATGACCGATATTAGTGATGAATCCACATTTTTTGGGGTCGCTGAGATGAACGGTGACACTTCCGATGCCATGGCCCGCAATATGGGAGAGGGAGAAATATATATATGTATGTATATAAATGGTCAAAAATGACCGATATTAGTGTTGAAGCTATAGGTCTTGCGGTCGCCGAGATGAACAGTGACACTTCTGATGCTGTTTAAATCCATTTTCAGCCCCGACACTTGGGGGATGAGGAGGGTGACATATGGTAAAATGATCGAAAATCAGTGTGCATTTAAATTATTTATTTCAATCCAGCGAAGCGGGTAATAGGGTAAGAACCCTGAATATGAAACCCTAAAAGTTAAGATGCTATATACTGGTTAATTATAGTATAAACAAACACTGTTGTTACTTTAATATATTCTGTGGAATGTCTAATTTACGATAGAAACTAATGGAATACATAAAAATATAACAATTAAAAATTATATTGAAAAATGTGACCAAAGTTGCTACACTGTAATTTTAATGAGGGGTACCTAATAAGAGACCCTGGCTTTTTTGTGTACTCTTAAAAGAGTTCTTTTGTTAATTCACAATTCAACAATGTCTTTAAGTAAAATCCTGTGATGGCACAAAAATATAAAACGTTACACTTTCAATCTAACTCACTTTCTTCAATTTTAGAATATACACACTGTAGAATTTTACACTTTTTGTGCTCATAAACTGCAACGATTTTTGATCACATCTTTTAATATTCAAATATGTACCAAACGAGAATAAATGTGTCCAAAATGACAGTACAATGCCAACGAAAGCACTGGTTCTATGTACAGGACTAAGTCTAAGAGACTACTTTGTGAATACAGAAATGCCGATACACATGAGGTCCTAATATAAGATCCAATATTACTAAATGGGTCACATTATAAGACCGGTCTCATATACTGAACCCGTTAAGAGTTTCATAATAAGACATTCGACCGAGAAACAAATGACTAACCCCATCTCAAATATAAGTGGAAAAAATCGCTAACTCATTACATGTTGCAATACGTATATTCACTGGTACAAAAGGAAGTAAAGATAGAATGAATATCAATTTTCCTTCTCCATTTTCAGCGCCTGATGTGTGAACGTTAAGAAAACTTTGTAGGGGCGCAATTTCTTCCAGCCTCTATAGACTGAAATAGTGTGACGTCACATCCGTCTCGTTGCTATGGTGATCGTAGTTTTAGTTTCTAAACAACATGGCCTTAGAACCTAAGTACAAAGCGAAAACAGTGACGTGTTAACTTCCAGATTGCAAACATCAGAGTAAAAGAAACATTTGTATATGTTTTTAAAAGATTCCAATGAACGAAGCTACGAAAACATAGAAAAAGGAAGGAATTAGACAAATGTGTTAAAATAAGTCAAGCGTTGAAAGTGAAATGTTTCCCCTGATATCGCAGATTTTGAGTTTTATACATTTAGAGGTCACATTAAGTGTCAAAATATATTTAGCTTATTTATTATCGGATATTACATTTAAATAATTATGAATTTTTTTTATTTATTGCCATCGATATCACACATTACATTCCAAACGTGTAGGTCTACAAAAATAGTGTTTAAAACTTATGCTGAACCACTCATAATTGGATATTTCCTCGTTACCGTATATTTTTAAGGTAAGTAGGAAATATTAAAAATAAGATCCGATGCATGATAACTGACCAGAAATTGGTCCAGATTGAAAATTCTCAGAACGCATATTGTTACAAGTTTCATGTTTTTTTTTATTTTGTTTTGTTTTTTTGATTGATTGTTTCTTTATTTTGTAGCCACTGTAACTATGTACTCATATTTTAAACGGTGGGCGTAAAATATCTAAATATGCCAATATAATTAACATCAAGGATTTCAAAGTCGACTATTATTTTTTCTTGCAGACAAATCAAGTATTTGTTCTATTTCCATTGTGCCAACAGCTCGTCAGTCTGTACCTTATGAGTATTTGCATTGCGTGTAGTTGCTTTTGTTCATTGTACATTACCTGGTAATGGCGTTGGCATTACTTATGCAATTTCTATCTTATCAGATTACCTAGAGATGTGCCCCGTGCAGAAAAGGGTTCCTTATATGTTACTTCGTTAATAACTAGATTTCACTAAAAAATTTTCTGAATATTGGACCCATATTCTTAATCTGTATCTTTTCTTGTCAACTCTACTTTGTCCTCAAAATATTCTAAAATTATTATTAAATGTGCGTTCTTATTAACAGTATACTTCATAGTATTCCTATGGCTTCATGCGTTTGTTTAGAAAACAACATGGCGATCACCATGGTAACGAAGAGGAAATGACGACATCACTCTTTCAGTCTATTATATTAACAACTCTCCACATAACGAGCTCACTTGACTTCCGGTACTGTGGTGGGCTATTTCCTTTTGTTTTAGCTCTCTTCTACTAGATTGCAGCTCTTGCTTCACAAGATAGGTATGGGTCTCTATTTAGGTGCCTATCCTGATATTACGGGTTCTTACCCTATATGCTAGTATAGGATATATTTCAGAAAAGGTAATATGCCTGATATAATTTAATTTGGTGTATAGATATAAGAAAATGATTTTTATACACTTTAAAAACTTTTTAGCACTATAAATGACGTGATAAAATTAAGGTAATGTATACAACTTCTTTTGGATAAACACATACTTTTCTATATATGACATATTTTGCTTTGAGAAAACTTCTAAAAAGTTTATTTTCTTTAAAGTCATTTACGTATATTGTTATATTGTACTATACTGCACTGCGTTATGGAGATTTTCTTCAACGACTATAGCTTTTAGATAAAGGAGACCACGAGAAATGAATTATGAAAGTATAATATCACATAATCAATGTCTCGAGGAGAATTCGAACCAGCCTCGAACATATCCTACAATTGTAAGCCTCAACCATGCATCCTACGAACTGATAATTACACAGCCAGAAACACAAAAATAAATAAATAAATAAATAAATAAATAAAAGTTATGTGCAGCGGACCGCAGAATATGCATTCGATATATCTTGTAACGTCGAATCCAAATTTTGAAGCCCCATGGTGATTGACTGTGTCATTTTTTTTATGGGCGAAAAACTTGAGCGATTTTCGATACACTGTAAAAAAAAAAAAAAAAAAAAATCAAACGCCATTTAAACACTTTTAGTACAGATGTTGAGGGGGAAATTGATAAAATAGTGTTCGTTTTATAAAGTGTGCTTCGCGTGTCCAAAAGCTTTAATTCTCTAAAAACAGTATCTAGTATAACATATTTAAAACATTTCTTCTTGGCAAACAGTTAGAAAACAAAATAATGACGTATTTTGCATACGGCACATATATCTGGGACATTCTTGGAAAGCACAGTCTCTAAACTTGATGAATATGTGTAATCTGGAGGTGTTCAAAGAGTGTCAGTAATGTGTAACTTGTCCTATTGTGACTAAAAGTAGCTTTCTGCAGTGTAGAAGGGGAACACGTTTTTCGCCCATAAAAGAATTGACACCGTCAATAGTCGTGGAGTTTCGAAATTTGAATCCTATGTAACAAAATACATTGACTCCACACTCTGGGGTTCAATGCATAGAATTTTTGCTTTTTCGTATGTTTGTATTGTGTGTATCATCAATATTATATATTCATAAGGAAAAATGTTCAAAAATGTAACATTCACCTCGAAATGGTTAAAAGAAGTTAAGATAATTCGCCCATATATATACAATAATACTACGAGAAATGTACCATCACTTAAGTTATTTTTATATAAAACTCTCCTTCCTCGTATGGTAATTTTAAAAACTATATGGCAGTAGTGCCAATTTTTGAGTTGTTTCATCTTTCATGTTAAACTTTCAAGAAATATATTCGTGAAATTAAGTATAGGAGAGATATCTGTGGAGTTTAGTACAGGAGGAAATATATAGTGTTTAACCCCTTCCACTGAAATGAAAAATCTAGCTTGTCGTGGCCTCCTGTTGATAAATTGTAAAGTGACAAGCTATACTCGTCATAAAATTTAACCTATTATAACTTCACTCATCTATAATACACTTTTATAACTTACACTTCAAAAAATTTGATGCAACGGAAGGAATTAAACGATTTAATATTGCAGGTAGTCGCTCTGTTTATCATAAAATTCAGAAAATAAATAGTAGAAAGGGTTGATTTGTTAAGTACTTTGTCCATACCAAGTTTTACTGTCTATTGAAATAATGATAGTTTCCTTCCCAATGTTATACTCAATAAAGTTCCCATCAAGAAATAGATAACAGATATCAACTAGAAAGCTCTATAAGATACATTCTTTAAAGTTCTTTTTTTTTTTTTCATCTTAACAGAACATTAATAAATTTTACTCCCTTCAAAGCCATTGATAACTTTTTCAGGAGCACCGAAACGAATCTCTGACATCCTTGTCCGTACTGAAAGAAATTAACACATGCCGGGGCCGATGGCGTGGTCCTATAACCCCGCTTTCTTGCTAGAGAGAGTCAGACAAGATATCATGGTAGAGAATGTCCTATATAGTCAAGGTTGTTCTTTCGTGATAATCTGTGCATCTGCCAACACCAGATTGCAGTTCTGGTCTTGGTACGAAACTCACATTAATAGTAAGTTCCATTCTTCATAAGCTAGGTGTTATATAAAGAAGAAAAATGAAATGAAATGAAATCTTCGAGTTTTACGTCCCACGGTTATGCCGATTAGGCTAAAGGAGACGGTGATGATGAATAATGAATGAAATGGTGGAATGAAGAAAGTGGGAGGAAACGGGAGAACCCCGAGAAAACTCACGCACACGGTGTTTGTCCACCACAAATGTATAAAGAAGAAAAACTTAAATGACGATAGGAAAAATCTCAAGTTTGGCACTTTTGCTTCTCTACGTAGGATTTCGTTATAATTATAGGAATGTTTCAGTCTGAATGAGTCCACCGAACTTTCTGGCCAACAGACTATGAGGAAGCTTAATATGGCGAACGAAAAAAAATTAACGTGGAAGTGTCAACCATCATTATATTTTACTATTGGATAACCATGAGTGAACTTTTAGTTAGCAGATTTATTGCGAAATATCATTGTCAATAACATCGAAGTCTTAGCTAGAGTCAGTAACCCGCCATAAAAGTAACGACGAACTTCAGTTTCCTGGAATTACAATGAGGTTTTTTTTTTTCTTTGCAATTTCATTTCTGTAACTTTCAAATCACACACAGAGGTTTTAGAATACGCCTTTGAATTCTAATCTACGTCTCATTTGATCGTGTAACATGATCAAATACAAAACAAGGTACTTTACTCACTACCTTGGTGTTTACAAAGATCTAATTTTTGTCATATTTAACCTAACAAGGTATTCATCTGTTAGAATAAACAGACAAAGATAATTCATCGCTGTTCAGTTCCACAGATGAAGAAGAATATGATGAAAAAGGATGTTTGTCTGATGTTTACTCCGAATCATTTCTACCTTTTTACGATCTTGGTAAAAATCTTGGTTACATTTTGGTCCTTATCATAACGGTAATATACGAAACTACATGTTCTATTAAAGTGCATAAGTGGTTTTAACCACCTATTATTTGCAATAGAATTAAAGTTATATCGTAGTAAAACAATCTATTATTTACAATACAATTGATTTTATGTTGTAGTAGATTAGATTCTTGATTCAACTTTATACTGACGAAAGAAATGAAATTCAATATTCTATTAACAGTCTAATTGAAAAGCCAAGCCATTTTCAGCAACAGACGCTTTTGACAATGGCACCAAGGTAGAAGTAAAAGCAATGGATCACAGTTTTCCTTATTAAAATTGGATGAAAATTAACACTCCTTCTCCAGTAACATATTAGGATTATACTGAAGAACGCTACCTTAATCTACAATATCAAAGACTAAAAAATTGCAAGTAATTGTAATCATCTTGGAATTTGGGGGGGGGGAGGAAGTCTTGTGTTTTAACCCATAACACTTGACTTCCATTGAGGACGCTTTTGTCTTCCTTGTCACTTAAGTGATCATTGTTCTGTGCTAGTTTTCGTTTCATACTATAGTGAATTCCGTTACTGAGCTATTCTGAGTAAACGAATACTTTTCGTTTTGAATGTATATCGAGAATCAATAAAACGAAACGCAATCTATGAAGTAAATCAAACCATGAATCATATTATGATTCACTCTGGAGATAAAAAAAGAAAATGTTTCGGCACATTTCTTAACAATTTACTAAAATATTTCTGAACAGAATTTCTTGTCATAATCATCATGCAAGAATTATGAGTTTAAGTGTATAAGCGAATCAGTCAGTTAATATGACTTTATACAGCTACAGACGTTTAATACTGGTGACAAATGGGAGCACGAGAGTAGAGTAAACAACACAAATGATCAATTTTTCTCAATCAATTTATATGATCATAGGAAATATATATATATATATATATATATATATATATATATATATATATATAAAAGAGGAAACCGTTCGTTCCTTAATCAGCATTATTTCATCAAAGCTAATCATTGTGCAAATTTAAGCGTTTGGAGGATAAAGGTGTTATGTTACATTTTTCGAAAAGTCAATTTTCCCATCATATTCAATTTGTTACATACCACCTTCTACTCCAAGCACTTCAATTATTTTTCATATTTTATGATCCACATTCTAGAACACACAATATTAAGTTTGTAACATATGTTGAGAAAGTAGTGATCAAGTAGTTTGGAATTTTCTTTGCAACCGTTTTGATATTATTTGTATTTCTAAATACAATTAATACAAAATTATCACGACAGTTCTGTAAGATATACAATTATTGTACTTCTAAGGTCCTTTATTCACAAAAATTTATATGCTATACAGTGGGTGAAATGTATATCTAAATATTTTACATAGAATGAAACTAACAAGTAACATGAAGAAAGAATTACGGGACGCGGTGTCTCAGTGCTAGAGCGTTCACCTCTGGTGCATGGGGTCTTGGATTGAAACCCTGCTCCCGCCAAGTGAACTTTGTAGTGGACAAACACCGTGTGCGTGAGTTTTCTTTGGGTTCCCCAGTTTCCTTCCACTTTCTTCGTTCCACCATTTCATTCATTTCTCATAATCACCGTCCCCTTTAGCCTAACCGGCATAACCGTGGGACGTAAAACTCAAAAACAAAAATGAAGAAATAATTGAATTTTTCCTGGGGATGTGATTTTAGTAAGTGTAGCCAGATGAAGATACTGGTATATGACGTTTCAAATGTAGACATTACATTCATCTTCAGGGAATGTGATGAATCTGCTTTCTTAAGTACTACAATAATACTAAAATTTACTAATACTAAAGTAATACACTTACTATAATAATAAGTAATATATACTGGAAACTTACCATACTACTAAATACTAACCAGATGAACCATCATTATGTAAGGGATTTCTTCCTGTATACAAACTGTGGTCTGTTTATTCATATCATTGATAAGTAACGCTTCTAACTGAAAAGAATAGCATAAGTCAATAATAATTTCTAGCCTTGTTCGTTATATATATATATATGGAACATAGATCTTAATTGCATATATATCATAATTGTATGAATGATAGGATTTTGTGACTTTCTTGTGCAGGTCCAATGACAGACGCTTGAGTAATATACATTTTTTTTTAATTCAAATAGGTTGTGAATTAGAAGTTCTTGAAATTAGAGTTGAAAAGAAAAGCAATATCAACTTAAGTTAAAAGTTTGGGCATACTATAATTTACGATTGTACATAATTTAACAACAAATCAATTTTGCACAATAATTTAAGAAAAAAATATTTTGACGTAATGTAACGTATATTTTAAGTTATACTCATCAACTTCTTTCCATGAGATTCGAATCAGTCTAGCTTAAGGGGTAAGTAAATTAATCACCAATTTCTATGATTCATATGTGAATGCATATATACACATATTATATAATTAAACCTAATTTCTAGGTTAAGTTTCGCAACCTTACTTGATTGCGATGCAGTAAGATACAATTTTCTTTGCAGCATCCAAAACATTTAATGGATTGCAAATTCAAATCGATCAAAAATCATTTTGAAGAATAAGTTCCACGAGAAGTTTAGTGAATATCATAAATTTTATCATAAAATATCATGAATATCATTATGTTGTGAGATCTAAGAATTATTTTTGTTTGAGGTCAATTCACTCCACTTCAAAGTATGTTTAATGAGATATCCTTAATACAGAACATGTTTCATGTCTTGTCTTTGAGGGTTCCCAATGTGGCTTCTAGCCTAAAATCGAAATAAGTCAGAAGAAAGGGAGATTCAACTCTATTTTATTTTTTTTTTAAATATATATAATATGTTTGTCTTTTTATTGGGAATTAACTGATTTTCATTAAACGTGGAGTAAGTTTTCTTCAAGATTTGCCAGTGGAGACTTTTGCTTAGGGTTTGAAATCATAGATATGAGGTGGGCTTAAGTAAATTTTCTTCCTATAATAATAATAATAATAATAATAATAATAATAATAATAATAATAATAATAATAATAATAATAATAATAATAATAATAATATTCATGAAAATGATGTAAAGTTCGTTTTGAGAATTAATAATGGTCCTTATTGTTTAGCAATCGATCAAGGAAATAATTCAATATCCTCCAACCTAAATATACATAAGATGTGTTTAATGTATGTATAATATGTACATTTAACACACCATATCAAATCTGTAGGTTTTGTGATAAGAAGTACTAAAGATTTTAATAATCCATATGTCATTATTATTATTTAATTTTCTAGTACGAAGCAAACTTGATTATACATGTATAGTTTGGACACCGTATTATAAGCAGTACATTGCAAAAATTGAACGGATTCAGGATAAGTTTCTGAGATACTTATATTACAAAACTTACAGAATAAACTCTTATGAAAATAAAATATCGTATGCAACTCTCCTAAGGTTTTTGATGTTGGAACATTATCTGTTAGACGAATGTATTCTCAACTCAGTTCTCCCTCCCATAAAAATAATTGGATTTAAGTTTTGTACATACTACATCACTTTAGCATTTCGTTTTAAGTTAGTAAATGTAATAGTTGATAGTCCTGAGTGTCTGCATTTATTAAATTTTAATATTTCACATAAGTGTTTGAGGACAAGATTGCCATCTATTCTTAAAAGATCCAAAACCATTGCACATTTTAACATACTTTTGATAAGTATGTGTAGATTAATAAACAATTTAATACAAAATAACATTGAAATCGATTTCGCAATGCCACCTATTGCCAACATAGATAGCTCATAACATCATTTTACCACGTTTAGATTATCTATAGCATTGTTATTTCTATATCTATTTATTATATACGCCAATTTAATTGTAACATGAAAATAATGTAAGTCTTTAATATTTAAAAAAAAACCTTCTATTGTTACTATTTTGAATTTGCTTAGTAACAATATTGTATCTATTAAAAATTGCTTTGATAAGTTAGTTTATGGACTTTGTTATGCTCCTTCACTAAAAGATGGCTTTATAAAACTATTTTAGAAGTATCTCACTGTTCCTGTGCTCATAAAAATCTTTATATCAGACTTCTAATGTATTTTCTATTGTTTTTGGTCGTATGTGATTTGGTAGTTTGTTTATGTTCTCTTTCTGGTATTTTATTCACATCTTGCTCTCTCCCTATGCATGTTGCATTTTGCCATTATATGTTCTGATGTTTTCTTTTGGATACTTTTATTTATTTAATTATTTATTTATTCTTCTTCTTCTTTTATTGTTCATTTGTAGATATAATATTAATTGTGTAAGCCTGTTATAACTGGGATAAACTCCTGTAATAGGCAGCAATAATAAATAAATAAATAAATAATAAATAAATAAATAAATAAATATGTGCATTTAGGTTGGAGAATATTGCATCCTCACTCTTGTCTGATTGCCAAACAATAGAAACTTTTAGTAATTCTCAAAAAATGCAGGTTATTTTTATGGAAATCGTTATTATTATTATTATTATTATTATTATTATTATTATTTTATTAAAGAATAACTACTCATAAATCCTCCGTAACTAACTTAATGACTGATCCAAAGGAAAGGAATTTGTGGGTGGTATTAGGCATATATTATGCTTCAAATGTTAAGGATATAGTAGTAAAGAAGCACAAGACTGAAATGAAAGAATCATTTCTTTCTTCTCTCAAGTGAATCTTAGTTCATCACGCAGGATTTTCAGTTATTAGTTTATGGTAAGATTAACAAACAAAACTTCGAACTGCATTTCTTTTTATGGCAGACTATAAAATTTCGCTATCATTGTGCAAAACTAATTATGTAGATGAAAATAACTCATTAGCTTTGAATTCGTTATCGAGTATCGTGGTCTGTAAAATAAAATGTACTCTTCCCGGTTCTAAACGAATTACAGTCTTATCCAGATACATTTTATATCAAAAGTGTACATTGTAAAATTATGTACAAAAATCATTAATGTATCTATAATAATTTTTAAGGAAACGACGTCGTATAGAAAAATGTAACGTACTCAATTTTTGTTTGTTTTAATAGAACCTTCTTTTCTGCACGGACCTTATATGAACGCACATACACAATTTAACTTATATATTATGTGTGCTTAAAGTGTTCCAGATAGTGTTCTAAACCTGTCCTCCATGTCAAAGCATATGAAATATAGCCAGATGACAATATTTTTGTATTTCAGTTTAACATTAAGTAAAACTGCAATATGTGAGAAGTTAATGCAATTTCAAATTATGTGATAGTGTGCCTCGAACATAGAAATTGATTAAATGTACTGTCTATTAGAAGAAAAAGAAAAACACACTGGAAACCTAACTCACTTTAAAAGTTTCGAAAGGTATTGCAAAAAATGAAAGAAATAAAATATTTGAGTTTTACGTTCCACGTTTATGCCGACTAGGTTAAAGGAGACGGCGATGATGAGAAATGAATGAAATGGTGGAATGAAGAAAGTGGGAGGAAACGGGAGAACCCGAGGAAGCCCAGGTACACAGTGTTTGTCAACCACAATGTTCAACTTAGATCGAACCGGGAACCTCATGCACCAGAGGTGAACACTTTACCACCCCGGTCCCCGGAAGGAATTGCAGTAATATGTGAGGAATTGTTTCATATAAAGGTCCCAGTTGACTAACGAAGAATTAAATTAATTTGATTTGATTACTATGCTAGGAAAACGTGGATTTACGGAAAGAAGTAAGTAGCCATTTTTGTACATGACTCTACTTGGAAAATAAAAATCGATTTCAAAACTAACAAAGAGAAATTAATGTTCAATTTCGCATTGATTGCATCTTGATATATAAATTAAATTATGTGTCGACTATTAGAATTCAAATTTTATACAAATTCTTTGTTTATCTCAATGGATACAAATGGATAATAATACTAACAATGTTTTCATTTGCTAGTGGAGTATAGCTATTGGCATATTCACATTGAGAACGTGAAGCAAATTACTAGGCAGTACCTTTTCATCAAGATTTCCTTTTTTTATTATTTTCTCCCGTTTCCTCTCTCTGTTCAACCGTTTTCTCCCCTTGTCTTCCTCTCGGGAAACAGGAAACATTTCAGTCTTGGATGTTTTGCAAGAATGCCTCTGGAGTGCATCTCCGCTGCAAGAGCTGGTTGCTTCGCCCGGACCAACTATATTTCTCTCTTGACGGCAAAGAAGGAGATTTCGAGCAGGGTTGCAGCCACTACATAATTTAAAACACGTAGAATCTTGACATGTGTGTTTGTGTGTTCGTTATAAATAGATACCTTATATTACTATAAAATACAAGTTTTAAACCGTGGATAGGTAAATTATATTAACGCTGTGGAGTACGTGCACCATCTTTGTTTTCTAGCCTTTTGGTTGATATGGAAAGTGTTTATTTCTGTTTTGCTGTAAATGAACTGAAATTTTAATTATGTAATTCTACTCAATTCTTCTTCAAATATATAACATGTCTACTACTTTTTCAAACTTGAACTTGCGTTATTTATGGAGTTACTATTACTGAAATTAGAAGTTGATTAATAAATATTAAAATTTTTATATATAGGCCTACATATACATATTTAAAAAAATAATTTTCAGACGTATGAGACATTTAAATAAATCAGATGAAGAGATCGGATTAAAATTTTCAATTCATTAAGAAATAAAATAAACCAAAAAAAAATCACTATTTTTATAATAAATCAATAAACTAGGAAACAAAACACAGATATTCAACACTTTCAATGGTTTGATTTTAGTGTACTTGATTCTTTTTCGAATTTGTTTGAATTGAGTTCATTTTGAGTTTAACGTCCCATTCAGCAGTGAGGCTATATGAGCAGTGAGGACTTACTTATTAAAGTTGAATTCGAACTACATGAACTTCCGCCGGGAATCGAACCTGGGCCACCCACGACAAAGGCATGTACATTAACAGCGTAGCCACGAAGAAGCTCTCGAATCTATTTGAAAGCCTCTTATTTTGTGAAAATTAAACTTTATTATACATGAAATTTGAATATTTAATATTCCAATTTCATTTAAGAATTGATTAAATTTATAAATAGTGCGAATTCCTTTTGCAAAAGCATGTGATATTTAAATTAGACTTGAGGAAGAATTTCATATATCAAATATAATATATTATATATCAAATTTCATATAAAAATCATATATCAAATGTTAGTTCATTTAAAGGAAATAATAATAACTCCTCCATATAAATCAATGGACTGAAAAACAAATGTGGTATAGGTACCCAACATCGATAATAGGGCCGGGGCTAAGTGGTAGAGCTTACCTCTGGTGCATAATGCAGCTCGCGCCAAGTAAACTTTGTGGTGGACAAACACTGTGTGCGTGGGTTTTCTCGGGTTTATCCCGTTTCCTTCCACTTTCTTCATTCAGCCAATTCCTTCATTTCTCATCATCACCGTCTTTGTTTAGCCTAGTCGGCATAAACGTCGGACGTAAAACTTTAAGATTTCATTTCATTTTTTTCAACATCGATAACAATATCGTAATATAGAAATAGGTATTCAACATCTCATATGACAGATGTCTAAAGGACATACATACCGTGTATATATTTAATAATAAAAAAAAGATACCTTAAGTCAAGAAGAGTAGAACAAAATATATCTTCATTCCTTACGTTTTCGATAGTTATATCATCTCTTCGGAAGAGATTTTTTTTTTAATTCTGTAATTTATAATATATTTTGTTATCCGCTTTATGACAACGAATAACATATACCAACTCCTAGCTAGTTATATAAGACTGTGTTTTCATCGCCAAGTAGGCTTTGTGGATTACACCAAGTGGGTTTTCTAGGAATTCTTTCTTCTACTTCCACCATCTAATTCATTTCTCATCATCATTGTCTTCTTTAACGTATACAACGTAATCGTGGGGCGTAAAACTGAAAGATTTCATTTTATTTTCAGTGTTTTTAGTAGATCTCCTTGTTACTGTATGAAAGAAATACTCTCAAAGTAAAGTGAATGTCTTTTTTGTAGGGTCAGAAAGATAATGAGTTACGTAACTTGATATTCAAAATTACATCCATTATGAAACAAGATTGTAAGTTGACTTCTTAATTTTGAAATGATGATAACAAGAAAAAGTAACTGAAAGTTTGGTTCCAAAATCTAAACAAATTCGAAAGCTTAATTAATTTGCTACGAAACGAAAACATATCTGTATTTTTTAATCTTTTGCTTCTTCAGAACATTCACTTTCGATGTGTAATTTCACTAAAGCAATTTGTTTTATAAATCCTTGTTGTAGCAATACTGTATTTTGATACACCGAAGTACAAATAATATCCTAATATGTAAAGTTTAATATTGACTTTGTTATATTTTAATATCAACCCTCCCATTTCTACTATTTTAAACATACACACATATAAATGAGTATTACTTTCAACATTTGTCTTACAAGCTGCATTTTTTTAAAATCCCTCAACAGATCATGAATTTTGAATTTTGAAGTGGAATGTTAATACACCGTAACCAGGTTCATAGCAAGGAGTTTCTTTTATAAAAATAAATAAATAAATACACATAATATAGGAAAATTAGGCCCAAATTGGGCAAAGTGCGGAAAAATAGTATAACAAGCTGAAAATTGGTGGATGTGTTCTTTGGATACCCCTGATTAACATACTCAAAATTCCAAAAAATCCCACCTGGGCAACATGCCGCCATCTTGGAAAATGGCCGCCATTGAAATTTTTTTTACTTAGGTTCCTTTTGAAGGCCATAACATCGGACACAAGAGATATATTGATGTGCGGTTTGCGCGAGGTTATCGCAGACACTCCAGACTATTCATTGAAAACAACATTTAAACCTTTAATTGAAAATCTATGTAAACAAAGTATATAAAAATTACAACTGCGAAAATTTTTCGATACATATTTTCAATACAACTCGATTTTCGCTCCTTTCCGTCCGTGTTATCAAAAAAAGTAATGAAGCAAATGTTGTAGAGCACACAAAAATACACAAGAATATATCCTAGTTTTGTCCAAAAACTCAAGTCTGAGTGGTTTAATAGAGCGCGCAGTAAACGCAGTGTCACTTGCTTAGCCTTAGTTAGTTGCTGCACAAGAATGTAACAAAACAACTTCCAGATGGGCAATACTTCCAATATTTTACTTCGAGCATTTTCTTTTGAAGGAATCTACGGATTTAGAGCATCCACGTCGCTTGCTTGCGGTTGATATCAGGTTCGGCATTTCGGCTGATCTTTGTGTAACCAAACCTCCCGATATTGTTGGAAGAAGGCACTGACGCTGGACGAAGAACCTCATTTTCAACTTTCACGAAAGAAGCTGGCGTTGCACAGACGATTCCACCCATTACATGAAAATTACCATATCCGTCAACACTGCTAACGTTGTGATCTATGTTATCGAACACATACTGAACGAAAGCTCTGTCGTCTATTAATGTCGGGGCATGTTCCGTTACTGAAGATTCATACTTAATCGCTTCACTGTAAGATGAACACAATCCCATGGCATGGAAAAGGTCGATAATTGAGCGGCACCGAAACCTTCTATGCAAATAAACTGATACACCCAATTGAATTGGTGACACGAATGATCTTGGCCGTACTGCTGATATAATTGCATGGGCTATGGTCAGTGTTGTTTGTGATTTGCAGTAATGTTTCTTCTTTGTTACTGTTTCCAAAAACAGTTTTAAATTTTCTGGAACCATGTCAGCACCCCCTTTTCGAATGTCTTCAACTGATGGATATGTATCAGTCGTGTATACAAATATCTTCTTTGATAATCTCTGCTGCCATTTGCACTATTCTCTTCTTTTCATTCGAAAGATTGATTTCCACTCTTTTAAACCATTCGTCCGTTTGTACACGGCTCACTACACTTCTAAATGACACTACGATACCCGATTTGCCTTTGATGTGTGTGAAAATTACTCTTGGGCCAAAATGTTGCTGCAGTCTTTCTTTAAGGCGCCTTTCACTGTACAGTTCTACACCAGGAGACAACTCACTCATTACCCGATGAAGATCGGCTAAACGATATTGGCACTCATCATCATTTTCCATGAATTCACACAGTTTTGCAAACGCTGTATCCTTTTCCAACTCAGGCCCCCTGCTGAGATAACCCACAGATGGACGATTTTGATTTTTCGCTGCAAACGTAGAAAAACATTTTCGGTGATACTTAGCTTAAACTGCAACAAGGTCAATCACAGAGCAGACCCGTAGAAGAACTTCGCTTCCCCATTCGTCATTTCTTCTTTTTGCCTGTGCAATGATAGTTTCTTTAAATGGCAATGTAGTAACACAACTAACTGCTGGAAAACATTCGGGATGTTTTCTCGATTCGGCAAACTGGGTTGGTTTTCCACACAGCAAGCAGTGTCCCTTGAAATCAAACACATCGACACTTTTACGTAGGTTTATGCTAAAATCTTGTCCTTTATCTGTAACTTTCTTAATTCGACGTGTGTAGTCTTTCCTACATTTATTATGCACTGTCACTTTTTCTTTGTCCACTAAACTCTTATGCAAGTCATCTCCTCGAATTAAGCTTATGGAGCGAATAGTTTCTAACCCTCTAGTCACGATCACAGCCTCATTTTCGGATATCGGGTTCTTTGCATATCACACATACAACACTCTCCATTGTAAACCCATTCAACACGAAAATTAGCACAGTTTGGTACTCATTTTCAAGCCAAAACCACTGATCCCATCAAACACTCTTCACTAGTCTTTTTTTTTTTTTTTTTTTTTTTTTTTTTTTACGCTGTCGAAACTGCATATAAAGAAAGAGTTACAAACAAAAACTTCGAACCGTTGTAGATACAACAACGCTAACATGTGTTAACGCTGTTGCCAAATTTACGCGTTGCCAGGTATGCACTTAAAGAACCTAGCTTATCAAGTTTTCTTTTCCATATTTGGGAAAATAAATATACTCACATACTTGGTTTTCTCGTACGTAAGAAACTAACGAACTTATAATTTGTGAAGATATAGTTTTGTACTTTCAAGTGCAAATACTTTGATTGCTTTTCATATAAATGAAAAAGGCACATAACAGCCGCAGAAAAAAAAATACTGCACTACACATGGTGCCGCGTTTAGTGCGCGCTCTATTAAACCATTCAGACTTGAGTTTTTGGACAAAACTAGGATATATTCTTGTGCATTTTTGTGTGCTCTACAACATTTGCTTCATTACTTTTTTTGATAACACGGAAAAGAGCGAAAATCGAGTTGTATTGAAAATATGTATCGAAAAATTTTCGCAGTTGTAATTTTTATATACTTTGTTTACATAGATTTTCAATTAAAGGTTTAAATGTTGTTTTCAGTGAATAATCTGGAGTGTCTGCGATAACCTCGCGCAAACCGCACATCAATATATCTCTTGTGTCCGATGTTATGGCCTTCAAAAGGAACCTAAGTAAAAAAAATTTCAATGGCGGCCATTTTCCAAGATGGCGGCATGTTGCCCAGGTGGGATTTTTTGGGATTTTGAGTATGTTAATAAGGGGTATCCAAAGAACACATCCACTAATTTTCAACTTGTTATACTATTTTTCCGCACTTCGAACTAATTTTCCTATACTAACAGAAGTTAGTTTCATCCCACTAACCAACTGATGACTTGAGAAACAGATATATGTCAAAACAAACATAGAAACCAGTTTTCAAATATGACCTAAGGCAATATGTGAATAGAGTATGCTGTATAGTTGTTTAAGTTACGACATCGAAGAACACAGTTGGGTACTTGCTAAGTACCTAAGTAGAGCGTCGGTAGGACTTATTACCAAAAACCAGTTTATAGACTCACCATTTTGTACAAAATTTGACTAAATCTATTAAATTGTTTTTATACTCACAGATGAAAATAGTAATCTCCATTTGTAACATTGAAATTACTAATATATTGTACAGTAGGAGCGATCTAGGTGCACGCCGTGCCGTGGAAAATCAGTGCCCTGCGCGAGAGTATACGACGGCGTCTCCGTACATATGAGTGAGCTCTACATGGTTGGCGCGAAGCGTAAGAAAATTTTCAAAAATGCTTTTCCTTGATTTTGATTATTTTTTATTACTTTTTCTTTCCATTTTATATATGTCTACATGTATTTTTATAACACGAGTAACATTATAGAACCACTTCCTAAAGCAGTAAGAGGATTGAAGTAGATACTAGTAATATTCTAAGTATTTTTCCTCTCTCCTTTTTCTTTCCTTCTTTTCTCCCGTATTTTAAGCCCTCTTACTTCGGTGCCCGGGGCCATTGCCCAGCTCGCACCCCTACAGTACGGCACTGCGGCCGTGCGGTAGCCCAAATTCTCATTTACTCAGAGCTGGAAATACGGAAATACGGAAATAAATTAGAGAATAAAGAGGGCCCCTTAGCAAGAAAGCTCGCCCCCTTGAGTGATGCACCAACCTATATCTACGTGCACCTCCTACATGCAGTTAGAGATCTAAAGCAGCATGTCGTCTGTGGTGTCGCGCCGCGGTTTTTATCCTAAGACATTTACCGGACAGTGTGTATTAGAGAAAGAAAGAAGGGTAAAAAAGAAGATAGGAAAGCGCGTGAAGAATTTTTCACCTCACCATTGGCTTGGGTAGTAGGAGGAAAAACCCCGGAAACACATGGAGTCCAGGAAAACCCCCTTTATCGGTCATGCACATGCTCAAGTTATTTACATGGTAAACCACACAAAGAAGGGGTGGGAAAAACCATGTAAAAGCATATTTTACTGTCTGTAATTTTCAACTTTAAAAGCTGGGTGTGAGCCTTTGTCTATTTATAAAGCAACTCAGGCTCTTTTCGAAAGTCAATTATTTCGCTTCCATGAAGATAGTGCTATGAATATTGGCTGCATCACTAAACTGTATCAGGTCATGGTCTATATAAAATTTCAATGTTTAATTTCAACCAGTTTACGAGATAGAGGATTCTGTAAAGCTCCAAAGAACACAAATTTTGACACTTACTCACTAACTCGTCAAAATCTATAAAATACTTCCTATGAACATAGAAATTGAAATTTTGCACAAGCATATTATTTTAAAAAGCCCCAAAACCGGAAACGTCCTTCTCATAGAAGGAAAATTATGGGGTAAGAGGAAAATTTACATATATTTTATATAACCCTTTCATTTAATCCAAAACTTATATGATAATTTTTATAGACATAGAACCTTGAACAATGGCACAAATGTAGAATTTCTGATGGTAGTAAAGGAAAAAATGCATCCGAAAAGTGGAAATTTTGCCCTTCGTGGAGAAAAATCAGGGAACAACAAAAAACTTAAATATAGTTACGTCACTTAAATCAAAACGTATATAGTACTCCCTGTTAAATCAGTATAGTTTTATTGAGAAGGTATAGAAATGCATGTTGAGTTAAGTCTCGATGGACCCCACCCCGTAGGTACACCTTTGCGTACAAGTAAAGAAAAAAAAAATCCTAAAATTGGAAACTTCCTGTTCCAAGGAGGAAAGCGAGGGGAGGGGAGCAAAATTCATTTATAGTTGTGCCTTTCGCTTCAAAACCAATAGGGTAGGTGGAAATTTATTCTTAAAATTTGGCACAAATGCACGATTTATGATATAATTAAAGAAAAAATTCTAAAAGTGGAAATTCCCCCTCCAAGATGAAAAATTAGAGGAAAATGACAAAATTATATATTGTTAGGTCACTACTGACAACGATTGAAAACCTATAGGAACTATACTTCCTGTAGGGATAGAAACTTAAAAGTTGGGCTAAATGTAGAATTTGTGATAAAATAATAATATAGTGTTACGTCACTACTGACAACAATTCAAAATCTATAGAAACTATGCTTCGTATAGAGATAAAAACTTGAAAATTGGACCAAATGTAGGATTTGTGAATAAATTGTAATATATTAAGGTCTATTACGTCACTACTGACAATTCAAACCTTTTAGGAAGTATGCTTCCTATTGAGATAGAAACTTGAAAATTGGGCTAATGTAGGATTTGTGATGAAAGAAAAGGAAAATATCCTAAAACTGGAACTTTCTGCTCCAAGGAGCAAAGCTACTAGATAAGAGCAAGATTTATTTATAATTACATCACTTGATTCATAATTTATAGGGTACTTCCTGTAGATATGGAAATTTAAATTCTGACACAAATATAGATCTGTGTTAGACGTAAAGAAAAAAAAATTCTGAAACTGGAAATTTATTCCTTGAAGAAGGAAAATTAGGAAGCAAAGACGTAATTAGAAACATTTACGCTACTTCTTTCAAAACCTATAGGATTCTTCCTGTATACACGAAACCTTGACAGTGGGCATAAGTGTAAGACTTGTAGTAGAAATAGAGAGATAAAATACCAAAACTCGAAATTTTCCCCTTCATGGAGGAATCTTACGGAGGACAAATGCAAAAATTAGATCACGTTAAGTCACTTATGAAAATGGCTGGAAACTTTTAGGGTAATTCCTGCAATCACTGAAACTTGTAATTTGGCACAATGCAGGATTCGCCACAAGCAAAGGGTGGGAAATTGAAAACTCAAAATTTCTGTATATTTATTAACATTCTTATATATTGTTACACCACTTATGACACAGATTCGAAACCTATACTGTACTTCCTGTAGACATGAGAACTTGGCACAAATATAGCTTTTATGGTATAAGTAAAGGAAAACATCCAGAAACTACAAGTCTTTTCCTCCGTGGAGAAAACTTAGTGTCAAAAATGAAAAATCACAATTTGTTACATCACTTCTGAAACATGCACCTGCTGTAAACATGCAAAATTAAAATTAAGTACAAGCGAGGTGAAGTGATTTTAAAAATTCAAGAACTCAAACTTTTCCTCTCCAAAGTAAGGGGCTTTGGAGCAAGATTAGAATCACATGTTAACATTAACTTGTAAATAGTGTAACATTAATTTTTAGTGTTCTTCTTGTAAACATGAAAACTTTTAGATGTGAGTCATTCAGAATCACTAATTCAAACATGTATAGTAGATATTTCTTGTAAACAAAAGAATTTGGAATTCCACACAAAGGTAGGTATTTGGTCTATAAAGATGAGTAATGTGTTTTTGGAAGAAGTGTGCTCAGGGCCCTGACTCCCCGAAATCTCAACTTGTTTGTAAATATAGTATAATTTTGGAGATAATTTTACTCATTTTAATACAATTTATCCTCAAATTGAATTTGGACCCCCCGAAATTAATTCCTGTATACGTACCTGGTTCTTAAGACGCTTAATTGATTGTAAGAAACCGGTTCTCCCCAGCTATGAATATTTTTGCTCTATAATGATCAACGTTAAACAGGTAAATGGCTGGTTTCTACTACTTCCAATGAATTAATCACCTTAATCAAAGAACTCAATTCCAATTTTTTGACTCCTTACATCTTGGCCAAAATTGACGAGGAATTCATCAAGTAGTGCTTGAAATTTTTATGTACAGACGTATGGACACAGGAACAGATTGGGTAAATACAAGGGCGCCCATCAGGGGCGAGCAAGGTGGGGCGATCGCCCCCTTTAGAAGAAATTGTACTTCGGAATATAGAAAATCCAATAGAATTTTTAGAATAGTTACAGCAAAATTTGAAACTATATTTGAAATGTCGGTTATACTTGTCCCCCTTTGGAAACCACAACATGCGTGCCCTTGGGTAAATATATAAATAAATTTTGGAAAATCCTTGAAGGTATAATTTATAATAATGAACTTATAAAGAAAATTCATAACTTTCTATTACGGAAAGGAGATGTCTCGTGTTTATAGAGACTAAAAATAGAGATAATTGTTGTTAATGGTGAAGTCTGTTTACCATAGACTTCAGAAACATATTAAAGTAATTAAGTTGTTTGATAGTAGCCCAAACGTTTGAAGAAACATTCAAAAAAATGTGATATTAGGATTAATTCTTCTATACTCATAAGTTTGTTAGTACCAATATCCAACAAATATATCTTGTACCTTAATTAAAATAATGTATTTAACAATACAGTTAAGCTAATGGTTGTACATACGTTGAATAAAATCGTTGTTAAATATTCACTAATTTGTAAAGTTATGTAATAATGCAAGAAATCGCACAACCTCGAAAATTTCACAAAGACACGGCACTTTATAAAAACAAAAGGAAATAGAAACAGGCTAAGACATCCATAATTATGTTCATTATATTATGTAGGACTTTTATGTACAGAATCTCCACAATTCGTTCGTTTAAAATTTACAAAATAAATTAACAATAAAAACTAAAATATAAAAAAAATAAATTAGATATAATTTATATAAACAACAATAAAAATATGAATAAAACATCAAAATTGTAAAACTAAATATTCAAAATTACAAAATATCCGAGAAAGAAAAAATACCATTTTACGCTTCTTAATTTTTATTACTAGACTTCCCAACTACTATACTACAAATGAATAATTGTGGTAAACACTATCAAGAATATGTGCTAATATATCGGAGGTATGAGAGCAAACACGGAAAAAGATATTTTGGAATATTCAACATCTCAAGATTAGGTTAAATTTCATTTTTTAAATCTTCATTCAAACCATACGCCGTAGAAATCCAACAATTTCCAGTTTCATCGTTCATAATTATAGTCTAAAACTGTTTAAACCCCCCCCCCCCAAAAAAAAAAAGTTTCTGGGATTGATTCAGAGTCTCAAATCCCAATTTCCGTTCTAGTAATTTCAGGATCCATTGCTACAGAGACAACGAGAAATACAGCACTTTGATATGGATTCAGCGTTAAAAAAAAAAAAGTTTTCCCCTTTTCATATATCCTTTATAACTGAATCTGAAGTACTAAAAATCTGTGACTTTTGGTTTCAATATTTATTTTCATAGAACGAAAGTGCTAACATTCCAAAAATAAGTTTCCCTTCTACAGGCACCCTTTATAATTGAATCTGAAGTGGTAAAAAATATATATAACTTTCGGTTCCAGAACTGATCACTCTAGTGAATAAATGGTAATAGATAGGATGGAAACAGTTTCTTAACATGGATTCGTTACGTAAGTATATATTACATTTTATATCCGAGTTTCCTTTCTCTAACAAGCGGGAATGTTATATTGTAGATCTACTACCACTTTCGATTCTATAATTTTGATTCCGTTAGAGACAAAAAAAAAATATATATATATATATATATTTATGGGTTTAGGATTTCAAGCACATATTAAGTTGATGTGAATTAAATATCCAACCCAAGTGTGTAATTTCCAAATCCCATAAAACTAAGTAAATAAACAAAACATAACAATGCATGACTAATCAAAATAGTCATCGTCTTCAACCAAGAACATTTGCCACCGTTCGACCAACGATTGCACAGTCCGATCATTAGGGAAGGTCTTCCCCCCACTAAAAGTGATCGAGATACCGGAAGAGGTGGTATTCACTGGGAGAGGTATCGGGGATGACGAAAAGTTTCATACGATCTCATGGAGAACTACACACACACCTCCAGACTGCGATGCTCGGTGGACTGGGTCTACTTACCTGGTTCATCCATGAGTTCAAATTTTTCACATTACCGACTGCACGGGAGCCAGCAATCGACAGTGGTATCTGCAGTGATGGAAACAATTTTACGGTTGTAGAAATAAAACCACTTGAGTACCACATCCAACATGTTAAATTGGTGGAGTTAAATACTGATGCAAGAAAATGAGTGTTAAAAAGAATATTAAAAGACTCAAAATGCTGAAATCGTTACAAGAAAATGGATTGAAACATTTGGTACTCAAGCCCCAAAGAGATAAGCCACTCAACATATTAGTGACAAATATGGTTCAAATCTTAATGCTCCCAAAACTGGTCAACTCAGAACAGTGGCACAGAAGCAGTGCCGTGCCGTGGAAAAGCAGCACACGGGACAAGAGTATACGACGGCGCTTCCATACATATATTCCAAGTAATTTTCCCCTCTTTTTAATTTTTCTTCCGAATTCTGGGCCCCCTTACTTCGGCGCCTGGGGCTGTCGCTCCACTCGCCCTCCCCACGGCACGGTGCTGCACAGAAGAGCATAAGCAACTTGTCCGCTTTTGCATGGATTATTAAAGAATGACCCAGACAGGCAGTTGCAATTTAGTAAGATCATGTTGAACGGAATTAGAGATAATGAAATAATTTTAGGTTACATTGTGTTGACCAATTAAGCTTGTTTCAAATTATCATGTAATATTGACAGACATAGTTGTGCTTACTGGAATAGCGGGAACATGCATTAACGTTAGAAAATAACTAAATCAGCCTGATGTCTTCGATCGCGGTGGTATTTCATCTGATATGTTACGACTTTTTAAAAATTTATTTCTTATGGAACAATCACAGGGGATAAGCATATCCAAATTCTAATAAATTAAGTTGGTCCAAAGTTACAACAATAGCCTGATTAACATGACCTTTATTCTTAACAGATGGGATTTCTCCAACTTATTAAAGAGCAGGCCGTGAATATCTCGATCAAACATTTCCTAAGAAATTGATTGGTCGAAGAGGGCCAATTAATTTACCAATACGTTCAAGTGACATAAGCCCTATTAATTCTTTCTTTTGGGGAGTACTGAAGATCAAATTTAGGTACATTCGAAAACCACAAAGTGTCGGCGATTTGAAAAATTACATGAGAGATGTATTTCAAGAAATTAATACAAAAAAGAAACTTTGCGAGAATGCTGATTGAAGTGTGAAATATAAGTTTCAAAGCTGTGAAAATTTTAATGGACAGCATTTTCAACACCAAAGTTGAAATTTTCAGTGCTTTCGTATTGTAATACAATAAAATTTCATTGTAAATGTAATAACTCTTTACCAAAATTGGATTGTATTAATAAATATAATCGAAGGGATTAGAGGATAAAGGTTGTATGTAACAAATTGTATCTCAAGAAAACTGAGGCCCACAAGTTTGAGACTTTCATCGTTTCTCATTCTCTTCATTCAGAAGTGGAAACACTTTCATACGGTATTGTGTTGCGAAAGTATAAATAATATAATGTACTTGTATAAAAATTATAAATGTCACCATTGAGTGGCCACCTAGTTTTGGTTCAACCGGTATATATATATATATATATATATATATATATATATATATATATATATATATATATATATATATATATATATATATATATATATACCAGAGGAATTAAATTCATCATATTTTGGTCTGTTTATCAATCATGCTATCCTATCAAATAAGTATAAAGTGCCATTTCCTAAAATCAGAAGAAAATTAGACAGTACGTATGTAGCATATGGACAATGTATGCTCCGTGCAGATTTCTGTATTAAACATATAGAATCCGTATAATTGTACAATGTACAGCTGTCCGTATAACGGATATTTCTCAACGCAGGGTTGTGGTCACACTGAATTTCTGGAATACGACTTCCTATGCCTATTTGACTAAATATGTTTTAAACATTATGTTCTAGGTGGTTCTTGAGGGAATTTACAATGCTACAAACTAACATTTTATCATCATAAACTAAAGGAATTAGTACACATTTTTATTGCTACAAGCTGTATACAATACAGTTATGTAACGTACCCTACTTTAAGATATCTTCTTTCAGGTTGTCGGGATAATATTTCAAATTTTCACATATGTTACTTGCCTCAAGAACCGCCTCTAGTAATCCTGTTTTGAAAAATGATGGGGAAGGATAGAAAGTAAAACTATACACACAGAAGTATACAGAACCAGCCTTTCTTTATGAACATTCTGTCTCTAGCCCAATGGCTGATCTACTAAATGGGGAATACGAGAGTTCAAAATCACTACCATTAGAGTTTCCTCTTAATTACTTATGAACACAATGATTGGTATAATTATTTCTCTTATTATTATTGCAGAGGCGAACGCCAGATATATGCAATATTTTTTGGCTGTTTCAAAATCAAGTAGTATAGAAGTACAGGAGGAAATAACTGGTGATTAGAACAGGTGATTAGTCCAAGGTGTATTATCAGTGATGAGATGAAGTGCGAATATGAAATAAAGGCTAATATAGGAATTGCGAAAGGAGTGTTTAGAAGGATAAAAAAGTCTATTGTTTGGGTCCTTGAATAAGGAGTTGAGGAAAAGACTCGTTCAATCCTTAGTGTGGGGTATTGTAGTATATGGGGCAGAAACATGGGCATTAGCGATTAAATAAGCGATGAAAAAAGACTGGAATCTTTCAAAATGTGGATCTGAAGAAAAGTGTAGAGAATTAGCTGGGTCGAACGAAAAACGAATAAGAGGGTGTTAGAAACGGTTGCATAGAAAAGAACAATGAAAATGTAAGTGAAAGAGGTGAGTAAACTGGTTGGTTCGTTGGCGAAGAAGGAATTGTATCATGAGGGACGTACTAGAAGGTACGGTGGCACGAAAGAGAGGGAGGGGCCAAGGAAGTGAGTTGCTGGACGGTATCAAAACAGAAAAGTCGAACATGAAGACGAAATTAGTTGAAGATCATGGAACATGGAAGCTTCTCATTTGCAGCAAATGACCTACCAATAATGGCAGAATACCTGATGATGATGAAAACCAAGTAACAAATACATATGTGAAGATCATTTTCTTGATGATCAAATTGAAGTTTCCTTAGATATAATCTCTTGCTGAGGATGGCTTTATTCCTAAGTTCTTCAGATATCATGACGATATGGATCCAACATTCGTAAAAGAAGGAACTGAATCTTTTCTTCTCTATAATCAGATTGCCATGTTCTATATGACTTTGCTTTCTACAGTATACTTCATCTTAGTCACAACTCAATTGTGATTTTACCGTTAATTACATGGCCTTTTGACATTCAAATACCTGATAAAGCTAACGGAATCTAGAATATCAAACTCTGTCTTCTTTGCAAATTTATATTTTTATTTCAATTTAGGGTAGCCACCCGTCCCGATTTTGGTGAAAATATACAGCATGCAGACTTATCTCTGTTGGCACTTAAAATTGTACCGACTTTCATTATTATTGTATTAAAGTATTGGGATTCGTTAACTACTTAGTTTTATCTTTTACTTTGCGTTATTAAGGTGCATAACAAATTGACCTATATATAGACTACATACTTCTGAATTGACCATACTTTTTTGTTATTTATTATATAATATATGATTAAATTGCCTCATTTTCCTTTTACCAATTCGATAAATACGATTCGCTCTCCAACAGCAGCACTTATACATATTGCAATATTGTGGGAAAATGACGGCTGATACATTAACTGCATGAAGTGTTCCTACATTTTGCTTCGGATAGGTGGCAACCTTATTTTAAGCTTAAGCTACAAAATATTCTCCAAGCGATTACGAGTAGAATGTCTTCAAAAGAAGCAGCTGCTATACTTTACTTTTGAAACAGTTATATTCAAAATATTTGTGCAAGCATAGCAAGTTTTAATAATCTAAATATTAAAGTCGGTATATCTGCTAAAGAAGTTGATGACGTAGTATTAACGTAAATGCTAAAACCGAGACAGGTACAATAACACTAATACTGCCTATACGTATGTTTGGTCGCATTTTACCACACACATCTAAGCGGGCATATCAAACCAGTATAACAAGAGAAGGGGGAGGGGGCAGTTTATTATCCTTGATTCTTACACAGCATATTGTTTATAACATTTGAATTTGAATAGCATTATAATTTTTAATACGAACGGGATAGAAACTTTTTTTTTAATTAGTTCTCCCTTCAACTCACAAGTAAAGTGTCCAAATGGATGAATCGAGTTGCGGGATGAGACATAGTGCGCCTGATAGAGGATCTGAAAATATATATATGTGCATAGTTATAGCGGCTGAGTGCCATAACAAACGGAGGGGGAGGAGTCAAAGTTGGTGGGAGAAAGGCTATACTATGTTATTGAAATAATCAAATAAACTGTTGAATCGTGAAAATAGTGAAAGATAGAAAATATAAAAATTGTATATTATTACATTATTATCAAATTTCACTGTTGGATATCAAATTTCACGGTAAGTTTTCTTGGCTTGTAGATATGTTTAACTTACATTGTATGTGTTTCCATGATAATCATAACTTTCAACATACGCGTATCAGTCTCCTAGATTTTCGTAAATAACTATAAAGAGGGTCCTAAATCTTCCAAATAAGTACAGATAACAATCAGTAAAGTTCATAATTGACTTTTTGAGATCATGGTGGCCCTAATTGATAGATCACATGACTACCTTTCCATTTCAAAAAAATATCACAGATTTCAAAATGGCGGATTTGAAGATGGCGGAGGAGGTTCGGGATCTACTCTGCCTATTCTTCTTTTGCCAATATGTGAAACTACCACCGTTTTCATAATCTATCTTTCACTATTTTCACGATTCAACAGTTTATTTGATGTATTTCAATAACAGCACAGCTCTTTTCCCACCAAATTTGACCCCCTCCGTTTGTTATGGCACTCAGCCGCTATAACTGTGCACATATAGATATTTTCACATCCTCTATCAAGCGCATTATGTCTCATCCCGCAACTCGATTCATCCATTTGGACCCTTTACTTCTTAGTCATTTATCGAGCCAGCCTAAAATGCCATAGTAAGATTTCGTAAGTCGCAGCTCTTTATGCAAAGAAGCTTCTGAAAGGATTGGTGGAAAATAATAAACCTCTTTTTAACATTCTTTTGGAGTCTTGTATTTGGTCTAGGAATTAATTCGTGCGGGTGGACAAGAGATGGCGCAACGAACGGAGCGTCCCACAGTTCCGTGTATCCACACATGTGTTGCAAACCCCTGTCATCGCGTATCGTTCGTAGTATAGGGCAGTGGATTAAAGCGTCAACAACACCAGTTTGTAGTTAAGTGAACATGGCGCAATTTGTGCCTGATAAAGTGTTTTTGCGGGGTGTCCTGCTGCATTACTTTAACATGCAGAAAAGTGCGACTGAAAGTCATCGTATTTTGGTGGAAGTGTATGGTGACCATGCTCTAGCTGAGCGAACGTGTCAGAAGTGGTTTGCACGGTTTAGAAGTGGTGATTTCGGCTTGGCAGACCAAGAGCGAGCTGGACAGCCAAAAAAATTTCAAGACGAAGAATTGACAGCATTGCTCGAGCAGGATTCGTGTCAAACGCAGGAACAACTTGCAGCAGCATTAGGCGTTGATCAAACAACAGTCTCCAAACGCTTGAAAGCCATGGGAATGATTCAAAAGATGTCACATTGGGTTCCACATGAATTGAAAGACAGAGACGTTGAAAGACGAAAAACCATTTGCGAATTGCTGCTTCAACGACAGAGCAGAAAGGGGTTTCTGCATCGAATTATTACGGGTGATGAGAAGTGGATCCATTACGAGAACCCTAAACGAAAAAAGGCCTGGGTGAAACCAGGTGAACCAGGTCCATCACAACCAAAACGAGATATTCACTGTGCAAAGGTTATGCTGTGCATATGGTGGGATATGAAAGGTGTGGTGTACTATGAGCTGCTGCAACCGGGTGAAACTATGAATGGAGAACGTTATCGACGACAATTAATGCGTTTGAAGCAAGCTCTGGCCAGAACACGACCAGAATGGGAGAACAGACATGATAAACTTATTGTTCAACATGATAACGCTCGCCCACATGTCGCAAAACCGGTCAAAACCTATTTAGAAAATGTCGGATGGGAATTTTTACCCCACCCGCCGTATTCACCAGACGTTGCTCCTTCGGACTACTACTTGTTCGATTGCATGAACAACGATTTGATTGGACAGCGGTTTACTTCTTCAGAAGATATCGAAACATGGGTCTCTGACTGGATCGCTTCCAAGGATGAGGACTTCTTTCGCCACGGAATCCGTACATTGCCTGACAGATGGGCGAAAGTGGTGGCTAGCGATGGACAATATTTTTCTTAAGGTATTTATGTATTTTGTGTTTGTACTACAGCTTCAATGTGTGCGTACCAACCTCACGAATTAATTCCTAGACCAAATATTAAACGTTAAATTTCGTGTTTATAAAGGATGAATTAAAGAATTCATTTATGCTATCAAATCTATGTTCATTATTGTTATATAAGTTATATACCAAAGCCATGCATAAAGATATAAGTAAATTCAATTATTTTGCTTAATTGATAATCTATGATCATAAAAATATGTTCTTACAAGAAAAAAGTTACAAGTTTGAAATTAAAGTACTATTCATACGAAAAGCCCTTGTGCATGTATAGTATGTCCCAATGCAGCCACGGAGTAATTATATATTTGTAAAAATATATTTATTTTGCAGCTTTTAAATGATCTTAGAATAAATAAATCTTCTCTTCAAACTATAGTTGCCATAATTATGTCAAAATGACTAAAACAGTTTGAAATTGGTGTGATGTCATCTATTTTGTTAATATAAGTTTCTTTGAAAATAAATGGATTGGTGGAAAATACATTACAGTATTTATTACAGCATTGCACTATTTATTACGAACAAACCTTTTCTCCAAAAGATAAAAAAAATAAAAGAATGAAAAGCCAAAGTTCATGTTTATAAATTGAATAACTTAATCATTGTTTGTGTATCTATTTTGTGATTCTAGTATTGGTGATCATTTGCTGTTAGCATAAACATGTGTTCTTAATACTTACACTCCTCGTATGGACGTCCCAGGGCCGTCACGTGGATTGTAAACGCCTGGGGCGAGAATTCCAAGGCGTCCCTCCTTAGTGTGTTACGAAAAACAACCAAAGTTTATTCTGTACTCATAGATTTAAATATGGAATGTAAGACCATAATGTAAGATAAAAGAAGTTAGTATTATGTCAATTATTAAAAAAGTGAATGGTGTTTGTAGTTAAAACATAAAACTTAATGAAAATATGGTTTTGAATTATTGAATTCGAATTGCTATTCTTGCTTATTTTGAACTGACATCAACATGGTAATATCATAGAGTATACAAATAACGATTCAAATATTAAATTCCAAGATAAAAGAAAAAATCTTCTCAAAGAGGGTTGGGGAGAGTTCCACTTGAATAATCCTAGACGATATTTTACATTACCGATAATTTTCAAGTTCAATACTCTATCGGGAGTCCCTCAAGGATCTAATCTAGGTCCCCTATTGTTTCTTCTTGTTACTAATGATATTCTTCTGTTTATTAAAACTTCTTGTATTAATTCATTGTATTAAGTATTAACTCTATGTATTAAGTTCTCTTTTCCGACAGTTCTCTTTTCCAAATTATACTGGAAAGTAAGTTCAATTGATGACTGCGGAAAAGTTCAATAGGATCTACAAAGAGTTCAAATATGGTGTAATAAGAACAAATTAGTCCTTAATATGTCCAAATGTAAAACTGTATTTTTCACGAGGAAAGAAAATCCAATTAACTTTACTTATACAATAAGTGGCACTTCCTTGTCTATCCCAAATACTATCAAAGATGTAGGAGTTATATTTGATATCAAATTAAACTTCGCTCAACAGGTTGACGAAATAACGAGTAGTTCATATAGAAACCTAGGTTTAATTTATACGATATGGCAGAATTTCTACAAAGAATAAACATTTATAAGGTTATATTTTTCGTATGTGAGGTCAAAATTAGAATACTGTTGTACCGTTTGGACACCAAATGTCTCTAAATACTCGGAGACAATAGAAAATATACAGTTTAAATTTTAGAAAATGCTTGCATACAAGAAAACAGGTTTCTATCTAAAGATTGTCCCTTACGAAGACATAGTAACGAATTTTACTTTTTAAACATTAGAAAAAAAGGAGATGGGTTTTTGATTCGTTGTTCTTACCTAAATTATTAAACGGTAAAATTGATTGTCCAGAATTAGTTTCAGAAGTGTTATTACGTGTCCCAATAGGTAAGACTAGAACAGCAAACACTGGGACATTCTATTGTAGAAAAGCAAGAACTAACATATTGTATAAGTCTCCTCTATGGACAATATGTGCTTCATATATGTTCCTAACGAAATAATTAGATTTCGTATAGCAGATGTATTTAGTATGTCAGAAAACAAGTTCAAAACAATTGTCTGACAATAACTTCTGCATAATTAAACGACGTATATTTGTGTTTGTATTGTAATGATTTTGGTAGAGTCAATAATGGACCGCGATTTATCCCCTTCACCAATTTATTATAAAATTTGTTAAATACAATGTCTTTGTTTATAAAGAGTAAAAATAGTTCGTATTTTGTTATTGACCAGATGAGAGGAAGTAGGTGTTTTGCACGGTGCCCCTTCTCTCAAGGCAGTCTCCAGGGTACCTGCTGGTTCTGGTGAGTCTTCAAGGATAGCCCCTCAGCCCAAGGCGGCTTCGCGAGGCTTGGTTGTAGTAAGGATCCCTAGTCCAGTGAGACCTCGGGTAAGGATAGGTGTACCCCTAGTCCAGTGCGACCTCAGGGCTGGTGTAGGTTATTTGATCAGTTGGTCGGTCGACTGATGAGGGATCCCTCGGTGGTCGGGCTTTTATCTATCCTCTTCGGATCCTTCCGTGAGGTCCGTCTTCTTTCGGCGTTCCTCGGTGTCTGTCGTGTCGGCTTCTTGTCTGCTAGGCTGTTTACAATCAATAGCACGTGTTGTGTTGACATGTGCTTTTGTCGTGATGTGGGGATCCTTACAGTATAATAGTGTATGATAGATAATTATCTACACGACACTATAACTGGGCATTAAGCCTCTTCTGTTGTCCTAATGAAATAAATTTTACTTAGCCGTGGCCTGATCATTATTAAAATATGATACCCACAGATTAAAGTATGATCTGATTTAACATTATTTAAAAAAAAAATAATAATTTACCAACATAATCTGAATTTCTTGAATTTTGTTGATTTGTTGTCCTGGCGATCCCTCCAGTTGCGGCGCCAGGGGCAATCGTCTCGGTCGCCCTGCCCTGGGACGTGCATATTAGGGTGGAGTGAAAAAAGTCATTTTTCTTTTTTCGGAAACGGGTACTCTTCAATGACTGTGTATGAGACCTAGTAACAGTTCTGTAAAATATTTAATTTTTACGACGTCTTCTTGAGTCTGCGCATTTGGCTTAAAGTTTGAAAATTTTTGATTTTTTTTACATTTTTACAAAAAAATTCTAAGAACTTGAAACAAAAAAGAAATCTGACGGGTAGTCACTAAATAGTAGAACAAGGCCTTAAATATAGACATGATTTTTAAAAACATTTTAAGGTGGTGGTTTCAGTCCGCGCATTAGGCCAAATTGTCCGAAATTTCCGATATTTACTATTATTTATATAATCAGTAATATTTTAAAATAGCATATATGTATCATCAGGTCACGTTCTTATAATCAGTATCCAAGCTTTTAGTAAGCCTTTTCACAAAACTAGAAAGACGTGTTAACTGTGTTGTGTAGGTGTAGTAATGTTAACCTGGTGTGAATCAACTTGCAGTGGTTCATCCGGGAGCATTGACCTTGGTAAGACAGACAAGTGGCGACTTGAGACTCCTTCCCTCTCTCCTCTCTAACTGCATTAGTCGTGTTTTGACAGCGAGAGTGATAGGTGGTGTATTATATCTAGTCATCGAATTATATACGTTCTTCTTCTAGTTCAGTGTTCTAGTACTGTGTGTTACTGTGCTTTGGGTGTTTATCACTGCGTTATGGCGTTCCCTAGGACTCGTGGCAAGGATTTACCTCATTCTATCATAGGTAATGGTCAAGATATGGGCGAGTCTTTGCTTCCTACCCGTAAAGATGTATAAAAATACTACATTTATGTTTGGAATAATGAAAAAATTAAGCAAAAAAAAATAGTCTTTTTTTTTTTTTTTTTTTTTTTTTTTAGTAGTGTCCAAGATTGTTGTTGACAAGTTAAACTTCTTGTGGGAAAAAGCTTCAATCCCATGCATAATCTCTAAAGCTATTAGAGATTTATTAAAAAAAGAAGTTGATTTAGATCAAGCACTCAACAAAACATACAAACGTGACAAAGATAAGGACAGTTTCAAAAAAAAAAAAAGAAAAGAAAAGAAAAGAAAAGAAAAAAACTAGCCGACTTTAACAATAGAGTTGAGGCATTGTTTGATGTTAGTGCATGTAAATGTAAAGATTTTAAACTTTGTAAATGTGATCCCACTATGAAGGTTCCAATACTTGAACGCAAATTCTTGACCGATCAAAGAACTGTTCGGAAAATGGCGATTGGACATGTTGATATTAACCCATTTGGTGCCATAATTTTTCTAATGCATATTTTTGATTGAGTGCTACATATTTTATCTTACATAGGACACATACACAAAAGAAAAATAGGTTTTCATTGTATGTACCGGGGAACGCCCGGTACAGCCTGTCCTATATATAGGACATTGGCAATTTGGGTTGACAGTTCTAAAAAACAAACACAGTTATATCTAATTTTTACTAAGTTTTATTAAACAACGTTTGCAAGATTACATACCCGTACAATGTGTCTTAGCACCTTTACACAGCACTGTTACACTAACGATGGTAATTATCAAAGCACTGAACGGCACACAAGCCAACTTGGCATTCCTGACATGATGTTATCGGCTTTTTGGACATCCTTGACATCTTTGCTTTCCTTTCTCACTTCGTATTAGGGTATGTTTGATAGCTTTCCGTGCTTCTGAACACTTTCTGTATAGTCCCTGTAGCCGCGGACGAGGTCTTGTCGATGCAGACTGTGAGAGCAATGCCATTGTAACACTTCTGTGAAATTCTAGAAGATCCAAATTACCTAAGTCCAAGATCTGATTAAGTTTCCATCCAGCAACTAAAGCAGTTTCAACAACATTCGTAAATAAGTTCCAATACCACTTCTTGCCCTTGATCTTGATTGGGTATAAGCTCATCAATTTGTCAAATAAATCTACGCAATTCTTGAATTTGTTATATGAAGCAATACATGATGACACTTTGACGTTTTCTTTACGCCCTTTGTTATTTCGTGTTACTGTTTCCACATAATCAACGGATTCACAATTCGTTACAACAGTCACAGCCTTGTAATCATTCCATTTAACCATACTGATTTCTGAGTTACGATCAAACCATGTGTCCGCAAATCCTCTTTCCTTTTTTGTTAGTTCTTTTGACGACATCAAAGGACATTTTCCGGTTCTATTTTCCCTGACTGTTAGAGTCATGAAAATGTTTCTTTGTCTCAGATTGGAATCAAGATTTTATGACGAAAAGAAGTTGTCCATATATACCGAATGGCATTCTGGGTTTTCCACAACGGACAGCAAAGATTCCATAACATAATCGGATAATCTGGTATCCCCTTGAGATCCAGGTTGGTAGGAAATTATATGCACTGAGTAACCATTGTGTGTGGCTAACATCCATAATTTGTACCCAAATTTCACCGCTTTACCCTTCATATACATTTTCAAACTATTTCTACCATAATATCGTACCATTCTCTCATCTATAGTTAGTTCATGGAAAAATACCACAAACTGTTGAATAGCATCATTTATTAGATTATACAAGGGTCTGACTTTGAAGTAACGGTCATATTTGTCTATAACGTCATTATTGTTGAAGTGAATGAAATTTTTAATTGTCTGAATGTGTTCCGTGCCATAGTTTGCACAATTACTGGAAAATTGCAGTCAGCTGATATCTCCCAATACATCGACTGACGTGGAACAAAAACGTAACCAATATACAACAAAATTCCTAAAAGTTGCCTGATGTCATTTTCACATACGGAAAAGTCTGTATTATGTTGAGCAGCATATCGGTTTGTTTCAGTAACGATGTGTGCAATAGTCTTTTCAATGAAATGTTCGAATATCTAAATTGGCGTTCGGTTTGTTAATTCTATTTTCAAATTTTCCGTAAATAAATGGCAAATCCGTTTCAAAGTTATGTGTACATAGAGTTCCGTTGCTAAATTACCCGGAAATTAAAATTCCTTGAAACCAGTAGGTTAATGGCCGATGTCCTATATATAGGACACTAAAGAAACAAGGTATTTTTATCACATTATTTTATTTTCTGAATTTAAACAACTAATGTATCAAAAAGAGTTATGTTTTAAGAATATAAAACAAATGCTTACCTTCGATTTCTCGGCCTTTTCCATTTTCTGTTTCGAAGACAAGAGAAACGTTCATCAACAATCCAATTCCATATATTTAACGATGCCAGATTTCCCTCCAAAATGTACCAATCTTCCACACACGACGAACAAAGAAAGCATGTACTTGTCTGAGCATGCACAGAACGGAACAACATTCCGTTGATTAATCAGTGTTGCAAACCGACGTATTTTGTCACTGTCCTATATATAGGACGTTGGCGCCAAATGGGTTAAAGTGAAGTCAGCAAATAAAAAGCAAATAGCAAGAAAAATGATAGAAGAAGAAAGAGTGTGTAAGAAACGTTGTGAAGGATATGAAGGATATTGGCTTGTATAGCAACAATGAGGACGCTATGGACTTAACTGTCCCACTTCAAAAAATAGGTTGTGTTCCAGAAGATGTGGAGGTTGTTTTAGAGGAACCAGTTCCTGGCCCTTCCTCAGCTACTACCATAAATACTCAAACTAGGCTAAAAATACCATCGTTTTCCCGAGTATGTGATAGGTATGGCGTACCTGATCGCGCAGTAGCAGCTTTAGCCTCTGCTCTTTTACGCGATGTACAGTCCACTCATTCTTTCGATAATGTTACAAATGACGTGGTAGACAGGAGTAAAGTAAGACGCGAGCTATTCAAATCTCGGCATGAAGTTCTAAATAAGGAAACAAAGGTAGAAATACAGGCCTTATACTTTGACGGTAGAAGTGACAACACCCTTCGTATTCACAAGACAGACGATGGGAAAATGCACAGAACAACTGTTAAAGAAGATCATATTTCACTCATAGAGGAGCCTAAATCGAAATTCGTCGGTTACACAGTTCCATTGTCTGGGAAAGCCATTGACATCGCTAATTCTATCGTCGATTACTTTTCTGAGCACAATCTTACAATGTCGGAAATAGTTTGCATTGGTTGTGATGGATGCCCTACAAACACAGGAAAATATAATGGTGTAATTTGCTTGCTAGAAGAGAAACTTGGTAGACCTCTGCAGTGGGTTATTTGGCAATCGCATACAAATGAACTTCCATACGGCATTTAGTGGAAATGCTGGATGGACCTACTAGCGGACCAAAAGGATTTGTTGGACCTGTCGGTCAAAGTTTGGCAACGTGTCATGCATTGAAAATAGTTCAGTTTGAGCCCATAGAGTTTATTACTGATATTATCGATCATGGTGGTGAAAAGGTTTTACTACTGACCAGCAATACCTTTATGACATTTGTAAAGCTGTTTCGAGTGGAAAAGTATCTCAAGAATTAGAAAACAGAAGTCCAGGAAAGCTTTCCCATGCGAGATGGTTGACTACAGCTAATAGAATTTTAAGATTATACGTAGCTACAAAAACTCCATCGCAAACACTAAAAGAGTTGGCAACCTTCATCGTGAAAGTTTATGCACCTAGCTGGTTCAGGATCAAGTGTAATCCAAAAGTTTATAATGGAGCTAAAAACTTGTGGGAAACTTATAATGAGTTGCACTTACCTATTTGAGGAAAATCGGAAAATTGTACACAAATGTATCCAAGACAATGGATTCTTGACTCACCATGAAAACATGCTCATAGCTATGTGGGTTGATAAGAGAGATCATATAAAGAAACTGGCTTTAAGACGTATCATCAAGGCTCGAGCTAGAGAGCAAGCCAGTAAACCACTAAAACGGTTTGAAATCCCGAAAATAAATTTTGAAGCATCAGAGTATGTCGATATGATTGATTGGAATGATGTGGAAGTGACAGAACCACCTCCCACAACGCATCTGAAAAATCAGGATTTGCAAAGGCTACTGAAAACCGAGAGTGTAAACATAGCTTCTTAGTGCACTCTTTTTGAACTTCCATCACACGCAAGCGGTAGAAAGAGCGGTCAAAGAAGTCACTGCTTCCTCAAAATTGGTCTGTGATAAAAAGAAAAGAGAATGCTTAATCAAAACTAGAATGTTTGATAGAAATATCCGTCCAATATATGACACAAAGAAACAATTTACATGTTGGAGATTTTTCTTACAGATGTAAGGACATGCTCTCATGGTTGGGTGGTTGGGAGGGCATGGGTGGGACTCGAAGTGCAACCACCACCCCGTGTGAGTCCTGGATAGTTTAATATGAACTAGCGAAGAGTTGCACAATGCAAAGTTGATTAACGATAGCTATATAAACAAGTTTTGATAACATTATAAGAGGATATCAGAAATTATGAAACGTTAAAAGTATCGGAACATTCGGACAATTTGGCGATTTTTAGGCCTAATGCACAGACTGAAACCACCACCTGAAAATGTTTTAAAAAATCCTGTCTATATTTAAGGCCTTGTTTTACTATTTAGTGACTACCCGTCAGGGTTTTATTTTGTTTCAAGTTCTTAAAAAAAATTGTAAAAATGTAAAAATATTCCAAAATTTTCAAAATTTAAGCCAAATGCGCAGACTCAAGATGACGTCATAAAAATTAAATATTTTACAGAATTGTTACTAGGTCTCATACACAGTCATTGAAGGGTACCCGTTTCCGAAAAAAGAAAAATGACTTTTTTTCACTCCACCCTAGTGCATATGCTTTATTTCAAGGAAAGTGATTTTTGCTGGTACCTTTTATATCTATAAAATTTCCTATGAAATATTGTACCGACAAAATCGCCCCTTCCCTTAGAATCTAATTTAACACCACAGAAACTACTTACAGACTTTAATCCAATCCGTACGTACAGGCTTAATATGGAATTATCACATTCGATTAGCATGTTGTTGTGGAATAATTTTAATAAAATTAATTGTTATAACTTACAAACATACAAAGATGCATGGCATACACAGGGCTGTGTTTATCAGCGATAGAGTTTTCATTTCTTGCGAGTGGGGTCTCTGGTTCGATCAGAGCTCCTTCCAGGTGGGCTTCGTCATGGACAAATAATATCTGGTTGGATTTTCTCGGGGTCCTTCCTTTTCTCCCACTTTCGTCCTTCCACTATTTTCATACATCTCATCATTACATTTTCGTCAGTCTCGATACATAAACGTGGGATGTTTTACTAAAACAAAAAGATTTATGGCATGAAGTAACAACAAACAAATATAAAGAAATGCAAGAGTGTAATTAGTTTCAGAATTTTTCATTTGTCCTTCAAACTTGGAACGCACACAGTCGAACCAGTTGCACCGATTTCTGTATAACTTTGGCTGGCCCATTGAGTCTTGCCATATATAATCTAACAAGGCATCAATGTGAATTTTAATACAAGTAGATTCTGTACGTCGGCCCAAGGAAACTTGGGGGGGGGGGAGTTAGAATCCCTTCGACCTATGAGAATCGGTGCCAATGATCCAAACCAACTCTGATTTTACATATAAATAGCAGTAATAATGTAAATAGATCATGCAGTTATTTTACTCAATATATACAAGATATTTTGGGGGGTAAAGAAACTGTTTCGGAGTCCCCTTTGTGAACACCCACGTTCGTAAATACTAATATAATGCAAATTTAAAAGATATAATCACTTTTATTGTTAATAAATGACAGATGGCTCTTCGATAAGTTCACCCCACTTTAAAAAAGTATTGAATAACGTAAAGATACTGAAGTATATCAACAAGAAATAAATCAGATAATACGTATGCAACGCTTTGATACGAACTACCAAGACTTTTCGTATTGCCCATAAAATTGGGTGACGTCGTAAACTACCAAAGCAAATTTCTGGTCTATAAGAGAAGATTTGGGAACGGTTATTAGTTTATTTAATAGCATAATGATTACACTACGTGACTTACTTTCCAGTTTCTTGATATTCTTAACTGCATTTAAGTTATTGACTCTTTTTTTTATGAGGAAGTGCTTAGCGAAGAATGAGTTAGCAGACATATGTGGTGTTATTAGAAATAATTGTTAAAAATAACACATTTCTGTATATAACAAAAGGACAGACAAACATAAGAATAATATATATTATCTACTGTAATTTCATGTATGTTTTTTTTATCTTAATAAATATAGGTACATGAGAACTAAAACCAAACGGTTGCATTGAAGCTCGGTACCAAAGCATCGCGTTCTTTACCAAATATGAGTGGGAGATTGTTCACTTTTTGTTTTGTAATCTCGAAGATGAAAGGCACAAGAAAATACAAGTATATAAGATTCGTTGGGAAGCATCCATTTCAGTTGATTTTCAAGAATTAATATGTGAAATAAATGAAATGAAATATTTGAGTTTAGCATCCCGCGATTATGCTCTTTACTCTAAGGGAGACGATGATTAATGTAAGTAAATGGTTAAAGAAATGATGAAATCAGAAAGTGGAAGGGAACAGGAGTACCTCGAGAAAACCCACGAACGCAATGTTGTCCGCCACAAACTTACTTGTTGGCCGGGGATCAAACCGAGGACCCTACACACTTAAGATAAGTGCTTTACTACTGAGCCACCGTGCACCCCTAAGCATTAATAAGTGATTTGAAGATCAGTTCAATACCAAAAAACGCTACCGAGGTTATTATAGTGCTCAGAATCTATATACATACGTCATTCCTGGACATACGGCATATAGAATTCACATTGCAGCTCAAGTGATTCTCACAAGACTTTAAGCGTTTTTGGTGCGCTTATTTTATTTTATTTTTTAAAAAACTGTATTTATTTCAGTTGCGGGAAAACTTTTGATTTTCCGCAACTGAAATAAATACAGTTTTACAATGAAGTGAACAGTAACTGTTTATCTTCGTAGAGGCGAAAATTAAGAAGAAATGACGCCGAATCAAAGACTTCCTACATTCTGGTGAAGCATCCTCCAAGTTCGTCCTAGACTCTCTACGAGAGTTTCTGAAGGACAATAACTCGCCCCATTCGCATTAACAGATCCATCAAATCAGGCAAGTACTGCATGGTTCTGGTTAGTGAGATTTGCTATAAGTCTCTCTTAAATCATAATGAATCATCAATAATGATATAGTAGAAATGAGCTTTGTGTACGAACATTTCACTAGCATCTTAGATAAACTGCTTACGAAATGTGTAATTTTTAACCTTGCCGTTCGTTTTGATAAGATTTGTTATCGTTTTGCAAGTGAAACAGTATGGTTTTTAGTTCTTTGGGCCTATATAAAGTATCTAAACATGCCTATGTCTCTTGTATATTCACCGAATTTCTCTTTAAACCGACGTAGTCTCTACTTATTTTTATTTATTACACGTTTCCGTTGCTTCTATGAAAGGCAAGAAAAGACAGTAGGCTGTATGCCTTTTTCGTTTTTCTTTTAGATAAGACGGAGGTGGCATCATAACAAAAACTCAAATTTAAAGAGATTTTCCTTCATTAATGCCAAATCGGAATTATTTAATCCTAATATTTTAGTGTATAATTTTTAAAACATAATTAGGTAAGTGCATAATTGCTTGATGTAGTCTATATAAGAGTAACTAAAGAGGAAGCAGGAATGGCTATGCACTCTAGACCAGTGTTTATCTCTCTTACTATACTATGGGACCACAGGTTGGTTCTGAGGTCTTGAAAGTATTTTGAAAGACAGGGGTCATAGAGATCAGTTGAGGAATGTTCAAGCAGACATCAAGAAAGAACTCATCCTAATCTATATAAAATATTTTAAGTTGTTATAGGATTCCCAGTGAGTTCCACTTGTTCTGAAAGAAGTTTCTTCACTAAGAACGCATCAAAACATGCCTGTTAATTACAACGATAAAAGACTTTCGAATTTGAATCTGCTTAACATTGAGATTCAGATTGTATTATATATAATGTGACAGAACAACGGGCCTTGATGTATTTTCTGCTAAAAATCGAACACTGAAACTTATCTGAGTACAAAGTGAATGATAAGGTAATACAAAATCTTTACACAGGATACGTACTTGCTTGTTTTAGCTAATTTATCGTAGTCAAATGCGTGGAAAGAGATTTTATATAAATATGCAACCAACTGTAACTTTAGTAATTACTAATACACTAATATTTAAAAAATACAATTCTATTTTTTAGCATAGCAGTTCAGCGAGGAAATGTGGCTTCCATTTTAGGTACATTACCTCCTGGAAAATTATTAGAAGAAGTTTTTCTTTTATAACTAACTGTTCAGAATTTGCTGTTTATCAGCCTGTAAAAAAATGTCAAATATGTTCCAATTTATAGTTAAAAAAATATGTTTAATGTTTCAAAAAAATTATATATTCTATGTAGAATGACAAAAAAAAACACGAAATTTTAATATAATAAACAAAAGTTTCTATTCTATTATATGCAGATCTTTTTATGTTGATAACAAATGAAACAGCAAACTCAGTGATGAGATGTTAGTGAAAGAATATTTTTGTTAAGTGAAATAATATATGCAGTAAGTAATTTAACTGTCTTGCAGTATTACCTGATTATTTATATAGTTCATAAAAATTATACCTAAAATTAAAAGATCTTTATAAATAAAAATTAATCTAAAGATGATTAACTCTTGCAAGACCACTGATTCGAAATTGATGATTTTAGTACACAATGGATCCTGCTCAAACTGTCTTTTTTTAGCACATTTTCGGCAAGGGAAAGAGGAGGAGTGAGAAGATGATATATAAACATAATCGAAAATGATGGATATTAGTGTTTGATTCATAATTTCCGGCATCGCTGAGATGAATAGAGACACTTCCGATGCCGTTTAAGACCTAATTCATTCACCATGCATGTCCTAAGGAAAGGAATAATATCAATACGCATGTAATTATTTCATTCTATTATTCTTAATAAATTGTTGTATATTCAAGTTTGGATGCGAGGAACCTGCGGATCTCACATGTTCAATAATCATGTGCAGTTTTAGTCTTTTTATCAAAAGGTGATAACCCTAAAGCTAAATGTGATTTGGATTTCACGTTTCAAACTTCTGCAAATTAACCTCTCCTGTAGTCCTAGAGTAAGTAAAATTACAAATAAATAGAAAGTTAAATTAGGTGGAATTCTATCCTTTGGTTAAATTTGTTTCAAAGTGTGTAGGTTTCCGCTCTGTGACCAAAATGCCTTCCAAACTAAGCCGCTTTTGGGGAGGCTATGTTGCGGCTCTTCATGACTCCTACTTTAGTGTTTCTGTCATTAGAAAACAGTGCAAGAAGAATGATTGCAGCATCAGTTTAAGTGTAATAAAAATGTTATTAAAAAGTACAAGGGTAACGAAGCTCCACCATTTGGATCACCAACAAAGTTGCCCAGCATCTCCACCATGTAAAAGGTGTGTGGGGGAGGAAAAATGAAGGGAAACTCCACCTACTCACAAGCCGTCAGAAGAACTAAAGTGAGGAATTTAGCTCGTAATACAGGTACTGGATTCGGACGGCTGTCCTTTGAATTAAAAGATCATTGGGGATATTAGAGTAATTTACGAAGAATTTCTATGAAAAGAAGAGAGACAGAGTTTGGGATAGGATTATCAATTAGGAAAGGTGTACCTTCATTATGACGTCCGGGCGTGCGTTGGTTCCTCACTGGTCTCCTGGTGTCTCGCACACTCTCTATGGATCAGGTCCTGGACTACTGGCAAGATATAACGGCCATCCGCCAGTTCGTAGAAGGAGTCCAAAGCAACTTCAATCGTAGTTCCGATACTAACTCCAACTCCGAACCGTTACTCCCGGCTTCAAATCGGTACCACTACTCCTCGAGACGGAAGTAACCGGGGCTATTTAAGGAGAGCCCCCAGGCTCGGCAACTATTCTCGATGACATCAAAAGCGAGTCCCAGACGTCATAGGAGGTGTGGTTTTAGGTGTTGGGAGGAGTCAGGAAGGTGTCTCTCGTAACTTTATTACAAGATATAGAGAAAATAATTACAATAAACACATAATATCCATAAAATGCTGATGCAGCAAAACAACGATCAGTTGGCTGTTGACAGTTCTGGGCGCAAGTTCTTTACACACATATTTCTTGTTAGAAATTATACTCGTAAAATAATAGGTCTCTGTCCTTCTTAGAAATACACTGAAACTCCACTAGACACAAATAAAATTAACAGAAACATGTCGCCAACATCATTGTCTGCATAAATTAATAAATCATTAATAACAGTCTTTGTGAATCCATGCAAAGACACACTGATTCCTTTACAATAGGAAGCGGGAATGCACCAAGGCCACCTCCACCACGCAGAGGAAATGTCGCAAAATGGCAATGCAAGAAAATCCGCCAACACAAAGATGTATGGCTGATCGTCTTGACGTGTCTTTGGGGACTGTGAGCCAGACGTTACACCATGAACTCAAGCTGGAAATATCATGAAAGCTCGCGGCCATCTTCTCAGGGATGCCCACCAAAAGGAACGAAAGTGTAACGCCCGGAAGCTCTACGAACGGCATCTGGCAAAACAAACGTGGATGTACGTCGTAACTCTCGATGAAGCATGTATTTACCTTTCCGACATCGGCAAACCGAGAGCCATCATGTACCGAGAGAAAAGCGCAAAGGGCTTCAGAAGGAGGGTCCGTGTCTGTAAAAAATTCTTTCCAAAAGGGTTCATGGTCGTTACTGGCTACTGTTACCGAGATAAACTAAAGATTCGTAGGGTGGCGAAGAACTGCAAAATAAATTCGCAGTATTTTCAGGAGCAGATCATGCGGCCGATCTACGAGCATGAGATTCCAACAATGTACGGAAATGACGCCAATGTGGTGCGCATTCACATTTACAAAGCCTCATCACATACCTCACGATCGTCCCTTGCATTCTACAGGGAGATGGAGGAGGCAATTGTTATACAGGTGATACCTTTCAATAAGGTACCTGTTAAATCTCCAGATGCAAGTCCTATGGACTATTGTGGATTTGGATTGCTGAAGCGGGCTTTGGGAAAACGGCGTGTGACAACTCTGGAAGGACTTTGGAAAGCTGTGCAAAGGGAATGTGACACGATTCCCCTCCCAGTTCTTCAGAGAAGCCTATTAGAGTGGAAATTACGCTGTCGGGCTATTGTTAGGAACCAAGGGAAACACATCGAGCACTTACGGACCTGGTGCCATGGATTCTTCTAGATTTTTAGGTAAGTCGAAATTGGCCAAATGTAGACTGAACAACCTCTGTACAACCGAATGCTGTATATTTTCATACCCTTTTTCGCTTTTCAAATTGGTCTGGCGATACAGCACTAATGAATGAAGTTTTGTGGAAGTAGCATTCATTGATGGCACTAAATATGTGTTACCAAATGCTGTATATTAATATCATTTTTGGGTTTAATGTGTGAACTCATCAAAGTGTTTGTTTCTATGTTCTGTGACATACGTAATTACTATTTCGAAATAATATATTTTTTGGAAAACCCAAGAAATAGAAAAGTTTGCTGTCAAAATGAGTCCTGTCGGAGTTTATGGAATAGGAGATGGAGAGTAAAATCCAAGTGGTGTGTTAAGAACTCCAAGAGACAAAGAAAACAATCAAATAGTGGGTCTCAAACCAGAGGCGGATGCAGGACGTACTTCTGGAGGGCGGCGGTGGGTTGTAATACTGCTACTTAAAACTACTTTTAAGAACTCCAAATTCTGGGGCTTATTTATAAATAAAATAAGGAAGTTTCCTTTTTTGGGCAGGGCGAACGCCTCGATCCCCCCCCTGGATCCGCGCGTGTGTCAAACTTATGTTTGCTTCCAGTCATTATACAGTACAGAGAAAAAGCAAGAAAGTGGGGCTATTTAAGGAGGAATATGTAAAAATGGTTTTACATGGTATGGTGAAGAAAGATGTCCCATGTCGGAATATTTGATATGTAGAGAATAGCTTTTTTAATGCTAGCATGACACTAAATAAGTAGATGCGTCATGTTCAGTCAGATTTAGGTTTGGTGGGGCCCTAAGCTATTTGAAGGTAATGGAGTACTTTATGTGTCCAGATAAATTTACTCACACTATATGCAGAAATGAAGACATTAGTGATATTTTAGGAATCAGGCTAGCAGAAGGGGCCCCATTATTTGCATCATAGAAGCCTACACAAAATGATGCACTATTGCTATGTATAATTTTATTTTATTTATTGTTTATCTTATATTTTAGAAATATACTTCCAGTTTTTCGTTTAATTTTTTGGAGCCCCTAGAGAGAGTGGGGCCCTAAGCTAAAGCTTGTTTAGCTTTTACGTAAATCCGGCACTGGTCATGTTTAAAATGAAAGAAACATTTCAATGAAAAACTGTTGACTATTTAAAATCAATCTAGGACAGGAGAAAAAGGAGAATGATATGTTACTAAGAACTTTAAGATTTGTGATAAACCTTAAGAAGCTCAGATTATTGCAAAACAACTACATCATCTCATATAGCTAGAGAGAAAGACATATTTCTAGCTTACTTCGGTATAGCGGATAGTTTGGCTCTGAATATGATAGCGAGAAAATTGTCTTGGTTAATAATACAGTTGGAAGAAGTATTCCTGATATTCTGGCTACATTGGAAAAGAGTCCCAGTTGATCTTCCGTGACCCTCTTGATTGTGATGACAGAAATTTTACATGATATGTAGCAATGGTCAGTTTTAAATAGCAACGTAGTCTTAGCACCCTTTTTCCTGCATGTGGTTTTGAACTTTGCTTTGCCCAGTCGCAATTCGATTTACCGAGAATGAGGAGCCTTATCCTCTCATGATTAATGAAAGAAATTTCAGGCTCTTTAAAATGACGGTACCGTACTCCCTATCCACTCTCCTATCATTAGTTAAACCTGTTTGTATAACCTTGTAATGAAAGGTTCCAGTCTGCAAAATTAAAGAGGTAAGGGTAAGATATTTGGTGGTAAATTCCGTCGGTTCCGCATATCTGCTACTGATTCTTAGTGTCTTCTACCTGTAATGTATCAAGACACCGTTGCTTGCTCCCACAACACACATTCAAGAGAGACAGTGCAAGAAATTAAAGACTCAGAAATTGAAGAGTTTAATAACAGAGAAAAAAGTAACTTATATATTATCATTAGAAACTGCAACCACAGAATAGGACAAAAAAGAGGCAAACGAAAAATCAAAAAGAAATTCCTGATTTGACGAACGAGACAAATATAGAAGCCTATTGGTAGAATTCGCAGAACGTGAGAAGTGTTAAGTTTTGAATTCCCTCTAAAAAAATGTTCAACAAACAGTGGACACGGCGTCACTCAAGTCGAAGGACAAACAAAAGGAATACATCATGTCAAACATGGTTAGTTGAGGACTAACATATTTCGGCAGGTTCAACACAGGAAATAACGATCGGATAGTTTGGTGAAAACTTCACATCTTAGAATCAAAAAGTCTCCAGGTTGACAGGCAAGCACATAGGAAGGAAGATTTTTCAAGACCAGCGAGTCGTAGTTCAACTTGAACTGGAATGTTTTGTTACACTCGAAGAGGACATAAACATTCCGGAAAAAAGGAAAATCACAAACATTCTGATGGATACAAAGGAAGTATTACGACAAAGAGAAATGAGAATATGATCTCCAAAGAAACAAGATATCTAATGATGAAAAGAAGGATAATGGTGATAATGCAGCATCTAAAATAGAATATGTAGAACTTTGCATGTGTAGAATATGCTGATGATGTAAATTTAATAAGGGATGATAGGTGAACAATAGAAAGAAATGCAGAGATCTTATTAAACGCTTGCAGGGACATGGGTTTACAAGTAAATGCAGAGAAAACTAAATACATGAAAGTGCGTCGGAACCGGAATACAGCAAATTATGGATGCGTTAAAATATTAAATAATACTTTTGATAAAGTGGATAGTCTCAAATATCTAGGATCAATATTAACAGACGAAAATCATATTCACGGAGAAATTAAATGTCGACTAAAAGCAGGGAATTTGTGTTACTACTCGGTTCAAAATCTCTTGTCGTCGCAAATTCTGTCCAGGAATTTCAAGCTTAAAATATAGAAAACGATAATCATGCCTGTTGTTCTATATGGCTGCGAAACATGGTCACTTACTTTGAAGGAAGAACATAGACTGAAAGTATTTGAGAACAAGATCATGAGACGAATATTTGGACCCAAGAGGAACGGAAATGGGGAATGGCGGAAACTTCATAACGAGGAACTACATAATTTATATGGTTCACCCAATATTGTTAGAGTCGTCAAATCTAGGAGGCTTAGTGGGCGGGTCATGTAGCTAGAATGGAAGAAAGTAGAAACGCTTTCAAAGTCTTGACTGGAAGACCAATCGGAAAACGACCATTAGGAAGACCTAGGCGCAGATGGGAGAACAATATTAAGATGGATCTCGCAGAGATTGGAATACAAAGTAGAAACTGGATGCAGTTGGCTAAGGACAGAAGTCAGTGGAGAGCTTTTGTGAACGGCATTGAACCTCCGGGTTCCATAGTCCATAGAGTTTAGTTTAGTTTAGAACCTTGCAAAGCAGCACGTAAAGAAATTACAGAAGATATAAGAAAGTTTACCCGCAATCTCATAAGAATAATAATTAAGTACAACATGGACCAGGAAGAAGGCATACCAGAACCTAAGCAATGGACTAAAGTCTATCGAAGCGCTGAAAACAGAAGAAGGCATAACCAGTAAAAACCGTGAAGAAATATTTTAGAAGATTTAAATGAAATGAAATCTTTTAGTTTTACGTCCCACTATTATGCCGGTTAAGCTAAAGGAGACAGTGATGATGAGAATTGAAGGAAGTGGTGGAATGAAGAAAGTGAGAGGAAATGGGAGAACCACGAGGAAACCCACGCACGCGATGTTTGTTCACCACAAAATCCACTTGGCTCGAGCTGGAATCAAACCAGGGACCCCATGCAGTAGAGGTGAACGTTTTACTACTGAGCCACCGCGGCCCGCCTGAAGAAGATTTAAATATTCAACAACAAATTATCTTCAAGCAATGAACCGGAAGTTAAAGAAATTGAAGATAAAGAGACAGAGTTGAATCCGGCATAAGGAGCATGAAAGTAGGAAAACTAAGGGATGAAGTTATTAGCCATAACAAACTGAATTAGCAAAGAACCGAAAAATCCTAACAAAGTTTTACTCAAAATTACTATCAAGTGATATAGTTTCCTAAAACTGAAGAAGTGCCAATATCATATATTCTTCATAAAAAAGAACACAATTATACAGTATGTACAGATTTATATACCTAAAAACTATCTTGCTGAGATTTATAGTTCTTTTCGAAAGTGTTGAAGCTCTTGTTGGATAAATTTAAACCTCATCCAACCAAGAAAAGGCTGTATTTAGAAGTGTTACAGCACAGTAGATCATATTCAAGTGGTGAATAAACTAATAGAATAGTCAAACGAGTATGAATTATAATTATTTGGTGCATTTGTTTGACTGTGAAAAAGCTTTCGATTCTGTAAAGACCCCGGTTGTTATTCACGATTTAATGCAAATGGTATCGAAGAAGATTATACAAAAAGTTTTAGGTCTTGAAAGAAGCTACTAAAAATATCCAACTATTAGGCTCTAGGAGGACTATAAGGATAGAGAAGTAGGTATGGTTGTCAGTGTGATACTATTTCTTCCAGGCTTTTTCATAAATTTCAGTGTGTTTCGCCCCTGAAGTGGGTGGTTGAAGGGGTAAATACAAAAGTAAACATCTGACCTTCCTTCGTTTCGCTGATGACATCATTCACTTCGCAAATAACAACAGAGATCTGCAAAATATAATCGTTTGTAGTGTAAGGAAATAGGGTTGAAAATGGACATGGAAAGTGATTTTCAACAAAATAACTTCACAAACAAATTAGGAATTAAATTTTAAAACACTGAGTTAAAAGTTAAGAGACTGCATCACGGCGAAATTAAAATACCGCTAATTTTACAATAATTATGTAATATATTCAAACAGATGAAAGATAATCGAAAAGTGGAACAAGAGATCTCTAGACAATTTTTTTTTACATGAGATACCGTTATCACGACTCACTTACCTGCTTTCGATTTCCAGCCATCTAGAAAATCGGTACAGTAGAAAATACATATTTATTTTCGCGTTTCTAAATGGCTGCAAACGGAAAGCTACTAGCTACGTGACTCGTGATAACGGTACCTTGATCAAAATAATCTAGCGCGGTCTTGTTTCACATTTCGATTATCTTTTATCTATTTGAAGATATCACAAGATTACTGTAAGATTAGCGGTATTTTAATTTCGCAATGATTAGGGCTCTTAATTTCAAAATCTGTCTGAGACAGGAGATATTCGTGTGAACTATCGTTAAAGAACAAATTAAAAGACAATAGGTTCTAGTGCATGCGGAAAGAACACCTTTAGGCCCCAAGGGCGCCCATGTTGTGGTTTTCAAGGGGGGGCAAGGCCCTATATTAAAAATCAAACTTTAAAGCTTTTTATGTAATGAACGGAAATTCAATATTTACACTCGCTTCTTTTTCTTGATACGAGTTTATCAAAGTTATCATTAAATGTGAAAGCCAAGTATCATCAAATAAATTATAGACCAATGAAGAATTCACATGTGTCTGTTATGTAAAAAAGTATTTGTAAAGCAATTCATATCGGAAATGAAAAATATACAAAAATAACTGAAAAATGCAAATTGTTTATAAGATATTAGTAAGAATTTGTCCATAAACCCGTATTAAAATTTAAAATGTTTGTCAAAAGGAAGTACTAGATCTAAATTTAAGATATTACAAATTTATCCGAATTTACTACTATATAGTTTTAATGGCGTCTAGATGACAGAATAATTCCAGATATGCACTTTATATTATTCGAGGTATACCTAATTACAAAGAGTCTGTATAAAATTATACATCGATATATATTTAATACATAGGTACCAATAATATGTAAATGGCTTTTTCAAAATTTGATAAGTGTTGTAGTAAGAAGACTACAAACAATATCAAACAGTAGATTAAGTAATAATTTTAAATTTACAAAATCTAACTGCCAATCTGGGTTGTTGATTGATTACAATCAGTCGTTTCGTGTACATCTTAGAATATATTTTGACATAATGTTTCAGATGTTTGATAATACGTCAATTGTTAGTCAATTGGTGCGCCTACGGCAAGTGTAGTTTCATTATTTTCTATACTCTTATATTGCAGAAACGGGAAAATGACTAATTTATTTATAATTCTCCATATATTAGTAGTGTATGTAGTTGTATGAACTTCGTTTTATGCTATGTCAAGTGTTGAATTCAGATTTTCGCCAGAACGAGCTGTCAAAAAATCAATCCGGGCGTTACTAAAACCAAGGGAGACAGTTTAATACCACAGGAATATATATATATATATATATATATAACACATAATTTTAAAACTTTTAAAATGGTAATTCAAAAGGACAAAACCCCCTTATATCATACGGTACATAGTTTTAATCAGGGGCGTTATTTGGGGATGATAGAGGACCAACCGCACACCCTGAGTTTGAGAAAGTCATTTTAGTAAATTGTATACTAATATACTAATCAAGAAAACTTGAAACTCGTTGGTGGACAATCTTGACTCCCCCCTGACAAAATCTGAAATGAGTAGAGGAGGAGGTGCAAATATCGGCTATGGTGTAAATACTGTCAATCGAAATTAAAGATGTGTTAAGTGACGCACTCTTGTGAGAATGCAACAAGTTATTGGTACGAGGCTACTCAGGTAGAGGATGCAGTTGTGAGTGAAACAACCTCATACAGAGTGGATAGTGCATTTTTGTTGTTTCTTGAGGGAACAAAAACTTTCGCAGGTATATTTGTTTCATATTTTTACTTGGAAATGAGTGTATGGGGCGTCCTTTTCTGAGTGTGTCTGTTGAGTTCAATTATTAGAATTGTTGGTATTGTGTATGTTAGGTGCAGATAACACCAACAATGGTATATGGAATATAAAATTGAGCAGTGGCGTGATGGTGTAAATATGGGCTACCTTGCCTGGTGCAAATATTGGCTACCAGCCCATATTTGCACCATGTTGAGCCAAGCTTCTAGTTAGTCTTTACGATTTATTTTACAGCATGCCAAGGAGCAAGCAGAGATATATATGCCACAGAATAAACGGAAACAATGGAATAAAGAAGACATGGCGAAAGCAATTGCTGCTGTCAGAGAAAAGAAAATGGGGACACTGAAAGCTGCACAAGTGTTTAACTATCCTCGCACAACTTTACAATCTCTTAGCAAGAACAAATCTCTCTCTCTCCTGAAGTAGCAGCGTCGAAACTACTGCTGTTTATGGAGTCACATTTCTTTGGTTTCACGGTGACAGATTTGAGACGTCTTGCGTATCAATTAGCAGTAGTGAATGGTTTGCCTCATCCTTTCACATCAGAAGAAGCCGGTAGAGCATTGCCAGATTTATTTTTAAATCATTGCCTCCCCATTGTACGCAAAAGTTACAACCGTTGGATAAACCTTTATGGGACCTCTCAAGCATCATTACAGCAATGAGATCATATCTGCCCTTCTTCATTCCAATGGTCCTCTTAGTCCTTATGACATCATGGAGCCTTTTGGAAGAGCTTTTCTGAAAGTGCAGAGAGCAGACGTAGCAGTAAATGGTTTTCGTGTTACAGGAATAATGCCGTTTGATAGGAGCATCTTCACTGACGAAGATTTTGTTGTTGTGAAGACTGATGCAGGGACAACAAGCAGCGTACCATCAACAGAAAATCAGTCCTCTTCACCAAGCAGTACTTCAGATTTAGTCTCATGCAGGTCCATCACAGCTGGTCCGTCAATTTCAAATTGCACCTCCTCCCACCATCAAGAAGAAGACAAGCCAAAGAGGTTGTAAGAGTAGCGCTGAATCGCTCATAACTGGATCCCCCTATAGGCTATCCCTGTATGAATCGACGATAGCAACTGTAAAACACACAAAAAAGGCAAGAAAATAAAAATGACAGGCTCTGCAACGAAGCAATCAACCCCTGCTAGAAGACTGGACTATGGGGAATCATCCACAAAGTCTGTAGCAACTTTGTTCGACGACAGTGACGTGGAGTTAGATCTACTTGTTGGCGTGCAGAAACCTACATATGAAGATGTGCCCTGCATTTTCTATCGTGGCAACTTTTCAGCGGATACACACGGGGAACTCTAGGTTCAGTGCATAAAGTGTCACATGTGGGCACATAATGAATGCGCAGGTGCTGAACACGACGAGTGTGTGTGTGACTATTGTCTCTAAGTGTATAGACTTACATTTGGTAGTATTGTGATCTTTTGTACCACTTTTTTCATATTAGTATGTTTTTGTACTGGTAGCCCATATTTGCACCACCATTTCTTGTACCGTGATTTCGTAGAGTGTTAGAAAAATATAAATGTACAATACTAGTGATTTGTTATTTTCAATTTTCTTAATATCTTGGGTAGGAAATGTCGCATAGTCTTTATTGCAGTAATTAAATTTGCTCGACTGTCATGTGTCTACGAGTTATTTGCAGTCCAAAAGTGGTAGCCCATATTTGCACCTTTTCCTCTATTGGTTTCAACATTGTTAAAGATACTTTCTTAAATTAGGGAAACCGAACCAACAGTATAATGTTTCGGTCCGGTTTATACAATCTCCTACACATGTATTCATTTCTTATTAACTAGAATTTCAGTCTCTTGTTTCTAACAAGTATATTTTCGGTGCACACATAAGAAAACGAATTCTCACGACTTTTAAGCGTTAACTCTGAGTATGCTCTGAGCTGTGATTACTGGCGCAAATCCCGGAGCATTAGGGGGACATGTTTCCCCAATCTTGGAACTGGGAATCTGTCCCCCAATAATCCGATTTGAAATGCGTTTTCTTGGGGGGGGATGTGATGATTTGGGTTCGACTGTCACGAAGGAAAGTGAGATGAAATAGATGTCCCCCCAGCATAAGCCTGAAATCTGCCTACCTTTCAGTGTTGAAGACAACTCTGTTTCCCTGATCCTTCACAGCATTGTTTTACAACTTTATAAATTTCAAGCATCACTTAAAAAAAATATTATGTGATCGGTCTTATGCGTCCCCCTAATGTTGAAGATAGATTTGCGCCACTGGTTGTGATAAAGGAACCTGTTATTGTTGACGATGTATTTTTTTTCTTTTTGTATTAATGCTTATAGATATTAGATCCAATTCAACAGATCATTCCCTTAATTTTATATTATAATTAGAGTGCGTTATTTGTAAGTTGTGAATTGTTATTTACACATTTCTAAATCATAATTGTGATCTTATTCAGAAAACTTTTTGTAACATCAATTGGAAGGAAAATTATGAATTGTAACTGCATGTCTTACTTACTGCCCAAGGTAACAGTGCTAGTATGTAGAATAGTCATTTTCAACAGGTTTGATGTATGGTAAGAGTGCAGTTTTAAAATCTGACGGAAGCACAATGAGGAAAAGGGGGGGGGGGAGATGACGAAGTGTTGGCACAGACATGGATCCAAAAATAAAATATCTGAATAACAAATCGTTGTTCTTATTTACCTGTCACCCCTGTCTTTTAACAACGTCAGGTTATCTGCCAAATCCTTTACCTATTATTGAAAAGGTGAGCACCCAACTGTGACGTCACATAGCACTAAATTGGAAATTTACTAATATAGAAAATATTGAGTTTCAGAGAGTTACATAACTAGCAATGTCTCATCGAGGATTGCCGAACAAAGTGTTTTATGCATGTTTGAAGAAAGACATAACAAGATGACTGATTATAAAGGGATGGCAGGAATAATGAATATGAAGAAGAAACGCCTGAAGAAATGGAAAATAATCCTACAGCTATGATGCTGCATATACAAGAGGAAAAGTTAAACGGCCTATGATTCTCTTTTACAATGCAAAGATTAAAGTGGTGTCCTTTTTCGAATGAAGTTCCTGGAATGGCATACCACCAACAGGCACGTATGCAGAAATTTACGGTATGTTTGGAAGGCCCAAAGCTTTGAGTGGGTTTCAAATTCAATATATTAACTAAATAAATTACCGTATTTGCCGGCGTATAAGACGCACTTTTTTCCTCTGGAAATTGTCGGTAAAATTGGGGTGCGTCCTATACGCCGGTGCGTCTTATGCAACTAACGGTATTTCGAAGACATTATATTTCACTGCCTCTGCTTCTCCTTTGTGTTGTTGAAATCAGGGTTCAAGAAAGTGCTGACATAAGGTTGAATATTTCAAAGGTACCAATAACATTGTTTTTCCGAAAGGAATATGCCTGCAAAACTTGTCGCCGTGGTTCTTATAAACCGCTGAATAAAGACCAAACAGTCCGTGTTCTTTGTAACCACCGATTGTTGTTTCACCACATTGCTTTTGAAAGGATGACGGTGTTCTTTTATTTAGTACTTGTAACCACAGATTTTATGTTTTGTATTGTTTATGAATAGATGACCAACAAAGGCTAAGAAAGATTCGCATCGTGTTCTGCCTCAGTTCATTAATCTTCGTTATCGTGGCAAGTTGTTAAAATGTCGCGGAGGCACAGCTACGACATAGCGTTTAAGCTGCAGGTTATAGAATATGCTAAAGCTAATGGGAATAGAGCCGCAGAACGTCATTTTGGCCCTCCTCCTACAGAAAAGATGATTCGCACCTGGCGAAAACAAGAAAATGAACTTACAGCAGCAAAGCGATCTAAGCATAATCTTCGCAGAGGAGTCGTCAAATGGCCACAACTCGAAGAGGATGTAAGAAAATGGGTTGAGAACCAAAGGAAGGACGGGATTGCAGTGTCTACAAAGATGATAATCCCCAAAGCAAAATCTATGGCAGAGCGTACAGGTATCACTGATTTCATTGGTTCAACTTCATGGTGTTCCCGATTCATGAAAAGAAATCGCCTTTCTATGCGTGTAAAAACTAAAATAGCACAGAGAATGCCAGCTGAATATGATGACAAAATTGTACAGTTTCACAGATATGTCTTAAAAATCAGAAAGCGTAAACAATTTCAACTTTTGCAAATAGCCAATATGGATGAGGTACCTCTCAAATTTGATGTACCTTCAAATAAGACAGTGGACTAAAAGGGCAAAGAAACTGTTACTGTGAAAACCACTGATCATGAAAAAACGCGTTACACTGTTGTGCTATCATGTTGTGCAGATGGAACGAAATTGACGCCATTCTTGGTATTTAAAAGAAAAACATTACCAAAAGAACAAATACCAAATGGTGTAGTGATTCACGTTCATGAAAAGGGTTGGATGGATGAAAACGGAATTAAGATGTGGATAGAGAAGGTGTGGTCCATTGTATTTTTGTCATAAATGCATGTATTTTTTGTTGTCTTTTTACAGTATATCTGTTTACATTTTATGCTTAAAGTAAAATACCTACATTAAAGTAAAATAAAATATAACAAATACTTGAACAAAAAATAATGGAAATTAATAAAATTTTCACATATTATATTTTTCTCGAAAATCGTTTCCAAAAAAGGGGGTGCGTCCTATACGCCGGTGCGTCTTATACGCCGGCAAATACGGTATATTAAAATTTGTAACATATCCCCTAAAATTGGAATAAATTTAGAGAAAAGTCGGTATTTCAGAGCATCAGAATCTACAGGAACCAACCTTTGTCTACGTTTCTGACTACCTGAATCAATAAGAGTTTAAAATTGGTGGAAGAGGTGACAGGAAACTTAAAAAAAAAAAAAAAAAACTTAGTACCTACATAGTAAAGTAAAGTAAACCTTTGCTGCTATTAGTACCAAAGACTCTAGAGGATGTTCTGGAAGGAGCCTAGACAAATGAGACAGAAGCGTATTCCCCCAAAATAAATACGGAAAAGTAAAAACACGATGTGCGAGTAGGGATGCGCACGAGACGAGTCGAGACAGGACTTTCCTGACAAAATTCGAGTCGAGACACGGCTCTTCCAATAGAGAAATATACATTTTTCGAGTCGAGACATCACTTTTACAGCACATTTTCGAGACGAGACGGCCACAAATCTTGTCTCGTGAGCATCCCTATGTGCGAGTGTGGAATTCAACGTAAACGGAATATTAAAGAAACTTTGAAAACTGGGTATTTTTGAAGATAATTATACACAATACAATATAAAAAGGATGGACAGAATATATTTAGTAAATTGTATCATAGTACAAACATATACCACAATAAATATTATGTAAGTAATAGCAGTTTTCACTGGGGTCAGGGCATTCTCCAGATTGATAGTGACGTGAAGTTAAGATGGCATAATAAGGTTAGCTCTGTATTGAATAAAGTAGGATACAGAAGATGGCAGTCCTTGAGATAGGAAAGTCAAGTAAAGAATATAGTACTTTAGGATTAACTTATAAGATTAAATGTGTAAACAGATATCGTAGTTAATTTAGTATATTCATATTTAATAAACTAATAATTAATATTTCCCTCGAAATATTGCGTGAGGAGATTATAATTAAGAACATCGATTTCGTAAGTAATGTTACTGTAATTTAAGAACTTTCAGGTATGCATGTGTAATCTTATTACCTGATTATTAGAGTAGTAGATGAACTTGATGAACTTGACTTCACAAACTTCAGAAATTTATTCTGTGAAATCTAAGAAGTATGTGTTAGTGTGAGAAATGTACTAAGAAAGTTAAACTGTCAAAGTTTTCTTCAAGAACATACTACAAGTGTTCTATGTGAGCACCTCGCGTAATACGGCACACATTAAGGTGGGGCCTATATCCATCTCCAAGGGCGCCCATCAGGGGGGGAAAGGTGGGGCGCTGTCCACCCCCCTTAAGAGGAAATTTTACTTGGGAATAACGAAAACCCAATAGAATTTTTACATTAGTTACAACAAAATTTGGAACTACATTTGAAAAGTTGCTTATCCTTGCCCCCCCCTTGGAAACCACAACATGGGCTCCCTTTTCCATCTCCTATAAAACCTTTGCGGTCAATATCAGCAATTGATCTCATGATTGCTGCTAACTCTTAGTGGTAGAAAGTGGAAACATTATGTGGAAATTGAAAGTAAATCTTTCGAACCTCATGTACAGCGGTGGACACTTCTAAATGGTACAGCCATATGGAGATTTACGGCTAAGGTGTACCATTTAGAAGTGTCCACCGCTGTACCACAATAACGTATGTTTATTAAACTTTACAGAATAAATTTCTGAAGGCATTTTGACGTTTTATTCTATAGGTCAAGTAATATAATGTGTATACGAGTCATGGTTTCTCCTTCAAAACTGTACTTTAAAATTATAAGAATGGTGTGTTCATCTCTACTAACGGCGATTTCTTTGTTACCGCTTTTTTCTGCCGGTAAGCAAATAATCAAAGTATAATTCATTATGGTAAATTAAATCGTTTTACTTTCATAATCCTTTTCTTCGCAAGTTGATGGAGGTGCTGCCGAATGGTTTCTTCACTCACACTGAATTGTAATCCCAGTTCCTCACATGTCTGGCCACTGTTCGTCTCAATTGCTGCCTGAAGATCTTCATTTTTACATGTGTTGGTCTTCCGGCACGAGGTGCGTCTTCGAGTTTATCGTCACCTCCTTAAACTTGTTAAACCACCGCTGCACTGTGCGCATAGTCACTACACCTTCACCAAAGGTCTGGCATATCTTCCGACCCGCTGCAGCGGCTTTTGACCCCAGTTTGAACATGTAGAGCATACACGCCCTTATGACGCTCTGTGGAGGTCCCATGTTCACTCTGTCTTTACGCAAGTTCACAGTGTAACTGAACTGCCATAACCAGGTAGTATGTTGAATATACCGACACCAACAACTGACCTTCGTCTTATCTCCATTTGCTTTCAACTCACGGTGTGAGGGATAATTAAACACAGACCTCCACAAAAAGCTTAAGAATTTTCGTGGTTACCTTTATACATAGCCTAGTGTCAATCCTGATATTTGTATCATTACATAAGATAATGTTTGTTTTTAAAAAGTTCATTTTCTTTCACGTAGTGGTTACTAGCTACCGTAATCTTCAGTAGTTTTTCCAGAATTTGTTTAGGGACCATAGATAAATTTAAATTAATCGTATGTACAAGTGAATTTAAAATTCTACATTACGAGTATTAGCAAATAACAAAAACAATTTAAATAGCAAATTGTGTCTATAATTGGTCTTCTCCTAATAATGACACATTTATTCTTAAAAGTGATGACCATACTACTTGCAGACCCTGCTTTTTAAAATCGAGTCAATGATGATACCACATTGTAGGCAACGGAGAAAATATTCTTTTTTTACAAAATTTTAACCACTTAAAATATAATACCTGTTAATTTATTATATTTTTAATTAATTTCTTTAAATTCTTCAAGTAATGTTTAATAATAAGAATTTCTATGGGAAATTATTCAGTACTTAGATATTATTAATTAATGAAATCGTTTGTGTTGTTGATGTGTGTTGTAATTGTCAAATAATAACCTCTAGAAATCAATTAACACATCATAACTTTAGAGACCGATCTCATCAATGATGAACACAATCTCAAATCCTTTAACTAGCTTAGTGTTCTAGATAATGGAATAATAATAATAATAATAATAATAATAATAATAATAATAATAATATTGAATAAAATTCCCATTATGACAACTCCAGTCATCCGAATTGCCAAATATTCAGATTAGTATCAAAAAATTTTAAAGAAATAAACAAAAAGGATATTGAAATGTGAGCTGTAGGTATTTATCTGTAAAGGTATAATTTTCTTAATTTCCATTTAAACCAAACGTTAAAGTTAATGTTTAATTAAAATTTTCGAAATTTTTATTTTGACAAACCAAGGTCGATATTTCAACATTTTCAAATTGATTTATTTATACTGCATTTCTTTACGCTCATTATATGCAGAAAATCTGAAGTATTCATTTGTATTTTAGAAGTAATTTTACTTTTCATTATTATTATTATTATTATTATTATTATTATTATTATTATTATTATTATTATTATTATTATTATTATTATTATTATTATTATTATTATTTCACAACAATCTTCTTTGATAATTTCTCCAATTTTTCATATCCGAGTTACGTCCAGAACTCATTAAACATGATAATTAGAGTTCCATTATAATTCGTTAATTTCAGTAATATTTTAAGAAAAATTAAATTGGACCCTTTATCACCCTTATCTCGAGATGATTGCAAGATTGTTAGTGAAATATAATTATGATATATGAACCAAATCTGAGTCGTGTTCCAGATAATCGGTCAAACAAAACTAAGCCATATTTCAGAAAATCGGTCGAACATAGCAAAACCATATTTGAGATAATCGGTCGAACAAAGCTAAGCCACATTTGAGATAATAGGTCGAACAAAACTAAACTGTATTTGAGATAATCGGTCTACAAAAACTAAGCCATATTTGAGATAATCGATCGAACAAAACCAAACCATATTTGAAATAATCTGTCGAACAAAACTAAGTCATATTTTAGATGAACAGTCCAAGAAGCCAGTCAGCTACACTAATAAACTACCCTTCTGGAAGCTTTTCAACATACATGAAAAGAGACAGTCTACTAAGATATTATTAATAAAATATTTATGGAAAACTTTTAAAGAAAATATTAACCGACTTCACAAGAAGTTAAAAAGAAGAAACTAAAACAGCACTAACAAGCAGTAATTAATTCGTAGCCATTACGTATAAAAAACTTGTATTCTGTGCCAAGCCAAGCACATTAATGCTTGATATGGTTTCAATAGTAATATTATAAATGGTTAGTTTCTTTGACTTGGTACACACTTCAAAAGTTCTTATTATCTTCTGTTTTCTAATGTTTTTGTGAAGTCGATTAACGTTTATAGAATATTTTTTCGTGTGCTGTATTTTGGTGCTTTTTCCAAGCCGGTTATTATTTTTTAAAAATTTGTTTAATTTTTCTACTTTTTCGGTTCCTCACTAGTTTTGGTTAGTATCGAAACCAAAAATAGGATACTTAGTTGGTATAAAATTGGGAGGGCTAGGAAACATGCATGACAAATATCTTCATTTTCAAATCGAATACGAAACAAATCGAAGCATTAAATACGTGACGGAATTATGCGTGAACATATACTTAAGACGGTTTCATGATCTAGTTCCAAAAACTATCACAAGACCCTTTTGAAATTATATAGAACCATTAGAAAATGTAATATTTCAAGTTAAAAAAAATAAAATCAGAATATCTATGATCAAGTTATGTGTGAAAATAAAGACCAACGAACTCGGTTAATTAGAGTATTAACATTGCACCCATTGAGGTGTTTCGTGGCCTAAACCCAAAGACTATATAACCAGATCTTGATAACATTTACATGAGACCACCAGAGAAGTACAGGACTAGTTCACACGAAAAACGGATAATGAAAATCGATTCACGTATGTTTAATTTTTATAGTGAAATACCTAGGACATACATACGTATATACGTACATAAGTGGGTCCGATTGACAGTCTAATCTCTTTTTAAGTCGGTTAAAATTACAATATTTATAGGTTTTTAATTAGTTATCGGTATCTCTCAGTTGACACCCATATGTTCGGGTACAGAAGAAAAATTAGATCCAATTCTGGATGATTACATCAAATATTTTGAGTTAAAATAGATATGGTCTCTACATGTTTTGCATGGTGTGCATAACAAAACATAGAAAAAGTAGGAAAGCTCCTTTTTATTTCTAGTAATGGTAAGGGTAAAGAAACTATTTTGTTCGCTTAAGAGTACTAGATATTAACTATTTTACATGCTCCACGACTACTATATACAAACAAAACAAACAAACAAAAAAAAAGACATCTGTCTATCCATCCGCTTGTACACATGTACAGAGACCTACAGGTAAAATTATTCAATGTGTTAGACTAAATTTTTGACTTAAGGATTTTTGAATAGAGGTTTTGCGGTATATATAAATACGAGTTGAGTTGAGTTTAGTTTAGCGTCCCTTTCAGAGCAGCGAGGCTATATGAGACATGGACCTACTGATTAACGTGGAATCCGAACCACATGAGCTTCCGCCGAGAATCGAACCCGGGTCTCCCACGCCATATATAAATACGAAAATAAAGGTAGTTTTACAGGAAAATGAAAATAAAAATTCACAATTTTATTGAAACCGTCTCTTACAGCCGTTCTGCATTCGCATTTCAAAAATTTCATAAGTGAATCTACGGTACGGTTATTCATTTGTCGCATAAATGTGTAGATATAGTTTACTCTGAAGGATGAAGTTGGTTTATATTTCATAAAGATGTATATAATTAACAATTTCCTTTAATCCAGAAAATTACTTTGTTGATGCGAATTTTCCAGACTAGTTCTCGGAAACTGCTAAATCAACCTTGTTCATATTTCTGAACTGAATTTTTCATTAAAACCATAAAATATAGATTATTTCTTTATGGGAAGAATTCATAAAATTTAATGTTAAAGAAATGGGGATTTTTCGGAGATTTTTTAGAAAACGACTGAATAAACTAACTTCATAAGCAAATGTTTAATCAAAAGTTCTAAAAAATGGCTGTAGTATATTATTTCTTAATTCAGAAACTGTAGTATATGGTAGAGATAGCGAATTCTCTTTGGACTATTTGTCTGGAATGGAATGTTAACGTTATGCAATTCACATCTCATAAATGTTCATCTCATATATATATATATATATATATATATATATATATAACTCTAGATTATAATATCATAAAATTTATTTTTACCTTCATTAAGAACGTTATTAGAATATTATTAGAATTATTAGAATAGTTTACTAGCGATGATAGTTTTTATCATACAATTTTTTTTCTCGTAAATGTCTTCGTCCTATTTTCTAATTAAGGATTAGGATTCGGAATTAGATTTCTGGGCTTGCGGCGTCTTTGGCCATGTTGGCCTGTCAAGTATGAGGGATAACGTCGAAGCCAGTATCCAGGGAAGACTAGGGAGGCCGGGAACCCCTAAATTTTTGTTGGTCCCCCTAAAATTTCACGGTAGGCTTGCAATTGAACTATAATATGGTGGATCGCCCCCCTAACTTTAGCCGGGCCCCCTACATTTTTGAACTGTTTACGGGCCTGATAACGTCCCTCGACGATCACAATATCCAAAGAAAGGGAAGAAACAAAGAATTGGGGAAGGAAGAAAATGGCCTGAGACCAATATGTTAGGTATCATCCCGGTATTTGCATGGTGTGAATGAGTGAAACCTCACTCAGGATAGTTAACCCGAAAAAATCTTTCACACTTTTTTCGACCGAGTGTTTCCCACCGGAAACCGAATCCTATTTCATTAATAACCTACAATTTTGCATAAATAATTTCTCTCGAAAAGTGTCCTTTTTCTGTTGGGTAATTTTCTTGGTTAAAAACTAACATTACCTTGCTCATAGACCTTTAATGAATTGTGTTTTACAAACATCTTTTAATATAGTACAATTTTCAACAATATTATTATAGTTTTAAGAAAATTAAAATGATCCAAAGATGTGACACATACCAATTGTTACATGCCATATAACTGAACAAACTAATATGAGCAAGTGTAAAATCCTTTGCGTAATTTTAGAAGAAGTCCAGAAAAACATGTTTCATTTTTTAAATCTACAAAAAACTTATGTTGTAGTCATCTATTAACATGAAAAATAATACCGAAATGTATTCATATGCAAACCGTTTCATTCTGATACGAGTAAGACTATAGTATAAAATGCAATTAAATCTTTAAGTTTTACGTTCCACGGTTATGCCAGTTAGGCTAAAGGAGACGGTGATGATGAGAAATGAATGAAATGGTGGAATGAAGAAAGTGGGAGGAAACAGGAGAACCCCGAGAAAACCCACCAGCACGGTGTTTGTCCACCACAAAGTTCACACAGCGCGAGCTGGGATCGAACCAGGGACCCCAAGCACAGGAGGTGAACACTCTACCACTGAGCAACCGCGCCCCCAAGACTATAGTATAGTACACGTTGTGTGGGTAATGATATATATATATATATATATATATATATATATATATATATATAGGGTGTGCGGGAAAAATATTTATTTGTTTATATATTTATTTATTTATTTATTTATTTATTTATTTATTTATTTATTTTCTCTTAACGGTGACACACAGTCATGCACATGATACTACTTTGGAAAGCATGATTTTTTATATTTTCGTTCAAATTTATTCATTTATGTTTTAATCTATAAGGATTTTCTTCATATATCATAAATAACTGTAAGAGTGTAGCATGTTTATGGTTCAATGTACCATATAAAACTAGAGGAAAGTGCACTGATCAGCATTGTGTAAATATTCCAAACATAAAATTTGTATGAAAATTTATCTGTACGTTGATTTTTCACTATTATCGTAAGTTTATTTTGACTCCAGTTGTAGGCCTAACACGAAAATAAATAATGTAAATACAAAAAGAAGCAATAAGTACCAAAAATTCAACTTCCGTTCATAATAGCATCAGTGTCTAAAAATACACAAAATTGTATTAATCATATGTATATATAAATGCATTTAAAATTAAGTATGTTTAAGCTATTACAATGCCCTAGTTTGTCAGGACTCGAAAATCTCATGCGTCAATTAAAGAATTGTAAAGTTTTACTTTAGAAGTTAACTGCATTAACTAACATGCGTTTTCCATTTACTTAATTAAAAAAAATAAATAAAACAATCGTATATAGTACATGAATCTGAAACAAGAAAGAAAAATTCGATAAATGTAAAAAAAAATTACACATTATTTTCCTTTGTCAGCTAATAAAGTAAGTAGTTGCTGCAACCCTGGATTTGATAGGAGCAGGTTTATAGCTGCAGATGTAGATGGGGGGCCCTCGTGATGCAATTCTGGATGGCAGTGAAGAATGGCGCTTCTGTTAGTACCACACCGTTCCTCCGAGAGTCATCCTGAACAGCCGCGTGACATGTTAGGGGTTCAATGGAGGACGTGCTCGAGATCCACGGCTAGATGCTAAGTTTACATCCAAAGAGAGGATGTTGTGGAAAGATTGGAAGGATAAATACAGAGAGAGACAGAAAGAAGACCTGTTTGGATAAGCCACGAACTCAAAAACGGAAAACGGAATGAAAGAAGAACGCTTTTATAAATATATATTTGAGCAGCTTTTATTCTATTTTATGAAGCAAATCGGAAGCATTTTGTTTTAGATTGTGCAGTATTTCTGAGCGTAGTAAATACATGTAGATTAAGTGCTCGAAAATTTGATTTAAATGATTATAAGCAAATAGGTACGTTTTATACGTAGTTAAATTTTAATGGGATTTGTAGCACATCTAATATCTATATTATGGAATTCAGAAGTATTGAAGGTTTCGTAACCAGCAACTTTATTTCCAATGAGTACAGTAACTGTCAGTAGACCTTGCTTTAAGTTATTTTACAGTTCAAACTGTCGAATGTTCTTGGCTTAATTGGGTAGTGTTCAATAAGTGAGCACCGTAAGTGGATTGCAAGCTAAGTGCGAGTGAGCAATGAGGCTAGTGAGCGTACCGAGGCCGAGACTAGTCTCGGTATCATCTTGGTCTTGTCTTGAAATTTCGAGACGAGTTCGAGATCGAAACAAGTGTTTATAAGTTGAGACGAGATTGAAACTCAACCTATCGAGACTTGCACGAGGCGAGGCCAAGATCGAGACAGACACACTTCTGAATCGAAGAATGGAAATGAAATTTTCAGTTTTACGTCCCACAGTTATGCTGGCTAGGCAAAAGGAGACGGTGATGATGAGAAATGAATTGAATGGTGGAATGAATAAAGTGGGAGGAAACGGCAGAACCTCGAGAAAACCCACGCATACGTTCACAAAGTTCACTTGACGCGAGATGGGATCGAACCAGGGACCCGGTGCACCAGAGGTGAATGCTCTACCACTGAGCCACTGCGGTCCCTCTGAATCGAGACGAGTCAAAGTTCAATCTCGAAAATCTCAGTCTCGTCTCGAATATTGACAAAAAATACTGAAATTTTATCTACTTACAATTCCTTGCATTGCTAAGTTGTATGTAACATCGTAAAGCGATTGTCCGAGGATGGCCGCAGTCATAGGTATATACATAGAAAAAAGGAGGGGAAGTACAGGCACAGGGGGTCACTCACATGAAAGGTCCACTGAGTTTGGAAAAAAGCTTCGTATGCAGTCTAAAGATTTTCCCTTATATTTTATCTGTGTTCATTCTTTTCATATAAAAGCAATCTAGTTCTATCATTTTTCCTGAGAATATAGTTGGTAACAATTATTTATCGTATTTTAGGGTGTAAAATAACGAATGGTTAGTACTATAGACCCTATAGACGTAGTGTGTTGTAGTATTGGACTTTCCAAACTTTGGACCACTTCTAACAAACATTTGCGAATGCACGCCTGGGAGAGACAATTCTCATCACTTGACATATTGAGAGTGTTTTTAAGGATACACAATTTTGAGTTGGTATTCAATATATATTGTTCTCTTTCCAGGCATTATACACATGCACTCAAACAACATTTTTCCAGCACATTCCGAATCTTAATTTTGTGAAGCAAACAAATAGGTTCTCAGTTCATAAGATAATATTTGTCCATACAATTCGGGAATTCCCCAGGAAAATTAATATTAAAATATTTTTTGTTCTTTTTAGTACAATAGCTCGTACAAGAAGAGGCACTCATTTGATACAGATTGGAATAGAGTAGGAGCAGGTATTGCGTAATAAATCATTCCAAGAACATGGAAAAAGGCAGAGCATCAGGATAAACCAGAAAATTGATTAGAACAGGATGCCAGCATTTTAGGTTCAAACCAGTTGAGAATGCTCCAAGAGCATTTGCCAAAACGAACTTTAATAGAATGGAGAGATTGCGCGGGAAGGATAACTGTGATTAGTCCTACATATAGATATTTTTATCCGCACCTTCTTTTCTCGCAAAAAATCGCAAACTATAATCTCCCTATGACTTTCGGTTCCCGAGATATGGCTCCTATAATCTCCCGAAATCGGAACTTATTTTAGCCAATATCTAGGGAACAGTAAGAATGACGCGAAAAATTCCATCACTTTCTCACGTAGTTTTTGATGCTCTGTCGAACGGAGGGCTCAAAATTGAAAAATTCGCAAATAACAGACACAAACAGACATAGAGAATTCAGTAACGTACTTTTTAAGTTTGTTGAACTTGCATTGCAACACAAACCAATGCAATTCCGTGTACACAACATTGATGTTATTTCTATCTTTTTTCAATATCTCACAATATCTTATAAATTATTGGACGAGTTCATAAATATATATTTGCACTAATACGAAACACAAATACATAATTTTTCTGTCATTCTAAACAGAGAAGTTTCAAGTTTTATTCTGAGTTTAGATGCACTCGATTTGAGCCCTAAGTGTAATACAGCAAACGAATGAGCGGTGATCTCATTCTTGCGAAACCCTCTCAACCATGTCAAGTATGGTATTCTCAATGACTTTGGTAAGTGCCTTCTGAATTTTGTTAATGTAATTGGAAAAGAAGTAATGTAAACGTTGTCCTTGACGGAACCCCCGTGGGAAGAAATCACATACTGTGAGGTCCGGTAAACGTGTTGGCTATATGCAAAATGTTTTGTCTGCGGCCGTTGGACGACCAAAATCCGTCTTCTTGACAGATGTCGTTTTAGACACCTTCGAGTATTTGTATGCCAATGTGGAGAAAATGAAAAAGAAAGAAAAAACATAAAATCACAGTAAAAATAACAACTTAAAATAACGTGAAAACCTCAAAAATCATGAGTATAACAAAAGAAAATATGAGAATCTCAAAAATCATGAGAATAACATGAGTTAACCTGAGGTGATGTCAGTAGTCTTATACGTTGGGCTCATGTCAAGTATTTCTAAAGCGAAATAAAACTTCACACTTTCCTTTTTTCAATGACACTAACATCAAGTATTTCTGTAGACCATTAGTGAAAATATAACTTTCTGTAATCACACCAATAATTCGTATGCATAAACCAAAGTGGATGCTTTCCTTACAAGAAATTGAATGATTGGTGTAAATATTAAAAAGTGGAAAGAGCGAAATAAATATTTAATTGGCTAGAAATCGAATACATCAATAATCCAAAACAATTATTATAGTACTAAGATTACTAGCAATACACTAGTCGTAAAATAGTTGATTAGCTCCTCATATAAATTAGTCTACAATAAAAACGAATGGTGAGCTGAAAATGCTTTAGATACTTTAGAATAGTACGTATACTAGCCTAAAACAAACAAAAAAGAGAACTTAACGATATTGAGATATTGTAATTATATATGGATATTGTGAATTTAAATCACAAGTGAAATCCTATGATGGCAAAATTCATTTTTGAATAAACGAAAAAAAAACAGGTATCTCTTGTATGAGGTTAATTATACACAATATATGTCACTATTATTGTTACGAATATCCTCTTTTTACACAAACTATTCAAATGAATAGTACGAGTCATGGGATGGGCTTCCGCAGGGGGGACAAGAAAAGGGCAATTGTCAATGATGGTTTTGAATGTTCGAGATACATATCAAAACATATTCGATTTGCTTAACTCACCCACTAAAGAATTTAACTAGTGTAATTATTTAGTGTAATTAATAAAGTTATGTAATGCACATCAATTAGAATTGTTTCACATTAAGTACCGTATTATGTGAATCAAAATAAGTATATTCGCGGTTTCTCTTGTGTGTCGATCTCTGCCCCTCCCCCATACCATTTGGAAAAATTCCTGCGGGCGTTTCTGGTACCAGTAAATCTAACCAATCAACAATGATTTAAAACATTTTTGTTTACGATTTTATTTGTCAAAACCTCATCGAGGTTTAACAGTAGTACTAAAAGACACACTGTTCTTATTCTATTCAAATCACCATATAGGCCTACACTTCAATGAATGAACACCACTCCAGTACTTTATCTCTCTTCAAGTGTTCTGTAATAATCTTCGTTATCATGCTGTCAAATCTTATCCAGGAAATTGTTGGTGTCCTTGATGTAAATTTCGGATCCCCTCTTCTTGGAATGTTATTTTCACTAGAAATACATACTTGTTTCTGCAGTCAAAAACTATAGGAAACCTTAATTCTGATAAAAACAATGTATTATTCAGTATTGCGATGTTTCGGAGATACAATAAGCTTTAAATAAATGTTTACAAACAACTAACTATATTTACATTTCAGACTATATTGATAGATGGCTCTTGGAAGGAATAACAAGTATTTCATTTTCTTAGTTTTCTTTGCAATACGTAAATAGTAATAGTAATGATCAGGAGTAGATACTTAGTATCGCTTCCTAAACTTCTGTGTGTATATGTGCGATTAAATATCATGACAATAGTTAAATGGATTTTATATGTAACTTCTTGAAAGAATTAAAAGAGAAAACAAGTTTACTAATTGAACATGTGTTCTTTCTAATTGTAGAATCTAAAACTACCAGTTCATTAGGGCTTGCGAAAATAAATGGAAGAGATAAATATAATTATAATCTAATACCGGAAAATATTTTTAAATATTATTCTGTTAGACATTTTTTTATATTTATTCCTACTGTTAGGAACAACAAAAAATAGGTCTACTAAACATTTTCAACAGGTTATTTAAAAATCAATTTAAATTAAAGAGTTACGAAATGAAACTAATGAGAACTGCATATTGAAATGCCAGAAAAATACAAATGCAACAAAACTTGCATATTGAAATACAATTAAAATTAAAGTTAATGCGATTTCTTGAGCATTGTGACTAGTACCACAATGTTCAGTTCAATCTTCGTGATGCACATTATCAAGTCATTTTCAACTAATAAGAGATACCTTGTTTTTGTTTTAATGCTTACCATGAGAGGAAAACACATTGCTTTTAACAGTTTTTAGTGATACTGACAACAATGTACCAAATTCACAACAATATGAGGTAACTCAAAGTGGCGGCCTCTCAAAAATTAAAATACGCTGTTTAACAACTGTTCGTTTTTTTTTTTTTTTATTAAAACCAAAATTAGAAATCACTTTATTTTTTTTTAATCATATGACCTAAATTTAAGGAAGTTATGAAGTTTCACAATTTTGAAACTGCCTCCATTTTGAAACAGTATGACGAATCCAATTCCACATTTGTAATATGAATAAACTGACCAAATTTGGTTTTAATCCATTCGCTTTTAGGGAAGTTAGTGTATCCACTATATACAAGAAATGGATTCTACTGTTATAGAAATAGATGGATATCTTGAGGTCTCCGCAATAGATAGGTATATATTGAAAATCCCACACAAGCTTATGACAAACCAGAAATTATAAGGGGATCGCTGGCAAGAAAATATGATAAAATGGGGGTCGTGATAGGAATTAGTTTGAGAACCACTGCTCTAAGTTAAAGTTTTATTATGTTTGTATGAGTGTGTGTTTGTATGATTTAAATACAGTGTTATTGATCCGATTAACTGTAAGTGATGGGTGATCTGCCATTCTATCAGAGTAGGTGAGATTCATCCTCGATGTTGTAGCCTATTATAAATAACTATTCGTATATAATTTATTCAGAAACAGGCTTCCCAACCATACGATTATTTGTTGTAATATAAGATAATTTAAGCCTTAACGCTATATACGATAATATCTTTGTGATGAATATATATGATAATTTTAGAATGTAGTGTCTTGCAGTTTTTGAATGTGCAAAATAAATTGTACATGCGCATTAAATAATTATAAAACACAAACATCGAGATTTTTGAACAATCATTCCCTCTAAAATAAATCAATAACGATTTGAGAATTGGAAAATGGCAAAATTGTATCCTTCTTTACATTTAGTTACGTTTATGAGAGGCTGGGAATATTGTTGTTAGAGTAGTGTTAATAATGTATTTTTAAAATGGTGAGAACCGGAGTTTTATTTGGAGTTTGAAATTGAAGACTACTAAAGATATACCACATTGATTTGATCCCTAATCTTCCGTTGCAAGCGCTGCTATCGGCTGAAGGAATTCCACTCGCTTTCTCTCGCTTAGCAACAGCTGAAACCTTTTGGCTCAACGCGTGGGTGTGTGAGGATGTGAGCTTTAGTTCGCATTTTTGCCACGGCTCAAGACATTTTGGCAGCACAATAGATAAGAACATTTTATATTATTGCAATTATTAGTAGTATTATAATTGATTCTACAATTATTATGTGCATAATGAATAGGGTTGCCATATGTCAAAAATGAAAATATCCGGGACGCTACTAAATTACGAAATCTGCCGCAATTAATTCAAAAAATACGTTTCCTCTACCTCATAAGCTTCTATTTAAAAAAAAAAAAAAAAAAAAACATTTTCCCATTGTTGTCTGTTCAGTTTTCTTAATTAAAGCAATATATTTTTCTTCTTGAATGATCAGCGGAAAATTACCAAAAAGTATCGGCCAGAGACTATTGATTTAAATATTTCAGAAGCAAGATGCGGATTGAAACAGAGTACTAAAGATAACAATAAGATTGAGCAGTTAAACCTTTTGTCCCTGGCCCGATGAAATGAATGCTTTGTTTGATGTCAAAGTAGTTAAATCGTGAACTTAATTAAATCCATGTTTTATATATTCATTTTTTTAACTTTTGAATTGCCATACTCAGAAGTTGAAGATAATAATTATAGCCTATACCAAATCCTCTGTGAATTCTTCGCTGAAATCCGGGACATTTAAGCGTCCAGAGAAATATTTACGGGAAGCCGGAACGCAGATCTCGATTCCGTGATGGTTCCGGTTGTTCTGGGACGAATGGCAACCTTAATAATAAATATACAATATTTTTTTGTAATATACGATAATTTTAAAGGCGAAAATCGATAATGTTCTCGGAGATTGGCAACTCTATTTAGAAATCTACTGTATATCTTAGAAAAAACATGATCTGTTACATTGGTTTAATTCACAATCTTTGTCTTTCACTTTCGAGTAATGATAGGAGAGAAGGTATGATAATGATGATGAAAACAAAAATGATCTCGAGACTTCAACGGATGTACATATTTCATGGCTCCTACATACCAAAAAAAGGTATCTTTGGATGGAGTGGTGGATCTAGGAGGTAAAAGCTTGGGGGCCACCCAGAACCCAGAATATGATAGGTATATCATGAGCTTACTATATATTTTCAAAAATATATAAATAATAGCTAAAATTATTTTAGTAACTCAAAAACTGGGGGGGGGCTAGGTATCATCATCATCATCATACGTGTTCTGCCTGAAAATACGTGTATTACTGCTTTTACATAAATTAAATTAGATTCAACTTACTATTTTTATGTTTTCTTAAAGAACTCGCCGCCTCGTCGCCTCTCGTTCTCGATAAACTTTTCGCGTCTAGTCTCGTTTAGATTCTCTAAAATTCTTTCTTGTAGCCTCTCGTTCTCGATAAACTAGATTTACATTATGTCTCTTATTGGAATATATAGTGTGTAATGACTTGTAAATTTTCAAACGTTAATACTCTTTTTCTTGTCTTACATCAAATTTAAAATGGAAATACTCGTTTCGATTTTTGTATGGTTTTAGAAATTCGAAATTCGAGATAAAACGAGAAATATTAAACTCTAGTTGTAGCTAGTTACCGTTTCTTTATAATAAAGTTAAATGAACTCAGTTTTAAAATATTCCTTTTATTAAAATCAAGCAATGCTAGTTTTTCAAATTACTAATTTCGAATTCTTTTATTTTCATTTATTTATTTTATTTATTTTTTTTTATTGCTAAGTAGGTAACGTATTACGCGTCTGATAAATTTCTACAGACAGCAAGATGGCGCACTAATTTCCTTGTTTAGAAGTGACATCACACATATATGGTACTGTTAACAGAGGTACATTTTATGTGAAATTTCATATATATACTGTAAGTTCTTTACGAAAACAAAAACAGTAAGCTGAACCTAATTTAATTTATGTGAAAGCAATAATATACAAAATTTCAGGTCTTTCTGCGCTGAGTAAGAAAAAAATATTTAACATGGTGTGAAACATTTAACCAAGGAATTATCTGAAAACTTAATTATCCTGTATGAGAATAGAATTTTAAGCATTACAAAATTAAAAAAAAAAAACATACCTCTACATTGTAAGGTTTTATCGTCTAGTAAAGTTTGACGAAGTCTCGTCTCGTTTTGTTTGTATTCTCTAAAAAAAAATTTCATCATCGCCTCTCGTTCTCGATAAACTTTCCGCGTCTCGTCTCATTTGGATTTTCTAAAATTCTTATTCGTCAACCTCTCGTTCTCAATAAACTTTTCTCGTCTCGTCTCGTTTTGATTCTCTAAAATTCTCCCTCGTCGCCATTCGATCTCGATAACCTTTTCTCTTTTAGTCTCATTATGTAAATTTATGTACTAAATTTATGATCTCACTTTTTTCTTCATTTTATCTATAGGATACCAGAGTCCATCCGCATCACTACAGGTCTAAGAAGGATGTGATATATAACTACATCTAAACTATATTTTTTATTTGAGTATATTTTTTAGTGACTTGTGTATTTTTAATTTTTCATAAATGCTCTTTCATTGTATTTTCAATTACTTTACGTATTTATAATTTTCTTAATACTATAAAGCATGTAGCAGTAAAACACTGTTTGAGGTCTAAATTTTGTGTGAGTTAGTGTTGCTCACGTCACTTATTTATTTATTTAATTCTTTGTGTAGCCTCGAAAACAAGGAAAGAATTGTAATATTTTTCGTCTCGTCTAGATTTAAAGTGTACTTTTTCGCTTGTATCACAAATAATTCAAGAAAATTTCCTCCAGAAGGATCACCCAAGAGGATTTTAACGTACAGCGGATCAAAAATACTGTTAACCCAATGAATGGTGATATGATTACGGGAGAACAGGTAACTCCTAGGGGGCCACGCCCTGAAATTATCAGTATCTTTTATCGAAGAACACGTACCAAATCATTGTTTGTAATAAAAAAATAAGTGCAGTAGAGTTGTGATAATATCAAGACTAACCTTATCTATTATTTCATCACTAGAGATATAATCAATAAATGCTGTATATTCCAAAATAATGTAGAATAATTAGTTCATTTTGGTTCTTATCATTGCATAGACCTATTTAAGTACGTTGTGCTAATTTTCCTTGTTACGAAGTAGATGCCATCATGTTTTCTACTAATGAAAAGCAACTCAGCATACATGATCAATTGATAGTGAAATGGAAACAAGTTACAGCAAATACCTTACATATGCTACCATTCCAGCATTCATCTAGATCTGAGGAGAAAAACTGAGACAACCACAGCCAGGATGGTCAGGCATTAGATTCTAATCCGAGACCTCCTAATTGTGAAGCAAGGTCCCAATACACTAAGTACACATCTCTTCTGTATACATGTAACATAGAACAGTACGGAAGTAAATAAAGTTAAGAGTGATAGAGATGCCTTTGCAATATTCATATGTCTTCACTAGTAAAAGATTAAGATCAAATCTCTGATCTTATAACCGTACAATATATACACTCTGGATCAGTGAAGATTTCTCCCAGGAAAGCATGGGACATGAATGCACCGTGTCCTAAAAGTCTGGTAACACTTTTCTTAATTTATTACACTAAAACTACAAGTGATATAGCTGTCGTGTATATGTCATATGAAAGAGCATGCCATTTTTTTTTAATCTTTCAGGCAATGCTCGTACTTCCCACACTCGCCGCAGTTGGCGTTGGCGTCAGCGTGTTGTAAACATGGCGACGTCTGGTGCAGAGCGTGCTTTCCGTGTATAACTGGCCATACGTACCACGAAATGTTACAGCATTGATTGTTCCCACAAATACAAGAAGATGCTGACAATTTCCTGTTGCAGCAAGACGGGGCCCAACCCTATTATCACGACGTTCATGAATTCCTGAACAATGAGTTACCTCAACGCTCGATAGGGCCAACAGGAAAAAATGATCAGTGTTTCGACACGTGGCCTCCAAGATCCCCGGATATAACTCCCTGTGTCTTCCTTTTATGGAGATACATAAAAGATGGTGTATATGTGCCACCGTTACCAGAAATTGTAGAACTCAAGCGCAGGATTGAAAAAGTTGCTACCACTGTCTCTCAAGATATGCTCCAACGAGTATGGCAAGAATTTGATCACCGTCTAGACATATGTCGTGTTACACATGGTTCCCATATCGAGGCATTATGAACTCATACATTAAAAAAAGCATTTGAGATACTCTTTCAAATGACATATACAAGACAGCTATGCCGCTTGTAGTTTTTGGGTAATAAATTAAGAAAAGTTGTTACCGGATTTTGGGACACGGTGTACATAGGGGGTTAAAGTTCAACTTCGAAAACACCTCTAATTCTTGTTAAGCACGATTTGACATTTGCTAGGGGAAAATTAGCAATTAGCAACTTCCTCCCACCGGGCTACCCCTTTATGCCTATTACTCTGAACTAAGGAGAGAGACGATAAAGCCTAAAATGGGAAACAAAATAGTTATGCTATAAATAAATATTTGGTTATCCATTTCTAACGTAATTTCTAACTAAACTGAAGCATTAATGTAGTCGAGAAAATATCTATGCTGTATATTTTATTTTTAAATCAAGTTAACAGAAAATTTAAAATCCTAGAGAAGGTAGCACATTCATCAAGAAGAACACATCAAGCATTTACAAACGTAGTACTTTATACGTACATAACTTGAACACTTGTATTTATTACAAAATTAAAAATACTATTTTATCTGTTTAGCTTTTCTTCCATATGCTGTAACTCAATGGGTTCAGAAGTTCTTTTGTTCTAGTTTCCACAGGTAATTTAAAGATTTTATCTTGTGAAGAATTTGGCCAGCATTTATATTTTCGAGAAGAATTTAGTTACTGGATTTTATTAGTCGATTGCTCAGCCTAGTCAATAATAAGAGTACAATATTTTGATTGGTAATCAATATGTTGTGCTACGAATTACTTAATTTGTGAGTTCAATTTACAAAGGTATCAAGTCCAGTTTTTGGTAACTTTGGTTAAACTATATTTTATCTTTAAGATCTCTATCTGCAGCTCCTGGTAATTTGACTTTATTCCATTGTGCTCTGAAATCCTCAGCTGTTGTTCAACTGCATTCTCAAAAGGAGAAAGTTAATTCGTACTATGATGTACCGCAGCACCGTAACTTAATTTTTTCTGGGGGTGGATAAGTCAAGCATTAATATTTGGGCCCCATAGAAAAAGTTGTTTTGGGCCCTCCTACAAAATTCGAAAATAGACCCCTTCTTTCCATCTACCTCTTACTCTTTGTGGGCCCTCCCGCACGCCCCTGGGCCCGTTCCATACATGACAAATTAATTAAGGAGACATTATTGACAAATCTCACAGCCACAGGAATAAATATTATTTCTAGGGACCTTAACATTTTTTACTGAAATGGGCCAACGACTAATTTTTGTTTTAGTTACCTTTTGTGTGCTGTTTTGTTTATGTAATATAGTGAGCCTGTTTGATACTTCGTTTATAATTTCATGTTCGTATCGCATATGGAGTAAGAAAATTTTGTCTTGAAGTGGGCGGGGATCTTTCTTGAGGGTAGTTGGCCCCACAAGTTACGACCCTGATGTATTGCGCTACTTATAAAAAGCATCCATAATAAACCATGTTCACTGTAATAAATTGGCTATAAATATGACAAATGGAAAAAGAATAAGAGAAGTCAGTACAGTTGGAGGTTCACAATTGCATTGTGCTATACTGTTAAGTTACCGATACATATCAATCAGTGTTCGAAGTGGGAAAAAACAGAGGCAGTATGTTTTATTATGATTTTGACTCAACATACCCGATATTTAAATATTGACTTGAACACTGAAAAACCAGAGACGATATGTCCTCATTACTGAAAAACCAGAGGCGGTATGGGCATACCACCGCATATCGTCTCATTTCGACCACTGATATCAATTTAACAGAAATAAACTTGAAAAAATGCAATTAAAATGGTGTTCACCATCTCTCGCGCTCAGACCAACTATATTACGATGTGCAATTGAGTCAGAGAGGTGTTGAATGATAGTAACTGAAACATTGCACTCAATTTCGTGATAAAAAGTGGAGGCGGAAATCTGCCCTGGATTCGTGTCAACAAAAACAGATCACAGTTGTTTAATCAAGTTCAGATCTTGGAATTGGGTGCGCTTGAGACTATGAAAGAAATATTTGATAAAAGCGAGAAAGGTGTAAAAGTAAATGGCCAGGTTTTTAATCACAATAAGGTTTGCTGATGACATAGCACTGATAACGGAAAACGAAAAGGACTTGCAGGAAGCACTTTCAAACTTGAACGACCAACTGAAAAAAATGTAAAATGAAGATAAATAAGAAGAAAACCAAAGTGATAAAGTGCACAAGAGCAGTACAGAAGGGGCAAACGTACGGCTAGATGGAGAGAAAATCGAAGACGTTAAGACGTTCCCCTATTTAGGAAGTCTAATATCCTCTGACGGAAGAAGTGAAAAAGATGTAAGTTTCAGAACAGCGCAGGCTAAACAAGCATTCTAAAGAAAAAGAGGACTGCTAACATCAACAAATGTGACGTGGGATGTTCGTAAACGATTTATTAAGACTCTGGTATGGAGCATGGCGCTTTACGGATCACAGCTGAAATATCCAAACTGGGAGCATTTGAAATGTGCTGTTGGCGGAGAATTCTGCGAATATCACGGAGTGAAAGGAAAAAGAATGAAGACGTACTAAAGGAAGGTAATAATGGACGACAGATCATGAAGATAATAAGAAGAAAGAAGAAACAGCATGCTTGGCCATCTTATTCGGCACTCCGATTGGATCACCGTGTTGATAGAGGAAAAGGCAGAAGGAAAACCAGGAGGAGGAAGACCAAGGATAGAATATCTAAATGCAGTTACGAAGAAGAGACCTTGTCAAAATATAAAACAGCTCTCCCAACGGAGAGAGAAGTTTTAAAAGGTCCATGTTGTCCACCAACCTATGGTTGAGGTGAACAAGAAGAAGAGGAGATTCAACTTCAACCCGATGTTTCACTTCCGATCGAACCGCAACAACTTCTCTATGTAAATGGGTGGATCATCCTTCTGGAATGTGGCCTCATCGCCCGGAAAACAACCTCTGGACAACAGGATGCACATGGTTCCCTAAAATGGTGAATACGTAATCACGGGCAGTGACGCGATTGGTAATCGTCACTGAAAACAGGGTATTGCAGTCCACAGCATCACAGAGTTACTTCCATGTTTCACAGTTAGCCGGAGACACTGCGGATCCTATCCTTCGTTGGTCGTCCGTCAGAAATACGGCCCGTGGTTTGATATAAAGCGAACGGGAAATCATCCTACCATATCATATGTTTCCAATCATCAATGGTCCATATTGTATGTTCGCGATATCAATAGCGTCGTGCTAAGTGTGCTGGCCTCTTATCATTGGTTTCGCTCTTGCAACCCGACCCTTATGACCATGTCATGTAACTCACGGCAGATTGTGTTTGCCGACACGGACTGTGGAAGATATTACTTGAATCTCTCCGTCACTTGCACTGCAGTCGCACGATGGTTCTGAATGATAATCCACTTTAACGCTCGGCGGCACCAGAGCGTTTTCTTCTCTGCCCACTGTTTTTATTTGCCAATGTGGTTTTGCACTAAGTTCTGTAAGCTGTCATTACTTTGAATACTGTCAAGAAGTTTGTTGTATTTTATTTGCTTATCAGTCTCTCCACGATCATAGAAACAAATCCAGTGTGCATTAAGGCAGAAGGAGATTTGAATGAGCTTTTTGTATCAGCACACCTAAATTCCCATAATAAGCATTTACCTCTCGTTCATGGAACCAATGTCATGCCATTGCGTTGCTTGCATCCGAACGACAGTAACCAGAAAGCTCCCGTATAGAAGGAATTCCAGCACTATTAATTGCTCCTAGTATTATATCAACGGAAAAGTGTCAGCCCTATCTACCAGAGCTCTTGACCCATGAAAAGCCATGCAGGCCACGTTGGTTAACCCAAACCCCACAAGCTGGACAGCGATGAGGTTCAGAAACAGCTAAACCTAAACGTAAGGCAACAACAATTAGAAAGTTTTAATTTGACAAATGAAGGCCTAAAGGTGAAGAAGGTATCGCAGCCTACCATGCACCCACTTCGAGAGATGAGGCAGCAAGAAGTCTGGCTTTATCTTCCGGAACAACTACAGATTGTATCAGTTGATAATGAAAGTGAGACGCAATTGGTGCATGGCAAGATGACTGATAACGCATTTTGTTAATATCTGGGTGATCTGTGATCTGCTAAACTTGTCCATCTAGTAGGTCCTTGGGCCATCTGGCCCAAACAATAACCCTGCGGAAGGAGGGTCTCGACTAAAGGAAAAAGCCTGTGGCAAGACGCTAAGAATGTATAAATAGCCATATCTACAGCTGATCGAATGCCAAGACCACCTAAGTCATGTTTATATCCCAGAGTTGCCATTTAAGGAGCAGTTTGAATTGATTCATGGCCAGTTTTCAGCACGAGATCATAGTTTTCCAGCAATGTCGTCTTATGCCAACATAGAAAGCATAATAAAAACAGACAGACAGACAGGCACACACACACACACACACATAGAGAGAATTCAGTAACCAACTTTTTAAGTTCGTTGAAAAGAGGTTAAACGAAGGATTGACAAAGAAGCCCTTAAAAGAAAAAGAGGTTGAATGGGCTGAAATTGAGGTAAGTCGAGACAGGAAAAAATTCTAAATTAGATATTTTATTCAAGTGCACGTTAGTAAGTATTTTCGAGGTAAGAGCAGCACCTAGAAGACAAGCATTCTTCTTTTTTTCGTTGATGTTCTGTGCCAAACATTCCCAATCGCTATAGGCCGAATACCATTTATATTTGTTCATTTATTTATATTTCAGTGTATAATGATGATTGATTGAAGCTTAATCGGGACGTCAATAACGAGGCTGTTTGTGTCCGTCACGATAAACATTACTGTCAGTGTATAATATAACACACCAATAATAATAACAACCTGGCGCTGTGGCCACTGACTGACCGTTGCGAACCCAATCAATTGACGTGTTTCCAACTCGAAGTATTTTCATTAAACTGAGAAGTATCTGTTATATTCAAATAGTTACTACAGAATACAGACGGTTCTTATAAAAATCTGATTATGTCGTGGCTAAGTGGCTAACGCTCATGTTTTGGCTGTGGATTATCCAGAGCTCTATTGAGACCCTATGCAATTTATGGCCGGAGGTCCCTTTCCCCACATTGTGCCCATCCAATTATAAGTTCTCGCGTCAAATAATAACGTGTGGTGCAATATATTATTTGACGCTTATATATATATATTTAAAAAACGTGAAATATACCGTACCGTTAAAGACATACCAGCACACGTTATTCGGAACATGAGGAACAGTAAAGCTGGCGTTCCGTAACACTTTAACACTTTAGACTTCACGCTGACTCAGTCCGTATTCACTGCAGTCAATGTTTACTTTCTGCCTAGTAGGACCCACCTTTAATCCAGAACTTATGAGAATTATGTTCAAGTATGTCTAGGAGTGTAGGGAATCCCTTGTGTATATATATTGCACATTGTGAAATAGGCATTTTTGGATGGCATATGTATGTTTTCCTTTACATTGAGATGACCACCACACCACAGTTTCTGGTATTTGAAATAAGAAATGTTGCTATGTAGCTTTTCCACACATTTGAGCAGCCCTAGCTGTGAAACTCAGCACTTTTGACCATAAGTTCATAAGAACACTTTCTTATTATCTTGGTGTCCGAACTTACTCGAACTTCTATAATAGCATAACTTCCATTATAATATAAAAATCAAAACAATTAATTCATCCAAACAAAACAAAACATAAAACACATTACAATAATAATTTTCAAGAAAATAGTTGTTTCAATTGTTGATTTTTTTTTCTTTTACAGCTCCTCAGAGTTCTGTGGCCCTAGTCGGCTTGTCTTCTCAGCCTAGTCAGAAATCCAACATTAGATATTCCTTCGAGATAACTCATCACCATCTTCTAATTGTGTCATTATTGACAAGTCACTTGCTGTAACTGAGAAGCTTCCATGCTCTACGGACTTCCTCTACCACTTATTCTTCATGTAGATTTTTATATTTTGATATTGTTCATTAATTGTTGTCTCCTTCGCCCCCTCCCTCTTTTTCCTGACACTATACCCTTTATACCCTCTAGCACGTCCCCATGATACAGTTCCTTCTTAGCCAATAACCCAACCAGTTTCTCTTCCTCTTAATATTATCTAACATTGTTTTTTTCTCACCCACCAGTTTTAGCACCCCCCCCCCCCCATTCGTTTTACGCTCTAACCAGTTAATTCTCTCCATTCATCTACACTCCCACATTTCGCAAACTTCCAATCGCTTTCTGTCATTTTTGCGTAAATCGCTTTCTGTCCATGTTTCTTCCTCATATAGTAGAGTTCCCTACACGAAGCATTTTATGAGTCTTTTTATCAACTCTTTACTCAAGGTTCCACAAACTAATGTGTTCAAGATATTTTAAGTGTCTTCATCGCGGCGAAATTAAAATACCGCTAATTTTACAGTAATCATGTGATATCTTCAAATAGATAAAAGATAATCGAAAAGTGGAACAAGAGCGCCCTAGACAATATTATTTTACATGAGAAACCGTTATCACGACTCACTTATCTGCTTTCGATTTCGAGCCATTTTGAAAATCGGCATTTATTTTCGCGTTTCTAAACAGCTGAAAACGGAAAGCCACTAGGTGACTTGTGATAACGGTACCTCACGCAAAATAATATTGTCTAGGGCGCTCTTGTTCCATATTTCAATTATCTTTTATCTATTTGAAGATATCACATAATTACTGTAAAATTAGTGGTATTTTAATTTCGCCGGGATGAAGACTCTTAAGGATTGTTAGAGGATATTCACCAGAAAGTGTATTTTATAATATGTGGGATGCATTCTCAGAGAATGACTGTAGAAAATCGTTTATTTAATGCTGCCCGTTTCTTTATTTGTTTAGCACCACTCTTCAACAACAAGACTGTATAAAATGAACATGTACCGCTTAGCTTGAGATCCGAAATACATGAACTTCTACCTGGAATCTATTCTGAATTTACAAAGGAATTAGTATTGGCTATCTAGCCATGAAGTAATTCTCATGTATTTTCTGTGAAATGTATTAAGAATATACTTGGTTAATGTGGGTAATAGAAAACGTAAACCTCACCACCACCAGATTACTCAGTGAGATCAGAACACAATACATCTCAAAAACATATTATAGAGCTAAGCAAACAAACAGAAAGAAAGAAAAAAGCCAGCCTGTAATACTTTTTGCAACAGAACTAGTTGTTTCATTGTTTTGATGAGTTAACCTGTCGTAAAATAATGTTTACTCTCATTGTTTTTGTTTTGTGTTATAAACAACAGGAAGTCTCCGAGTTTGATTGATGGGAAGAAATGTTGATTAGAACTCTCTCTCTCTCTCTTTTCCTTTCTCGCTCGCTCTATTTTTTTTTATTACTTTGTCTGATTAACCCTGCATCCATATCCCACCATTCTCGTCCCCTTTCCAACCCCCCCCCCCTCCCGAAAAACGAAATGAAACCGTCACGCTGTTGTAAAAACACCATTGACATGTTTCACCTAACAAGAATAGAGGAGTATAAAATTTCACACTTGCCGCACTCAAAAATTAGGACCTTTTCTCTTTGTGTGTTTGGGGCCATTGTAGAAAGCACGTGGATAGTTCCCAGATGCCGCTTTTTTGTGGGTCCTTCGGCATTGACCGCCGCGCTTCCTCATTAAAATTCTACGTACCTCTACGACTGCGCCCTTTTTCTCCCTTTATGCTCTCTTTCCCTCTATGTATATGGATATATGTATGTGTGTGAGAGTATGGATAGATGTATACCTGGCGTTCTCTCAGTGCTATAGTAGTAGAACCTAACACACGACTCTCGCTGATAAGAAGATGAGGGGCAGAAAAAAAATGCTCTGAAAGCTGGCGACTTTTAGACCCTTTTCAGGTGGATTGCCTTTCACATTATTGTGCTGTAGCAGGCACCACTTCTTTTTATGTTCTGTATTAATGCATACTGGGAATGGTGTTCCTCTTTTGCCGAAGCGTGGCTGCATACATAATAATAATAATTATTATTATAAGTGTAATATTGAACCCTATTCCAATACAAAAGTAAGATTATACAAGTGTATACTAAATCTAAATTTTCTGGTATTTTTTGACCCCTATAAGGCAGGCGACTATTGTTGGGAGTGAATTGTATATTGACTCCAATCGCAGTTACTTTTGGCTGTCAAACACCAAAATATGTTGATGTTTAAGTTACTGTTTTTCATTACTATGCTGCTACTAGTTTAATGCTGATCGTTCCATGATACCATCGGGAATAGAACACGGAAGCACGCAAATTAAAGGCTCGCTTTAGAAGAAGATAACTTTACAACTGAAAAATATATAATGATCAGTCTTGTAATAATTACTTTTTTTTCTTTCCAAGTCCATGCGACAGACGAATGTTCCAAACATTTGATGCTTTGAATTTCCTGACATTTATACAGGAAATTGTCTTACGTACGAAAAATTATTAGATCTTGTTTCTTAAAAGCTAGACACCTATAAGGTATTGATGTGAAAATTAGCATAGGCGCTCAGTGTGAACACACAAATATTTCTGTTAGTAAACAATTATTTCCAAAAGATTTCATTTGCGTAAGTACCTAGGTACAATGATTCTTACAGTAGACAAAACAATTCAGTCAAAACACCTTCCTGAGATGAGTCAGATTGTGTAATATGTTATGATAGTTTCCGTCCAACACTTCTAATCCCTATAATTGAATTTTGAGTTTATATATAAAAAAAAAAAAAAAAAAAAAAAAAAAAAAGTTGAGAATGCTCCAATAGCATTACCAGAACGAACTTAAAAAGAATTAATTTTTCTTATTAACTTCAACAGGCTTTATAGCAATTGTTCTATGTACCTTATTATTATACTAATTCAAGAATTCTCGTAATATAACTATCCATTTATAATTTCCTTCACTACTAAAATGTTTCCTTACGTTTGTTTAAAAGTTCTGTTAAAGTGTTCTATGATATGTTATTTTATGAAGACACATGTTCAAAATGGAGGTGTCAGAATTGAAAAATTCACAATATATCATCTCTCTATGACTTACGGTTCCCGAGATATGGCTTCTTAAATCTCCCGAAATCCGAACTTTTTTTAAAAACCAATATCTGGGGAACGGTGGCCACAGGTTACTATTTATCACCAAAATGTTCACCATCTTCTAAGGTATTGTTAAACATAAATATGATCTCACTATGACTTACACTTCCCGAGATATGGCTTTTTAAATCTTCCGAAATCGGAATTGTTTTGGCCAATATCTTGGAAACGGTAAGAGTGACGCAAAAATCCCATCGTTTTCTCAGATAGTTTTTAATGCTCTATCGAATGGAGGGCTTAAAATTGAAAAATACGAAAATAACACACACACACACAGATGGACTGACACATAATTTAGTAACGAACTTCTCAAGTTTGTTGAAAAGTATCTCTTCTATAGTAAAACAAGCAAATTACTACTCCTGACAATAATAAATGAAAGAATGTTGTTCTCTCATCTCTTTCAAAAATAAATTAGAATTGTCAAACTAGTTTTACAATTCTTAAGTGAGATACAAAATTACTACAAGCAATTTATTTTCCCAATAAAGAACCAAGAGAGGAATCCTTTTTTAAAAATAAAAAAAAATAATTAAGATTTTAAAAATTTGATTCCAAGTTTTTATAATGCACATAGAAAAGAAAGGTAGAAAATCAGGTAGAAAATTAAAACATGAATTTTTAAACCAAGCACTATTCTGTGCATTATGAACGGTCAACCCATGGACTAGACCGTTGTGGCCAAGACAATTCCTTAAAAAATATTACGAAAGAAGTTCCATTGTTCAAAAACAAAATAAAATAAAAAAAACTGAAAAGAAAAAGAAAAAAAGCTAAAAGGAAAAATGTATTGTATGTTTACTTGATTATATGGAAAAAAATAAACGTGTTTTGAAATTAGGAGAAAAAAGACGAATTTTTATGATGAACATTTATTGAAGGTACGCATTACTAGATAATACATAAGAGATTCTTAGCATGTCATACATCGCGTAGAGAGCCATGTGGTGTACTTTTCTTTTGAAGTGTAATATTTAACTCTGTTAGCCATAACGTCATTAGCAAATGTAAACAAATTATCTTGGCAAGAGCATTGGCTAACCAAAATGCCTGTCACTGCTAAATAAGATACACCTTTAGTTAAATTATGGAAACATGAATATTTAAATGATGTAAAAAGGGTTGCTAGAATATTTACAATGATTTATTGAAATATGATAAGACAAATTAAATGAAGTTACAAAATTAAAAACTAATTAATGGTGGTAACAAAAGTGAAAGCTAATTAATTGAATATTTACGAAAGTGAGAATTAGATGGGAGACATTTCCTATTACACGGTAAGAATCTTGAACATTTCCTATTGAAAATCACAATTTATTTATCCATATTATAGGATAAGTAGAAGGATAGTTACTTACAATACTATTCGGCAGAAGAGACCAGAAGATCCAACCTTTGATGGGCAGGAGAGATCCATTCCTATGTTTCGAACGATGGAAACTTCTTTAAAACAACTGCCTTGCTTCTCCAATGTACCAACTGACCTCAAAGCAAATTTACGGCAGTCTTTTATATTAATCGTGTATCTGTGGTTAAATTCCTCTTAACCTATTTCTGTTGTGACCCACTCACTTACAGAAGTTACGTAGCATAGAATAATATTTAGAATTTTACTGTTAGGTGGAAACTTCTGGTCTCTTCTAACTCAATGAATAGAGAAATAAATCAATCTCTAATTTTTCAACTTGTATGAAAAATATTTAAAATATATATAACTTTTTTTTCGACTAGGATTTCTACCACAATAAAGAATTTACTAACTGGTTGTGACCTTCGTATTTCATTTTCTCTATTTCAGAAAAGAAAATAAATTCGGAGTTCTTGGACAAGTGTGTATTCAACAGAGTATTACTTTCTGGATTCAACAGAGTATACAGCTCTTGATATGCTTCGCGAGATAGGGAAGTATTACAAGTGAATAAAGATACATGTTTACGTGTGATTCAGTACGTTCTAAACCCCTGAAATTGTGAATGTGTTACAGGTATTAAGTGTACAAGACTATGAGAACCTTCAGTTTTTTTTTTTGTTGTTGTTGTTTGTTTTTGAAGGGCAACATAACACAACAAATTTTCCACAGTTTACAAATGTTTATGAACCATATGTCCCATCATAACTATAATCTAAAATATTATCAAGAGTAATTCAGCTATGTGCAGAAACGGTGAAAATGACTATTATTAACTGATAACCATGTGAGCACCATTAATAAGGAGAAAGGCGACAGGCCGTCAATCACCTAATGACAATTTCAAAAGTAGAGACAGTGTTAAAGTTAGTGAATGGTATATAATCAAAACACATGCATGTACAGTAGGGTGATCCTTATTCTTCTAATTCCGAGTTTTCTTTTAGTCTCACCCCTAAAACGATTCCATAAGAAAAATTAGCTCAATTAAATAATATTGCTAATTAAATAATGTGCCCGAATCGGCCTCAAAAAGGTACCTTGTAAGTTTGAAACGGCTAGAAGGAATGACACTATATCTTTGATCTGAGTAATGAATATATAACCGTATCTACTACTGTATAATACGACCATGGTGGCCATCTTGAGGTCTATCATCTTTGATTCAAGTCCATTTTTTTAAATAAGGATTAGGTCACGTGACATATAGTTCTAAGATAGATTTTACCACAAGTACATATTACAACGCTTTTTCAACTTACTATCTCTAATCATGTTATTTTTATTACCTTCATTATATGTTTGCTAACTTACAATTATCTTCCCAAATTTACAAGGTATCCTTGGAATAATTAAGCTGTAAATGCATTCAAAATTTGAAATAGCTTGCAGCATTGTTTAATATTATTCCATCAACTTTTTCTTTCTCATGAGTTACTTTGTTCTGATATGGAACCATTTGAGGGAGTGAGACTAAAAAAAATCGGAAGTCGAATAATAAGGACCAGACTAATGTACAGGTATCATAAAAATGTTTCATCCTTGCTCTGAACTGACAAACAGACGAGTCAACAACTGCATGCAAAAACTAATAATAATAATAATAATAATAATAATAATAATAATAATAATAATAATAATAATAATAATAATAATAATAATAATAATAATAATAATAATAATAATATAATTCCAAAGACATTTCAGAGAATGGAGCTACGGTTTGTTACTTTAATCCCAAGACTAAACCTCATTCTAAAGAATCGAACATCTTGGAGTTCCTGCCTTCTGCCCAGCGCCGTAACAGATTTTTTGGTTTTCTAGGAAGGAGAAGCATTAATATTTGAGACACCTAGAAAAATTGTTTTTCTAATTCGAAAATAGGTCCCCTCCAGCAAAATTCGGAAATAGGTTTCTTTTTCATGTTTCCCTTACACTTTGTGGGACCCCGGAGCATGTGGGAGCTCTCCTGCACGGCAAAGCCTGAGGGCGGTTAGTTACTCCTCTTTGACTGTCTCATACATGACAAATTAATTAAGGGGGTAATATTGACAAATCTCAAAGCCATACGAATAAATATTATTTCTAGGGTCCCTAATAGTAGACGTTTTTAATGAAATGGGCCAACGACTCATTTTTGTTTTATTTACCTTTTGTGTGTTATTTCGTTTATGTATTGTAGTGAAACAGTTTGATGCTACATTTATAATTTCATGTTCGTATCGCAAATGGTGTGAGAAAATTTTGTCTTAAAGAGGGCCCCCTTCGAACGGCAGGGAGCTTCCCTGGGGGCGAGGATCAGTTGCCCCATGCCGCCCAGAAGTTACGGCCCTGTCTCTGCCGAGAAATCTACCTCCACCTCACAGTATTTTCAGACAGAAGAGTTTAACCATAGCTAATTTTCTGGCAAAAAATCTCCTATAACAAAGTCATATTATTCCTAATCAGGGGACATCTTTGTCTAGTGGTTAGCGTTGGCCTCACGTCCGTGTGATCCTAGATTCAATTCCAGGTCGGTACTTCCTAATTTTCGGAGTCCACTCAGTATCGTGCGGGAAACTGAGAAGTCAAGTAAATAAAAGACGTGATGGCTACATAGTCTAGAAAGCTTCTGATAAGTTTGTTAGAGAGAGGGCAACACAGTGTGGTGACCATGTGTTCGTCGCTATATGTTAGCAGGTAGTGTTCATATCCACAAAGGGCTGTTACACTAAGTGCTTTTATTATTCCTAATCTCTAATAGAATTGCAAGTTATCAAGGATAGAAAGATGTACAATTTCCGAGGATTATGCATGTCCTGCAAGATAATCCATCCTGTTGACACATAAATGTAACCACTCTTCTTTGATAAAACCTTATTCACTACTCTTCTAACCCATTTGGCGTTCAAATTCTTACCGCCTACTGTGTTACTTTTGGGAAACGTATTTCACAGAAATTATGTTTACTGACGTGCAGTCATGATATAAATCGCAACTTGATGAGTACTACAAAATGGGAATAGTAAGCTATTGAATACAATAGGACATTGCTACTATTTGTGATTGTAGATCTCATTTATTAAGAGAAGAACTAAAAACTGTGGTAACTTACAGCTTTTCTCATCTTATAGTAAGTATATTATCGGAAAACCTTATATATAGGCCTATAGGTTGTCTAAGGAGGAAGGGGCAATATTTGGAAAATGGTAGTATGGGTGATTCTAAGCAAAAAATGTTCATATGAACATTGATCCTAATCTCAATGGTTTGAAAGCTACAGGTGGTGAGCCATTTTTAATTTGGTTCCGTATTGCTCACCTTGTTGTTATTCTATAGATGTGAAATATAGCATATTTGAAAGACGATGGAATGGCCTGTCCAACGGTATGCAACATGTGGCAGTGATGTCTTTGAAAGAGAAGTTTATTAAATCATAACTTTGTGCCACGATTTTCTAGCAAGTGTAATAACAACAACAACAACGAATAATAATAATAATAATAATAATAATAATAATAATAATAATAATAATAATAATAATAATAATAATAATAATAATAATAATAATAATAATAATAATAAATTTCTTTCGTAAGCCTCTTTCTTTCGTATCCTTCGTCTTTCGTCTTTTTTTCGTATCGTGAGAATAAGCTTACAAGTTGATATTTCTCGTTTGGTATACTACTTTATTTCTTTCAGTCACTCATAGTTATATTTGGTTTCCATTTCTCAAATACCGGAGCATAGTTTCTGTTTCTTTGCGCTTTATTTTTGATAATCATACATGTTTAAGTCACCCCACAAACCTTAGTGTAAAAAAGTGGGAGTAAACGGGAGAACTCCGAGAAAACCCACGCACACGGTGTTCGTCCACCACAAAGTTCACTTGGCGGGGGCCGGTATCGAACCTGGGACGCCAAGCACCAGAGGTGAACGCTCTACCACTGAGCCACCACGGCCCATGAATGAGTAAACAAACAACTAAAATGTATATTAAAATTATAATTATATTATGGAATTCGGTATTCTTAACTTTTGACAGGTAAACGGATAATACCCTATTATATAATGTAAAATTTTCTTCCATTTTTTAATACATTCTCGAAACGTTATCTCATACATTTATAGCAGCATCAATGCTTTTATTGTTTCCTCAACCACACTAAAATATGGAATAATTAATGCGAATAGTTAATACTATTGTACTTCCATATTATGATCGGGAAAGCAAATATTGTGTACTAGGCATTGCACCTTTTTTTTAATGCACAGAAATGGTTCCATAAGTAAATTAAATATTAAAATGGTGGCGAACTATTTTTAATATATGAACAATGTATCAACTCTTAGTCAAGTGAAGATAATTTTTCTTTCATGATCAGATATTATACAATTACTAAGTGCAAAAATAGGTTGTATAGGCTAACTTTGGAGAATTAAAAAAATAAAAGTTTTACAACACATGACTTGTGCGTTTATTGTGATGCTGACAATCTTTAAGATAGTTTGCGATGCTATTTTAAAGAAACTGTACAGCAATTTTGTTCTTATTTCATAAATAAATATTTATTTATTATTATCTCTAAAATAAGATGTAATTACTTATCGCGAAATAAAACCAATTTCGAACTTCGGAACATTTTTGAAGGTTTAGTTTGAGATGTCAGTAATAACTGGTGCTTAGCGTGAAAGATAAATATTTAAGTAATGAAATAAGTCGTGTAGTTAGTTACAGAACAAAATATGTAAAACAGATCATATCAATACACACATGAGCTCTCTCTTGCCTATATAGCGCACGCAACTTCAGCGTGAGAGACTCAGGCTTTATTACCCAGGAGATAATGCAGTTTGCATCCCAACTATACAATAAAACTACGTGAATTCACTCACATAAAAAAAACGGGTACTTCAGGTTTACGTAGAAAGTAGAAATTTGGCATGATAGTGACTTTTCGGGACTAACCCACAGAAAAATTGCCAAAACTGAATATTTTTAATTTTTTAGGTGGTGTGAAGAGTGGGTGAAGAAAGTCCCAAAGTTATTTAAGTGATCCTTTATTTATTTATTTATTTATTTATTTATTTCCTATAATCTCGTGTTTTAAGATACTTGAAATTGGAACAAAAACTTAAAATTCTGTATGCTTGTACGTTTTCTATAGGGTTATTTAACAAAATTACTAAAAATAAAAATTCCCAACCCAACTGTAGAGCAGTTTTATGGGGAATTGAAAAATCTTTCCATGTTATTTATATGGGACATCTTCTACACCCCAAAATGTTTAGGCATTTTGGCCAGGATTGGAATTATAAAATTTGGCATGATTATAGCCTTCTGGGACTAACCCACAGAAGAAATTGCCAATTTTTATTGGGTCTAAAGGGAAGATGTAGAAATCTCTCATGTTATTTAAATAGGCATTTCCATTGGGATACAAAATTGGAACTTTTAGATGGTTAAAATAAAAAAAGAAACATGAAATTCCGTACGCGGGGGTCTAGGGGCGAGGCGCGTAGCTGGTCAAATTCAGGAAACATTAATAGCAAATGCACGTAGGCTATGGTATTTGAAACTCAGTATGCTATGATTTTTAAAGTTTTACTGAAGATTACTTCTAGTCATCTTACACATTTATTGGTTGAAATTCATTAATAAAGGAAATATTGAGGACAACATTAACTCAAAAGTAAGTTAATTCTAGATGTTTTCGATAAGATTAAAATATTGAATGGCGAATTATGCATATATTGTTATCACCCACCTATCATACAATAATCAAATACTGTTTCTATTTGTATTACGAATTAAGCTAATATATTTATTTCATTGTCCGTATTCCCGTACGTAGTAAATGAAAAATTGTTATGAGAGTACTGCATAGTAAAACCAAATAGTTTGATTAGATTGTGTTAACATTAGGTTAGGTAAGATTTTATTAGCATAAGTTTGTTAAGATTCAGTGTTCTATTTACAGTGACTTGTTTACGGTGCACCTAACATATTGAAATCAATTGCAATCGGAACACTGAATTGTATTATTTAACCTTGTTTACTATACATTGTAATAACTGTTTTGAAACCATTAAAGAGAAAAAGAAGTTACATATACCCAATGAATGGCACAAATTGGTTTTCATTTACAAGTTACGGTAACTGTACAAAAAAATGATTCTGAAGAACGTCTTAGTTTGTAACTCAAAACGTTCTATGTACTTGCTTAGTAGATAAATTCAGCTCCAAAATATATCGTTCTAATTATTAACTAAGTGAATAAAAGCACAGAACATGATTTTAATATATTCCAAATGTTCTACAAAAATTTTGTTCTATCCTACAGTTCCATGCGAATTAATCAGAACAAGTATTTTTTTTTTTCACATTTTTCGATTTTTCATTCTTTTCCAGATGTTTCATTATTTTCAGACACAATCTTACATTTATTCATCGATAGATCTGTTACACGAAATTAATAATTTTCAATGCCTCTTTTCTATTTAATTAGTTCAAGTAAATGATTTGGCATATATGCCAGAAGTTTCAAACTCATGCATGTAGCTTCAAGTTCGTTAACATTGAACTACTCACGGATAAGAAATCCAAATATAGCTTGCTTTTGAGGAACAGTTCAATAGTGCCACTCTCCTTTTGCAAATAGTCCACAAATTCTCGATAGGGTTAATATCTGGTGAGTTGCCTGGCTTTAAATATTGTTTCCACACATAAATTTTGTTACCTTTATCTGAGTGTGATAAGAAGACAAATCCTTTTGGAATATCCTTCATCATTTGGAAATTTCTGTAATACACGAATATCCTTCATTCTCAGAATGTTGATTTAGCTGTGGCCTGTTAAATATTCCATAAACTATATATTTGTAAAACTTCAACGAAACATCTTCTCAGGCTGTTTCACTGTCTATCGGCAATGTATTGATGTTATTACTTCGTTGAATTGTTAGAGAATACGAATTTTCTCCAATCCTCTATTGTCCGTTTCGGCTGGAACAGAGCCAATCTAAATTGTCTTGATGCATTTGGATATGCAAGTGTTTCTACTTAGACTGTCTGGCTTTCCTTGTAGCTGCAATAAGCCTGCGTCGTTCATTGGATATATCTAAATTCACTCTCCTTGCCCTCAACTACAGATTGAAATATGTAAGAATTGGGTTTAGTTTACATTTCCGAGGTGAAATCAGTTTTCACTAGGTGATGTTTTCTTATTCTTCCTACATTTGCCCTTTCTATTGGGAGAAATGGATCCTGTCTGTTTGTACTGTTTATTAATATAATTTGCTTTGGCTTCATAAACAGATTCTAATCCGCACTCACGATCGCACTGTGTTCCTTTGGAGTCGCGTCCATTAATACAGTTACAACTGCCTAAGCAGAAAAGTTATTACAATCGTCTTGAGTCTGCACAAGAGCACTTTCTCAAGCAAGCAACAATCATGAACTGTGCAAAACACGCAACAGAAAACGAATATATGATTCTTTTTTTTTTTAAAAAAAAAAAACTGTAAAGTACACTGTCACTGTCCATTACGAAAATTATGAAACGATAGATAAAAAAATGAACCTTGTTCCGATTAATTCGCACAGAATTGTATTTACATTAGGCAGCGGAATACAGTAACCAGGTCAGTAACGATAGGGATAGGGTGGCCAGTTACTGTCCCTTGTACTTCAAAAAACGATATTGATTCCGTGGTATTGTGTTCAGTACAGTAAGCCTGCTATGTACTGAACACAATACCACGGAATCTGACCTTTCCAACAATTTTCTTAATAAAGAAAGGCATTTAAAAATTGTATTGCATGTAATATGCAGGACCTCAAGAGGATAAGGAAACTGAAAACCAGTCACTGTAGCGGAGAGATGGTTTGGTAGTTAGGATTGCAAATGTCATGTGCACAAAGACGGAGTAATTAATACTTACTTACAGATGTTCATTTGTTCCATTATTTCTTCAATATAAGTCACCAAGACAGAGAGTATAGAAGACTCTTGGTACAGGTATACTTTCCACGAGAATAAATATAACTATTACACTATAATTTGGTGTTTAGTATTAATATTGTATGGACCGCTTGAATGCCAAGTGGTATAACTCTAAAATAGAAAATTTTCAGGAGAGAAATTTGAAGTTCAATATATCATAGAAAATTCATATTTATTTTATGGTTGCATCCAAAAACATAATTATGAAGTTTCTTATCTAATGCTGATAGTGAATAATATTCTCTTCATGCGATTTACATAAAATTTTAAAGTTCAAAATTCTCTCTTGCAAAATTTTAATTTTGGAGTTACACCACTTGGCATCCAAGCGGTCCACATGTTATAGTAGGCGCCGATTTTTAACGTATGGCAAGATAGCCCCCCCACTTTAGAAAATTGAAACAATGACTAGGTCATTCATTTGTACTACGTTTGTACCGTTTGTACCGAAAATATTTTCGTTTGTACCATTTTCCTTATAGGGGTACCTGAGAGGTCTACTGGGGGGCTATCTTGGCGCCAAGATAGCCCCCCCGTATCACAGCACAAAAAATTGGAATACACCATTTGAAAGCAAATCGTTTGTACCGTTTGTACCGAAAAGAGTTTTGTTTGTACCCTGATAGTTTTCGAGAAACAGGGGATGATATTTGGGGGGGCTATCTTGGCGCCAAGATAGCCCCCCCGTATAACAGCACAAAAAATTGGAATACACCATTCGAAAGCAAATCGTTTGTACCGTTTGTACCGAAAAGAGTTTTGTTTGTACCCTGATAGTTTTCGAGAAACAGGGGATGACATTTGGGGGGGCTATCTTGGCGCCAAGATAGCCCTTCCGTATCACAGCACAAAAAATTGGAATACACCATTCGAAAGCAAATCGTTTGTACCGTTTGTACCGAAAAACGTTTTGTTTGTACCCTGATAGTTTTCGAGAAACAGGGGATGATATTTTGGGCGGTTGGCTATCTTGGCGCCAAGATAGCCCCCCCCCCCGTATCACAGCACAAAAAATTGGAATACACCATTCGAAAGCAAATCGTTTGTACCGTTTGTACCGAAAAGAGTTTTGTTTGTACCCTGATAGTTTTTGAGAAACAGGGGATGACATTTGGGGGGGCTATCTTGGCGCCAAGATAGCCCCCCTGTATCACAGCACAAAAAATTGGAATACACCATTCGAAAGCAAATCGTTTGTACCATTTGTACCGAAAAGAGTTTTGTTTGTACCCTGATAGTTTTCGAGAAACAGGGGATGACATTTGGGGGGGCTATCTTGGCGCCAAGATAGCCTCCCCGTATCACAGCACAAAAAATTGGAATACACCATTCGAAAGCAAATCGTTTGTACCGTTTGTACCGAAAAGAGTTTTGTTTGTACCCTGATAGTTTTCGAGAAACAGGGGATGATATTTTGGGCGGTTGGCTATCTTGGCGCCAAGATAGCCCCCCGTATTACAGCACAAAAATTTGAAATACACCATTCGAAAGCAAATCGTTTGTACCGTTTGTACCGAAAAAAGTTTTGTTTGTACCCTGATAGTTTTCGAGAAACAGGGGATGACATTTGGGTGGCTATCTTGGCGCCAAGATAGCCCCCCGTATCACAACACAAAAAATTGGAATACACTATTCGAAAGCAAATCGTTTGTACCGTTTGTACCGAAAGAAGTTTTGTTTGTACCCTGATAGTTTTCGAGAAACAGGGGATGATATTTTGGGCGGTTGGCTATCTTGGCGCCAAGATAGCCCCCCCGTATCACAGCACAAAAAATTGGAATACACCATTCGAAAGCAAATCGTTTGTACCGTTTGTACCGAAAAACGTTTTGTTTGTATCCTCATAGTTTTCGAGAAACAGGGGATGATATTTTGGGCGGTTGGCTATCTTGGCGCCAAGATAGCCCCCCGTATTACAGCACAAAAATTTGAAATACACCATTCGAAAGCAAATCGTTTGTACCGTTTGTACCGAAAAAAGTTTTGTTTGTACCCCGATAGTTTTCGAAAAACAGGGGATGACATTTGGGGGGCTATCTTGGCGCCAAGATAGCCCCCCCGTATAACAGCACAAAAAATTGGAATACACCATTCGAAAGCAAATCGTTTGTACCGTTTGTACCGAAAAGAGTTTTGTTTGTACCCTGATAGTTTTCGAGAAACAGGGGATGACATTTGGGGGGATATCTTGGCGCCAAGATAGCCCCTCCCGTATCACAACACAAAAAATTGGAATACACTATTCGAAAGCAAATCGTTTGTACCGTTTGTACCGAAAGAAGTTTTGTTTGTACCCTGATAGTTTTCGAGAAACAGGGGATGATATTTTGGGCGGTTGGCTATCTTGGTGCCGAGATAACCCCCAGTATTACAGCACAAAAATTTGAAATACACCATTCGAAAGCAAATCGTTTGTACCGTTTGTACCGAAAAGAGTTTTGTTTGTACCCTGATAGTTTTCGAGAAACAGGGGATGACATTTGGGGGGGCTATCTTGGCGCCAAGATAGCCCCCCGTATCACAACACAAAAAATTGGAATACACTATTCGAAAGCAAATCGTTTGTACCGTTTGTACCGAAAGAAGTTTTGTTTTTACCCTGATAGTTTTCGAGAAACAGGGGATGATATTTGGGGCGGGGGGCTATCTTGGCCCCAAGATAGCCCCCCCGTATCACAGCACAAAAAATTGGAATACACCATTCGAAAGCAAATCGTTTGTACCGTTTGTACCGAAAAACGTTTTGTTTGTACCCTGATAGTTTTCGAGAAACAGGGGATGATATTTTGGGCGGTTGGCTATCTTGGCGCCAAGATAGCCCCCCCCCCGTATCACAGCAAAAAAAATTGGAATACACCATTCGAAAGCAAATCGTTTGTACCGTTCGTACCGAAAAGAGTTTTGTTTGTACCCTGATAGTTTTTGAGAAACAGGGGATGACATTTGGGGGGGCTATCTTGGCGCCAAGATAGCCGCCCCGTATCACAGCACAAAAAATTGGAATACACCATTCGAAAGCAAATCGTTTGTACCGTTTGTACCGAAAAGAGTTTTGTTTGTACCCTGATAGTTTTCGAGAAACAGGGGATGACATTTGGGGGGGCTATCTTGGCGCCAAGATAGCCTCCCCGTATCACAGCACAAAAAATTGGAATACACCATTCGAAAGCAAATCGTTTGTACCGTTTGTACCGAAAAACGTTTTGTTTGTACCCTGATAGTTTTCGAGAAACAGGGGATGATATTTTGGGCGGTTGGCTATCTTGGCGCCAAGATAGCCCCCCCGTATCACAGCACAAAAAATTGGAATACACTATTCGAAAGCAAATCGTTTGTACCGCTTGTACCGAAAAGAGTTTTGTTTGTACCCTGATAGTTTTCGAGAAACAAGGGATGATATTTTGGGCGGTTGGCTATCTTGGCGCCAAGATAGCCCCGCGTATTACAGCACAAAAATTTGAAATACACCATTCGAAAGCAAATAGTTTGTACCGTTTGTACCGAAAAGAGTTTTGTTTGTACCCTGATAGTTTTTGAGAAACAGGGGATGACATTTGGGGGGGCTATCTTGGCGCCAAGATAGCCGCCCCGTATCACAGCACAAAAAATTGGAATACACCATTCGAAAGCAAATCGTTTGTACCGTTTGTACCGAAAAGAGTTTTGTTTGTACCCTGATAGTTTTCGAGAAACAGGGGATGACATTTGGGGGGGCTATCTTGGCGCCAAGATAGCCTCCCCGTATCACAGCACAAAAAATTGGAATACACCATTCGAAAGCAAATCGTTTGTACCGTTTGTACCGAAAAACGTTTTGTTTGTACCCTGATAGTTTTCGAGAAACAGGGGATGATATTTTGGGCGGTTGGCTATCTTGGCGCCAAGATAGCCCCCCCGTATCACAGCACAAAAAATTGGAATACACTATTCGAAAGCAAATCGTTTGTACCGTTTGTACCGAAAAGAGTTTTGTTTGTACCCTGATAGTTTTCGAGAAACAAGGGATGATATTTTGGGCGGTTGGCTATCTTGGCGCCAAGATAGCCCCGCGTATTACAGCACAAAAATTTGAAATACACCATTCGAAAGCAAATCGTTTGTACCGTTTGTACCGAAAAGAGTTTTGTTTGTACCCTAATAGTTTTCGAGAAACAGGGGATGACATTTGGGGGGGGGGCTATCTTGGCGCCAAGATAGCCCCCCCGTATCACAGCACAAAAAATTGGAATACACCATTCGAAAGCAAATCGTTTGTACCGTTTGTACCGAAAAGAGTTTTGTTTGTACCCTGATAGTTTTCGAGAAACAGGGGATGATATTTTGGGCGGTTGGCTATCTTGGCGCCAAGATAGCCCCCCCGTATCACAGCACAAAAAATTGGAATACACCATTCGAAAGGATATCGTTTGTACCGTTTATACCGAAAAAAGTTTTGTTCGTACCCTGATAATTTTCAAGAAAATGTGGATGGGGTTTGGGAGGCTATCTTGTACGCAAGATTGGCCCCGTAATATGTACTTTTTCCATGCCCATTAATAAGTATTATGTGTCTATTCATGTGAATTTATGTGAATTTAGATCTCTTGATGTACATATCCAAATGAAAAGAAGGACTTGTTGGGAATAACGCAACGTTAAAACTGAATCGGCGAGTGGGAAAACAGTGTGAGTTCAAAATAAGCCATTTTCAGTTAAAGGCGAAAATAACACTAAAGATGTAGAACTACACGTTGTAATGAAGAGCAGTACAATTTGGAAGACCTCGCACGTTATAACAGAATGCTATAATGTCGACTGTACATTTGTGGCATTAACAAACGAAAGTTCTTTCTTCAAACATCTCAAAATGCGTTTTGTGCACTAGTAGTGTTTTTCCGCTCAACGATTCAATTAAATTTAATCTATTTGTGCCCTTTTCCGTAAATAAATACCGTAAAAAGCATAACGAAGTGTATACAAATTCAGAAAGAAACTGGATTTACAGAAATAATCTTAAACAAAGAAAACTAAAAGATGAAATGTTTGCTCTCCTAAACTGCGTCCTTCCACGTTTCAGCTTTACACCAACTGAAAAAATTAGCTGTTTATATCTGTCACATTAAGGCCTCGAGAAGTTTGCCGCTTTCATAGACAATAGACGAAAGCAAATAGGCCATTGCTGAATAATTCGTATTTACTTAAGGAAAAGGGCAGAAATAGAGAAAATTTAATTGAATCGTTGAGTGGAAAACTACTATGCATATAGTCCACAAAACGCATTTTGAGATATTTGAAAAAATAACTTTCGTTAGTTAATGCCACAAATGTACAGTCGACATTATAGCATTCTGTTATAACGTGCAAGGTCTTGCAAATTGCACTGCTCTTCATTACAACGTGTAGTTCTACATCTTTAGTGTTATTTATGACTTTACTTCAAAATGGTTTATTTTGGACTCACACTGTTTTCCCACTCGCCGATTCAATTCTAACGTTGAGTTATTACTGAAAAATTGATTTTTTTTATTTTGATATGCAGAACCAGAATTCTAAATACACATCAATTCACATGGATAAACATATGATACTTATTAATGGACATGGAAAAAGTACACATTAGGAGGCCTATCTTGCGTACAAGATAGCCCCCAAATTTCATCCCCTGTTTCTCGAGAACTATCAAGATACAAACAAAACTTTTTTCGGTACAAACGGTACAAACGATTTGCTTTCGAATGGTGTATTCCAATTTTTTGTGCTGTGATACGGGGGGGCTATCTTGGCACCAAGATAGCCCCCCCAAATGTCATTCCCTGTTTTTCGAAAACTATCGGGGAACAAACAAAACTTTTTTCGGTACAAACGGTACAAACGATTTGCTTTCGAATGGTGTATTTCAAATTTTTTGTGCTGTGTTACGGGGGGGCTATCTTGGCGCCAAGATAGCCCCCCAAATGTCATTCCCTGTTTTTCGAAAACTATCGGGGTACAAACAAAACTTTTTTCGGTACAAACGGTACAAACGATTTGCTTTCGAATGGTGTATTCCAATTTTTTGTGCTGTGATACGGGGGGGCTATCTTGGCGCCAAGATAGCCCCCCCAAATGTCATCCCCTGTTTCTCGAAAACTATCAGGGTACAAACAAAACTTTTTTCGGTACAAACGGTACAAACGATTTGCTTTCGAATGGTGTATTCCAATTTTTTGTGCTGTGATACGGGGGGGCTATCTTGGCGCCAAGATAGCCCCCCCAGTCGACCTCTCAAGTAACCCTATACGGAAAATGGTACAAACGAAAATATTTTCGGTACAAACGGTACAAACGTAGTACAAACGAATGACCTAGTCATTGTTTCAATTTTCTAAAGTGGGGGGGCTATCTTGGCATACGTGATTTTTAATTTTTTCAATAGCTGATCACGATTTGGTGCATGACATTAAAATTAAAATGATTATAATTTAATCCAAAACGATTTGAGAATAATTCTGAAAACTTAAAATGACGAAAGTCTTGTAATTTATAAACTTAATTTATACAAATGCTTTACACATAAAAGGAAAGGAAATAATATTAAATTTCAAGCTATTTAAATAAATAATTGTACAATATTATACTCACTTGTATGTACGTAGGCTATGTATTATTATTATTATTATAGCGAACGTAGGTCCTATGATCTTGCTCGATTGATTGTTATCACAATTTTTAAGATTTTATTGTGTTATTAAAATGATTACATTCAGTTATAAAGCTCATAACAGATTCTCTATATTTTGATCGGCATGAAAGTACGTGAATGTCGTATAATTTCGAAATCAGCTTCAAACGTAAATATTCAATGGATGTTGGGCATTCATTAAAAATATAAAAAGAACCCATGAAGCACCCATGTGGTCGGCACTTAACGTATGTACTATAGGCACATGCGTGGCTACTATGCAAAACACTGTAAATGGTTAATATATATATATGTGTATAAATAGGTATAAATGTGTAAATAACATCAATATATTCGACCTCAAGGAAATAGAAGGGACTAGTCACGTAAATGTATTATTTTACTCTTTGTAAAGGTGAGATCATTGGACGTAAGTCCCATTTCGTCCAGTGTAAATTTGGAGCTCAAATTTCAGTATCATGAAAATAAAATGAAAATGAAAATGAAACGAAGTTTATAATTTTACGTCCCATGTTCCTGGCTTGCTGGTTAAATGATACGGATGATTAATGGAAGCTAATGGATTGGTAGAATGATAGTGTGGGAGGAAATTTAAGAACCTTGGGAGAACCTACGACACGGTACTGTACATTACAAACACAGCTCCACTGGGATCGAACAAGGTGAGCGCTCTACACTGAGTTAACGTGTGTCCCTCGTATCCTTATATAAATTCATTAACAAGTATAGTTTTATTTTAGCCCATTACCTGGGACATGGGATTGATATTACTATAGTCTCTCCCATTATCTATTCTAATAAAGGTGTTTGCGATATTAGTCTGTTATTACATGTACTGTACATTTTTCTAAAATGAAAGTAACATTACACTTAGATCACAGATTTGATAAAAGCTAATTTTATAAAATAAAACTCATTTAGATGTTGAAATATTACATATTTTTAGTACTGGGTAAATATACCCTACACCAAGCTTATATAACAAAAAAGAAGAAAAAGGAGTCCTAGATTAAGGGTTAACATAATAAACAGATAAGCTATATTCCTCTATGTACGATATCACTTTCAGGATGACAATGATTTTACTATGCAGACGAGATATGAATTAGTGCAACATCTGAATAATTTTACCAAGACTAAAACAGACTACCGAGAATCGAATCTGTACTCCTAATTTTGTACAAAACGTTAATTCTGTTAACATTTTTTGGTTCTGTTTAGAAATATTAATTACTTTACAAATTAATGTAATTACTTTATATAAACAACGCAAATCTAACATTTTCCAAGTAATAAATATTTTCTACCCCTCTATAGGAATTCGTTTTGAACGGGACACATTTTTTTTTATTTAAATAGTATTCTATGTTTATATGTGGATATACTGGGGGGAGATGACTAGTATACTAACATATAACGCTGGAATAGCGTAAGCTATTGAAGACGCTCTCGTGGCCGTGAGAAAACTCTATAAAGCCGGTTTCTGCTGTTATTAGCTTTCTCCAGCTCCAAGCTGAGCCTTTGTGAATTCTCCAGACCAATCAGGATACAACGTGCATACACTATAATGTTTGATATACGCTACTCATAAATTCGCTGGACTATATGGACAACATACATGCATAAAAGAATGAAGGAAAAAAAAGAGAGAAAATTCTCCAGTATTCGTTTTATCAATGGATGTGTAAAATCATAAGTAAATTATACAATTTAGATTTTAAACTCGCCTCGCTGATTCGTCCACTGGATTTCCAGTTGTGTATTATGCGAACGACTGGAAGATTAAATAAAGCAGAGAAAAAAGGGGGTGGTTTGAAAGGAGAGAGATGCACATAACAAATCAAAGAGAACCATACAATAACATAAATTAGATTTGTCTTTCAGGATTTCACTTATACGATGGAGGAATTTTGTAAGGAATCAAACATGGCTTCCTTTGCGATGTTAGTAGCAAATAAAGTGATACCTTACCTTGTGTGTTAGTTTTAGATTGTGTATGTGTGTGTGTGTTTTTGTGCCAAAGGAATAATTAGTCAACATCATTTTTATTAGTGCTTTTATCTAATAGGAATTCTCTAACCAATCCAAAAGTGAGTTATATATTTATTTAAGAAATCAATCATAGAAATATTTAGTTAGTAAAATTCGACGTATATACATTTGTTGCGATCTGGTTGTTTATAGATGCATTACGAATTAAATATATAAAAATTGAATCGCAGAGTATATTGATATAATTTATCATTTGTAATACTAGACATGTCATTAAAATAATTTATTCTGGTAATAATGTATTGGAGAACGTATTTACAAATAATTCCATATTTAAATATGCTTCATGTGCTTCCCAGTGCAGGTATGAACTGTGCTGGGGACTCAATAGCACCTCGACCTACCTGCAGATTAGTTCATAGCACATTTTAACAATATTCCCGTCTTTCCTTGCAACCATATTGCTACGTAAAGGACTTAAACCAAAATTACAAACTGGATTTATTATAAAACTAGCTTTATTTTCAATTATCTTACATATAAATGTTACGCAAATCGCAAAATTGGAACCTTCATTTTCCAAAATTTACAATACATATACAGTAAAACTTCTAAATAATAGACAGTCATTGGACAGAGTATTTGTCAGTAAATTGTCGCATAAGAACCAGATGAACGTATCTCCATTTTCGTAGGTCTACAGGCGAGAGGACAAAAATATTATTTTCTTAGAAAGATGTTTTTATAATAAAATGGTAATTCAGCTACATTACAACAGATGATCGACAAGAACAGATGGCGTTACGTTCTATTTACAGCAAATGGGGCTTTCAAAATTATGTCCAAACATGTAGAAAACGAAAACCGCATTTTTGGAATTACGTTCCTCTGGTTCTCAAGCGACGAAATGAGAATTGTCCGGTATTGACGGGTTACATAAATTTAGATTATTTACAGCTGATTCGGTAATTGTATGCAGTATAAGTACAGTTAATACATTAGCTATTAGTGTAAATGTCGCTGTACGAATTATGGGGAGAGGGATGAAAATATGAAAAAAAAGTGAAAATATTCCCCGTTGAAATTTTATCGTTTGCTCCTCTATTTTTGAAGTTGAAGAAGATGTACATCTCAAGGGAAAGAGGAGTGAATTTGTCAGGAAAGGGCAGAACTTCTGCATAGAATTCTTGGTCATACGACTAGTTCTCCATTTTCTATGATGGAAATAAAGGAAACCAAATTTAGCTTGGAACTATTCTGAGTGGTAGGTTCATTATAGTATTGATTTACGGCAAAGACACTATGTAGAGGAGAGAATATTCTCTCTATAGTACTGTTTGGCAGATTTATTTTGAAATCAGAGAAATATATTCTGTGCTAAATATTAATAAAACTAACAATACCTCCTACCAACCGTTGTGGAGAGATCTTTAAAACGATGGGAGGAAAAAAAAAGGTGGTCTGTGTCAATAAATAAGAGAGCTCTGTCTCATACTAATATACATACTTTTTGCCAGGATAGAAAGAAAGATCTACCTATATTACGGAAGTGTTCGTCAAGACAGATTTCAATATAGAATAAATTTTAACACATTCTAAATGTTTATATTGGTTCTATCATACATTCGAATCGTTCTCTATCCCAAGATATGTTCCAAATTCATGTTTTTAACTACGTATTCTCAAGGGCGCCGATTTCTCTGTAACTTTGGGGAGAGGGGGGCATTCAGATGCAGAAGGTATATATGAAAATTTTAAGAAAAATTTTGGAAAAATTATTGTATGTTCATAAAAAAAAATGCGGGGGCCCACATGAGCTTCCACCCCAGGATCTGCATCCTTGCGCATTCTGTCTGTATTTACCGTATTCGAGTTCGACGGAGTTCAATACCTATGTTTTCTTTTCTTTTTAAGACCTTTGATGTATATGAGGAAAAATTTTTCTATTTTCTTCGAAATGAATAGAATTATGTAATTTTACAAATTTTTTCTTCAAATTTAATTAAATGTCCCATCTCTTTTTATAATTAATATTGTCAAAATTAAATTTCATTATTACATATTAAAGTTTCAAAAATTCAGTTTTCACTAACAGAGACACATTTAAATAGATTTGAAAACAAAACTAATATCAAATAATTAAAATTCTAGTTCATTTCAAAAAGAACAGAAAAATAATTTCGTATATACATTAATGGGATAAAAATGAAATTTGGCGCTGATGTTTAATACTACTATTTATTGTCATTGGAAGAGTTTTGCTCATCTGAACAATGGCTTTATGAACACTTGATAATCAATTTATTTTTTCTTCTGTCTCTGTTCTACATTATAGCAATATAATCCGTTATGTAAGCAATGTAACTCTACAATTTATTGCAAACGCTAAAGAAACTGAAATGAAATAACCTTAAAATTTCATAAAGAAAAATGAAAATTGGTAATCTATTGCTTAAATTTCTACTAAGTTTACGTATTGATGAATGACTAATATATAGTTATTTACAAATTTGAAAATTTTCTACGATACATTTGTCTGGATCCAGAAGACAGTACATTAAGCTAATCATCAAACTTAAGTATGTGAGAGAGAGTCTATTTTCATATGTACACTTGATTGATTGATTGGTTGGTTTTCAGTTTAGAGTCTTTCAGCAACAAGGTCATATAAGACGTGGATCTACAGCGTAACGTAGAATCTGAATCACATGAGCCCCGTGGGAATCGAACCCTGGTCTCCCACACCAAAGGCAAATACGTTAACTCCATAGGCACCAGGGAGTTCTTTATGCGTACGCATTAGCACATGACTATAAGTAAAACAACTGACAGAAAAGCACTTAGTACAATATAGTTAAGTGCAAGTGAATGCAAGTTAAATGATAGTAATCATTCTCAATGACTATATGGTCTAAGATGGGGTTTCTCAACCTGGTAATCGGGCCAAGTATTGAGGGTCGCAAGAGGAATACAGATTACATGGAGGAAAGCGTAGGGATATGAAAAACATAAAATGTAATTATTATTAGTACCAGAAAAAAAATAAAGCTTATTTTGAATTTCTTATTTTGATAGATATTTCCATACTAATCGTCAAACTGTTATTTTCTATTCCCTTATATGCAACTATAAGCAATAATCAAAAAGCTTGCTGCAAACAGGATATTAGTTACAGGGCTCACTAGCAAGAGAATGTGATAACAGGGGGATGGGTTGTGACATGAAATGGCTTGAGAAAGCCTATTCCAAGGGTTTAAAAAGAAGTCGGAATAAAGTTATATTTCATTCCCAATTATACGAAAATATATGTGTCAGTTATATTAATAAGAAAAAGTTTCATTTAGGAGAAAGAAATAGTATTGTACGAGAGCTACTAATTATTGTAAACCCAGAACATCTCCCACGATTAAAATACGTTAACTTTCCTCAACGTATTGTTCCTTTTAATTTATGATAAAAGTTTAACAGAACACTGCATTTTATAAATCTATTACGTTTCCATGTAATGTGTTTGGCAGAAGTTGTTCATATCAGTATAATGTAAGTTAGCTTCCATTTTATAACTAGGGAGTTGTATGATTAAATTATGCGTTCTTGTATAACCAAATACGTAGCACTTCCTTTTACAATTAACATATACCTAGTAAAATTAACACACGTTAGAACAAACATAAAATATGAAGTCATTGTTCTACTTGTTACTTATTAATGGAAAACAAGTTTTATACATTTTAAAGGTAAATAAACATAAGTTACGGCCCAACACACCAAACTTTCTTGCTCCAAAACAATTTCTTAAAATAAATCAGGCCATACTGTAGTTATTACTGAAGCATTTGTGTGTGAAATATGAACAATAAAACCTGAGTCATTTTTGAGAAAATCGCCCTTAAAAATCCCGCAAACTACCCCTTGTTTTTTTTTAGGGAATAACGAGTTATGCTATATTGTCAGAATATTAATGAAATATTTATTTGTGGAATATGAAGAAAATTGTCTGAGTTGTTTTTGACAAAATTGTTGAAATGAAACGCCCCCAAGAATAAATTACCCCTTCTGGATTTTTCTCAGAAAAGTGACACTGCAAGATAGAGTTTTTAATGAAATATTTGATACCGGCTTATGATTTTCTTTTTAAAAATCGTGGACCTGTTTTCGAGAAAATAGCATTTTTTAATTTTACCTTTGAGTAAACTAACCTTACTTTTGGAAGCAGAATGAAAATTAAAGAAAAAATCCTAGAGAATTTTGCAAAATTCTTGAATGTAAAATTTTATGCAGATAAGTTAAACGGTGCGGTCTCTAAACAAGTGAATATATTTTCACCTGGACGAGTGGATAAAGGAATGAACTGACAACAGGTGGACAAACGTCCAAAAATCTGTTTTTCGATATATAGAGGCCATGAAACATAAAAATCATTGGAAAATTCTTTGTGTAAATTAAATCGTTTTTTACAATAGTTATATTTTCTTTTCTCCTATCGTCGCTCGAAAGTAAAAATTACGCATGCGTAAAAAGTTATACTGAACTCACAGTACATTTGTGATTTTATATATTTATCTACTTATTTCTTAATTTATCATTTCAACACTGAAGCTAAATGAATGTATGAAACATAACCCTATATCTGAGTTTCTATATGCTAATAGCTCGTTCAAGAAAGTAAACGCTTAGCGCAGTAGGAAACAGTGCAGCGAACTCAAATGAATTGAGGGGGCGCGGTAGCTCAGTGGTAGAGCGTTCACCTCTAGTGCTTGGGGTCCCGGGTTCGATCCCAGCCCCCGCCAAGTGAACTTTGTGGTGGACAAACACTGTGCTCGTGGGTTTTCTCGGGGTTCTCCCGTTTCCTCCCACTTTCTTCATTCCACCATTTCACTCATTTCTCATTATCACCGTCTCCTTTAGCCTAACCGGCATAACCGTGGGACGTAAAACTTAAAGATTTCATTTTTTTCAAATGAATTGAATTTTGTAATGACAGTAATAGGTATATGTTAAAAGTAAATGTTGGGAGCACGATGGCCCAGTGGTTCATGGTGGAGAGCATAGTGTTCGGGGGTCTTCTCGCAGTACTCCCATTTCCTTCCATATTCTCATTCCACACTTCTTCCATCATTATTCTAATGTCCGTTAGCGGAGACGGCATAATAGTGAGACGGCATAATAAATATTTCATCTCATTTCAAAAGCAAATGTTAGCCGAATCGCTGGCAAGCCAATGTTGACCACGAGTGGTTTAAAGTTAAAGATATGTATTTTTAATACCAAGATACATGGTAGCCGCTCTAATCGCCTTTACCCATTTCTAAGTTACCTTCACGTATCTATTTGACGAAAGTGCTGAGTAGCTAATGTAAAATTTCCCGAAAATGAAAAGGAAAATTTGGAAATAATATATTTTATTTGTGTCCCAATATAATTAACTTCAGATGATCTCTAAAATCTAGTATTTTCTTGTTCAAATTATCTTATGATGGATGCAATGCTTTTCGCTAATAGTAATGGAATTGGATGCAGAAGGTGAGATCTTGATTCAACTTTCAGACCTATTAGTAAATCTACTGGCACACCCAATACTAGATTTCAAAGCAAGTAGTAGTAAAACCTCGAAATGTAAAAATAAACTCTTTCCACCACAGATTGCAGATAAAACGGAAGATTGTGAGATTCGTCTCTAAAAGAGCAAACAGTGATCTTAGAAATGTGGTTGCTGTTCTTCAGATCTCCGAGTCTATTAGATGTAGAATCTTGAAATTTTGTATAAATATTCCCCATGTACCCTAGGCTGAAGATAAGATGAAACATAACCCCAAAGAGAGAAAACAGGGAGAGAGTTATTCCAGTCAAATCGGACTTACACCAATGAACGCTATTCCAGCCAAATCAAACTTGCATCAATGTAAATTTTGAAACTACAAAAAAGTTGCATATATAGCACGTTTAGTGCACAAGGGAATCAAGTGCTTTCCTTTTGTCATTTTGGACTTAGTTTATCTTTACAATTTTAATCTGAAACTCCTTTCAGAGCGTAAAGATTTGTGCCCAGATATTGTAACTCTTACAATGTAAAAGGCAATGTAAACTCATCCACGTACTTAAGTAAACGCTCAAAATAAACGTTTTGTCCCACAATTTGGTGATGTGATTTGATTCCCTTGTGCTCTGAATACCTTATATTTCTCAAATATATTACATAAACCTTATTTACCCCTTGCGAAGAACAGATACTCTGCTAATTATTTTATAATTTGAACTAGATATGAAGATTATATGGAATATAGAGAATGTTCACCTAAATCAAAATATTTTTATCATTTATCACACAACTACATGGCAAATACCGTATTCTGTATTTTTGATCTTTCTGAATTTTAATTTTAACACTTCTAATCTTTCATTTGAATCTCTTCTTATGGCCATTCAACATCTATGGCCATTTAAGCGCGTCACGTATGAGGGATATTGTCCTTCGACGATCATATTACCCGGGAAAGTGAGGAAGGATAGAAGCGGCCTGTGTCCTTTATGTTAGGTACCATTCCAGCACATGTCTGGTGTGAATGAAGGAAACCCAGAAGAACTTCAAGCAAGACGGCTCGCCTTAAATTGCTTTAATAACATTTCCGACCGTGTGTCCCCACCAGGAATCGAGTCCGTGACTACTCGAACCCAAGACAAAAGTGCAAGCAACTCCACTAGACGGAGCCACTGAGGCGCCAGCCCTTGCTGACTCAAATTTCCCATCAAAACTCCAAGTTCCCACCAACATGCAAAATGTGGTTTATGTATTATTTTACCATGTTTTTTATCACTGAAGGTTACAAGGTGAACCAACCAAATTTATAGAGATATGTATTTGCGTTCTAGAGAACATTTAGCATTTTTTTTTATGTTTTCATAATTACCAAATTTAAAGCGAACAATATACTCTCCTAAGTTTAAGAAGGAGAATGAAGGTACCCGTGACTTATATAAGAGGATTGACCTATGTGTCAACAATATAATCATATCATGGAACAAAGACTCAACAAAGAAGATAAATTGAATCAATGACCAACCATGTGGTGAGCACATGGCAATACCAATATTTTGGCAATTTTTTATCTATTGAAGGTGACAAGTAGAACTATCCATGCTTATGAAGTTATACAGGGTGTTAATGAACTATACTGACAAACTGTAAGAGGTGATTCTTCACATCAAAATAAGACAAAAAGTTCATATGGATATATGGCGAAAAGTGTATAGTTTCAGAGATAGAGCTGTCCAAAATCGCGAAAAAGCAAAATTTCAATAGGCCCTATTTCGAATTCAAGAAACTGTAGATGGTGGTTCTTATCAGCGCAAAGGAAGCCACGTATAAACAATCCGAAAGTGCATATTTCATCAATTGTCAATAGATGTAGAGGGTATTCTCTAATGAGTGCAATTCTCAGATATGCTCTCAATAGAGTTTTCAGGTATACTCTGAATTCAAGAAGGGTCCAAAATGGGTAGGAGGTAAGCCTTGATAACAATGAACATCCAATGCTTCGGAGAAAAGGCGGAAGTGTTAGGGACCGGCAGCTCCATGTTTTATTTGTGTGTGTGTGTGTGTGTGTTCGGAATAACGTGTGATAATATGTATTTCGTCACGGTACACTTCACGGTTTCTTCACTTGTAAGCGTGAAAGAAAACATCGCAGCATGCATTTTCCCGAGTAATACAAGGGACCGTGCTGCTAACACTTTCAACATCGCGCCAAAGGATTCCGTGTTCACTGCTATCAAGGCTTATCATTTGCCTACTTGGGACCAATCATAGCATATCTCAAAATTCGGTTGATGCCATGTATGAGAATTTCACCCTGAACGCAATACTCTGTACGCCCATTAAACATTAATGAAATATGCATTTTTGGATTGCGTATGCGTGAATTACTTTACGCTGATGAGGACCACCATCCACAATTTCTTGAATTCAAAATAGGGCCTCTTGAAATTTGGCTTCTTCGCGATTTTGGACAGCCCTTGAAATTATGCACTTTTCGCGATAGGTCCACATGAAGTTTTTGTCTTATTTTGATGTGAGGAATTTCCTCTTACAGTTTGTGGGTATAGTTCATTAACACCCTGTATATTTTATCCTAGAGAACGTTTATCAATTTTTGTTTTTTGACCATTGCGAAATTAGGAATGTATCACGTGCCTTTCCAGATATCTATTACTGCGTCAATGTAACCATGTCCTACGAAAGAGAATGAACCTCTACATTAAACCACATAACATGATGAAACCTCATCAAGGGAATACAATAGGTCTAAAAACCTCCCACATTTACATGTTTTTATACCCTTAAAAGGGATCGAGGGGGATAACCATACAGAGGTACATACCATGGTTCTATATTGCGTACCAAATGTTTAGAATGAGCAGTTTCCAAAATTTTAGAATTCGTCCTATGCACCTCTCCCTATGTTTGAGGGGATGGGCTAATGTACACATTGTCAAAGTCTGTAAAGGGTTGTCCTATGTGCCCCTAGATCATTAGCTCTGGGGCAAGGACTATGACTCCTTAGCCAGGGCCCCAGAGGCTCAAAAGTTAGCCCAGGTCAGGCCAATACCACTATATTGCACAATATTCTGTTTTTCAAATTTAGTTTTTTAACAACTATATAACAACACGAAACAAACAAACGAAACTTCTCAAGAATATTACAAATTAACATTTTTAGCTTTTTCCTCAAAATTTTTCGTTTTTTTCCACCTTGGTAAAAAGTAATAAAAAAGTCCCCCCCTCCAAATGCCGGTTTCTTCCGACTCTTTACAACACTATGGACGCATAAGCTACATTTGAACAAAAGTAGAAACTAGAAAATAATTCCCACTCTACTATCGGGAATCGAATCTGGGGAGTCCGATAAGTAGACTCCTTACGGATAAAGTAATCTCCTTACATAAATACTATTGTGTAAAAATGATATGGGATTCAGTGGAAATAAAAAATGATATTATTATCATAGGGAGGGAACAGGAGGCCTCTTGAAAATCCCTGGGCATGATGTTATCCACCTCAAACTTGGCTTAGGATTGAACCACGGACTTTCGCACAAGAGATAAAGACTATATCACTGAGGTAGCCCTCGTAACCTCAGTCGCGGTAGATGCAAGCGCTTCCCGCTGAGCAAGGTTTTATTCTTTATAGTAATTCTATTGATCTTATGTCTCGCAAATCATTTGCTTGTAATAATTTTTCCGAAATATTAAATCTTTTCTTATTAATTTAGTTGCATGTGCCTTTTTTTCTTTTGGTCAACCATAATTTATTTATAATGTAATGAATAACATTTTTATTCTTTTTCTACTAACATCTGAACTTAGGAAACAAAATTGTTTCTATTATTTATCAAATTGTTCTAGTAATTATTTTGTTTGCCTTTAAAAGAAATAATTTGTTAATCTGTTGTTAGATTTTCTTATGTCACATTTGAAGTTCTCAACACATTTTAATGGTTTATGAAATGACAACAAATGTACATTTTAAAGTTAACTTGGTCGTGTAACTTAATTTCTTTTTCCTAACTTTATTGTTCGAAAAAGAAGTAAAAATCATATTTATAAATAAAGTTATAATTTCTAGATTAAAACTTAGTTTGTGAATCAAATGTGATGATAATGTTTCTTTTGTTTAAATTAGAGGAGCGTTTTTAAATTTTTAGTTGGGCTTTAAATGGTATTAAGCAATACGTTAAGCATATACATAATCATATATGGAACTTTAAACTTACCTATTTGCCTGCAGAAGCTGAAGAAGAACCAGATTACGGTCTGGAGAGAGAAAGAAACGAAACCATGTACATTTCCCTGATAATATATAAATGTGGTGTCATTCACAGCTGAAAGTTAAGGACAAAAGTAAAATGTTTTTGAGATAAGTCAAGCCAGTAACCTAATATGAAATTGTACTTTGTAAATTAACATTGAAACTCGTTGGTTTCATCATGTTGTTCTCAAACATAATTCTAATAGAAAATTCTTACGTCAGTAAGTAAACACAACTGAAAGAGAACTATGTATATTGTTACACCAAATCATATTATTTTCGATATATATATATATATATATATATATATATATATATATATATATATATATATATATATATATATATCCGCAGTTTCTTTAATCTGGTTTTGAAAATACTGTCTTTGTTAGAAAAAATCCATTTCAAATAATTGTTGAATAGTTTGTAATGTTGCTTCAACAAAGATTTCAAGACAGAATGGAAATTACATTAATATCAGTAACAATATCGTTTTCCAGAAATTAACGCGGTCGGGAACAAACCAATTGTTTCCTTTGCCACTACAAACTCCATTGCCATCTGTAGCTCATTAAATAAAAGTATGACTTAGTTCACGTTTTCTGTTAATTGATTGCCTTGTCTAGATCTGATTTCTGTCTTTCTTCTTGAAAAAGTGACTTGCACCACTGTAATTTTAACCAGTCCAAATATTATCAGAAGGTTAACTACAGTGTTATAATAAATAAGTTCATACGAAATTATACAAGTTTTAAGCAAAATATTACATTTTTACTTGTGTTTTAAAAATTGAAGAATATTGGAAAAATTAATACCTATATTGAACAACATTACTTTCGAAGTATCATTGATACAAATAATATTGAATGCATATACGAAGGCATCAACAAAAACAAATCTTTAACGTCTCAAAATTATGCAATTTAGCTACAGGTGATGCAGAATTATGAAAGAATTGGTGGCATGAAAATATAGGAATAAATGGGAAAACTCCACGAAAACTCACCGATATGCACTTGTCTACCACAAACTCACATAGCCCGAGGGTTGTGCTCTACCGTTCATTCACCGAAACCGTTACACAAAGGCAAGAAGCATTAGGAGAGTCAAGCAAACAAAAGTCTTTTGTATATAACGAAACTTATTATGACTTCTACGACATCCACGATATAAATTAATATATGAAAAAATAAATGTTTATTTTTATAATAAACAACTTTTACTTAATGAAGTTGTAATTTCAAAACATAGTAGAAAGCTCGTGATTTTAATAATTTCCCTATCCTATGAGTATATTACTGAACAGCTTCGTTTAACAAATGCTGGTATTATAATTTTCTAATAACACAGTGCACGATTATTCCAATTGCAAATCTAGCCGGACAAAAATCTCAAATTTCATTGATTTGTTGAACAACAAAATCTGTCACAAAGATCATGTAATGCGACAAATTTATATTTTATACTGAAACGTATATTCTCCACCTTTATTATCACAGAAATTGAATCATACTAGGAAGATAAAAGAAATTATTCTTTGGAGATATTTTTTTTTAAGGTTAAGCCGATCAAAGGGTTACGCCCTTTCTTCGGGACGAGGATTATAGGTATGGGGAATTTTCTTTATTTATTGGGGGGCATTGAGGATTTGGAGCATTATGTTATTTTACTTCATTCTTATTTGTGGGCATCTTTTTTTTATTATTATTATTTATTTATTTTTTTATTTTTTTATTATTTTTTTTATGAGCCCCTTAGCCTCATTAAAAATAGTGGATAAGATACTTCGATATGTAAGCACAAATATTTAAATAGCCAAATTACTGTCTAAGTATTTTAAATTTAATATATCTATTTTAAAATTATTCTTAAACAAATTACCTCGCTATGATATTGCATTTTCTCGAAATCTGCAGCAATATTGTTCTACGAAGAGATGTCATACTTGTACTTGAAGTATCACTGTCATCTTACGGATAATTTTGGCATCAATTTGTGGTTCTTTACAAACAAGGACTTCAAAGGGCACAGACTCGTTCTTGCTTTTTCTCAGTTGTGTGTTTGTTACTTGAGAAATAATGTGGATCGTTAGACAGATGATATCTTCAGACGTTTATCAAGTCAAAATCGCAGCGTCTGAAAATAATAATAAATCTGATATCAATTATTAGTGGTACGTTTGTGCTGGTTAATACAAGCACGTTAGTTCAAATATGTACGGAGAACTATAGTTATATTATCTATACAATATAATAATAATAATAATAATAATAATAATAATAATAATAATAATAATAATAATAATAATATATTATTATTATTATTATTATTATTATTATTATTATTATTATTATTATTATTATTATATTATAATGACTGACATTGGATCAACAATTTTCAAGGTATATATATATATATATATATATATATATATATATATATATATATAAACATATTTCTCTATGATCTTTTGAGTCAAATATTCCAAGTTAATTGAATACCTAAGTAATGATTAACGGTATGACTATTGTTAAACAGTACAAAATTATGGATGTTCAAATGCAAGACCTTCGTATGTTTGAACGTTAGAGGTCAAAACCATTTTAATACTTTTTTTTTTTACAGTCCTGTCCTCGTCCTCACATACAAAGGTTCATTCTGATTTCGCAACTTAATTACAAATAACACTATACAGCAGAATTATCTTCAAATACTTATCAACTTCTTAATTTGAGTCACCAAGCTTTCCAGTATTTTCATTAGTAAGAAAATTACACACGAGCTAATGTCCATGAATGATCGGTGGTTGGTTGTACTTTAGTGACTGGCACACTAAAGAGACTAAAGAGACTGGCACACTCTATGAAAATGTACAGTATAATCAAAATAAGACATTTACTCGTTACTGAAATATGAGAGTAATTAAACTAGTAATGTAGAAAAGTCTGGACTTTCGGGGGATCAGGACCGATCCCCTGCGTACATTCCTGATAGACCTATAAACTAAAGCTAGAGATCAGAGAGAAATTGAGAGAAAAGATCAGACAGACACTTAAAATTTTATCTTAGAAAAGATGGGATATCCATTGAAATGAATAGCCGTAATATGGTATGTACATATAACAATACGTGACATGTCTTATGGACGATAACTGATCATAATTACAATGGTATTTTCGAAAGTTACCGTCCTGTTCTTCCACACATTTCAAACTGATTCATTGTGTGCGTAAATGGCTTACTTACAATGGTGCTATATTTCAATCAAGTACGCAACGTTTGGAATTACTCATGTACGAACTGCTGATCTGAAGTAGAATAAGGGAAAAATCTTATCAATTAGTTTATTTATTTATAATGGTTCAGATACAGTTAAGGCAAATTTAGACTTATGATATTGGCAATAAGAGGAAGCAAGGGCAGTTTGAAAGGAATTTGGGCAGCATGATTTGGTTTGTTGTAAAATAATGAATATCACTTCTTTTTAAAATTTTTGTTTTTTTTTTTTATTCACAAATCGAATAAAATTAAATATCTATAAGGCTATAATTTGGCGAATGTAAATTTTTATTTCAAGCCTGAGTATTCAAATGGCTATTAAGTTGACATATTAGGTTGATTAACCAGTTTGTGAAGTCTGGAACCAATGGATATGTTCTTCTTTGAAGGTTAAGCTAATCACAAATAGATCACTGATGTATTCCCTGCATTGTTCGCAATCTGTTCCCAACGTTGAGACAGTTCAGACTTTTACAAAAAGCAAATAAATAAATGAATAAATAATAAAATAATTAAGAAATAAATAAATAAAAATAAAATAAAGATGGCTTCAATGCTTGACAATCATCAACGAAATTCTGTACCTGTTCATAGCGTTCGAAGAGTGTGACTCGGGTTGCATAACAGATTGCAATCAGTACGAACTATATCTGGGAAATATGCCGGATGAGCAAAAACTTCCGATTAAAGCTGGTGAATTGTAACAGTTGTGTGAGGTACATTCGGTCTAGCGTTGTCTCTCTGGACGATGATGCCATATCTTCATTCGGCTTTTTTTCTTGAAGTGTTGCATGAACACGTTGGAGTTAATCACAGTATATAGCAGGAGTGATGGTACGATTATTACGTGATAGGAGTTAAGTTTGAATAATCCCTTCCATGTTCCACACATAAAAATTTCAAGCGGAATTATTAAATTGTAAATTATCTCTTTTGCAATTCTGTAAAACGTATATGCAAGTAGCTGAAATGTAAGGTTGCTAATAAGACGATAGATGTCTCTATCACGACAAAGTACGAGGTGAGACGATACGAGACAAATCACTTTCTGAATTCAAGACGAAGCAATTCTAATGACTATGCTGCCTCGTTTCTCCGAAATAACATGTACGTGAAAAATCTCGACTCCTCTCGAATATCTAGAACAAATACAAACCAAATTAATGATTATTTTCTGCGGGAACAACGTATCTATCTGTCTTGGAAGCCAAAACCAGTAATTTTGTCACTTAAGGAAGGATTTATTCATTTAAGAATACAGAATACAAATACAATGTTAAGGAACATATCGAAGGTAATTTAAGATATTGTTATAGAACTACATCACAATTGCTCTGAGTAATTAATTGAAGTAATGTAACATCGTGTACATAATGGTTATTATATATTTAGAATTTCAGTATGCTTATTGAATTGATATTTTGGTATTATAATTTCAAGTTTCCCCCCCCTTCCCCCCGATGTTTCAGTGGCTTACTTTATTGGTTGAAATCGTGTTTTACTTTCGTGAAATAGTGAAGCTCCAATTATTTACATACAACTTTTGTTATTAGTTTGTCTCCCAACTAACTTGCGGTTACACAAATATTATTGCGTAAAACTAAATATACTTATGGCTTGTTAATGGTAGTATCCTTCATCTAGGTTAGCAGTAAAACTTGTTAAATACTACACTTTCCTAAGGGTAAACAGTAACAACTGTCAGTAATTTATATACTGTGATCATGTGGCTCAATAATAAATTATATTGTATTTAGCATGGAATAAATATTCATGGATTTTAAATACTCGTAAGAATTTACAACCTTATTTACATTTAATGCGGTCCCTGTCTCAATTATAAACAACAAAGCATGATCACGTTCAGCAGAAGAGGCGATATGGAACGGAAGCCGTAGGACCCACCCTATTAGAACCCGGGCTCTTCTATGCCGAAAGCCCGTGCGCTAAACATTTTACTCGGCTCAGTTTACGTATGTGTAGCTATAAGTTATGTAAGCATTAACATAGCACAGAGGTTCTACGTAAGGACGGGGCGTTTGACGCTACTGGAAATGCGAAACCGGACTCTCCAACATTGAAAGCTAATATCAATTTCAAATAAAGGGACTCAGTTATCAGAAATAAAGGAAGCAGCGGGTCCTAAATATGAAATATTTAACGTTACTCACTGTTTCCTATTTTTAATAAGAATTTGAAACTCCAAATATTGTAGCCAATTTACTAATAACTTAAGGTCTAATGCGATACGCATATCGATTTTCTCGCGGTAAAGTAAAATTAAATTTACTCTAAGTATTTGGTATTTATTTCAGAAGATGGAGGTTGATTTGAAACGCGGATCTAGTCCGAGGCTGGATGCCCTAGCCCCCCGATATTTTTGAGTGACAAACATGATTGAAGCTATTATTTATATATTTTTGAAATTTATAGTAAACTCACGTATACCTATAATACCCGGGTGTCTCGTTGGCCACCTTCTAGATCTCGTTGGCCTCTGATCTACAAGCATCCTACTTATTTTCATGAAGAAATCCATTGTTTTAATACAGTTTTTATTGATTCTTAAACTTTGGTTCGCATACTCCTTGGGGGTCCTTGAAGATAGTCGGGATTCCGCAAGATAAACTAAATTTTATTAATCTTCATTATAAAAATTACTAGTGTAATAATCATAATTATATTATAATATTATAACTGTGTTTGTTATTAATGAACCTGATTTTGACAATAGTTGTGGTGTTAACACTAAATCTGACACTGTAACAAATTGTAGAGCGAATAAATATACTGAATAATAAATATATTGTATACATAAAAAAGTCTTACTTCCTATAAAGCAATGGTTAAGGACCTGGCCAAATCTATTGAATGTCAAAGGGAGTAATTCCGAAATCTCGATTAATCGCTGGTCTAGAATCTTTACAATAAAGAAAATAAACAAAATTGCAAGAAATGTCTATGCACCCAATTTGATTTTCAGCTTAACTTCTCTTTCAGCAGTGAAGCTATATGAGACGTCAACCTAAAGTTTAACGTGGAATCTGAACCACATGAGCTCCTGCCGAAAATCGAAACCAGGTCTCCCACGTCAAAGGCGCGGACGCTATCATTTAGCCACGAGTAAGCTCAAGTATCCACTCGAATTGAATGTGTGATGAGTATTTCAAAATAAAATAACATGTATTTCAAAATAAAATAAAATAAAATAAAATACAGAAATAAAATATCTAATAGCAAGTCAATTGCTTTGAATTTGAAAGAGGAAATTTATTTCTATTGTAAGGTGAGCAATATTGGATCAGTATTTGGATGAAGTAATGTTTAAATGCTTCTAGAGCTAGTTGTAAAGTGTACTTAAATAGCAATATCTCAAGTTTACTGAAATTGAATTAGTTTATCATTCACTCAAAAGAAATAATAATAATTTGCGGAGATTATTGGAAGTTACTCGTACCCTCTAGCGTGAGTTGTTTAGGTATCACGAAACTTTCTCGAACTAAATTGTCATAGTAGACTCAGCTTTATAGATGTCACGGAAAATACACCATTTTTACAAGTTTAATCTTTGCAGTCATTAGGAAGGGCGTAGTGATATCAAATGAAATAATGTAAATTTATTGTGAGCATTTGACAGAGAAAGTATTTTAAGTTGAAAGTTACATGTAATTGACAGCGAGTTACACATCCCGAAACTCCAGCTCTAAGTAGAGTTTGTTATTCCCTAGATTTCACAGCTAAGTAACAAATCAAGTTTGAGTTTCGCTAAAATATAATTAATTAGTTCAGGACGCCATATTTATAAACGAAAATGGAGAAACAGAAAATTCGTAGATAAATGACTCGAAATATCATTTCCCTTTCACATGGTTAATACTGTAACAGACCATAGGAAATTCTTTTAGATATTGCATTCTGATAAATGCTCATGAGTAGTAACTTCACCGTGCTTGCGTGGTTGGAAAGACTGATCATGTGCTTGACGTTCGACGAGTGTCGAGGTACACACAAATACTGAGTTACCGGTACCACCTTTCATCTAAAGACGACTTGCACGTGAATGTCACCCACCGTAAAACTTGTGGAAGGACTGAAACACGGTTAACATTGTTATAATCATGGAAATCCTGCAGAAGAACAGGATATTTTAACACACATAAAAATAGAAGTTTTATATTTGATTTTATGAAAATTCTCACAATCATTGACATACAAAGATATGAGAACTTTGAACAAAATCATTATAGCTGTTCTTGATAATTAATAAGAAACATCTTTCGTTATTGACCCTAGCCTGGAATGGCTTGAGACAGGCTAGGGCTAAATGATCAATCTTCTTTTTGAGGTGATATATTTTGGATTTCTTAATTGAGAAAGTTACAGGTCCGTATCCAAGGGGGGGGGGAGGGCAGCCTCCCTAAATTTTTACCACCATCCCTAAAATTTTCACGGTAGACTTGCAAATTAACTATAATATGGTTGGATCGGCCCCCTAACTTCTACCGGCCCCCGCTCCGTTTTTGGGCTGGTTACTGACATGGAAAGTTAATACATAAGATTAGTATAGTCTTTAATCATACTATTTAAGTTATGAAGAAGTCCGAGATAGATAAATGGGTCTCACATATCACAAACAAAAATGTTATATTGAACCAGGCAGGTAGCCAAGGGGTGAGTCCAGGGTTCAGGACCCCCCTTTCGAAATCAGAAATGAAAAAAATAAGGAAGGATGAAACAAAAATAAATGAAAAAAGCAAAATCAGCGTTAAAAATAAAATGCTACATCAAGCGTTTGGTTACTCTTTCTTATGAGAAACTTTGTGTGGAGAAAATGGAGGAGGGTTAAGTTAAAAATGGATATTATTGTAACGGAACATTCCGAATTCCATCTATCTCCATGCTAATCCTATGGACTACAAGAGACGATCGATAAACCGGTTCGATCAGATAGACTCTCAGGTAGAACTTAACAAATACCCACACTCATCAATAGTATGAGCCTGGCAACAAAGATTCCAGTTACACTTGTTAAAGAAATTTGGGAGATCTCGTTGCTATTCTTGGCAACATTAAACGAATATAAGAAAAAGAAGAAGAAAGAATACAAGAAAAAACGAATTCGAATGACCTCGGAAGTCTAGTGTCTTTTACGCTAACGTGTCGATGGCCAGCTCCCATTTCATACATCTCCCCATTCACCATACTCTTACACTAGCGACAGCAACTTTATTCACTTATGTTGTGGGTCCAAGTACATGCCAACGTTGCATTTTCCTTTAACATGGGCGCATAAAGAGTGTACAGCCCAAACGGTTCATCCGATTTAAAAAAAAAAAAAAAATCCTTACTTTAGACTGAAAACATTATATTTGAAGACGGTTTCCCCCTCTTACAGTTTATTGCAACTCTGATAATAACAGTTATCTAATGTCAGGGGACTTTTGAGACACCAGTAAAATATCGCCAGTAAAATAGGTTAAAATGATCGAGTCTCTGGTGTGATAACCAACGTATTTTGTCACGAACCCCTCTATATCGAAATCCTGGCTACGTGCCTGTATTGAACATAGAGGAGTTTCCGGTGTAAAAATGTAAATCCATTCGATATCTCCTTAAATAAGCTGTATAAACAGTTTTGAAAGTAATTTATAACCTACTTCGGAAAAATATATTAATCACTCCTATCACTATATAAATTGCGGGGTAGTACTTGAGAAAATCTACCAACATATGGTAATACGTTTGCAGATTCGAGCTATTTACAATTTCGAAACCTATTAGAGTGCATCAAGAACCCGCGTTAGAGGCATTCAATGTACGTTGCATGATCTTAAAATAATGAATCATTGCTGAATTTTGTTTTGAATTGTTATGACAGGAATTGAAGTAAGCTGTGAAAATAGTTCCTATATTCTAGACTATGCTGTGTACTTTGGGTAATCGCAAAATATGATCAAATTTCATAAGTTCCATACCATTAGAAATTTGGAGCTCAAGTAGGACTATAGCTCCATTCGATTCACACACATAGAGTACGCAGAGCTCCATATAGGATGACTTGGAATCATTTTCTTAAGTCCGCTCATTTTTTGTAACATGAATAAAAATGGTAAAACCAAAATTTCATTATAATCTTCAGTACAGGGCGAATTTGAATTTTAAAAAAGTGCTACTTTCGTTTTAAAATTCAAGTGAAAGGTTTGTTTCGGGAACTCAAAATTCTCCCATTATATTTGTGTACTTTTCTTTCAAAGTTTCATTTCAATATTCTTCGAGCCGAGTTAGAGATCTGGTACGAACCTCAAATTATTTAATCGTATAGTCGATCGGAGAAAGATGCCACAGATTTTGAGTATTTTGCTGACATATACTTTGAATTTTATAAATTCATAGGTGGTAAAGATATACACTTAAATAGATTAATTCCATTGCAGAAATTAGACTCATTACATTTCAAGTAGCATGGTTGATGGCCTTTAATTTTCAAGCCGATAACTCCAAAAGTTTTAAACCAGTGAAAGCTTATATAATAATAATAATAATAATAATAATAATAATAATAATAATAATAATAATAATAATAATAATAATAATAATAATAATAATAATAATAATAATAATAATAATATAATGTATGTCGTCACGTCATTACGTTCTCGAAAAGAAAGTATTCACCTAGAGTCACCTAAAAAAAACTTTTGAAAAAAAAATAGACCTTTTCCAGATCTAATCGGATACGAAGTCGTTTTTCCGATTTTCCTGCTCGGGGGTAGTTTGTGGGGAGGGATCAACATGTATGCACATTTCTCGAGATTAATAAGAATGCCTGGAATGTATGTAACTACCATTTTGTAACGATCATGCAAACATATGTAGTACCGGAGAATAAATACTCAAGAATGAAATAGTAGTGGGAAAATCCTTAAGGACATTCGACATCCTCTCTTTTTTTTAAAATCCAGATTCTGAATTAAAGGTCTGAAGCAGTGACGGTTTCTTACAACATGTGTTTACTATAGAATTTAGCACATATAGTTATGCACAGTTTTGCTACTCAGCCGGTTCGCACCAGTTCATTAGAACCGGTGGCTAAATTATTTCGAGTTCGCAGAACTATTTGTTATACTCAGATATAACAGTAAATTTTACTCTGTTATACCCAGGAACAAGTAAATTTTAGTTTAACTATCTTTGATTTTATAATTTCTTACAGCTACAGGATTAAAAATATGATCTCTCCAAACAAGGTGTAAGCGTTTTTTTCTTCATCTTAAACGCTCAGATATCAAGAACGAGAACTGAAATCACATGAGTGTAGCGGTGAGGGTTATTTACATTTGAAACGCATACATACTATCAACAATTGTTGATCTTTCCAATACATTCTGCTGGATTAAGGTCTTACCAATACTTTTTAACAATAATCTATCCTAGATAATTTGTTCCCAAAACATTCACAGTGATACTTAATTTCGTCACACCGCCTTGTATTAGGATGCTGTGTCTCTACTTATCACGTGTGACATCCAGTGAAAAAATTGTTTTTACCTACCTTGTATGGTTTGTATCCTAAGAGTGTTATATCTATCTGGATATATATATATCCAGAACCGGTTGTTAAAAATTAGAATAACACCACTGGTTATGTATAATAAAGGAGAATTCCTAAAGGTACGAACATTGGATTGATGTTTTTGATTAACTCTACATATTTAAGCAATTATTTTATTCAGATTTCATTATAGTGTTAGAACATTTGCTTATTACTTTCGCAAATCTCTCCCTTAATACTCCAAGTAAAACTCCAATTAATATTTTGTAGTTGAAAGCTGTTCTGCATGCTGCTGGTGGCTCTACACTGTAATAGTAATTTTCTTAGGTAAATATAATCGGTATATTTTAAAATTATAATTTGACTCTAATTAAATATTACATATTTGCCCATTTTTATTTCCCTACATTTTACCATTAAATACTCTTGATTTTATTTAATTACATCTCCTCGTATTTATTTTTGCTCTAATATTTCATTATCATTTTTGTTTCCCTATATTTAACTCTTATATGCTCTTATATCTTTCTTTTATTATATTTTACTATTATATACCTAAATACTCTACATTTTTCTCTATTATTAGCTTTCTGTTCTCATCTCAAAGCAATTAAAATCTTCTGAGTGTATTTTCTGTCTTACAATAGTTCAATAATTTTTGTTTCTTTCCGTAATAGCTTCTGGACAGATTATGGGAAAAGCTTTTTTAAAAGAAAGTTATGAACTTATGTTAGTGCATTTTATCCATTTATTTTAGACTGATTTCAACCGGGAACAACGGAGGTGACTTTGTTGACAGTATGTCAAAGTCTAATATTTCGAAGCTACATTGGTAAATTATTATCTTATCGAAATGTGTGTGTTTGTAACATGGAGTTGATTTTATTCCATTACTCTTGATGGATTTTAGCCCTAAATAATAATCTTATGTTGTGAAACTACAAGAATAAATATACTAAATTTCATTTAATTATTTTACATTTTATGAGAGTTATTGTGGGAAAGACAGACACACAAATAATAGTTCAATAACATGGTAGAATCTAGGACACGCTCGTTTCAATAATAACAAATTTATAGTTGTTATTTTTTAGTTAATACTGAAGTCCTTAAAAACGTTTCAGCTAAATCTTCCATAGAGTTTAGATCTACACATGATTACATATGTATAATGTGACAGTAATTAGCCAAAAATGAATACAGAATAATTAATGGTAATGAGTGGTGGATATAATAAGTGAATGTATCTGTGATACCTGTAAAATTATCACATAATTTTACTAACTAACTTTAAACTAAGAAAACTGAAACTAACTTTAAAATAAGAAATCATAGCTCTACAAGGTAGTTCTATATCATTGAACCACTATAGTTCCTCACAAGCATATTAAGAGGATTCCAAACAGTAAATTTCGTAACTAGAGGTACTGCAAGGTAGGAATGAATGCTATTAGCTTCATGGATACCTGACGAGTAGGATCAAGTGAAAGAATTTCTCGTACACTCTTACTTTGCGAAACTTACTGAATGGAAACCAGTTGATGTAGAAGAGGTAGGGGACAAGTGAATTATTTATTCAATTCCGCCTTCAGGCCAGTTTATTTTTTTTTACCTATAACCCACAAAGAAGGGGATAGAGTTATCTCATATTGCACTACTCGTATAAAATCATATTTGAAGTTTTAGATAAATATTCGATATTGAAAAAGCTTTCACCTAATAAGAATTTGGGAATATGGCCTTTTGTTTACCTTTTATCCTCATTTTACTGAAGGCAATATTAGGCATTCATTCTTGTGCAACTTTATACAGAATTTATTTCAACACGAACTCTCAAACGAAATTCGAACGCCTTATAGTATGGGTATTTTACTGAACCAACTCAGCTTTTCCCCTAGATCAAAACTCTAAAAGCTCTGACACAAGCCTAATTAAAATGAGAAGTCCAGATACCAAATTTCATGTCTCTAACTTAAAGACATCACGAAATTTGTATATCATATTTTAATAAATTGTAATACACTCTTCTTTTTCCTACTACTCTTTTCTTCCTTTCTAGGACAAATATGAGATAAAAGCTGAGGTTCTTGTCTAATTATAAGCCCATATATCTCTTGCATGTCTCTAATCTTCAGAGATTCAGAGATGTGGACATTTTAATATACTATTTGCAAATTTTATTTGAATACTCGTTGAATTTTCCTTCCTCGTCGAATTTCAAAAGGTTTTCCCTTAGTGCAGGGGTGCAAATAAGCAACGAAATTTTACTCCCCCAAGGAATAAGCTACTAGCCCACATTTCACAATACACATTTACTTCGGTATCATATTAAATACTCGCTCGCTCCGATAAACCACTCGCCCCAGGCGAGTGGGCGAGTGGTTATTTCCATCCCTGCCTTAGTGATATATTACGTCACAATTCCTATATATTATCCAAGTTGGAAAATGTCTAGTTCAACTGGTTTGGCTTGGATATTGATCAGTGTATCAATTACTTACTCACGACTTATTCTTTTAACATATAACTTCTGCTAGGAATATAGGATTTCGTAATTTAAAAAAATAGTGGCGATATTTTTCTTTATCGTTTAACGTCCCTTGTTTATGGTAAAGTTCACATAGGTAGACAGTGATGATGATAATAGCGAATTAAATTGTGAAATGAAAAAAGTAAAGGGAAACAGCATAATTCCGAGTTGACATGCAAATTTTAAAAAAAAAATTTTTGGTTTCACATTCATCTTAAAAAAGAATTCAATAATATTAAGATAATTCAAAAGATCACACTACGTTCGTACCAAAATCGAATACGCAGGTATTATATGGAATCCGCATTAAAAAAAACTGTAACAAAATTAGGAAAAGTTCAGAAGTGATTTATGAGATATATAACCATACAATGAAACTGAAATGTACCCAATGACAATAACAACCAAACTTTAAACTTACATTTCAACACCGTAGGACTAAAGCAGAGTTAAACCATAAAGGAAATGCTATTTTTGTACAAACTGTTTCATAATAATGTGAAAGTATGAACCCATTTAATGTATTTAGAATTAATATACTGACAAATATAACCAGTCTGGAAAATATCACTTTCTTTTCTGTGACATATCCCGCACGAATTGTATAAGAAAATCATTGGTATGGAGAATGAGTGCAACTTACAATAAGTTAGTGAAAGCTAAAATTGAGCTGGATATTAATGTAAAGATATAATAAAAATGAAAGCTGTTATATGTAGTTGATGTATAGATGACAAACACTTTATAAACGTTTAAATACTTAAGCAGTATATATGTTATGAACACTGGGTTCGTCAACCTGTTATGTTTTTCATAAATAAATATATAAATACTGTAAATAAAACCTTCACGCAGTATTTGTTCGCCACAAACCAGAGTTTCCACGCAACAAAGGTAAAAGCTCAACCAGTAGCTTCACTGGCGAATATTATTTAAAAGAACATCGAAGTGTTATATAGAAAACATATAGGAAAATTCAACAAAAATGACTTGTAGAAACAGTTATATACAAGATGTTTCACCTAAAACTTGCAATGTGAATAGGCCGGAGATGAAAGAATCCATGTGATGTACTACAGACATCAAGCGTATGGAAAGCTTACCCATTACTGACCCATTAGAAAACGACCACAACAGAAAGAAAGTCGAATGATGTTTTGTAAAACAGAGTACCTTTTTAATAAATGGATAATGGAATATCCTGTGTCGAAATGTTCTTTGGAACATCATGTAAGGTAAAGTACAAGTGATGAGAATGTCAGTTGCGTTTATCGCGCACGTCTTGTCCAAATATATCAAAAAATATCGTCGACAGAAACCACAGAGAAATGGTAATGCCTATTCAACAGTATGGTATGCCTACAAATACGAGATAAGCATTGGGGATGTTCTATGTTCTATGTTCCCAACATTAACACACACATTCACAAGTTATGTTTAAAATGATCTCCATTATCTGCACGGCAAAACCTCTAGTATTGATGTAAAGATTGTTGCATATGATGTCATTCGAAATGGTAGAAGAGGCTTCATTGATATGGCCTTTCATATAATCGAGAGTCATTGGAATACCCTTGCACACGTTACCATTTATCATTCACTTAAATAATAGTTATGTAGACAATAATTGCAAATTTGGAGCGAAGTGATAAACCTTTATTGATTTTCGTAGAATTTTTAGTGCATTAATTATTTTCGTGAATGAACACGACATGCAAATAGTTGAATTTGGCATATCAGCGAAAAGAATTATAGTATGCTCACGGCAAGTTGATGTAAAGTCTTTGATTGCTTATTCTTCTGTTGCCCATATAGGCCTAGTGTTAATATGACTAATAACGATGGGGCTATGAGGATTTAGAGGTGCACTTACATTAATATTTATTATTAATATTACATTGATTGTCCCTAAATTTATTAATGTTTTTTGCGGGACTGAGATTTCTATGATTGTAATTGCTTGAGTAGTTTAGAAGAAAATTTTAGCTCGTGGCACTAAGGAAGGTTTAATTACATTTTATCTAGGTGCAGAAGCTTACTGTGTAGGTCTGTTTGACCTTTAAAATGTTACATTATCTGAGTTCAGATCGGCTTGAGCCCCCTAAAATTGCTATCACTACCTGCCCTAATATTCCCTTACATATAGTCCAACCTTCATTATCACTAATAGAATGAATGGCTTTGAAAAATTATGTTCGCAGAATAAAACGAAAAGAACTTCGCCCTATTTCTGATGCTGAAAATTCTATTTTCCATTGTTTTCAATGACAATTCATGCACCAAATTCTTTACCAATGTTAACTCTATGGGCGTCCCGTTTTTCGGCTCCTCAGTGGCGTGTTCGATCGGGAAACCTTACGTCACTCAGCGCGCATTCTCGAAGCACCATGCCATTTTTTTTTTTTTTTTTTAAGAACGGTTCAAGCATGTCAGAGGAATATCCAGACAAACGAAGGCCTCAATTGAGTAAAGAGAAGCTGTACTCCAATAATAATAATAATAATAATGAAATCTTCAAATAGGGAGAAGAGGTGGCCAATTAGTAGATCTCCGTCCAAACCAACGATGAAGAAACATTTTGTTGAGATAGACCATAGTGAGTCATGTACGTGTGCAGAGCAGTCATTGTGCTGGAAATGTTCTTTTTGATCTCCATTGACAGGTTGTTCCTTAGTAAGTCGAAATACTTTCAAGAATCTACTAACTCTATCTTGAAAAATGGCCCTAATGACATGTTAGCCCACTATTCCACACCATACATTTTCATTCCAAGGAGTCTATCATTCCACTTGAGTAGCCAAAGGGATCACCAAAATATCAATAATGCATATTTCAGAGATTCATCTACCTTCGATTGGTAAATGTCTGTTCGTCAGAAACAATATCCAAGACAAATATATATATATATGTAAATTGGAGAGAGGGGTGTAATCCATCCGACATGATGGGTTTAATTCCCCGCTAATTCGTGGTCAATTTTAATCCCAACCACTAAGGAGTACTTAAAAGAGTTTTTAAAAAATGTAATTACATCGTATCAAAATTGAACGAATGTTAGAAAATTTATCGTAGAACCTTAAAAGAAGTCAGCAGTGGATAGGAACATCAGTCTAGTCATTATTGACACTACTCTAGTCATTATTGATTTTAACTTCCTGCAGAGACAGTGATTGGGAAGCATCAAAGAAAATGTACGACATATTACAATAAAATCGAAAACTTTTAACAAAAATTATTGTGAAAGATATTTTTAAAATTGAGCAGGGGGAGATAAATTCACCTTTTTATTCTTGGCAGATTTTATCCCCACGATGCCATAACGAAAACATACACTAAGCTTTATTATTATCGAATAGTACGTATTTTACCACATTTTATACCCTTATACTTGATGGATTGCAACCCCAAACAATAGATTTATTTCTGTAATGGATGATTTATCTCTGTACAAGTACTAAGTTTCATTAAAACTGGATAAGTTTTACGAGGATACTCGTGAGATAGAGTAAGAGATACACAAATGTCATTCATTGGAATGGCAGAAGCTCTATGGAAAACTCAAAAAAGTGAATACGGTGGAGTGAAAATGAAAATAAATGTATTTTTTTGTTTTTATTCATTTGTCCTTTTATATAAATCCACATCGTTGGCTTTGCATACTTCTAAATAGTTATATTGGAAAGATAATATTATATTTATATATTTTAACCGTTTTCCAAGAGGAGAGGAAAGAGATCAAAAGGAGTGGAGGTGGTTTAAAATTTATGGCAAAAATAGATTATCTCATGACAGAAAGATCAATTTCGGTATATAAACTCTTTACTAAAATAGTGAATAGGTGTCAAACCATTTTTAAGAAAAGTCTTCTACTGTAGGACGTATCTTTCAATATATTCAAATAACACCAACATTGTCTGTCTCATCAGCACAGGAAAACAGGTGCACCGTTTAAACTAGAAATTAGTACTTTAGCACCTTAGCACAGCACACTTCACTTGAGACGAATTTTATCTTATCACTTACATTACAAGGTGTGCATTAAGGGGTAAATGGTATAACATTTATTGTAAAACTAGAGGACTTAAGGGGGTTTCATCTAACTTGAGCATACGAGCATCTCAAGTTAGATGAAATCATATAGAATCTCCTTATTGAAAGTAAGTTGAAACGTGTTTCCGAAAGTTCCGTTTCTCAAGAGCAAATATGAGAGGCCAATTTACATTTTATTTTTATTTTTCATTAGCATGGGAAAATGATTTGAACATGAGACTTTAATTCTTCATTAAAATGTGTATCTTAAGTGAATTCATAATTTATTTTCCAAAAAAGCGAGTATCCCACGGCTTCTCAACACTTAAAATCAATATTTAAAAATAGGTAGTACTTGGGGCGATCTGGTTTATATCATTACCATTTCACTGAAATGCATATCCTAAGGAAATTCAAGGTGAAAGAGTGATCAAGTGTTTCACGAAGAATAACAACAACACTGGGTCGTGCTGGAATGCTGTCTTTCATTTAGATTTACATTCGCATCCTAAGGAGCAAAGGTAAAGTTGAATAACATTTTCAATATTGTACTAGCTGAACCTGCGCTCTCTACACAGCGCATCATTCGCATATGAGCATAAATATCCTTCTATTTCTCACATCTGTAATGTCTCTTTACAGACACATGTGAAAGAAGTCTTGAAAAAAAAAATCGGCAAGGCGAGTCATAAAGGAGAGATTTTATCGATTATTTTTTTTCAATATCTCGCACCGTTTGCAAGATTTGAGCCTACTTCCGGCTGGAAATGAAAATGAAATGAAATATCTGAGTTTTACGTCCCACGGTTATGCCGGTTAGGCTAAAGGAGACGGTGATGATGAGTAATAAATGAAACGGTGGAATGAAGAAAGTGGGAAGAAACTGGAGAATCCCGAGAAAATCCACGCACACGGTGTTTGTCCACCACAAAGTTCACTTGGCAGAGGCTGGGATCGAACCCGGGACCCCAAGCACCAGAGGTGAACGCTCTACCACTGAGCCACCGCGGCCCCTACTTCCGGTTGGAGTTTCTAATTCATGCATGACCAGTGTTTTCTCTCTTCTTGCATGCAGTATACAATAAGCAAATACATTACATACACAATTAATTATAATGGCAGTTTTATAAGGTGTTCATTGGGTAAAACACTCCAAAAATAAAGATTCATCTTACTGCTTAGACTGGAGAAATTGTTATCGTTTCTTTTTCATTATTATTTGGCCATATTATTTGGCATAAAACAAACGCCTGACATATATGCAGCCCCAATATACAACAATATGATGTTGGAATGTATAACGCATAGGATATGATGCTTTAGCTTTTTTTTTTTTTTAATTTCAACGCTTCCAGTGTACCCTAAAAACATGTAATAAAGAAATAATTCCCATGTTTTGTTTAAATATTCAAGTAGAACTGGACAATCTACGCAAAAGTTCCAATCAATCAATGAAAAAACGTCATCTTTCTAGAGCCTGTAGTTTCCGAATTTTCATTGTCGAAAGGATTGACCACAAACATATAAACGACCTGAACATATAGTTTAAAAGAACTCGAAAGATGGGAGGACAATTTACGTGCATTGATTTTAGAGAAAGCTTATTAAAATACAATGACTTTGAACAGTCATTTTATATCATAAACTTTATGAAAAAGATATAGTTAACTAATTTAGACTATTTAAAGTACAAATACTTAAAACGTTTGTCTCTGTTAAACGTGAAATCACACATAACCGTAAATCAAAGATTTGAAAGGCGCTTTTAATTGCTGTTGTAGCATTTTAATAGATATACATAATCTTACTACGCAGTGCCAGGTTGTTATAATGTCTGTTTTGGATTCCGTTTCCAGTTAAAATTTTGAAAGTGTTTTCCCCCATTCTGAGTACATGGCTTGCCCACCTGAATCTCCAAAACTCATTGATGACCCTGATAAAGTTTGGTAAACGGTATAAATTATGCAGTTTCTCGTTATAAAGTTTCCGTCATTCCCCATTCTTATTCTTCTTAGATCCGAATATTCGCCTCAGGATTTTCTTCTCAAATACTTTGATTTTCTTTAGGGTCCACGGTGTCTCAGTGGTAGAATGCTTAGCTGTGAAACGTGAGGTCCTTCGTTCGATCTCCAGCCAAGTAACTTTGTGATGGACAATATCACGTCCGTGGGCTTTCTCGGAGTACTCCCATTTCCTCTCACATTCTCATTCCATCGATCATTTCATCATCATTCACTTGCCTTAATCGTCCGTCTATCAGATTCGGTAAGAATGTTATGTAATGTTTCCCTTCTAACCGAGTCGTAGGCCTTTCTAAAATCAATGAACAATTGAAGATTGGAGTGTATTTACTTCTAGACCGATGTCTCTGAAAGCGTATAAAAGATCTTTGTATTTCTTTCAAAGTATACGCCATAACTTGTTGAATATCATTCAGCTCTAGGCCCTGGTTGCTATTTTTGATTTCCCTTATAGCATACTCCAGAACAAAGTTGAATAATAATGGCGACTACGCATCTCCTTGTTTCAGTCCATTCTTGACGTGAAAGCTCGTGGACAAATATTTTCCTTCTCAGACTTTGGGATTCATTTAACCCTGTCTTAATTAACCGGACTAGCTTTCTCGGTATTCCAAATTCTGTAAGAATGTTGTACAAAAATCCCCTCCTTATAGAGTCGTAGCCTTTCTAAAATCAATAAATAATTGATGTACCATGGTATTGTATTCCCATTTCTTTTCGTGTATTTGACAAATTTTAAATATTTGGTCGATAGTTGAACGATTTTGCCTAAATCTGCAGTGATCATCTCCAATAATTTCATTTGCGTATGGGGAATAGAATGTTAACAGAAGAGAAAAGCCTAGATAATTATTAAATCAGTTTTGTCGCCTTTCTTGTAGATTGGAACAAAGATTGACTTCTACTCTTGTGGCAATTGAGGTGTTGGATCCAAAATGGCGTAACTCAGTTTTGGGACATTGTGAGATGTTGAGACTCTTATTAGAATCGAGATAGGAAAAGCGGAAAAAATCGGTTCTTTGTGCTGCCATCTTTTGGCTTATGGCCTGGTCTTTTAACTCTGAGATACGCTACTTCGCCATCCAACTTCTGAATTCTTTCTTGTCCCACATAAGGAGAATTAGTTCGTGTATCTCGTTCCACAGTTTGCCCACTCTAGCCAAAACTAACTCAGTAGAAATTTCGTCTACACCCGGAGATTTGTGCTTCTTCAATTTCTTTATAGAAATTTCTATTTTCGTTTCCTTTGATTCTGGAATATACGGTTCTGCTGTGTGAATTTCATTTTCTCCACAAAGAGAATTGTTCCGTCGGCTTTCTTTAATATATAAGCACGAGATTGATTCAATTGATTCAAGGTTTCTTAAATTCAACGATGCACTTGTACACTGTATGTTGTACAGACATTTGTTGTTCTTTGAAATTGATGGTTCTCACATCGCACGAAAAAATGAAATGAAATCTTTGAGTTTTACGTTCCACGATTATGCTGGTTAGGCTAAAGGAGACAGTGATGATGAGAAATGAATGAAATGCTGAAATGAAGAAAGTGGGATGAAACGGGAGAACCCCGAGAAAACCCACGAGCACAATGTTTGTCCACCGCAAAGTCCACACGGCGCAAGGTGGTATCGAACCAGGAACCCCAAGCACCGGAGGTCGTCCAAAATCAGTTGTTATTCAAGAAAACATTGATGCTGTGCAAAACCTAATACTGCAAGATCATCATGTGACATACTGTGAGATTGAGGAAACCCTAGGCATTATTTCCACCAGCATGTATAAAATATTACGTGATCATTTAGCTGTGAGAAAGGTTTGTTCTCGTTGGATCCCACATAATTTGACAAAAACTCAAAAACAAGCTCGCGTCGATTGGTGCACAGAAATGCTCAATAAATACAATGACGGTGCTTCAAATGACGAATATAAGATTGTAACAGGTGACGAATCATGGATATATGCATATAAGCCGGAACGTAAGCAGCAGTCTACTGGTCTACTGTATAGGTGTTTCAATATGAACCAAATCCAACAAAAGTTATTCGTGCTCAAAGCACATCGAAACAAATGGTCACCTATTTTTTCGGGAAAACTGGTCATGTGGCAACTGTGACTTTAGAGGAACATAGAACGGTTAACTCTGAATGGTACACAACAATTTGTTTGTCGGAGGTCTTCGGTCAACTACGGAAAACAAACAAGGGCCATCGGATCATTGTTCATCAAGGCAATGCGAGCGCTCACACATCTCGTCTAACAACCGACTGTTTGAACACTCAAAAAATCGAATTGATGGATCATCCGCCGTACTGTCCTAATTTGGTATCCAATGACTTCCTCTTGTTCGCGAATGTCAAGAATAAATGGCGTGGACAACGATTTTGGACGACCTTGCGGAAGAAGCCGCTGATGCGTTCAAAAACCATATTATATAGGTGTCTCAAAAAGATTGGCAAAATTGCTTTGACAAATGGTTCAAACGAATGCAAAAGTGTATTGATCAAAAAGGAGAATATTTCGAAAAACAATAAATCAATATTCAATGACAAATTACTGTTTTTTCATTGTTAGGCTCAAAATGTAAATAGTGGGCCTCGTATGCATCCAAGCTAACGATTTTTTCCCCTAAAGACATCCATCAACTTCCTGAAAGTTGGAAACAGTTTGTGATGAATATTGGGAATTATATCAGTTGTTCATTGTCTCATTCAAACAAAAAGTGTATCCACTGGTTCCAAATAACATGAACTAATGAATCAATTTAATATTAACTCAACTAGAATTCGCAAAGAATTGAAAGACAGGTATACCGGAAAGTACAGGAACTTGAGTTGGATTTTACAAAAGTTTATTTCTCATGGTTTTGAAAATATCGTACCTTTATTTAGTGTATCACACCTTGTGTTACCAGCATCAGAAAGATCACACTACCCAATTCTTCGGCTTCCGCCAATAAAATTTCTGTTTGGAGACAAATATGAAAGTTATTGATATGAATCTTCACTCGAACACCTGAAAGCAATATTGACCTCCATCATATGTGCACAAATATATAGGTAACCCAGAAAGTTCTGTCGCTTTTCCACCAACCATCTTCGAACATTGATATGTCTCCCAAGACGTATCTGGAAGATCAAAAATAGTCCCCATCAGCATCGACGACCTTCTGCCAACGTTCTGGAAGGCTATTGATTCAATTCCAGTAGAACTTGGTGGGTCGTGAAACGAAGAAGGTATCAAATGCATTTTGCACCTCTACTAGGGTTTTGAACTGACGTCCTCTAAGGAATGAAACAGGCGATAATCGAACGGTGCAATGTCCGGGGATTGTGGTGGATGCAATAGTGTTTCCCATCCAAAGCGTAGAATGGTGTCCCAGGTCATCCTAGCCACGTGGAGCTTAGCGTTGTCCTGTAACAGGAGTACCCCTTTGCTATTCAGAAATGCTGGCTCCAGAGTTTTGAGTTTTCCTTGGACACGGCTCAACTGCTTGGACAATACACAGTTGTACTAATGCTCTGGCCACCTAGTAGCAGTTCTCGATGCACTACGCCGCGAGCAGTCTACCGAACACACAGGAGGACCTTCTTCTGATACATGCTGGTTTCAGCTGTTTTGGAACCGGTTCATCGGATACTAACCAATAATGACGGCGCGTGGAGTTTCGTAAAGGACCCACTTTTCATCACATGTCAACACTCTATCCAGAAATGGCTCCTTCCTCGGATGAGACAGCAAAGAAACACAGGTGCCTGGTCGCGTTGCCTTCTGGTCCGGAATCAAATCATGTGGAATACATCGACCCAACTTGTAGTGCCTCCCAAGTTGATGGTGGTGCTGCTGATTGGTTTCTCCATTCAAACTGAATTGTAGTTCCAGTTCCTCACATGTCTGACCACTGTTCGTCTCAATTGCTGCCTGAAGATCTTAATTTTGTACATGCGTTCGTCTTTCGTCACGTGGTGCGCCTCCAAGTGTTTCGTCACCGTCCTTAAACTTGTTAAACTACCGCTGCACTGTCTGCGTAGTCCGACACCCTTACCAAAGACCTGGCGTATCCTCAGCTTCGCTGCAGTAGCGTTTGACCCCAGTTTGAACTCGTACAGTATACACGCCCTTATGACGCTCTATGGAGGTCCCATGTTCACTTTGTTCTTACGCAAGTTCAAGGTGTAACTGAACTGCCACAACCAGGTAGTATGTTGGATATACCCACACCAACAACCGATCTTCGCCGTATCTCCATTCGCATTCAACTCAACGATGTGAGGACCAAGTGAACACAAACCTTCACAAAAAAAGCGACAGAAGTTTCTTGGTTACCTTTATATTTCCGAAGTCCTTCATCCATAAGCAGTATAGAAACATGGACGAGATGCCAGAAGCTTACCAACATATATAAGGCGATGTTCTGTACCTTGTGCAATTATAAGTGCATAATTCACACAAAGTATGAAGAATAGTTACCAACTTTTACTTCAAACATTTGGAAATGATGTATGCCATTATGCATGGAAATTTTCTTCATTACTGAAATCAAACTCTTCAGCAGCAGGAAAAAACTCATACTTCGCGAAAGATCCTGAATAATGCTCGGGATATACAAAGTTGTTTTGATTCCCAGAAAATCACTCGCAGAAAGTAATCTCTTGATTTTATAATATTAATCAATGTCAATTTATAATGCATTGAAGGTCAGAACAGATTTGACCCGCGAACCAGCATTCGGCCATCACTGCTAGATAATGATGGAGGTAATATCGGAATGTGCATAGTCAATTGGTTGGATAAAGCCCAGAAATGTTGCAGCTTCGAGAAAAGTAGATAAAAATTTCATGAGAACACAATTGATAGATTTCCTGATATATCACAAAGGTGTCAAGTTTTTATTTATGTTAGGGCTAGAAAATAAAGTAATAGTACCATATGAGGTCATTGAAATATACTCAAGGCTACTTATTATTTGTTTTCTTCAGTTTTCTTTGCAAATTTTCCAGTACCTTCAATAAAATCTTAATATTGAAATATTTTTCGGTAGAGTCAAATGAAACGGTCCGGGATAAGCCATTCACCTATTTCTTATAAAAACTGATTTCTATAATCCATACAATTTTTCAATCGAAACCTGTTGATATCGTTTTCTTATTACTCTGCACGTTAAGACTAGATGAATTTGGAATAAGTCCATATGAAACATTATGAAGAAAGCTGACAGTATGCTTCTTTGTCCTGAACTGTTCATGTATTGCTTTCCGTATTTGGGACATAGATTCGCGTATGAAAATCGATTTTTATTTCTCAAACAATTATTTACTAGTATAGTACATTTTTTACAACTTAATTATATGTTTTTAACCTTAACATTCTTTATTGATAGTTCATTATTTAAATTCATGCCTTGGGTACAAAGGATACATGTTTGATATTCTGGTGCGAGCAATATGGTTTGACATCGCAAATTAATCTACAGGATTACTTTACATATAGCGTCTGTAGTATAAAGTGCTAAAGATATTCATAAAATCTAAATGGTTAGTAACATGTCTTCATTGCAGGATATCTAAATATATTTTTCAATGGGAGTCACGTGGTTTGGATATCATGATACTCTTTGAGTTCGTGTATTATATAGCCTCGCCGCTGAAGAGGGACGTTAATCATAAAATTAATTAAATCAATTAACTCAAACAAACCGATACTTTTTAGTTAAGTTGTAAGGTTGCATATTATTAACTTAGTTTGTGAAAAACAAGTCAATGGTAAACAGATGTTTTAGGAGTAAATATTAGAAAGATAGGTATCGTATTTCTCTAGTCTCAATTTCACCGTCAGCATTTAGCGTATAATATACTTACAATATCCCTTAATACAAGTATAGTAATCCTAGCACTTACTCGTACGTATGAAGAATGTTTATTTTGTTATGAGCTAGGTAATAAGGATTGGACATGGACAACATATACTGCTGTAATTAATCAATAATTAAAAATTATGATTCTTAATAGATAAATTAATACTTGTAAAGATTCAAATAAGTTGGCAGATATTTATATATACAATGTATTTGAATTCATTTATTTAAAATATTACATACTACGAAATAATAATAAATAAATAATAATTAGATGAGCCACTCTCCCTCTGTTATTTGTTTCTTGAAGCTATAGAAAATCGGATTGCCTATATATCGTTAGAATTCTAAATTGGCGTGTGTGAATATGAATATATCCCTCAGTAATGGCATTATTCCCGATCTTTCCTCCACCCCTCTTCCTGAACTTTCACATTTCCGTATACCATTTAGGATCATACAGGACACATAGATCTGGTCATAATAATAATAATAATAATAATAATAATAATAATAATAATAATAATAATAATAATAATAATAATAATAATAATAATAATAATAATAATAATGCATGCACTTTCTACTTAGAGTTAACCTTGAATGTCGACCTTTTTCTCTACAGCATTCATGCGAGCAAAATCTTCCACTAATGAATACAGATTTAACTTGTGTGCTCTTTCCAATTCGATATGCTTATCATATTAAGAGATGACAAACTTTCCTCCATCATCGAAAGGCGCACATGGTTCTTAATTAATTTTAATTTTGAGAAGGACTGTTTTGCTGAAGACATTGTCACAGGAAGAGTTAAAAACAATTTTAACGCCACAGAGACCTCAGGAATTCTGGAAATAATTATATGATTTTTAATAAGAACCAATTCCGTAAAGTTTTTCACTATTTCTACATTTATATGTTTGATATAATTTCGAAGTATAGGACAGGTTATAAATAACTGATGAGGGAATTCTTAAGAAATATCATTCGGATAGCTTACTAGAAGTCTTTCTGCCATTAAATAGAGTTCTTTGTCACTAGTTGCTGTCCACAAGAACGGTGGGCTGCAAACACTAGAATTTTTCAGTGATGTCCTAATTCGTAATTCAAACCAGATTTGTAATTCACATAATACAACATCCAAGTAACCATAGAACACATTTACTTGGAAATATTGTTCGGGTTATTTATTTTTTAATCCACACATAATACGTCAAAAACTTCTTTGATGTATTTGGACGTTTATTTTTGAAACGACATTCTATACCCCACATTTGTGTGATTTCTTCGGAATCTTTATTTCCTTTGTGAAGAGAATTCCTAATTCTTGAAGTGAAATAAGAGCCTCACCCAGCTATTTTGGGACAGTTTCTACGTCTTAACTTGGTGACTGTATCTTTTTCTATTCAAAGTTGCTAGTTTCTACCAGAGGCGTATCTAGCCCGGGGCCGTTTTTTGAGTGACAAAAATAACTGAAGCTATTACATATATAGTTTTGTAAGTTCATAGTAAACACATGATATACCTATCATAGTCTGTGTTCTGGTTGGCCCACCATTTTTTACTTCCAAGAGCCGCCTCTGGTTTCTACTATTTTATGTTGTACTACCACTTGAACTACAAACTTGTAGAATTCTATTTGCTTACTTAAGGAAATTGCTTCGTCAAGTTCAACTGATTTGTTAGAGGTCACTATTATGGTGATCAGTAAAGACTTCTTTCAAAGATAACATTTTTATGTGATTGTAGACACAGCCATTAATTCAACGTAAGAAAAGTTTGAACAAATCCAAGAGCTCAGTATTTACTTTAAAGCTCTGAATGATATCCCTTTTATGTTCTTTTAGAAACAGCCTTCAGTTCGACGTCAGAAAGATTTGCATATGTGCTAAAGCAGCGTCATTATGACAACCTCAGTCTTCAAAAGTGACAAAGAGGTTAATTCGGTATTGACAAATGAACACAAGTGCAATATAGACGGAAATAGGCTGCTGGGAGAGCTTTCACTTTAATCATCAATTCTACCTCTTAAGAACTGCACAGAAAAGATGCTGTCCTAAATTAACTCAATACTTTTGATGCCCTAAGAATCTTTATCATTTCAGTGTCACTTGCTAGCAAGGAATGAAGCTTTTCCAAAATTAAAACCAATTAAAAAACTGCCTCAAGTAGCAAGCAGGGTGATGGACCCGGACGCCGAAGTAAAGGGGCTCAAAATTCGGGAGAAAAAGGAGAAGAAGGAAAGAAAAGATAGAGAGGAAAAATTACTTGTAATATTTAAGTCAATCTAATATTTAATTTGCATGTGCACATATATAAAATGGAAGGGAAAAAAGTAATAAAAAGTGCTCAAAATTAGGAAAAGCAGGTTTTATATTTTAAAAATTTCTTAGGATTCGCGCTAAACATGGTGGCGTTTCGCGACTGGTCTGTCAACCTTTCTCATATGTACAGGGGTGTCGTCGTATACTCTCTCCCCGGACGCTGATTTTCCAGGCCACGGCACTGACCTTAAGTCTTCCACTTCCTAAGAATGTTCAAACAAACTAAAGATGTTTGCAATAAAACGTGAAATGCGCATTATAAATGTGCAAAACTTATTGAGAGATTTTGCCAAGCTCAAAGCGAGAAAAATGCAATTTTAATGTTTTCTGTTTATCTGAAATTTCGGAAAATTTATATCCAATCTCAAATTTGATTTTCGACATTGATCTTGATATTATACATTGATTTAATGTATTTCTCTTTCTTTTAAATTTAACTATTTGTATTTGCATAAGCACAACTGTTTTATTTTATTTTTAAGAGTACCGCGTCATAAATTTCATAAAAGATAGAATTACTTCAGTAAAGTACCAAAGTGGCAGTTAACACTAGGAGTAGCAACATTTCACGCGCAAAAAATGTTTTTCCTACTCTTCACGGGGCACAAAGTCATAGACTCACATCTGCCAGAACTTCCCTTGAGCTGACCCTGGGTACTGATCTAGAGAGATGCTACAGGATATACTGAAGGGTAACGAAATACTAATGCACTGAACATTTAGGTATGATGAACAACGGGGATATTTTTTTTTTTTAATTCATGGTGCATATATTTGTGTTCTTCAGATGGACTACTTTGTGAACTATGATCAGTTTGAATATTCGGAATTTTTAAAGCTTCAGTATTGTATTTATTGACAAATAGTGTATTGTTTATAAACATTGTAATAAATCAAGAATATTACTCGAAAGCGGTAGGTTCTTTCATGCTCCAAGTTCCAGGACATTATCCCATGCGCCCTATGTAAATACCGCCACTTATAAATAAGTTTATTTTGAAAATATCTGAATGTACAGTCAAATGGTACGAACTATATTCTGTTGATCAGTAATTTGAAATAAAGTGTTTAAAACGGTCTCAATAGAAAATTACTGTTCAAACTTTAACAAAACATGTCGTATTACTTTTGCTTTTGAATAGACATAGGAGATGAGAACTCATGCTAAATAGTTTAACCCTTTTCCGAATGTCAATACTTTTAGGTCCCATTTTCTTTGCTCTTTTAGGTCCCATTTTATTTTTCCTGTTTTCGTTATCATTTCGAAGTCTATCCGCCTGACCGACTCTTGATTCCCCTTTCCTCTCAGTATTGTTGAGCAACATTAGAAGCAAATTTTTTTATATAGTTTAATGTACCCTCAAGTTACTATAATTTACTATCATATAGAATTATAGTAAGAAAAATACAAGGGTTGGAATTTTAGTAGTGGCAGCAACAGTATATCTTGAGAAGTACCGTACATACAAGGTTCGAAAATTACCGGCCCTCGACGTAATCACCAGCATTGTGACTCACAGCGATGTGGAAGCCGCTGGATGTCGTTGACAGTGCCTAATCTCTGGGTAGTGCGGATGGAACCATCGGTCGCCCGGAGGAGATCAACTGAACGGAAGTGTGTCCCACGAAGTGGTTCCTTCATTTTCGGGAAGAAGTCGTAGTCACAGGGAATTAAATCTGGGGAATACGGGGCCAATACAGCACTTCCCAGCTCCAACGATACAACCAATCAGTGACCGCACCTACTGAATGTGCCCTTGCATTGTCATGCAGAATGATGGATGGGTTCGTCAGGAAGTGGCGTCGGTTTCGACTTACAGCTGCTCGCAGATTATTTTGCAATAAATTGCAGTAGTACTCTGCACTAACGGTGTGTCCTCCTGGAATGGTATGGTTTATGATTACTCCATCCCAGTCGTACGCAATGATGAGCATACCTTTCACATTGGTTGGGGTATTCCGAACTGATGTTTTTCTCGGTGACCCAGGATGACGCCACTTGTTTTATTACCGTTTCAGCTGTGATTCATACCCTCTGACTCAGGTCTCATCAATAGCAATGATCAGCCGTAAGAAGGCCTCATCTTCACGTTGATACTGCTCCAAGTGGGTTCGAGCGGCATCATATCGCAGCCACTTGTATTGTTCAATCAGATCGTGTGGAACCCACCCCAGGTTCTTCTTAAGAATTTTTAGCACAGTCGAATGCGCTAGTTCTGTATCGTTCGAAAATTGACGAATCATGGTGTTCCGATCCGCTGGAAGTAACGCGATCACGTTCTGCACATCTTCACGTACAGGATGGCCGGAACGAGGCATGTCTGTGATATTTTGTTGTCCGTCATTAAAGGCTTTGACCCACCTTGCTACTGTACAGTATGGTAATGCACTTGTACTGCAAACATCTTGCAATACTTGGTAGCAGTGTTTTGCATTCCCACCGCTAGCGCATTCAATTTTCAACCAGATCCTCTGATCTTGCTTCGTAAATATGGCTGTATTCTACGAGCACTCATGCAGCGTGACTGTAGTCTAGGAGCACTCACTCAGAACTGCCTTCTAACTGTTGCGCTGCGCGCTCAGGAGGGGAGGGCATTCGAGTTCATGTGCTTCTGAGGGAGGGTCAGCATCTAACCTACTGATGGTATGAATTATAATATATTGCTTTGTTCCCGAGTATATGTATAGCAGTGTTGACATTACTAAAAATCCAACCCTTGTATAATTTAGTCGGAAAAGAGTTAAGTTTAAAAATCGGTGTCAATAGTTGAAAACTTCTTGAACTACGTATATACAAATGCAGGTCTAAATAAGAATAACAAACATCCAAAGATAACTTTTTAAAGACCTATCAATCATTAAAAAAATCTGTAATCTCGAATTGACTTTTTGCTGATTCTTCAAGTTTTTCTTCTCTTCATTGCTTGTTCATTCCGTCGCTTGAAAATAAAAGCTATATGTGGCACATACATAGTTTATTCTACAATGTTATGTCAGTGAAAAAGAAAATCTAAAGATGAGAATTACGAATCAATAGATAATAATAAGCTGAACAAACTGATATATGTCAAACTGTAAAATCTTATGCGTAGTATACGAGAAAATAGAAAATCTAATTTGTTCGTAAAGCTAAAAATTAATGTGTTCGGAACATGCCATTTAATGAGATGACATTGATACTCAAATATATTCTTATTAAACTCCTCACTGTGAAACTAACATTAAAACAATACATGACTAATGAGCTATAGACCAAAATTATTGTTAACTCTTTAGTATTAATAACAGTTTGACTAAAATGTTGTCCAAAGATGAAGTATAATTTGTAAATAGATCAGATGGAGGAGAAACGGACAAACGCAGAAGATATTTATGTACACGATGTTTCCCACATCAAACTAACATAGAGAGGGCTGAACTAAGGACTTTTTAGAAAACAGTTCTAAGGTACGCTTAAAATTATGATTAGCTCATATTTTAATTGTTGTTTAATAGGATATAGCCCAAAATTATGATTCACTCTCACACTTAAATTTTAGTTTAATCAGATGTAGCCCAAAATTATGGTTAACTCTTATATTTTAGTTTTTGTTTAATGAGATATAGCTCAAAATTATGATTAACCCTTACATAAATTTTAATTGTTTAATGAGATATAGCCCAAAATTATAATTACTCTCATAAGACATATACGTGATATAGACCCCAGAAATTAATTTTCATATTCACAAACATGTTCACAATTTACACAGAGACAATAACTGCTCTTCTTTCGAATACTTTTTTATATAGACGAAGAAATAATGAACTATTAAGCATTGGTGTGAAAAATTAGAGATCAGACAGCATCGTCTTAACACCATTGAATTGTTTTAACTTTATTTTCATAATTCTCTTCTTTATGTATGAGTAGGTACTAAGAAGGAATAAATTAAGCAGGTGTGTTCACTCATAAAAGCTGGGTTTCCGTAAGCAAAGTATGCGTTCACGACGAGAAAAAAAAACAAGGAAAAATGAATCTCTAAGTGAATTCTAGAATTAGCGGATAAGAAAAAGAAATTGAGGAATATCGCAAACAATGAGTCCAAGGAGCGGTATAAAAGATTAAGAAATTGGCTCATTCCTAAATACAGACTTCCTAAGGAGGAATGCATAGATGTTGCTTGTAGTGAGGTTATGGTTGAACTTCAAATTACTAAGACCAAACAAAAAGGTACTAAAAGATAAAAAAGGAAGACACATGGTTAAACTTGGAAATAAACGTGCAAGAAATATTTAGAAAGGGTCTGTGGAAGTGACAAATAATTAGTAGAACTGGAAAACATGGAGGAAGCAGAAAAGATGATGAGATGAGGTTTCATACCTAGATCCAAGTAAGACCTAAAACATGGAACACCTCAAAATATAGACTAAATACTACAGAAGTCATACAAAGTGCAGAATGGAAGTTCAGAACATTTTATATAAAGTTATCTGCAGCATTTATGAAGAACGGCAGGTCTCCAGACTTTCAGGAGAGCAATAACAAAGCAGTAGGTGCTAAGAAATTCCAGAATCACAGAACGACATCTTGGTTACGCATGCATAAAAAGCCTCCACTACAATAATCTATTGAAGATTGGAATCCAAGATAGAAAAAATACTAAAAGATGATAAATTTGATTTCAGAAAGAAAACCGGAACGCGAGAAGCAACATTTATAGTTAGAATATTAGAAGAAAGAATCCGTATGGGAAAAGAAACTTACATCGCATTTCTGTATTTGAAAAAAAAAGTTCAATGATACGGAATTGAATAAAAGTTTTAAGATTATGAAGGAATCAGTAATAAACTATAAGTAGGGAAGAACCTGTATAACATGTACAAGGAATAGAAGGCAACTATTGAGATGGAAGGAGAGAGACTGGGAGATAGAGAGAAGAAGCAATTCCGAAAAGGATCAGCCAAGAATGCTTACTGTCACCGATATTGTTTAACATCTACACTGAAGAAGTAATAAAAGAAATCAAGGACACTCACAGCCTAGGAATAACAGAAAAAACACACTCTTAGCCTTGCGGATAATATCCTGATGTTGGCAGACAGTGAAAAAAAATATTAGAAGCAGATTTAAATTTAATGCAACAGGTGCTTAACACCAATTGAATATGAAAATCAACAAGAACAAAACAAAAGTATGAGATGCACTGAAAACGAACAGCAACAAAATATCAAAGTATATCACCTGATGGAAGGTGTGTAGAAATTCTGTTACTGTAAAATAACTAGAAATAATATGGGCAAACAAGATGTAAAATAAAGAATTGTTTAGACGAAGAAGGTACTTGAAGCAGAACTGAATCTTGTAACCGGAAGCATCGACATAGAACTGAAGAAAAGACAAATGAAAGCACATGTATGGAATGAGAATTTGCATGGATGTGAGACATGGATACTAGTAGTAAAGGCAAAATGGAGAATGGAAGACTTTGAAACGTAATGTTATAGAAGAATGTTGAAAATTAGAAGGATGAACAAGATGTCAAATGAAAAGGTTTTAGAAATAGTAGAAGAAAGAAGTATATTGAAGAATACTGTATTTCGAAGAGAACTTGGTACATTATGAGACATGGAGGAACTGCTATTAGTTATGGATGGAATTGCAGAAGGAAACATATCTAGGGAAAGACCGTAATTAAAATATACTGCACCAACCAAGTAATACAAAATATATGGAAGAAAAAATACATGAAAATGAAAAACCTGGCTTAGGACAAGGAAGAATAGAAAGCTAGGACAAATCAATCAAAAAGATTGCTGATTTGAGGATCAGAGAAGGTAAATATTTGAAGTTTGTTTTGGGCCTACACCTTTTGAAAAAAAAGCATTTTAATTTAGTGATATTTTGGATTATATAATTTCTTATTTTAGCTAAACAACCAGCTACCTTCACTGATCGCAGATTTAGTTATATAAGTAGCTTCTCAATATATGTATCTTTCTAAATATCTTTTAATTTGTATCTTTAGTAGTGTGATAATGAAGCGATCATTAGGGCAGTATTAGTTTCACTTTAACATTTGGGATATGTTTTTGTTCACCAACAATTCTTAGGTTTACAGAATAATTTATCTCGATTTTCTCGACAACTACTCATGAAATTTTGCACTGAATACAATTTTTTCTACTTAATTTTTAAAACTTTTTATGCCGTTAGACGCTATTAATGCTCACAAATTCCATTACTTTAATTTACTTTGTTTAAATTTTCCTAATACACGTACCCATCGTCAAATACGTATGAAATTATTACAAAATTGTTTTTGGCCTTTATTAACATTTTTACCTTTATTAGTCTAAAAGAAAAAACACTCACTGGTTTATACTTTTCTAAATAGTGTAATGATTGTTGAGATAGTACTATTGCTTGAAATTCCTTCTAGAAATAAATATTTATTTTAAGCTACGTATAAAATAACATTGATTCAAATCACTTAGTGTATACTTAAAAACTGATTAAATAGCTTGTAAAGTGGGATCATAGACTACTGTACATACGATAAATATAGTTTTTAACCTTTTAAGCTTATAAAGTAGAGTCACACTGCACATAAAAACAAATAAAGTTTATAAACTTCGATCATAGATATAAGATTCATAGCTTAACAAAACTATTCATTCATGGTGTTTACGTAAACGATATGTTGCAAATTGCTCGCTCATGCTTGTAAATAACAGACGAAAACGCAATTCTAACGAATACAAAATATTTATACCCTTCAGTTGTTTGTAAAAAAAATGGAAGTGGAAAACAAAATATTTCCATAAACATCAAGTGGATATTTAAATAATCTTCTCTGTTATTTCAGCCTTCTTGGTCACTACACTTCGTACATTATTTTTCAAATATTTATAGTTACATGCGTAGTTATAAAATTATCACTACAGGTACAATTGGCGATGCAAACGCGTTGATCTTTCATGATATGACAAAAGTATGGAAGAATGGCGTTGTGTGTTATGAATAAGGTTTGTTCGGAGAAAGAATATCTCATTTTCTTGAAGGTAGATTTTCGCTGTATAGAGAAGATTAAAATAGAAAATAATACATCTTTTTATAATGACAATCCTGCGGCGAGGACCACCAAATTATATAACGACGAAATCACCAGTTAATATATTTATAAATAACTAAGGCTACTGATTTAACAAAATCCACTTACACACGATATCACGACTCAATCAACCAATCATTACAAGCATTGGTAGGAACACACGTTCTCTTTCTGAACTTCACGAATACTGGAATCAACTTTCTTCTTGCTACATGAACGAGGCTGGATATATATCATTGAACAGTTCATTCACTAGACGAAGATGATCATAACTTTTCGCATATTGATACATACTAAAATCTTCGATACACATAGCATCAGTAACGCAATGAAAAACATTCAAATGAAGAGAGAAGTTAAGATAATCTGATCCAACTAATAACGCAGTATGTTTTTGCAAAAACTCAGTAAATTTTATCAATGCAAATTCAGGATCTGCATTTTCTGTTGTTTCTATGGAAGGTACAGGTTCATTTGGAGCATTCATGTTAACCTGTGATGACATTTCTTTGGTGAATCTACCTTTAATTCATTCCATTTTAAGGTCCCTTTGTTCAATTCGTAGATTCGTCTTGTTGATTTTATTATCAAATTGTTTCATTTGTTCTATTTGTTGGTTCATTCGATCACCAAAATTCTGCTTTAATTGTCCCATCTGTTGATCGATTTTACTATCAAGTTTGTTCATTCGATCACCAAAATCTTTCTTTCATTGTTTAATGACATCGGCTAGGTCAGAAAAGTTCATTTCCCTGTTACAATTTGATTCTGTTGCATTTCCAACGTCAGGACGACTCATTTGGATATTTCTGAAAATTTTTGTGCCTCTCCTTAATAAAGTATACTCCGTTTTGATATTTCGTTTAACAAAATCACTAAGTAGCCTTAAAGTCAATATGCACACCTAGAATTTATTATTTAGGAGATTGTCTACTTAATACGAATCTCCTAAGGTCCTGGCGACCTACTACCAAATTTATATAACGACAATCCTGCGGCGAGGACCACCAAATTATATAACGACGAAAACACCACTTCATATATTTATATATATAACTAAGGCTACTGATTTAACAAAATCCATTTACACACGACATCACGATATTACCTTTTATTATAGTATGTGACACATTAAACTTTTACACTCTTTAAAAATTGTACATGCAGTGTACACAAGATGGATCCTTTATTATATATATTTATTCTTCGTTGCTATGACAACTAGAAAAATAAATTACATCTATATCTTTTCCTTTTTTCATAATTTTCTCCTTCCTTTCTAGAGCAGCTTGTGCATAATTTAAAACTACCGTACTTCTGCCCACAAATACAAATAAAGTTATAATAAAGAGTGATGAAATAGAAGTACTATATTTTCACGCGTAAGTTACATTTATCTTAGATATTATGAGATTATCTGCAAGATCATTTGCGTGTGTAAAATCAATTCTATTATGGCGGCCTACTTATGATACTGGTTTCTCGAACACCAGTGACCTTGCTCAATTGCCTTAAAAGGTGAAGTTCGTATTGTTCACTACTTTACAATATTATGAAATTACTGTAAAGTTATTATAATTACAAATTCAGTGGACTATTCAAATTACTGTTAAAAGCAAATCTTTTAAAGGCTTTTCTAAATCTTATTTAAATCATTAATTCAGCCTCAAAGAACATTTGATTATAATTGTACATTGTCAGACAAATATTTATAAAATCATTACATTCTTTTCATCATTGTAAAATTAGCCAATAAATGAAGAACTAGAATTCCTTATACCATCACGTTACAATCCTTTGCATTGTACGAGCCTTCTGGTTAAACGATAAAAGTGTCATTGTTCTCTCCCAACAAAACTGTTAAGAGACACTTCTCAAGGGAATAGTTCTGAGGTAGACATCGATTGTGTGACAAGATGTGGAAGAACAAACAGGCCCTATTGGAGGTTAGGATCGTCTCCTGGCGTTCCAGGATTTGGAACTTCAAAAGTGATTGCAGCAGAAACAATCCATGGAGGAAATCCAGGCCACTATTTAGAAATAATCATTAAGCTGAGACTCGACAATCCATTTATGCAGATTTAATGGGATGCGAAACCCGATCATCAACATTATTTGGTTTCATAAATTATGAACCAGGAAGTTTCGCAGCTACTTCAGAGAGACATTTCATCAATTGGAACAAACACGGTGTCATCAAGAATGAAAGATTATTGAGGCAAGTAGGCTCATTTCCTATTCTAATATTTAAATACTCTCTTCTCTTTTTCTTCTACCTTCTATTCAATTTAGTTGCTGTTTTATCATTTGAAACTGTTGAGTTTCATTTATGCATTAAAGCATAACCTTTCATAATAACAGTTTATTGTGTGTTGCCAGTTTTCATTCCCTTTTACATAACTTTGTTTCAGTAATTTGTAATAATTTATGAGTAACTTATAAGTCAATACCTGGGCTATTAGAACTGACAGCCCTATCTGCACATTCATTACATTAATACAGTACCTTGCGAGATCTCTAGTCAATTATGTCGTTTTGCGTATAACGACATCAGGGGAATGTAATGTTGGTGCGCATGAAATGTTAGCCTAAGGTGTGTTATTTACAAAAGGTCAAACACTGAAAAGTAGAATACCGGTTAATGAAAATACTGGCTGTCTAAAAATCATACATTTTTATGATCGTTCAGGCAACGATTGGATTCCACAACAAAAGAAAGTTTAATTCCCGGACGAAGAAGTCCTCAATTGGAAGTTGCATTCTTCAAACATTAGGGAAGGCCTTCTCTTCCAAAATGTGATCAAGTTGTCAGAAGAGTTAGTAGTTAGTGGAAGAGATTTCAAGGGGATATACTGGATGAAGGAGAGTTTCATGTTACAACTCATGAAGAATTTGTACCGTTCTTTGCTCGACATATGAGCAAGTATAGTCTTCCAACACGAAAATACCTGTCTGTTAACAATTTATAGAAATTTCTGGAGAAGTTTGCGATACACTCCATGAAGTTTAAAAAACAGTTCTAGACCTTGACCATAATCTAATCATTCTTCTGACAGTTTGCAGTTGTCAGAGTATATACATTTTTCATCTGAAGTGAAAATCTGATGCAAGAATCTTTCAAGGTTATTCTTTAGACTCAGAACTGCTCACCTTACGGCAGATTTATGTTGGATGGCCACAACTCACGTGGCCCAGTCTAATGCTTTCATTTTAACAATTGCAAGGAGTCACCCAAGGACAGTTGTATGATATATGATTAACTCATGTGCAGTAGCAAGAATACTTTTCTAAGGGTTTAATTAGACGGTATTTCTCAGGAACTCATCCGAACATGATGTTAGTCTGTTCCCGCAAAGCTTATCTTGCAATTCCGTATTATCGGAATGAAATTTGTCAAACCAGCTTCGAATAGTGCATTCATTCACCATTCCTTCCCCAAATGTGCTTTGGCCAGGCTGCTATGCTACATGTCAAAGTTTGCTGGATGTAAAGAAAGATCTCGGCAACTGAGAGTTCTCCATTATGCACTTTCATACGACTCTGTTCATCAGCGCACTGCCTTCTGACCGTCTGAGTACTCCAGCCTGTTTGCTGAATGTGTACAGAGTTTGTGACGTTATACATGTGACCTTCGTTCACTCTTGGGTTATGTTACTAAGATAAATTTGCCATCAGATATCAAAGCGGACATATTTTTCGCATCAATCTAATAGTTTTGCTTTATTTTGCCTTTCAAATTTTATGAGTAACGGTATTATATTTTAAAACTACTTTCAATTTCTTCAATAAAACTCAAATGCAGCTTAATATAGCTCAGCACTACTGCCCACTTCGTTTGTACTTTAATGAAACATATCTATTTTACTAATATAATTTTCAAGTTTTGATATGTCTATCATTGTTTACACATCTCACTTTTACCTTTTGCACAGATATAATAACTCCACACTGTAGTGTTTGCCAAAAATTTGAGAGCATGCAATCAAATAAAATAGAAAGAGCTGTTTCGCTCTCCATATTCTACATTTCTAGTATTCAACGGAAAATGCCAAAAAGGAGACACATTTCCGTTAGTATATCTTATTGAAGCTGAACAAACTAATATGAGGAGTTAAATCCTCATGCGTGATTTTCGATAAAAATAGAGAAGCACGATTTTTTGTAAAGTTAAAAGCTGAAGTATGATTACCATGCCAACTATTAAGATAACACTGATTCTGAAATATGCAATAATAAACTTCTGCATTATAGTACTAGCAGTAAGAGGGCAGTATTCAGTATGGTTAAATGAGATAGGCCTATAGACCAAAATTATGATTAACTCACATGTTAATTTTTGTTTAATGAAATATATCCCTAATTTACGATTAAATCTTACAGTTTAATTTTTGTTTAATGAGATATAGCCGAAGATTTGGTTAACTTTCACATTTTAATTTTCATTTAAATGAGATATAGTCCAAAATTATGATTAACTGTTACATTTTGATTTTCGTTTAATGTGATGTAGCCCAAAATTATGATTAACTGTTACATTTTGATTTTTGTTTAATGTGATGTAGCCCAAAATTATGATTAACTGTTACATTTTGATTTTTGTTTACCAAGATATAGCCCAAACTTAAGATTAACTCTTAACATTTTAACTTTTTTAAATGATATATATCCTAAAATTATGATGAACTCTTACATTTTAATTTTTGTTTAATGAGATATAGCCCAAAGTTATGATTAACTTTTACATGTTAATTTTTGTTTAATGAAATATAGCCCAAAATTATAATTGACTCTTATATTTAATTGTTGTTTAACTATAAAATGGCCCAAAGTTATATATATATATAAATCAATAGACCATATTCAGGTAAACAAAATGACATTCTTCAGAGTAAATTCTCACGAGAAGTTCTCTGGAAAAATTAATTTTTATAGCTTTAAAAATATATCGCTAGTTGCCAACCTAATGTAATTGATAGTTATTTTGTATGAATAGATTATATATTTATTTATTTTATATACTGCATATGAAAAATATACATTGTTAAGTTACAGATTGGCTTTATTATAATTTGATTTCTCCTAAGAGTAACAGGCATGCTACTTTTTAATATTCTTCTAAATCTTAATAACAGAATTTGATGTGAAAACCACATTTTTCCAGTGAGTAAAATCATTTACAAAATATTTGTATCTACTATGTCCATGTAATACATATATGTATTTGTAATATATGTTATAACAAGTGCTATCTACTCGATTGCCAAGATACAAAAGTTTCAGGTTCTTGGATGCTAATTCTGATCCAGATTACACAAAATGTATTAAAAAAACCATGGACGTTTAAGAGGAGTACTATTCAAGGAGGTGGGGCAAACGATTTAATGGAGGCTTTGGAAATGATGGGCGGTCGCATACCATCTATATTACACATTACTAAGACCTGTCTCCACAAAAAATAATTTTATTATAACGGTTCAAGAAAATGAGTTTGATTCAATAGTAGAAGTAACCTTCCTTCTAACTTATTTTAAAGAATTTATATATTTTGATTATTTACATATTACTTATGCTACTCATAGATGTTGCTCCCGAGTCCTCTTGATGTACACTCTAATTGTTATTAATAAAAATTGTTATTAATTGAAAACAGTGATAGTTTACATTTAACAAAATTGTGTAATATTATTATTAATAATTTTTTATTTTTAATATTTTTATGTATTTATTTATTAGTTTGTCCACCACCACTCCAATTTTCACATTATTTTTATGCAGAAATTCATGGACTTTGTATACACAACAGTAGCTTTAAATCCGTAAGTTGTCTGCACATTTTAACCCAGCGACCATAGGCGTAACTAGGACATTTTGCTGGAAGAGAACCCTGGTTCTTCATTTCTGAGTATTGAAAGGATCCTTCAACGACCACATTTTGAACCCCTGGTCCAAAAGTATTCTCGGGGAGAGATCGGAATTGTAGTCGAAGATGTGTGATTTTCTTTTCCTTCTCGAAATGTGTACCTACACCATTTATGTTATGATTGAAGTAATTTATCTAGGGAGTAGGTTATTATCAAGAAAATAGCATAAAATGCTTTTAGACTATAAAACAGTATTGTATCCTTTATATTTTAATGCAACTATTAACAAATGTATTTTACACTATTCACTTTCAAAAATGGCTTTGTCAAATATATCTTTTACGTCAATCATAGATCTGCGTGAAACAGCATATATTTTGTAAAGTTATAGAACTACAGCAATGAGAAGGACAACAGTGTTCTGCTGATAGAGAAGGGGGTTAACTATACCAACATCTATGCCAGCAACATCTATTACTATCCGGCAGACAAGAGTAGCGTAGATAGCGGCACGTGTTAGAGTGAGCGTTTATTGTTAGGACCGATATTTTTCAGTTTATTGTAAGGATGTGTTCAGTAATGTATTACTAGAATATTTTGGTAGATAAGCCTATACGCTCAACCGTCCTAAAAATACATCTGGTCACCCGTATATTCTTCATTACATCTCTGTTATAAAGGTGCACAAGTTTAACAGTAATAAAGTATTAGGTGGTTATATCTCGTGCATTTATCCACTCTACTCCCGTATACCTCCCAGTTTAATCCTTAAGTGTTTTTCATAGCTATACATTTTGATCATATGTAAGAGATCTTATATATATATCATCAACTTTTCGAGCAAGATACTATTATTAATTATAACAGTTATTGTTATACTGCAAAACTAGTAATGTAGTATTGGCAAGAAAATAAACTTCTCCCTATTGTAAGTGGCACCCTAAAATTTGAAGAAGCTGAAAAAAAAATACCTACATACAAACCGGGGAAGGAAAGATAGTACTATTAATCATTTACCGGCAGATTCAGGGAAATGTAAAATGAAGAATATTAATGTATTGTTTAACATAAATGCAATACGTATAAAATACTGTATAATTATTAAAATCAACGTTCATGTTATGTGCTATAAGTATTTTAAAGGTAGCTCTCTGCACTGAGAAAAAAAATCGTATGTGGCGTGCGTAAAATCGTATGTTACATTTGTAATTCCTGTAGTTTTTGGACTTAACGTACAGCAAAAGTATAACTGAAAACGTATTTATGTTTTATAATACTTTCTGTATAAGTGTTCCATCTTTACGTACTTTCCGTATGAAACAATATAAGAGGTCAGGATTTCCCCTACAGATGGACGTATATAACGTATAGCTGACGAAAGTAACATAGATATACAGTGAGTTCCACGAATAACACTTAAGGCTCGTCTCCTGAACAAACCAAGGCAGATAGAAACATGAAACTTTTTGTTACCTTCAAGGGATATAAAAGACAACATCATGTTGATATGAAAAACTCCCCATGAGATGCGCTTAAGGGAGTTAGGGGGGTAGCTACAAAGTTTTAAATAGCAACCCCCACCGTGTGGTATCTCGTTTGAAAGGTAATGACGTGTAAAGACCAATCTTAAAAACTATATGTCGCTAGCGTGTCCCTATCCAATATGACAGCCATTCGTAAAGTAGGGTCGAAGTACGTTCTACGCATAACACTAAGGCCCATCTCCTGAAGAAACCAAGGCAGATAGAAGAATGAAACCTTGCATAACCTTGAAGGTATACAAAGACAACATTATGCTTAAAAGTAAAATCCCCAACGAAAGGGGCTTAAGGGGGTTACGAGGGGTAATTACGAGTACGTACTTCGACCAGCCGCCATGATGGATAGAGACATTATAGCGACAAGAAGTTTCCAAAACTGGTCTCTATACGTCTATAACTTTCAAACGATGTACCACACGATGGGGATTGCTATTTAAAATTTTATAGTTACCCCCCGTAACCCCCTTGAACGCACCACATATTAGGTTCTCCATATCAGCATAATGTTGTCTTTTATGTCCCTTGAAAGATACGAAAAATTTCATGTTTCTATCTGCCTTGGTGTCTTCAGGAAATGGGCCTTAGTTTATGCGTGGAACGTACTTCGACCCTACTTTACGGATGGCCGCCATGCTGAATAGGGGTATGCTAGCGAAATGTAATTTTCAAAATTGGCCTCTACACGTGATTACCTTTCAAACGAGATACAACATGATGGGGGTTGCTATTTAAAATTTTGTAGTTACCCCCCTAACCCCGTTGAGTGCACCTCATGTTGGGTTCCCTATATCAGCATAATGTAGTCTTTTATGTCCCTTGAAGGTTACAAGAGAATTCATGTTCCTATCTGCCTTAGTTTCTTCAGGAGACGGGTCTTAGTGTTATTCGTGGAACGCACTGTATGTATGTAATATAAGGAAGACTGTTAGATAGCAGATATCCTGGAATGGCATGATGTAACATCTAAGGCCAGTGCCTAGGTAGCATACGGATAACTATAGTAAGCAAGATAATTCCGTATATTTGTACAATATAACGGTGTCCAGAGAACGGATTTTTCTCAGTGTGTTAGCTACCGAAAGCTACTTATGACAATTTTATTGTTGGACAGCATTAAGGTTATTTACAATGATTTTGTCGCATTATTTCATTATGGAAAAATCATCACATTTTTGAACAATATAATGTCAGTTTTCGTAAGGGATGAATATAATGTAAATCGAGAATATAAAACACATGATAATTTTTCACAATTGAAATTTAAATAAAATGTGCTGCTTATGGTCAGGCCAATACGGTAGATAGACAGCACGTCGCAAAAGGTATCTTCATGTTTAAAGTTTATTTAATTTCGATGAAAAGAAAATAACATTAATATATTAGCTAGATCCCTGTTAAGAGTGCTTCATTTACAAAAGCGTAAGTAATATAACCCACCTTGCGAATGTTTATTCCTTATCATAAATGTTGGAATCATTTTTAAAATTCGTGTTATACAGATCAATTGAGTGTCGCTAATATCGCAAACCAGAATGTATAATATACCAATGAAATTCATTAAGAATATGGGGGACAAGGGCAAGAAAGAATTGTTCCAACTCTGCAGTAAAATATATGAGATAGGAGAGTAGCCAAAAGACTTCCTGAAGACGATCATGATACCAATGGCTAAGAAATCGAACCCAAAGAGATGTGAGGATTAAAGAACTATTAGTCTCATATCTCATGCAGCAAAAGTTTTGCTTCGAATCCTGAACAGAAGGTTATATGGAAGAACTAGTGGAAAACGTTGAGGAGGAATAGTTTGGGTTCAGGAGAGGTAAGGGTACAAGATATGCAATTGGATTATTAAGAGTGGTCGGAGAAAGGTTTGTAGAAAAAGAGAAAGAGGTGTATGTGGTGTGTATTTAGCTAGAAAAGGATCTTGAATTGGGAATTGTTATTGGAAGTTCTAAAGAAAGTTGAGTTGGAATGGAAAGATCGAAGACTCATAAGAAACTTATACATGAACCAACACGTAAATGTTAGAATAAGGGAGAAAATTACGGAGGAGACTGCAATTGGAAGAGGAGTTCGACAGGAATGCTGTTTCTCGCCTACATTATTTCATTGTATATCTAGAAGAGATAGCGAAATAGAGCCTACGAAATAAAGGTGGGATTCATTAGGAGGTAGAATGATTAGGTATATACGGTTTACAGATGATATGGCGCTTGTTGCAAATCTGAAGAGAAAACCAATAAAATGTTAGAAAACTTGAGGAAGAGCTGTGAAGAATATGGGATGAAATTAAACGTTAGAAAGACAAAAGCCACGGTGATTGGAGCGAAGGTTTTTTTGTCAAATATACGAGGAGAGAACTGGTGACTAGCTTACGACCTGGGTAATATTATTAGTAATGACAAGAACGTGAAGGAACGTGAAATAAACACAGGGATAGGAATGGCGAAAGAAGTCTTTAGAAGAAAGAAAAGACTATTTTGTGGGACCCTGAACAAAGAGTTGAGAAAAATAGTCATAAAATACTTCGTGTGAAGTATTGTACTATATGGATCAGAAACATGGACATTATACAATAATGATTAGAAAGGTCTGGAAGCTTTCGAAATGAGGGTGTGGAGAAGAATGGAGCGAACTAGCTAGGTAGAGCGGAAAACGAATGAGAGTGTGTTAGAAATGGTAGGAGAGTAAAGAATAATTTTAAATATTGTTAAGAAGAGAAAGGGAAACTGGTTGGGACATTGGATAAGAAGGAACTGTATCATGAAGGTATGGTGGCAGGGAAGAGAGGGAAGGTGACTACAATTAATGGACGATATCAAAACAAAAATTGTACGTGAAGACGAAGAGGTTAGCGGAAGACCGTTGAGCATGGAAGCTTCTCAGTTGCAGCAAGTGACCTAGCAATAAGTTCAGAATTCCTATGATGATGAATATCGTAAAACTACAGTAGAGTTCTAATTCAAAAGGCACAATGGAACCAAGTGTTGGGGCACTGAATCCATTAAAATATGAAGCTGTCTTTTACAGATTTTTGTCCTGGTACTCTTTCTTTGACAGATAGACAGTGTTGCCGAAAGGCACCTCAGAAAGTAGGTAAGTGACGCGTAGAGCCTAGATAAAAAATAGACTTACTGACCTAATACTATAGGTAAACATATAGTGGACAGAATTTACGAATAAAGTATGCCAAACATTTCCTAACTTCCGTGTAACAAGCTTAAAATCTACTGTAATGTTCTTCCTGGTGATATCAGCGTTGCCAACATTTGGTAAACCCATATGCACATTTATACATGAGACAATCTATTAAGAATAATATAAATAAATACTTAAATTCATGAATGAGAATTGTAATAAAAATTAAAAAAAAAGAAACACGGAATTCGTAGTTTGAACTTGTTGGCTGACTCGAACTGCAGTGAACCGACACAAACAAATAATAACATTGTATTAGCGGTGATTTCAGTGCCATCAACACGAAAAATTTTAGCTATAGAACCATACAAAAGTTAGAAACGTCACGAGGAAGTTCTGTTGCATATTTTGTAAATGCTATTGGATAATTTGACTTTCCCGTCTTAGGAGTAAATCGGGGAGTCGAAAATTCTTTTACATTCGGGATGTTCCTTCTAATATGGAGTCAGTGGCAACCGTAGCTGACGATCTCAAATTCAGAGGCGGGTCTTGAGGGATAACACATTTTAAAGATGTTTTATTGCTAGAAACTAAAGAAATAAAGGTTATCTATCATATTAATTGTTCTACAAACGATTAATTTATTAAAATAACTTCTTTCTTTTTTCAAGTAAAAAAGACTTTAATTTCCACCTTTGTGACTTTCCTCATGAGCAGCCTTTGCGTCAAACTAAATACTCTCACCATCGCACTTAGTTAGAGAGCATGTTTGGCCCATCTTTGTCTAGATGTATTAAAATCTTTGTAGACTTACTGTTCTCTTCTTTTTCAAGCCCTGCCATAGTTCTGGCTATATTCTACCACAACACTAAAAGCAGGCAACCTAAACAACAACAATTAAAAAAAAAGTTCACATATAAATGTACTAAGCTTTGAAATTGACTATGGAAAAGAAGAGAGTTTCCGGAACCCCAATCTGTCTTTAGATAAAAACGCATAGATGACAGTGATACAAGCAGGGTACTTTGAGTCCAGTTGCAAGCACAAATATTGGAAAGGCACACTTTGTTCAGAATTATATAGACTATAAAAATGATTGAAAAAATGATTACACTATTGACAAAAACAAACGGCTAGTAGTTTGCAACTAATTATATATAAGCGAAATTAACCATAATCATATGTGACAACAAACCAACATTCTTTTAGCTAATTAACATATGAAAATAGCAAGATTTAGCCATAACATGGTTCCATTGGCAACAGTGTAGGTAGCACACACAATCTTCTTTTAAGACTTCTCGAGCTCTTGAGAAAATTAGTTCTGAAGCCCAATATACAGTTACCCAGTAAAATAACCTTGTTTATGGAATAGTCGAAAGCAGAAACAGATTTAAGTGTAAGCTAAACATGCTATAGATTAGGGCCCCACTCTCTTGGATGACCCCTAAAAAATTTAATGGACAAAAGTGAATGCTCGTTTCCAATATATATATATATATATATATATATATATATATATATATATATTAAAAAACTGAAACACGTACAGCAACAGTATTTTGTGTTGTGTAGATTCCTATGATGTAACTAATGAAATACCTCCTTCTAGCCTACTCCCTGAATCAATAGTTCCCTTAGAAAGATATATATTTTGTCATGTGTATATAGCTTCAGAAACCTATTATGTCCGTCAATTACCATATTTTTAAGAGCGTAACCTATATTCAACATAAGAAACAGCGACAATTTGTCATAGACAAAGGACAGCTGGACATATAAAAGGTTCTGTTATTTTCAATAGCTCAGGGTCTCATAAAATCAAAATCCGGCTATAGGCGAAAAGTATTTTGGCTAAAATATGTTTCCACACTACTTCCTCTACTATGTATCGTTAACGGATGAAACTCATAAATGAAAAACATGTAATCAGTAGAGAGAATCGTTTCTATATCGAAATTCACAATTACTGGGAGTTCTGGTTTTAGTAGTTCACAGTAACTTCTGTTTCTGACAACAATACATCACGATCAATAGAAACTATAATATGATCGAGACGATCTTGAGAGGCAGAGGCTAAGATGCTAAAACCAAATTATTTTTAAATATAAGGTTATGGTATCAGATAAATACGAGATACAAATGCCACTTGTTATTTTCTCTATAAATACTAACAAGGAAAAAACAGACTTTGGTAAATGAACTTCAGGACCATTTTTGGCAGGGTGATAATGCACATTTAAAGTGTTCATATTACAAGCTGAAAGAACACATTGGCCTAATATAGCAGAGAAAAAGCGTCTTAAAGTTTTCGACTCGCCACATATGTCGTGCGTTGCGCAAATTTATCAAGTGACGGCGTAGCGGAATCAGTAGCATCTGTGACTTACGTGCCGAGGGTCACGGGTTCGATTCGTGCTGGTGTCAACTTTTTGTCTTTTGCTTCAACCAATAAAGTAGCCACTTGTAGCTACAAGTAAAATGTTAATTCACCATATACTTATAATGAATTAAAGCAATAGTAATATTCAAATCAGTTGTAAAATCTTTCAATGTTCCACTGTCAACTAGAATCGAAATGTAATTTATTTCGTAAATATGTTGATATCACTAGTTATATTGCGATTACCACATCACAGTCGTTGTGTAAAAAATGTTCTTGACACTTCGTGTCTACATCTGTTGACAGTGTGTGTATTACAAGCACTGGCGCAAATGGCACGGTGGGATGAGGGGGCCATGTCCCCTCAAATTTTGGAACGGAGTGACTGTGCCCCAATAATCCGATTTGAAATGTGTTTTTTGGGGAGAAATGTGGTGACTTGTGTCCGATTGCCACAAAGGAAAATGAGATGAAATTGATATCCCCAAAATAAGACTCCAATCTGCTGCCTCCCAATATTGAAGACAACTCTGCTCCCATAATCCTCCGCAGTATTGTTTCTCAACTTCATTAATATGTCGAACATCGCTTTAAAAAATTTGAGAACTGTCTTACCCCGTCCTCCTCCCAAATGTTGGAGGCAGATTTTAGCCTCTTATTACAAGGGGAATAAAGGCGAAATCTCCTTTAGTTATAGTAACATCCAGTATTACCAAGGGGAATTTCCTTCTTATTCCCCTTTAAAACCTTGTAACTCTCACACTGTTAACACATGTAGACACGAAGCATCAAGAACAGTTTTACACAACGACTGTGGTAATCATAATATAACTCGTTACGAAATAGATAACATTTCGTTGCTAGTTAACATGGAACATTGAAAAATTTTACAACTCATTTGAATATTTCTATTGTTTTAATTCATCATAAGCATATGGTGAATTAACATTTTACTTGTAGCTACAAGTGGCTACTTTATTGATTCAAGCAACAAACAAAAAAAACTTAACTCCAGCTGGAATCGAACCTGTAACCCTTAATATGTCAGTCACAGATGCTACTGATTATGCCACACCGTCACTTGATAAAATTGCGCAACGTACGACATATGCGGCGAGTCGAAAATTTTAAGACGCTTTTTCTCTGCTATATTAGCCCATTGCGCTCTCCCAGTTTGTAATATGAACACTTTGAATGTGCACTATCACCTTGCGAAAATAGGGCCCAAAGTTCATTTACCAAAGTCTGCTTTCCCCTTGTAAGTTACATCATTTGTAGATTTTATTAATAATACGTGGGAAATCAGTTCCTCTATTTTTCACAGTTATAAACATTTTAAAAGTATCTAGTGCTCCAATTTTCTTATTAAGAATCCGAGTAAAATCGTTTTAAATGGAAAATAAAAACGTGTAACGTATAACGCGTCACATAAACGTAAACCTTATGGGATAAACACAATATCTGGCAATCCTAGGACTACATGTCCCATAAATTCTACAGTAGATTCGGATACTATTTGTCCCAAAATGAGCCAAAAATCAGTCTATAGATATCACGAAACTGCAGAAAATGACATGTTTGAGACCAAATCCTTATGCGTGGTTTTTCAGATGATTCAAGAAAAACGAAATTTTATAGCTGTAAATTATCATGCATGACCAACAAATACAGACTCGATAACATGCCATTCAAGGCGAAACTGCTACCCATGTCGTGAACGTATTGTGGCAATGATATTTCATAAAAGTGTGCTCATTCTTAAACGTATTAATAAATAGCAAACATCAACCACGAATGAATACTAAATGTAACAAAAAAACTGCAAACAATTCTAAATTGTTGTCGCACTGACGTAATGAGTGAGCAAACATAACTATATCTGAATATAGTTTGAAAACTATTTACATCAATGTTTTTTATTACATTTTTGACATGTGAAATATGAATCGAAAACTTATTTCCAAAACATTTTTGCTTTGCTGTCTAGAATTTACAATTACTGTCACATAGGAAGAATACACAAATAGCTGTGACATTGAGTATCTTGCAAAGTGAATCAAATACAGTATGTTGCAATTGAACATGGTAAGAAAAGAGTTTGAAATTTACAGTACATGAGCTATTCTCGATCCTTGAAGAGTATCAGCTAGCCACTAGAATTTTCAACTGACGAAGATCTGAAGTAGGGTCTAAAGCCAAAGTAAGAATAAGCTTAAGATGATTCCGTTGTTTGAACAATTGTTTGTACTGTTTCTCTTGACTCTTTACTGTGGACAAAACGGTAGTATATAGCACTGCAACCAGGCGTTTTCAATCTTATATAGTTTCCGTTTTTGTGCACTATTAATTTTTTTGCATCAAAAGATACAATATGTTTCAATCAAAAACTTTCTTGTATGCCTTATAACTGGAGAACTACATACAGTGTAGCCAAACTCAAACTATCACTTAACTCAGTATGATGTACTTAGACGGCAGCAAACATGAAATTTGATTTAAGGGCCGTTCAAAAACTTTGTGGTCCCTGAGCCAAAAACTAATTATTACCCTGGCAAAGACCGCAATCTTTTGGTCCATGTTTTTATTCATTCCTAAAATTATTGTTTTAGAATATGTTTTTATTAAATATGGAAGAAAATTTATCTTTACTTAAAATTCAACTTCAAAACATAAAGATTAAACTTTTTCCTTTTTACATGATTATTAAATGAAAGTCCTCAACACTAAGAAATATCCTCATAAAACCTTTTATTAGGTAAGTGGGAAGAGGACAAATACATATTATGGTTAATGGGATAAAATCATATCAAGATATTGTAATAATATTTAACTTTAAATAGCTACGTATATTTCAATTAATGTTTTCAGATTCCTTTCATAACTGAGGTTATGTAAGACGTGGGCCTACAGTTAAGGGTGGGATCCTAAAATGGGTTCAAATTTGTAGCCTCTTCCATTGGGTTTCAGGGAATGTACTGGGTCCGAACCTCACCCTTAAAACTTCCTAACTCAATATACATTTGTGCACTTTAAAAAAATAAAACTATACATTCTTTCCTAACAGGGAAATGATTGATTTGGTATGGACATTTGATTTGCACTCTTTCTCTTCTAAAAACAATCTAGTTCTATTATTTTTTTCTGAAAATATCGGTGGAAGAATTTTATAATTACTTATCGAGTACAGAATAATACCCGTTCAATACTACATAGACATAGTGGCTTGTATACAGTATGAAACCCTCACAGCTCGGATCCCCCCAATAAAATTTTTTGGGTGCGCGCAGTGGTAATCAAACCCAGGATCTCGTGCACCAAAAATTTTCATAGCTTTCATGGTTGTATTATTTCTTGTAATATCGCAAATGACACTAATAGAAATCTCGGTTATCTAAAGACAAAAAATTAATTCTGAAATGCATACTCTTAATTAAACATTGTTACCCCGTAGAAAACCATTGTGCCACAGGCTAAAACTGTGGTCTTTCTCAGACACAATACCACACATTTCAATAACAAATTTGGTTTCAATGCTATATTGCATCATTTGAGGAACTTCTAGTGATGCGGAAGGCCTCTGCTAGCGTGTAGTAGTTACAATTAAGAAAGCACGGGATAAATTTTGTACATATATTTATAAACTGAGACGAGACGAAAAACCCTACTTTTAGAATCGTAACAACGCAAGAAAGAATTCTTTAAGATTCGAGACGAGACAAGATTCACATTATTTAAAAACGTATTTCTCATTTCGTCTCGTCTGATGGACTACAAAGAAACGTTTAGATTGCATATGCTAATACAATAATACAATAAGTTGGGAAAAGCATCTACAAGAAAACGAAAACTCTAGCTCAGGATGAGGAAAAACAGAAATTGTGTCAAATCAATTGAGGGATAACTGACCAAAAATGTTACATAAAAACATAAACCATGTGTTAATTGAAGGAAGAATACCGTATATTAGTTGTTACGCAATGAACAAATAAATTAAATTATAACTTGAGGGTTTATAAACCAGAAAAAAAATATTTCAATAGCCTAAATCCTAAAACATGATCTCACTTTGCCTAAAATTGCCTGTCGTAAGAGCCCTCATAGTTAGATGTCTGGCGTGGCAACTTTCAAACGGGTGACTCATAGCATTTATAAATAACTCTATGTTAATGATGAATCGTTTGCAGTCTCAGAATTGTGTATCATAATATTTATTTTCAATTCGTAATCTGGACTAAGACGCGGATTATCTCATATAAACATTAATAACTTCCGAACAATATAATGACGTTAAAAGTTTTGTAAAATACAGTTGACCACAGGATTACGAACCTACTGCTTCGCGCACAAATTGGTTTATGAACTAGTTTTGTGAACAAATTTTCTCTCGGCTTGCAAACAATATTTCGGAGCATGATTGCAGACATAGCATGTGTGTAACCTTAAGTCCAAGCGACCATGACTGTTTTTGAGCGTTTGTAATAAATATTATCTGTCAGAGTTCTGTAAGCCTGTACAGAGGGGATAGAAAGTGCAGTACACTTTCTAAATAATTTTTGTCCACTCTGAAGCAGAACAGTGTAATACAGAAATTTTAAATGACTGAAAACCAGATTTGAAATTCTTGCAATATTGTTTTTACCAATTCATATTCATTTTAGAGCATTTTACTGATTTCTGACTTCTTAAAAATACTTGTATGTTAATAATGATCTTTTGTAGGCTTGGAATTGTATACATTGTCAGTATGGTATATCCTTTGTAAAAAAAAGGAACTAATTAATTAATAGTTTTGAGATATTAGTTCGTGCGTTTATTTTACCCTTTAACATTCATTTCTTCCCCATCTAAAAAACATTTATAAGGACCTGGAATTCTGTAATCAGAAACTTTTTGCCTTTTTTCCACTTTTAGTGCTTTTCTGACCCTCATACTGATTTGATTAATTTAATGTTACTCATTTGTCTTCATAAAGGATCATGTTATTTGCATTCTATATTCTTCATCACACAAAACATTTTTAAAAAATAAGTTGAGTCAGTTTAACGTCCCTTTCAGCAGCGAGGCTATATGAGACGGGACCTACTGAGCATCCATTTTCTAAAGCTAGATGGATTATTTGTATTTACGTTAATTTCAATGGGAGAAATAATTTCGTTTTAGGAACATTTCGATCCAAAAACAGTGCTACAATGATTAAGATCGTAACAAGATTTACTGTATGCTAAATGACATTTATAATCAAAGTTAAAAAAAAAATCTAGAGAAGGTTTTTAATTATTTTATGGTATTTTACAAATTGCTTCACTTTATTGAATTTCATACCTGTCAAACCTCATGCCATATTTCATATCATGCTGTTAGTGCCAACACTATTTAATATTTTGTTTAGACATTAATGTACATATTTCATCATCCTGTTTCATTTCAATTTAAGATCACAAATAAATTCTAAATCTAAATAATGATTAATATCTTCTTACATTATATTGGATAACATGTCAATAATATTAAATCAATCCATAATATTAATCATTCTGTAAGTAATTTTTACTTTTGAGTGTTTTGATTGTGTATTATCAATATAATTTTAATACTGATGTCTTAATAATAATTATTATTGTACGGTACACATTGTTTGTTCGCAATAAATAATTTTGTCATTATAAAACAAAAATTTACTATGCTGTTACTTATATATAATGTAATTACAATTATATTTTCTTTCTTAAAAGAATTCCTTTTGTGGAATTTCAAAGCACGATAGAAATGAAAAGAATATACAGTAGTGAGACGCATGAATTCAAGATTTTGACTTAGATATGTCGAGAAGAGCTTTCACTTCAATATATGTCTAGCTCTTTGGATACTAGTATACCTAAACGCTTTTAAAAATGACTTCCACGTCCAGAAAGGCCAGACTTACGAGTTTATACTTTAAACATATCGAGTTACATGAAGCAATTAACTGATTTCTTGTGATTATTAGATAACACAGGCTCCCATAGTGGATGAAAATGAAATGAAAAGTTTTATGTCCCACGTTATGCCGGTTAGGCTAAAGGAGACGGTGAGGATGAGAAATGAATGAAATGGTGGAATGAAGAAGATGGGAGGAAACGGTAGAACCCGAGAAAGCCCACGAGCACGATGTTTGTCCACCACAAAGTCCACACGGCGCGAGATGGGATCAACAAGAGTCCCCAAGCACCGGAGGTGAACGCTCTACCACTGATCCACCGCCCTCTCCCCTACATAGTGGATGAGCACAACAACACTGTTCATTCAATGTTCCAAAATTTAAGACAATTCCATACAGTATTTTCATTTTTACCATACAGCAAAACAAAATGTTTAGTTTCATAGTAAGGTTTTATCTATTGACTTCAAATTTTAAAGATAAATATGACACTGTTAATTATGAGACATTTGTAACTATATAATATGATATAATTATTTTACCGTATTAATGAATCGTTATAACTGTGCTCGACTGCATATTTTTTTTTTTAAAAAAAAGGGGAAAAGCACATTTTAGTTTTTCTTTTAGGAAGAATATCTTGAATAAAGTAATTAACTACAAAACATGTGAAAATGTATATAGAAAGGATTAACGTACTTTCATCATAAAAATAGAAGCCCAAATGAATAGTTCAACGAATAAATAGAGACAGCACAATCAGTACTTTTACTATTGTTTAACTTATACTACTTGATCTCTTTAACTATATTAGAATATAATCTGATTTATTATTTACAATTTCAATTTGACAGCTCTTAGTTTTAGCGTCTTACTTATTGGTTTTCATAGTATGTAAGCAATATTAATCTTAATTACTGTGTTTTAAGTATAAGTTGCTCTTTCTTTATGAACATGCACTTGTGAGTTCGTTTTGTATGTTAAGAACATCAAGTTCATTTCAGCATTTCAGTCGCTTGATCCTTTATAATATCAAAGATCCCAACCAATGATCTAATTCAAAATGATCGTAAATATCTAACAGGAAGCCAAAATCTCTAATGGTGACTGCAAAATGAATTCGAAAGGTTTTATAGAGTACCATAGTGAACATAAATTTAACGCAATATGAAAGATGAAACTATGATTCATATTCATTAATGAATAACAATTTAAAGTTGTAACGAAATCCCGTATTAAAATAACTTGCTGTTATAAACGATAGTAATTTGAACAGGCCATTTTTGGTTCAGCCTACAGAAATAAGCACCTACTATTCCATATATGTATAATACAATTCTATATATGTACTATTCCGTTATTACTATTTGTAGGTGTCTGTTCCTAGATAACATTCGTAAACGATTCGGATTTTGATTAAACGTAAAAGTTTACCATGTAGAGTACTAACGGAAGTTGGTTTTGGGGGTTTCCAAAGTTTATGGGCAAATCTAATGCCAAATATGTACCAAACAAAACATTTAAGGTTGGCTTGCCTTGCAAATGTAGTGATGTCTGGTTTAGAAAGAAATATTTATCTATTCCTAATTGTTAAAACTGTGATCAGTCTCGAATACTTGTATTTTAGTGAATTTTTAGCCCTGCTCATCATGCTTCTATGGCATTCACCTATTGATGTTACTTTGTATATGTAAGTACTTCCTATCAGACCTGACAATAACAGCATCTTCGAACGATAATAAACTTTCATTATAGACCCTACTACTAATTTTGTTCAAACTAAATATTATATTTCTGGGATTATTTATAAAAATGAAAAATTAACATTTTATTTTTTCCCCAGGTGAAGTAAAAACCCATAAATTTTGTAACCATGTCAACAAAATGTAACGTTGAAAGACAGTACTTTTGTTAGTGAGAAAAATCACATAAACAAACTGAATTCGAGGACTCAGCTGCGTAAGATCTCAGTAACTTTATGTGGCAATTGCAAGCGGAAAGGAAGGGGGTAAACTGGACATAAGAATCTTCGGATGGGACTAGTTTTGTTACCTTGGTCAGGTCATTAAGGAGGAAAGTTGAGGGCGGGGAAAGAGGATACGATGGTCAAGCTTTTTTCCCTTTTCTATTCAGGTATCGTTCGTTACTCAGACCGGTTCTTCTTATTTTTTAAAATCTTCCTGCAAGGAACCACAGATCCTGCAGACTTTTAAGATTATGATGTTACAACACACTGTGAATATCTAAATCACTATTTCTTTTTTGTGATAATTTTCAAAATTCACTAGCAGCGATACGTAGTTATCTAAGGAAAACAAAGCGCTTACGTTTACTATCCTTTCCTTGCAGTATTTTGAATGTCTGGAATTTCAAGAATGAAAAGAGATATATCGACAAACGAAGTTCAAACAATACTCTCAATTAATAAAAATATTCCTTCTTCATAACGTGGTGAATTAATTTTAAATAAATAACGTGGTGAATATCTAAATCACGATAATTTTCAAAATTCACTAACAGCAATACGTACTTAAGAAGTTATCGAAGGAAAAAAACCAGCGCTTACGTTTACTATCCTTTCTTTTCAGCGTTTCAAATGTCTGGAATTTCAAGAATGAAAAAAGTTATATCGACAAAATACCCGCAAACAATACTCTCAATTAATAAAAATATTCTTTCTTTATCACGCGGTGAATTAATTTTAAATAAATAACGTCGTCAATATCTAAATCACAATCTCTTACTTGTGATTTTTTTTTAATTCACTGGCAGCGTTACATAGTTCAGTGGTTATCTAAATGAAAATACACGTTTACGTTTTAGCCTCCTTTCTTTTCAGCGTTTTGAATGAATTTCAAGGATGAAAAGAGTTATATCGACAAACTGCCTGCACACAATACTCTCAATTAATAAAAATATTCCATCTTCCGTGGTGAATTAGTTTTAAGTAAATAACGTGGTGAATATCTAAATTATGATTACTTCTTTGTAACAATTTTTTTCAGAATTCACTGGCAGCTTTACGTATTTAAGTGGCTATCTAAGGAAAAACTCGTGCTTACATTTAATATCCTTTGAGTGTTTTGAATGCTTTTGAATTTTGAGAACAAAAATTTGTCTATAAAAAACCTTCAAAAAATACTCTCAATTAATAAAACATTTCTTCTTCATAATGTGGTGAATTAATTTTAAATAAATATTCAAATATTTTAAATTATAGTACTATACGTTTCACGTAGTTCTGGAGTATTGAACTTAATTAGGAAAAGCATAAATAATGAAGTACAAAATATCTAATGTAGTCTAAAGAATATGTTTTGAGTCAGAAATCTTACAGTGAATAACATTAAGAATAAATGTTTTATAATGAGGAAGAATGTATTTATATTACAATTGTCTAAAATACTCCATTCGTTTAACGAAATAAATGTTCAAAGATGGGACATAAACCATCAGATTTATCTGACCGAACTGAGCAAGGTAATAGCCATGAGTACATCTTCTTATGTCTAGTATTCAACAAGAGTTAAGTAAAATTAGTTAACCGTAAATCTGACAATTTGTGCTCTACGATAATTTCCCCATCTGATAGGGTAAAATGGTTACTAAATTGTCCACTTATCAAAATTTTGATTATGAGAATAGCAAATTGCAGTCAATGGAGATACAGCACAAAATTGCTATTAACTCTTGAACTTTAACTACAGTATTGTCCTTAGTGTCAGTCGGTAAATGGCACTAAGTTAAACCAAATGAGATGTTTGACTGTAAATCTGGGATTCCTTACGAAAAATTATAGTAAAAACTGGAAAACTCTTGGAAATATAGGCGTACAACAGTATAGACATAATTACGCACTTGTTTTTTGTCAAAATATATAATTAATTAAATGAGAGGTCAACACTCACCAAAAGTGTCTGACAACAAGTAGATTTTTCTGAGCTAAGTGTTGATGATTAATTTAAGCAGTATATTTTTCTTACTATTATGATGATTGCACTGACAGGTTTCGGAGCGAAGAAGGGATATATGGAGTTTTGAACAATTTGTGAAATCGAAACTATCTAGGCTAAACCGTTACATCTGGGAACACTATGCTCGAATGTAAATTATCATTCTTTGCGTTTGAAGAAAATTAACTTATATCACTCAAAACTCTGTACATAGGTAATTGTCAACATTAGTTAATTTTCTTTATTTTGCTGCGTAAGATTGTTTATTTATATTTTACTGTATATGCAGAGGCAGATCCAGAAGATAAAAGCTGGGGTCAGCCAGAACCCAGACTATGATAGGTATATCATGAATTTACTATAAACTTTTAAATATATATAAATAATAGCTTAAATTATTTTTGTCGCTCAAAAGAACTGGGGGTCTACAGGTCAGATCCGTTAGTGTGTATATGTAAAAAGGAACTTCTGTAGCAAATTGTATCTGCTGTCGTTTGCCTCTTATTAGTGGTACAAATACTATATACAGTGCCGTAACTTGTGCGGGGTAAGGAGTAACTGTCCCTCCACTTAAGCTTCCAACCGTTTCAGGATGCCCATTTCAATATAAAGCTTTCTTAATCAATATGATACGATACGAACATAAATATATAAATGAAGCATGGGATAAATGAACCACATTATAACAAAACAAGCGATTTCAGTAAAATGTCTACCATCAGGGGACCACAAAATAATAAATTTCTTAAATGATATGAAATTTTTAATTTTTACATTCCATGGTTATGCCGGCTAGGATGATGAGAAATGAATGAAATGGTGATGGAATGAAGAAAGTGGTAAGGAATGGGACAACACCGAGAAAAACCACGCACATGTTGTTTGTCCACCACAAAGTTCACTTGGCGCGAGCTGGGATCGAACCAGGGACCCCATGCACCAGAGGTGAAGCTCTACCACTGAGACACCATGACCCCTCATAAATTTCTTAAACTTTTAAGTTATGTCAAATATTCTCACTAAGAATGGAATGGGCCTATCATACGTATTACTTCTAAAATAACTAAAACACAATTTTAAGTTCTACTGCTTCCCTAACACCTGAAAAAAATTCCATAGATGAAGCATAAAAATATAATCTGAGTTTTACTTAAGAAAAAATCCAACTGGCGACCTTAAAAATTACAAAAAATGTTAATTAAGGTTTTTAAATTCAAAGGAGGGTGGGATTTCCTACATCGTATTTTCTAGATCCAACTTCATATTTCTCAATTATTAATGCTTGTCTCCCCCCCCAAAAAAAATCCTAGTTACAAAGTTGACTACTTTTAAACGTATTCGGTGTTTCTGTCAGGTTATGAATCAACAAATTGTATATTTTAATACATGTTTGTTTATTGTATTTTTCCACTGTACCATGGAAATCATTCTATATTTCTGTTTATCAAGATTAGTAGCTGAATTTGATAACATACATAGCACTGATACTATAACTTTATTCCGTGTGTACGTGTAACTAAATCGCAAACCAACCGTAACAATAGGAACTAGCGAGATATGAATATATGTGCTGAGTTAAGAAAATAAAATAACAAAGTGTTTTGTATTATAAGAGTTTACCAAGAAACAGAATAAACTTCTTACAGATAATTAATGATTTTATGTCGAAAATCTAAATATAAAGTTATATTTAATATTAATGACTGAATAAATAAGAATATAAATATAAATTTTTTAGTATTACAAATTTATAGTATTACAAATATAAATTAAGTAGTTCTACCGAAGTTTCTAGTTACTACCATCTACTGTCCTTCAATATAAACTATTTTGGTTTATCAAGTAGATTCTTAGATTTTTTTAACATGAAAGACGGATAGAATATATTTTAAGAATCTATTTATTCCTTCCTGAAGGAATTAGATACTATCAAAATTAAACTTAATGTAAGAACTTTTCTATTAATTCAAACTTAAAATGAAAGGTTGTTATATTTTTAGATTCCTAATACAACTTCTTTTATGGGTCTATTTTACGAAGTATTAGATTATGTCATTAATTTGTGAATCCCTTACATAATTAATTTATTACATTATATTGTATATTATTAATTATTTCTTCATTATTGAATACACTATAAATCGGTTTTGTAGACTGAGACATAATTCATATTGAAAATGAACTTAAAACTCTGTAGTACGTTAATAAAATCATACATATCACTTCAGTATTTTCTTTGAACATAGGACTATAATGTACCCCTGTAAGTTTACAATAGTTGTACGCTAATTTCTCGTAAATAAGTTTCACATATTTTATCAGAACTCATAGAATTATGTTATTTTTGAATTGAAATAACTAAATCGCATACAGAAGAAAGCATCTTTAGTAAATACCACAATGTAGTATGCATTGCAACATTTAATGAAGTGGACATTTGCATTCTTTATATAAAACATCAAAAGTAAATGTGCTTTGCTACATACTTGAAGTAAAATCTTAAACAAAATGGAGAATACATTTCTTATTTTGCTATTGTTCTATTAAGGAGTAAGTGTGCAGAAATTCAGAAATGAGAGTAAGAAGGGAACAAGTACTTTTCATTAATATTATTATTTAAGCAATACAGTAAGGATTATCAGTAATGTCATAATTGTTGAAATGAACTAAGCATACTTTTATTCATATGAAGGGTAAGGGGAAAAAAGAAGGAATGTCACAAAACTGGATTTTCGAGAAAACTGCGATTTAATATTGAAAACCGCGTAAGAAGAATAGGGTTAGTTACATCTTTTGCCCCCTTTTACATGGACATTTTTACATCTACGTATGCATGGCATATACAGTCAAATAGCACCAAAAGTCACCAACAGATAGGACAAAGCACCCGAAAAATCACATACATGGACATTCCTTGTTTCTTCCCCTTACCCTTCATATGATGTAAATTTACGTATTTTTTTAAACATTGTAATGTAATTGTCTTGACATGTTGCAATTGACATTGTTATAAATAATTTTACGTTCTCTAAAAATTGAGTTAAAAGTTGCGGAGGCTCAGTGGTGTGTAGGATCTCTGGTTCGTTCCCACCCCGCACCAAGTGCCCCTTGTGAAGTAAAAATTCCACACTTGTGTGTTTTCTCTAGATTCTTCCGTTTCTTTCCATTTTATTCAATCAGTAATTTTCATTCATCTTATCATTACAGTCTGCCTCAGCCTCAGTGCATAATCTGAGACGTCAAACTTAAAAATAAATGAAATTCAATTAATACATTTCATACAAATTGAAATTACTTAAACTTAGGATGTGAAGTTATTTCTCTTACTCTTAACATTCAGTTAAAGCAATAGAAATGACAATTAAACTTTACCAAAGTATACAAAACGTGACGACAAACTCGAATAGATTTTAGAAAGAAAATCCTAGAAAATCTGGTTTCAGTCCTGTAGCTTCCTACATGCTGAAAGTTTGTCACATACCCGCCAAGAAGGACGAAACAAATATCATTAAGTGTTAAAAACATATTTTAAAATAAAAAAGATAGCTGGCAATGAACAAAAACTAATATAAAACTAAATTAAACCTATTCCCGCACGATACACCCAACCTCAATAAATAACTTTTAAAAATCAATAAAAACTAAACAACAAAAATAAACTATCAAATAAAAAATAAATAAATAAAAGCAACAAAATCATTTCATCGCTCCTCATCTCATCACGTCTCTTCAACCTAAGACTGCCAAGCGTACAAGCTAGCAAAAATCGAACCTTCTAAAAAATAAAACTAAAAATTATAGTGTAAGTCTATTTCCTTTCTAACCCATTGGTTTGAGCTGTAAATAAAATAGTAAAAATCGGTATCCCGTGAGGGGATAATATATTTGTTACCTGTGTATTATGTATTAATTTTGTACCAATAAATCATATTTTATTTAAATTAAATTTTATCATTCAATAGCCATTGTTCTAACAACCAGTCAACAATCTAAAATATTATTTATAGAAAGAATCAATTCCAATTTTTAAAGAAACAAAACACTAAATAAGATATTTTCCTTTTTTCCGTTTTTTTCTAGTCGATTCAACCCTAAACAACAGTGATACTTTGAAGCTATTAAAAGAAATGAATATAGTGTTTGATCAAATACGATTCAGTTTTACAAAAAGGAATCGTGGTACAGACACACATGTAGTATCAAATGGCACAACCTTGTCTTATTAAATTATTTTAAGTAGTTCGTCTTATTTACTAATTTATTCTATGATTCGCTAAAAATGCTTGCTAAATAGGATAACGTAAGAAAAACATAAACTAACAAATATTACCAATACATTAAATAGTTTAGTTAATTTTACTGAGAAATTTGTTGTTATCTCCAGCACTGCTACACTTTTATCAGATAGGGCTCAAGTCGTAATTTCATTTTAGAACATAAATATCAAGAGGGATGTGAAAAGACGAGTACATTATCATTTTCTTATATTTTTAAAAATCAGAATACTAAAGAGATATATTAAACAGAAACTCTAATTTTAAATTAGCGTACAATAATAAATTAATGTAAATGCAAGTAGTATATCTATCACTTATTCCTGCAGAATGCAAATTATGAACTATACCAGATTGGCGACGAATGACATATGTTTGGAATTACAATTTTTTTTTCTCTATTTCCTTGAAATCTGCGCATGAGATTTTCCTTAAGCATCTAATTTTCTACACTTTGATGTGAACTAAGGTGTAATATATACTTCATTTGGACAATATTTTAGTTCAACACAATTTAATGTTTATAAAATTTAAACATAATTTTGATCTTTATATCCTTAACCATACTCTGAGCTGTCATCTTGCTAGTGTCACAACAAAGAGGTTAATGATTGTGTATTTCATCACAAAAAGTTGCATAGTCCTCGTATAGTATCAACGAGAACTGTGGTTTACAAAAAAAAACTTCACTTTCCATCATTTTCTCGAAAACGACGCATGAGTTTGAACATCCTCAAATATAAATTTGTTCAGCTCAACAAGGTCCAATGATTGGTAGCCCGATATCTAATCTCTGGACCATTTTTTACCCATTAATAATATCTTAGAATATGTGTAGTTTGCTTTATAGAATTGGGCGTGATGAAAAATATTCGGTGTTTTGTCCAGAACGTTATATTTTTCTACAAAATATCTTATTTCCAGTTAATATATGCAATGATATTGCATATTCTTATATAAAACATTCTTTTCATAAAGATTTAGGAATTATAATAGGTCTAAATGTAAAATTTGTGAAGTATATGTTTAAAGTAACATCATTTACGATAATTTCTTAAAACGCACGTTAACTACGACTCACTCTTTCAAAATTGAGTATTTCTGTTGAGCGAGGTAAGACGTTGTAAGCTATAAAAACATATTGAGTTTGTGAGAAAGATGAATCATAGGGGAGAGAGAGACGCTGCTGCTAGGATACCAGAAAAACGTGTTTCCAGCTCCACGTGGTTTGGAAAAAATTGTATCCACCCCTTTTCAATCAGAACGCAAGCGTGCTGGAACGAGCAGAACCACAAATTCTAACACATCGCGCCATCTGTTGACACCAGTCTAAACTAATGACAACATAAAAATTGTGTACAGATGTCGTTTAAATAGTACATATATCGAACGAATAGGTAGCGCTGTGATTCATTTCCGCAGGAAAAAGAAAAAAGTTGTAAAACTTGGCACACATGGCGCTTCAATCGGCGCTAATCATCAGACAAAAAGAACGGTTTTGTCTTTCCATTGACACTGTTACAATAGAACGCAAGAATATCGAATTTCCTCTCGAGCTCAGGAGCGTAATGGATTAGACCGAATATTTTTACTCTGATTACTTTTGTGTTGTCTTTCTTTGTTCCAAATTATTTATGTGATTTAGTAAATAATGCATTGATACCTTAAAACACAATTTCTTAATTAAATATTGAATATACAAAATGCTACGACTGTTGCTCATGCTAACATATCAATGCGGTTATGTAACTTTTAGGTGTCTATGATGCAGAATGTCTTTAGAATAGAGCAAGCATGTATCTAACATATTTGCTGCACTATGAAGATTATTCTTTATATAAATTAATTAGAATACCACCAGTAAATTTGTTTCTTAGTAGCGTAACGCATCTCTTCAGAACTAAGCCTATACGAAACTTAGTTCCACTTAAGTGGGATACGAAATGCATTAGGTCTTATCGTTAATTATCTTCCAGGCAGGAATACGGACCACTGAACCCAAGAGACAGACATTTAGATTTAATGTTTCACACGTCTAGAATCAAAATATCTTTAATAGGCCTAGTACTTCACATAAACGGTACAACAACAAATCAAAATTCGATAGTTGAAATACTATACATAACATTGCCTAACATATTTACTTGTAGGCGTGCATCCAAAAATTTTTGTTTGGGGTCCAAGCTTTGAAGGGGGGGGGTGAGTTCCTATATTACAAGTCACTACGACTGTGTAGTATTGAACGGGTATTATTCTATACCAGATAAGTAAAATTATAAAATACTTCCGCCTATAATTTCAGGAAAAAAATGATAGAAAAGATTTTTTAAATAAGAGAAAGACTACAGATGAACTGTAAAATCAAATTTTCATACTACATCAATCATTTTCCTGGTAAACAAGTATAGTTTTATTAACAAAGCGTACACATGTAGGTTGAGTTAGGAAGTCTTTTTTTTGGGGGGGGGGTTGTACGGACCCAGTGGACCCTTGTGGGATGCGCCTCTATATTTATATAACAGGATGAATATTTGATATAGCAAACTGAACAATAATGTATTTATACGGTGTTCATGTATTATAAAAACAACATTTGTTTATTTGAATACCACTTTTGAATTGCAATAACTATACTTCCCACATCTTCCCACTTATTTTCTTATTACGTAAAATATTTAGTAATGACTGTTTCTTTAAAATTTATAATGAACTTCTTTTCATAATATTAAAATTATATCATCAAAAAGGGTTAGTAATCATGTATTTTGGTTTGCAGTATCACTTTATTTATTATTGTACGTTTAGCAGTATTTGAATGTACTGTCTTGAATACGAATCTAACATTTTCCTTTAGCTGTAGAGCGTAAGGCGTCTTGAATACATTCGTGCGAGACGCTTAAATGTATGTTACCGAATCTTGCCGGTAGGTGACAGCACAATCTAATGTCTCTACGTCTCTAGAAACGTCTTGCTCGGTTGGTAAGTTGTGTGTTTTCAGGCATCCAATCGGAAAGCAGGGCGGTACTTGTGAGTTCCAGAAAATAAAACAAAAATAAAAAAAGAAAGGAGAGAGAAAGCTTCAACTTGTACCCTCATCACGTCTCACATCCCCTTTCTCTCCCACTCTCTCTCTCATGCACTCTTATTTTCTCCAGCTCTATAACCTCCCCTTTCTCTCTCTCTTTCTATCTCACTTATACGCACACAAACACACACACACACACACAAACAGAGAGGCCTCTCTCTCCGAGGTCTCTCCACAGACCATCTACATCCTATATCCCTTGGGTCATCTTCTTCTTCGTGGCTTGAAACAGGTTGGGCAGCCCCCATGACGCAAATTGTTTCAGTTTACGTATTAATATTGTGCCAACAGTCAACCAACGTATCACTTATTTTCAAAAGATTAATGAATGAATTTGAAGACATGCCAGCGAAGAAATAAAATAAAATAAAATAAGAGAAGGGATCCTTCTTTTTTTTTTTTTTAGGTAACGGCTTCATAAAGAGGGGAAGGAAAAGGAGGGGGAAGCTCCTTCTTCTTATAAGTTGTTTTATATCTTTCTGTATATGCTTTGCACGCTGTTTTGAAAAGAAACGACGACATTTCAAGAACCATATATAACCCAAAGGAAATGAAAAGGTACTTTTTTTCTTTTTATTATATAGAACCGTGCCATCTAAAGAAGGAATATTTCAACACAACAAGTCTCTCTCTTCTTTGATGGTAAAGAATTTACGAAATGGTTTGGTTGCTAGTGGCAAGAGAGAGAGAGAGAGACGGAGGTCAAGGAAGAACTTATTTTGGACAAAGGAACTTGAATATAAGAACACAAAAGATTCTTCAAAGGAAGAATGGTGTTACGTAAGAATCAGATAATAAAATAAGAAAAGGAAACAAAAAATATGACTTGGATTCATCAATATTATAAATTTAATAAGCATGTCTTCTACATATCACTTTATTTCTTCTCATCTCTTTAACGCCCTTTTAATATATGCACTAATACTTAAGATATTTCTCGGAAATTTTACGTTTTCAGCCCCTTTTTAACAATGAATTAACGAAAGAAAGGTAAGAAATCAACTAATCCTTAAAGTCAGTTAATAGTTTAATGTTTCCTACATAATTTTCCCAATGTTTCTTAGTAACTAACTGGTGTAATTTGGTTTGTGTGTTGCCAGTTCAAGTCTCCGTAAGAATGCTTGCCTTGTTAAAAAAAAAAAAAAATCTAGTAATCATTTCTACTGTATCACTTAAAGACCTTCCCGTCTGATGTAACTTCGCAGCTAAACTGGGATACTTTCTAGTGAATCATTTTTCTTCATAACCCGTAACTTTACTTGGCCTCCCAATTTTTCATTAAAGAAACTATCCGAAAGCAATCTTATTACAATTCCTAATATATATATATATATATATTACAACATTTTGTTTTCGAAGATGTTCTGAATGATAAACACGCATGCAGGAGAAAAATGAATGAAGTTTTGTACTGCGGAGCGCACCACATAACCACAGTACATGCTGCCACCTATTGTCAAACAGTTGAACTACGTTCTTATGTGAAAAATGTTTTCGCTCTTCCAACGCGCTAGTAACATGTATTGAAGTACAGCGTGTTTATTTATGTTATGTAACGTTGAAGGTAGCGTATACGAATTATATTTATGAATAGCTATTATACTGATTGGTTACTTGAAAGATATACTCTATTTTCAATTGCATTACCTGACTAGAGTTGATTGTGTTAGTGTTTTATTTTTCTTCTAACAATATTTGAAAGTAGGCAGAAATACGTATTACTACTGAAGATGATAATAATTTGTTAATATTTTGGATCGTTGGATGCTATTACCAATAACTAAGACAATAAAATAATGAAGTGAAAGGAGGGTGGAATCTGCTGAACCATCCATTTATACTGTTTTACTTCTTATGTAATATATTTTTCCTATTTTCAATATCTCAATTTATCAAAAATAAATGATATCGTACTTTATGTAGGATTACTAATTCGAACATCGTTATACTTTCTATACCAATTCAACATAATATAAACAAAAAAAAAATGGTTCTACGAATATCCTTCCAAGAATGACACCCATTGAATGATCAGTTCTCGTTATATGTATATTGTATTACGCACTCAGCTATACATATTAATTAAACATATTTTCAATTACTTAAATATATATGGCTTTTAACAATATGTTGAATAATATATACAATTGTAAAAAAAGGAATATTAACAGTTATAGTAGACGTATTTGAAAATTTCAAACGCTCAACCAACATATTTAACAAAATATATAGATACGTGTTTCCATATATATTTTTTGATATATTCTCCGAAACCTATTTTCTATACATTATGGACATAGACACATAAGGAGTTGAGAAATTACATTTTAATAGTTTCGTAAGCTATAATAACTATTAATGAATCTTATGTTAATTATTGATTTTACTAACTTATTCGTAATCACATAAAATAGAGAAACAAATAACATTCTCATTGTCTGTAATTAAGTTCAAATAAGGCAGATGATATTTTTCATCCCCATTATTTTCATCCAGTCATACTTTGACTCAATTTTTCATTATCTTCATAATCAAGGACATATTACTACGTAAAGTATGCATTGTATTTCTATTAAAAGTTAAATGTAGGCCTACTTAAGAGCAAAACTTCTTTTTATTTTAGGCCTACTTTCAATTTACTTGACACAAATAACCAATACTTATTCATTGTCACAAGACTTCATTAAAATTGAAATAAATAATTCTTAATTTTAAATTTGTTTAACGTTAATAAATATAAAACAATCACTTATAACCCACTCAAAATTTATGCGATTATTCATAGGGAGTTAATAGGTAGAGTTTGTTAGCAATTTTAATAACAGTTGGTTTTGAATACCATTCCCGCATGGTGATCATGAAATTCATTCGTAGATGAAACTTTTGAAACAGCAGTAATGCAAATCAACATGCTATATCATAATTATTTCTTTACATTACTAACTTGATAACAAATCTAATGGGATTGAACTAATCACTTCATATATTTAGAAAGACGAAGGTTCCTCGCCTCAGAAATATTAAGTTCTGAAGCAAGGAACCTTCGACCGTCTAAATATATGAAGTTGATTAGATATATATTTTTATGGTATTTCAAAGGAAACTCAATCCTTTTGGAAGTAATAGAACGTTTGAAAACATTGTAGATCAACATGAATGAAATATTCATTGTCAATTTAATCATTTCAAGAGAAATTCAAATACAATAAAAATGTAATTAGTATATTTGATATTTCTTTTATTTTCTTAGTTATTCTAAGTTTAAAATATATAGCTACGTGCTATATATTAAATAAATAGTTCAATATAATATTAAATAAATACAAATTACAATGACGGAATGATATGAAGTAAAATATAAATCGTATTTAGATGCAGATTATTTATGTAATTATATATCATCCAATAACTTGCAAATTAAACTTTTCTGGCATCAAAATAATACTTCTATAATATTTTTGAAGACGGAAAAGCTAAAGCTAGACATTGGAACATTCTTTACTTATATAAATTTAAATTTTCAATTATCATAAATCTATATATTTATAATTATATTGAAATAGGAACCTCTTGGTTAATGAGTTAGGAGAAAATAGTGTATAAATCAGTAGCGTCATTTCAGGTTTTGGCAGGAATAGAGAGAGAAACATTGTCTATCGACAAAAGAGTTTCACGTTTTTGACTAGCATATTAGTATAAATTTATTAAAAAGTATGTGTTTCTTAAGCTCATGGTAGAGGAAATTGACTCCCAAACCATCTACATATGACGCCTCTGATACAGATACATATGTTCTTTCATATGAGCAATATATTTTATGAAACTGCACACATTTAACTCCTGTATTATATATATATATATATATATATATATATATATATATATATATATATATATATATATATATATATATAGATATAGATAGATAGATAGATAGATACTTGTACAATTTATATACAAGTAAAGTCAATATCTTTATAATTTATAAAGTAGTTCAAATATTTTTTATCTCACGCATGACAAATGGGTCTAGGATAGAATTCTAAAAGCATCTGTAAAATAAAATTCGTAAATTATCTACAGTTTTGGACACTATGGAGATAAAAATAATATAATGTATAACTTATAAATGTTTACATACTTCAAAACATGAAACAATTTAACTTTTTTCTTACTGAACTATGTATAATTATGCCTCCAAATATTGTAATATGCGTTTTGATTTTAATTCTAGTATAAAGCCTGAGGAAACTAGACATTTAAATTTACACTATTCAGTGTGTTAATTTGGGTGAAATAGATCTTTGTGAGTCGACATTCCTTGTGCTTAAAATTAATTTTAATTTATTGGACTTGGACAATGACACTATTAGCTTTCGTGATTATGTGATTATATCAATGCTACAGCCATTAGAACATCTAGAAGCATATAATTTCATAATTGGTTTAGCGGAGAATTTACCGATCGTATTGGCCGCGTGCTCTGATTGAGACATGCAACAGGTGTGTTTACAAACAGTGTTTTGCCAAATAGCATTGAATGGGTCACAATACCGAGCGATCAATAACCAATCGTGTCGCTTAATGCTGAAAGCCATTAAGTTTCCTGTGGTATAATAAAAGCCACGAAGTTTACAGACGCAGTGAAACGTTCGCATGCCAATACTTCATAAATAATGCAGTTTGTAAACAGTGTTCATGAATGGAACTTAGAACACACGAGAAAGATAATTTGAATCAATTTGTTTAATAGTTACTTTAAAGATAAAATTATGCTGTATTCTAGATTTCTTCTTTTATTTGCACTTTCAAGTAGATATTGCTAGAAACTTGCCAGAAATGTTATATTTTATTAGAGAATTGTCATGTGAATTACTTGAAATTATAATTCAAATTTACGTGAATCTAATGTTTATTTCGTTGTAATCCAGTGTATAGTGAAAAATTATCCTACTAAAATTGTCCATTTTACAGAGATATTATTGTATTTTTTTCTGATGCAGTTGCTAATAATTTTCTAATCTTTTGACCTATTATGAATTAGACTTTAAGACATCATAGATATAAGAAACCACCATTACTCTATTTTCTTAAAACAGTAAGATTGAATTTCTAATATTAATAGAAGAAAATATATTCACAAAACAATTTTTAATTTGTGTTTAAAAGTGATAAGTTGGTAGTAACAGATATCAAAATGTTCACATACCAACATTAATGATGAATTATGAATAATTTAGAGAATAGTAAGTTGCAAAATTTTGTTTCGAGGTGAGTACATCAATTACATAAGGGTATTCCATTACTTTTTAATTTTAGATAAAGTAGGCTAAAGAATTTAACCTAGAGAGTTGTGAGAACTTCAAAACGTTTAGTCTCATATTGCGTGCAGTGAAAGTTATGTTTTGAAAAATTGCACAGACTTCGAACAGAGAAGTATGAAAATGTTACAAATGCAATTAAATACTCACTCCAGTCTGAAAAATCAAGCCAGTTCTTCTCAAATAAACTACATCAAAAATTCGATCAATTTGTTAAAACATAAATATGGTATATTTTTATAAGCATAATTATTAACGTAATCACACCAGCACTTCTACGTATATCGAATAACGTTTTTCATATAACGAGAATTGTTTTATTTTAAGACTAAATTTGTTTAGCATACTTCTGGTAATTCATTCTTATAATCAAATTTGACGACAATGCAATGGATTTAGATTTCAGATGTTTTCGGATCAGACGGATTTTAGATGTTTTCAATTTTCTTTGTTAGAAAGAAAGGTGAAATCTCAACTTAATTGATCTGTATTGTAAATATTTTAACAACTGCAGGTAAACACTTAATACCCACATCCATTTTTAATTTCTGGCAGTTTCCATCATTATTTTGTTATTTAAATTATAGTTTCATGGAATATTAGTTCATTTGGCAAATAATAATATTGAGAAAAACTACTGAATATTGAAATTAAATTTAGGAAGTAGTAATGGGAGTTAAATTATTAGAAATGTGTGTAGTGGAACAAGCATACCTTGAAATATGCATATTTGTAACGAAATTATTTTGACAATAGGTTAAATATTTAGAAGGAAAACAAGGAAAACATGGCCCTAATTAATCAGTTATCGTATTCCTCTCTCATTTCATAATTTTATTGTATGTGAGGTTAATGACAAAGTTATATTTTTATACTTTGGTTCTGACATTATTGTGGAAAGATTCGTGTTTTGTGTAAACTCATTTATAGTTGTAACAAATAAGAATGAAACTAGGTTAATATGCAAACCAAACCTAGAATATAAATTATTAATATAGACTAACAACACAAACTCGTTTTACTGCTTATAACGTTTTGTGAACCAAAAATATGGCTTTTTTCGGAATCCAGTATATCTTTAAATTACTTAATTATTACTAAATCATTCCAATATTTTGTTTTGGCTTTAATAATTAAGACTGAGTCTCCAACTTCCGGAGTTGACAGCGTTTCCAGATTCCAGAGACAATTGTTATTCCCATCGTATACAGTAGCATTAAATAGTTCAAATAATGTCGATGAGTAAGAGACTAAAATACTTTGCCACCAGAAAATTCTAATGTTGCTCATAAGTGACCATTTTCCTTTCATTGCTACTTGATCTTTTACTCTTATGTGTCTCGAGAAGTTATAGTGTACACTAGTTATTTTAGTTCCTTAAATAACAGACACCAAATGATTTATTCACACTACAAGCATAAGAGTTATCTATATTGGACTAATCTTAATAAACGCACATAATATCAACATATACTATAGTTAAATATTTCACTTGTAATGTAAAAATAAAATGTATCAGCTACAGTGTCTAGAGAATCGTTCATCATAACATTCCTTATATTTTTTTTGGTACATTTACAAATATACAGCTTTCTATTTATTATTTTGAATCTATGTGGAAAATGATCTTGTGAAGTTACAATGGGAACGTAATGACCAGAAATACTTATATTAGGTAAATGGAATGCTCTTGGATGGAAACACTTATATAGACAAAATTAGAACTCAAGTGTCAATTCATATATTTTTTAGTGAAAAAGACAGTCTTAGAGCTGTCAAATTCTAGAATTTTGCTTCTAAAATAATGAATTTGATACATATTCTTTTATCAACAATTATTGTGGAAAATTGTTAAAACGAATGTTACATACAGTAATTTATTATTTCAATTTATTATTCATTTTCATATTTTTCAGCATACAGTATTTTCTTGATTGCATCATATTTGTCTTTTAGTTGATATGAAAAGTTAACAATGATATCAAAGTTCAATTTCCAAAATACTCTACGTAACATACTGTTATCAACATATACTATAGTAAAATCTATTGAAACTGGTATCACGTAAGTTAATTTACTATTTCAATACAATGTGTTAATATTCAGTTCACCATTCTACAGACTGTATTTTGTTTTCTAGAACAGGTTGATATTGAAATGCATGTTATTTTGACAAGGCCTCCAAGGCCTCTTTGCCTCCGAAAATTATTCGATTTCATACATATTCTCCTAACAGATTGCACTACAAGTAAATTTTGGAAATAAGCATTACAAAAGTTAATGATATTCTGTAATTTACGAATTTTTAAGATTGCAATCTAGAATACACCCTTCTATAGTTTCCTCTATATGTTGATTATATCTTTTAATAGATACTAACATCTAAACTTTTGTTACTATTCTGTGACTTAATGCCATACAAATTGATAAAATGAAAAGAAAGATAAAAGAAAAAATAATTTCTTTGTTTTAATCTTGATAGGTATCCAAAGTATTTAACTAGTGGATAGAGGGTTAAAACTTAAGACTTGTCTCAAGATGGAGTGTGTGTACACAACCTTTGATAGAAGACAAGAATCTTATTAGAACAATGTTGATCAATTCCATAGCTAATAATACTTCTCATAATTTACAGTAATGTAAACTGATATTTTGAAGTTTTAAGATCACTGAAAATAAATCAATATTACATAGTTGTTTTAACTCACCTTTCACCTTACACCTTTCACAATACTTTATCTTGATTTGTTTCAAGCAGAAATGATTTCCATACTTCAAAGTAGATAATAGTACTTAATTCTATGTTGTTAAATACTTATTAGGTAATAATAATTAGTGGTCAGTGGATATATTTTCCAATATTTTAAGTTCGTATACTTTTATTATTAATTGATAATATGGAGTTATTGCTATACACTAATTTAGTAATACATATAAAATATATTGCCTATACTCATATGAATTAAAAATTTATATTTACTGCACATTTTTGAAATTTATTTCTTGAGTTTTTGCTTTAACAGTATGAGTTTGGAAAGTCAAATAAATAAATTAGTTACGAACTCAAGTCCTTTGTGTTTCTGCAAAAATGACATAAATTCCGAAATTTAGTGAATATATTTATATGTAACAAAAATTATTGGGATATTATTATTCCGTTAATTTTTTGTGGGAAATTGATATTATGAGAACATACTTGTTTCAAGATAGGGCATAGAAAAATATAAAAGAAATACATGTTTATGTTATAATTAATGTAGAAAATTGATATACCAGTCTTTCACTAGCGTAAACTGTGTAGTTAAGGCATGTTGTTTATTTATTTATTCATACCAAAAAAAACTTACACACCATAGTAATAGTTGAACTAACATTCGTATTAATACACATATTTTAACGACACTAGCGATGCAAGCTAAGTTGAGAAAATATCATATCTGAAATACTTAACTTTTAGTTTATATATATATTCTTAAATTCATAAACCATCAAATATATTATTTAAATTTAAGAATGTTTTTATTCGGTAATTTTTAGTTTCGATAAATGTATATATATATATATATATATATATATATGAAATTAATCTTGTGTATGAGTGAATATGGAAAACGCTTAAATGCGGTTAAGTTTCTTAACGGGTAAAATAATTTCGGAATATAGTTATTACTATCTCAAATTGGAATATATAATATTGCTTTAATTAACATACATATCTTGAAAGTAGATAGGGAGGTTTTAATGCATGCTTTATATTTATCTCATATATATATATATATTCTTTTTAAATTTTTGTACAACAATTTTATCGACTTGGTCTGTTTTTTGTGATTGAATCACGAAAAATCAACTAAACACGTTGCAGCGAATTACTTCGGAACATAGTACCTACATTGAGCTAGGATTTTGTCATGTTACTTTGATTCGAAGGCATATAGTAAGGTGGGATGGGGTCTAAATTCATCTGAAAAATTTAGTATTAAACTAACCACTCAAATTAGGATGATGTTACTCGATAAACGTATTTTTCATTAAAAATCAGCTAACACAACTCCTAATGTTTCCGAAACTCACTTTTTAAGGAGAAAGTCTTTCTATGTTTATTCTTGTCCTCCTCACATCGATTGTCTCTGCTTTGTGATCGCAGGAAAACGGTATACTCGTTTGAAATTATTTTTGGAAAATAGTAATTCTGCCTCAAACTGGGTTTTATCTTGTATGATTAACGTCCGTATCCAAAAGATGTAAAGGGTTCAAGTTTATGTTCAAAAAGAAAATCTTACTAGTTTGTATCATTTCGCTTTCATTGAAACGTGTATCGTATAGTGCGTAGGAGGATTAAAATATTTAGGTAAATCTACATTTCCATACCTGAGAACGGACAATTTAGCTAGTATATTTTAAAATAATGATCAGTCAAAATACTCTATTCTGCTATTATATTATTGCTTACCAGTAGTTTGTTCGATAGTAACTTCTAATCCATTTACAAAAGCCAGATACAAGAATTTTAATTAGTAAATGAGAGGATTAATAGTTTGTCTTGAAAACTTGGAGTTAGAAAAATGAAGTAAAAAAGTAAATTGCAAATTCGAAGTCAATGGTAGCAATATGCAAGCAATAAGTAAATTTGACTTCATCACACTGATGATCTTTGCACACATCAAATTTTGATACAATTATAAGTATATTTTGGTATACTTTCAAGAATACCATAGTTGAATTGCCAAGAATGTAGGATACATATCGATATAAGGAGAAATGCATATTCTTTTTAATATTAAATGTTATATTACGGTATTTTTGACTAGGAAGATATAAACACTTCTTGAAAATATACTAAATAGCAAATTTAATTGTGAGTTAGGTCTGTGTTCCTAAGTCTTTAGATTAGATTATAGATTGTGTTAAGAATGTATTACTGAAAAATTCAAGATATAATATAAAAGTTGGTTATCTTTTTAAACATCCTCCTTAATATGGGAAATAAATCATTTAGCATAAGTCCATTCAACTTTATGAACAATTAAATAAGTAAAGGTGAAATATTGGAATTCCTAGATATTTGTAATACCTAGGTTTCAATAGATTTATTAGAGAAAGTATTCTGTGTAAATATGGCACAGAAACTTGCTTTTACCAATTCTTCAACCTTATTATATATTTTAAGTCCTAGATTATTAAACAAATTCGATTTTATGATGTGGTGAGATATCTGTATATTTGGCATGAAAAGACTTTTAAACTTATTATATGAGTGACCCATTATATTGTATTTACACATTATTGCATTTATGAGAATCAAATAGGGTAAACTGATATTAATAAAAGATAAATTAACAATATGAGTATTTAGGTTAACTCTTTTAAGATTTTTGGTAACTTTTGTTACCATGGCGTAGTATCATGTTCGATCGCTTATTTAGGATCTATAACAAATATGTAAGTAGGTCCTTTTTATTAGTCAAATCAAGAATGGACAAAAGACTACAATAGATGCATTTTGGAAATGATGGTCAAATTGGCGGTGCCAAATGGGGGCGGAGTAGCGTGACTTTTTAGTTTTTCTTAAGGCAAATTTCAATTTTTTTTCGCCTTTAGTTTTCAAGATATCAGATTGAAACTTTGCATAAGGATTGTGTGTACTTTTTGGTATTTCTCAACTGTTTCAAATCCCTAAGCAAAACCGGGGTCCGAGCGGCGCAAATTTTACGAGAAAGTGATTTGTTTCAGAAAAATTTTTTCCCGATTTTTCCAATCCAGATTTACGATACGGACATGTGAGTGGTACCGTTGGAAAGGACTTGTTACACTAAAGAAAATGACATTTTAAACATTACTCCAGGCCAAATAGTAATGACACAGTAAATTTGTACAATATGTATACATATGTATATAGGGTCTAAGGCCTAAATTTATACTTTCAACAATTTTCTCAGCCCTTTGTTCACAGAGACAAGATTGAAATTTTGCACTCGTATTATGAACGTAACAACGTATTATTTTCTTTAGAAAGAAAACTCAGATCTCTACGTGAACCCAGGCCCGGGCCAGAGGGGCAAAGTGTTTTGGCGGGATTTCCAAAAAATATTCGTGGCTGTTTAACGAATTTTCCAGTTCCGGTATATGATGCGGACACGAGAGTGGTAAAGTCGGAAAGTGATAGCTGTACTGAAGAAAATGGCGTTTGAACCATGACTCTAGGCCAAATAGTAATGACACAGTATATTTTTTAAATATATATATATATATATATATATATATATATATATATATATATATATATATATATATATATATATATATGAAGAAAATGGGTCACATTCAAAAAATTCAGATAAGTAGCTGAAGCCAGGCACGGGAAAAAGGGGCACAAAAATTTCGAAAAAATTCTTTTTCCAAATATCTCCCGGTGCTACCCGATTTTCACGTCTCTGGTGTATAATACGGACAAGTGAGTGATACCGGTGGAAAGTATGCTCTGTCTTGAAAAGAACGAGGTATCAATCATGATCCTACGATAAATAGTAAGGAAGCGGTAGCTGTGTAAAATTTACTTCAAAAAGTGAAAATCCTAAAAGGGTTAAAAATAATAAATAATAACATGAATACTAGAGTTAGAATCCTCGTAAGTAAATCATCAATATAGAATAAGATGTATCTAGCTATCGTTGACTTATTTACTAGAGAAAAAAACTATAATTTAAAGCTGATACCAAGTGCACATCACAGTACTCCTTAGTAAAATATGTCTTTTACGATTAAAGGCGCTAATTCACATTTGATTAAGCAATTAAGTACCAATGTTTTATGTCTCAGTATCCTTAAAATATAATTGAAGACCTACTTTTCACCCTCACTACTTTCTGCTTATTTAGCTACATATTATCTTCAAGTTTGAATATATTATTGAGCTATACCAAGTCGTTAAATGGCAAGTATCTAAAAAGTAGTCTCAAAATGTTTAAGCGACAGGAAGCACGCAAGATGGATTCACTCATTTACTTATTAAGGAGGATCATTAGGTACTTCTTGTAAACTGTAAGGACTGTGTGGAAGTTGTTAGAATCTAGTATTAGTAAATTAATCAGGCAATGTATTGTAAAGAATTTTGTTCTTCCTTTGTATTTCATTGTAACGAGGGGAGTTGGATGCACTTACTTGTTGATTGAAAATACTTTGGTACAGTTGATCATATATATCATAAATGTATCATAAATATTAGTGTAATTAGAGCAAGCAGGATCTTGGAAGTTAAATAAAATGGGGGAACCCAAGAGTTACGTTGATCATTTATAAGTAAACATATATTTTTTGAATTTCTAGCTGACTGTTGTCAGCTCATCAAGGTAGTTAATACAGTGGAAGACCTCTTTAATTAATAATAAGTGAGATGAAATTACTTCAGACCTTTACGAAATTACTTGCATTTAATACAACAGACTTAAGAGAAAACACCATCAAATTTGGCGCAGTCTCAGTTAAGATGATACGCTCCATTTTATATTTAGAGAGGCATCATTTTCTTCGTTAGAATAATTTGATTTAGGTTATAGTCGAGTACAGTCCTACATACAAAGAGTTCAAAGATATGAATGTAAAATTCACTTTCAGAAGACTGGAACGTGTATTTATTTGGGAATTATTGGAGCCAAAGTGCATGATGATTTGTGTGACCTGTGTTCGCCAGATATGGCGTACGACAAAACATTAGAACAACTTTTAGAAATGATGATTGCACATTACGAAGTGGCCAGAAACGAGATAGCGGGAAAATGTAAATTTCATATTAGGAAAGCAAAACATCAGACAGTTGCTCAATTTGCTCTCTAATTAAGTAAATAAGCAACATATTGTAACTGGGGTACGTGTTTAGACCATGTTTTGGGTTTTAAAAGAAAACAGCATGCAGACAACTTTTGACAGCAAGAAAATTGACTTTCCAATAGGCAGTAGTTATGGCAAATGCAGTGGAGCAGATTGAAGCACAATTAGATGTGTTCGAACCGAGAGAATATTCTTCACAGGGATTAGCTAAAGTTTCTAACTAAGAAGGATGGAAATAGTTTAAACAAGCTCTTAGGTCTTCAGGATCAGGTTTACCTGCGTCATGGGAGTCAACTTGGATTATTTGCAAACAAAAACTTTCAGTTTGAACTTGCAAAAAGTGTCAAACTAGGCATCCAAAATATGAAAGTCCTGCCCGAGGCAAGCAATGTTATCTCTACATGGACTGGAATAGTTTTACTCAAGTTTGTACAGATAGTCAATGGAAAAATGAGATTAAAACAGCAAGTGAGGAGAAGGAAGCAACTAATAAAAAAAAACAAGTGGATAATCAAGATGATATAGATTTAGAGGACATTGTAAAGTAAGAGACTATCGAGGTAAAGTCATCTGAACTGGAAGTAAGGAGTAATAGTAATTGACGCTATAGGAAAATGCAAGCCCATTAGGAAGATCACAAAGTTCGATATTGCTAAGTACGAGAGAACAATCGGCTATGGCAAAAGTAAAAAGTGGCAGAAGAAGAAGATGATTTAAAAGACTTTAGAGAAACCACAGAGAAACGATTGAGATTTTCTAAGGATAGGAAGAGAGTGAACGGATCAAAGTAAAGCAAAAATTTGCCAGTAAAAGTGCTGAATACAGAACAAAGCTATAGCAATACGAAGAAAACAACAAACATGTTTTAGAGGATGTCAAAGAAATCGTTGAATGAAGGAAGAGCAGGGTTAATAGTGGTGAAGGGAAAAAGAATAGAAACACCAGCAGAGATGATTGATAAAAAAAGAGTTTCTGTTGAGAGACGAGGTTCAGAGTAGTTTACTAGAGGAAATAACAGAAGGGAAAGAGATAGTTCTGGAACAAAGCATCAAGATTAAGTTAAACAACAAAAATAGTCATTTTCTCGTGACCGGGGAAGAATGTTAGGATACCTCTGAAATTGTTGGGATCTGGTGCACTGAAATCATCAGGCAAGGAATTTAGTTCTCATTTTGCCAGTTATTATAACTAGGCCAGTTGGATATAGTTTCTTATTGATTGAAGATACGTTGGTATAGTTGATTGAGGGATCATAAATATTGAGGTAATAAAAGCAAGTAGACTATTGGAAGTTCATTAAATAAAATAAGGGAATTCAATAGTTACATTGGTCATTTATATTATATGTATAAGTAAACGTATATTTTGTGAATTTGTAGAGCTGTTGACAGCAAACAAGGTAATTAATATACTGGAAGACCTATTCACTTAATAACTGAGGTAAAGTTACATTCAAGTTTCTACGTTAGGACCCTTCATTTGCTACGAGCAAAGGAAAAATACTAACACAAACGTAGAAACTAAAAAGTTTTCAGTTTCCATTATTAGGACACAATTAAAGGAAATATTCATAAAATTTCAAATTTCTCCTGTATCGAAAATGGAATTAGGTATTACAGCATTATTTAAAATCTATTTGCTATCTATTTTCATTTTAAGCTACGTTGTTAATCAAGTCAGTGTTATAGTTATTATTTAGTGTTAAAACTTTACTAAATAATTATTCCAGAAACTTTGAAGTGTTGACCAATGACTGGCTCACTCATTTATCAAAACCTATTGTATTTGCTTACTCTTGAAATAAAATGATAAAATAAAATGATAAAACTTCCGAAATTGAAGAGTTAAACAGAAATGTGCAGAAGTAATTTTTAAAAGTCTCAAAGCGTCGATTGTTTCTCTGGGAAACACTAACGTTAAATCGTTAACACTACGATATACACAAGATAAACATGTATTACTATATTTGAGATATATTTTATAGTTATATAATAATGTATGGTAAATAAAAGAAAATCATTGAAGGATGCTGGTTAAAAATAATAAAAACATTTTCTCTGTCCATGGGTAAATAGAAATTCAAATGAAATTGATCCGCATTAGAAGTTATAATTGGACAAGTTACTAACAGTTAACTGTTAAAAGTAACTGCCAGTTAGTTATAGTGATCATTCTGGAAGTACTAAAGGTGTTTATGATTGAAGGAGACTGGTGATGATAAAATCATTGAACCCCTTGACTTAGCACTCATCATAAATTTTGTGATAGTTTGATTTTTTGTTAGTACATAGGTTCATGAAACTCCAGTTTGCAAAACGACTTAATATTGCAACAAAGAAAGAAGATATTAGAAACTAATGAAAGTACAGTAGAAATCAATAAAAAGATTGATGGAAAAACAATTATATACTGGGTTGATCATTATAAATGTTTTCCAAACAATATTGAAATCACACCAAAAACATAGTTCAATTAATAAATCCTAGTTTATTTTGAAGTTTATCCAAGCACAAAAAAGTAAGTGGGAGCCCAAAGCCACATGAATTTTAAATGCAATCCCATATTCGAAAGTTGAGACTTAAAAGTAAAATGCTAATAAATAATTATATTGTACTCATTTTGTTTACAACTGAAAATAATTATTATTTAAAATATGAATAAAATTAAAACAACCCATGCATGAAAATGACTAGGAGAGAACAGTTTCATAATTGTTCTTAGCAATAAAGTTAATTTTTTGAACTTCTTATTGTAAAAGAATTTGTGTTAGTTTGCTGGTCGAATAAATTGATAATGAAAGGAAACAAATTTCAATTAAATTTTTGGCAAGATTTCGTTATTTCGAAATTATAACTAATCACAATTTACGATTCCATATAAATCAGTGAACTGTTAACATTTAAAAATATGTGTCAAAGGGGCCAATATTAATAATTTGATTATACTCGTATATATATATATTAGAATAACCAATGTATTCTTCTAATCATGTAAAACACTCTTAGTTATAACTTGTTATTCCATTTTTCAGTTTGTGTTGTAATTAAATATACACCATATATATCTAAGCATAACACTTCACATAAAACTAGTAATAGTGTTTCTTTCTGTAATAGAAATAAAACCTAATTATTTTAACTTATGTCGACATACATAAAACACTTGCAAATAAAATAATTTATTCCAAACATGCAGACATTACTTTGTACCTGAAGATACCAATGTTCTTATTTGATACAGAGTAAACTGAAATAAACACAACAGGAAGTTTTGCTTTCGACTTGATGCAGGTTCTTGTTGATATCATAAAACAATTTAATGTCATTATTCTTGAAATCAACAGTTATTTGTTATATCTTAATACGAGTAAAATTGTTTAATTAAATAGAAATTACACATTTCACCCAATAATTCTAAAAAGGATAATAGCTTTAGAAAAATTCTATTATCTTTATGAAGTATTAAATTATGCACTCATTTTGAACATTTTAAATGATATTTTCGAGTCAAGGCTGCCATGTTTAGAATGCGAATTTTTTATGATTACATTGGTTTTTCAACTTGCAGCTATATTTCCAGTTAAGACAGCATTATTGTATTAACACAATACATCATTCCCCTAATTTTGACAAAATGTGAGTATACGAAATTTACAAAGATAACAATTTCTTAACAATAATGTTTAAGGACTCAATTTGTCTTATTTATAGGTATTAGCAATTAACTATAACAGACAACGGAGTACTTGTGTTACAGATGTACGTGCTTTTAAGTTTTCAATTATTGCATATTTCATTAAATCTGATATTATTTGCAAGTTATGCTTGCACACGGAAATGCTATTCATGGTTCTGTTATTTTACATGATTTTCTTATTCATAAATATGCGAACTCCACGAGCTACAAAATTGTATTAATCTTACCTAACAGAACAAATATTATTTTAAATATATAATAAATGTTAAGGCAAATCAACACTCTTATTGCCTAGTAAACGAGACTCTACCAATTATACAAAACTCTTTTTCAATAATAATGATTGTTAGTTATACAATATAAGCTCAGAAGTTTTGGCTGCAATATATATATGTGGCTACAAACACTTAATTTGCCCATGTGAAAGAATGAGAAATATTGGATATAAAATATAGACAAAAATTAAAATATCTACCAATCATATTGAAAAATTGAAAATATTTTAAAATGGTGTGTAAAATAGACGCTTTACTTAATGAATATATGGCTAATTCCAACATCTTATTTTCCTTATAATGTCTGATGTGCATACACGTCGGAAATCTGACATAATATTGTTATACTATTTGTCTATCCTAGCTGCCTTTTCTATGTCCTGTATATTTCAGGATATGCTGTACCAAAATTAATCTTTTTATAATAGTGAAAGAGAATTGATCTAATGGGAGGAAATTTCGAGGCATACACAGAACCGAATTGGTGCCTAAGGTGAGTAAACTGTAAGTACTCGCTTCGTTTCTGTTTTCATTGAATTTACCTCCATATACATTTTTGAAATTTACCTATCCTTCCTCTTGTCACTTTCACGCTTGTCATATATTTCTCTATCATTCTCGATTTCAATTCTTATTTTTCATTCTACTCTCTACACATTATTTTACGTTCATCAATGAAACTGATTTCGTACTTCACTTTTCCTAGTTTTCCTAAGTTTCTCCTGTAAGTCATGCTTCTTAGCTGTGTTGCCTTCATGATACTGTACTTTTATTTGAAAAGATCCAACTGCTCCCACGACTAGATAAATCCTGTATCTACTTTCTTCCAACTTATATAATTTTCTCCAAAATTTCGAACAAGTATGCCTTTGGTTCTTCTTTAGACTTTTCAATGTTTAACTTGTCTAATGCTATTCTTCCTAAGTATATTTTCAGTGGGATTTTTCTTGAGTTAGAACAAGATGTGATATGAAAAATTTTAGATTTCTTTACAATTGACTTTCATGAATTTTGTCTTGATATGGCAACATATGTTTTGGTTTTATGCATTAATTGTAATTTCTTCCTATCTCTCTTGTTATGTTTCCATCTTACATACATAAGTACATGTTTCATACAAGTACAAAATGTATTAGTACTACATTTAACAATAAACTTAACATTCATGTACTTTTCCCATTTCTTTACTTTCTCCATATAAATACTCCATATCCTCCATCTACTCCATATCCTAATTTAGGAGAAGACGTGTGCTATTGTATCCATCGCCAAAGACGCCCGTATCTATTGACATTGAAGAATGTTTATGTGTAAAATGTGTATAAATGTGAATGTAGCTCAGATTGTGACATCTGTGTAAGAGGCATTTATCGATAGGGAAATAAAAATAGTATTATAATATATTGGTAATACGGAGGTTTGAGGAAAGCAAGATATACGAATTAGTTTTTCGTGGTTTAACGTTGAACTTCTAATGAGTGTATGGTGATGAAGTTCTCAACATCTAAAGCAACGTAACTGATTTAGCGTGTAAAGCAAATATTACTTTTATGTTATATAGACTGTATAGTCGATGGAAAGTCAAAAATGGACTGCAAAACATGTTTAAAAGACCCTCACTTAAAAGAAAAATAAAACATATCGAACTACATCAATACAAAGCCACTTTCGTCTGATTAAGTAGGTTACAAAATACACATACTTTGATGAGACTATAAATTCTACTGCCTTAGAAATATATCAAAATAGTAATTTCTCAATATTATAAACATTTAACGGAGACAAATTATCAAAAATGAAACATTATCAATTGATACAATTACTTGAGCTGAACAAAATATGTGCGAATGTGAAAACTCATGCATAGTTTTCGAAACAATGGAGAAAATAATTGATTTTTAATCCTAAAACCGAATGATGTACAAGAACCATGACACTTAACGAGATGAACTTATACCAAAATATGTACCCTCATTACCCTCTATATTATGATATTGGCAAGACGACAGGACATAATATGGTGAATGGGATAAAATTAAAATTGATATTAACTCTTAATATTATATTTCTGTTTATCTAAAATATTGATCAAATGTAATATATTTAACAGTAGATAGGTATATAACAGATCAAACTGAACAGAATAACATGCTTGAGGGTAAATTCTCATGTATACTTTTCGAGAAAATCGAAAAAATAACTTTTAAAGAGGAACAAATTATATATTTTGTTGGCAATAATAATTTAAAGTTATATTGCTGGTTGAATTGATCTTTTTGTATGTATTGCATATATAATGAAATAAATGTTAATTAGTTGATTGCTGTTTATCATACACACTTAGTGGTGAATCATATACTCTTTAAGCTACATACTACTGTAATTGTAAAACATCTGTAAGTCATTTTCATGGCAGTTACCCGCTACAAAATTAGACCTTTATTAAAATTACATAATCGATTTGTCGACATTAGAAGTTGTTCAAAGTTTATTTGATCATCGCAAATGCTATGTGATTTATGGCCTGAGATATTTTAAAACTATTTATGTATGAACTAGTTACGAGGAAAACATTCCATAGTGAATTCCAATATTAGAATTAACAGAATTAATTGTTTGCTTCAATACGAGTTAAGTGATTTCTTATGAGGAATAATAAATACATTATGCTTAGTTGTGTTTTTGGACGACAATACACAAACAAAATTGAGAATTGGAATAACATATAGTCTCTGATTAAAGCACAATATTGTAATTAAAATATCAACGTGTAACAGTTTCGTCAAATAACTAAACATTTGACTTCATCTTACATATTCTGCAATGTGCCAGATGAAGCAAAATGTTTAGTTAGTTGGCCAAAAAAATTGTTAAACATTGATATTTGTATTAAAATATTGTGGTTTATTCCAGTACTGTGTGTTATTTCTATTCAGACACAGCCTTATTTCTATTACTAAAGCAAAATTGACTTAAACCAGATAGTAAAACAGAATTGTTGAAAATAAATAATATTATTGATTCGAAACATATAGTACCTGAAACGATAATACAATTAATTCAGTTTTCCTTATAGGGTCAACATGCATTTTCTCCAAACATACTGTAATCTTTAAATGATAAAAATGTATTATTTATTAAAATGTTACTACAATGACATTAACAATTTACTACCACAGTCAGTTTACTATACGTAACTCTATTTAATTGTATTTGCGTCAATCCTAATACAATTCAAACAGACATATGCGTATAACGTCAATACATTTACATTCCTATGAATTATGAAATAACAATATATTATATGAATATTATAATGAGACATGAAAACGTGTATTATTAATGAATTCCGTTAACTCAATAATATTTGTAGATTTCAAGATTAATTTTATATTGTCATTTCCTAGATCATTAATAACCTTTCTTGTCATAATTAGTTCGTTCTGCTTAAATTTCTTAATTAAATTAAATTGTACACGGCACAATTACTCTTTAGAAATACAACATCACTCATCAATTCATTAGAGTACGCAAATATTACTACAATACGGTTAATAGTAGTGTAATATTTCATATATTGAATTTTGATGTGGTATGTGCATAATGAGCGTACTTCATTGACTACTTTCGGTCTTATTAATGGAAGGAGCTAAGCTTCCGTTTACAGAAAATAAGATAGGAAACAGTTCATACCCAGTAGAAAGAATTTCAATTAACATGTTTAATTCAGGTTATCATGTATACCCAGTGTAAGATGTATAAATACTCTTCTGTGATTAAACTGAATTAAAAACCTAACAACTGCCACGGTTGTTTTACTCTTATGAGTATTAAATTAAATATATATCGAATAACCATGGCCATATTGAATAACCATTTTTACATCGGTTATTTGGTATACTAACATTCCCACACTAAACAGATTGTACTTATAGAACTAATAGTCTCTTGAATTATAATCAATGGTTAACCGAATACATAAGACCATCTGTACCATATATTCTCATATTTTGGGATGCAGCAATAAATATGTTATTTTGAAACAATTCTGTTATATAAACCCCAATAATAATATTTCGTTTGTCTATACGATAATTTTCTATACAAAGTAACATCCACTTTCAACAAAAGTTTTGGGCTTTAAAGTTGGGTTTACACTATATTATATACAAGCCTTTGCGCTCAAAGTATGTTAATATATTATATAGTGTAGAATTTTAGACAATTATGTTGTCAATTCTGGTTTGACAATTAAATATTTGTGATGAATACAATTATGCATAATTTTGTATAAAATATGTAACTTACAAGACATTATAGTTAATCTGAAAACATGTAATTAATATGTAATTAACTCTTTTAAAACTTGTTTTGAAATACGTACTAGAGATTTTAAGAAAGACAGTCTTGTATAACATATGCTTATTAAAATTTACGCATGTGTCAATTTACAAAGTAGTACGATACAAACACCATAAAGTTAGAATAAGGTACAAACAACATAAAATTTAAAAATTTACATGTTCTCTTTCCTTCAATTACTTCCATATTCGAATGACCTTGAGTACAATTTCCTTTGAAAAATTAAAACTGGCTAAGTCCTTATAAATAACTGAAAAGATTGATTACAAAGGGAGATATTTCATTTTCGTTGCAACTGTATATGCAATTAAAATATATATTACAATTAATGTCTAAACTTCAATTATAAGTGTTGAAGTTAAATAAACTGGAAGAAAGCACAATGCATTTTTGCTTTCCACCGATAGAAGTTTCAAGAATTAATTTGGCAGGGTATTAAGTTGGTCCTTTCGAATCATCTTCGGAGTTAGTCTCTTTTGAACACTCGAAATACTCGAAACTATATCTTAATGTGGGTTTTAGGTTCAAATGTCAGTATACTAAATATTTTGCCTCGAGGGAGGGTGGTTTCATTTTTAATATCACATTAAGATTTAAGAACAAAAAGGCACAGCTTGAACATTTTAAACTTGATACTTTCAGTTAGAAAATTCATGACTCAATTTAGATATCTAAGTTTATGTACTTACTTCAAAAATTTCTTCAAAAAGTTAATCACTACAAGTAGTTATGAATTGAAGAATAAAACTTTTCACTTAACGTAAGTAACCATACCATTTCTCTCTGTAAATATAGACGAAATAGAATCGAATAATTTATATGAGTATTGAAAAGTTAGTAATTGTTAGTTTGAAAATAATACCAACACTTCCTGTTTTTTTGTAATGTTTAAGATTGTAGCACAGTAATGAATGTTCATTCAATATTTTAACATTACACAAAGATCGTATAGTTTGAACAATTGTGTTGGAGAAATAAAATTTATGAAGTGTGTTCTGTCGGTTTTAATGTTCTTCTTATAATGTGCACATCTCACAGATATGATTTGAGGCTAAGGGAGAAGGCGGTGATAATGAAAGAGATGGTGCAATGAAAAATGGAAGGAAACGGAAGATTCAAGGGAAAACCCACGCACACAGTGTTTCCCCTTTACATACCTCATTTGGTTCGAGCTGAGATCGAACCAGGAACCTCACAGACTAGACTAGCACTGAGCCACCGCAACCTTCAAATATATACACGTAAGAGAACTTAACAATTAGTACTTGTAGTCTCTCGACATGAGAATATGATTATCGAAGTACTCTTAAGAAAAATTAACGAAGTCATCATTGTCTATTTCATGCAATTTTATAATTAATTACATAGGCGATTTTTCATTTCTTCTTTCTTTATTTTATAACAATAAAACTTATGATCGGTGGGTAACATTTTGGAGTGTAACTTTGGATAATCAATTTTACAGTGAACGAAATGGTGAAATGAAAAAAAGTGTGAAGAAACGGAAGATCATCTTATATATTTAAGTATTGAATGGTTATTTTATTATACTTTGATCAATTTTAGACTTTTGTGATATTTTTCATAAGTAGAAGATTTGCTTTGTATATAATTAAATACACACTAATTATTTGCTGAGCAAAAGCACATATTTTCATTAAAAATTAAATACGTGTTACAGTTTCACCAGCTAACTCTTTGGCTTAATCAAACACTGTGATGCCTCAGCTGCTGTATGTATAAAAGATTGTACAGCTATCCTGTATCTCATAGTGTTTGATGAAGCCAAAGTGTTAGTTGGTGAAACTGTAACATTTTATTTAATTTTTAATAAAAATATATGGTTTTGCTCAGCAAATAATTAGCATGTATTTAATTTAGACTCTTGTATTATAGTATAATTATACAACGGATAATTTGAGATGTTTTATTGCAAGGATTAATTCAAATGTTTTCGTCTTTACTTCCCTTTTAATTAAAATTTTAATGTCGATGGATTTTGATTGTAATACAAACATTTATTTCTTCGTTATATATATATATATATACTTCAGGTAATAAGAGACCTTATTGGCTCCGTGGTAGAGCGTTCACCACTTGTACATAGAGTCCCTGGCTCGTTGTCAATTCGCACCAAGTGGGCTTTGTGGTGAACGAGTACCGTGAGCATGGGCTTACTTGCGATTCTCTTGTTTTCTTCCATTGTCCTCATTCCATCATTTCATTCATCATTATCATCATTATCATCTTCTTTATCCTATCCGGAGTAACCGTGGGAGCAAAACTGAAATATTTAATTTCATTTCATCAGGCTATATCTATAGCTTGTATAAAAAATATTATTCGTGGCTTTAAATCCGTCGGTACTTATATATATGTGTTTTTTTTTACGTAGGACTTTTACATGATAGCAAAAAAAAAATGTTAATAACATGAAGTGTTTTCAAATTATCGTGCATAATGAGACCACAAATACTTTTACTCTTGGGGCTGAGGTTTTCTGTAAAATTATTATTATTGGGATCTATATGCCAATGGAATAATCAGTTACCACATCTCCGACCACTCCATGTAGAATGACGCTACTTTCGTAGCAGGCCGAAGTTACAGTTACTGGTTTGTTCTAATAGAGAAACCGCAGACCACAGTTGAGAACTATATTATAATTATTTCATGTCGCTGATGACAATGAATAATTATTGAAGCTTGGACGAATTCACATTCGTTGAACGAATTAACTTTTTTAATATATTAAAGAGAGAGTCGGTAGTTGCTGATGGGAGCATATGGTGACGGATAAACGTACGCCATTAGGCGTCAGAGTCTAGCCGATAGTTATGTGATGAGTCAGGAAATCGACGCTGATAGGCACCAGAGACAACGTTTTGTCAGGAAAAACTAACAATTTCGTTCATATTTGATATATTAGTAAATGCTTCCATGTATTGCTGCAGGCAACATTTTGCTTTCTTCCTTTTGTACCCTTTATGCAGAATTCGTCTGAATTCGATGTCTCACAAGAAATTCTAAGTCTCACACGAAATTCGAATAACCTCATTTACTTTTCTTCCATTCTAGATCAAATATCTGAAAACACTGAGACGTATTTAGTTGTTTTAAATATAAAATCAAAATATCACATACCGCGTCTCTAGCCTTACGGAATTTCGAGATATGAACATCTTAATTTAATAACTGCAACCTTATCTCTCTTTCCTTCCATCTATTTTCTCCCTACTAGGATAAATATAACAAATGTTGGCCCACTATTTAATTATTTTAAATGAAAAGTGTAAATACTAATTTTAGTGTCTCTGACTTTATGAGATTCTGAGATATGGACATCGCATTATAATAATAGCAACATCCATTCTTCCATCCCTCATTTTCTACGCCGAATTTTCAATAGTCCTTCATTAGTGGTACCTTACGTCTCAAATCTTATATACTGTCCAAATTTCAAGATTCCAGTCCAAGAAGTTTGGCCTGGGCGCTGATAAATTAGTCAGTCAGAATTCATATAAAGAGATGAGTTCCATTTCGAGGAATTTAGTATTCTTTGTATTTCACAAATAAGTTACGACCTGTCAGTTCCAATTACTTCGGATGAATTAAAAAGGAATGGGGCTATTTTTTGGTTGGTTTTTCAAAAAAGGCCGGGGCAATTTTGTCCACATTTCGTAAATGAATATGGCATAAATAATCCTGCTTCGCAAGTAATTTTCCTTGAAGAAGCCAGAAGAGGTGGTTTAGTAATATTGGATATTGTTTATCTGATGATTGTTTTAAGGATTTCGGTCATTTTATTATCACTTCGACGATTTTGTTACAAGATGATATCGTAAATCACATATGTTGGAAATCACTTATATTATTTCCATGAAAACAATTTAAAATGTACTTTTCTACAGAGTTTAGTTTTTTTCTAAGATATTTTACAGAAAATCTTCGGACAACAATTATCTTGAAATTTATAAATAAATATTTAACAGATAAATCTGGCATACGATAAGATATAAGTCATTTTTCTCGAAAAAAAGATAGGGTAGATATCATGTTACTTGTAACTTTCAGGTAGTAATAGTATTGAAGTATTGTGAAAATGAAAACATCGGATTCGAGTTTTCAAAGGATTTACAAAATTAATGTTTCATACAGAGTGACCATTGGATGCCCATCGACAGGAAGAGAGGCCTGGAGTTCACTCTGCTCATATTATCAAAATTACAATTTAAACTTACAATTTAAACTAGATTTTCCAGAGATCGCTTTAAGTTTCCGTATTACAAAAAAAAATGTAAATGTGGTGAAAGGCAATTTTACCAAGAATATTTCAGAAAGGAAACTGCTATACGCTTGTTTCATTTGGATGATTTGTTGCAGAAGTTTCGAATGATTCTCTTCATAAGGTTAACACAAATATTTCATAATTACTCCAAGAATTTAGCATAATCGATTTTCTTGACCAAACACAGAAATAGTTTTGTACTAACGGTGTAAATTTTCTTTGAATGATTTTTTTCTGTAGGTACCTATTATTAATTCATATTACAGAAATAAACAAAATATAATTCTAAAGTATGGAATGATTTGATATAGGAAATTGAAATTATAATTCAATCATTTATCTCTTATTATTTGAGTAATTTGTGAAACTTTAATAGTGAATAATTTTAATCAGGATCTTAACCACTTAACTGTTGAATGAACATACGTTTAAATGATATCTTAAATTACATGTTATTTTCTAAGGAAATTTCTTGTTACGAAAAATTGATAATATTTATGAATTTACACTACATTCTCTAACATAGTTCAGGAATGTAAGTATAATCACGGGCAATCAATTGAAAAAAATAATAACCAGGTTTAAAAAATGCAGTGGAACTTGAAAAATTTTATGGGTCTTAATATAGCATTAGAACATGTTACTGTAAAGATTGTACAATTAATTGAATGAATTGAATAATCATAACCTGTACTGCAATAAAAAGAACAATTATACTACAGCTAAAACTTTAAAACATAATATTACTGACACTAATTTGCTAATAGAGAAATCAGACACTTTGGTTTGTATATAATTCCTTTCAAAACTTTTTAGAACCACTCAAATTCACAATCATCTGTATTTTAATGTTCTGTACCAGTGGCAGCTCATCAGGGAGATCTCATTGGCAAAATGTCACTACAAGCTAACAGAATAAGTTACATTTACATAATCTACCATTTGCAAGCTGTATAGAAGTTTCCTTCCATTAGCTTGTAAAAATAAAAAAAAAAGTTAACTTTTACTAATTTGACTTCACTCACGAACTGCCTCTGATAGCATTAAGTGCCAATACAATATTGTATCCATTCAGAATTACAAACAGAAGACACAAGTAAACAAATTTTGTAATTCTTACTTGCTTTCATAAATAGTATAATTTAATTTAGGGGTGCTTGAAATACATTGATTACTATCATTAACAGTCTTTCTAAACTAATATGATTATTTTCTTAATATTACCTCTGTGTTATCTTCTTCCCTTGTTCGACTATCCTTTTCCATATTATGAGCTTATAAATAATTATTTCACCTCGGGATCAATGATAGAATGTAGACTTTTATGAAAGTAACATCTTTCCTTAAATACCTAAAAAGAATTATGTATAGCTTGAGAAATATATTGTTAATATGAGTATACAAGAAAGTAATAGATGTAATTATATAGAGTGACTAGTCACTCAACTTATTCCTTGAAATGGGTTATTCTACAATTAATTTCTTCCTATGAATTGGGGGTCGGAAATCATTGGTTTTGGAGTAATTTGCAAGTTTGTTATTTTAATTTTAAATTTATCAATTTATAGCCAAAACTGTATGTAGTGAATAAACTATTGCACTATACTGATACTTTTCCTAATAGCTGATGAATGAGGTACAACTGTAGAAAAAAGAACGTGCCAAAATTACCATGTATATAAATGGGTCATAGATCGTAATTAGTGGTATTACTTTAAAAAATCCTTTATATCAAAGCGAATAAACAAGTAATTTGTTAGCACAATTGGCTTACAAATTGCTATAGTGACTATCTCATTTCATAAGCTTTCCACAAAGGTAATCATATTTTCAACTTTGAAAAGAGTTAGAGAAAATTGCACTATAGCACTAATTTGTAATTTGGAAGTAAATTCACTTAAGAGTGAGAAGGTTTCAAGTTTAGAAAAATAATGCAAATCAATAAAGTTTACTGAAATAAATATAATATTTATTTATAATATATAGATCTTGTACGAATTGCTTCCGTTGATATTGCATACGAAACTACGAGAGACAACTAGAACAAGACCTTTAATGGTAATCTATTTTGGATTTGTTTCATGAAACTGGATTACTTTGCACAAAGTAGAGTAATTTGTTCATAATTTGCTGTTTCCGATTGTACGTAGACATTTTGTTTAAAAAAATCATGAACTTACAAATTGCTAATACTCACAATTATCAATTTCCAGATCATACACTTGCAGCTAAAAACATAAAATTTGGAATATTTCTTTTGTTACGAAAGTAAGGGTTGCTAGGTAAGGATTATTTTAAAATGTTGAGTCTTAAATGATAAAAGAGAGTTTGATTATTTTGGCCTAGATTATTTTGGTTTGATTATTTTTAAGAGTTTTTTCACGAATTCCTATAAGCTCGGGATACGAAACTTGACATATAAAATATTCACTAAAAGTAACTCAACACGCGTTAGTGTGTTTTTCGAAAATTCAGCTTCAGAATAGGGAAACGGGTGAAATTTCTAAAATATAAAAATTTACAATTTTTTGTTTAGGAAATGCCAATGGGAGGATTTGCGTAAGTCGAATGTATGAAATTCAGTATTTGACTCTTAATTAGAAATTAGGAAATATATGTATCAAAGTTCTCGATAATTCTGTTCCTAAAGAAGGAAAATTTCAGTAATATTAAAAATCCTACTGTTTGTTCAAAAAATATGAGGATTCACTTAAGCTGGAGTCGTGACACTCGCAGAAGGGAGGGAATTTAAATAATATTCTTATTTCCGATTTTATATTTATAACATCCCGTATACTAGGGCTCAAAGTAATTGCAAGTGTGGAATTTAGTAAAACTTTTTGTTAAACCAGCACCAGATTAACCCATCTAGGTGTTCGGGGCTAGAAAAAATATATGGCCCCTGCTGACTTTGCCTAATATATATATATATATATATATATATATATATATATATATATAATGAAAGTACAGTAGGAAAGTTAAGGGAATTTTTGGCCATATTTTATTTTATGATGATGATTGTATCTTTATGATTCTTTTTAGATAGCCAGTTGAGATTTTGATCAGAGTAGAGACTCTTGTCCATCCACCTGGAGGCCCAAGGCTATAGCCCCCTTTAATCGGGCCCTGTGTTAAATATTAGCGAAAAAGTTTATAAACGTTTTCGATAAATCTGCTTCTAGAGAGGCCGAGGGGGCAACTTCTACAATATTCAAATTTTTAGCTTTATATTAGCTAAAACATAGTTTTCTCTTGCGACAAAAAGGTACTCCTGTTACGTAATGTAACTTCACAAAAAATAGTAGGAATAATTTATAAACAAACTTAATTCCTCATATGAATAAGCTAGTTTCTACTTGTAACATGAATGAGCTACTATAAAGTAAATTCATAAGTATTGCTCATATTCTATAAGAATGTTGTCATTATTGTTTCTATAAATTGATCTCTTAAGCTTTCGTATTCATCCTAATTGCAATTTCCTTTTTTATTTCCATGAAAGTGGTGTTAAAGCCATTTATATTCAAAATACAAAAGTTTTAATACAGGTCATGTTTATATAATTAATGGCAGCATGTCCACAGTACCAATGGACAGGATACAGTGTCATGCATGGGGTAAGAAGGAAATAACATTTTCAAATTATTGCATAAATTATACTGTTATAAAATAATAGAACTGACATATTTTCAAAGCAAAGTATAGGGACACTCAATTCAGTTAATATTAGGAGAAATGTACCAGTGGTCCATTTCCCGCGATAGTGTAACATAAATCTCTCTAGTAAAGAATAAGTCATATTTATCTAATCAACAAAGGGAAAGTAAGTTACTTTAAATTATTCAGGCTTTATATCGTATAAAATATAATAAAATAATACCTGCAAATTAAGTAGTAAGTTGCCTATGTAAAGGCCTATAGGTTGCGAGGTTGTTTCTTAGTTTGAAGGCTCTGCATAATAATGTAGAAACTGAATTTCAATAATTATAATTAAAAAAAATAAGTCGCCAGCTTCACCAATAAACATGAAAGTCGGAACATTCTGGACATCAGGTCATTTTTCCGAAATCGGAACTGTCTTGACTAAATCAAGATGAGCGATTACTCTAACTATAAATGGTATACTACACAATAGGGCTATATGTTGTTTTCTCAGTTGTGCAAATCATATTAGGGACATTATAAATTAACACAATACAGATGTCACAGATCGGTGGTATGTAAATGGTGATATCTGATTATAGCCTATAAGGTATACCGACAAAGTTAATTTCCATTTTTTGAAAAATAAATACTTACACTTTCCTTTTGTACCAGTAGTCCTGAATGTCAAATAAGATGTAACTGTAGAGTTTCAGGAAATTAAGCCTTCGGCCAGTCATAAAGGTATTTTGGATATTCTTCAGGAGGGCTGCAATAAAAAATTTAGTGATTAACGTATCGTCGCAGTACATTAATGTAAACAATATACGCAAAAACTATAAAAAACTTTTGAAGAAATGAGGGTGGATTGAAGTAAATAAATAAAAATATTCAATAAGTATATTAAAGCTATTAAGTATTAGGGTGCGAGTTATTTAGTTTACGGTTGGTAACATTAGTGAAAAAGTTCATTACAAAATATGATAAATGCCTTGTTAACCATACAATGACTGCATAGGACAAAGTTAACTGTATAGTTTGTCACCAAAGATTTCGACGGGATATCTTTTCACGAAACATTTGCCCTCATCATCTACACGCAGCTTGTAAAATGTTTGCCTTTCAGTTCTTCGGTCTTCGGTCAGAGTTCTTAATAGTGAAATAAGTCATAAAATCTGAAAGTATTTTAAAGTTAGCTCAACGGCTTTAGTAAATAAATAAAAAGTACTGTCCACCGCTCTACATTTTCTCATTCCAATTCATTAGACTAAATCATGTTATGCTGCAGTTATTAGTGAAACATTTTCTTGTAAAATATGATGCGAATTATAAGGTGTTTTCGCAAAATATTGTCCAAAGAAAAACAGACAGAAAACTAAATTATTCCCTTTAAATTTTTCCGTAAGAAATGACATGGTATATGTTAGGTTTATTAGTAATATATTTGTTAATAAGATAGTAACAAAAAAGCTAGAGTCATATTTTACAAAACTTAAAAAAAATCAATTACCAAGAGTAAACTAACACCTATGAATATTCTGATCGAAGTGATTTATGCAACTATTATACGAATATTAATGAAACATTTATTTATAAAGTAAGAACAAAATCGTCTGAGTCTTTTTAAAAAAAAAAGAAGTCGGAAAGAACTTACCCCCAAACAATAAACTACCCCTCGCACATTTTCTTCAAGACAAATGAGTGATGCAATATTATCAAGTTATTAAGGAAATATTTAATTATTATGTATGGGCAAAATCGCCTAAGTCGTTTTTGAGAAAATTGTTCAAGAAATCTCACACTAAGAATACACTATCACTCGTACATCATTTTTACTACAAACGAGTTATGTAATATTGTCAGGTTATTAATAAAATATTTAATTATGAAATATAAAGAAAATCGCGTAAGTCACTTCTGAGAAAATTGCCAGAAAAAAACTAACTACTAAGAATAAACATTTTTCAAGAGAAACGAGTTATGTCGTATTATTAAGTAATTAATGAAATATGAATTTATTTACGAAATATGAACAAAATCGCGTGTATCTTTTTTTTGTCAAAATCATCTGACAAAACTCACCCTAAATGTTTACTACCCGTTCTCGATTTTTCCCAAAGAAATAATTTAAATCACAGTGTAAGACTATTATTGAAAAAATGATTTCGGAAACAAACAAAATCGTTAGTAATTTTCGAAAAAAAAAAACCGCATTTTTTTATTTTCACTCCTCAATAAACTATTGTTATTTTTATTGGTAGAAAGAAAATTCGAAAATCATCTGAAAACCTTAAGTTTAAAGTATGATGTCGATACGTTGAACGGTAAAGCCTCTAAACAAGTGTACGTTAGTATAAACAGATGAACAAACGAAGGAACGAACAGACGAACAAACAAAGGAACGAACAGACGAACAGGGTCAAAAAATACTTTTTTCAGTTTGTATGGTCATGAAACGCGTAAGTTCATTGAAATCTGGAAATGAATTTCTTTTTACGATTATCATATTTCCTTACCACCCCTCTTTCGTAGCTCGAAAGTAAAATAAATAAATAAATAAATAAATAAATAGAAAGTGTGTTTTAAGTGCATTATAAAAGATGCTTAATTTTCGTAGCTGATTTTACCATTCGTATATTATTTTTTTAAGTTTCGTAACTCAACCCAAACCCCTTTCTGTGCCTTTGTCTGTCCGTGTATCCATTCGTCCGGATCCGGGAGACAGAAAAAAATGCCTAGTCGTGTGTCAACTCATTCGGGTTACCAATAATCTGAAGAATTACTTGGTACATCACTATAAATTTTCTCCAAGATGCACAGGGTCAATAGTTAGAAATCAAGTTCGTTGAAAAAGATTATATTCAAACTTGTAATGGTAGAAGTCAATAACTTCCGGTTTTAATGATCATCACTATACAGGAAAAAAAAAACCTGTAAAACAAAGCGAGAGGAGCAATTCTCCAGGGACTAAGCACCTCGAGAATACAAATAACGAACTACTAAAACTGAAAGTGGTAGAAATCAATTGCAACTTCCGGTTTCAATATTGATCTACATAGATCAGAAACGACAAGAGGGAGCGAGAAGAGTTCCTTTCCTTTCTTAATCGATTTATCGTTCTAAGAATAGATATTACCTTATCTCTCAATGCTATATGTCAAATTGAAAGTGAGAGAAATCAACAAGATCCGGTTTAAAGGTTGATTGCTATAAAGTAAAACACGATCATAGATATCGAGAAACGATTTTTCGCAATCAATTAAGCATTCCAAGAACTTATTCCATCTCCACTCTAATTGTTCCACTGAAACCAGAAGGGGTAAAATCTGCTTCACTTCCGGTTTCAATATTATATTAGAAAATATAATTCCATACAAAATAAATTCCTTCACGTGGAGTACACGTGACACTGTTATTTCTAAATTTTATTATTGCTTGTTGTTTGTGGATTTTTTGCATGAAAAACGATTATGTCCTAAATTACCACAATCGTGTAGCCAAATATAAAGAAACAAGGAATATCGTTAAGAAATATCCTATCAGTGATATCTGACAATGATGCTGTTGCACACTTCGTGTTATTGAGAAATGTGTAACTTGCCATTTTATACCCTTGTATCATACAATTTTTGCTTTTGACAAGAGAGAAGAAAGTATTTAAACGAGTGAAATTCACTTTTTAACGGCTTTACGTGCCGCAAAGATAATTTAGGACATCTGTTCTTCTGCCGGTCCCGAAGTATGTATGCAAGCCTAGAACTTTTAACAACTTTTTAAAATCTTATTGTATTCTATCGTTAATCATGTAGGTTGTTTAATGGTAATCATAAATGTTTCAGTATATTACACAATCGTTTTATGGATGAAAAATACCCACTTTATAAGTATTTTTTAAAACTTTTGGTAAGATTTTTAACTATTGCTATTGCTAGGTTAGCATTCTTCTAATTGAGGTCCCATACGTAGTCATCTTGACAAATGTTTCTCCAGGATTTTTTCTCAATTGTATCAGATCAATGCATTAGCAATTTAAGAATGCCTATATAGACTTCCTCCGCCTTCCTTTTCTATTATAATATCACAGGTGGCCCGAAAGTAGATATACACCCCTGCCTTGATCAACTATAACATTCTAGCTTATAGGTTTATTTGCTTCGGCTGTTCCGAGCTTAAGATATAAGTAAAAAGACATTAAGAACAAATAATAAAGAAACTAAATCTACCTGATGGATAACAATAAAAAAATATATAAAAAACAATGAGTTGATCAGTACGGAACTGCATACCTACTTTTAGGCCACCCTGTATATTAAGAGTATTGTCCTCTTCTGGTGTTACTTGGTTTGGGATGTAAGTCTAAGCATACGAGAGATGGTAACAGACGGAGAAATGTACTTAACCAACCTAATGTTAATCATATACATCTTAGCTTGAACAGAGAAATGAAAGTTAAACACAAACTCGAATTATAATGGGCGTTTTTAGCAAATAAGCCAGAATGTTTTTAAAGGAATTAGGATCAAAATTAATTAATAAATCAGGAGATCCTAGAAGTGGTTACTTTTTGACACAAAGGATAAGCCTAGCCATACAAAGAGGCAATGCCATTAGCATATTAAACTCCTTCCCATCTTCACCAAGCTAGACGAAATTTTTTATCTAAAATAATAAAATAAAATGCACCAAGTACTTTGTTAAATACTTTTAATCGACTGTAAATTCATTTTTTTAGCATTGATTGTTAGCAAAATTTACTGATATACTATAACAACGGTTTCATGATAGTAACCACAAAGACAAGCTATCATTTCAGTTTTCAAAATAATTATGTATGAGTTTAATTTTTTGGTAACTTTAACGTGATTGTGCTAATAATATGGACAATGACACAAAAGTGTCCACCGTAGAACATATATAGTTTTTTCTATGTATGTATTTATCTATTTTTTTTTTAAAAAAAAAGAATAATTTTTCGCCATACTCTATCTATTGTTATTTTATTGACGTGAGCGTAAACATAATTCTTTCATTTGATTCAAAAATCTTTCATGTATTTCTTCATCTGTCTCTGTTCCATGATTAATTTTCGCACAATTTAACAAGCTATATTAGAATATGTCAGGTGCTGTCCTATGAGCTTTGAAGTCTTATTTGAGGTTCAAATTAATATATAATACAAGTAGAAAAATCTGGAAAATCATATACATAATACAATGCAAAATAATTCTCTAATATGACTATTCTCAAACATGAAGTATTTGCGTTTAATGCAATATAGATTCAATTATTTTCCCAATTATCTCCAATACTTCCAAAAAGAGTTGGTCAGGACAAAGGGATAAATTATCATCTTCAGTAATAAAGGTGCCGTTTCTTGGCACGGAACGGTTTAATAACATAAGACCAGACATTTCAATATTGAAGAGAATGGCCATCTTTCCGCCTTTAAAAGGCATTTTCTAAAACACTAAAACGTGTAATCACTTTAAATTATATATCGAATTTCATGACTTTAATTGAAGCGTATACTAATACTGAACATTTCTTGAATACAAAATTGGAAATTAGAATCATTGCGGTATTGCCCATTTTTCCTTTAAGAAGCGCAACTTTTGAAAACTCTGACAGAAATTTACTTAGCTTTAATTAAACTTTACCAAATTTCGGTCTTCTAACTTAAACGGACTCTCACATTTTCTGCATAAAGAATCAGAATTATTTTAATATTATAGAAATTATTCTCGTTCTCCCCTTTAGAACTGGAAGTTTAAAAAATGCTAAACCACATAATACCTCTAACCAACGGCGCCGATTTCTCTGCAACTTTGGGGGGGGGGGGGATTCATAAAAAAATATATACAACAATACATATAACAATAAAAAATACATATTCATAAAAAATACATGGGCTCACATGAGCTTTGGAGGCCCGGGCCCCCCGGCCCCCCAAGGATCGGGGCCCTTGCCTCTAACTTAAGCAACTCCTCACATAGGTCACTTTCTTTATAAAGAAATAGTTATTTGCTTCCTCTTTAGGAGCGGAATTTTGTAAAAAGCTGAAACACGTGTTCAGTGATTTAATAAGTTTATATACAAAGGTCCATTTCCCTAACTTTACCTATAAGTGAGAAAGTCTGATTTGACACAAAAAAAGCAACCTTTTTCGCACCTCTTCTACATGATACGAATTTCAAGGGAGCTTTCTCTCCATATTTCATATTTCTAGCTGTATTATGGCCTGGGTGCTGATGAGTGAATCACTGTTCATTCTTCATATAATAGAATAGCTTAACCCTATATGGCCTGAATTACTATAACATTAAAGAAAAAAATTAATACTTACAGCATTTACTCCTTATGACACATAAAATTGAAAATGTATATTTCAATGTAAAATGAGACCATACTGGTGTGAAATTTGAAACGTGACGTTTTCGTTACGCTCGGCATTTACAGGATTAAATATATGAAAGATTCTAATAATAAGCAAGACGAATTTGTGAATATTTATTTTACACTCGTACCCTAATGCACTAGGAAATCATTTTCATTTTATATTAATGCTTGTTTTCTATGAATACATTTTTAGATACTTGAAAAAATAAGGTAAAATACAAGCAATAGAATGAGATACTAAATTTTGATCTTTTACTAACTATTGGAAAAGTTTCAACGTTATCTTTATTGGTGTACCAGTTTCAATGAAACTCAGAGAAACATTTCTTTCGCTTGTTGAAACACAGGAATACGTTGCACTTCTGACACATAGTAATGGGACATCTATTGAAAGTAGGATTCCTACATCTGCCTCTTTTCTTTGCAGTTTCAGGCCAGTGCCCTATGTTATCTCTACGGATGGCCTTCTTCTTTTCCTCTGATAGTCGAAGTCAACAAAATTGCTTGGGCATTCTGATATTTTTCTTTCACCTTTTCTCAGTTTGGATAAGACGTCTGCTACATCTCCTCGGAACTCATACAATTGACGCTCATTTTTCTCCGGTAGTCCAAATTTGTTACAACCTTGCCTGTATAATAACTAACTACTAACTAATACCATATCGATGATGTGGAAAAATAATATATGGTAGTACTTCTTCGGCCTTAGAGATATTCGATATAGTACCATCAAAGAATCAAATAAATCAACTGCATCTATGAATTATTGTAAGAATCGTCACATTCCTCATTTGGAATATATTCATCATCTGACCCAGAATCACTCAGCATTTCATCTTCATTTTCGCCATCTATTGGTCGTGTAGCAATCTTTTGCCTTGCCTCCGACCGTAAATCATAGCAGGATTCATCTTGATGTAAAAAATGAAAACTGGAGATTTAGTGCCGGATGTTACGAAAACGTTACGTTAAGTGACAATAATATAACAAAATCCAGATTGAAGCAAAAAGTTTCATTACAACCGTAAAGAAAGTTTACAAGCGTATGCGTTTTAGAAAATAGTTCTTCAACGTTATCACTTAATTGAACATCTACTTCTAATACGACGAAAGCAATGTTTCGAACACAGCAACAACAACAGCGACCTCGCCAGTAAAACTTCTCAGAAAAACTTCCAATAGATTCCACCCGGGACATCCACCCATAGGAACAAGACAGTGAAATGTGACGAAAACGACACTATCGTCTCTTTTCACAACACTCTTTTCCTTACTCGTTACTCTTCCCTCTGTGAAACGTTACGTTTTCGTTACACCTGACCATATAGGGTTAAATATGAGTTACATGATAAATTACATACAAAACGTGTGATTTTAGTGAAAGACAGCATGTGTTTTGTTTTGTAACTTGTGAATTTTTTGTACTAAATTAATAACGGTTGAAATTAGTGAGATGCATATTGATGAATTCATGACTACGTATTTAATAGGTGATAAACAATATCATTCCTGAAAATTACCGATTTTCATGAATCACATCATATGTGTTTTATGCTTCTCAACTTAACCTATTGCTTGTAACTAGAGACGTAAGCAATGGGTGGATCCTAAGGAGACCCCCAAAATCCCAATTTTTTTTTTTTTTTTTTTTTGTAAATTTAATCTAATTTTAGGAGTGATTTTACAAATTTTAATATGAAAATTTATTCTCATATTGAACTTGGACTCCGCGAAAAGCTTTGGATCTCCCGAAATAAATTTCTGTGTACGTGCCTCCTTGTGGTGATAATGCCAGTCAAAACCAATAGTGTGAATTCACACTCAGTTTTAATATCACGTTTCACGGTAACATTTTCCTAAAGAAAATCGATTTTCATGAAATATGGCCTTTTCTTGCAGGCTGTAGAACTACTTCTTGACATTCTGAGGTATATGTTTAATTCTACCTAAATTCGGAACAATCCCCCAAGTTGGGATCTGCATAAGTCAAGAGTAAGAAGGTGGAAATTTCTAACCGTTTTTTTAATGCCTTTTTGCTTTCTTCAATCGTATAAGATATCAGTGTTTATTTTCGCGAATGAAGCATGTCTCTATCAAATAATTAATAAATTTGCTTGCCTAACTATTTGTGTCATGATACCTTTCACGAAATACGTTCGATTTGATTGTAACTTGTCGTGTATCTTTTGAGGCTCTTAAGATAAAATCTATTTCTTAATGTTGAAATTCGTAAAGAAATAGCGGTGAACTGACGCATTTTTTCACTTATTAAAAGAAAATAACGAAACAAATTTTACACAATCTAAATAATGACAAAAAATACGTGTAGTGTGGAGTACATTTAATTAAAGTTATTCGATCATCCTCATTGATTATCGTTAAGATCAATTAAGAAGAGTAATGGAAAATCAATCTTAAATAAATTTTTTCGTATATACGAAGTATCATAAAATTATTTGTGTACGATACATTCCAAACTAAATGTTTTATTTTAAATTGGTATAGTTCTTTTTCTAGGTTTACATCTTTATTATATGTGGATGAAATCAGTCAGAATATAAGGGTTAATTTAACTCATATATATAAATAAGCAAGGACCAGTGTGGCTTGTATACCATACGGAAAAAATGGTTTGTATGGTGTGACATCTTGTTCATTAATATTGAAACCGGAAGTGATACTAAATATCTCCCACTTCCGGTTTCGGTAGTTATTTTAGAGTAGAGATGGAAGATATTCTTGGGACACCTAATTGATTGCAGAAAACTGCTTTTTGCTATTTATGGCTGTTTTTATTCTATAGCAACCAACATTAAAACCAGGAAGTGGTTGGTTTCTGTCATTTCCGGTTTGAGAGATAGTTAAAATAAATGTATCTATTCTTTGAGTGCTAAATCAATCTACCCTCTCAAAACCACTTCTCACTACCACGGCCGTAACTTGTGGGGGACAGGGGGCAATATCCCCCCTAGGGAAGGTCCCTGAAGTTCGAGGGGGCCCACTTTAAGACAAAATTTTCCTACTCCACATACGATACGAACATGAAATTATAAATGAAGCATCAAACAGGTTCACTACCTTTCCTTAAAAAAACAGCACACAAAAGGTAAATAAAACAAAAATAATTCGTGGGCCAATTACAGTAAAAATGCCTACTATTAGGGGCCCTAGAATTAATATATATGGTTTTCAGATTTGTCAATATTGTCCCCTTAATTAATTTGTCATGTATGGAACGGGCCCAGAGGTGTAACTAAGGTAGACCCTCGCAGACCTTGCCGTGAGCGAGCCTACAGGCTCCGGGGACCCATAAAGAGTAAGAGAAAGATGGAAGTGAGGCCCAAAAATTAGGAAAGCAACTTTTTCTAGGGGCCCAAATACGCGTATTAGCGCTTGCCTCTCCCCCCCACAAGAAAAATCTAAATTATGGCGCTGCTCTTATAATTTTTCCTCTATGTAGTTGATCTAGTGGATTTCTATCATTTGTGGTTTTAGGAGAGAGTTAGTGATAGAGATAAAATGTATTCTTGGAACTGTTAATCGATTGCATGAAACCGCTTCTCCCTATCTATTACCGGTACCGTTTTTGCTGTATAGAAATCAAAGTTAAAGAGGGAGATTGTTGAATTATGATATTGATTATTGATTTCTTGATTTGAATACCATCTTCTTCAACAGACTCGATTTCTAACTTTTCATCCTCTTTATCCTGGCCAAAATTCATGGTTCTTGAGATCATTTTTCTCTCAGACAGACGGACACATAGACAGGGTAATTAAAGATTCTCCCATAAAAGAAAGCAACTTTCGCAATGCCCTCCATTTCGGTTCTAGTGAGATTTCAACTATTTTCAGCTGTTGTATTTGTGGTTAATAGTCACGGAACGCTAAAAGTGGTCATCTGATTTTTGTACGAGTAGGAAGGAACATTTCACGACGGTACAACGTATTTTGTCATAGTGAAACCTGATTACTAGAGCCATCCAAATGCATAAAAAGCATAATAGCTACTTACACATATGGTTGGTACCTTGAACATGGTTGTGGTTACCTAAGGGTCCAGAAGAAACTAATTTTAAAAGCATAATAAAGCATAATTTTAGAAAATAAAGCATAATTTTAGAAAATAAAGCATAATTTATAAGATATAGCACAATTCTTTAAAAAATCTCTTTAACTACAAGTTTAACATACTGTATTAATATTTTTTAAAACCAATATTTACAATGCAAAATCATTGAGAACATAACAATGCAACAATGAAAAGCTGGTAGGAGGGAAGATAAACGGGCCCTCGGATTTTCGATTCAAAATTGATCACAACGTCTTCCTTAGGTCCCAAATAGTGTTTCCTGAAAATTTCAGACCGCGGAAACTTCAAAAAGGAACCAAAATTACTATAAAATTTACCATATATGGGCAGGGAAGATAAACGGGCCCTCCGATTTTCGGTTCAAAATTGATCACAACGTCTTCCTTAGGTCTCAAATAGTGTTTTCTGAAAATTTCAGACCGCGGAAACTTCAAAAAGGTGCCCAAAATTACAACAGAATTTACTATACATGGGCAGGGAAGATAAACGGGCCCTCGGATTTTCGGTTCAAAATTGATCACAACGTCTTCCTTAGGTCCCAAATAGTGTTTCCTGAAAATTTCAGACCGCGAAAATTTCAAAAAGGTGCCCAAAATTACTATAAAATTTACCATATATGGGCAGGGAAGATAAACGGGCCCTCGGATTTTCGGTTCAAAATTGATCACAAGGTCTTCCTTAGGTCTCAAATAGTGTTTTCTGAAAATTTCAGACCGCGGAAATTTCAAAAAGGTGCCCAAAATTACGACAGAATTTACTATACATGGGCAGGGAAGATAAACGGGCCCTCCGATTTTCGGTTCAAAATTGATCACAACGTCTTCCTTAGGTCCCCAATAGTGTTTCCTGAAAATTTCAGACCGCGGAAATTTCAAAAAGGTGCCTAAAATTACTATAAAATTTACCATACATGGGCAGGGAAGATAAACGGGCCCTCGGATTTTCGGTTCAAAATTGATCACAACGTCTTCCTTAGGTCCCAAATAGTGTTTCTTGAAAATTTCAGACCGCGGAAACTTCAAAAAGGTGCCCAAAATTACTATAAAATTTACCATATATGGGCAGGGAAGATAAACGGGCCCTCCGATTTTCGGTTCAAAATTGATCACAACGTCTTTCTTAGGTCTCAAATAGTGTTTTCTGAAAATTTCAGACCGCGGAAACTTCAAAAAGGTGCCCAAAATTACGACAGAATTTACTATACATGGGCAGGGAAGATAAACGGGCCCTCCGATTTTCGGTTCAAAATTGATCACAACGTCTTCCTTAGGTCCCAAATAGTGTTTCCTGAAAATTTCAGACCGCGGAAATTTCAAAAAGGTGCCCAAAATTACTATAAAATTTACCATATATGGGCAGGGAAGATAAACGGGCCCTCGGATTTTCGGTTCAAAATTGATCACAAGGTCTTCCTTAGGTCTCAAATAGTGTTTTTTGAAAATTTCAGACTGCGGAAACTTCAAAAAGGTGCCCAAACTTACGACAGAATTTACTATACATGGGCAGGGAAGATAAACGGGCCCTCGGATTTTCGGTTCAAAATTGATCACAACGTCTTCCTTAGGTCCCCAATAGTGTTTCCTGAAAATTTCAGACCGCGGAAATTTCAAAAAGGTGCCTAAAATTACTATAAAATTTACCATATATGGGCAGGGAAGATAAACGGGCCCTCGGATTTTCGGTTCAAAATTGATCATAACGTCTTCCTTAGGTCTCAAATTGTGTTTTCTGAAAATATCAGACCGCGGAAATTTCAAAAAGGTGCCCAAAATTACTATAGAATTTACCATATATGGGCGGGGAAGATAAACGGGACCTCGGATTTTCGGTTCAAAATTGATTACAACGTCTTCCTTAGGTCCCAAATAGTGTTTTCTGAAAATTTCAGACCGCGGAAATTTCAAAAAGATGCCCAAAATAGCTATAGAATTTACCATATATGGGCAGGGAAGACAAACGGGCCCTCGGATTTTCGGTTGTAAATTGATCATAACGCCTTTCTTACGTCTCATAGTGTTTCCTGAAAACTTTAGACCGGGTTAAGTTCATACAGGTGCCCAAAATTACTATAGAATTTACCGTGTATGGGCAAGGGAGATAAATGGGCCCTCGGATTGTCTGTTCAAATGTGACCAGAACATGTTACTTAGATCCTAAATAGTGTTTCCTGAAAATTTCAGACTGCAAAATCTTCAAAAGTTCCCCAAAATCACGATAGAATTTACCAGATATGGGTAGGAAAGATAAACGGGCCCTCGGATTTTCGGCTCAAATTTGATCAGAATGTGATCTTGAGGTGCCAAAAAGCATTCCCTGAACATTCCAACCTGCGGAAACTTCAAAAAGTGCCCAAAATTAGGATAGAATTTACCATACATGGATAAGGTAAATAAACGGGCCCTTAGATTTTCGATTCAAAATTGAGCACACCGTGTTCCTTAGGTCCTAAATAGTATTTCCTGAAAATTTTAGACCGCGGAATCTTCGAAAAATGACCAAAATTACGATAGAATTTACGATATATGGGCAGGGTAGATAAACAAGCCCTCGGCATTTGGGATCAAAATTGATCACAATGTCTTCCTTACGTCCCAAATAGTGTATCCTGAAAATTTCAGACAGCGGTAATTTCAAGAGGACCCAAAATTACAATACAATGTACCCTCTATAACCTCGTATAGACAGCTTTGATAAAAGGGCTCGCAGCTTTTGGGTTCAAATTTGATCTCAATATGTTGTTGAAGTGCCAAATAGTGTTTGTAGAAAATGTCGGAACGCGGAAACCCCGTTTGAGACCTAAGGAGAACATTGTGATCAGTAACGAACCAAAAATCCGAGGGTCCGTTTATCTACACACCCCATATATGGTAAATTCTGTCGTAATTTTGGGCACCTTTTTGAAGTTTCCACGGTCTTAAATTTTCTGGAGATACTATTTAGGACCTAAGAATGACGTCGTGATCAATTTTGAACCTAAAATCTGAGGGCCCGTTTATCTTCTTTGCCCATATTTGGTAAATTCTGTCGTAATTTTGTTCACCTTTTTGAAGTTTCCGCAGTCTTAAATTTTTAGGAAACATTCTTTGGGACCTAAGGAAGACGTTGTGATCAATTTTGAACCTAAAATCGGAGGGCCCGTTTATCTTCCTTGCCCATTTATGGTAAATTCTATAATAATTTTGGGCTCCTTTTTGAAGTTTCCGCGGTCTGAAATTTTCAGGAAACACTATTTGGGACCTAAGGAAGACGTTGTGATCAATTTTGAACCGAAAATCGGAGGGCCCGTTTATCTTCCCTGCCCATGTATAGTAAATTCTGTCGTAATTTTGGGCACCTTTTTGAAGTTTCCGCAGTCTGAAATTTTCAGAAAACACTATTTGAGACCTAAGGAAGACGTTGTGATCAATTTTGAACCGAAAATCCGAGGGCCCGTTTATCCTCCCTGCCCATATATGGTAAATTTTATAGTAATTTTGGGCACCTCTTTGAAATTTCCGCGGTCTGAAATTTTCAGGAAACACTATTGGGGACCTAAGGAAGACGTTGTGATCAATTTTGAACCGAAAATCGGAGGGCCCGTTTATCTTCCCTGCCCATGTATAGTAAATTCTGTCGTAATTTTGGGCACCTTTTTGAAGTTTCCGCGGTCTGAAATTTTCAGAAAACACTATCTGAGACCTAAGGAAGACGTTGTGATCAATTTTGAACAGAAAATCCGAGGGCCCGTTTATCTTCCCTGCCCATATATGGTAAATTTTATAGTAATTTTAGGCACCTTTTTGAAATTTCCGCGGTCTGAAATTTTCAGGAAACACTATTTGGGACCTAAGGAAGACGTTGTGATCAATTTTGAACCGAAAATCCGAGGGCCCGTTTATCTTCCCTGCCCATGCACAGTAAATTCTGTCGTAATTTTGGGCACCTTTTTGAAGTTTCCGCGGTCTGAAATTTTCAGAAAACACTATTTGAGACCTAAGGAAGACGTTGTGATCAATTTTGAACCGAAAATCCGAGGGCCCGTTTATCTTCCCTGCCCATATATGGTAAATTTTGTAGTAATTTTGGGCACCTTTTTGAAATTTCCGCGGTCTGAAATTTTCAGGAAACACCATTTGGGACCTAAGGAAGACGTTGTGATCAATTTTGAACCGAAAATCGGAGGGCTCATTTATCTTCCCTGCCCATGTATAGTAAATTCTGTCGTAAGTTTGGGCACCTTTTTGAAGTTTCCGCGGTCTGAAATTTTCAGAAAACACTATTTGAGACCTAAGGAAGATGTTGTGATCAATTTTGAACCGAAAATCGGAGGGCCCGTTTATCTTCCCTGCCCATATATGGAAAATTCTATAGTAATTTTGGGCACCTTTTTGAATTTTCCGCGGTCTAAAATTTTCAGGAAACACTATTTGGGACCTAAGGAAGACGTTGTGATCAATTTTGAACCGAAAATCGGAGGGCCCGTTAATCTTCCCTGCCCATATATGGTAAATTTTATAGTAATTTTGGGTCCCTATTTGAAGTTTCCGCGATCTGAAATTTTCAGGAAACACTATTTGGGACCTAAGGAAGACGTTGTGATCAATTTTGAATCGAAAATCCGAGGGCCCGTTTATCTTCCCTCCTACCGAAAAGCTTATTTTTATTTCTGTAAATTTTTCGGTCTAATCTTTTGACGTGGAAAAAGGAAAACTTCCGCCAACAATGAATAGTACACAAGAACTCCACACTATATTGTTATGTGTATCTCTTGAACTTGAGCACTTTCTGTACTTTTTAGTGGCATGTTTTACTTTCCCTTTCTATATAGATGCACCTCTAAGGCGCAGACAAGTGATTAAAAAAAAAGACTGACTCGAGTGAAGCATCTCTTTACAGTGCATTAGGTAGAAAGTTCATTAAATATGAATGAAACTGGTTGCATAAAATATTATTAAATAGATCAAGATATTTAGAATATTTAATGTACAGTAAATATTATACACGATTAATGTAAAACAATGATTGAAATTAATAATAAAGCATAATTAAACGAAAAATAAAGCATAATGTGGGTTGCTCTACTTATTACAAGTGTGATGAATGTTGTGCGCGGACTATTTGCAAACTCCGTGGAAAACAGACGCCAATCATGCACTATTTGGCGCTCCGTGAGTACTAATCAACAAAGACAACAGATAAAAATCGTGTCAGTGCTGCTAACTTACTAAAACAGAAATGACAGCAATTTCAGAAGTTGTGTTCTTTATGCCATACTCTTATACCAAATACCTTGAAAATGATTTTGCTTGCGGTAGGATAGCATAGGAACAACTGAAATGTTAGAAATGAAGTTCGTAACATAGTTCATAACTTTAGCTTGGTTTTTGTCATGTTACTTTGGTTTAAAAAAATGCTTTGTTCCTTGATTGGTTAATTGGGACGTTAGAAGACAGGTTGTTTGTTCCCGTCACTATTGATGAAAATGCGTATACCAAAATGGGTAGAGGAGTTCCTTCTAGGCTAACCGGTTAGCGTACGCGCCTTTGGCTGGGAGGTCCGGTTTGGACTCCCGGCTGGAGCTCATGTGGATCGGATTCCACGTTAATCAGTAGGTCCCGTCTCATATAGTCTCGCTGCTGAAAAGGACGGTAAACTCAAAATCAACTCAACTCAAATGGGTAGAGGCGTAGTTTTCAAAATTTCAGCTCTGTAGACCCTCAAGTTAGGAAAATGAAAATCGGGATAGGAACTCCTTATTGCGAAGCACAGGATAATTCATACAATGTTTTATTCTCCACTTTATATTCTTGAAGTCTCCAAGTGGTGTGAAGAAATCACCCAAAACTTTAAGATGAGTTTTTGAAAATAGAACTTTTTTTTTTAATTATACTTTGATTGAAATGTGTATTATACAGAGGCAATGAGTTCAAATATACCATAAGATGGGGTTACTTTCCACAAGAATTAATGAATTTTAAAGGTAATCACATGTAACTTACAAATATAATGATTTAGAACGCTATATTTTAAATATATAATAGCCAGATATATAAGGAAAACTTTTGAGCAAGTGCATTAGTAAACATTTAATATGACCATAGTTATTGAAATATAAACTTTGGACCAAAGTAACCCCATAGGTGGGGATACTTTGCACAACGTACAAAGAAGTGTGTTGAATCTACGATTATAATATTTCTGTGCAGTGTTTTCCCTTCATTATTTATACATTTTTCACTTCCTACAGAAAACTACATGCAGTCTACAAATATTGATATTAGAATGATGGTACTGGTACCAGTACGTAGTATGAATTATCGACCTTTGTAAAGGAAATTATGTATTTTCTGGTACCGGCACTGGAACCACATTCCGACAGTTTAGCATATGCCCCACAAAAATGCCAATTTAGGAACAGAAAAAGATCCTCGTAAACTGATTTGCCTTAGTTGCTCTTTATGTCCGAGAATATCATCCCAAAAGTAATCAGTGGAATATTTATGGGGTTTGGGACTTTCAGGCTGAAGCCCACCTAAATTGCATGATTGTTTTTTTTTTTTTTTTTTTAATCTAATGTTAGACATTCCTTTGCGTATGCTTCAAGCCTCCACCCAAAAAAAGGTCTAGTGATTTCTAAAAAAAATAAATAAGTAAAAATAAAATAAAATAAAAATTTAAAAAAAAAAACTAAATCTTTTCTGAGTGAAGCCCCTCTCAAACTATTTTTCTGGATCCACCACTGTTCGTAACTTATTTTCCAACAATAAATCCATTCTGGCATCTACCTAAATAGGCAATTTACCTAAAATTAGAAGGCAGAAGGTGCCAGCAGAAGTAATTTCCTATCTAAGACGTTACTTGGTTCGGTGCAAAGTAACCCCGATTAGAAGGTGAAACCGCCTTCTCCCAGTTTTATATTTTTTATGACTTTAAAACGCTTCACACTTCGACTATTGTTTCAAAATCCCATTATACACAGTAGTATTATACGAAACTGAGTTAACTTTCACGGAAATTCTTGTAGATGATATCTTGCAAATTTTGTCGCCCTTTACATGGACTGCTTTTCACAACAACAAACCCTCCGGGTAATTAGAATTGATGTTTAACGCCAACATTATGGCCAAAATACAATTAGATGTTCTATCTTACGGTGGCGATTGAAACTTTCTTTTTACAGTTCATGGTTTTATCTACAGAGGACTGTGCAACTCTTTTTATTTTCTGTCTTATGGTACCTTACAAATATTTTTGAAAAAACCTATACCTACCATATCTTCATGATGAATTTCAGGGAAGGGGGAATTTGAATTTCAAACAACTTTCAAGCAGTTGTGTGTTGTTGTTTTTTTCTGGGACTGAGTAATTACTACTGCACTTGAGTCCGGAATTAGAAATAAGTGAGTGAAATCAATCATAGAGGTTTTCTAAAGATAATTTTGCACAAACTAAGGAAGATGGCACCCATTTCCTTTAAGGATATCCAAATTTCCTTGTCCTCTGTGATTTATATGATTCAGAAATATCGTGTGTATTCATTTCATATTTAAAATTTAATTCGACGTACATTTGCTGTAGCGTGTACTTTCTCTCGGTTTCTCGACAGGCGTATTTCTCCAGATTGAACTCGTGAATAAAGAGTGAATTAACTTTGATCTTAGTGGAAATGTATCATGATACCTTTCATACTGAGATACGAAGCTGTAGTGCGCGTCACGCGAGTGCCTGTGCTCCTGACATCTTTTCGTGTTTTCGTGAAAATATAAACTGTTATTCCCCACATCTTAAATAAACATTGAAATAAACATTTATTACAGTGTTTGCGAACATTTAAGTGCTGTGACGAACTCTAGTGACTGTGAAAGTGCGGTGCAGTGTGCATGTTGCATGCGTAGCTAGCAGTTGAGTTGGTAGTTAGCAACAAAGCACGGCAGCACTATAACCGCCATTTCGAAGGAAGGAGAAGGAAGGTTATCTTGACTAATTTATCGAATCTGAGTACCAGGTAAAATACCTTTGCCTCTTATTTGATGTGGGATTCATTTGACGTGAGAACATTTGTGGTAATTGGTGAATCAACAACTGTCGTTGACCCTTGTGTGTAAGTGTTATGTTTTTGGGTTCTGAGGTGTATGTGTGTAATTTTTATTTGTAGTGCTGTTTTATTTGATGTGTTTCCTTTGCTCCTTCTTATGATTTCATGCCTGGTGTTCGGTTAGGCGTAGCGATTGGTTGAGGGTGGTGAGTGGACGAGATGCCCAAGATAAGATGTTAAGGTGGCTGAGGTCTAGCATAAATTTGACGATATGCTGGTACTTGTCCAATGTGGTTGAGGATGTCATGTGGTGAATTCTGAAGCGAATTCCAGAAAGTTCTCCTGCCTTTACAAATGACTTCGTCGAGGTATGGGAGGTCAAGGTCTTCATGTATCTGTGCGATACGGGTGTCACGGGAGTGACCAGTAATTTGACGGGCTGCGAAGTTTTGTACTATCTGCAGTTTGGCGCGGTATGAGCGAGCTGCATGATGCCATACTGGGCTTGCGTATAACATTAATGAGCGTATCATCATACAGTAGATGTGTTTCTTCGTGTCCAAAGTCAATTGAGGTGATCGAAGTAGACAAGATAATCTGCCAAGTCGCTGACGAGCACGGAGAGCGAGAGATAGGAGATGTTGGCGGAAAGTAAGTTTCCGGTCTAACTGGAGTCCTAAGTACTTTGTAGATGTAACTTGTTGTAGTTGTTGGCCATGAAAGGTTAGGTGAACAGGAATGTCGGATCGATGTTTTGAGAAAACTATGACAGCAGTTTTTTCAGGATTAATACCTATTCGCCATCGCGTGGTCCAATCTTCGATGCGATTAAGGTGACGTTGCACCCATAGTTGAGTAAACTTGATGTTTCTACTAGAAGCGAACAGAGCCGCATCATCTGCAAATGTTGAAGTAAAGGTGTTCAAGGTCGTCGGAAAGTCTGCAGTGTACAGGATATAAAGTAGCGGCGACAAACACGAACCCTGTGGAACGCCTGCCTCTATTTGTAGGATCTCCGAGTATGTGGATTCGTGACGGACTTGAAATCGACGATTTTCAAGGAACGCCTGGATGACAGCTATGAGATGAGGTGGAACATCAAATTTATGCAGTTTATACAAAAGACCATCATGCCAGACTCTGTCGAAAGCTCGTGCAACGTCTAAGAATACTGCTGTTACCACCTCTCGGTCGTTTAGGCTCTGGATGATTCTCTCAGTGACTCTCGTGAGTTGAGCTGTTGTGCTGAATACTGGTCTGAATGCAAACTGGTGTGGAGGTATCAGTTGATGTTCTTCAACAAAGTGTAACAGTCTTCTATGAAGCAGACGTTCTATTACTTTACTCAAGTGGCTGAGCAGGCTTATCGGCCGATAATTCTGTGGGAAGAGAGGGTTTTTCCCAGTCTTCGGTAACATGCATATGGTAGCTAGCTTCCATGATTGTGGGTAGTATCCTAATTTCAGTATGGCGTTGAAGATCCTGCACAATAAGACAGTTAGTTTCCTCGGAGCTTTCTTCAATGCTAGTGGCGAAATGTGATCTGGTCCTGCTGCTTTATGACTTTGGAGCTTCTTGATTACTGTGGAGATTTCTTGAGGTTTGCTGAGCAGGTTAGGGGCGAGATCTGGAGGTGGAGCTCTAGTTCTTAGATAACGGTGTACCCTTCGAATGTGGTGTTCGTCTATGTGTTCGAAGTTTGGTTGAAACTGATTTTCCAGTTGTTGAGCGAAGGTGTTAGCTTTTCCTTCAGAATCGAAGACAAGTCCTCTGGGTCCGTGGAGCGGTTGCGTATGTTTAGGGCCTGGGGATGAGAGACTGCGAACCAGACGCCAGAAATGATGATTAGCTGTGGAGTAAGAGCGGAGGCGATTGTTCCATTGAACTTCCTGAATACGGTGTAGACGTAATTTCAATTTCCAAGATAGGAAGTTGTATAAGGATTTGAATGCAGGATGACGCAGCTGTTGCCATTTCTTCCGAGCCCATCTCTTGAATGCAGCTATGATAGCAGTGCGATGATCATCATTTGAGGTTGGCGTAGTACTTCGGACAGAGGTGGTTGCTATATGATATGCACTTGATATGGCTGCAGTAAGTTGAGCGATAGCATCTTCTAGTTCTTCAGGTGTATTAAGAGGAATTCGTAGGTCGATGAGTTCTTTCAGTTGAATGCAGTAAGCGTCCCAATCTGTTTTGCAGATTAATGGAAGGCGAGTATTGGGAGTGGTGTAATCCTGTTGGATGGTGAGAAGAACTGGATTATGGTCTGAGTTCAAGGCTGAGATCGACACTGGGTCTTCAGTTACTGTGACATTCATGTAGAGGACTGTGTCCAGAATATCCGGAGTTCCTCGTCCTCTTGGAAAGTACGTAGGTTCCGTTGGTGCAGATGCTTGAAAATCTAGGTTATCAAGGTGAGCTTCGATGGTGATTCCAGTCGTGTTGTTCACGTGTGAGTGCCAGGCGGCATGCTTTGCATTCAGGTCTCCCCCTATTAAGACTCGTGGACCTAAAAGACGAAGTTTGCGTAGGTCTTCGAGTTCTATGCGACGTCGAGGTTGCTTGTATGCGGAGACTATGATAAGAGGTTCGTCTGGTGAAAGTAAGCGTATAATTGTGACTTCAAGTGAGTCCAGTTGTGGAGGATTGATGAGTTCATACGGAATGCTATGTTTTAATACTATTGCTGTGCCGCCGTTATTCGTTGGCCGGTCTGTGCGTAGTACTGTATAGTTGCGGATTTTCCAGTTGGTTGGTGGTTTTAAAAAAGTCTCTTGGAGAAGTGCTATATCTACTTGGTGTTCGGTCAGGAAATGTTGAAATTCAAGCCTTTGAGATGCAACACCGTTGGCATTCCAATAGCATATCTTGAGGTGGTGTCTTGAGGATTTAGTCTGTACCATTATCTATGATGTCAACTAATATCTCTACAAGTGCAGTGATCTTGTCGAAGTGGTCAGTGGCTGTTTTTACTTTGCGTAGTCCAGACTTAAGTTTCTGAAGAATGATTGACAAGTTGAGGTCTTTAAATAGTTGTAGAATTTCCTTAATAGAGGATCCAAGACTGGATTCTTCCGTGGGTTCAGTGGTGGTGCGAGAATCTTGATGAGGTGTGGTGTATCTTGAAGTGGTGGACGATGAGTCTTGTGCTTGTCTTTTCGGTAGAGATGGGAAATTCTTTTCTGTGGAAGGCGGTGGAGGGGGCACAATTGGTTTTGGAGGTGTGGCCTGTTTTTGTTTTGCTCGGCGTTGACGTTCTAATTCAAAAACTTTGCAGCCTCTGTAATTAGCGGGATGATCTTCTCCACAATTTGCGCAGCGTGCAGGAGTAGTTCGGGTTTTCTTTGGGCAGTCGATGGTCAGGTGGTTTTGAGAGCATTTCAAGCATCTTGGTTTTGCATGGCAAGTACTTTGAGAGTGCCCCAGGCGTTGACATCTGTAGCACTGCAGAAAGTCGCTGGGTTTATATGGTTGTACAGTTACACGGTAGCACAACAAGAACAGTTTTGTTCAGCAAGTTGCGTGGCCCCGAGACGACAGAAACCAAGAACCTGCTTCTGATTGGTCGGAGAGACGCAGGTGCGAGAGCCAATCAGAAGCCAGCATTCGCTAGCAGCACACACAAAAGAGCAGGACCATCGTCAACTAGCTCAGTTGCCCGCTGGAGCGGGAGCCCGGCTCATAGGCTGGGGAAAAATAAAAATTAGGTCCTGTTCCCATAAATAATAAAAGATCCCAGCAATACGGCTAAAAGAAAAACTGGCCGCTAGGAGCTCGTCCAATACGTTCCTAGACAGCGTTTAGACGTCAGCCAAGAAATGAAACAAAACACTCAGGTCGCCCCCCCCCCCCAAGAAGCAGTGATCCACATACCAACCAAGTGCCTCCCGTCAGGAAACCACCCGCAGGACCGGAAACAAGCCTTGCGAAACAACTAAAAGCTATGAGTTTTAGTAACTTAGGCTCTGTTCAACGCCGCAGAACAACCCGTCAGGCTAAATTGGTTCCTATGAGTCTCGAGGAACTCCACGCCCTCACGGCTCAAACCACTTCTACCCCTCACATGAACGAAACAGCTGACAGTGCAACCGTCCACGCGGATGCCCCCCAGATCCAAGATCAGTCCATCGAGATGGCAGGGTCCAGTGATGAAGAATACGACCCTACCGATAGCGCAGGAGAGTTCCAACACCCCAAGAAGAAAGCGAAAAGAAGACCAGAAAGTAGCATTACGCCACCTGTTGAATTCAGGAACTCTTTCTCGGCGCTGGACACCACCAACGACCCATCCAACGCTGGGGGTGGTCAAACACCCACCGAATATGAAGAAGAAAATCCGGAGGACACCGTCCGCAGCAGGAAGATACCCCCCCTCTTCATATATGACGTCCAGAAAAGACATACTTTCATAAAAACGCTAACCGCAAACTGCAAGGATCCCTACAAAATTCTGCAACCGAGTGCATACATAAAAATCCACTGCACCACCTGGCGCGACTTTGAAATGATGGAAGCCTTCTGCATCCAGACCGGACAATCATTTGCCACAGAACTTCCGAAACAAACACGCCCAATCAAAGTAGTCATCCGGAAGATGCCACTCGACACTCCAACGGCTGACATACTACAGGACTTGAAGGACCAGGGGTTCACCCCAACCAATGTGGTCCAGATGAGGGGACGCAGTGACCCGTCTGGCAACAGGCCCCTGTTTCCGCTCTTCCTTGTTACTTTACCCAAGGACCCAACGAACAACAAGATTTACGATCTCAAGTACCTTCTTAGTTACAGAGTGGCAGTGGAACCCTACAAGGGTCAGTCAATTCTCCAATGCTACCGATGCCAACGAGTAGGGCACACCACGCAAACATGCAGGGCGACCCCTCGCTGCATCAAATGCGAAGAATCCCATCTCTCCACGGAATGTCCGAAGAAAACGAGGGACACTCCGGCAAAATGTTGTAACTGCGGAGGCGAACACCCCGCCAACTACATGGGCTGTCCCATGCTCAAGGCGGCCAAAGCCAAGAGGAAACAGCCAACCCAACCACCAGCTAAGTCGGACCCTCCCTCAAAATCTGATACCAGCCGCAGAAGAAACAACGCTACATCTTACGCAGGAGCAGTCACGCCGGAAGACAAGAACAACACCAACCAGAAAACCAGGAGGCCCCCCAACCAAGAAACAAAGAAAAATCAAACAACCCAGGACAACTCCCAATCCAGAGAAGAAGACACCGAGGACAAACGCACTGAACCATCATTGGCAGACACATTCAAAGAGATCCGAGAACTCTTCTCGGGCCTCAATCTTCGTTCAATGCTAGAAAAGCTGCGAGTAGGACTCCGGATGGTGAAAGAAACGACAGACCCACTAAGCAAAATCACCATCATGTTTGAGGTAGTCGCGTCCATCCTTGACGATGGCACCGACTAAAAGAAGAATCAACAGACAAGTCAAAGTGCTGCACTGGAACGCAGAAGGAATCCAAAAGAAGAAGAACAACCTGGAGGACTTTCTCCGCAGAGAAGAAGTGGACATAGCCCTATTGTCAGAGACCTACCTAAAACCACACCTTACCCTAAAAATCCGCAACTACTCCACCATCCGTACCGACCGTCCCGACCGACCCCTTGGAGGAACAGCAATTCTAATCAAAAACAGTATCCCGTACGACCCTCTCCCTCTACCACCTCTACAATCCCTGGAAGCTACAGGGATCACCCTCCACTCAGCTAATGGACCGATAATAATAATAGCAGCCTACAAGCCTCACAACAACAACCTCAACGCAACAGATCTGCAAGCCCTGCGACAGCTAGGACACCGGATTCTACTAGGGGGAGACCTCAACAGTAAACATCCGGCGTGGAACTCCAATGTGTCAAACGCAAACGGAAGGATCCTCCACCACGCTCTCACCACCATAGACTTCACTCCCACGGCTCCAACGGAACCCACGCATTATCCCAGAAACGGCGGAATGCCTGATGTACTGGACATGGTACTGACAGCGAACCTGGCAATCCTAGGTGTACCTCAGGTTATCCACGGCCTCGACTCGGATCATCTACCCGTTCTACAAACGATCGCAATCAGCTACCACTTCACAACTCGAACCCTTCCAACTCTGTGCACAACAGACTGGGACCAGTACAGATCCTTGCTCAGCGACATGTTAGATCCACGCCGGATAATTGAAACAACGGAAGACATAGAGGCCACCACTGCGTCCCTGACCGCAGCCATCAACTCAGCCATAGCCATCGCCTCAACCACCTCAACAACGACTCATCCATCACACCAGACCACTCCAGAAGAACGACGCACCTCAGCCTTGATCCACTTGAAGCGTTGGGCCCGGAAGCAGTGGCAACGTACCAGAATTCCCCAGTTCAAAACACTTTGGAACCACCTAGTATCCAGAGTCAGGAAAAGGCTCCTTCGAATCAAAATCAGAAACTGGAACCTCCACCTCCAGGAGCTAGATGCACCCAGCAGGCAATTCTGGAAGTTAGTGAAAAACATCACAAGACCAGAAGCAAACTCCAGAACACTCACACTTCAAACTCCACAAGGAACAATACACGAACCGGAAGAACAGGCAGAACTTTTCGCCCAGACCCTGGAAACCACCTTCCAGATCAACGCTACCAACACGCCAGCAACCACCACTGCAGCAGTACATAGATCCTACCACCTCTCCCGAATAGAAGACCCACCTCCTCCAGAAGCCCTCACAACACCGCGGGAGATACAAGCAATCATCAAGAGGATCAATGCACACCGGGCTCCAGGTCAAGACCGAGTGACGCCGCAAGCACTGAAGCACCTCCCGAGAAAGGCCCTGGTCCTACTCTGTAAGTTGTGCAACGCCATTATGAGAACCGGACACTACCCAGAAGCCTGGAAAGAAGCAAAAGTCATAATGCTGGCCAAACCAGGAAAGAAAAGATCAAACCCGGCCAACTACCGCCCTATCAGCCTGCTCTCGCATACCAGCAAGGTGTTTGAAAGAGTACTACAGAGCAGACTTCAGCAATTCATAGAAGATCATGACATCATCCCGGACCACCAGTTCGGCTTCAGGAAAGGACACTGCGCGGATCAGCAGCTGGTACGGGTGGTAGAGAAGATATGTGACAGATTCAACGAGGGAGGCCACACCTTGGGGCTTTTTCTCGACATAGAAAAAGCATTCGACAAGGTGTGGCACGAAGGCCTCTTTCACAAGATGATGCTCCAGGGCACTCCGCACTACCTTCTGAGAATCATCAAATCCTTTCTTCAAGGAAGAACCTTTCGTGTTGCCCATGCAGGACACCTAACACCCTCCAGACCTATCCTAGCAGGAGTCCCCCAAGGATCCTGCCTATCCCCAACCCTCTACGCCATGTACACGGCGGACATTCCCACAACCCCCAACACAGCGGTAGCAACATTCGCAGACGACACGGCAATCTTTGCCAGCCATGGAAACATCAGATACGCTGAACTATACCTCAGACGACACGCCGAACTTCTCCACCGATGGTCTGAAGAGTGGAAGATCAAAGTCAGCGAACAGAAGACCTCAGTAGTAAACTTCACAAGAAACAGAAGAAGGGTTCACGTCAGAATCACCATGGCTGGAACACCCCTCCAGAACCGAGATGATGCCAAATACCTCGGAATAATACTGGACAGGAAACTTACATTTGCTCACCACATACATTCCATCGCCAAGAAAGCCAGTCAACGCCATCAAGCCTTGCTACCGCTACTCCTCTCCCCATCCCTCACCCTGAAAACCAAACGCCATATATATCAGATGAGCATTCGTCCCATCCTGATGTATGCCCACCCTGCATGGCAACACGCAGCAAAAACGCACCTCAGCCAACTACAAGTCATCCAGAACAGAGTAGCCAGGGCTATCACTGGACACTCAAGAGACACTCGCCTCGAGCAAATACATGAAGATTTGGAACTCCCATTTCTACATGACTACAGAATTCACAGATCAGCCAACTTCTGGAGGACAATCAGAGCCTCACCACACCAACACATAGCCACCATAGGAACGGCCAACCCAAGAAGACGAACTTACAAGATGCCGCACCCCTAAAACGCACAACCACTAAACTGACATAGGAACAGCAAAAGAGGAGCGCGACAGTTGCGTCCTCTCTCACAACAAATACGCACGCAAAACGAACGACAGTCAACAACACAAATGGAAGGCAAGGGCCCAAGCCCGGTACTTAAATCAACCACAAAAACCGCCAAGAAATCTCTGCTCTCTGCTCTGCTCTGCTCTGATACCTTTCAAATAGAAAATCATCATTAATTTCTTAAGTATGAAATACCAGTAATTGTTCTAAGATGGAGCAGAAGTAGATACAGCTGGCATGCTTAAAGAGATTTCGTTTAGCGTAGTCATAAACACATAATACTTGTACTTAAGTATGTATCGAGTCTACGAATATTTTCGGAAGGAATGGCATAACAGTTCAACGTAACTGATGCGTTAACTCAGCTGTATCCATGTAGGCTTAATGGACCATATTAAAATTGTAATTTGTTATATTAAGAATATGTTCCCTAACGGAGTTTTCGATTATTGATATAACCAATTACAATTTTAATGTTCCATTAAGCCATCACGTTACAACAATAATAATGAAATAATAATTTACTTATGAAATACGACCAAAATCGCCTGAGTCGTTTTTGAGAAAGTAGCCTGAAAAGTAATCATCGCCAACAGAGAACTAATCATTATCATTTTCCTCGTAAGGGATAATTTATTCAATGTAAAGTTATTAATAAAATACTTATGCATTTATGAAATATGAATAAAATACCTTGCGTCATTTTTGAGAGAATCGTCCGAAAAAAAAAAAAAAAAAAAAACTCAACCCCAAGAATAAACTATTCCTCGTAACTTTTGAAAGGCCAAATGAATTTATGCCATATTGTCATGTTGTTTATGAAATACGAACAAAATCACATGAGTCATTTTTGGGAAAATTATCCGAAAGAAAAAAATCACTCCAAGAATAAATTAGATCTCAAATTTTGCTAAAGAAAGGACTTATACTACATGATACTTTTTTTTTTTTTTTTTGCAAATTGATTATGAAATATAAATAAAATCGTTACAGCCGTTTTTGATAAAATCGATTTTTTATTTTTACTGTTAAGTAAACTACCCTTACTTTTAGGGATAGGAAGAACATCCCAAAAAGCCTGGAAGATTATATAAAAACTAGGGATGGGCAAAACCGGTTTTTATAAAAACTGGAAACCGGTTTCTAGAAAAACCGACATTTCTTTTCGTTTTTTCCAAAACCGGTTTCGGTGAGAACGTTTGGAAAACACATAAAACTATTTCACTGGAAACGGAATGGGTTTCCAGAGAACAACGAAACACTATTCTGGTCAGAAATAGACTAAATTTTGGAAAAATCCGGAACTAGTTTTGAAGAAAACCGAAACCAGATCCGATGAAAAACCGAAACCGGTTTTTAGAAAAACCGAAAACCGAAAAACTGGTTTTTGTGCCCACCACTAATAAAAATCTTAAATTTAAAAAGATGAGGGTCCATAAGGGTGGCAGTCCAGCAGCCAGTAACACTTCTGTATGCAAGTCATTGCAGGGAGGAAATTATTGTTGAATTGGTTAATTGGATGCATAAGAAGGATAAAAATATTGGGTGGACACTCTTCGCCCCCACTTTTTCAGGAATGACGTCATTCAAAATGGCTGCCTGATAACCATGATATGGCCTAAAGTATCCAAATGAAACGTCCTAGGCACCTAAAAATGAAGTAAATCTACCAGAATTTGCTCCCTGCCTTGACTTGGAGTTCATGTATATATGTAGATCAGTATGGTATATATAGATTAATACAGTGTGTCCGTAAAGTCATGGTGCACATTTGACCGGTCATAGGAAAGCAACAAAAGAAGATATAAATATGAAATCTTCACCAAATAAAAGGAAAACTACCCAAATTTCAGTAGTGTGATGTGCAAGTGTGTGTGTACACAGGTGATGATGTAATATTACGAACTGCGCAGCAGCGGAGCAGCCCATGGCCGCGCCAGTCGAGATGTGGACGGTACAGCGGAAAGTTCAGTGTGTTCTGTGGCTTGCTAAATTCGAATCCGTGACCAAAGTGTAACGTGAGTATCATCGCGTCGCGTATACAAGGAAATATCATCACATAGGAATAACATTACTTGGTGGGGTAAGCAATTTGTTGGACAAACCCCTTTCTGGTAGACCATCAGTAAGTGACGAGTCTGTAGAGGCTATATGACAGAGCTATCTAAGGAGCCCTAAAATCTGTGCATGCATGTGCTCGACAATTACACTTAAGCAAGACTACAGCTCATAAGGTGTTAAAGAAACGTTTTTCGGGTTACAAGTGCAGCTGTTGGACGCTGTCAAACCGGCATATAGATCCAAACGATTCGCGTTTACTACAGATATGTTTTGTGAGATCAGCAATGATGAACGATTGGTTCAGAAGATTGTGTTTAGCGAGAAGTGACATGTCCTGTCTGTGGATATGTTCATCACTATAACGTCCGAATATGGACTGCTGAAAATCCTCGTGCCTGCGCAGAGTACGAACATAACACACCTAAAGTGAACGTGTGGTGTGGCCCGATGCGTGATAAAGTGATAATCCCATTTTTCTTTGCGGAGCAAACTGTGACGCAAACAATTACCTTGACATTTTGCAACTGTATGCAATGCCACAATATCCAGAAGATGTCATCTTTGAACACGACGGCGTTCCTCCACACTATGCCGACATTGTTCGTGAGTTTCTGGATACAGCAGTGGATAGACAGGGGTTTTGTCAAGCCATGGCCACCACGATCCCCGGATCTGCGCCCTTAGACTTTGGTAATGGTAATATTTCAATTTATGATTTAGTCACTCAAGTTGCTGGTGGCTGATGAAGCCAAGGAGCAAATTCTCAATATTTGCTTTATAGGTGATGAAATATGATGAGTACAAATTAAAACGTTAGGTTGAGAAGACTGGTCGTACCTGCGGTACCATAAACCACGCAAAATTGGCAACATTTCGTCCAGGAAAGAAAGTAATTACTAACAGTGGAGAAAAACAAAAATGTTCCAATATCAAATCAAAAGCTGCAATAAACAAGATCACTGAAATTGCTGAACCTCGAGGGTATTGACTTCAACAGCTATTCCACTATGAACTTTCTGATTCTAGTACACTTTTTGATGAACATGGACTTCTTGTAAAAGCAAAGCTCATTGATGCAGGAATTGGAATCTGTGCTAAACGAAGATGCCAAAGGTGCTATATGCCAGCTCGATGACAGCACTTGCTTTATCATTGATGCAATGAACTGTTCAGGAAGGTGGTAACAAAATACATTTGGAGATGTACCTATTCCTTATTCTACATACACATTATCTATTTCTTTACCAGCTGCAAGGGTGGACCATGTGTTTGACAACTACTTTGAATGTTCTCTTAAAGACTTTGAACGTATTCTTAGGCAAAAGAGTACTGTTGCTGATTTTGTAAAAATAACCTCAGCTGTTAGCTTACCAGAACAAATGGATAAATTATAGCTATCATCTTTAAATAAGTTACTTCAACAACTTATTAGCGATAGTTGTTAAAGTAAATTGATTAGTCAGCTAATGCACTGCAAATAAGGAGTCATAAATTAGCTACCATTGTGCATCTAGTGTGATCCGTTTTTTTTTTCAAACTAAATATTTCTCTCGTCTTAGGCGAGGCAAAAATTTCCCAAATTTAAATTTTGGTAGTATTTTACCATGCAAGAGATTAACGTGAACTATTCAAATTTACAAAAGTATATACCCGAGTAATAGAGAACAATTACCGAATTTTGTTTTCTTGACAATTTCCAAATTGAACGGGTGGGTCAATGTACTCCTCCCAAAATTTAAGAATGTCTCAAAATACTCATGGCAAATGTACCAAACCAAGACTATATATTCATCTATATAATCGTGTGTTATAATAATATCACATCTTATTAAATAAATAAGGGCAGAAAGTTCTTAACTTTTATTTATTTTGTTATTGCATTTTTTTAACAAATAACATGGATCATCCAAATTTAAAGGAGTGTATATATATATGCATCTTAGTCCTTGAGATAATTTAACAAATTTTAGGGTTGACGTCCAAATTTAAGTGGTGGTCCAATGTACCCCATTCAAAATTTACCATGGGATCATCAATGTACCCATGCTTTACGAAAGAGACAAATACCAATATACTTAATTGTATAACCACATAACGTGATATATATCTTCATCTTGATGAATCTTAAGGAAATACATTCAAAATGCGAACTGCACTTACATCATAGCTTATCAACGGTGTTATTATTTACTTTCTTATACTTTAAATTAATAAAGTTTTTCCATACGTCTTGATTATAAACAGTATTTAAATATGTTTCCCTACGAAACTTTGCCCATGTCCGAACTCCAAATTACATCACTCAGAAAACTAGGGATCCAAAAATTAGCGCACCATACTGCTTCATATTCATCACTGATCTCATGATGGTGTACCGGCGTGCTAAGTTTGGAAAGAATTAGCTGAGTTTCCTCTGTACAGTACGATATGCTTGTGAGTCCTTTAATTTATTTAAAAAATACAATTACGAATGAAAGAGCTTTATATATATATATATATATATATATATATATATATATATATATATATATATATATATATATATATATATATATATATATATATATATATATATATATATATATATATATATATATATATATATATATATATATATATATATATATATATATATATATATATATATATATATATATATATATTTGAAATGAGAAAATGCTTCATACGCAAGATTTATAAACTATATTGTAGGGGAAAATGAAAAAAAGACAAAATAAATAAATTTAAACAAAAAGTATTAAATCACGCAATATTTTTACCCCTTCCCCCAATAAAATTACATCGAATCCCAAAAAGAAGATATGAAATCACTCACGTCTTGCTCTTACTTATTTATTATTAGGTAAGTCACAATTAAATAAAGATATATTGTCTCACCTTACTATTTAATTGGAGTAAGATTTTTCTCCCTAATGTTGATTCATGTTTCCTAATTGTTATGATAATCTCTTCATTGTGAACATGTAAGTTGCAACTTTCAGGTGCTCCGACCCTAAAGTGAAACACAAAAGCAATCATATCAAAATAAGTAACATTTATGCTATTGAAACCAACTATCATGAGTTTTACTTACAGTAATAAACTAATAAATATTGTAATATCGTATGTAACCTGAAACAGAAATCACTTTATGCAACAAGCTTACAATGTAAAAGGAAATAAATTACACAATATGTATGAAAGTTTTAAAATTGCAAGGACTTTTCTTTGTTTCTGGAATAAATATTTAATTAATAATACTCGTAATATAGTATAGGGTAACACCTCTGCAAACAAGTACATAAAGTAATCTTTGAAAAACATTTTTTGGTTACGATTTTTGGCCAGAAACGGTTGTAGTGATTTAATTGCATTTGAAAAATTATTATACTATCAGCTAGTACATTTATTTTACAAATCTAATTATTCCACTAGTAATTTATCTTAAAGAGACCCAAAATCGGATTTATTTAAAAAAAAGAAAGAAAAGAAGCTGATCTTCGCTGTCAACTACAGTTTTTCACAATGGCGATCGTGTTGAAACGGAAAAGCCAAGTAACTATCCGTTTTGAATAGGAGAAGAAAGATCTAGATGAATAATGTTATTGCGACACTACTTTTTTTTTTTTTTTTTTTTTTTTTTTTTGCAGACGGTATAAATAAATTGAAGAACACGCTTGCCGTTGTCTATATTTTCCTGTTCTATAGCAATGAACGGTGAAATCTAAAAGGTTGATTTCTGCCACTTCCGGCTGTAATAGAGGGTTAACAGAGTTGACTAAACGTATTGTTGGGACAGCGAAATGATTCTAAAGAAACCGCTTTTCCCTGTCTCATACTGTTTTAGCTTAATGAAGGTCAATGTTGAAATCCGAAGTAATAGCAAACTTCTACCACTCAGCATTTCAGTGGAGAGATACTGGTGAAGATACTATCTTTTCTTAGGGTGCTGAATATATTTCAGAAAACAACCATTATTTTTCTTTGGCGATTGACATTGAAACCGCATTACTTTCTATCTCTTCCGGTCTAGGCAGCTGAATAACGAATGAGATTGAACCTATTTTTTGGAATCTTGATTTTATTCCATCAAAAAACCGCTACTCGATATCTCGTTTCGTTGCTGATCTGATACGTGTCAAAAGGCGAAAAGGCATAGACAGTCTAACATGGCCATTCTATAAGATTTCCAACCTGTACTTATGCCTTGCATAATTTCAAGTCTAAAAGTATAAGATAATTGAAAACGTAAATTTATGATACAATAATATGAAGACATTGACAGTTTATGGAATTATAGTACGGACTATAAGGCTGTACTAAATAATTACGAGTGGGGAAAGGAAATTTCTCACAGTTATCTGTAAACATGATACTGTTAGAATTCAGAATTACACTATGCAAAATTATCGAAAGTCTCACGGAAAGGCGATGTCCATCTGTCTGTCATCATGTAACAGGCAATGACGGTAAGGTATATCGATAAATGGTTTATTTGAAACAATTCAGCTTCCCAATAGCGAAAAGGCTCCGTCTCATCCGTTAATCCGTTAACCCTCTATCTAAATCGAATGTGCTAAAATGTAACTATTTCCAGTTTCAATGCTCATCGTTATAGAATAAAAACGGTAATAGATACATACAAGGGATATTTGGAATCCATTTATTGTCTCAGGAAAAGAAACAATTTTCATCCGATCTTTATTAAAACCGGAAGTGGCAGAAATTAACTACTACTTCCGCTTTCAATATTGGTCTCTATAAAACAAAACCGGTAAGAGCCAAAAAAAATTTTCATTTAAAAAAAATCCATTTAGTGTCCAAAAAATAGATTCAATTTACTCATAAATCCTCTAGTCAAACTGAAAGTAGCAGAAATTAACAATTTCTAATCGCCATAGAAAAAAAAACGGTAGAAGGTAGCGAAAACTGGTCTTTTGGAGTCAATTCAGCATTAGGAATAGATTCCATCTCATTTGTTAAGCCTCTACTCAAACCAAAGGGGTAGAAATTAACCATAGGCATTTCTAACACTGATTACCACAGAACAAATACAGTAACAAATAGTAATATTGGTTTCTGGATTCGATTCAGAATCTCAGGAAAAGATCATATTTATACGCTTTGGGGTGAAAAAAAAAAACAGTTTTAGATATTATTAAGAAGAGGAACAGAAAATAAGCTAAGACATTAGCTAAGAAGGAACTGTATCATGAGGGACATGCTAGAAGGTATTGTGGCAGGAAAGAGAGGGAGAAACCAAAGGATACTGCAATTAATAGACAATATCAAAATTTAAAAAAATCGCACGTGAAGACGAAGAGCTTAGCGGAAGACTGTGGTGCATAGAAGCTTCTCAGTTGCAGCAAGTGACCTGCCAATAATGGCATAATATCTATGATAATGATGATCTCTACTAAAATTGGAATTTACTACTACTTCAAGTTTAAATATTTATCTCTTTAGAGTAAAAACGGGAAAATATAGTGAAAAGCGGTTTTCCGGAACCGATTCAGGGTATCATCAATATGTTCAACGTATCCATTAATTTCTTGTCAAACCGGAAGTGGTATAAACCATTAACCATTTAAAGCACCAACGTTAATGAACATAAAACAAGTGCAAGCGAGGCAAGAGGTACCGAGAAGTGGTCTTTTGGAACCGATACAACGTCCCTAAAATAGATTTCCTTCCCTCCATTCGTTTATTCAAATCTGAAAATTGCCTACTGCTTCCGGTTGCAACATTTTTTTCGTAGATAAAAACAGTGCAGACAGGAAGAAGTAGTTTTTTGCAATCGATTAAGCGTCCGAAGAACAGGTTCTATTTTCGACTTCATTTCTTTAGTTCAACCGGAAGTTGTAGAAATCTGCTATCACATCTGGGTTGAATTTTGATCTTCATGTAGGAGTAACAAAAGCGGTAAGAGATAGTAACAAATTACCTTTCGATGTGCCTTCAGTGTACCAAAAATTAGTCCCAACCTTGAAATTATTCCTGTATTAAAACTTATTCCGGTAAAGTTAAGGATTTATGACGACAAGTTTCTGTATTGAATTCACATAGTTTGGAAATTGGGTTAACTACGCAAATGGCGGCCCCAAAATACAAAATTTAAGGAGAAATGAACAGAATCAGGCGAAATGTAAAAATAAGAGTAACAAACGTTAGAAATGTCATCACTGTAGGATGACTAATAATGGAGAAAACATAAGTTAAGCTGTGAACTATATATGTTCGCGGATTGATGCGATACACCAAGGTAAGGAGGCAGTAAAGCGTAATCTGACAATGTTTCAAACCCACTGTGTTATTAACTAACTTAAGATATGTATGCTGCTGTAATGGAGGAAAAGCAAGCGGTTAGATTTACATTGAAGTTGCACTGCAAGAGCGTGATATCACTTCGTATTATCATGGGGGTCAAGGTGGAACAAAACGAGCCCTGCGGGGCTTCTAACCCCCTTCGCTCACTGACGCTCGCTCTGCTATGTTTCGTAACGTGAGTAAATCGCTTTTTTTTTTAAATCAATAAAGTTGTATGTGCAAATTGGACTAAATACCATGTGACATTACGTCACGCTCGGGTGGTGCAATTTTATGGAGAAGGAAGACAGGTATTTAATCGGCCCCATTGTTTTAGTTTTTTATGAAAAGCGCGTAGTTTGCAACATTTAATAGTTCCAAGGTACTAATTTTGCGCAGTAACACTTATACTGATGCAGATGGATAGAGGAAAGAACAAAAGAAGCATGCAAATAAGAAATATTTATGATTAATAGTGAATAGTAAAAGCTAGAAATGAACAAGGGTAAGGTATATGAAAGTAAGAACGGTAATTTGTAATACAACGTAGAAAACAGATTCATGTGGGTTGTATCCGAGACCGCCGTCTGAAGCAGTTTAGCCTGGAACTGTACAGTAGTTTCATAACGTAAAACGAAACTTACTTGTTAAAGGAAATAATTAATCATCTCAACTTGATTACAAGCAATATATATTTGTCTTCTTGATTTCCAGAAAGCCTCTATATGGAAGGGTTAAGTGCATTCTAAACATACAAAGAATTTGTTTCCAGTGATACTACATGTTCATTTAAGAAACTGTACATTTTTCTCTAAATAACTCTTCCTAAAATCGTATTCCGGAATTTCTGTTTTACTACAGAAATCAATATTACTTGTTCCGATGAAAGAATTAATTATTTGTTCCAATGAAAATAAGACAAACAGAAAATACACTTTAGTGTTTCTTAAAGATTGCTCGTAATGTAAGTCCTACTCTAGTAATAAGCTATACTCTCAAAATATGTCTCAATAGTTGTAGGGCTAGAAACAGGTTACTTTATAGTAACTTCTTTACTTTTCTTATATGCAGTTCCAAGAAACATTTTGTTTTAAAATCAATTAGCTTACCTAACGTTGGAATCAAGCTTTTTAAAAATAGTTAAGTTAGTATTATTATGTAGATAAACCTTTCATCAGAACTTATTTCTCGCGTTTCACGCAATAATCAGAGAGCATGTTAGATAACTGCTGAAAATAATCCCTGATGAGTGTATTGAATAATAATAAGAAGAATACTTACAAGTTAGTCTCATTTTCTGGAAAATACGATATACACAAGTCTTTGCTCTTGCTTGGTTTTTTTTTTTTTTTTTTTTTTTTTTTTTTTTTTTTTTTACTTTTCCACTCAGGAGTTTCTTAATTCATTCTAAGTGAGTATTCTACGTGATACAAATGTCTTATTAGTGAACCCTTTTTTCCTACTATCAATGTGTTCTTCAATTTCAGCAGTCCATTGTTTTTGTAGTACATAATCATTATTATAGGTATTCTGCCTGTATTGGAAGGTCACTTGCCGCAACTGAGAAGCTTGCATGTTTCAAGATCATCCATTAAATCTCTTAGTTTCCCCGTGCGATTTTTCTGTTTTAATATTGTCCATTAATTGTAGCCTCCTTCGCCCCTCCCTCTCCATCCTACCACCATACATTCTAGCACGTCCTAGAGCGTCTACAATTCCTTCTTTGCCAATGTCCCAACCAGTTTCTCTTTTTTCTTAATAATATCTAAAATTGTTCTTTTCTTCCTTACCATTTCTGAGATCTCACATTTGTTTTCCGCTAGATGCAGGTAACTCTTTGCATTCTTCTCCACATTTGGACAACTTCCAATCGTTTTTCATTATTTTTGCGTAATGTACATGTTTCTGACCCCTACAGAACAATATTGCACACGAAGCATTTTATGAATCTATTTCTGAATTCTTTATTCAAGGTCCTACAAAATAGTCTTTTCTTCCTGCTTCTTTCATCATTCCTATCCTTCTTTTATTTCACTTTTACACTTCATACCATAGCTAACAATGACGGTTGGGCAGAATATATGCTTACCTTATTTCTATTATTTCATCTTCCTTGTTCTCATTTCTCTTCATTCCATGTTATCTTGCTAACCAAATGTGTGAGTACATCTATTTCTTCAATTATTTCTGTGTCAAAGAATATCACAATTTAAAAAAAAAACAATATTGTAAATAAAGTAATAACCGTTTCCAATCCCTTCCTTACAGACAAAAAAATTTGGATGGGCAGATTTGGAGCCATAATTGTTGAAGATCCAAATCTGGAATCAAAAGTTCTTGTAAACAATTATTACTTTATATAACAGCATTTAGGAGATACAGTTTGGCCTTACTTTCTATATTTTTAATGTTCCTTAGAGAAACGTCATTATGCTGCACAACTTCCCGTTTAAGATAATGTTTTAAAATAATTATTATTGGAGAGGAGTGGTTTAATTCTTATTGATTATTGGTATTAAACAACATTACTGAAACTCCATATCTTTGTAAACTATATATAATGTTCATTTTAAACTTTACAATATGTTCCTCAAACTCATAGGAAGGGCCAATAGCCCCCTTGCTCACCCGAAATGACGTCCTTAATTCAAAACTTGGTTTTTCTCAATTTTAAACTTCTATTCAAAGGCCCAAATAATTTAAACTCCAAAATATACGAAGAAACGAAAATAAAACTTTCTGTTTCCATTTTACCGAAAATAGAGTTTTATGGACAAACCGGGTTTCTCGTGCGACTGATTCAAATTATATTGAATAACTGTATAACAGAAAGTGTATAAGAGAAACCACTAGTGTGGAGATCGGAAGAGGAGTCAGACAAAGATGTAGTATGTCGCCACAATTATTCAACATTTACAGTGAATGTTTAATGAAGGAAGCATTAATGGGAATTGGAGATTTCAAGATTGGAGGGTAGATCATTAACAATATCAGGTATGCAGATAATACGGTTATTATAATTTCCGAAGAAGGACTACAGGAGGTGATTGACAAAATAGTTGAGACTGGAAAACTATATGGAATGGAAATCAACATGGAAAAGTCGAAAGTCATGAGAATATCCCGAGGAAACGCGCCCTTACGAATTAGAGTAGAACAAAAAGAACTTGAAGAGGTCGAGAATTTCAAGTATCTGGGAAGTATTTTGAGGAGAGATACTTACTGCACTGAAGAGGTCAGGTTAAGAATAGCCACAGCCAAAGAAATGATCACTCTTAACTAGCTGGCTCAATATTGGACTTAGGAAGAATTTGGTCATGTGTTATATCCAGAGTATTGGACTGTATGGTTCAGAGACTTGGACAGTGCGAAAGTTAGGGAAGAAATATTTAGAAAGCTTCGAAATGTGGTGTTGGAGGAAGATGAAGAAGATAAAATCCACAAAGAGAGCTCAAACGAAGATGTATTAAAACGGATAGGAGAGAAGAAGACACTTCCAGCCAGCATCCTTGGTAGGAAGGCCAAGTGGATTGGACATATCTTGCGAAGAAATTGTCTTCTTCATACCGCCATAGAAGGAAAGATGGAAGGAAAGCGAGAAAGAGGAAGAAGAAAAACACAACTGATAGATGATCAGAGAAACAGAAGAAAATATTGGGAGTTAAAAGAGGAAGCTGAGGATCGAAAAACGTGAAGAAACATTTCCAGGCCTAAATCTAAAATTAAAGGAAGAAAAACCCTCTTTAGTCCCAGGACCTGCCGAAAGGCAGAATACTTAATAATAATAATAATAATAATAATAATAATAATAATAATAATAATAATAATAATAATAATAATAATAATAATAATAATAATAATAATAATAGTATATTGAAAACAATTCGCATGTCAACTAAATTCTGAGAATAATATTTTAACTTTAGAGCGCGAGGAGACTGTATGATGATTCTGATAAATGGTTACTTCAATATTTCAACTGATTTACATGTTTTAGGACTCCACATACCGAGAAAGTGATATTAAAATGTCCATTCGTCTCTTAGTCCTAATATTAGTCAGTACACCATAAGACGATCAAATTTTGAACTTAAGGATTTTATAAGATTCTCCAAGGATAGAATAGAATTTTCTTCCGAACCTCAAAAGTGAGGGTAGTTTATTGGAAGGTGAAAATAAATATATATAAAAATTATCTTGAAAGCGGCTCTAGCGATTTCATTTATTTTTACATACACGAACATTTCATTATCAACCCTATAATAGGTCTATAAGTCTGTCTTCTGGGGAAGATCCACAGCGAGTAATCTGCTCTTGGAAGTGTGTTCTTTTTAGACGGTTTACTCAAGAACGACTCAGGTGATACTGTTCATATTATTATTCAAGATTATTAACGTATTATTAACGTATTTAAAATATAGCATAAATTATTTTTAATTATAAAACTCGTTGGCTTCATAGGCTGTACTTTGTATTTATTAGACATCCAAACTATGCTTTGCGTAAATATTGGAAGTCATATAGAACACCTTTGGTTCGAGTGGTCCCTGGTTTGGCTCCCGGTGCAGACACTCAGTCGAAAAGAGGAGCAGCTTTTTCAGGGCAGCCTTCCTGATCGATGTTCACTCTGAGTTTCCCTCATTCACACCAAGTAAATGCCGAGATGGTACTTAGCATACAAGTCGCGTGCTGCTTTCTTCCTACCCCTTTCCCTGGATAGTGTGCTCGCCATTTCTCATACATGACAGGGTTCAGTGGCGTATTTAGGGGGGGCCTTCCGGGCTTAAGCCCCCTCCGAAATCTTATTTACTATAGTAAAGTATATGCAATATCTTGCAGAATTTTCACATTTTCAGGCAAAGCCCCCTCCGAAAGCTAGCAAAGCCCCTCCCGAAACAAAATCGTAAATACACCACTGACAGGGTTAATGCTTTAGATTCCGGCAATGCCCAAAAAAAGGAGAAATAAATAAAAAGAATAAATCCATAGAGAAAACACGGTAAGACATAGCGAAAAGCAAACTTCTGAAAGGTTCATCGTCTCAATAATAGAATCGGTTCAGCATCTAATTAACCATTTATTCAAACGAGAAATTGTAGAACTTACCCATATCTCGTTTCAACATTGATCACAAGATTTAAAAAAAAAGTGTTAATTCTAATTGCGGGGAGTCAATACTAACTATGAAGATAAATACAATGGCATTTAGAATCTCCCGAACTTGTTTCATGGCTCCAGAACAAAGTACCTTGTTTTTGTCTAAATTGTGATAATGGTAGTAAACAACGTGCCCTCCAGGGCCTCTAATCTCCTTAGTTCACTGTCGCTCGCTCAGCTATATTTTGTGAAGTAAATAATTCTGGTCTTCCGTAATTAGAATTTATCCGATCAAAACTGGTAAAAGATAACGTCTTTTGCAATCTATTCCTGTTAACAGAAACGTGTTAAATCTCTTGAGTTGGGTTGATTTTGAGTTTCGCGTCCCTTACAGCAGTAACTCCTGCCGGGAACCGAACCTTGGTCTTCCACGCCAAAGGCGCGTATGCTAATTGCTTAGCCACGAAGGAGCTCGTTTATTCTATTCCGTTTAGTCTAGCACGAATTGATCATTTGTGTTATTTGTGTTTTCAACGTTGATTGCCACTTTCTTTTTGAATCGATTATAGCGTCATATCAGTTTCACCTGCATCTCTCTCTTCTAAAAGCGGAAGTAGTAGAAATTAACTACTAGTTCCGGTTTCAGTATTGAATGTGAGCAGTTTGAAAGTCTATTGTAGTTCCACAATATAAAACTGAACTCACTCGTTTTAAACAACAACTGACTAGCTTCATGAATTAGAGCAGCAGTATCAAGGTATAGGTAAGGCATCTATGGACGTCCCTGGTTGAATCCCAAGTGGGGATGTATTTTGTTTCTCATTGTACCCCCTGCTTCGTTCCAATACAATTCCAGTATTCATCCAGCCTCTGTAAAATGTGTAAATGCGGGAACCTGAAGGTTATTAAAGGTGGTCAGTCTTTGGTGTTGATGACGTCACCTTCTACTAACTTTGGAGCCTTACTCCACAATCAGTAGATTTTCTCAACCCCTCCTGAGCATAAAGAAAGACTTTTACCTTTTAAATCAATGGATTAAACAGTCCTAGAAATCATCGCAGAAGAAACTAAACTTATGCTATGCCAATCCATTCTGCATGGTATTGATGTATTTCCTATATTATACGGTATTTTCCTTCCACTTAAAGGAATCCTTCTAACTACGATGGCTACAATTATGTGTTTACTTTTATAATTTTTAATATTTTCCTTATTAATTGAACGATGAAACAAAGTGTTTGAATATTCATTTATTAACAGACTTATTTTTTAATTTTTTTCTTGATTATGATAATTAATAAATAAATTGCAAAAAGTTGCGTATTTATTTTGTCTATAAAAGTTAAATTTATTTTCTGCAATTTCTTAGTATAGATTTTGAGGGTAATACTTCGACGCATTTTCACATCTTTCATGATAGCTAAACAAACAAACAAAAAACAAAATATCAAGTTATGTCAATCGTTCTGTCCGTTCGCATAGAGCCCAGACTTTTCATATACTGCAATCATATAGCATACCTCTTTGCAACGTATTTATGCATTTTTTGCATCACGATTTTATAGGTTGATTCTGCATAGTGGCGCAAATTTTGCATCACTCTGGACCACCTTCTGCTGGTTCTTTCACAATGATTTATTTTTGAATCACTTAGACGATGGGGTTTAGGTGCTTGTTCCTAGATGTTACGCCAAAATATTTTCGTCATTCGTCGTATAACCACTTGATTGCTAAATTTGCAATTAATTTTAACTAATAAATGATACTTCCTGTACAACATTGAGGTATATAGCAAATATTTATTGGTTCACTAAGGAAGATTCTTTATTAAAGCAGAGCTCATTGCAAACATCTTGTTCACGTTTGTCATGTTTTCGCCCACATTTGCCCACACAGGTGAAACATCTATTCATTAGTCCTCATCGTCCACATTTGCGGGCAGCTCATTATTGTGTCGCGATTGGAGCAATTTCAATAAAAAGCATTATTTTATAGTGTTTTGGACTCTGTAAAATACATTTTAGCTTATTGCAGCAATATCTTTTAAGAAATGTTTCTGAGCGCTATCTATAAAATGCTCCACAAAATGCAAATTAGTATTCTGTCTAAAGCGGTCTTATTACGATTTTGTTTATATATCCTAACTCTGCAGTAGGATGCAATTCGTTTACTAACGGGGAAATTCTAAAATGGTAGTTTACAAGGGCATTTGTGTTGTATAGCCGGACCACTTTGAAAACTGAAAAAAAAAAAAGCACCAAAGTGTATTGCATTCGGTTATATTTTGTTGGATTACATTAAGTTACGTTAGATTACGTTACATTTATGCGTGCAGTATTACTTTAAGTATAAGTATTAGTAGTTGTAGGAGCAGGAGTAAGAGTAGTAATAGTAGTAGTAGGAACGGATTAGAAGCCCGGCAGGGGTTGGTTGGGTTCTGTTTTCAACATGAAATAGGCAAATTAAAGACTTGACATTTTTTTTCTGTACATTTTACAATTTCTGGATCCGTATAGTAAAATAAGTGTACCTCTCCGCGAAATAGTCCATCCGCCTCCACATACAGTGCCGCTAACAACATTAAAAACGGTCAACAAATACAACCACCTTCTTAACTTTTACCCTTACCTCCCTTGTACTCATTCTTTCTTATAAACAAATAAATTCTTTAATTTACCCGGTAAATTTCCTAAAATTGGTCCTTAACCCTTTACAAGTTTCAGTTAGTTATTTCGAATTGTTTTCAGTTTCGTTTCAGATTTTAATGATTACGTAAATAATATAAAATCGTAATTCACTTCTCCTAGGAAAAGACAGAAAAATGCTATCGGGAGTTCTTTTATGGCAATTTTCTCATAAAGATAGTTCTATACCTTAAAAAATATAATTAATTAAATATCTAACATTATAAATCACTTCTGTAGCTCAATTTTGGAAAGCTTAAATAGCACAGATTCTTTTAGATTAATTCAATTCCGATGGAAGCTCATGTAGTTTGTATCTTATATTATATTGTAGTCACACCTCTCAAGTAAATTCCGTATTTAAGTGTATTTAAACTCTAAGATAACCAATAAGTCGCATCTCTTAAAACAATTCAGTTAGGATAAAACTTGTTAATATTCTTTCTGAAAGAAGAAATCATACAATTAAATAAGTTTTTATGAATGATCCAAAAATGTATCAAAAGATTGCGATCTTGGCCAAGAATTTTAGGAATGATCCAAAAAATGGATCAAAAGATTGCGATCTTGGCCAAGAATTTTAGGAATGATCTAAAAAAATGCATCGAAAGATTGCAATCTTGGCCAAGAATTTTAGGAATGATAAAAAAAATGGATCAAAAGATTGCGATCTTGGCCAAGCATTTTAGGAATGATTCAAAAATGGATCAAAAGATTGTGATCTTGGCCAAGAATTTTAGGAATGATCCAAAATATGAATCAAAAGATTGTGATCTTGGCCAAGAATTTTACGAATGATCAAAAAAATGGATCAAAAGATTGCGATCTTGGCCAAACATTTTAGGAATGATCCAAAAAATGGATCAAAGTATTGCGATCTTGGCCAAACATTTTAGGAATGATCCAAAAAATGGATCAAAAGATTGTGATCTTGGCCAAGAATTTTACGAATGATCAAAAATTGCATCAAAAGATTGCGATCTTGGCCAAGAATTTTAGGAATGATCCAAGAAATGCATCGAAAGATTGCGATCTTGGCCAAGAATTTTAGGATTGATCCAAAAAATGGATCAAAAGATTGTGATCTTGGCCAAGAATTTTAGGAATGATCCAAAAAATGAATCAAAAGATTGTGATCTTGGCCAAGAATTTTACGAATGATCAAAAACAATGGATCAAAAGATTGCGATCTTGGCCAAACATTTTAGGAATGATCCAAGAAATGAATCAAAATATTGCGATCTTGGCCAAACATTTTAGGATTGATCCAAAAAATGGATCAAAAGATTGTGATCTTGGCCAAGAATTTTACGAATGATCAAAAATTGCATCAAAAGATTGCGATCTTGGCCAAGAATTTAGGAATGATCCAAAAATATATCTAAATACTGCAATCCTGGCCAATAATTAGTTTTTGGATTAGAGGCCACAAAATTTTTGAACGGCCCCTAAATCTAATTTTTGTATTTTTTTACGGAATAAACACGTCATGTCTGAGTTAAGTGATAGTTTGAGTTCGGTTAGACTATATGTAGTTCTCCAGATTCAGGGCCTACAAGAAAATTTTTGACTAAAAGTTAGATCTTTTGATCCTAAAATATATATTTTGGAAATAAATATATTATAAATAATCCTATAGGTCATAACACTACTTATATCATTAATTTGAAAAAAAATGAAAACGGTATTTTACAGATAGAGATTAGTTTTGAATGGATAATTTGTTTTAAAACGGCACCCTCTTCTTTGATTATAATTATTAAGTAAATATTTCGTTGAAAACTCTTAAATATGCAGTAATTCAATTTTCTTCTAGAAATGATGGAGGTTAAGTCTAATGGGAATGATGTTCTCTGAAATAGAAACACTGAATTTCCTCATATTTCGTAAATAAGCATTTTCATCAAGAACACAACAAATTTGTATCATTCAGTTCTCTAAGAACCACATAGTGCAATTTATGATTGAGGAAATTTATTTTTGTATGATATTATCAGAAACAATTTTGCTTATACATGTATATTTCATTAACGGTCTTACATTATGTCAAAAATAACTTTATTGAAAATCCTACTAATTGTAGTTCTCTAGTGGAGTAAGTTCTTTCATTTTTTTTTTTAAATTTTGGGAAAATTATTCAGGATGAATTTGTTCACATTGCATGCACATTTACTTAAATGTATACTGTAATATCTCTACCCTAACATAAAAGTGGAGCTTTGTTTGCTTGGCTGATTTTTCTGCAACCTGTACAATTATTTTGTTTATATTATTATTATTATTATTATTATTATTATTATTATTATTATTATTATTATTATTATTATTATTATTATTGTTATTATTATTATTATAACTTTACAATGTACAGCGATGCCTATCTATTCAAAGCTTATGACGTGCTCACCTCAATGCACTTGACATGCCCCTTTCTTTTAAATTTCTGAATGGTTCTGATTTCAAGTGCAATCTAAGTTCATGTCATTGATTAAAACTTGCAAAAATTGAATACATTATACAATTTCTATATCTATATATAAAGAAAAGTTCGTACCTGATATAAATCTCAATTCTTGGGTTCCTTTATAAAATGTGACTAACGCTGTGTGTCACGATCTTGGCTTATGGGTACTCCTGCAATATGGCATAAGAAATTAGAGTACTATGGTTATTCAGAAATTACAAGTATAGTTATTCAGGAGTTACTAAGAAATTATGGTTATTCAGAACGTCGTTAGTATTTCATTACTGTAATTTATTTTTTATCTTTATCGTGTTGTTAAAAAATACAATATTTTTTTAAATAATTTATACACCAACTGTCGATATATAGCTACTGAAAATGCAAAACCTAATATTTCATATTTAGCTAAAATTATTTGTATATCAATTGATTCTGCATCTTGAGGCAAAAGAGTAGTGCAATTGTTGATAAATTTTATCGGTGACTTGAAGAATAAAATGACATTGATATATCACATTGTGGGTCCAAATGCCAAACAACATTCAGAACCAATTGGTATACAATTGTAGACTGAAAATAAAATCCGTACTTAGTGCCAAATATGGAAAAGTTCACTTTAATGTTAAAATGTAGACTATGTACCTAACACTGCTCAGTTAAAATCGAGCTACCTATTTTTCACTGTGGAAGTAGTTTAAAATCGCCAGAAGAATGCGTGTGGGTCTATATGCTACCAGTTCTGAAGTAAAATCTGGTCTTTTTATTCGACATTTTCAATTTGGCACTTAGCACTGATTTTTATAGTCAGTCTACAAGTTATATTTAACTGTGACATATAAGATTTTACCTTGCGGAAATTTACTTATTCTAGTAGTCTAACCTATATTGTTTTGTTTCAGGCAATATAACAGTGTTACTGCGATTCGACTATGAATTTGACCCACAATATGCATTCTGATATAATTACTGAGGGTAAGTTACTTTCATTATTATTCAAATACTGGAGTTTAAAGAATGTACATCATTGTCATTTACGTTCAGGCTTTCTTCCAGAAAATTTTGTTCGAAGAGGAGGAAATCAAAATGTAAGGTCCTTGCACTATGACACTACTTTAGTATATGCCAATAGCAATTTAATTTTTCTTACAAGGAACACATGCGAATTGTGCCAGCTAGATATTTATGGAAATTGATACCCTCACTAATTGTGGATCGCTAATCATCGTGGTGATAGTCACTCGGTGCGGAAATGCCTTGTTTACCCACTACATATAATACATATACCAAGCAGTGGCCGGGTGAGGGTGTGCCGAGTTATACCACAAAACACGCCGGGAAAAGGCAGAAAAGGTAAAATGTGTGAAGGCAACCTGATATCTACTGGAGGGGAACATGTGACCAAGGACACAGCAGTTTTATCACACAAGCAGTGTAGCCATTCCAACACAAACTTAGAAAAAAATATAGGTTTTTTTTTTAAATAGAACGTATACCATTGTATGGCATTAAAACAATTGACATAAAACGTGAAAGAAATTAAGCAAAATGTGTTTTATCAGTGTTGCAAAAAAGAGAAGATATGAGGCTTTAAATTTGAGAAATTATGGGGCCCATACAAAGAAACGAACAAATGTACAGCGACAAGACTGTAGAAGGAACAAATGTACAGTAGCGAGTAAACCACAGCATCCAATATATTAGATCGAAAGGCTTTGATATATCATATCGAATGAGCGGCTAGGGAGAGTGTAATACGCATAATTATATATATATATATATATATATATATATATATATATATATATATATATATATATATATATATATATATATATATTAATAACTACATCCATTGCTTAATTATACATATATTATTTAAGTACATTCATTAAGGTTAACAAAATAAACAAGACGGCTGCATACATCCAATTCTTTTCTCCTTTTTTTTTAAAAAAGAAAACAAGACAGAAGATAGTCCTCATTATTTTACGGCCATACACGAGAGAAAAAAAAGGAACAAGCATGTAAGTTTCGTGGTTTCTTTCATGAAATCTTAGACTGTAGCGTCTTTACCACCCTGGAGAGGAATTTTAACATAGACAATTCAGTGACTGATACGAAACAGACCATTTATTTATTTTAAGATTGTTACTTGTAACTTGTCACCAAGGCACTTTCAAGAAAATGACCATAGATATAACAGACGAACTGCGGTTTTAAACTGTGGGTGAACCATTTCCCAAAACTAGCTAACATGCACACAGTTCAGACTAACTGGGGACAATACTAACAGAAACAGAATGTTCAATACGTTGTCACATTTATAGAGCAATAAGCACGCAAAATTTTAATGTATAAATAAAGCTTTGCTACTAAGAGCGTATAATAAAATAGATAACATTGCGCGAACACGTTATGCAGACGGAAAATTTAACTGCCGAACAAAGGCAGCAGTTGGAAACACTGCTAATGTCACATCAGAAAGTTTTCGACAATAAACCGGGATTATTAAAGGGATATGAATACCAAATAGAGCTCACAGACCACAAGCCATTTCAAGCAAAATTCTACCCATACCCTTTTAAATCTAGGAAGCAAGTGAATGAGGAAGTGGAAAAATTATTAGCTTGGGATATAATAGAAAAACAAAGTACTGAATATACGTCACCTCTTGTGATTGTCCCAAAGAAAAACTCTGAAGATATACGAACTTGTTTGGATATGCGTAATCTAAATGGGCGAATACGCGGTATGAGCGATATTCCTCCTCAGCCTTTTGAAGTACTACAAAAGTTTGAAGGAAAGAAGATTATTAGTACATTTGATCTTTCGTGTTTTTTCAATCATATTTCAGTGCGAAAAGAAGATAGAAAATTCTTAGGTTTTGTGCATGGTGGTCAATCGTATGTATATAAAAGATTGTGTTTCGGATTAAAGACAGCAGTATCCTCGAGTATTAGAGCACTAAAGACAATATTAACAAATGAAATTGATGAGTTTTGCGAGGCGTACATAGATGTCATATGTGGGTCGGATTTGTTTGAAAACCATTTAAGACACTTAGACATTATACTGGGAAAATTAGAAAAGGCAGGCCTAACAATAAAGCTATCAAAATGCAAATTTGCCAGGTATACGGTGCCTATATTAGGCTATGTTTTGAGTCCTTCTAGAATCGAAAAGGATCCTCAGAAAATACAGACAATAAACGAGTTCACTCCTCCAAGAAATGTAAAACAGCTGAGGTCTTATCTGGGATTCCTAAATTTCTACAAGGCGTTTCAAAATAAATATGTAGATTTAGTCTCGCCACTTTTGCCACTTTTGCGCAAAGGAACGTTATTCCGCTGGACTCCTGAATGTCAAACGGCATTTGAAAACATTAAAAGAGCATTTTCAGAGGAGGTCACACTACATCGTTCTATGATGAATAGATTGTTTTATTTAGCAGCTGATGCAAGCAGTGTTGCCATCGGAGCGCAATGTTATCTATTTTATTATACGCTCTTAGTAGCGAAGCTTTATTTATACATTAAAATTTTGCGTGCTTATTGCTCTATAAATGTGACAACGTATTGAACATTCTGTTTCTGTTAGTATTGTCCCCAGTTAGTCTGAACTGTGTGCATGTTAGCTAGTTTTGGGAAATGGTTCACCCACGGTTTAAAACCGCAGTTCGTCTGTTATATCTATGGTCATTTTCTTGAAAGTGCCTTGGTGACAAGCTACAAGTAACATCTTAAAATAAATAAATGGTCTGTTTCGTATCAGTCACTGAATTGTCTATGTTAAAATTCCTCTCCAGGGTGGTAAAGACGCTATAGTCTAAGATTTCATGAAAGAAACCACGAAACTTACATGCTTGTTCCTTTTTTTTCTCTCGTGTATGGCCGTAAAATAATGAGGACTATCTTCTGTCTTGTTTTCTTTTTTCTTAAAAAAAAGGAGAAAAGAATTGGATGTATGCAGCCGTCTTGTTTATTTTGTTAACCTTAATGAATGTACTTAAATAATACATATATAATTAAGCAATGAATGTAGTTAATTAATATATATCTAATTATGCGTATAATTACGCAATGAATGTAGTTAATTAATATATATATATATATAATTATGCGTATTACAAGAGAAATGTAAGTATTGGCATATAATAAAGTATATGGATTTTTTGTTGTATATATTAGTGTATTATGATAAAATATTTTCCGCCTGCATATTACTGGTAACCTGAATGTAGTGTGTTTTATCCACATCGTTCTCTTACATGCTAACGTTCCCTATACTCTCGACAACTCGAATGACATCTATCATAGGTCATTAATCTTTGCGAATCGTTTCTGACGTACTTTCTTGTCACATATTTGTTGCCTTTCGTGCCGCAACTTTTCTGTATTCTGTTTGGGTGCTACGTTTCCCTTTCTGTGGTTTGGAAGGAATGCAGGGTTTTATACAGTGTTGCAAACCTAAGACAGTTCGTTTTATAGCTCTCGGGAACGGTTCGAGATATCGAGTAATGCCATTGGAATTTATGCGCTACAGGAAGACTTCTTGTTTGCATTTCCGCATTATGTCACATGGGATTTCTGTCTACAGCTACTCTAACATGTGTCCTTTTTGGGGAGAATCCTGTATCAAGCCCGTTAGTCACTGGATGTTGTACATTCTGTAGTTTACTCCCTACTATACATTTGTTCTTTATGAAGTCTTGTTGTCTTGTATAAATACATTTGTTCGCTTCTCTGTACGGACCAAATAATTTCTCAATTTTAGAGCCTGATACATCCCTTATTTGGCAACACTGATAACCCACATTTTTCTTATTTTCTTTCACGTTTTATATCAATCGTTTTAATGCCATAAAATGATTACGTTCTATTTGATTTTTTTTTAAAAAAAACTATAACTTTGTGTTGGAATGACAACACTGCTTGTGTGACAGTACTGCTGTGTTCTCGGTCACGTGTTCCCCTCCCGTAGGTATCAGGTCACTTGCCACAAAGCTCACTTGGCGCGACCTGAGATCGAACTAAGGACTCCATGCAGCAGAGGTGAACGCTCTACCACTGAGCCATCGTGACCTTCAAGTGTTAATCTAATTAATACAGAATTATGTAGTTTACTTTCTGCGGTTAAATTTTTTCATACATTTCCCGCTTCGCTTCGTTCTAAAAGTGAGTGTTTATCATGTTTTTGGAAATGAATAAATGTAAGATTTAAGTTTTACGACCCACACTTATGCCGGCTAGGCTAAAGGAGACGTTAATAATGAGAAATTAATGAAATGGTGGAATATAGAAAAGTGAAAGGAAACGGAAGAAGCTCGAGAAAACCCATACATATGGTGTTTGTGAACCACTAAGCTCACTTGGCGTGAGCTGAGATCGAACAGAGGATCCCATGCACCAGAGGTAAATGCTCTACCACTAAGCCACAGCTTCGCTATCGTATTTTTTGATCAAAGTAAGTTGTTTGATAATGTTATTAGATTAAATCTAAAACTTCTTAAATAGAACAAAATTTCTGAGATCGAAGTGAAATAAAATTTACTTCAATAATAATCTCCGTTAGATGAAGTGGTAAAGTTTTTTTTTTTTTAATTTTTACGTCCCACGGTTATGAAGGTTAGGCTAAAGGAGACGGTGTAGTGGTAAAGATAAAACAAACCTAAATAATAATCGTCGGTCCAAGTACCATAACTATTGTAATATTTTCTCAAATTAAAAATGTATTAAATTCCTCTTTATATTTTTTGTTCTCTACGGAAATACTGATTGAAGTTAATCTGATCCTATCCAGTATCAACCACACAACAAGAAATTGAATTCTACTGAGAGTCTACATTAAAATAACTAAGGATTTAACGGAGAGAATATAATAATAAAGTAAAATAAGGGTAATTCAATTCAAAAAATGCATAACATTTCTGATGTTTAAGGAATATTGTTAAGAATAACTCACTGTATTATTCAGTGTCTTGTGCATTATGGCGGAAGTGATTGTGTTGTTACTGCTGATGCCTTTATGATTTTAGGTGTAATTTCTCCTAGTGGGATAGGTGAGATCGCGCAGCACAACAGCGATACTGCACTATACTTTGTGTCACCCGAATTGGCATATGGCGTCAGCCAATCAGCTCGCAGTACGTTGTTACTGAACATTCAAGAAGAAGTCTAATCATTCATAATTGATTGTGTTCGTATTAGTGGACAATTATGAATGATTAAATTTCTCCCTGAAGGTTCAGCAACAGCGCACTGCGAGCTTATTGGCTGATGCCATACAACAATTTGGATGGCGCGGAGTATAATAGCTTCTCCTACTTCATGATTGTGTGAACTTTCCTATTTAAGTAAGAGTGAATATGTACTTGCATTGGTTAGAAGGAATTTTCTAGACTAATAGTAAACTACGTACAACGCTAGTTTAGTCAATAATCTTAGTCATCAATTTTTGATTATTTGACATCAAAATCTTTCCTACGAATTTATACCTGATTCTGAAAATGTGCGCTCTTTCTTTGCACCATTCATGCAAATCACTGAATATATTTCTTACCGAACAACTTCTATCGACACATTAATTCAATTGTCGGCTTTATTTGCGTAGCTGTAATCTTCGATTTGTTATTCGCAAACCCTTTCCTTTCCTGGCCAATGGTTTCCGGGCTATCTCTCCTACCCCGCAATATTTCCCTACTTTACCTTACAGATATGGAAAACCTACCAAACACTTGAACACTTTTTATGTGAGGAAAAGAGCAACTGAGTGCGGAAAAAATATGCAAAATAATCGGAATGAAATATTGATATTCCCGATTTGTATTTCTTCAGCATATTGTGGCATTTTTTTGAGGTAATCGCAGTACTTTAGAAAAACTAATATAATTCGAACGCAATCAAAAAGTCAATTTACTTTCTAATTTTATTTGATACAAACTTTAAAAAATCGAATTTTAAAACAACTTATAATATTTAAGTTCAAATCCATAAAACGAATTTCTGTCACTAATAATTACGTTAATTTGATGGAAGACAGTCACAATCGCATATATACAGTTCAATACCCTCGGGACCTCAACAGAATACCTTTTGCCCCCTCTTGTTTAACAAAGCACAGTAAAACATCTAAGCACTTGGTGTATAGGCCTACTCGTTAATCCTTACCGTTTAGTAAATATAGTTTGGACCAACATTTCAACAAGGCATATTATTCCATGTATACTACATGTACTTAACTCAAAGTGTCCTATAATATGTAAGTTCACACCTTCTTGCAAATTTGTGTAGAATATTTTTTCTTTGACACATGGAAAACTTATCATGTTGAATGTTTCTGTGCATGATCAAAAATAGATTTTAAATTGATAATTTTGTATTTCCTCTTAAATTTCGAATTTCTAAGCACTAAACATTAACTGTCTCAGGCAGCGTATAAATACATATAATATGCATCAAATTCTCATTTTGAATAAGTTCTCAAATAATAATAATACTCAATAATAATAATACTGCATATAACCGTAACTAGGAGCTTGTTTAGTTATATGATATTTACAGAAGTGTATTTTGTAAGATTATGAAACAATGTTATTTAGAGATTTTTATTTTACAATAGTCTTTAGTTCTTCATCTATATAGTACACTGATTCATGTAGAAGATGACAGACTCCATTTTCTCCGAACATTCACACTGATATTTTTGTCATCTATATCTACATACTAGGTATATATAGGCCTAACATTTCATGATAAATTCGTTAAATACGTAACGGAAGCTGAACACTATACTATGATCATAAATGTAAAATAATTTCAAAATATACTCACTATTTTATGATTTCTTAGTACATGAGCAATTACATACTTTGAGTAATTACATATCCTGAACACGTTAGCATTGATACCACAGAAAAACAATCAAAATTTCGAGATATATAGCATTTAGTAACCACAAATAAATTCAACTCTCACTTCTGTTTTAAAGTCCATATTTTTTCTGTAACCATGATTGTGTATTAAATAGCTTTGTAGTGAACTGAAATTTGAATTGTTGATAGAAGAATTGCATTTGTTTTTCTCGAATATTTGGCTAAATCGTATGAGTGAGAAAGCAGATTTTCTGAATTAGGTGGAAAGATTAAGAAGAAAAATAACAAGGAATGGAAAAAACAATGAACAATGATACTTAGAACTATGAAAGAAAAAAAGAATTCTAAACATAAGGTAAAAGAAGCAACTTAAGAAATTTAGTAATAATATATCTATTAGGCAAGATTTGATAGACGATACAATGGAGCGAACAAAGGAGAAAAAGAAGATTATGTTGATGTTTACGTGGATAATTGGTACGCCAATATTTCTAGGCTAGTATACTGGCGTACATTATGGAATTATATATACAGTCACTGATCTGGTCATAGGGTTGCCAGGTTTTACGTTTTTTCCGTAATGGCACATTTTACGTTAAACGTTATTTCCCTCTTAAAATGATTGCTTCTCTTTTTTAAATAAATAAATAACAGGTCTGGATATTTTAAAAAAATGTATTATAGTTTAATTATTTGTTTTTACATTAAAGGGACGATTTCTCACATACTGTTAAAAATGCAACTCAATAGTGTAACTTCCTATTCAGAGAAAACATTCAAGCGGTTGCGTTTTCATCTTCTATCTAACTTGCAGCCCAATCTTATACTCAAGAATAATTTGGTTTTAGCATTTTAACTTTCGCCTGTCAACTTCGTCTCAAATCATAACGAAGTATCGATCAATCGTAACACATCGATATCAAGTACTGAAGCTAATAAGAGCTTTTAAGAGAAAAATTCCAAATAGTTGTGAATTTCGATATATCCTGCAAGGGTTTTTTCAACATTCAAAAGAGGGCGTGGGAGTGTTAAAAATACACAAATGTTTATTAAAATACATTAAAAGCTAAAAAAGATTTGTGTAATATAGTTCATTGGTTGGATTTGAATTCAGCACAATGGCTATATGAGACAAAGATCTACGGCTTAATATGGGATCCAAATCACATGTACACCTACCGGAAATTGTAATATACTTTTTTATGTGTTTTAATTGTTGTCAATGAAACTCTCCCAATTTCCAATTATAATTGTTCTACGTTACCATGTGAAATCATATATGTTTTGTTTTGTTCTAATTGTGAATATCATACATATTTTCCATTTTTTTCCCCTTAAAAATCGTAAGAACTTCCTTTTTCTTTCTCTCTGAAAAATTTGGCAACTTTCCTGACCAAGACTTCCTAAGTTGTACATAAAGTCATTAATATCTAAATAATAAGTTATTAACACCTTGGTGTTGAAACAGCCATTATGTTTCCATTTATTGATTAATATAAAAGAAAGGACTATGGCAACGCTAATAGCTAACGAGAAATGGCTTTTAGATATGCATGCCAGATCCCAGAAATAAATCCCACGCTAGCTTTTATATATTTGTAGAAACCGAAGATAGTGCAAAACTTCTTTTAAACTTTCAGTTCCTATGTCAGTGCAATAGAGCGAAAACTATAAGACATAGTTAGAAAATATGTAATATTTATTGAATCAAATATTTATTTTGGTTAATAATTTAGAAATCCAATATACGAGCACATTGTGCAGAAGTAAGTAGCAGCAACACGAAGAAAAAAAATTCAGACAGATTATACGACAGGTGGAGTTTTTTTTTTTTTATGGTGGACAAAATCGTGTTCGGAGGCTTTTACGTTTCCTCCTCAACCTTGTTTATCAATCCATCATTTATCATTTTAAACGGTATTTATCACTTTAAACGGTAGCTACACATATTCCAACGTAATACTGGCCCTCCTAACTTCACCCCAGAACAAGTACCCCTTCTATTCCTGATAATTTTGACTCTGAGTGAACCATGTATTTCGTTACGCCGATTTAAGAGCCATAAAGGATTATTATCAATGCTAAGTTTAAGCAGATTCATGCAACTGTCTAATTACATTTTTTTAATTCAGAATGATAATCCTTATACACATAACAATAATTTGAAACTTACAGTATGAAATTAAAAAGATGATTTTTTTTTTTTTTTGGATGAAGCTTGAGTTCGTAACGGTCAGTAAGCCAAATTCAGCTTTTTATGAGTCGAGTACCTAATGTAATTTCTTAAAAATTTAGGAATGCTTAAATAATGATTTCCTCCGATTCTACGTTTTCGTGGTTTCCCATGCCTGATGTTACACGTATCTTGGGCTGACCACTGTTGTCTTAAGAGTAATTGTTTGAAATGATAGTGTGTGAAGTAAATATCATATATGAAATTCTCATTATATATATATATATATATATATATATATATATATATATATATATATATACATTATACATTATATATATATATATATATATATATATATATATATATATATATATATATATATATATATATATATATATATATATATATATATATTGCCTAGAAGTTCAACATGATGTTACCAGAGTTTGAACACACCAACCTCTTTTAGGAAAGTATACTCTTGACAACATGTATAGTATAGATCGAACATTTTTATATAACTGATCTAGGAATTTTAAGACAGATGTGAATATCAGAATTAGTAGTAACGTATCTCAAAACAAACCTAGTAGATTCAGTAGAAAATACCGCGTAACTCTGCAGTGTTCTCGCTACGAGTATAGTAGACACTATAGTTCTTCACAAGAATTGTGAATATAATATTTCTTTTTCGCCAAATATTTTTTTTTAAACTTTCCTCTGTGCAAGGGACATCCTACATACATTTTCATTTTATTCTCTTTTATCATTTTCTCCCCCTCCCCATCCACCACTCATTTATCCCCTGTGTCTCTCTTCCTGTATGCTTGATTCCACCAAGCCAATTTACGTAGTTGCCCGAGTCTCCTTAGCATCGAATTCTGAGAGCAATTTTTCAGAGCGAGTGTCCTCCTGCGGCCATCTAGCGTCATTTACCAGCGAAACGAGTTTTGACTGACGATAAAAAGAGGCGGAATGTAACACACAACAATCCAGTCACTCCTGCCATCTATGAGCAAAACTTCCATTTACATATAGCATTTTTTATTTTTTTTTTCTACATCCATCCCTCAGGCTGTCGATTGCGCCATGCGTAGTATCACATAATATGACCAGTACAAAAATATAAGGAAAACAATTTGAGAAAATTCTTCGGTATAGAGAGATATTATGCCGTTCCCATATCACAAGAAAGAACAAAAAGATGATGTCTTATAAACTTACAGAAAATACTGTGACTTTAATCATAAATTTAACGTTGAATACAATATAAATTTTCCCAGGTATATACAAAATATCTGATTTGTTTACGAACATATTGATGCATTCAATCACGTGTTTTTATGCAACTTGTTGATTCAACAACGTTGATACGCTAATTGAAAGCATAATTCAAATTGACTCTACCGTACAATCATTGGTGAGAAACACACTAACTTAGCAAAGTATATCTCGGTAAGTTAATACGTTTACTTATGAAAAGAAATTATAATTAATATGAAATAAATGTTGAATATTTTAGTATATACTCGTAGAAGATATGCAGAAACATCATGACGATATCTTCTTGTGTCGGTACGTTGATATTAATATGAAAATTATGATAAACTGAAAATAAAATCAAAAGAGGGCCCCAAAGTACCTAACTAAATCTTAAGTTAAGTAACATGTTCGTAATTATCAATATTTCAGAACTGGATTATCTATACAATGCAACCAATATATTGAGCTATTTCATTTTTAATAGATATAAACAACCAGTGGTATATTTACGATTTTGTTTCTTGGGGCTTTGCTAATTTTATTCCTGGAAATGTGAAAATGCAGCAGTATTTCATTTAATTAAAAAATAGTAAATAAATTTCGGGAGGTTAAGCTCGGAAGTCCACCCCTTAAATACGCCACTGTAAAGCACTGTATGATTTTCTTTTTTAATTCGCTCTAATACAAGTCTCTCTCTCTCTCTCTCTCTCTCTCTCTCTCTCTCTCTCTCTCTCTATCTATCTATCTATCTATCTATCTATATATATATATATATATATATATATATATATATATATATATATATATATATATATATATATATATACCATTAACTGTAACAGCTTACTTTTCAAATTCAATTGATCTTCTTCACGACAATCTTCTGTTAAATTTTATGTTGTTTCTTTAACCGGAATAAAATATAATACGTCAAGGGAAAATAAATATTTACCTAGTATATTTGAAAGATAATTTGTAAAATATTAGTATATTAAGTTTGAAACTAAATTGAGATTATCCACCAGTGTTGCAGGTCAATCACGTAAAATCTTATCAAACAATGATGTTCAGATGCTTACAATTAAATTCTTTACGTACAAGGTATTCTTTTATCTAGGTAATGAGTATCGATACGTAAGACTTTGCCAAGTCGGAGGATTAGATCTAAGCTGTCTTCCTGCAAATAACGGAACGAGGAAACATTTTCTGCACAATTGAAGACAAACAAACAAACAAAATCAGGCCATCGTTACAGGGAGCCAGCATTCAAGACAGCAAGTGTGAAAATTAAGAGATTCTTGTAAAAATTGAGTTGGTGGTAACATAGTCATCAGCGCCTATAGAGGTAGTGGTGAGTACCATCTTCCTATTTGGCTAATGCTGATGAATTAAAGTAGGCTTATAAGTCCAACACATAAAATTCGCTTTACACTTTAATATTCGAATAACGCCTCTGCCTCTATTATTTGAACATGTACTATTTAGAACATCAAGATACCTCAGCACCACTTTGGAATGTAGCTAAATCTGGTATTCCTTGTATTATTCGTTTATTTTAACTGGAGCTCAACAAACTTTTCCTTTGATATTAGATATAGGCCTAGTAATTCAAGAAATAAAATAAACAAAGGAGAGCGTGGCCAGCAGCCCCCATACAATCAGCGATTAACATAAAATTTTCTGAGCTAGGAATGATCATGTTACATACAGAAAATTTTTCTTTGTTTCATTATTTACAGGAAGACAGTTTTATTCTCCGATTTGACAAAGGATTACACATCATTAGGCCTACTCATTTTCCTAGATAGAAGAATGTCTTGTCATAAAAAATTTCAGTGTAAGTATTTGAGTTTCCTAGTTCCTTAAAATGTTGTGTGATTTACCTACAGCACTAAAGAATTGTCGCAATTTATTTCCAGATTTAAAGTACAAATATTCTACAAATTAACTTAAATATACTAAATAAATAATTGCTTTCCTTTGATCAAATTTTCTAGCATATTACAATATAATATCCTCGAAATTACTAATATACTTAAAGTTATTGGAATGAGATTTTACTAATAAGAAATTATTATTACCAGTATTTCTTCTAAATATAGATGTTAATATATTTTTATTTTATTTACGAACATAATTCCAGGTACAGCTGAACGCCAATTTACATTGGAATATCTAACAAATCAAAGATACCGGTACTATAACACGTAATAATAATAATAATAATAATAATAATAATAATAATAATAATAATAATAATAATAATAATAATAATAATAATAATCTAAGTAACAACAAAAATGGCTGACAATTGGTGACTAGAATTTATCTATTAAAATGACGTCGTAGTGTAGATTTATATGCAGTTTCAGAATTAAATAAATCTAAGGTTGTATGTAACATTTTGTTGTACAATTTAGGGAGCCTGTAGAACAGAGATCGTTGAACTGTTGACACTCTAGGTCGTACTACATTAAAAAGATGTATGTTATATGTCTGTTCGAATGGAACTCGGAAATACAATTCTGAGAGTAGCGTTTCGGATCTGAGCTGGCCAAGTGTGAGCTTGTACAGATATTAGAGGCCACTGATTTTATGACGAGTGTCAGGTAGTTGAATATTTAATGTTCGTAAGTTCGTGTTTTGCCATCGCATGTATGAGAGGTACTTTGAAACGTATTATTGCCAGAAAGAAGCTTAGAACTGAGTTTAACCGGGATAGGTTTGTATGAGCTGACATTGTCCAGATGGGTGAACAATATTCCATTTTAAGTAGAACGTTGCTAAGGGAGAGAGGTTTCGTATTTCTGTTAACCTGTGCAAAATCCTAGAAGACTCATCGATTGCTAAGTGATAGTGTTTATATGTTTTGTAAAAGCTACTTTTGTGTCAAAGTAACTCCTGACTCTCGTGATCGGTGAACCATTTGAGTTTCTGATAGTTCGGAAGAACGATTTACACTCCAAATGTTAATGATATCAGGCTACAGACAGTTTTCATGAATGTTAACTTATAGCTCGCAATAAAACTAATTTCATACTCTGGCACTCACTTCTCTGATATCAATAATTACCATCAATGTCAATATCATTTATCAATAATTATTTTCGAGTGATGATAAAAGAGAAGAAAATGTGGTGATCGTAGAAAAAATCTACATTCAAAGACTTCCATGTTTCAGGATTCATATATGCTAAGATTGTTTTTCTTTTAGTCTTTTCGTTCTTCCATTGGTCAGATCTTGTACACTCGCCTAGAGATAATCCATTTAACGTATTCGGACCATTTTTTAAGGATTGTTAATTGTAACGGGTTCGTGTTATGTTCATATTCTAAAAATAAGAGTAGATACTTGAGGGTGAAAATTAACATACCTGAATTACTCAGAAATGTTTTTAACAACTGGACTTATATTCTATAAGTCAGTATTTAACAATTCTATAATATTTTATGTCATTCTTTTTTTCGAGAAAAAATACAGAAGTAATTGTTTACTCTTGGGCCGAATTTTCTTCGGATGAAGATTTCCTAAAATATTTCCGAAAGTTCATGTTTCATAAATAAATGTTTAGGTCTAAGCACTAATCGCAACGTTATTAATTAATTAATTAAATGAAAGCGTGGAAGTTTCGTGTTGTGATCAATACCTAGTATTTTGAAATTGATCAATTTAAATAGTTTTTTTCTGCGATATAAGACCTTAACTTGATTTCACTTTAAAGCAGTTAAATTGGACAATTAATATAAAATTTTACACAATAATAAAAGGAAAATGTCAAAAGTCTATTTCACTCACTGTATATTTAGTTTTCTTTTGGGACTTTTATTTAATATAATGACAAAATAAACAGTACATTTTGAAAGGAAACAAAGTTCCTATTCGCAGTCAAAATAATAATAAAAAAATGAATATCAGTAAATTAAAGATTAACATAGCTGTTATTGTCCTAAATAAAAACCTCCGATTATTCCCACAAATAATGAATAAGTTAGGTAAAAACACAAACTTCTATTTGCAATACTGCATGATTGTAAACGATAGCCTCTAACTAGGTACGTAGTAGCATTGAAAAATGAACTTTTCTTTTCGAGATGTAAAAATTTTCCGAGGAAGGGAGGAACAGTTCCGTGAATAAAGAAAATCACATAACTCGGTCCGTGTAATTAAATTAAGAGTTTTAAAGCTGGCCAAGGTGCTGAAATCACCCTTTAGTTTGGAATGTATATGAAGAGTAGCATCATATAGGGTTTTGTTTGGTTGAAATAGTGGATGGTGGAAGATCTCTACGACACACTTTCACATGTTTAATTAGTGAATTGTTATATTGTAGTTATAATGTATATTTATTTCTATCCAGTGATCGATATAGATGCCAGATTTTGCTGAGATATCTATTACAAGTTAATATAATAGGATAAACAATTAAATAACACACAAAAATAACGTCTTTCCTTATAATTATTTCATTTAATATTAGGATTAAATAACTGACAACGAAGTAATAATATGACTCATGATATTCAATTAGTTTGAAAGCTGATTTTCATACAACTTATGCTACAATTTGTTTATAGCGATCGAAACCATCCCTATAATCTTTGTATGTGCAAACTACGTGTTCAATATTGTAGTTTTCCTTTATAACTTCACGAACACATTCTCACTGATATTGGAGTAATTTTAATGTGTAAATAAGCAAAACTAGAATATGTTTTATGATTATGAATACTGTTATTAGGCAAAACTGTGCACTGACTGTACGAAACTATTTTGAATATGAGAAGACGTAGTGTTAAAATCTTGCGTTTCATCAAAATCTGTCTACATGATATATTTGGAGTAATGTCAAAATAAATCTAACGTCTCTCTTTGTATTCTACCGTCCGTCCTAATAGAAATTACCTTAAGAAAGAGTTAATTATCTTGAAAATAGAGCAGGGAGTGGTCTGTAATATACAACGCTGAAGACTTTGTTGAATCTGCGAATCACATAAGTCCAAAAGCTACGTAGAAATAAGTTGGCTAGCTTATGAACTAATAATATTCCATAATTAAAACATTCTAATAATACAAAACGTTTGTATATTTAATTTTGTGAAGTCAAAGAAGTGTAGGGGACAAAATAAAGTGGTATTGAAATAATTATATTTTATTATTGATTTTCCTTAAGATAAATAAGAAACTGGTTTAAATTTCCTGAAATTTGAAATGCTTTGTCAGTTAAAAATGAACTAATACAATACGTATAAATTGCTTGTATAGTACACTTTTATCTTTCACATGAATCAAGTAATATGCATTAGGACTATATTTAGTATGTATATATTAAACTTATAGAAAAATATTATATAATATCGTTATTTTAACCATTTAGGGATTCCTATCAGTCTTACTTCAGGGACCCTAGAAATATGGACGCCTAAAAACAAATCATTACCTCTAATTGATGGTTGAATGTTTTATTTGAGAAACTAAATGCAAATTAAGCTCATAAACTGCCATTCAGATCCTCTCCATTTATATACTACATTATTATTCAACGGAACGATCAGTTGTGTTTATATGCCACGCCCCTACCTAAAGCATTAATGAATGTAATTAATTATTATTAATAAAAATATTTATTTGTAAATGTTAAGCCCTTCGCTAAGCTCTCCCCTTTTCTTTGAGTTTTAGTGAATAACTGATAGATAAAAAGGATATAAAAATGTTAAAAAGTAAAGCAAGTAATAGCTATAAAATGCTATCTAAAAATAATGATTCCTAATGTTTTTGTACATCAGAAATTGGGTACGCTATTTATGACAGAATATTTGTTGGGTTCCTTATTTCATACACTATACAGGTCTTGAAAACAATTACTAGTTCATATAGGCTAATAGCATTTCGTAGATACCATCTTGCTTACCTTGCTTGCTTACCTACCAAACATTTTTTATGTTTTTCATTGTCCTTAAGTTACTCACCAAAATTCAGTAAAATAGAGGTGACCCTAGCGAAAAATCTTAAGATATATTTTTAAACTAAATCCTTTATAAGTAATTAATAATATTTACTAAATATTTACGGTTTTATACAGTGTTGCCACAGTCCTAGCTCTGGAGTGGGCTGAAAAATAGTACGAAAATTAAACAAAAAGGGCCGAATTCAATATTTTGTAGCTGTGTAATATATGATTTTATAACTCGAAACTAAAAGAGTAAAGTTCAAGACCCTTATTTTTAAAATGGTTAGGTATTTTTAGGTATTTGGTTAGGTATTTTTTAAAAAAATGACTTCGAACTTTCATGGAACAGCACGTTTTGTGGTCTCTATATACCGAAGTAGTAATTTATGAATCTCTGTCCGTCTGTTTGTCGGTTCGATAGATATAGGGCTACTCTCGCCTAGAGGCCACACTGTTCAACCAATAAACGCCAAAATTTGAAATTTAAAAGTCTCCAACAGGGAGGTTTTCGAATGGTAGTTTATTGAAAGGTGAAAATAATAATAATAAAAAAAACAATACAGTATTCTCGAAAATAGCTCTAACGATTATGTTAATATTTCATCCGTTAATACTTCAGTAACAACTCTATAATGTGGCCAAATCATTTCTATGTGGATAATCCAGACGGGGTAGTTTGTTCTTTGGACAGTAAGCTCTTTTCGGACGATTTTCTCAAAAAAATTACTCAGACAGTTTTGTTCATATTTCATAAATAAACGTTTCATTAATAGCCTGACAGCATGGCATAACGCATTTATTATCTGAAACTTCAGAAGGGGGTGAGTTGCTTTAAAGGCGATTTTGCTCATATTTTATAAATAAATTTTAGATTTCGTTAACAACTGTGCATAAGTCAGTTTATTAAATAAAAAACTAATGGATATTTTACTCTTGGGAATGTGTTTTATTATTTAGAGATGTAATCTTAGGATTATTATACACTTATCTCAAAAATAACTCATGTACGTGTGTTGATATTTCATTAAATAGGCCTAATATGACTAAAGTGATTTCTCATTTTAAAAAATCACAGGGGTAATTTACTGTTGAGGGTGGATTTACTTGGCATGAAGTTTCCTGCAAAAGCCTAATCATTGGGAACATTTTTCACAAATACATGTTTTAATAATAGTGCAGCCTAACATTAATTAGTGTTAGAAACTGGAACCTGAAAGACCGTAACTTTTATTTCTATATTATTATTATTATTATTATTATTATTATTATTATTATTATTATTATTATTATTATTATTATTATTAAGTATTTTGACTATTGGCAGGTCCTGGGATTAATGAATATTTTCTTCAATTTTAGGTTTGGACCTGGAAATATTTCTTCCATGTTTTTCGATATTCAGCTTCCTCTTTAACTCTCAGTATTTTCTTCTATTTCTCAAATAATCGATCAACTCTGTTCTTTTTCTTAGTATTCTTTGGTTACATTCCTTCCATCTTTCCTTCTATGGCGGTGTGAAGAAGACAATTTCTTCGCAAGATGTGTCCAATCCAATTGGCCTTCCTACGAAGGATGCTGGCTAGAAGTGTTCTCTTTTCTCCTACACGTTTTAAAACATTTTCGTTTGTCACTCTCTCTCTCTCTCCATTTTATCTTCTTCATTTTCCTCCAACATTCCATTTCGAAGTTCTCTAAATATTTCTTCTCCAACTTCCGTAATGTCCAAGTCTCTGAATCACATAGCCCAATGCTTCATATATAGCACTTGATTAACTTCCTTCTTAGTCCAACAATAATCATGCTAGTTAAAAAAGTGATCTTTAATTATTGAATGATTCTTTGTCTACTTGACCTGTTTTCTTTGGTATAGTAAGCGTCTCTTGTGAAAATACTTCTCAGATAATTGAGACAATCGACCTCTTAAAGTTCTCTATGCTTTACTCTGAAGTATAGGGCGCGTTTCCAAGTGATATTCTCATGACTTCTTTTAATGTTGATTTCGATTCCGTATAGTTTATCGGTGTCAATTATTTTGTCAATCATCTGTAGTAATTTTTCGGTTCTAGGTATAATAACTGTATCATCCGTATACCTGATCGTGTTAATGATGTATTCTACGGTACCCTCCAATCTTTTAAAATTTCCAATTTCTATACATAGAAATAAAATTCTAGTGGACGCTCATAATCACGTTATACGTTTCTGAGCAAATGGTAAGACACGCCAGTAGATGCATTTTAGTTGTTGTTTCTACTTAGGATTGTTTCATTCCTCCTGTTTCTTAAGCTACTTTGTTTTTTAACCAAACTGTACTAGCTAGTTAATAGCCTGTAATAGTAATATTGCTACAACATGAGTACCATCAGACATTTACGGTTAAATAATAACCACATGTATTGTTCATTCACTAACATGTCCTAATAAACTCTGGGATTCGTTATTATAAAACTTAATCACCATTAAAACTTAATCAAAGTGCTAAATAATTCTAATATCTTATAGCGACAGTTCTGTAAATACTTGTACAGTACAGAGGATCACGAAAAATATTTCCTTGTATGAAATATGGATAGCTGCCATTAAAATCTCCGTTATCCGCTAACACGTTAACGGATTGATTTTATTAACGAATTCGACGAAGTGATCGCTCTAGCTATCTATAGAATAAACAGTCAAGAAATTCGTATCCGTTCATAATTATCGTAATTATAATTATTGTGCGTCGTAGCGTACGTACTAACAATGCAAAGCTATAAATTCCACTGCGTGACTCTAATAAAGTAATTCTAATATAGCGAGACAAATTTTTAGAGACTAACTTATGTTCGAGTAACGTTGATTATCCTGAAGCAAGAAAGAGTCTGTATGTTAATTAAACCATTTTTACATTGTCTACAACCGTTTAGGAAATAAAAATATGCAGTACTCAGTATTTGAGTATAGTACAAATAAAATATTGCAATATTGCTATTTTCTATACTTTCAACAAGATATAAGAACATTTTTACTTTCATATGTACATTTTTTCTCACAAATTAATAAGTTTGTATCTAAAAAGTTCATTGCGCCTTTCGAATTTAGAAATCAAAATAAGCTTAAAACAAATAATAATATTTTCTTCTACACATTATTTTCTTAATTGTGCCAACAATTTTAAATTTGTTTGCTATTTGCTAGTCAATTATCAATAAAGAATTTAGTTAATCTAATTGTAGATTTAGAGTATTTATTTAGATCAGCCATCTTTCTTTGTAAACGGAAACGATTGTGGATTGGTCTTGACCGACATTTTTATGTAATACTATTTAACAAATTGAAAATGTAATTAGGCACTAAATACTTTTTTAAGAACCCTTTCTGACGACTAAACATTTTATTGGACGAAATGCCAATAGTTCACCATTTACTTTCACTAATTTCCCCCAAGCCTTCGTTTCATCTTCACATTATCTTAAAGCTAGCTATATCTTTTGGAATCATGTAGTAGGCAGAGCAGTTACTGACAATCATTGACCTGACTATGAAATATTAGGAGCGTGACACAGTCACAGGCGTTTTGATTTAATAATAAATTTTTTCGAGGTGTGAGTTGTATTACTTATTTCTTCTCAATCCCAAACAAGAAAAGTCTTTAAGTCAACATCTCGTAGTACTTTTTTGGCCTGCTGTGCATTACAGTGCTGAATTTAAAGCTCTAATAGTTTATTGTTTAAATTTAACATTATATATATATATATATATATATATATATATATATATATATATATATTCAGTTTGCTTACCAAACTTCTCAAATTTAAATGAGAAAAAGAAGAATCGGCGTTAAAAATTTTTTAAAAAATGCAGAAAGCTTTTGGTTACTCTTTTTTACTTGCAATACATGGTGGCGAGGTGAGTGGGATATCCTGGAAGAGTAAGGGAATTTGAAATTTCTGGAAGTTACGCAATTCTTAGAATTTCTGCTACTAGTCAGGGAAATTTCAAGCTTCTGAAAGCATAATGCCGGTTGTGTAACAGCGTGGACATTTTTGATCATAATTTTTCGTCATCGCATCCTTGCTTTATCAAACATGTTATTTCAAAAACAATTTTCTAGTACTCCTTTAACCTGTCATTTGGTACAGACAGTAGTTGACGGAATAATAAAAACAAAAAAATTATGTGGGAAGAAAGTTGTGTTAACATTTGATTCAACAGAGAAAGGAACGCAGATATTGTAAAATATTTTACAAGACATTATTGTGTTTGTACACTCATATCCAAAATTAATCTCGCATGTCTATAAATATGTTGTTATTGGAGTAAAATTTGATAACTAATTCGTCCGTATTTCTTATAATGTTAGTATGTGTATAATCGGCAAAGACATGTAAGTGGCAAATTTGGACAAAAGAGCAGTAAATAATAACAATAAAATAAAAATAAAACTTTCTTGTGCATTTAGCAACATTTCGTTTTACTCACTCTAATTTTTGTATTTATAATTCTTTTCCTATGAAATTTACCACAAATAGGGTCTGTACAATTCCCGATTATACACATGGTATCAGTATTAAAAGTACGCTGCAAAATCATTATCAAATTATATTCTTACAAGAAGAGTCATAGACATGCGACAATCATTTTGGACATCAGTGTACTTTTTATAAAAGTGAATATGTACTTTTTGTAATAGTTGAGGTCGTAATGAAAGGAAAATTGTTATATTTAAATGAACACAGGAAGAACGTAAATATTGTAAAATTGTTTTCAATACGGCTTTTTTTTAAAAAAAAAAAAAAATACTCGAGATTTATTCGTAGTTTATTAAAATACTTACCAACAATCCCTCCAAACCAATATATGCTGATAGTAAAGTAGTTTAGATTGATTGGGCCTTCAATGTTTCATGTCACGTCTCACCCCCCCCCCCTTTGGTACGAAATCATGTTTAAACGAACCAGTATATGTTCCAGTAAAATACTTTAGAATGATCAAGCTCCTGGTGTGAAGACCACAGTATTTTATGTCACGGACCCCCCCCCTTCACGAAATCCTGGTTACGTGCCTGATCTAGCTATCTATTAGCGTGACTTTATTACTGGCATTAGCATGAGTGTTTATTACTGAGATTAGCGTGACTGTTTATTACTGGGATTAGCGTGTCTGTTTATACTGAAATTAACATGATAGTATTACTGAACATAGTGTAACATTACTGAGATCAATATGCTTGTTTATTACAAAGATTAGGGTGACTGTTTATTACTGAGATCAGTGACTCTTTTATTACTGAGATTAGCGTAACGCATAAATTGAAACGTTTCACATGAAGCAAAATTTTAGTTTAACGTCCCGCGGACCATTTCCTTTAGGGTAAAGGACATGAATGATCATTGCAAGTAAATGATTGTGAAATAAAGTTTTTTGTGTTCTCCCACCGGTAATCGAATCCAGAATCATGTGCACTATAGGTGCACGCGCTAGCCACTGCACTACCGAGGATGGCTACTGACACGTTAGCTATTCACTATTAGGATAAGCTACCTTATTATTTCTTCTACACATTTGCCAATATTTTAGAGGAAATACGGTAAAAAGTTTAAAAAAAAAACAATGTAAAAATACACCATAGTGGTATATCTACACAAATGTCTCCACAGAAGCATTTTGTACAAAATCTTAGTTTTAGTCATAGAAAATTTCATTCCACGTTAAATTCATTTTTGTAAGATGACCTGGAAGTCAATTACAAACGTTATAATTGCAAAATAAGTGGGACTTTTAAAACGCTCAATTCTTGCATTATTAACGCTAATATTTGTTCCGAATTTCTTTAAATTTATGTACAAAACTTCAAATTCTTTTCTTTCTTAAGTACTTTAAGCAAAGACGAGTCTAGAAGAGAGGGATGAGGAAAGAAATAATAAAAATGTCAAAAATCTGCTTCATTCGCCATATTTTTCGTTTTCTTTTTAGACTTTTATCCAACATAAATACGGCAAAATAAAGAACACATTTTGTAAGGAAATGCAGTTCCTATTCGTAGTCAAAACAAACAAACAAACAAATAAATAAATAAAAATAAAAATAAAATAAAAAATAAGTATATTAAAAGATGAACATGGCTGTTTGTTACTGATACAAATAAAAACTTCCGATTATTTCCACCTGCAAATGTTGATCAGTAACTACGTATATGTACACTCATGTCCAAAATGATTGTCGCATATCTATAATAATAATATAATTTGATAATGATTTTGCAGGGTACTTTTAATATTGATACTATGCGTATAATCGGAAAATGTATATTTGTGGTAAATTTCATAGGAAAAGAATTATAAATACGAAAATTAGAATGAGTAAAACAAAATGTTGGTAAATAGACAATAAAGTTTTATTTTCGTTTTATTTTTCTTATTTACTGCTCTTTTAACATGAAATTTGTCACATACTCGTCTTTGCCGATTATACACGTACTAACATTATAAGAAATACCGGGTGAATTCGTTATCAAATTATATTCCTACAACAACATATTTATAGACATGCGAGAATAATTTTGGACATGAGTGTACATCATTGAGAAATGAAATTAAGTTTAGGGTTTTCGAAATATGAAGGATTTCCGAGGATGAGAGGAAAAGTCCAATGAATGAAGAAAATTACATAATTCGGTCCGTGTAATTAAATCAAGGATTTCAAAGCTGGCCAGGGTGTTCTAATGGCCCATTAGTTTGGGATAAATATATTTACGAAACTATTTTGAATATAGAAAGACAGTGTAAAAATATTGTGTATGCATTGTGTACATGATGTATTTGCAGTAATGTCAATATAAATGTAACGACTTCTTTTGCATTACACCATCTTTTCAGAAAGAAATGATTAGCTTGAAAATAGAGCAGAATGTGGCCTATGATAAAGAAAGCTGACGAATTTTCTTGAACCTGCGGATTACCTAAGTCAAAAAGCAACGTAGAGAGCTGGCCAGCTTATGAATTAACAATGTCTCAAAGAATGAGAATTTTCTTAATAAGACCAAACGTTTAATATTTAATTTTGTGAAGTCAAAGAAGTATTGGGGACAAAGTAAAGAGGTATTGAAATAATTGTGATTTATTATTGTTTTTTTAAAATAAGAAACTGGTCTACGTTTGCACAAACTTGAAACGTTCTGTCAGTTAAAAATGAACTAATACGATACGTACAAATTGCTTGTATAGTACAGTTTTATTTTTCACATGAATCAGATAATATGCATTGGGACTATATTTAGTATATTTTAACATGTATTAAACTTAAAGAAAAAATTATATCATATTATTATTTTAACCATTTAGAAACTTTTATCACTCTTTCTTCAGGGAGGCAAGACATGTGGACGGCTTAAAACCCATCAATACCTGTGATAGATTGTTGATTGACTTTTTAAGAAATTAAAAGCAAATTAAGCCCATATACTACACCTGTCCTCTCCATTTAGGTGTTATGTTTATATACTACACTATTATTCAACGGAACTATCAGCTGTGTTTATATGCCACGACCCTATCTAAAGCATTAATCAATATAATTATGATTAATAACCATATTTATTTGAAAACGTTAGGCCCTTGGCTAAGCTCTCGCTAAACGCTAGGCTCTTTTTTGAGTTTAATGAACAAGTGATAGATAAAGAAAGATATTAAAAAATGTCAAAAAGTAAGCCAGGTAATATTTATAAAATGCTATTTTAAAAAATAATGTTTCCTAAATTTTTCTTGTAGATCAGAAATTGGGTGTACTATTTATGACGATGTTTGTTGGGTTCCTTAATTTATACACTATACAGGTCATAAACACAATTACTAGTTCATATAATAGCGTTTCGTAAGTACTATATTACTTACCTTCCATATTTTTTATGTTTCTTCATTGTCCTTAAGTTACTCATCAAAATTCAGTCAAGTAGAAGTGGACCTAGGAAGCATCTTAAGATATACTTTTAAGCTAATTTCTTCATTTAAAGTAATTACACTAAATATTTACAGTTTTATAGTCTTGAGTCGAAACTACTTTTATTGGAAAAAGTGTATTACACTTAATAAATCAAGGTTTTAGATACTATTCAAAAATTATAAAATCATTTAAAAAGTCAGAGTCCTAGAAATATTGTGAATGACAGGAAATTTTGGTAGATGTATCATGAGTTTACTATAAACTTTCAAAAATACATGAAAATAGCTTCAATTATGTTAGTCACTCAAAAAGCTGGGCGTCTAGGCCCTCCGGCCCCAGGGTAGGGCCGCCTCTGATGCTGTGCTCAAATAATTTCTATGTGGGGAATTCAGAAGGGGTGGTTTGCTTTCCGAGGGAGTGGGCTTTTTTCGGACGATTTTCTCAAAACTGATTCAGGAAATTTTGTTCATGTTTCGTAAATAAACGCCTCATTAATAGCCTGATAGCGTGGTATATTAAACTTCTTATCTAAAACTTCAGAAAAGGTGCGTAATTTTGCTCATATTTTATAAATAAATATTATACTGTAGTTCATTAACAGTTGTGCATCAATCAGCGACTTACTCTTGGGAGTGAGTGTTTTCTTATTTGTAGTTGTAGTCTTAGTACTATTTTATACTTGTCTCGAAAACAACTCTTTAATGCATGTGATGCATACGTTGATATTTCATAAACAAATATTTCATTAACAAATCTAATGTACGGCACAAGTCATTTCTCATGAAGAAAATTACAGGAGTATTTATTGTTGGGAGTGAATGTTCTCCACACGAAGTTTCCCTCAAAGGCCTATTCATTTGGCACATATTTCACAAATAAGTGTCTCAATAATAACTGCAGCTTAACCATGATTTAGTTTAAGAAATTAAAGCCAGAAAGGTTAGTTCGGTGGCCCGTAATTTTTACTTCTATATGCAGGGATAAAATTTAGTAGGTACTCATACTCACGTTGTATGTTTCTTATTAAATAGTAGATACGCCAGTACATGCATTATAGAAGTTGACTTTCTTCTTAGACTTGCTTTGATGCTCTTATTTTCTTTAAGAACTTTTTTTTTTTTTACCTAATTGTACTAGGTACGTTAATAGCCAGGAATAATAATATTGCTACAACACGATCATCATCAGTCTTTTATAAAAAAAAAAAAAAAAAAACTTACGATTAAATAATAAACATACGTATTGTTCATTTATTAACATGAGATAAACTATATGATTCTTTATTATAAAATATTATCAATATATTACTACAAAAGTGCTAAATAATTTGACATATCTTATAGGAACAATTGTGTCCTAATACTAAATACCTAGGTACACTTGAAAGGATCATGATAATTATTTCCTTGTATGAGACAGTCGTGGATCTATCCCGGGGCCGAACGATTTTGAATGACAAAAATAATTTAAGTAATTATTTATATATTTTTGAAAGTTTACAGTAAACCCATGATATTCCTATTACATTCTGGATTCTGGTTGCCCTCTCAGTTTTTACCTTGTAGATCCTCCACTGGTAGATATAAATAACAACTGTTAAAATTGTCGTTATCCGTTAATGCGTTAATGGATTGACTTTATTAACAAACTCGGTTGAGGTAATCGCTCTAGCTATATATTGAATAAACAAAATTAAGAAATTCGCATCCATTCAGAGTTATCATGCGGAATAACGGACGTACTAAAAACGAAAACGTTTCATTGTGTAGCTATAATAAACTAATTGTAAAAAATTGAGACAATTTTTTAGAGGCTAAATTATATTTGAGAACGGTGGTTATCCTGGTAAGTCTGTTTATTAGGTCATTTTTACATTCGTCTACAAATGTTTAGGAAATAAAAATATGCAGCACTCAGTAATTGACAATACTACGGGGGAAATATTGCAATTTCCTATATTTTAAATTGATAATGAATGAGGTGGATATATTCGCTTTTGATAGAAACTATTAACTTTACATTGTAGTTTGTACCACAGAATCTTCCGACTTGCATAAACTCTTGTTGCATAATCCAAAGAGCTTATGCGAAAGATTCAGAAACTGTTAAAGGTGTATTTCGAAAATAAAATGGAAGTGGAAATGGAAATGTTATGTTTAGAAAATATGCTACTCAATCATTAAAAATGAAATAACACCCACACTCATAAGAGTATTGACGTAATCAGAGCATAATGTAAATTAGATATGCCATATATAAAATATCGGCACAAAAGTTTGCTAACCTATTTCAACACGCTTTTCAAAGGCTTAATATTAGAAATGGATTTGTTAAGCGATGTATGAATTTAAACAATCCAATACATATTCAGAAATGACAGGTAATAAAGTTCTTTCCTAATCTTAAGTTTTTTCTTTAAAATTTTATTGTATAAAGTAAAGGCAAGGAAGAACATAAAATGTGGAAATTGAGCAAGATAGTAACTACGAAACTATTTGATGTGAACTAATAATTCCTTTCAAGAGTTTTCTATAGTGTATAAATTTGGGTGACCAATACTTATGACCTCATAAATGTATACCAAATTTCTGTTATATAAGGAAAAGTTAGGAATCGAGTCTGACTTTCAACATTTTTTATTATCTTCTTGCTGACTTTCAATATTTTTCAATTTTTTCTGGCTCACAACATTTTTCAATTTCTTGTCTCACTTTCAATATTTTTCAATTTCTTCTGGCTCAGTTTCAATATTTTTCAATTTCTTCTGGTCACTTTCAACATTTTTATTTTCTTCTGGCTCACTTTCAACATTTTTTATTTTCTTCTGGCTCACTTTCAACATTTTTTATTTTCTTCTTGTTCACTTTCAACATTTTTCTTCTCGCTCACTTCCAACACTTTAATTTTCTTCTGACTCACTTTCAACATTTTTTTATCTTCTTTTGACTCACTTTCAACATTCTTAATTTTCTTCTGGCTCACTTTCAACATTTTTTATATTTTTTTAAGTCTCACTTTCAACATTTTTTATTTTCTTTTGGTTCACTTTCAATATTTTTTATTTTCTTCTGGCTCGCTTTCAACACTTTTTATTTTCTTTTGGCTCACTTGCAATATTTTTTAAAAATTTTCTTCAGGCTCACCTTTAATACTTTTAATTTCCTTCTAGCTCACTTTCAACATGTTTTTATTTTCTTCTGGCTCACTTTCAACATTTTTTTATTTTCTTCTGGTTCACTTTCAAGATTTCTTAATTTTCTATATAAGTGATTCACTAAAATTCTTTTTCGAAAATGGTGAGTTAGCGAAGAGCCATAAGAATATTGAAGATTCATATGAAATTAGTGTTATAAAATTGAAAAAAAAAAATATATTAAAATAACGCTGACACATAATGTACTATTACGTGTTATAGGATTTTACGTAAAATTATTGAGCCTATGCTGAGTCTGAACTAATTTGATTCCTTTGGTTTCTAAATTACTTATAAAGTAGGAATATAATTTAGGTACATTTCAAAAGTAGGGCCTACTATATTTTCTTCTCTCCTCGCTGAGTCTGTTTGAGAAAAGATTTTCACTTAAATTTAACATAACATAACATAACATAAAGCTTTTCATTCCCGTCGTGCGACGGGCGGGCCGTAGACGGTTACGCCGTCTCTGTGGCCAGAGTAATGACTAAACTATTGAAGCCAGATAAGATGGATGCACATTATTTAATTAATAAATTTAAATCTACAAAAATGTCTGTGCTTATCACATTTACAAGATGAAATAAATTCAAAACAAATAATAATATTTTTCAACACATAGTTTTGTTACTTCCCTCAAGTATTTTGAATTTGTTTACCATTTGCTAGTCAATTTTGAGCAGGGAATGTTGCTAACTTAATTGTCGATTTAGAGTACTTATCTAGATCAGCCATCTTACATTCTAAATGGATATTGACCGATATGTTTAGGTGATATTATTTAACAAGTTGAAAATATAATTAAGCAGTTTGAAGAACCTTTTTTTTTTATAGGACTAAACATTTTAATGGACGAAATAGCAATACTTCACTTCCACCATTTACTATAACTATTTTCTCCCAAGCATTCGATTCATCTCCAAATTAACTTCACATTAGCGATATCTTTTGGAGTCATGTAACGCAACTACTGACAACTATTGGCCTGATTGTGAACTATCAAGCGCGTGACTGACAGTCACAGGAGTCCTGATTTTACAATAAGGTTTATCGGAATTTGAGTTGTATTACTTATTTCTTCTCAATCCCAAACAAGAAACGTCTTTAAGTCAATACCTCGTAGTAATTTTTCAGACCGCTGTGCATTACAGTGCTTAATTAAAAGCTGTAATTGTTTATTGTTTATATATAATATTACATATTTCTGTTTAGTTTGCGTACTAACCGACCCAAATTCCACACCATATTTACGCAATTTCAACGAATTTGCTATACTGGCAAGAGTTAGCGCACGTAGCGACATATATTAGCTTGACTTTATAACTGAGATTAGCGTGATTTTATTACTCAGATTAGCATGACTTATTATTGAGATTAGTGTGAGTATTACTGAGATTAATATGACTATTTATTGCTGAGATTAACGTGACTGTTTATACTAAATTAGCCAAATGCACGGATTGAGACTTTATAGGTTGTAACAATTGTAAGCTATTTATACTCAGACACTTTCGTTCCCTTCTAAAGGAAATATCAGAAAACACTGAAATATGTGTTTAACGTTTTTTTTTTTTTAAATGAAAAATCTATATACCAAATTTCATGTCTCTATAATTAAGGGAATTCGAGTTATGACCATTTTATTTTAACAACTGCAAAACCATATCCTTTTTCCTTTCCAGTCTTTTTTCTTTCCTAGTAGGGGAAATATCTAAAAGCGTAGAAACTTGTCTTTTTGTTTTAAATGAAAAGTCTGAATACAAAATTTCATGTGTCTATCCTTAAAAGATTTCGAGATATGGTCATCTTGTTATAACAGTTGCAATCATCACCAATGTACTTCCATCTTTTTACTTCTCTTCTCGGGAGAGAAAAACGTGTATAATTATTTTAAATGGGAAATACATATACAAAATTTCATATCTCTACCTTTAAGATATTTGGAGTTATGGACATTTTACTATAATAATTGCCATCTCCATTCCTCCTCCTTTCCCTATCATATTTCCAAAAATCCTTCCTTGGTGGTACCTTACGTTGCAAATCCTATGCAAGTTTCTAGCTTGTGTGTTACGTCTGAGTGTTTACAGTCACTTTCTCAGTACTTCCCTTCTTTCACATATAGAGAAACTTTCACAGCTAGAAAGTATCTTCAAAGGAAACGCATCTAAAACTTAACTTTATGTACTTATTCCTGTCGAATATACCTTCGATGCAGTACTAATTTACTAAATTCCTTTAAGGCAAAATATGATGTAGGTTTCACAAAACGTCTCTACTTCCTTCATTTTTCGTTTACTTAAATACACACATTAGTGTTATTAGACGAAAAGAAGCGTAGAAAGATAAAACACACAGTAAACCAAAAGATGTCACTCTGTGCAACAAAACTATAAGAGTGAATACAAAAGTTCACAACTAGTTTCCAAAAAGATTGAGAAAGAAAGTAATTACCTATTTTGTAAACGTAAAAATTGACACTGAATGATTTTTGAGCCATCTATTACAATGAAACTAATATTGAAGTATAACCATGAAGCTTATTATAACACTAGAAGAGGACAGTGTATATTATAGTTAATGACATATTAACTAAAATTATGATTCGCTCCGAAAGTTTAATTTTCATTTAATTAAAATATTTTTAGAAAAATAACTCATATGCCAGTCGTTAGACCATATCAAGCCCAATAAAAGTAACATGCTTAAGCGTAAATTCTGATTCATAACTTCCAAGAAGAAAAGTACTTTCATGGTGCAAGAAATTATGCTGTTTATTCCAAGAGTAGACTTTTATATTTTTGCAGATTCTATGTATTAAATAATACGTGTAATACGCTGTTAACTATTGTGTCTTCTCGTAAGTGACACACACACATTCCTAGCAATGACACGTACAGTATATTTGTAATGGTTAATAATATATTACTTGTAATGTTAACTGCAACATCGAATAGTGGGAACATTTTTATCTCTAGCGAGTATACTAGACTTCAGAAATACGAATGAGATTTAAGTTTTACTATTTTTAAGTTTCGAGCAAAGACAAAAGAGAGAAAGCTATGGTGATCGAGAAAAGATGAATGTGCACCTAGAGGCCATATCGTTCAACATACTTGTACACGCACTAAATTAAAAAAAAAAAAAAAAAAAAAAAAAAAAAAAAAAAAAAAGAATTGACATGACGATGAACTTTTCCATAAGCTTCTCTAGGAAGATTTTTTAAAATTTTCTTCCTGCTGAAGGGCAGTTTAGAGAATTGTGAACACAAAAATATGTCATTTTCAGGAAAACAGTTCAAACGAGAGTTGCCACAGTCCTAGCTCTGGAGTGGGCTGAAAAATAGTACCAAATTGAAACAAAAAGGGCTGAATTCATTATTTTATACCAGTAGTAATATATGGTTCTATAACACGAAACAAAAAGAGGTAAAGTTCTAGAACACTCCCCCCTCCATATTCCAAGAGTCCAAATCAAGAAGTACTCTTTTTAAAAATTACTATTTAAAAACCTCCAAATAGGAGGATCTCGAACAACCTTGGAAGTAGATGAAACTTTTTCTCGGGAGCATAACAAAGGAACAAATTTTAAGGAGAAACAGTTACCATTTTCGGTATATATTGTAAGGAAATCAAACGCACCTCAATTTCAAAGTGACCAATAAACCAAACGGTATTATTGCCATATATGAAAAACATATAAAATGAGGAAATAACCAATAATCTCCGAGTTCGTGTGTAAACAATACATTATAATAAAATATTAAAATATAAATTATTGCACCTTATTCTCCAACACACAGTATGAGTAACCTGAGAAATAGGAAAAGTCTTAATGACAGTTTTGAAAATGTGACAAGTATTTGTTAAATGGTGCTGAATTGGGTAGAATTGTACAATACGCGGCAAAAAACCTGCAACATGAGCATATAAGTTTATTGTGAAATGACGAAGTCTTTTGGTCCAAACTAAGTGTGCAGGGGAGGATGCCGAGGTTTATCCTGGCGTGATTCGTTCCACTCAGACGTTATGTTCATTCCCTGTGCTGTTAGGCGTAATTTCACAATAAACTTACATCCTCATGTTGCAGGTTTTTTTGCCGCGGATTGTACCAACTTTTTCACAAAAGGTGCTGAAAATGCCATCGTGGTACCAACGGGCCGATGAATGACAAAAAGGGCTGAATTTGGTATAATTGTACTAAGTGTGGCAACACTGGTTCAAACGATTTTTTTTTTCTAGCAGATCTAACGATGACATATATGAATATTTCAGTAACAACCCTATACTATGGTATAAATCATTTTTGTGGGAAAAAAATCTACGAGAGGTAGATTATTCTTTGGGATATGTTGTGTTCGCATGATTTTCTCAAGAATATCTCAGATAATATTACCCATATTTCATAAATGTGTATTTACTTAATAATCTGACAATGTAGCACAGACCAATAGCCAGCCCAAAAAGTAAAGGTGGAACTTAGAGGGGCCCAACCCAACCATATTCTAGTTCATCACCATATTATAATTTATTTGCAAGCCTACCGTGAAAATTTTAAAGGCTAGCAAAAATTTTGGGAGCCCGGTCCTCTCTAAACCCCCGTGGAAACGGGCCTAGTGTTGCATAATTTATTAGTCCTAAAAAATCTGAAAAAGGATAGTTCATTCTTGGGGTGAGTTTTTTCGGACGACTTTCTCAAAAGTGGTTCAGGCAATCTAGTTCATATTTCAATCCAATAATTAGGCATAACCCATTTCTCCTTAAAATATCTCTTAGGGTAGTTTATACTTGAGGGTGAGTTCTTTCCGCATGATTTTTTCTAAACCGACTCAAGTGAATTTGTTCCTATTTCAAAAACTCATACTTCAGCAATAACTTGACAATATGGCATAGCTCATTCGTCCTAAGAAAAACAAAATCCACAAGGGGTAGTTTACTCTCGAGCATAAGTATTTTTGAACTATTTTTTGCAAAAGCGACTCAGGAAATAAATGTTTCGTAACATTTTATAAATAAAATATTTCATTACGATACAGGATAATTTAGGGGTCTATTTGTTATAAAAAACTCCATAAGAGAGAGATTACAGTGGGGTTGAATTTCTTTTCCGACAATTAAAAAAAAAAACTACTCATTCGAATTTGTTCGTATTCCATAAATAAAAATTTAATTAGTAACTCTGTAGCATTGGGTAAATTACGTACATCTTACGAAAATATTCCTTTCAGATGATTTTCAGTAACGATTCCTGTGCTTCTTTTAATCATATTTCATAAATAAATATTTTTGTTAAGAATGCTATAATACTGCGTAAATCGCTTTCATGAAAATTTGCAGTAATTGTGGTTTAGTCTCGGAAGTTTTTTTTTCTTTTAAAATTTTCAGTAATATGACTCATTCGGTTTTGTTAATATTTTATATTCAAATATTTCATTGATGACTCTTAATATTTCGTATGCCATAAGTGATTTTCTTATGAAAAATCTGCGAGTGATAGTTTATTTTTGGGGGTGAATTTTCCTCAAGCAAAATTTTCCGAGAACTCTTACATTTTTATTTGTATTTCAGTAGAAAATGTTGTATTAATAAATGAACAACATGATTTAGTTTAAGAAGTTGCAACGAGAAAATTTAGTTCAGTCTTCAGTAATTTTTGTTTCTTGGAACGATTATATGAGAGGAGAAAATATGGTAAACGTGAAAAAAAAATCCAAAATTTTATCACACTTTATTGGTTTCATCATCCTTTTATGCAAAAAAAAAAAAAAAAAAAAAAAAAAGACTAAATTTCTCGCTCCAATTTCTTAAACTAAATCACGTTATACTACAGCTTATACTGTTATATTTATTTGCGTGAAATAAATAATATTATAAGGCGTTTACGGAAAACTTGACCCGAGGAAAACTCATTTCCTGAAAGTAAACTATTCCTTGTTGGTATTTACATAAGTATTTTACGAGACTTTATATTTTATTAATGAAATATTTAGTTACGAAATATTAAGAAAATCATCCCAGTCCTTTTTTTTGAAAAATAAAAAATAAATAAATAAAAAATAAAGACAGCCAAAAGTAAACTACTCCATGTGGTTATTTTCAGGATAAATGAGCTATAGCACATTGTGAGGATATTAGACTATATGCTGAAATATTTATTTCTGAAACATGAACAAAATTGTATAAATTGTTTTTGAGAGAATCGACAGGAAAATCTCACCCCTTCAAAGTAAGCTACTTGTGAATTGTCATATTTTTTCGATCAAATAATTTATGCCATATTGTCAGGTTCCTAAACGGACAATTATTTAAGAAATATGAACAAAATCGTCTGAGTCGTTTTTGAGAAAATCGTCCGGAAATATCTTACCACTAAAGTAAACTATTCCTTATGAAATTTTTCAGGACAACTGAGTTATGTCATACCGTAAAGTGTCTAATGAAACCCTTATTTATGAAATATGAATAAAATCATCTAAGTGAGAAAAATTGCCTAAGCAAAATCACCCAAAAGATTTAATTTCTTTTCGATTTTTCTCAGACAAACAATTTACACTGCAATATGGGATTTCTAATTAAATATTAATGTCTGAATTATAAACAAAGTAATTAGAGCTGTTTTTGAGAAAATCGCATTATTTTTATTTTCACCCTTCAGTAAACTATCGTTATTTTTGGAAGTATCGGAAGAAAATTCCAATTCCCTCTCGACATTTTATTAAAACATTAAGTTAAAAATTTGATGCAGATACGTTGCATGGCATGGCGTTTAGGCGAGTGAACACTTTTATATCGAGACGAACGAACAAACTGGCATCCAAGAATCACGTTTGCGGCTTGTAAGGATACGAAACGTGGAAATTCGTTGAAATCTTGAATTTGATATTTTTCACAATGACCATACTTTCTTCTCTCCTATCTCCTTCGCTAGAATGTGTTTTTTATGTCTCTCGGTCTGTTAATTTATCCGTTCGTCCAAATATATTAACATTTGTCTAAAGGTTTTCTCATTTAGCGTATTTGGATTAAACCTTAAACGCAGGATTTTTATATGATTCTTTGGGAGGATTTTAAGAATTTTCTCCCTTTTCCCCAAAATAAAGGCAGCTCGCTGGATAGTAAATGTCTAGCTTGCCGGGATGATTTTCTCAAATACGGCACAGGCAGTTTTGTTCTTATTGCAGATTAAAATTTTTCAATAATTCAATAATGCGTAATAAGGCATGCTTCCTATATTTAAAAAGAAGTCCACAAGGAAAATTTTACTCTTGGAGGTGAGTTTTCTGCGGATGATTTTTTTAGGAGCTGCTCAGGCGATTTTGTTAATATATAATAAGTAAATATAAATTGATTTACAATCGTATAATGTGGCCTAAGCAGTTACTCCTGAAAAATTCACAAGGGATACTTCACTTTTGCGAGTGAGATTTTGTCTCTGTTTTCGGGAAAATCTTATTATAATTTTGAACATACTTCATAAATGAATATAATAATAGCTGTAGCATGACTCGGTTTAATATAAGGAAGAAAGTAAGAAAATTTAGTATAGTGCTAGGTAAAATTTATTTAGCTAAGTATATTGTCTTTCTCCAAAATATTAGCGGCAAAATGGCAGCTATCCCTCTTTAATATGTATGAGATATTGCTCTCTGAACTTTGTTATCTATAAATCAAAATCCTACAATTACTTAAAAAAAAATAAGTAATCTCCGCCTACACTTATAAGAGATCAATTTACTTGAAAATTTATCAGAAAAAATCCACAATTTCTCGTTCCACACGTTAGTACATATATAAAGTATTACTACACAATGATCCATGAAGTGTGTATTTTGACTATCTACATAACAAAATCAGCATGTCAAAAATAAATTGATGAATTGCGAGTTGAAGTTAATAAGAATACAAGTTGAATCTGTCGTCGTCTTTGAAAACACAGGTTGAAAATAAATATTTGTTTTCATTTATTTTACGAGGAACAAATTTAATAAAGGACTGGGGTATAGCAGTTGACTTCTTCACTTCCATTCCTTAAATTTATACCATAAGTAAATTAATATATTTTGATAAGTGTAGGCGATAACTTAACTTGATTTTAGGTATTTGTAGAATTTTGATTTGTAGATAATAAAGTTCATGCTATACTGTGTTATTACCGAGATGTGAAAACGTTAATAAAATATAATAACTGATTCATTGAAGAATTTCATCAGAAGAGAATTCATATTAATAAACCATACTCTTTTGATTCTACAGAAACAAACAGATTATATCGTATTCTAGATTTAATAATAACTATTTACGAACCAACAGGAAAATCATTAGAGACACTTGCGAGAATATCGTCGGTTCAAAGTACAAGAGAAACATATATTATGCTACATTGTAAGGTTGATAATGAACTACAGTTCCTTTTTTTTATAAAATATAAACAAAAATCTCATAGTAGATACTATTTGGGGAAATTTTTCAGAAAAAAGTACAACAAATATCAATTTATGCTTTCTAAATTTCGACGTTTTGTTAGAATTTTTGGTGGTTCTAAGGACTATTTATAATTGAATAACAGCAAAATCATGTATTTTACGTTGCAGAGAACAGTCTACTTAACTCACTCACTAATGCTCATAAGCTATACCTAGGCTCCTTCCAAGCAAAAAATCTTCGTCATACTGTTGGATATTTAAATATTTATTTTCAAAAATAGGGCAAAATCATCTCAGTCATTTTTGATACATAAAACATCGTACAATCGTCCGACCCGTCCACTCTCTTACTCTTAAATTAACCTCACAGGTTCTTTTAATTTGCATGTCTTATGTACGAGTCTGTACGACTATTAACAAAATATATTCTTGTTAAATATAAACTACGTTTATTAAATTGGTCCTAACATGATAGCCCGAGAAACAAAACACCCACCCACCAAACTATCCCATTCGGACTTTTTCCACGGGAAATGACTTAAATCATATTGTAGAAACATTGATTTAAAAAATATACCAAAATCACCAAGGCCATTTCCGACAAAATAGCAATTTTTCGTGTTCACTTTGTAGTAAAATACTTTTCTTTTCGGAAGTAGAAATTAATGTATGTGGAACTTAAAAAGAAATGTTGAAATGTAGGCTTTTTTCTCTGTACAGAAATTAGTATGGTCTCTAGGTCTAGAATGAACAGAAAATTCAATAGTCTCATGGGCATATTAAAGTTACGAAACGTTTAAATTCGTTAAAATATCCAAATATATTTTGCTCCATTATAACAAATATTTCTATTTTTATTGCCGTTTGAAAGACAGAATTGGAAAATCGTAAATTCTTCTGCAATAAGGCTATTTTCTAAAAAAAAAAACGCATCACTAACATCATTAACAAAATCAATTGTAATTAATTTTAAATTTGTATGTGATTGAAATGTAAAATTATTGTCCCATTTAAGCATCAGCAAGTCTGAGTATTCTACACACTAAAATATGCAATTCTGCGTTATAAATTTGCTTTTATATTTACTATAAGAATAATTTAATTTAATTTAACTTTAGGAAAACTCATTTTCAACTCATTTCGTTATATTTAAGAAATCTCATAGATGCAAGAAGAAAGAGAACTAATTTTATCAGAGAGGATATTACAATTCTTTATTTAACAAATAGATTTTAAACATCATTCAAATGCAACTAAATGACAAATAATTTAAATGACGTCTGAAATGGATTGAAGAGACAGTTAAAAATTGGGTTTTACGTTACTAGAAACTGATTTACAATATCGCTACCTTGGGAACTTTATATGCAGCTTTGGTGCAAACAGTAAAATAATTATTGTCGAGTGGGAGACATCTAGTGTTTGCGGGTACCAGAATGTAATTTAGACAACTTACATGAGTGGTTTTAGAGAAGTCATTTAGAGAATAAGAACTTAATTTCACGAAATAACGTGTAATTGTGCGTTTGGTGTCTTAGGCAGCGATTTACTAATGTCTCCATGTTGAACAATTTATTTGCGGGTTGCGTTAAAACGCATTTCTAAAACAAAGTAGGAAAAGTATTTTGGTGAATTTAAAAACTTTAAAAAAGTATGTGTTCCAGTGTAATAAATCAATTGCTTTATAGAAAATATATTTAGAATCGAAGGTATTATAGTGATAAGAAAATGGGGAAAATTGCCATTTTCTGTTACAAGAAAGCGAATAGGCTAGGTTTCGAAATTTGTTAAAGAATCTATCAACTTTGATAAATTTATTTTGGAAGAAATCAAGATTTCATCGAATAACGTTATACAAATATCGTATAAGCCCAGTATTTACTATTAACCTCAGAAAGCAGGACTTGAGTTTTATTAGATGATGTAAATAAAGTATTAAACTTGCATTAAATTTAATTGTAAGTTGATGTATACAGAAAAAGCAATAACTTGGATTATTTTGAGGACCTTTCCGATTTTGGTGATATCTAGAAAGAGTAAATAAACTTATTGGTGCTTAATCATCTAAGATTTGAATGCTTTAAGTAGGAAACTAAGAAGTTGGAAGTGATACAATTTTTGAATAGGCTCTGTACATTAGTAGCAGCACCAAGAAACTGTAAGGAAAAATCAGGGGTTGACCAGCAAGTTATTTGAGGTAATCGGCTGTGGTTTGTGCCGAAGCGGGCTATTGACAACCAGCGATTTCTGAAATGAACCTCAAACCTAAAATGGTTGGCCACCCTTGGCTTAGATAATCTACTCGTTGCATTAAAGAATGAATATTGTAATGAAGGACACCTTCTCTAAAATAGAAAAAAATACTATTGATGCATATATAAAATCAATCATATCAAAATACTGTTTTGGAGCTCCTTCATGGCTAAGTGGTTGGCGTACGCGCCTTTGGCGTGAGAGACCTGGGTTCGATTTCCAGCAAGAGCTCATGTGTTTCAGATTCCACGTTAATCAGTAAGCGGATTCTATGTCTTATAAGCCTAGCTGCTGAAAGTGACGTTAAACTCAAAGTCAACTCAGAACATGTTTTGCTTATTTATCTAAAGTATGGAAGTATTTTTGTATCTTCAATGTCCTCAAATTCGGTCACATTTATAACTTGAAAGTAATATTATCTATATGATCAATATTTGATGTATTTTGGATAATGATCAAACTTTATTTTCCATCTTAGAGAAAGAAATAATAAAAAAGTGTTTTCTACAAGTTCTATCTTATTGTAGGGTATGATTAGCCGTATTTATGCATTCTGGCTACGGCAGACTTTTCTATATAAAATACATAAAACTATGATGGTTTTGGATATACAAAATAAAATAAATTATAATTTCTTGTTATTTCATCTAGCGTCAGGATCACTAATATTTTCGGTGCAAACTATGTTGAAAACGTAATTCCGTACTAATATTTATACTATTACGCTATGATATATATATATATATATATATATATATATATATATATATATATATATATATATATATATATATACACTAGCAGTTCTAATTTCTACAATAATGCATTTTTCTAAAATAATCCCCACACTTAATGCAGTGACACTTATTGCATTACTTTTTGTGATGCATTTTCATAGTATGAATACAACGATACGTAATCATGAAGCTAATAACATTAAAGTTGTGCTATTTAAACATAGTAAATGTTATTCATACTATTTGAATCCACTTACCACTTTACATTGTTTCTAGAATATAATTTTCTCCGTTTTGTTCTTAACACAATTAGCATTTATTCCATACTTTCATCATGGTGTCCACACTATATATCCTGTTATGCCTGAAACAAAAGGAAGTGCAAACATGGATATAAAATCGGTGTCTGTACAATGCATTATTTTGTTTAATATATTTTAATAATAATATTTATTTGAGTCTATAATATTGAGAAATATTATAGGTTTACGTACAAAACCTCGTGGCCAGAACCTCGCGGACCAAAACCTTGCCACCCGAAACCTCGCGGCCCAAAATCTCGCCGGGCCACGAAAAGAAATAAAATCTACATACAGCAGATGCTTCTATGATATATCTAATGGGGCCCTTCCTGCTAGTCTGCTTCCTAAATATCAGTTGACAAAGGATAGCTAAACATATAAAAGGTCCGATTACCTTCAATAGTTTAGGGCCTCATCACAGCTAAATCCGGCTCTGTATTCTACCCAATAATTCAATTTGACTGGAAGAGAAATATCCATTATCTTCCAATATACATTATTTCGACTTCTAAGATAAACATTCAGATATATTATGCTGAAAAAACGACAAGGAAGAGAAACTTTTGCATGTGGCAAATGAACAAAATAATAATCGCATATTATTATTATTATTATTATTATTATTATTATTATTATTATTATTATTATTATTATTATTTACAAACATCAATTATCTAGAAATTTACATAGTCTAGTTGTTATCAGTCATATGGATGTGAAAGCTAAAAGCTAAATTGCGTGATTAGTACTACTTGGTGACGGTTTCCTAAAAATAAATCATTAAGAATGTAATGCATAAAAGAATCTTAATGTTACACAATGCAGTGTTCAAAATTATACTCGTTATCCAAAAAGTACCAATAAGATTTAAATCAAGCCGGCGAAAACTATACTAGTGAAACCTACACATATTCTTTTAAAAATTCATCCTTAATTTGATTTTTATATATAACATAGAATGAAAGGTCTCCATACCATAATGCAATTTCACAAGTTTTTAAAGGAAGGCAGGATTTATCACTATGCCAAGATTGATTCAAATTGGATTAGTTCGGTTGAACTAGTATAAAGTGTCTTTGTCACTGACTTCGAGAAACCAAGTTTAGACGAAAAAGTAATTGAATTTTGCACATATTGGATCTAAGGAAAGTGAGAAATTATACTCCTAATTTAATTAGTATCTATAATAGCGAAAATGGTCAACCTCAGTTCTTAAATTTTACAATGACTAGTAACGTTTAAAGTTAGGTTTGCATAGGTTATGCGACGGAATGCTAGCAACAAAGCAAGATGCTATTAAGTTCGACGTTTAATGAACGAGTGCACACTTGGCTACTTATTTACGGTTTTCACAAAATAATAAGTCTACATCTCACTCAGTGATTCATTCATCAAGGGATTTCCCAAAGTATTAAGTGTGGAAACTTGAATTTTGTATAAAAGTTTTCCTTGCACCTCATTCAGAAAATAATATGGGATGTAGTCCTTGAAGGAAGAAAAGAAAAAGTATACGTAACTTTACTGCACTCGAACTTACATCAAAATGTATTCAAATATCAATAAAAAATATAATATTCATTTCAAATATTTCCCTAAAACTTTTTCTTCCCATGAGAAAAACGGGAATTCTACTAGTATCATTAAGAGACAAATGTGTTAACCATTAAAGCAAGCACCATTAAATTGTGTATATCTTTTTAAACCAGAAATAATTTACACTCAAGAAAAATATTTATCGTTTAACATAAAAGTTCTAATCGCGACACATATTTCCATGTATGCAATATATCATATGATTAGCCCACGGTAAAGTCACCATAATTCGTCAAGATTGACTCCATTAAAAATTCGGCCGAGATAATCACTTCGCCTATGTATTGCAAAGAAATGAATATTTAAAAAAAGAATAGTTTTCGTTCAATTATTATCATGTGGAGTAATGGACATATCATAACATTTCAATTTTGTAAGGCCCACTTGCATGATCCTAATAAATAAGATGGACTTCCAAAGTATTCGCATACAACTTTAAAGTTAAAAGTGTTTAAAGGTAGCATATCGGACTCAATACAGAGAAAATATTGGAGATAAAACATTTTTTTCGAACTCTGAATCCATGTCAGAAACTTTTTTTTTTTTTTTTTAACCGATTTTGCTCTATGGATATGCAATAGCAAAACTGTGAATAGTTTAATCTACTCCTTTAAGTGTGAGGGAAGAGATAGAGCCTCCTATTCTGGGAGCAATGATTTTTTTTAATCCTAAACCCTTACTATTCCTTACCGTTTTTGCTATAGGGATACAAGTATTGTAACCGGAGCTGATCATATCTAATCATCTTCTGTTTCATTATAGTGATAAGAGCTAAGAGGGAACCTACACTTGAGCCGCTTAAAAAAAAGACAGATTTTCGCTGTTTCTGAAACGTCTACCTGTCGATACACGAACGAATTAACAAAATCGATCTATTAAAATTCTTATAGACTACATCCTCATAAAATAATTTGAGAGTCTTGTCTCCGAGAAAAATAAAATAATAATGCTTTCCAAATAGATAATTGCATGTTATCTACAGCTTAACATGGGATCCGAACTACATAAACTCCCGCTGGGAGTTGAACCGAGATCTTCCGCGCCCATGACACGTACACTAAACATAGCCATGAAGGAGCTCTCTTGTTGCTCTTGTTGTGATATGTGTCAGCAGATGGCTGGACGGACGGACGAACGTGTATGCATAGAACAGTTTGGTTTGGTTTGATTTGATTTTGAGCTTAGCGTCCCTTTTAGCAGCAAGGCTGTATAAGACGTAGATCTATAGTTTAACGTGGGATCAGAACCACCTGGACTCCCATCAAGGATCGAACTCAGCTCTCCCATGTCAAATGCTCATACGGTAACTGCTTAGAAATTACGGCGCTCATAGGGTCTATAGCACAGTTTAGAAATCCAAAGAAGATAATGAAAAAAGCTGTCATGACATAATGTTAGAACGTGTTAAATGTATAATAATGCTTATTATACTTGAAATTAAATAAAGTTTTTTAAAGTATGATGATTAGTTCCCCAAATCATTTGACTAGTTCAACTCATAAGAAGGAGAATTGTGCTCTTTCTTGTAAGAATGGACATACATAATAAGTTCAATAAAATTTTGTGGAAACTCATTCTCAAAACATGATTATCAAGTAAATCAATTTATAAAACTACTTAACCAGTAAACCTGAGATAAAATACATACTATCCCAGCCTCTCTCATAATCTATTGGGTAATTTCGATGTTCTAATGTTTGTATCATTAGTATTAGACCACATGTTCGATCAATGCTAATGTTATAAAATAACTTGTTTAAATTTCGAATTATTGCATCATTCTAGTACAGGATAGGAAATACCCCACATTCAAGATCGCATAATATACATACATTACATAACAATTATATAAAGGGCGTCTATATGTGTTAAAGCCCAAGACAAACTAATTTATGTTTTTGTTATTCAATACAAAAATAACCTGAGGGGCAACGGTGCAAATGAAGGTTCAGTGTAAATAAAGGACAAGTGTAGGGTTTACTAAAACTCTTGAATACCCAAGAATGAAACAAATGCGAACTAACTTCGGTAAACAGTAATTAAGAATGCACTAACGAATTCACGAAGAACAAGACTATCGGTTAAATTTGTGAATATACCTATATTGCTGATATATGAAAGTTATTTCTAGATTCTTTGAGGTGTTTGCGAGAGGTACAACACTGAAATCTCATAAATCAAACTTAAAATAATTTTAAAAGAGTTGAATTTAGAGTGTGAATTTAAGTGTCTGTTAGTGAATTGTCTTAAGCACTGAGAAAGCCTAGCACAAACGGATTTCTCTGACACATACCTAATAAGTTCTGATGAGGATGAATATTCCAATTCCTTACTTTTAATTATTATTTAGCTCCAACCCCAATATAGTCTTGATTGGTGGTGGATTATTACCTCGGAGACGAAGTACTGATGGGCAATAATATTTTACTAGTTCTGTAACGATTGTGCCGAACACCCTCCGTTTCGGCTGTATTAAACTAGAAATGAATGTTGTTTAAAACTGAAGTCTGGTAAACGAAGAGTTCAGAACTTTAAGTTATGTCCATGATGACAACGGAAATAGATGCAGTACCATTGCGTTGTTTATTTTCTGAGTACCGCTGGACTGAACTGAACTGTCTTTAAAATAATTTAATATTTTATATCAGGATCTTTGCTGAGATTGCTAATGTAAAAGCTCGTAATCTAAAAGCTCGTGGACATAACGTAAAGCTACGTGCAATAATAAAAGTATTGCGAGTCCGGGTTCCAGAAGTTCCAGAACGAATTTCGGCATTTAGAAAGTAAGAAATATGTCTGTGCCAGCTTTCCGTAATGAGTTCTAATTATGTAAGTGAGAATGTCATCAGAGCATAAGAGGAATTCACTGACATGATTATATAATAGTGTGTTTACATCATGATCCAATTCTTTAGATACCATTGTTTACAAGTAAACTCAGTTCTGTACTTCTGATGTTTCGCAAACTTATACCACTAAAATGAAAATAAGGTTTAACCAGAAATAAATTCTAAGGATAGGAATAAAATTACGACTATCACAATATTATTTTTACATTTTCGAATATAAAATATAAATTAAAATTTAAAACTAAGTTTCCAGCGACTTGTGAAAGGTTAAGAAAGTAGTTCTTATCACTGAGAATTGAGAGCATGTAATCGTTTTATAGCTATATGGAGGAATATTTTCCTTCTCTGTCATCTGGAGGACTTCTAATAAACTAAATGAAATATAGAAAATGGTGTGAGAAGTCTCGACTTTGATGGGACTTGAAATGCAATTCTCCATTTCACCAATCATTTATAACATTGAACTTAGAGTATAGCATATATTCATCATAATGATTGTGAATGCCGAAGGGAAAAAAGAAATATTTTAACGATGTACTCGATGCAAGTAAAACTGGCAGGGATTTTTTGATTATAAGAAGCTCTAGCAAGTATCGTTGCTAAACATAAAATACCATTGCTTTTCTTAAAAATATATTTTATGTATGGAAATATAAATTCTACAAATGTTCGTAAGCATTTAAAATTAATATTTGAACATTTTATAGGTTTGGTACCTGAAAGAAGGGCGTGGTCTTGGGAAGCCAGGTAGTGATCGTTGAATGCCCATTTTGTCTGCCTTCAAACAATTCTTGGATACAGGTAGGTCTGTATTGTAGTATAATGACAGTTACTATTACGTTTTAGAGTTCTGTGAGGCAAAGGTGGTAATGGAGACTGTGGGAAAGACAGACATTTATCGTATGACAAAACAATGTTCATTTTTCACTTGATCTATCACGAAGGTTAGGTACCGGTATTGTTTCTATAAGCTCTTCATTAGGGTGGATTGAAAAAAATCAAAAGTTGTCCAATTAAATAGCACTAGGTGTCAAAAGTTGTATATTGAATATTATAACATTCGTGATTTTTTATTTCATAATTTTTATTCTTCATCTTCATTCCCCGCAAGGGCCTCAAAATTTTGCAATTTTTATGAAAATTTGATTTTTTTTTGAAAATATTAACTTTTCTAAGTGTTAGGTTAGGCTTTTTCAGTCGGCGCATTTCATTTTTATGTGTACCCGGGAGGATGTTGGGAGTCTGGTGGTGCAGTTCGTTTTTAGGTGATACCAAGGAAGATGTTGGGAGTGAAAAGTGCTAACGGTTAGTATATAGATAGTGTAAACAAAAGAAGAACGTAATTAGGTTTAGAAAATAAAAAGGGTAACTAGGTGATTGTTTATATGTGTGTTTAGTTGATGACGGAAATGAGCCAGATGTGGCTGAAGTTGTTTGTATGTTCAGGAGGTATTATAGCCTAGTGTGGCTATTGATATATTTCAAGTGTATTGTATAGCCAGGTGTGGCTTACATTACTGGAATGGTTTTCAGAATACAGGAAGGTTCCTGTATAGTGGATGTAGTGGTATAACGGAAGTAAAGATAGACCGGAAGAGAATCTGATATAGTCATTCATTTGTAAAGCCTATTAGTTTAAGAAGTTAATGAATGTAAATACCTTTGCACTAACTAATTTTTGACGACCTAACAAATGGCGCAGTCGAACGGCAAAGAATCTACGGCTAAAGATATGTTACAGCAAATGAAAAGTCGAAGTCAAAAAGAGCTTTATGTATGGCTGCTGAACGAGTTCAGGAAACGGGACCTAATAATTTGTCAATTACAGTCAGAAATTACGGAGTTGAAAGCTAATCAAAATCAACTTAGCTACACATTGAGGGGCCTAGGTAAGCCAAGAGGGTTGAATCAACGAACTAAAGATTCGTCGTCATTTCGCTCTCCGAGTCAGACAAACGAAGGTCCAATTAGGTGCAAAAGATGTAGGAAATCACATATAACAGGACAGTGTCCAGCTTATGGAAAGTGTTGTTTCAGCTGCACTGGGTTACACCATTTTGCAAGAGCTTGCATATTAAGATCTGGACGGACAGAAAAGAAATATTTGAAAGTGGAAGACTTCCTAGAAAGTAACAGCAAGTCAAGAAGTGAAAATACTAAAACAGCTGATGTTAGAACAGAAGGTTTAGAATTTAAAAGAATGGATGAAGCTAATCAGGTTTTAAATATAGGAACAATGTTTCTACAATCGGCTGAAGACAGTCAAGAATGTAGTCAAACAAGAGAAAATGGTTCACCAAATTCAAAAATAGCAGCAGACCATGCCGTAGGAAGGTTTATTAGGGCAGAAAATGGAGGAGTCAGTAGCAGAAACTTAAATAAGGCTGACAGATCTAGAATATATAGACAAAGGGAAAGAGGACAAAAAGCTCAAAATACCAGACAGTGTAAACCAAATGAGAAGAAAGAGGCGGAAAGCTTGAACCCAAAGCAGGAAGTGTTACAGTGTATGTTTATGGAGTTTATGTCTAGGGATCAGGAAATGCAGGCGATGACTAACAAGATTTTGGAAATGGAACAACGGTTGAGAAGATTGGAGAGAAAAAGAAGAAGAAAGAAATCTAATGAGGGATAGTAACACAAAAAATCTTGATTGTGAACTTGGTTATCATCTTTTGTTATGATTAAATAAGACTTTATTTTTTTCGGTAATGCACGGAAGGATGTTAGGTTAGGCTTTTTCAGTCGGCGCATTTCATTTTTATGTGTACCCGGGAGGATGTTGGGAGTCTGGTGGTGCAGTTCGTTTTTAGGTGATACCAAGGAAGATGTTGGGAGTGAAAAGTGCTAACGGTTAGTATATAGATAGTGTAAACAAAAGAAGAACGTAATTAGGTTTAGAAAATAAAAAGGGTAACTAGGTGATTGTTTATATGTGTGTTTAGTTGATGACGGAAATGAGCCAGATGTGGCTGAAGTTGTTTGTATGTTCAGGAGGTATTATAGCCTAGTGTGGCTATTGATATATTTCAAGTGTATTGTATAGCCAGGTGTGGCTTACATTACTGGAATGGTTTTCAGAATACAGGAAGGTTCCTGTATAGTGGATGTAGTGGTATAACGGAAGTAAAGATAGACCGGAAGAGAATCTGATATAGTCATTCATTTGTAAAGCCTATTAGTTTAAGAAGTTAATGAATGTAAATACCTTTGCACTAACTAATTTTTGACGACCTAACACTAAGTTGCCCAATGAAATCGAACTAAATGACAAAAGTTGGATAATGACTAGATTGACTACACTATTCATGATTTTTGAAATAATTTTCATCTTTATCCCCCGCAAGGGTCTCACATTTTGCAGTTTTTATGGTATATTCTAAGGCATATTCTACAGCGTTTAGATGGCGCGACAGTGGGTCCTCAAAAGTTCTCTGGAATTATAGGAATTGTGAGGATTTACCAGTCATTAATTTTCAAATGAATGAAGGAACTTTCCCAGCCATGGAAGAAAAAGACGTCAAACCGTACCACAGACCAATGAAAGTGTATGCTCCGATGTGGTTTTACATTAAATTTAACCCTATTCTCAAGGCTGCTCCTTTGAACTTATATCGTACTATAGTTTCACTGTACTTAAGCAACAAACTGAAGCTCATTGTAGATAGGACAATAAAGCCAATGGTTTCTTCGCGTATCTCAATTGTTGTAAAAAGTCTTCTTACATTGATTTTTAAATAAATCTTCATTTTAAAAAAATGTTTTACGAAAATTTCAGAAAGTACAAGCTCCAAATTTGATGGTTCATAGTTCCACAACCTACACACAGTAACATTTCACATCTTTTCATAGCTGGTCAAAGACTATCTACCACCTAATTGATCTAGACCAGATTCAAAAAGTACTTACAGGGCATGTCGAAATTCACTACCACTTTAAAGAGTTTAGCTTTTATTAGCTTACAGTAGCTTCTGTTTATTTACATCAGTACTTCAAGATTGATAGAAACTGCGACATTAATCGAGACTGTGCTATCAGACTAACTAACACTAAGATGCTAAAAATCAAATTCTTCTTATATTTAAGTTTGGGGCACCGGTTAGATACAGGATTAAAAAACACAAAATTTTACATACTCTTTCTGAATACTAAGTTACATGGTTGTGTTGTGTTGTTGGCAGTGCGCTAGAAATCAGCTCCTCAAATTTGAAAAAAAAAAAAAAAAAAACCCTTCAGAGACGTTATAAAAGTGCCCAGGACTATATTGTTCAAGAAACTGGAAGAAATCGTTTTACAAGGAAAATCGAATGAGTTTAATTCACGTTTGTTTCTTCTTTGAAAATTTTAAAATAAAAATTTGATTGCCCATAACTCAATAGTTAATAGCATGCGCATCACCATTTTCGCAGGTTTATATAGCATCTTAATTCTGCTGAAATGCCAAGTTTGATCCAGACGGTACAGCTGAGTTCTTATGATATCTAATATTTTAAACTTCTTTAGTTAGAAGAGAGATACGGTCAGTGTTGCCACAGTCCTAGCTCTGGAGTGGGCTGAAAAATAGTACCAAATTTAAACAAAAAGGGCTGAATTCATTTTCTGTCGAAAAGTAAAATATTTTTGTCCACGCATGATCATCCCTGATCTAACTTTAGGCCTATACATAAAGTTTGTTACAACGCGTCGATATAGATCTCTAAAACGCAAAAATGTTCGGGTATCTTTATATTCGTCAGTATGGCGTCACTAGTAAGCAACTTAGCCCGGTAAGGTGGCAACTACGTCAATATATTTTTTTGTGCTATACCATGCCATTACGGGGGGAAGGGGGGTTACGGTCCCGGGCGCCGAAGTAAGGATATACAGTGAAACCTCTACTAACGGACACCTCTATAAAGCGGACACCTCCCTTAACGGACATATTTTGTAATCCCCAAACACTATAATAGGAAAAATCATATTGGCAAACCTCTCTAAAGCGGACACTCTCTAGTACGGACACGGACAGTCTTTTCTGTCTTTAATAGGTACTATTTACCTCCGTATTCCGGACACTTTCTCTAGAAACAAGTTAAAATGTACTGTAAAATACGTTTTTAGTAATTCATACATGTGTCACCAAGGAAGCATTTTGACAACATTTTGCTTCCTCAACTGTCAGCTCAGCAACCCAGACAAAGCTTCTCTGTTGAACAGCACTCTCATGTACTTTACTTGCATTCTATTCCCACCCAGCCTGTTTTAGACACAAAAGTGATTGACAGTTAACCCCTATTTGGGATGGCACATTATTCTGCTGTCCCGCTGGAATCTCTAAGCAGAAGACAAGTTCGGTAGTTCTTGTCCGCGGGTACACATATTGTCTCAAAAAAAAAAAAAAAAAAAAAAGACAACTGGACTACAATTAATCCACGAATTAAAGCGACATACTGAAAACGTAGTAAAGTGATAAGTGTAAAGTGCAGAGAACTATAACATCTTATTTCCATGTTGTGCCTCGAACATAGAGTATTGGATGGCGGAGGATAATGCAGATACAGTAACATTTTGGAATAATCGTAAATACATGATTCATGCAAAAATATTTTTTTTCCTAATTGCATATTACAATGTTTACGAATTTACGTAAGAAAATATTGAAACCTCTTAAAGGCGGACACCTCTCTATAGCGGACAATTTTTGATTCCCCACGCCTGTCCGCTTTAGAGAGGTTTCACTGTGTATATATATATATATATATAAAGTTGAAGGAAAAAATAAGAAAAAATGCTCAAAATCAAGGAAATTCAGGGTTTAGTTTTAAAAATTTTATTACGCTTCGCGTCAATCATAGTGGCGCTTTGCGGTTGGTCTATCGACCTCAGTCATATGTACGGGGACGCCGTCGTATATTCTCGCCAGGCGCTGATTTTCCGCGGTACGGCACTGGTGCTATTATTGTTTCGATGTTGCATAATCTTTTCAACGACACATAAATTATAGACTTACTTCAGCACCCGCTTGTCTTCTTTAAAATATGCAACACTTAATTCAACGTGTGTGTACTTTAACAAAAAACCAAAAAAAAAAAAGAAAGAAAGAAAAAAAGAAAAAAAATCCAAGCTAAAATTTCCACCACACTGCTTCTTTCTCGTCTCCTTTTTGCGCGGCGCGGATAGTTCGAATTACGAATTTTCCACATGAAGTTTGTACCGTTACCCGGTGCAACGTCACAGAATGAATGTTCACCAGCATTTCTTAAGAGTCCAACACAGTATGAGTAACGTGAACTTGCTGAATTGGGTAGAATTGTACCAACTTTTTCACCAAAAGGGCTGAAAATGCCAGTGTGGTACCAACGGGCCGATGAATAACAAAAAGGGCTGAATCTGGTACAATTGTACCAAGTATGGCAACACAGAATACGGTAAGCATTTAAACTCGACATATACTACTTTCTTTTATATTTATATGTAGAATCAAAATCAAAAACCTTGGAAAAGAATATTAAAATTATAGCAACTAATAAGAACTTATACATTATATTCAAACCTATAATTATCTCTTACGCTCCTTTTGAAAATTCACTTCAAAATGGGAAAATTAAACAATTGGTTTAGAGCTCAGGGAACAATAATATTAATAAAAGACAAGTGTCTTCACGTGCCATCTACTGGTTTCTTATAAAACCTCACAACTTCATTATCTCCGAAAGTTAATAATCTTTTTCATCTTATCTTTCAATACATTTTAATCATGTAATTAGATACGTGTCTAATTAATTTTAATTGAGGAATCCATATACCGTATTATATCAATAATTTTAAGAAAATTTAAAGTGGTATATTTTTTTATCGTAGATATTAAACCTCCCTCTGCACTTAGGAGATACATTTCAAAGTAACGTGATAGAATCAAATTTTTCGGATAGGTACTATGTTCCATGATGCAGTTCAAACGATTGAATGATTTGAATATATGTACCAAACCATTATACAAAAATATTACAGTATAGCCTCTCCTCCCTCCTAAAATAGCCTCTCCTCCCTCATAAAATAGATTAAATTGTTTGAAAATAGATTAAATTGTTTGTAATCAGCTTATATACCAAGTGTCATTTCTCTAGTTAATGAGCCATTAAGACATTCGTATTTTAATCTTTCGACATATGAGCGTTCAGAGGACAATGGAATTAAGTTCTATTACGAAAATTGTCAGAAAAACAAATAAAAAATGATATAGTATGTTTAAGTACACGGAAAACTTAATACGATATGATAAGAGTTATTTACATTATCTGGAAATGAATCTTTTAAGCTTTCAGATAGAGATCTTAAAGCTGAAATATGTCCAAATAGATAAAAAATTGACTTGCTTCCCTTGTGTACTGAACACACCATATTCTTAATATTCATTTACACTGCATTTGACATTCCAGGTAGGTTCGTATTTACGAATAGACACCACAAGGTCCAGGTACATGGAGGCAAACATTGTCAAATTCAGGAGTACTTGAATCATCTGTCTATACTAATAAAAAAAATGACGTGACTGTGAAGCAGGATTTTGGAAATATGTTTATTGTAATTGATAACACTAAACCAAGAAGAAGAAAATTTTTCCTAGTGGAAAAGCAGGTATCGTTGGAACTTTATTTTAGAGACACATTATAATGTTTAGTCTTTTGTCAGTTGTTTGCGTTGGTTTTGCTGAATACAAACAAAGAACGGAGCGCAAAATTTTCTTGGGGCCCAGGGACTTAAAATTCCTAATTACGAACTTGACCCCTAGTATTCATTCAAACCTATGTGAATGTGCCCTAAGATATATTCAAAAACCAGGACGTGCCATTAAGACTAGAATGTGCGGAACATACAAAATGTATGCGATTTAATCATACAGAGAAATCAGCAGCACATTTTGTTTGAAAATGCGCTGTTTATATGCAGATCCACTCATGGATATAAAACATTATTAGCAGAAGCAATGGTAATAAAATTACGTGATAGGGCGTTCAATAGAGAGGAAGGTTTGAAATTAAGTACTTTTTGGAATGTTTATTATTTTTTTTGTTTAACGTCACAGAGATAAAAAATAGAGAGTACTTAAGAGGTAATAATAATAATAATAATAATAATAATAATAATAATAATAATTATTATTATTATTATTATTATTATTATTATTATTATTATTATTATTTTGGAAACAGTTAAAAAAAATAAATTTAAGTTAAACTGTAAATCGAATCAAAATTTGACTGTTACATATTGAAAAATAAAGTTATCACAGTGCAACAATTACAGTTATACGTACCATAATAATTGTGCAACATTTCACTAAACTAGTACAACTGTAGTTATGAACGCAGTCTGTAGATTTGAAACATTAGTTACAATAAATAAAACATGTTCGAAACACAAAAACTTTAAAGTACGTGATTATAGATACGTATTTCTGTGAAAATTATATGAAATATATAAATCTAACTGTTCTGGGAGAACTTAAGTTTTATTTTAAGAAAGAAAGAATCTCCCATTATCAAATGTATTCACTTATTGTTATATACGTATCTAAATTTAGCTTGCTCTACAAATGATATAAGGAAGACGATTTTAGGCTTCTATACTAGGGTGGGTACTAGTATATGAAGTCTTATGTAACAGCTGTATCCGTCAACCCATCTGAAACAGATTGCATACAAAAACAATAAGACATAAGGAAAAGTAACTTTATAACATGAATTTTGTGTCATGAGTGTAGGTTCTATCTAAATTGCTTTTCTTCTACTGAAGATACTAGATTTTTTTCACTTACGGTTTAACCTTTTGCATTCCAGTGATATCCAGTGGATGTCCTAAAATATTCCGTTGCAAAATACCAGTGACATGCATGGGGATGTCATGAAAATATTATTTGTTAAGTGTCATATTAATCCTGGAGAGAATGAAATTTTTTAGTGGATCCAAGGCACGAGTTAGTTCTAATATTTCTCCTTAGTTGGCAGCACCGTAGTGACAAAAAAATGTTTTGTCTCAGTAGATAGCAGGACTAAGGGAGCACTGAATTACAACACGCATTTGTTTGTTTTAACAATAAATAACTAACAACTTCGAGATCTATTTCTAGATCAGAAAACTAAAACCTTAGTCTTTGATCTCCGGTCAGTATTGCCAACCTGAAACAGCATAAAATCCCTCAAGAACATCAGATTTTTCAGTTCAAATGTTCCACAATGCAAATTATATAGTTTTTATCGATAATGTGAATGCTCTCCTCACACACACACAATAATTGTGCTCTATTTAACGGTCTAGACCAGCGTTTCCCAACCGGTGTGCCGTGAATGGGCCGCTGATGTGCCGCGGGGAAATCGAAACAAAATTATTAATTCTATAGCAATCAGATTGCAAGACATAAGGGAAAATGTATATTTGTATTTCACATTACTATGAACCTCTACTATGAATCTACAATTTTAAGTTTCATACCGTGTACAATTTTAATGTTGAAAAAAGTATTTGTTATCATTGTTATAACCATTGTTGCTTCTTTATTGTTGCAGACTATTTCGTAACCTGAAATTTTAAAATGTCATTCAATACTTTCGACAAAGCAAACATGCATACAAATTACCTACATTTGTTTTTTGTTTTTTTTTTTTTTTTTTAAGTAAAAGAGATTTGTTTGTCCGTTCGTTATTTAGTGATCTATCTTCTTAGTGAAAGGTTGGATACAGTTTTCGAAAAAGAAAGCGTAGTTTTGCAAACCTGAGTCCAATATTTCATTGAATTGTTTTCTGTTTTTAAATTAGAATGAAAAGTAAGCATAATGATTAACCACGGGGGGAAACCAGTGATTGAGCTTTCTTCTCTGCGAGAAAGATCATTAATCATAGATAAAAAAAAAAAAATACCGCGGAACTTTATATTTACAAATAATAATATCTATGAGTGTGCCACGAGAATTCAAGCTACGCCCGTAGTGTGCCGCAAGTTGAAAAAGGTTGGGAAACGCTGATCTAGACAGCCTTTTAAGAGTAAATGAAAACCTGGTATTACAGTATGCACATAGGAGAATGACATCTGGATAGCAAGGGGTTAAACATTGACGAGCATAGAGTAAACGCAACAATACTATAGATAGCTAGAATCAGTTATTCGACTTGTCTTTTCAGTGTGCAGGAGTATGTTTCATGTCTTCCTTATTCTATGTGGTAAAAAATTCTACTATGACTTCTAGTCTCGATACTGATCTACATAGAGCATACACACTAAACGAGCAAATGGGATTTTAATGTCGGTTTAAGATCTAAATAACACGTTTCAATGTTCTGTGTTTTTTCTATTAAAGCTGAAAGGGATAGAAATCGATAAGAACTTACTCTTTCAACATTGATTTTCGTAGCACACAGAACTGTAAGGATAGTAAAAAACTATTTCTGATATAGGCTTAGTGTTTCAAAAACATGGTTTATCTAACTTTATAAAATTTTATGTTTGAATGTAAATTCTGATTGGTAGTTTCCGAGGAAATCGACAAGAAGCTACTCTTTTGGTGCTAAAAAGTATGTCGTACGTTGCCAATAACATTTATAACTATATTTATGTATGATATATGTATACAAATACTCTGTTAAATATCAGATTTTGTCTTCTAATAATGATACAGATACTCCTAACAATGACACACAAATCCCAACGAACATACTACTTTACTAAGTTATCATGCAACAATTTGGTATATTCATTCGATTTTCAACAATAACAAAGTGCATCTTTTCCGAAACTAGAAACCATGGATACGAATAATCTATATTTCGTATTGTAGGTAGTTAGAATTCCATAATATCCACCATTTTATTAGTTCAAAATTATATAGTTTAAAATGTAATATGCAGTAGGAAGTCGAAAATCCGAACTAATTGGGACCACAGGTAGTTCGGATTTTCAAATTGTTCGGATTTTCGAAAATGATTAAGAAAAGGCCATTTAGGCTTAAATATGCTGTACGTTATGCTCTTTTATCGATACAGTGGTTATACAGTACATACAGTAATTACAATACCGTATCTAAGGCTATTTACATTTAATGTTTCTGAAGAATCTACTGGTACACTAAATTACACTGTTCTTCTAACACATAGAACTTAACTTGTATAGGCCTAAGGGAAAATAGAAATATGTATGACAAACAATTACATATGAATGAACTTTAGTAAAAACATTGACTCCACACAACGCTGACGTAAAACTCTATTGTTTGTTTATCGCTAGCGCTAAGACAAAATGTAAAAAGCTTCTAGGGACCGCGTTCGGATTATCGACGTCCTACTGTACATGTATTAAAATTACAACATAAGACCTATACAATGTACTGAAATCTTTTTTTTTTTTTTTTTTTTGATGTGGGTGTGTAAAGGATGATAACCACAACAGTGTGTCCTGAGAAAAAATAGACTAGGATTTAAGGAAAATTCTTGAATAATACGTATAGCCTACTTATGAAAGAACTGTATTTAAGTAGGACACAACCGTCTGAGGATGTTGCACTCAATTCTTGGCATGGTGTTCCCACTAAAAAGCATATTATCCAAGAACTCTATTTAAACCCTGCACTATTTTTTTTAAAATGTGAAAATTGAGTTATCTAATTATGAAGAAAGCCCATATTCTCTCACATCAATGTATATAAAGCAATATCTTATATTGTCACTGGTTGCGGAGAACATTGACTTCGTATCTCGCGGTTACTATGCGATCATAACGAGACCAGCACTTTAAATCTCGCGTATCTCAAAACCAACTTTTCGGAATTATTTCTCTTTTTAACTACCCATCCAAGAATTATTAGAACCATCTGCAAAATAGCATAGTTGAACAGAAATAAACATATAACAAAGAATATGATATAACTTTAAGTGATATTAACAAGATATCATCTTGGACGTAGTATCTCCGGAAGGAAGCTGCTGTAATGGAACGGGTAGTTACATATGGAATATCCAGATTCTATTTAATACGGTAAATGATCACAAAAATTACTACCGTTTTATATGAAAGCAAAAAAAAAAAAAAAGTTGTATTTGCAGTATGTTTTATTCAATTAATTTAATTTTTGAGTTGTATTATAGAAATACGATTTGATTTTTAGATTTTGATTTACGAGACAAGTTAATCATAAAATAGTCTTCTAAGAAGCAGGTGCATTTTCTGAAAAACTGACAAAATGATTCTTAAGATACTGAACTACTTAGAACAACAAAGAAAATAAAAAAGATGTAGAGTATCTTTGAAATTATTTCACAGTAAGTATTAGATATTTTTCAATGTTACTAGGGTTTAAAGTGGGAAAAAATCGAAAGTTAAAATGTATATCAACAGATAGATTTCACTGAGGTGAACAAAATGATGTGACTGGGTATAAATCATCATATATTATTTTCTAGAAAATTTATAAAAATAAAATTATTATTTAAATATAAACTTTAAAATGTATGCTGTGCGATAATCGCGCCACCTATTAAGGTGAAAGTAATCTTGAAGTATATACTAATATAGCTTCTCATTATGGCACTAGTAAGATAAGACTTCGCTCCTATTAAGATGAAACTAATACTGAAGTACTGGGTGCGGCACGTAAAACCGGCCCGTAAAGTGAACACATAAAATGAAATGTAATGTATTGAATATGATTAACTACAACACATAAATGAAATGTAATGTATTGAATATGACTACTCACCTTCACACCAGCCTTCACAGCAGGTGCTGAAAGTGTCCTCCGCCCACTTCAACACACATGTGAGCACGATTGAGGAGATTCATATATACCCTTGTCAGTTCTTGTGTTGTAATGCTATTTATTGGTGACATCCTGGTAAAGTCACACGTCACACGTGTAAAGTAAAAGTCACACGTGGACAAGTCTGGTGACCGAGGAGGCCACAAGCCTTTGCTGATTGTCCTCTCTGGTGTAAACATCTCACGCACAAGGGACAATGATGCAGCTGATGTGTGGTATGTTGCACCGTCCTGCTGAAAGTAACATAACTGACGCTCCTCTTCGGTCAAGTGTGTATAAAACTCCTCCAGGACTCCCATATACACGTCACTGTTCACTGTCGTCTCAAAGAATATGGGCCCAATAACGCGTGTGGCGGAAATGGCACACCATACACCAGTCTTCTCATCATGCAAGGGTACCTGGTGGATTGCGTGTGGATTTTCTGTCGACCAATACCAGTTGATTTGGGAATTTACGTACCCAGACAGGTGGAACTACGCCTCGTCACTCATGATGAGCATTAGTGGATCCAAGAAACCACTGGCAGCATTGCTCAACAGCCATGAACAGAAATGCACCCTCTTCTGCAGGTCAGGCTCCTTCAGTTCTTGCACAACACTTATCCGGTACGGTTTTAACTTCAGTCCCCTTAAAACACGTCTGCAACTTCTCTCACTCGCAACCTGTTGACTCAATCTCCTGGTTGACTTTCGAGGACTTCTTGTCATTATCTCCTCCACCTGCATCTTTAATTCAGGTGTGCAGACAGGTGGTCGTCTGTTCCTGGGAGCATTTTGAACCGATCCTGTACGCCGCCATTTTTCAATCAATTCCTGAATGGTGCTTTTTTGCTGGCACAGAACGTCCTGGAAATTTCTCCCGAAACAAATTGTTTGTTTTCACAAAAGATCCAGTGAGAATGAACCCTTCAACAATGGCAACACGCTCGGGTATCGAATACGGCATTATCACACACTGACACTCACCCGGCTTAACACAACGAGGCCTTTTTCTCAACTGGTTTCGACAAGTTTCACTGGCTGCGGCTGCACGTGACTGCTGCAGGTCACGTAAGTCGACCCGACCTCGACACGCCATCTCTTGGTAGGAAGGTAGATTATTTAAGTGTTGCCAAAAACACAATATACCAGAATATTACGAAGGGCCGGTTTTACGTGCCGCACCCTGTATATATTAATAAAGCTTCTTATGAGGGGCGCGGTGGCTCAGTGGCAGAATGTTCACCTCCGGTGCTTGGGGTCCCTGGTTCGATCCCAGCTTGCGCCGTGTGGATTTTGAGGTGGATTAACACCGTGCTCGTGGGTTTTCTCGGGGTCCTCCCGTTTCCTCACACATTCTTCATTCCACCATTCCATTCATTTCTCATTATCACCGTCTCCTTTACCCTAACCGGCATAAACGTGGGACGTTAAACTTAAAGATTTCATTTCAAAGCTTCTTATTATGACACTAGTAAGATAAGACTTCGCGCCACCTATTAAGATGAAATTAATACTGAAGTATATATTAATAAAGCTTCTCATTATTACACTAGTAAGACGAGAGTTCACACCAGCTGTAAGAAATATCAATCGACAGATCATTTCCACAAAAATAAAATAACATGCTTGATAGTTAATTGTCATGCGCAGTTTTCGAGAAAATCTAGAGAAACAGATTGTTATGTTGCTAAATTATCATTATTTGCCAATGTGATGCAGTTGATTTATTTTATTCTGATGGTATTATTATTATTATTATCATTAATAATAATAATAATAATAATAATAATAATAATAATAATAATAATAATAATAATAATAATAATAATAATAATAATAATAATAATAATAATAATAATAATAATAATGGTTTAACTGGCAGATTGTATCTATTGCTGTTTATCTTTCTCAAATGGCGGCATACCTACTCCTAACACTGACACACACTGTTTATATTGAAAACATTTAGAATGAAACGAAACGGGCATGCAAAGAAATTTTCCCACTTCCATTTCCGAAATTAAAGCACATCAAGTTGAAACGTTTATTTATCACAACTGAAACATTTATTTATCATATAATTAGTACAAATATAGTAAGTGTTTCTGACAAACTTTGTCCGAAGAAAAGAAGACACTCGCAAAAGTAGATTACTAAACTAGTCATTGTTAATTTCATGAGAAGTGAAACGAGATATTGTAAGGTTGTTGATGGTATATTAATGTGAGAATAGATTTTTAAAAAAATCGCCTAAACAAACTTTTTTTTTTTTTTTTGAGAAATGTGTTGGAAATGAATTTAATTCGAGACTAAACTACCCACTTTGAATGTGTTTCCCGAACCGATACTATACAGAAAAGACTAATTCCGTGTTATAGAACTTGGTAATGAAAATTTTATGCATAGAATATAAGGAAATTCCTTACTATTTTTAATTTTGAACAACAATAGCTGAGAAGAAAGTAGCAGGCCATCATGAAAATATCAAATGTGAGATTTCTTCTTATTTTCACGTTTCATGGCCTTTGAATAGCGTAAAACTAAGTTTACGTATCTCTCCGTATGTTTCTTCGTTCATCGCGATGTACGTAATGACACTGTTTGACATATCCGGGCCAAAGTTTTAAACATACGCTTTTATTTCTCTTTCTCTTTTCCTCTTCATTTTTAAAACTTTCTTGCTACTACCAAACATCTACACCTTATCGTAAATTGTCGTCATTTAAGAGTAGGAGGGAAGGCAATTGTTTAAAAAATAAGATAAAGTATAGAATGTCAGGAAACTCGTAATTAGGAAGATCTATAAGATCAAACAAATCACAAAATGCTGTGGATATACATTTATTATAGTAAAAGAGCACGGAAGACGACACATAAATCATCTTTCCAGAATTCAATTTTGTTTAAAACATGAGAATAAACAAATTTCAGTGCTCTTAAACCGAGAATCGAACCAAGGGCGTGCGCTGCAGGAACTACGCCATCGGAAAGACCTACCCAAGTCCCTGATTTAAACCTACTTGAACATGCCAACCTGAAAAAGAAGATTAATTCCAGAAAAGTTTGTAATGTTAAAATCTTCTTGTAATAATTAAGATAATGGAAAGATACCGACCCCATGAGCTTGTGCAGATCTCACATACTCACATATCTTTCACTAAGATTCCGTTAAACCGTTCTTAAGCTTTGCTGATACTTACGCGGCTGTTGAATCCATGTCCACTTCGATTTTGATAGGGGCTTTTCTTCTTCTTTTTTTTGTTATGTATAAACAAGATTGTTGCACATTAAAATTCTTCTTTTTGTTAAGTTACTAGTATTTGAGTTTAATTCTAAAGAGAAAAGATATATTTTGATTTTCTTACATTGATTCAGAATTTTTAGTGCAATTCCGGGCCAAGCCATATGAAAAATGTGTAACTCACGTCAGTTAAGGAATTACAATATTCTTATTATGTTCAAGTCTTAACGAACTGAGAGAGATACCTAATAGAAAAACTTCTTGATTTATGGCAAAATAATAGAAAAACCATTTCTTAAAATAGGAAGTTCTTCCATTCTAACATATAATTTAAAAGCAAATTTAAAATTATATTTAAATTCTAACACAAAATTATATAAACTAAATATATCACTTTCTGTGACATCTATGAGATCATCATGCAAACTTAACTTCATAATGGAAAATGTAAATGCAGTTTCATAGTCAATGATATGTACCAGTTCGTTTACCATTACTAAATACACATTTTACAACAGTTAATAAAACGAATACAAATATGAAATATTTTTGTTATCAGTTGAAATATATTTGTTATGTATTTGTACTAACATCCCGAAATAGTATATTTTAAAACAGAAAGATAATTTGGCACAGTCAATGATTTTAAATCAGTACAAAAATTTATTTTAAAAATTGAGTAAAGTAAAGCTAAATTATATTAAATACATTTTTTTAAAAAAAAATAAATAGATAAGGGTAGGTTTCTTGCCTGGAAATTGATAGATCCTGTCTCCGGATCCTTAGATGGGCTATGCTAACTGTCTTCTCAAATCCTTCTCTCATCCCCATCGTGTACACATCTTCAATTTCCATCTGAGAAAGTTGAATCTGTTTTCCTAATAAGAATAATAAAATAGAAACTTGTTTTCCTAAATGTTTATCTCTGTACAACATCTATTAATATCTAAGTTCACGAATTGTCACCACTGTATACGTGTTTTCGAATAACTAAGTATAATGTTTTAACTAAGTAAAATACAATAAGTGTGATATTTAAGTACAATAACTAAGTTGTAATGAATACAAATACGACACCATATTTTTTATCAGCTTGTATTTATACAAACATCTCGAAATACTTTACTTTTAAAATATAAAAATTCACAGTCAATAATTTTAAATCAAGATATATTTCTAAAATAAATTAGGCGAAGTAAAATTGAATTGTATTAAGAACATAGTTTTCTTTATACAAATCAGTTTTATTTTACCGAATTTTTCAATTATTTTTATGGTAATATTTGATGTTTATATAGTTTTTTTTTTTTTATCTGGAAATGCGTCGAAAAGTAGTTGTGTGTGATCATTTTCGTAGTAGTCTGAGGAAAATCAGGTTGTTTCCGATATCTCCAGTTCACTGCAAATATATCTAAATCATTTAAAAATGTTTATTTATTTTAGATGGTGCAATTATACGAAAGTAAAATAATTATAAATAAAATATCATAATAATACTTGGTCCTAAATTGCTTTTTTCATTTTGAATGTTGCTTATAAATTATTATTTAACTAATATTAACACATTCTTCTCCCTGAAGTTTCTACATTAAATCATTATTATTATTATTATTATTATTATTATTATTATTATTATTATTATTATTATTATTATTATTATTATTATTATTATTATTAATAATAATAATAATAATAGTGAAGGCAAAAAACTAAAGGGAAACATTCTGTAATATTCTCAAGGAGGAAATTTTCAGTCAGATTACGGAAACATTGGTCAATATCTCTCCAGTCTTTCTTCGTATATTTTCTGCAGGAAAATTTTGTGTTGTTCCTTGATTCAGAAGAAAACTCTTGTCTATAAATTTCGTAAGTAATAAAAATATTTCTAATCTGAAATATTTGCAGGTCAATTGTAAATCAATATCTGACATTTAGATCGACTGATTCCTTTGACTTCATGCCTAATTTTTCCTTGGATATTATTCTTATAGAATACTGGCACAGCTCCAATTTGTTCTATGAACTAGATCGTTATAATGAGAAAATTGATTAGTTCACACAGTTGTCTTACTAGGAATAATATTACGTTTATTTAAGTTAAAGTGCCTTCGTTTCTAAGGATTGACGGAAGTGTGAAATTAAGATGCAAATTTACAATAATCAGTTTGTATTTACGGAGCGTATGGGAAACATAATAAAATGAAATCATAAATTCAATAATAATTATAAACAAAATATAGAGGCGTTTACGAAATATAACTATTGACATATTTACAATCTTGCTGTAGAAATAACACCAGTCTTATAAATATTTATATATCTATCTGATTTTTTAAACATAAGTGTACAATCTCAGATTTATAGTTTGAAAACTAAATGATAGGCTGTAGGAAAGTTACAAACTGTTGTTACTTGAAACTAGTATACTCTTCGTCCTTTGTGTGTTTTCTCTTTTATGTCAATATCACTGGTTTGCAGAAGACAGAATCAAAATTCACTTAGTCCGGTATAAAACACAAGATATAATGTTTCGTTTATCTAAGATTCGAAAAGAAATATGAAGAGCTGGAATTAAAGATTTCAAGCGAGAGGGGGAGATTGACCACTATGGTCATGAAAGAAGTGAAAGTTTTAAAATTACAATTTGAGTCTACTAGTGACGGATCTAGAAGGCAAAAACTTGGGGGGAGAGAACAGCCAGAACTCAAGCTATGATAGGTGTTCATGAGTTTACTATAAACTTTCAAAAATATATAAATAATAGCTTCAATTATTTTTATCAGCCAAAAAACTGGGGTGGCCTAGTTATCCCCGGCCCAGGACTAGATCCGCTGCTGGAGCGCACAATCGGAGCCAATCGGAGCCAATGGTTCATTTACCTATTTTTGTTTAATATTTAAGTTGCTTATATTCAGCCCCATTGTACTCTTTATAAAAATTAATTATATATTTCGTAAACACTCTCTGATTCCTTTCTCAAATGAAGCATAGCGTATCTTTCGTTACAGACTCACCTCGATAGTATGGGGTTAAGATTCTTCAAAAAGAAAAGGATAAAAGAAAAATTATAATATAGTTCCTAAACCTTCTTTAATTTACATTAAATTAGACAATGTGTGTTTTGTTACACCCTTAAAACTCGGCTATACCCTGTGTATACTTTGAGGTAAAGATAACACAAGAATAAGGTGATAAAAGAAATCATTCATATTAAAAAAATGTTCCTCGGAAGCTTGTAAAACCGATTTTCAAATTTGATACAATATGGTATACACTTTTTTCTAAGATTTTCAAATCATCGTCACTGCTCCGAGTATAAATCAATCATTTGTGAAGCAGTAAGGATTCAAATCATAATTTGTGCAATGACGATTTCATTTCTCTTTTATGTTCAGTACCTTCTTCCTATTAAATGGTGGTTCCCGAAGGAAGTCACATCGAGATATATATAACTACAATTAAACTTTTCACTACAAGCTAAGGAAAGAAAAAGTAACTACTGCTGTAGTAATTGTTTCACACAGCTTTCAGAAGCTTTCTTCCTTAAACTTGTATATCGTCGATGCGCCTCGAAGAACCGCTAGGTGTTAAAACCATAACTTTTCAGGAGAAGCGAAAAATATTCCGAACACTTAAAATTTTGCCAAACACTTGAAACATATAATAAAATTGGTTTTGCGTATATTATGCACTGGACATTGTTGTAGCTTGCTTCAACAATATTATTTACTATTTTTGTGTTTGCGTAGCACCTTTTGCGCCTTTATAAGCACATAGAGGATTTGTATACATTAATCCATCCGTACGTGATGAGAACCAAAAGCCTTTAATTTCAATCTATAATTTTTCATTGTTGTGGCGAAAGACGCTGCCTGCTAGCCCCGTCTCCTTTAGCCTAATCGACATATGCGTGGGACATTAAACTTAAAGATTTTATTTCATTTCATTTGCTGCCTGACAGCTTTTTGATTTATTTGCACGACATAACTCATTTTCGACAAAAACGTCACATAGAGGTTCTTCGAGGTGCAGCGACGATATTCAAAATTCTAATTTTTACTCATATAATTTCTGTCAGGAACAGCCTCTGAAGAGGAGGAAGACAAATAAAGTACATGATACCAACTAAAACTATGTAAGCAATCGTAGTAAAAGTTCTGTGATTCTTATAAAACATCGTTTGTGCTCTGTTTAATCCAACATGTTGAGGCTGAGATTAGTCAAAAGAAAGATTGTGATATATTCATTTACTTCTTAGGAAATTATGTTATCATAACTTCCTTGTTAGAAAATCTTACTTATTAAATATTGCATGTGTTGTTTTTCTTTCCGGTTTCTTATTAAGACTATTTGCTTTGTTAGACATCAGTTAAAGGCAAAGGAATTTTTTAAATTAGTGAATAACCTAAAGACACTGAAGACTATCGAAAATGTAGAAACTGAGTTAGTTTGTGTTTACAAAATGGTATTAAGTAAACTATTAACTGTTTCTAAACCATTTCTTTTGGGGCAGGTATTTCAGTGCACAGTTTATGACGTCACCTACATCTATTGTATACAATGTCGGATTTACGTATAAGCTAAACAAGCTATAGCTTCGGACCCCACTCTTTTGAGGGCCCCAAACATTAAAGAAAACAACTGGATGTACATTTCCAAAAAAGAAAAATAATAAATAAAATCTTCATATAGTAACAGTGCTTCGTGTTGTATAGACTGACACGATGTAAGTAATGGGGCCTCATCTGCTAGCCTGCTTTCTGATATATCACTCCATTTCTATATATAGGGTAACTACGTACATCTCGATACTTAAAGGGCCCCATTACCTTCAATAGCTTAGGGCCCCAAAAAACCTAAATCCTACTCTGATTGTATACACTACAAGAAATGTGTTAATATTTAAGTTCATATAATTATAATTTGGCTCATCTTCTATTTGTTTATATTCCTCGTAGTCATTAAGTGGTATACTAAATTTACGAAAGAGAGAATGAGTTTATAGCGAAGAGCTTGGGATTAAAATTTGTTAGTAATGAAAATCCCGGACCTAAAATTAGAAGTCTTTGTGTGTTTCTACTACTAGCAGTACTAGTTGAAGCGGCAGCTAGCAAGCAAATTTTTTACCAATAGACTAACTTAAGTCCGTTGCTGAGACACTAAGGCAGTGTGAGGATGTGGGAGAGGTAAGTTTGGTGGAGGAACACAAACCAAACAAGAAGCAACTAAACATTTTAGGACAAATTGAAGGTGATCACAATGGAACAGAAATCAATATGCCCTGGCTACTCCTAGCTAGAACCTATTCAACATTCATTGTTTGTTTCCCTGTCTATTCCATGATAAAATCCCTGAACTTGGATATTTGTTGTCTATTCCGTGATCAAGTCCTTTAAAATGTGTGTTTGTTGTTTACTCCACTATAGAATCATTGAAATTGTGTGTTTGTTATCTATTCCATGATAAAGTCCTTGAAATTGTGTGTTTGTTGTCTATTCCATGATAAAAATCTTTGAAATTGTGTGTTTTATATATATATATATATTTCATGATAAAATCTTTGAAATTGGGTGTTTTTCTGTCGTTTCCATGACAAAAATTTGTATTCCATGGTAAAATCCTTGAAATTGGGTGTTTGTTGTCTAGTCCATGACAAAATCCTTGAAATTGGATTTTTGTTGTTTATTCCACGATAAAATTCGTCCAATTTAAATTGAACTTCTCACCTTTCTTTGAGGCTTGTGAACTAAGTATTATTATTTAGGAAAGTCTGTTAGGAATAAGGAGGGCTAGTTAGTAAATACCATGTTGGAAACCTGCTCATATGAATAACATGGTAACTCTAAAAGACACAGTAAGATAGAGAAATGTTGAATTTTGTTGGAATGTGATCTACATTTTCTTGAAAACTTGAGTAATCAACACGATTGCTTAAAGTTGAAATCGGCCAAGATTAATTCTTTTAAAATAAAAGGACAAATTCATCCAACTGAGAAAATGTTCATAAATATATAATATGATATTAAGATAATTTTTCAGTTTATTAGCTTTCATTGTGGTTATCCAAGATAGTTAATAGATATCTTTGTTGGTTCAGGCTGAAATTTTTATGGAAGTTAATTTATTTAATCCTTTAAAAGAAAGCTAATTGTTCCAAAAATTTCACCGAACGTAGCGTATGCTTTCTTTAAAGCTCTCATGAAAGGGCCTATCGTATAAGCATTCATGAATAAGGGCTCAATTCACTACTAACTTTGAAAGCATGTTTCCCTTCATATACTATGAAATAATTGTTTGCAATTTGTGTCAATATCACCCTTGGTTTCCAGATCCATTAGATTTTTCAAGTTATTTGTATTAAATAATGTTCGTGGACGTACGTAGCCTATTACATTCAGTTTGACATAAGAAGATAGTGTTTTAAAGTATATATAGGCCTCATGGTCTTTTTTCCACCATAATATATGTTTTTTTCTTTGTCTTGAGAGTTAGTCCTATTGGTTGGAGTTGAAATTATCAAGAGTAAAAAACTCTTTCAATTTAGCGTCTCGCGATTATGTCCTTTATGTTAAGGGAGATGATGATTAAGGCAAATGAATGATAATGAAAGAATAATTGGTGGAATAAGAAAGTGGGAGAAGACGGGAGTACCCAGAGAAAACCTATGGACACGGTGTTGTCCACCACAAACTCACTTGGCCAGAGTTCGAAGCAGGAACCCCAAACACCAGAGGTAAGCGTTCTACCACTGAGTCACCGTGCCCCCTTATCAAGATTAAAGCAGTGAAAAACTGTAACCTTAACAACATTGCGTTCGTGTGTATGATGCATGATATTACTAGTTATGCTAAGATCACAGTATTTTACATTGTGTATGTCCGGAACAAATTAATATACCAAATTGTGGTAATTGACACTATGACTTTTATGAAGTATAATGAAAACAATATACGTGACTTTCAAAGATTCTTATTTAGGCAGTTTATTATTATTATTATTATTATTATTATTATTATTATTATTATTATTATTATTATTATTATTATTATTATTTTTACAAAAATTAGTCTTCTGATGAACCTCAAAATTTCCATCTCCAATAACCATATTTACATTAGACACAATTTCAACGATTTACACCGATTATTTTAAGGTTACCAGGGCGTTTGAAATGGTTCACCCTGGTATCTGAAAATACATATTTCAGAATTGTTCAGAAAAAGTACAAACAGCTGCAGCATTTAGAAAAAAATTGCATTAAAGTTGTGAATTACGAATTTCTAAAATAATAATAATAATAATAATAATAATAATAATAATAATAATAATAATAATAATAATAATAATAATAATAATAATTAATTGCATTATTATCTATGAAATAACTAATTAGTAAAATGTATCAGAAGTCTTTGGCGCGAGAGATTTTCTTTCATGGAAAACTGTTGATGTAGAAAGACAAGTAAGATATTATTAGGTTACACAAAATGTATAAAGTATTTCAAATAATTGTGTTGAAATAATTGTGTTTGTCATACAATTGTACACTAGATGACTAATCTGTATATGAACTAAATTTAGTTTTACAAATGATTCAAAACAGTTTTGAATTCAAAGCATTCAAAGTTAAAATAATAATTAAAAGCAATAAGCTTTATGACCTTACAATCTAAAATGGTACTACGCTTTTCACACATTAAACGTCAATATATGAAATAGAACATAACCTCTTATGAGTATATTAAAGAAAATTATAAAGTTATATAAGGTTAAGTAGATACATTCCTTATCAGCTAGGCAATCAATAAAAGCTTTAAACTTTCAGTTAGTACTTTTGTATATATTTACAGAAATTTATGAAATTCACTTTAGCTTGTGATGATAACACAAGTTTTGAATTTAAAACTGAAGATATTAAGTAAACTTTATTTTTTTTAATACTGTATCTTATTAATAGCTTCTTCTTCTTGCAAGTGACACAACTCTTTATTTCGTTATATTATTAGTTTTGATCTAACAAGTAAGTCAAATAAAAAAAAGTGCCGCACTAATATCCGGCTATCATATAAAATATAGTGACCTATTGAAGAGCTATTAATAAAATATCTCTTCGTCAAATAATGTGAAAACAAAAGTTAAAAACGTCTCTTAAAACGAAAGTTGTTCCCGAAATAGAGAATGACCAATTAATACACCAGGTATATAACACAGAATCTAGAGTTATAACAAATTTTAACGTAAATCATGAAGAGAAGAAATCGAGCATAGTTTGTGTGGCAGAACAGAGAGTAGTTTTGTTAGCAAATGGACTGTTAGACAACGCCCTTTTTTGTTTTTTAAAGGCGGCGTAATTTCAGAGGAGAAACTAATTCCTGTCATAAAATCACTTGAAGTGGCTTTCTCTGTATATATGTGATTTCTAAACTTTTTTTCTGGAAAGGTTGAATAAGTTATATGAGAAGTGAATGATCTTTGGTGTGTCCACGCAGGAGCACGGTCCCAATGGCCCCCATGGATAGCCCCTGAAGAGTATCCCTGTGTAGGTATAGCATCAAGACTATTTATCGTAGGATCATGGTTCATATCTCGTTTTGTTTCTAATAAACCAGTGTTTCCAACTGCATCCATCAAACTTCCCTAATGTGTACCAAATGCGGTAAATTCCCGCTCGAAGAGGAAAATCAGGAAAAAGAGGAAGATATACAGCGGTATCTCACCCCAAAGATTGAAATCACAATCAATCAGCGTACCTATGAGGCGATTTTGAACACAAAAGCGAAAGCAACGCTGCTTATAGAGAAAACCTGGAGGTACTTTTCCCTTCCTAGCTACTATATTTTACTGATAGCTGCTTCACTTTTTAGTTTCTATGTGTTTCAGATAAACATCCAGTACTTATAAATTACAAACGGCGGAAGATAAAGAAATGAAATAAAAAGCGAAATAGGAAAATGTCATAGGTCAAATTGAATGGAGAGTATTGTTTCCTTTCCCACAGGGTCCTCTACCATGGGGCACTGGGGATCACTCGAAAATTTTAAATGGGGAAAAATATGGCACTTAATATATCATTGAAGTGGTCATGAAGAAACAAAAAGAAGGAAGATTCATTTCTTTGTTTAACATCATTTACGAAGATTGGGAAGATCCAACGGTTGACATATTTAACATTTAGGTAAAGTAAGATATTTTTAAATGTAATAAGTATATCCAATTCTTCATGTATTACGTATTAGTTTTACGATTCATGTTTCGTTATCAAAGTATTACTTTCAAACTTCACATTCTTCTTACATAATGAAAATTAATAACTTGAAGAAGGGACAAAGATAATTTAGAGAAAATGTACGAGTTTCGACAAGCTCATATATATCTTATGCAAGAAGTAAATAGTTAGAGAAAGATATTTGTGTACTATTTATGTCAGTTCTATTATTTTATTTTTCTTCATTTGTATTTCACTACAATATGCACAGTTATGGCACTTTCGATGCTTTACTATACGTGCCACAATACTGTTTCTATTTCACTTCACATTTTTTATTTATTTTTTTATTTTTTACATTTAACACCTATGCATGATTGTCTGAATTTTATAATGATGTCTTCTTTGGTTTCCCAGTGTTTAGCCTATATTATATTGTATTAACAACTACTGTGTAAATGCTTACATTCGAATAGTGGATATTTTATAAACGGTGCTCCACATGAAAATAAGATGATTTTCCAATAATACATCAATTAACATACCTTCACATTTAAGACTTTTCAGTGATCTTTTCAGTGTCCTGTGATAGGAGGCTCTTTACGTATGGCAAGATAGCCCCCCACTTTAGAAAATTGAAACAATGACTAGGTCATTCGTTTGTACTACGTTTGTACCGTTTGTAACGAAAATATTTTCGTTTGTACCATTTTCCTTATAGGGTTACTTGAAAGGTCAACTGGGGGGGGGTATCTTGGCGCCAAGATAGCCCCCCGTATCACAGCACAAAAAATTGAAATACACCATTCGAAAGCTAATCGTTTGTGCCGTTTGTACCAAAAAAGTTTTCTTTGTACCCTGATAGTTTTCGAGAAAGAGGGGATGATATTTAGGGGGATATCTTGGCCCCCGTATCACAGGACAAAAAATTGAAGTGCACCATTCGAAAGCAAATCGTTTGTACCGTTTGTACCAAAAATGTTTTGTTTGTACCCTGTTAGTTTTCGAGAAACAGGGAATGACATTTGAGGAGCTATCTTGCCATACGTGGCTCTTTGGAGCAAACTGCACTCTTCACTATTGCACCCTCTAACGTTCCTCTATCTCACTTTTTCTTCACTTGAGCCATTTATGATTTATGAGCAATAGACGTTTTTATCTCAAACATCTTGTTGGATCAAAAGTATTTTAATGACATGATAATGTGCGTCACGAAGATTGAGACGGACATTGCCACACTAGTGAAATCACACCATGCTCAGGTATCTCATTAGCTTTCAATTTTAATTGTATTTCAATATGCAGGTTTTGTTACATTTGTATTTTTCTCGTTTTTCGATATGCAGTTCTCATAGTTTCATATCGTATCTTTTTCATTTATCTTGATTTCTAAACAACTTTGTACCTGTTGACAATGTTTAGGAGACCTATTTTTTGTTATTCTTAACAGTAGGTATAAAAATAAAAATATGCGTTTCAGAACAAAATTCAAAATAATATTTAAAATATTTTCCGGTATTAGATTCTAATTATATTGATCTTTTCCGCTCATCTTCGAGACCCCCATGAAACCCTCTAGCGACTCCCAGGTTTAAAAAGCCTGGTGTAGCGAAAATCAAACTATCATTTAACTCAGTATGATGTGCTTATTCCGTAGAAAATACGAACACTCGATTTAGAGGCCGTTCAAAAATTGTGTAGCCTTTGATCCAAAGAAATCAAAAATTTTCTTGTAGGCTTTCTGGAAAACTACGTATACTTTAGCAAAAAGTCAAACTATCACTTAGTTCAGTATGATGCTTTTATTCAGTAGAAAATACGAAAATTCGATTTAGGGGCTTACTCTGGGAATCTCTGAAGGTTAAAACTTGAAATTTGTCGTATAGAGTTTTCATTTAAAAAAATTAAACTTTTGGTTTTTGATATATGACTTGGAAGATAAGGTAATTATAATTATTATAATAAGATGCTACTTCTCGGAGTCTTTTATTTGGACTTCCCATTTAAAATTATTAAATACATGTTTCAGTGTTTTCTCATGATTCCAAGAAAACAATGACAGAGTGTGAAAAGAATAAGGGACGATAATCGTAATTATTATACCAAAGAATCCATAACTCATAATCTCTTTAGGTTTATCATCATCATCATCATCATAGTTATTCTGCTATTATTAGCAAGTCATGTGCCGCAAATGGGAAGTTTCCATGCTTCACAGTCTTCCACTAAACTCTTCGTCTTCACGTACGAATTTTCTGTTTTGATATCGTCCATTAATAATAGTCTTCTTTGCCCCTCCTTCTTCTTCACTCCTCTAGCACGTCCCTGATGATACAGTTCCTTCTTAGCAAATGTCCCAACCAACTTCTCTTCCTCTTCTTAATAATATCTAAAATTATTGTTTTCTCTTCCTTTTCTGGCACACTCTCATTCGTTTTCCGCTCGACCCAGCTAATGCTCTCCATTCTTCTCTACTCCTACATTTCGAAAACTTCCATTCGTTTTTCATCATTTTTGCGTAATGTCCATGTTTCTGTCCCATACAGTATAATACTCCAGACGAAGCATTTTCTCAACTATTTACTCAAGGTCCCACAAAATAGTAATTTCTTACTCTTAAAGGCTTCTTTCGCCATTCTTATCCTTGTTTTTATTTCACGTTCACACTTCAAATCACCACTAATAATACTACCGAGGTATCCAAAACTAGTCACCTGTTCTATTTTCTCCCCTCCTACTTCTATATTTAACACCGATCGCTTCGTTTTAATCACCATGACCTTTGTCTTTCTAACATTTATTCTCCTCCCTGTTCTTCTTAATTATTCTTCAGAATCTCTTTTAGTTAGAGATATATAATTTGTAATTCGAACTTCTATTTCATTTACATATTTTCTGATACTAGATTCCTAATTTCATTTTACACATTTATATGTTTTTGGAAGTCCGAATCTAGTATCTTTAGCTTCAGGTTCTTAAAAAATTTAGACATAAAATTTAAAAGTAGGAAGATGTTTCGTAAGTTGTGTATTAATTCTTATTAATAGTTTCCGCTGAATCCGTAACTGAATCCGTAACTATATATATATATATATATATATATATATATATATATATATATATATATATATATATTGAAAGAGGAAGCCACACTAAAACTTTTCTAGGTAACATCTACATTTAAAAAATAAATATTCAATCCTGGCATATTGAGGAGTTCTTAATGAAATATTTCCTTATCAAATATAAAAAAAAAAGTTAAAAGAATCTCTGAACTGGAAGCTGTTTTTGAACCTATATCCATAAGCAAATTTTAGTTCAACAATAAACTATCCCTTCTGATACAGATGATTTCAAGAGGGTACCCCGGAAAATTTTTCCCTCCGAGCAACGATATTCTCCGTCTTGGGAATTACCAATACTGTTACAGTACTAGTTTTCATAACTTTTATATTGACATTCCCCGCAACTCTGATTAAGCAAGAGTCATTCCAATGAAAAAGAATCTTTTTTAATGTTTTATAAAATAAATTGTAAATTATAATAAAAAATAAAAAAGTACTGGCTACCACACTAAACTTTCTCTCTTCGATTTATTAAAGTTAAATCATATTAAGTTGCAGTTATTAAAACTTTTATGAAATACGAACTATTATTATTGAAACGTTATGAAATACTAACAAAATTACGTTTTACGGAAACTTCGTTACAAGAAAATTCAGCCTAAAAGTACACTAGTCTTTGTTTATTTTTTTTCCTGTGAAATGATTTGTGTCATATAAAGGGTTATTAATATTCACTTTGTTTATGCGATATCAATATAAGCGCATTAGTCGTATTTGAGGAAATTGTCCTCTCCCTCCCGAAAAACAGTATGCTACACTTTGTGGATATTTTTAATTTTGAGCGATGTAAGGAGGTCTTTAAAAAATCGAATTCTAGATTACAACGGATTTAAACGTTTCATGGCCCATAGATACAGAAAAAAATATTTATCAACTTCTGTCCGCTATTCATCCTTATGTACACTCACCTAGAAGCCATACCGTTCAACAATCTTAACCAAATTTTAAATTTAAAGTTTTTATGTGATCTTCCAAACTCGGAATTTGAATTTTCTTCCTATTCCTAAAAATAAGGGTAGTTTACTGAAAGGTAAAAATTTAAAAAGGCGATTTTCTTCAAAATGGTTGTAACGAGCTTGTTTATATTTGATGTATAAATTTTCAGAAAACAACCTCATTGTGCGGTATACGTAATTTATCTGCAAAAAAATTCAGAAGAGTTTCTTACTTGATGGGAAGTGGTTTCTTTTGGACAAATTTCTCAAGAACGATTCGGACGTTTTTGTTCATACTTTAAAAAACATATTTTATTAATAATATGAAAATAAGGTATAGCTCATTTGACCTGAAAAACATATGAGGAGTAGTTTATTCTTGGAGATGAGATTTTCTTAGAAACGACTAAAGCAATTTCCTTTACATTTCATAAATACATATTTCCTTAATAACTCTATAGTATTGTGTAAATTATTTCTTACGAAATAAAATCACAATTGTTAGCTCTGGTGGTTTGGGTATTAAATACGAGAAATACTAGATGTAATATAGCAACCATGGAGATGGCCCCCTCTAGAAAAATTTCTTCGGGCGCTCCTGTCTTAAGGTGAATTTACTCATGTCTCTTATAACTCTGATGATAAAAAGAGACGTTAATTTCCCAGTAATACATTTCATTTCTGATTTTTTTCTGGACCGAAATAGCATTGTACAGATCTTATTAACAACATTGTACAGATAAAATTCACCCCAATGCAAGCTATACTTTCTAAAGTTAAAAAAAATAAAGAAATACTATAATTTACTGCAGAGTTGATATTAATTTCCAAAGAAAACGTAGTAGTCCAAAATTAATTGAAGTGTACAATAAACTATATTTGTATTTTACTATTTCGACAAATTGCTTTATGACAATTCGTAGGATTGTTAATAAACAGGTTTATATATTTTTATTATGGTGAAATATGCATAAATTTACGAGATTGCTTCGTAGGAAAATGGTCCAAGTCAAATCCACTCCAACTAGTAAACTAGATTCACGTCTCATTGCTTGCTATTAAAATGGGACTATAAACTTCAGGCAACAAATAAAAGAATAAATTATATAGTACAATTATTAATGGGACAATTACAAAGTATTTTCAAAATACCTCTAATGAAATAAGTCCGTTATCAAGTAAATGTGGAATAATAAAGATTCATAGGCCTATGTCTCCTATAAAGATCAGATAAATACTACGTTATGTGAAAGACCAAGAAACAAGCATTAGACATCCGAAAAATTTATTCAATTCTATGTTAATATGACTTAACATAAAAATAGTGGACAAACAGACATAATAGAGACCAGATGTGAGAAGCCTACAAGATATATTTACAGTTAAATCAACAAGAAAAGTCAGGATTAGCGAAACATGCACTAGACGAACAACAAAATTTTATTTGAAAATGTGTCCGTTATATGCAGATGCACTCACGGATGTAAAAAATTGTTAAGAGAAGCACTGGAAATAAAATTATATGACAGCACATTGAACAGAGGAAGAATAAAAATTAAGTGATATTAGAGATGTTTTATTACAATAATAATAAAAGAAGAGAAAATGATAATAATAATTAAGGAAAGTGTTATACATTTGAATGAAACCATGAATTATAACAATATTTGGTTAATTTTGAAATGTAAAATTATAACAATTAAATTATATTACAATCATTGAACAACAATTCCCCGATTTAGTAAAACTCTAACGATGTCAGTGTATTTGAAATGTAAGTTAAAATAAAATAAATAAAACACGGATGGAACAACAAAAAGTGAATTTATTTAATATGTAAAAAGTTACTTGATTCAACCATTTCTTATTTATACCCATTCTGAAAACATTTATATTGCGTTGGTTTAGGATTAGGAATTAGATTTCTGGGCTTTCGGCGTCTATTGTCATGTTAGCCGATCATGTATGAGGGATGACGTACCTCGACGATCACACTATCCAAAAAAAGGAAAGGAAGGAAGCAGTATGGGGCCCTATGATAGGTATCATCCTGGCATTCACCTGGCGTAAAGGAGAAAAACCTCCTTCAGGAGGGCTGGCCTGAAAAAACTTTTCCACTTTTTCCACCATATATTCCCATCAGAAATCGAACCCATAACCGCTCGCATGAAAGATTACGCTACCCGAGACCACATTATGCTATGATCGTAACAAGAATACAAAAACATAATTTGTCATTTCTGCCAATATTATGCAGGCTAATAGTAATTGTAACATTTTCAGATGGATTGTGGTAATAAAGATGGGATTGAGATTTTGCCTATCACACTATCATAGCTATGACATTGTCTTTTCTGTAATTTTCAACATATGTTGTGTCTATATGACTGTAAATGATAGCTACTCTGGAGGTTCTCGATTGGTTGATTTCAAGATTAACGTCCTGTTTCACCACCGACGCTAGATTCAAGAGATTAAAATGGAATCCACGTAAATTCAAGAACTACATTTCAAATAGTAAAAGGAACATAAATGTGAACTAATTCCAAAGGCAATCAATCAAATAATCATTATTCTTTTTTCGTGTGTTAATTACAGATTACAAGTCATTTCAGCATCGAGTTTATTTGAGAAGGGATCCACTACTTGCCATGAGATCCAAACCATTCTAAAGGACGTCTCTCTATAGTTAATCGAACCAGAGAAAACTCAAGTTAACCCTTCAGTAAATGCACTTTCAATTATTTGTTTATAATAATTGTATGTTGATAATTAATTTTACGAGCCTCGGGTTCGATTCCCGGTAGAAGAGTATTGAATGCATTATAGTGGTTGAGATTCTACTTTATACTGTAGGTCCACGTCTTATATAGCTTCGTTGTTGAAAATAGACCCTTAACTTCAATCAAGAGCGCCGATTTCGATATAAATTTGAGGGACTTATTCAGATACAGACGACATATATATGAGAATTTTAAGACAAATTGCATTCAAATTATGTCAAATATTGTATATTCTCAAATACAATGAGAGGGCCGACATGATCTTTGGTGGGGGGGGGGGGAGCCAGGTCCCCCCAGGATCGGCGTCCTTGACTTCAATAAACAACATAAATGAAATTGCCTGTATAAATTAATAACGTAAAACATGAAATACATGTTATAAAGAATGTGTCAAGATGTCACAATAATGTTACAGCAAAGGATGAAACTTGAAAAGACCTCACCTCCAAACAAATTATATTTTTCTCCTTTCTTACCGATTTAAGTATTGTGGTTTCTTTCAGCTAGTAAGCCAGATTCATCTTCAGGAAACTCCAGTAGAAATTTTACGTTGTCCATTTTATTGTCCATGCGATTTGTGATTTGTCATATACGATTCTGTAAATTACAATAAATAACAATATTAATTTATTTCTATATTAAGTAGAAAGAATAAAGATTCAGGCCATTAATTACGGTCAGTGTTTCTTTCAGAAACAATGTTCCGAGGACCATACTTAGTATTCCGGGGGGGTCACTGTCGATACTATTCTATTTATTATTATATTGTAGACGAATTATTTTGGTCAGCTTCGGGGAGAGGGTGCTTCCCAAAAATCGGGTCTGGAAGAAACACTGATTACAGTAGTCTAGGCAGTTTCCACAAAAAGAAAGTTGTGACAATGATCCAAATATATAGCAAAGTCCAAGGGCGCCGATCCTGGGGGGAGAGGGGGCCCCTCAAAGCTCATGTGGGCCCCGGTATTTTAATTATGAATATCCAATATTTTGCATTATTTGAATTGAGTTTGTCTTAAAATTCTCATATATATATCTTCTGCATCTGAATGCCCCCCCAAAACTTACAGAGAAATCGGCACCCTTGGCTAAGTCCACCAATAATAATAATAATAATAATAATAATAATAATAATAATAATAATAATAATAATAATAATAATAATAATAATAATAAATTTATACACTTTATTCACAGTTGCACTTATTGCTCCAGACAGCGAGAATGGCAACTTGAGGGTCAAGCAGACGGGCAGAGATATTTTACGAGTGGCAACTATTTTCTGTTTTCTTTTCTTTCTTTCTTTCTTCTTCTTTTTTTTTTTTTTTTTTTTGTATAGTGAAAATAATAGTTTTATATTACTTCATCTACGCTACAATTAAACATATTTGAGGGGAGGTAGGACGATGTCACCAGAGGTCACCCCTTACTCTGCTCTAGCGTTGTCAGTGGGTTCAGATGATTTGTAAAAGTTTTCGGATAGTCTCCTGCCTAGTGAAGCTGTCTTATTGGTAGGACAAATCCTTTCTATTTTAATCGGTATACTTCTACCACCTAGCGTCTCTACTTGGAACAAAGTGCCAAATAGTTCATTGATTATGGCTCACACAGGGATGCAAATAACCACTCGCCCAGGGCGAATTTTTAATATCATATCGAAGGTACGTAAATTATTTCTACAGTGGGATGTAAGCTAGTATTTTCTTTCTTGGGCTAGTAAAATTTTGTTGCTTATTTGTATCCCTGGGTTAACCCTTATAAACGTATATTAAAATTATTCATGTGTTGCAAGAAACATAAGGAATCGACATACTTTACATTACATTCTATGACATTTTGCTGGTTAACTAAAGACTATAAAAATAACGTTATTTACTATTGGGTATACTACACCTAGAACGTTTCAATAACTAACAATAATGTGGTGTTTCAACAAACAACAATTTTGTAGTATTTTTTAAAAACATTCATCTAAACATGAAAAAACTCACAACGTTTATACGGTGCCACCTGTTAATGCGCACAGGAACTACGTATATATATCGCTTGATCGTCCCACGTTTATCCCCTTTAGACTAAGGGAGAATAAGAATGTGGGAGGGAACGGAAATACCATGAGAAAATCCAGTAACACAATGTTGTGCACCACAAATTTACTTGGCCGCGCATCAAACAAGGAATTCTACGCACCAGAATTAAAATCTCTACCACTGAGCTACCATGGTCCCCCCTTTTGCAACGTATGCCGGTAGGAAAAAAAACGAAATGTGCCTAAAAGTATGTTGTGTGTTCATTTTTTCTTTAATCACTTCAGTTGAGATTTTATACATTCAGACGCGCGTTGAGTTCCAGTTACTCACAGGGACGTACCCATGCGGATCGTCCATCGGGTCTGCCCCCTCAAAAAAAAAAAAAAAAAAAAAAAAATCGTGACTCGATTAACATGTGTACGCTTTGTCAATCCAACTATACTTGTTTATCAGAGGAATGATTGATGTAGAATAAATATTTGATTTGAAACTTTATCTGTACTCTTTCTTTTCTTATAAAAAGAATATAGTTCTATTAATTTTCTATTGAGAATATGGATAGCAGTAATTAACAATTACATATCGTATTTTCGGATTTACAATAACACGGGTTCAATACTTATAGGCAGATTTCTCCCTTCAAAAACTTTAGACCTCTCCCAACAAAAATTTCTGGGGCGCGCCTGGTGTTTTTCTTTGCTATGTAATTGTATTGTTCGTTAAAATCACTGGCGCAAATCCCGTGGGGATGAGGGGGACATGTCCCCTCCAATCTTAGAACTAAGGGAGCTGTACCTCAAATAATCTGATTTGAAATGTATTTTGGGGTGAGAAATGTGATGATTTGTGTCCGATTGTCACAAAGGAAAGAGAAATGAAATTAATGTTCCCCCAAAATAAGTCTCAAATCTGCCCATCTCCCAATGTTGAAGACAACTCTGCTCCCCTGATCCTCCACAGAATTGTTTTTCAACTTCATAAATGTTTTGAACTTCGTTTAAAAAAAAAAAAAAAATAAAGATTATGGGAACGGTCTTACCCGTTCCCCCAATATTGAAGAAAGATTTTATACTGATTAAAATGTATATGAATTTCAAACGTAAGGGGGTCAGTTGCTCCTTCTGAAGTTCCAAGTGACGTCCTTGAGTAAATTCAATGTAAAGTAAATTTTGAAAAATGATGAGTGATTATGAAAAATGGCAAATGAACCTCTTTTCTACCCTATCTTTCTTTCTTTATTTATTTCAATTATTGTTTTAAGTTATCAGATGCAGACAAACATCCCAATCACCTATACAGGGTGTTTACAATTAAAGTGCCGCTATTCCCGGCTGTTAGGTGCGGGCTATAATCAACGTATTACATAAAAATTTGGTAAATATGCTTATGAGACAATGCGTAAATGTGTTACGCTGGAAGATTATATTAGTTTTCCCTTTCCCATCAAGGGAAAACGTGGCTCACTGGCAAAGCTTCTGGGAATCGTTCTGAATGAAGGGATAAGACGATTATTTAGGTCGAAGAAGTCAAATATGTGAGATAAATGTAATGTAAACAAGATGAAGGGCAGACGACTGTAACAAATGGTGCAATGGTAGCAATTTTAGGAGCAATGTGAAGGTAACAAAAGGTAAAACTTTATTTCCATTTAATGGTAACAAAAGGTGCAATGGGAATATCTTTATTAACATTTGCGGTTGCAGTGACCAATTGACATAACATACTCCATATGGCCACCAGACACATCAATGACATGTTGCATCCGCAAAATGGAGTGCGCAACAGTTGTTCGCAGCAGTTCATGTTGAATTGTTGCGACATGTCGCCTTATGTGTGTCCTTCAGTTCCGCCAGCAATTGGACATTTTCCTGATAGAATCGAGCTGTCATATATCCCTACAGCGAGACGTAACATGGATTTAGATCGGAGGATCTTGTTGGCCACGCATCTGGAAAACCTCGAGATATGATGCAATCAGCAGTGAAGGTTTTACGAAGCAGATCTTTCACGTAGCGACCTATCTGTGGTGTTGCCTCGTCTCGCATGAAACAATCTCCTCCAAACAGTTTCGTCGCACTAAAAGGTCTCTATAACGTGTCAATGTCGCGACACGTATGACAACTACTTGGGTGTCATCTCCTTAAAGAAAATCGGGCCAACAACGAACGCTCCTGTGAATTCACAACACACAGTGAAGTACGCAGAATGTAATGACTATTCCTGCACAACATGCGAATTATCCGAGCCCCATAACCGAGAGTTTGCTTGCTCACTGTCCCTTCTAATGTAAAACATGCCTCACCAATCCACAGGATACCTCACGGCCACATGTCATCCACTTCGATCCGTGTCAAAAACCGAAGGCCAAATTCAAGGATACCACTGTAATATGGCCCTAAGAACATTCCTCACTGTTGACCTTGGAATGGCCAAATCCCATGGCACCACCCGAGAACTGGTACCGGAATATGGAGCACCTGCTATGAGATCCACAACAGCCACAACAACCTCGTCAACAACCTCTGCTTGAATGGGTCGTCTTCCTCTTCCTGGAGCCACACACAACTCAACCGTTGTCTCGAATTTCAATACCATCTTCTTTAAGTCATTTCTTGATAGCGGTCCTCTTCTTATTCCTTTCAGATGCCGATATTTCCTCAATACTGCACTGTAATTGCTTCCGTTCTGATGGATCAATTTTATTAACAATGCATGGTCTCTCTTATTAATAGCCATGCTGCTTTCCACGCAATCATGTGTGTGAAGTGTGAGCTCGCGTGTATTACAGCCTGTACATCGCCACATTTTCGCCTGGTGGTGGATAGTGGAACCAATATTTTTCTAGCGTAACTCGCTTCCGCATGATCTCATTAACATATTTTGCCAAATTTCAATGTAATGCATTGATTACAGCCCGCCCTGGATCACCATGAATAGTGGCACTTTAATTGTATCCACCTTGTATCACTGAGTTATATTCCAAATAATTGTTTCGTAATGTTTAAGTAATTTCAATGGGAAAATTGAAAAAATGATGGATTACGTTGCCAAATGTTGGGTGAATCTCGGTGCTACATGTCCAGTTATTAACATAAAGAATTTTTCATAAATATTTTCTATTTTCAACACTAGATGACAAAATAAATTGACAGCCGTCTCACTATTGACATGGTATACTTCCTCAAATCATCTGCTAGAGGAATTACCTACATGTTATTAATAAGGATAAGCTTAAAATAAGCTTAATATATAGTACTTTGTTGGAAATTCTAACTTGAGGCAAGTGACAAAGTTTTTCTAAGACACATTTTGTCATAGATATGTTATTCATAATTTTTACATCCTAACTATGCACTTTCATTCATTATTTCCGATTTTGACATCAACGAACGCAGTTACTAACAGAATTTAGTTATATAAGGATCCTATTAAGTGTAATGGTGCTTGGTCTGTAAATCTATAAGAGTGATGACGTGTTTATGAAAGTCTCAGCACTGAAAAGGAATAACTTTATGCATGTTAGCTTAACTTTTTGTTTGTTGATGGGCGTGGGATTCAGAGTCTTTTTCAGCATCCTAGACTAAGGGTTTAACGAGGGATTTGAACAGCATGATGTCTCGCTGGAAATCGAACCTGTATCTTTCGTACTGGAGACGCGTAGGCTAACAATATAGCCATAAGGTATACTAGTTCTCATTTTCCTTTGTGTTTACAGAACGGAATAAAGAGTGAGAAAAATAGACATGTGAGAGTCATTGAATTTTTGACAAAAGAGGGATTGAAGTCAGAAATAAACAAAAATTGTCGGCTCAGTTACGTGTTTGGTGAGGAAGAATTGGTGAAGATGGGTGAGTAGGCATAATTATCAAAAGATGTCAATTAAGAAACAAACCGTGTTGTGGAAGGCTAGCGACTAAGTTAATTAATTATTCGTGTGAATCGGCGAATGGAAAAATTATCACGATAATTAATTGTAGATATGATGCAGAGCAAAGAACTATGAAGGGCCTGTACTACATATTGCATCTTCTCGAGAAAAGTGACACAAGTCAAAAAATCTAAAGGTCCAAGTTCGTATCCCTCGAAAGAAAAATGACATAACACAAAATTTGTCATTTTTGTTCTAATACACTCTGATTTTGGGATAATTTTAAAGCTATATTTACAACACTTTTACACATAGAAGAAGAAACCATTGTAATTATAAAATAACTTTAAAACAAGTTACGAGTTATGTCATTTTTCTCGCGAGGGTTACGAACTTGGACCTTTAGGTTTTTTGACTTCTGTCACTTTTCTCGAGAAGGTACGATATATATAAATGTGCCGCAAGTAAGTGCTATATCAGTTAATACCTGTTTTGAGTATCAAAGGATGGAAGTGTGCTCAGAATTTCTTTCACGTTCGAATTTGATGAATGGAGTACTTTTAAAAAAGAGTTGCTGAAGCAGATACTAAGGTCAATATTTTTGGGTGGCTAAGAATCAATACGGATCAGAGACATGGACATTGAGGAAAGCTGAAATATCCAAACTGGAAGCATTTAAAATGTAATGTTGGTGGAGAATGCTGCGCATATCATGGACCGAAAGGAAAAGGAATGAAAAGGTACTAAAGGAAGCTAATGAAGGACGACAGATCATGAAGATAATAGGAAAAAGAAGAAAGAGCATGCTTGGCCATCTTATTCGGTGCTCTGATTGGATTACCGTGCTGATAGAGGGAAAGGCAGAAGGAAAACCAGAAAGAGGAAGACCAACGACAGAATATTTAGATGCAGTTACGGAGACGAGACCTTATCGAAGTAAACAAGCTCTCCCAAGGGAGAGAGAAGTTTTAACATTTCCATGTCGCCCACCAACCTATGGTTGAGGTGAACAAGAAGAAGAAGAATCATTGCTACTTTTACCCAGTCATAAGACGTTCAAAATTAGAAGTCTGCATACAAATTGAAGGGTCTACCTTACTAGGATAAGAAAGAAGGCATTTTCTTAGATTTTCTTGAATAAGGCCACACAATAACAACTGATAGTTATATTACGACCTGAGAAGTCGTTAGATGAAGAAAACGTGATAAAAGTAATCATGCCAATAAACTGCTTGTGTTAATAGTATGACTTAGGATCACGTCATTAACAATGTCTTGAGCTAGTGGGATGGTGATTGGTAAGATGAAAATTTACTGCTCAGATCTTGCTCTATCATACTTCCACCGTTCGGGTGCAATGAGAGCAACAGACACAGTGATCCAAAAAAGTGAAAAATGCCTGTAGTGAATTGACTAGAGCTTGCTCTATAGACTTCTTTCGAAGTGCTTTTCAGAAGTATACGAAAAGATGGCGTGAAGGTGTTGAGGGCTATGAATATAAATTTGAACAGTGACACTCTGTGTAAAAGTTTTATTTACCTGTGTGAATAATTTCATCTTTGTACTCGACACTATTACACCTAATCATTTATCGCCTGTCATCATACGACTGACTACTTCTATAAGCTTAAAAAAGAGAAGTCGTTAGGATCATCTACATACGTACATGAATACCACGCATCCAGAAATACATTTGTTTACATATTAATAACCGGTCGGTTAAATTTTTGAACAAACCACCTATAAATTTATACGCATATATCTTCTATCTGTAATAGTATATTGGATGTATATTAAAGAAGAAATCCTAAATAACTGACTGACTGACTCATCAATGCCCAGACCAAACCACTTAAACAAGAAATTTTAAATTTGGACAGTAGATAGGAATTCTGTAGTAAATGACCACTAATAAAGATTTTTGGAAATTAGACAAGGAAGAGAGAGAAGTAAAGGTGCGAACATTATTACGCTAAAATGTTTATTTCTCGGAACCTCTGAAGATTAGAGACGTGAAATTTCGTATTTGCACTTCTCACTTAACCCTTTCACAGAGGAAGTCGACTTTGGTCGACAGAAAGAAAATTTCCTTAACATGCGAATGTCGACTATAGTCGACGTGTTAAAATTTGTTTGTCCGTATCTTGGCTTTGTCGAGAGTAGTCGCCAAAGTTGTACCGTTCAATTTTTTGTGTTCTTTTGTTTCCGATAAACAATAGAAATCTCAGAAAATTTTTGGCGACTACAATCGACAAAACCAAGATACAGACAAATTTTAACACGTCGACTATAATCGACATTCGCAGATTAGGGAAATTTTCTTTCCGTCGCCTTCCACAGTGAAAGGGTTAAAGTAATAAGACAAGTGTTTCAGCGTTTTTTTATATATATATATATATATATTTGACTTAGAAAGGATGAAAAGAGGATGGAAAGAAAAAGATTGGGGATTACAAATATTATAGTAAGAAGTCCATAACTCAAAATCTCTTAGGGATATGAAATTCGGAACTTAACCTTAAAAGAAAAATTAGATAAGTAAATAATCAGTTTTTTTCATATTTGATCGAGGAGAGAAAATGAATGGAAGAAAAGGATGTGAAACTTACGATTATTATAATAAAACTCCATAATTCGGAAGGTTAGAGACATGAAATACAGGAGTGGATTTCTCCTTAATCTTGAATAATAATAATAATAATAATAATAATAATAATAATAATAATAATAATAATAATAATAATAATAATAATAATAATAATAATAATAAAGTGTGACTAGTAATAGAAGTGAGGCACCTAGAGCCAACAAATTTTGTACACAAACTATCACCAGACTTAATTGTGTACAAGGCATCTTTTTTAAAATTATTTTCTCGTGAAGGATTTTAGGAGATCAAAATATATGTAAAATGTTTGTGGGTAGAGCGTTCACCTCCGGTGCTTGGGGTCTGTGGTTCGATCCCAGCTCGCGCCGTGTGGACGTTGTGGTCGACAAACATTGTGCTCGTGGGTTTTCTCGGGCTTCTCCCATTTCCTCCCACTTTCTTCATTCCACCATTTCATTCATAATCATGGCATAATCATGGGACGTAAAACTTAAAGATTTTTTTTTTATTTTACTTTATTCAAGTTAAATCCATTTTGTAGTGTGCGAGAGTTAGTAAAAGTTTATAGATTGAATCAACCGGATTACTGTAGTAGTAAAATGTGGTTTAATAACCTCAGGATACTAGAATGCTAGTTAGTTAGTTATAGGATGCTAGTTTTTGTAGTTGAAAACCCACAACTAGTATTAAAACATACCGTAATTGAATCGATTAAGATTAAGGTACGTAGGAGTCCCAAACAACTAGTTAGGAGAAGGGTTTCAGAATTATAGGTGCATATCAATACATAATATGAAATAATAATAATAATAATAATAATAATAATAATAATAATAATAATAATAATAATAATAATAATAATAATAATAATAATAATAATAATAATAATAATAATAATTTGATTGAGAAATGACATATTTAAAACCGAGTTTCAGGTTTGTGTGGGTTTTGGTTTGAGCCACAATCAATCGCGCATCTGTTAATGTTTTGATCCTGATTTTTACTGCTTCTTAAAACCATCATAAGGATGCTGCCATGAAGAGCAGCAATCTTTAATCCTCACTGCGAGGCAGTTAAAATTTTGTTAAAATTTGGGTAATTGGGGGATTAGGAATTAGATTTCTGGGCTTTCGGCATCGATGGCCATTTAGTCCGTCAAGTTTGAGGGATGACGTCCCTCGGCGAGCACACTATCTGGGGAAAAAGGAGCAAAAAAGGATTGGGGAAGGAAGGAAGCGGCCTGAGACCTATAAGTTAGGTACCACCCCGGCATTTGCTTGGTCTGAATGAGGAAAACCCAGGAAAACGTCACTCAGGGTGGCTGGTCTGAAAAAGCATTTCACACTTTTTAGACCGAGTGCCCTTGCCAGGAATCGAACCCGAGACCGCTCGCACCGAAGGTTAGAGCGTTAGCGACTTTGCTACGCGGGGCCACCTGGGAGTAATTGGGCCTATGATGTGGGGGTAAGTGGATGGAATGCCTTAAGTGGACATTTTTTGGTTAGAATTCATTTAAATGCTGTGCTTTCTTTGTAGTTTGTTGTGTACACTTTTGTTTCATAGTGCATTGTGCTTATTAAGCTATTTTATTCAACTTAGGCCTCCAGTGGCCGTTGCGTATGCCGATAGTGCTGATGCTGTTAATAGGACCTGTTTATCAATCCAGAGTTCCAACACATATTCTATTGTAATAGTTTATATTTACTTAGCGTTAGTCTTATTACCTTCTCCTATGTTTGTTTGAATATCAGGGCCTGTTCTCTTGGTTTTTCTTTTTTCTTTTTCTTTTTTCTTTTCTTTTTCTTTTTCTTTTTTTTTACATTTTGGACCAAAGTTTTGACAGCTTATATATCTTTTCGTATGTGATACATTTTGGATTAAGTTCATAGTGTATTACACTATAAAGAATAACTGGAAGGCTTGAAAAGGCATTCAAATGTCTTCGAGACTTAGAAATAAATTACTCCTTATTTTGCGTAAACAAATATATATTTTTTCTAGGCCACATTAAAACTATTACTTTTTAGGAAGAATACAAGTTATATACATCAAATGAAAACTTGATTTTTCTTCATTTACACACAATCAACCTCACGGGTTTATGTGCACCGGCAATGGGTTTAATCATTTTGCACCCAATTACTCCAAAGGGGGTAATTGGGTGGAAATCAGACCAACAACAATAAAGATGTTGCAGCATCAAAAGTAAAGAGGTCGAGAGCGTACCACTACTACAGTAGGTGCAGAAGAACCTGCAACATACAATGAGTTCTTAAAAGCTAGAAAAACACCTATAAACTGTGAGGGGAAAAAGGTTGAAAAAACATACCTCCCAATTCCCCCCCTTCTACCCTACGAATTATGCCGCAATCCTAGTTTTGTTGTACAGTGCTGGAAATTGGTATAAAGGCAGTGGGATATTTGAAAACAGAAGAAGGCAAGAATGCCGAGGATGGATAAAGATGATATATTTACAAAGTAACATTGTAGACTGCACAAAATCAAAGGTATATCGTTTGCTAATACGTCACTGGCACGCGTAGTTTATACAAAAATATAAATTAGACCATTTTCGGGTGAAAATTAGTATAAAGGCACCCATTGTCTTTGGTAAAAAATAAAAATACAGTGTACAGTACAGAAAGGAAAATAAATGTTCAGTACTTGATTGACCCTCCTTTCTTCTGAATGAGTTGGAATATACGCTTCGGCATTGTTTTTATGAGATATGTTAGTTGTTGCAGTGGAATAGCTGACCACTCTTCTTTTATCGCGTTTTTCAACTCAGCAACCGTCCCAAATTGCCGACCATTGCGATAAACATTGTGCGCAAGGATTCCCCAGAGGTTTTCTATGGGGTTAAGAACCGGGCTTCTCGCTGGCCACTCCATAACCTTGATGCCCTTACCTTCAAACCACAGTCGGGTTGCTGCTGCCTTGTGGATAGCAGCGTTGTCCTGCTGGAAAATCAGGTTCTGATCGTCTAACTCCTCATACATCCGCACCAATTCTATTTCTAACATCTCTATGTACGTAGATGAATTCATTTTGGTGTTGAGCCATACAATGTTGGATGTTCCTTTAACACAAAACGCTGCCCAAATCATAACACTTCCTCCGCCAAAATTTCTGCTCATTTGCACTTGCTCCTCTTTCCTAAGGTCATGCCAATAGTATTGAAAACCATCCGGACCATCTGAATTGAACTTCTTCTCATCACTAAACACAACGCGATTCCATTCGGATGTCCACGACATATGTGTTTCCGCAAACTGGAGTCGCGCCTGCTTGTGCGTCGCACTAAGGGGTGGTTTACACTTCCGTTTCTTGAATATAAGATGTGGATCTTGATTCAAAATTTGACGCACTCTTCTGGATGTGACAGGTAAGTTGCAAGCAGCAACAATTTGGGAAGATGACATATTTCCGGCCCTTGCCTTGCGCACAATTAATCGTTTCGCAGCCTCCAAAAGTTTTCTTGTTCTACCATACTTCCCGTTCTTTCCGTATTGTGAGCCCAATCGAACGTAATTATCAATTACACAACTTGAACGATTTAGCTGTTTTGCAATTTGCCGATTTGACAGGCCCATGTCCTTGTATGCACAGACACGTGCTTGTTCCTCACTCGACAACAATTTTCCACGAGGCATGGCCCACACAACAGCTCAAAGACGTTTGCACCCGCACTTCTCTTATCGCACTATGTTAGCTGATTCTCAAAGTGGCATCAGGAGTAATGCTGAACGTGTAGATGGCGCCAAACAACAAGTAACCGTGAATGCCTTTATACCAATTTCCACCCGATAATCGTCTCATTTCGCTTTTTGTGTAAACTATGCGTGCCAGTGACATATTAGCAAACTATATGCTTTTGATTTTGTACAGTCTACAATGTTACTTTGTAAATATATCATCTTTATCCATCCTCGGCATTCGTGCCTCCTTCTATTATCAAATGTCCCTCTGCCTTTATACCAATTTCCAGCACTGTATTTCGAGATAAGTTTACTTTTGATATAACAAATGAGATAAATAGACGTAACTGCCGACAGATACATAAACATAAATTTATTTTGTAGGGAAATCCTAACGACTTCAGTGAGATCCAAACTCATATAAGGATAAATTATATTAAAATTTGTAAAATTATTATACTAACTTTGCAGAAAAGTTGGGATTTTGAGGAATCCGTACCCTCAGGACCCACAACTTGCGTACGTTCCTGACTTGAATCAGAAATGTTCATATAAGTTTGAAACACATAAACGGGAAGGTTAGACAATTACAAGTTAGTCTGTGGTGTGCCATTTCTATGAAGCATTAGGACATTCTTCCAGTCTTCTTCATTGGGTCCATTTCGCTTCAAGAAGGATGTTAACACTGTGAATACTTTACGTACATGCAAGTACTTTTGATATGAGAATTGAACAAAGAAAATGTTGTTTTCTTACAGATAGGTGGGACTTCTTCATATTAGGTAAATACCCGGTGTACATAAAATAGATAAATTTTAGATTCAGAGCCTAGTGGAAGTTACAGAAAGATTTGATAAATATACTACGTGAGAGTATATAACAGAGACTTTCCCCGTACATAGTATCACGGGGAAATTTAGAAATATTGCTGAAATGTAGTTTTCATTTGAGCGAGTGTCATTTTCAATATCCTTTTCTATTAAATTATCGTACCAAACTAAAAAATACGATTAACGGTACGAAATTTGACGCAGTTTATTTTAGCAGCCAATATTTTGGTTCAATATATATTTTCTAATGATAAATTTTTCTTTTAAGTATGAAAAATTAAAATTAAGAGTACTCTCTTGAGCAACGTATGAATTAAATCTAATTTCAACATTGAAATCTGTTGAGCTATGTATTCAACTTTCAAGTGGAAAGAAAAATTCCCTCTCTTCTTCTCAGATCAGCAAACTGTAGATTAATTTGACACGGATTTCCATTCCTTCCTATCTTGAGGTAGATTTTGAATTTCCATTTCCATGTCTTCCATACATCTTGTATTATCTGGTCCTCACATTTCAATCTCGTCCTTCCTCTATATATGTTTCCCTCCATCATTTCCTCTAAAAGGGTGATTTGTCCATGTCTCATTTCCACTCATCCTATCTCTTCTTTTCAAAATATTCCTAAGCAGTCCTACATTCCTTTCCTCCCTTACAATGTCAGCATCAACTCGTTCATTCCGTAGGGCCTACTTTCTTTACTCATTTCATACCTTATTTTCAACATACGGTATTCTACCTTACATACCTTACTACCCTACACCATTACACTTCAAACACATGTCTTCATCAGGCTCTTGAGTTTCGTGTCGATGTTCCCAGTTGGAACTAACTCTATGGTCTATGGAACCCGGAGATTCGTTGCCGCATTCACAGAAGCTCTCCATTGACATCTGTCCTTAGCCAATTGGATCCCGTTTCTACTTTGTATTCCTATTTCTGCGAGATCTATCTTAATATTGTTCTCCCATCTGCGCCTAAATCTTCCTAACGGTCGATTTCCGATCGGATTTCCAGTTAAAATTTTGAAAATGTTTCTATTTTCTTTTCAATTTCTGCTACATCACCTGCCCACCTGAGCTCATAGACTTGATTACCTTAACAATGTTTGGTAAATGGTTTAAATTATGTAGTTCCTCGTTACGAAGTTTCCGCCATTCCCCATTCCCGTTACTCCGAATGTTTGTCCCAGGATTTTGTTCTCAAGTACTTTCAGTCTGAGTTCTTACTTCAGAGTAAGCGACCATGTTTTGCAACTATACAGTACAACAGGCATGATTATCGTTTTATATATTTTAAGCTTCAAATTCCTCGAAAGAATTCGAGACGACAAAAGATTTTGAACTGAATAATAATACGAATTTCATGCTTCCAGTCGACGTTTCATTTCTTCGTGGATACGGTTATGATGTGTTAACAATGATCCTAGATATTTGAAAGGGTCTACGTTATCGAAACTATTGTTTGATATTTTAAAGCATCCATAATTTGAAGTATTACGATCATTGTGAACTTCAATGCATTTACTTTTCTCTGCATTTACTTCCAAACTGCTGTCCCTGCAAGTGTTTAAAAAGCCCTCTGCATTTCTTTTTATCGGTCTCGCATCATCCCGTATTGTATTTACATCAGCAACATATGCTATAATGTAGCGATTGTAATGTAGGGGCTATGAAAGTGTAATTTCGTTGAAATTTCGAACTCGATTTTTTTTTCACAATTACGACACTTCCTTCTTTCATTCGTCGTTCGAAAGTAAAAATAAAAAGATACGGGCCACTGCTCTAAACTTTCTCGCTCAAAATCCTTAAACTAAAATATGCTGTGATGGAGCTATTGATGAAATATTTCCTTGTGAAATACGAATAAAATTTTAAGGCATACTCGGAAAACCTCACCGAAAGAAAACTCATCTGCAAAGATATACTACCATTTGTATGTTTTTTCTGTAAGAAATAACTTATGATATATGATATGGTTTTTAAAGAAATATTTGCTTTTAAAATAATAACAACATTGCATGAGTGATATTTTACAAAAAAAAAAAAAAAAAAAAAATCACTCTTGTGAATATTCTTATGGAAGGGATTTATGAAACATTATAAGAATAATAATAAAATATTTGTTTATGAAATCGCTCATGTTATTTTTGAGAGAATAGTTTAAAAACGAAACTCATCCCTAAGAGTAAACTACCCCTTAATTTTTCTTTTCTTAAGGAATAATTTAGACAACAGTATAGAGTTAATTATGAAATATGAACAAAATGACATGACTCGCTATTGAGAAAATAGTACGAAAAAAAAAAAAAAACAAGAATTCACTACTCCTCGTTGAGTTTTCAGAACAAATGAATTATGCCATATCGTCAGGCTAATAATGAAATATTTATTTATGGAACAAAATTCCCCTCATAATAAACTAACCCTTCTCGATTTTTCCAGTAAAAATGATTTATTCCGGATAATAAGGTTGTTTTTGAAAAAAATGATTTATGAATTGTAAATAAAATCGTCAGAGATGTTTGAGAAAATTGCATTTTAAAAAATTTTTATTCTTAAGTAAATTACCCTTATATTTAGGGTAGGCAGAAAATTCGAAGAACTTCCCTAGAGCATCACATGGAAACCTTGAGTTTAAAATTATGGTTGAGATACGTTGAATGATATGGCCTCCAGGTGAATGCGCATCAGAACGAACAGGTTTCGGAAAATCACTTTTTCTGTATCTATGAACCATGTTGCACGAAAACCGTTGAAAGTTCAAATCACCAAACCTTCTTCTCACCTATCGTCTCTCAAATGTAATAATGTAATGTCATCAGTATAGGGTGATTGATAAGGAAGAAAAACGAAGTAAAATTTTGGAAAATATAAGTTCGCGTATTCATGTGATATTAGGTAAACAGGCAATAAAGCATAATATGTCAGTATTTCAAAGTCAGTATCTTCTTAAATGATATAGAACGTGTTTTCTGCAGTAATGGAGGAAACGAGGCATGCAGAGCGCAAACTAATAAGATGAAGTTACATCTGTACCACATGTGCTGAAATGGGGCAACATTTTGGGTGCCATCCTATTTCATGAGGGAATAAATTTGCAAAATTCACTTAAGAAATATGTTACGTGATTTCACAACAGGATTGTAGAAGTAATAAAAATATAACGCGAACTTAACTCTTACGTGTATAATAAGTTAGAAATACGGAATGTAAAGTGTGCTATTTCTCATGTAGAATTCCATAAGAAAGATATGATGAAATGAAGTGATTATGGGAAGGTAGTGTATAAAGTGATCATAGAAGTGCCGCAAAGCTATGCCACACACAAAGGATGTTTTATACATATGAAGTATTTTTCCAATAGACTATTCTTTTTTTATGCATACATCCACTGTTGCTGACGCGCCTGCTCTATGTGGACGCACCCTCTAGCTACGGCTCAGGCCCCCTTATTGTACTCCTATCCTTGCTCTGTTAGATAGCATTTGTTCTTTTTAGAAGACACCTAGCAAAAATTAGTTAGTTTTTTTTTTTTTAAAGTTAATTCGTGTCTTCTGTAGTGCAGTTTTTATGGCACATGTGCACACGCTGCAGTTATACTCAGCCCTCATAAAGTCAGTCTGCACTCATTAATTCTACTCCTCCTTAGAAAACACTTTCTAAGTCAATAAGAATGTATTTTCATGGTTCATATTTCATGAATATAATATATTAGTATTTCTTTGTGTGGCAACCTAGTAGCCTAAAGGAAAGAAGTAATTTCGTATGCGTTTTGTAATTTTTTGTTCCGGAGACGATGATTTTTATAGTGGGCTCTGCCTCCAACTACCTTCTGAAAGTTTATTTACATAATACTCTAGTAGGATGTTGGCGATAGTGCTGATTGGAGACATGAGAAGGTAATAACTCATTGTTTTAGTTAGTTCTGAATAGTTTGCAACACTTAACAGTTGGAAGCTACTATTTTCGCCCATTAATACAATACTGAGCAATATGTATCTCGTGAAAAGCAAAGAAAGCATCAAAATAAGAAATATATGTGTAAAACAGTTAAGAGCATGCAGTGAGTAACAAAAGTAATTTTAGGTAAGGTATATTAAAATAACAAATAAATAGTAATACAACGTTGAAAACAGTTTCGAGTGGGTCTAATCCGGAGCCACCAACTGCAGAAGATTAGCCAAAATATTTTGTTGGTGACAACGAAAATAATTAAATTCTCTTTATATTTCGTCCCAAATGTATTGCTCACTCTTCACGAACAGCTAAGTTTGCTTGCTTATTTGTTTATTGAACCTTAACAAGGGAAATAAACGAAGAGTGTATCTCCATCATTTTTAAAGATGGAATCCGAACCGCTAGCACACTTTCGATGCTCGCCATCAGGAATCGAACCCGGGATCATGTGTAGCAAAGATTCGCGCTTTATCTTTTTTTTTTTTTTTTGGTAATTCGGGACACTTGTCTCCAAATCTTCTAATGAATCTGATTTAAATTTCTACGTAAAAGAGTACGACAGGAACGGGAATAAAAATCTTTGGAAGGCAATTAGAAATTGTCATAATGTCTCTTCTTGAAGCCCACGATTGACTGTGTCTTGAGATCCGAAGTCAGTGTCCAGCCACCTATTGCCACAACACAAGCGGAGAAAGCAAGATAAATTCCGATACTTATTAATACTAACTGTGGCCATCGTAACGATACCTTCAATTTTACATGGCTCAACCTCAATTTTACATGACTCAAAAGGCTTGGAAACCGTATCCACTCGCCGAAATTTTGCTTGAGACCCTCAGAATCAGTCTTTTGTCTGAATATCGAACAACGAAACACATATTTGATCGCCTCTCCCTGTCCCGCTAAAGATATAGAGAAATAGGTTGTATTTCTTATAGGACCGTGCTACTAAAAATCACGAAACTGATACGTTCATCCCAAGGCAATTATTCAATCACACGAAAGTGTTAGTAACTAAAGCTAGCTAACAAACAATGATTATATTCCCGTGTATTGAGGTTGTTGTAAAGATTATTATCAACTTTATAACATTAATGGATGTTATAACATTCGAATATTAGTACATGCTTTCGTTACGCTATACTTACTATAAGGCTTGAACGAAAACAAATTTTTGAATTTTGATTATTTTGGCAATAGACAGTGATTATCTAGTTCGTTAATATAATCAATTCGTTAACTTCTCACCGGTAACGATGACTTCGACGGTGGTATCCATATCTCATATGTTGAATACCGGTACCAACCAACGACAAGTATGGACACTTCATTCATAAAAGTACATTTCGTATGTTCTTGTTTAGTGTCTATAACAAAATTTACTATATATGTTACCTACTTTCTCTCCAGTTTTCACAGTGTAAATACTCAACAGCAAATATATAAAGAAATATACAGTCGGAATCTCGAAACTTATCCAAAAAATTCAAATTACTATAGCTTTCAATCAGTTACTAGGCGTTGAAGACAAAGATGACAAAGTTTGTCAAAATAATGTAAGGGGATTTTTTTTTTCGAAAGTTTGCTACTTTAGTAGCCATTGGAAGCTATTCGGAAGCTATTGGGAATAGGAAAAGGAAGAAATGGAAATAGTGTTGTAAGAAATTGTTCCAGCTTTCATTTTGAATATAGGCTACTAACTTTTACCTTAGGACACATTGTTATCGAAATATAACCGTAAAACAAAACAAAACAAGCCAGTTCAGAATGCTCAAAGATCATTGCCAAAACGAACTTAAAAAGATTTTTTTTATTAACTTCTACAAGCTTTATACCAATTTTCTATGTATTTTATTATTATTATACTCATTATACATGTTTTTTCTTTTTCTTTTTCTTTCTTTCTTTCTTTCTTTTTCTTTTCTTTTTTTCTACGAAGACACCTGCTCAAAATGGAGGTGTCAATATTGAAAAAATCACAAAATATCATCTCTCTCTGAATTATGGTTCCGGAGATATGACTCCTTAAATATACCGAAATCTGAACTCTTTAGCCAATATCTAGGGAACGGTGGCCAGATGGCCAGAGGCCAGCGGTGACTATTTGGTACCAAAATGTTCACCATCCTCGTAGGTATTAATCAATACCAATATCAATTCTCTATGACTTACGGTTCCTGAGATATGGTTCTTTAAATCTTCCGAAATCGGAACTATTTCTTGGCCAATATCTCGTGAACGGTAAGAGTAACGCAGAAAATTCCATAACTTCTTTTTGATGCTCTATCGAATGGAGAGCTCAAAATTGAAAAAAAAAAAAAAAAAAAATCACAAATAACAGACACACACACATACACAGACAAATACAATTCAGTAACTTTTTTCTTAAAAAGTTCGTTCAAAACTGACCTTCTCCGTGCACCTCTTTACCCCGTTCAACTCGTAAGTCCGAATACTTTTAGGATTTTCATCTCCTAACTGCTACAAACACAGCACTACAGTTTAAAATTCCGTTATCGATCATGTCCTGTACGTATTTGTTTTCAGGATTTATTAGAAAAAAATGGGATTGGTTTGAATAATGCTTGTTCAAGTGTAATGCTTATTCGTATTTCAGAATTCCAAAATATTATTTTCGATATCTGCGTTTAACAAGTATGCGTTATATGCGTAATATACGCGAATAAAATGCGTTACGTAACAAATATGCGTTTAACAAAGGGAAAAAGCACAAACAAGACAGATACCAATTAATATATTTCATTGAATTGATCAAGTGAGTCTGAATCTTCACCCGTATATTTCAAGAAAATTGAGAGGAAAGATTTTTCCTTATTAATCTAAATATTGATGTACAGTAACCGTGCCACCTATGCGACACTAAAATATGCGCTAATCAAGATTTTCAACTTATGACACCAGCAAGACGACCGAACACGGTATGGTTAATGAGATACTCTCTGTAGCTCGAATTTATTATTAACTATTAACGTTCTATTTTTGTTAAATTATAATATAATTCAAACATAAGACATAGACCTATATTAGGGTGATCAGATATCGAGAGTAGAGAAACGAGACACTCGGCAATTTGACAATCTACCTATGTCATTCGTGCTACGAAGGAAGAAATCTCTAGTTTTCTCAAATAAGCAGATTTACATTTATTTAGTTAATCTTATTACAATTTTAATTTTTGCATTACCTTCCACAATTTTGGGGCATCGATTATCACTCGTATACCATATAGGCCTATATTTTGATTTCTGATTTTCTTGTTAAGGGTTCATCTTTCCTTTCATAAAACTAAGTCTATACAAGAAGTAATCTTTCAAATGGCACTTTGTGATTATCTATCTTTCTATATACAGGGTGTAACAAAAAGGTACGCTAAAATTTCAGGGGTGGATTCCTTATGGATAGACAAGCAAAAAAGTTCATATGATCATATGTCGGGAAATGCATCGTTACAGAGTTACGGCCATTGAGCCGCCTAATGGTGTGAAATAGTCACATTAAGGTCCCTCCTTAATGTGAATCAATTTAAATCTCAATAACTCGGACCCTAATTAAGCTAGAAAAATAATTTTAGTAGTTATGTATTCCTAAAGGATGAAGCTTTCCGTTGTATGTATTTTATGAGTGTACCCCGAATGGGGGAGGAATGTCATCCCCAAAATCCAGATGCAAATAAGAAAAACATGTAATTACCCTCCCCTGTCCGCCGTTTTACCCCCCCCCCTCACATACATAAAATACATATCGGCAGAAAGCGTCGTTCTTCAGAAGTGCATAGATACCAAAATTACCTTCCTAGCTTAATTAGGGTCTGAGTTATTGAGGTTTAAATTGAGTCATGTTAAGGAGCGACCAGAATGTGACTATTTCATACAATTAGGCGGCTCAATGGCCGTAACTCTGTAACGATGCATTTCCTGACACATGGTCATATGAAATTTTTTGTGTGTCTATCCGTAAGGAATCCACCCCTGAAATTTTCCGTACTTTTTGTTGCACCTGTATAGCTCAAAATGAAAGTGACTATATTTCCGACTTAATAAACTTTCTAACCACCTGGCCCATCTCGATTAAATTTCCAACATAGATGAAGTTCAAACATAGGATGACTTATCATTTCACTTTGGTGGTGCAACTCAAGGGAGAGGATGAGGGGAGATATTTACAAAAGATCGAAAATGACGAATATTAGTGTCAAATCCATAGTTTTCAGGGTCACTGAGATGAACAGTGACACTTTCGATACCGTTTAAATCCAAATTCAACCCGATAACTTGGGGGAGAGGTAGGGGATATATATAAAAATGATCGAAAATGACCGATATTAGTGTGAAATCAATAGTTTTCTGTGTCTCTGAGATAAACACGGACACTTCCGATGTCGTTTAAATCCAAATTCAGCCGCCATTCGTATTCATAACGGAGCATAGTGACATATAAAAATAACTGAAAATGATCAATATTAGTGTCAAATTCATAGTTTTTAGGGTGCCTAAGTTGATTGGTGACAGTTTTGGTGTCCTTTATGACAAAATTTAAAGTATTCTCCCCGTGCGAAGAATGGTCATTCTGCTAATATTACATAACTGCGAGCCAAAAACGGGGTTTTTATTTTTGTATTTTATTTATTTATATTTTTAGAAAAGGGATAGTTTGCATCCTGTTTCCATTTTTCTCGGAACACTGAACAATTTTCGCCAAAAATGAGATAATTCTCTTATAAACTGGTGGTGTGGTCACGATTGCTTATATGAATCAATAAATCACATCACGTTGACCAAAAGGACATACACTTGAGGGAAAATTCTCAGTCGCACTTTTCGAGAAAAAATAAGAAAGAATGGGATTTTATGGCGGTGAAAACTACGCCATACGTTGCCAGCCTGATGTAAGTCTTAGTAAGTACTATTTATTCTGCCGGAATAGATTATTGGATCAAAAGATCGAATATATTTCAATCGATCAAAAAATTTCTTGTACGTCTTGTGTCTGGAGAACTACATGGAGTGTAGCCAAAACCAAACTATTACTTAACACAATATGATTTACTTATTCTGTCGAAATCACGAAAACTCGATTTAGGAGCTGTTAAAAAAAATTGTGGCCCCTGATCGAAAATTCAATACATTTAATTCAATCAAGAATTTTCTTTTACGCCCTATATCTGGAGAACTGCATATACTACATCCAAACCCAAACTATGAGTTAACTCAGTATGACGTGCTTATTCCGTAGAAAATACGAAAACTTGTTTCAAAAATTTTGTGCCCCCTTATCCAGTTTGATCAAAAGATCCAATATATTTTTCAGCAAAAAGTTTCTTGTAAGCCTTATATGTGGAGAACTACATACAGTGTAGCCAAACCCAAACTATCAGTTAACTTAGTATGATGTGCTTATTTTGTAAAAAATACGAAAACTTAATTTAGTTGACGTTAAAAAATTTTGTGGCCCCTGATCCAAAAACTAATTATTGGCCAAAACTAATTATTGATTTTCCTAATTAAAAAAAAAAATGTTTATGTATTGTGTATGGATACACTGCTAGGTAGGTAGCCCAGGTTAATTTGTATACCAGAATCAAAATAGAAACATAATCAGATCTATATGTTTGTAATTTTGTAAACACCAGCAAAGAATTATTTTAAATGTAAGTATTCATTAAACTGTACTTGTTACGAATATTAATTTACAGTGACTATCTGTGCAGTAATGAACAATATTCTAGAGAACAAAACTGGTTTGAAGAATTCTGTCGTTATTATGAATTTAAAGACATTGTGTAATTACATTTTAGTTCATCAAGACTCATTTTCGCAAAATATTAATAATTTAGTTAACTAATAAAATGGTGTGCAGTGCTCGGAAATACAGTCAGTTTTCTCTGTGGAAGGAAGGACTAAAACAAAACTAGCCACAAATCGAGTTAGTTCCCTTAACTATGATTTCAAAATTTAAATTTTTGTGAATAAAACTAATTTGAATGTAATATTAAAACTGCCAAAACATTATATTTAGTTTTAAATACATTTTGAAGAATCTTCTAAGCCAAAATAAAGGCTCAGATTACATTAATACTCAAGATTTACTAATAAGCAAACTGATGAAACAAGATCTCAATGAGGAATTTCGAAGTGCAGTACTTTCTCACATAAGATACTTACTAAATTGTTTTATTTTCCACAAATTCAGTTAAATATTTCTTTTTTGAGCTTTATTAATTTCACTTCAGTTCCCAAACATACCTTTCTTCTGACACAATTAACGAAACTGCTAAATATGTTACGGAATGGACCATATGAGTAAATATTATTAATACAAGACGAAGTCTGCAACGAATCATGCTAATAATACAGTGTGTCTGTAAAGTTAAGCAACCCAAGGTTTGATTGCGTATATCTTTTGAACCAAGAACGACAAAGACATGAGACGTGAAACAAATGTAAGACTGTTCTATGTAGATATTTCCGAGATGATGACTAATTTTGGAATTTGTAACGTTTTTGTCACACACGCAAAAACTTCGTAGCTGTATCCATCAGAATATTTCTGATTTCTCTGTTAGCTTCTTGAATGTTCATATCCTCTTCGAGTGCCCCAAAACAGTTTTTCAGTCCCAGATGAAACACGTTACGCTTCTTCTTGATAAATCTTTCTTTTTACATAATGTTCCTGCTTTCATACAGGCTTTCTGATTTCCAGAGGTATTTTACACCAAACTATTTGATTGTTTCTTTCTAAATTGAACATTTTCAGAATATTTCAGACTTCAACCACTTATTTCTTGTTTAACATAATGTAGCCAGTTTTGCTTGTCCTTCCATTTGGGTGTCGACATGTTAATTTTTTGTGACTTTTTCTGAAGGAAATTCATGATGTAGAACTTTTCAACTTCTGCGACTCCTACTAAGAGGTTTTTACGTTTTTCTCGTTCGCCGTACTCGCAATTTCTTTTCTATTTTTGTTTGTCTCGTTTCTTCATATTCTGGAGGTGAAGTCTCCCATGATAATATTTATGTAATTATTTCTATCTGTTATTAAAACCTCTGATTTCATAGTCATTAATTTCTTCCACTTCGTGTGCGGGAGTATCCTCGGGAATCTCCCGTTTTCTTCCACTTTCTTCATTCCACTAATTCATTCATTTCTCATCATCACCGTCTCCTTTAGCGTAGCCGGCATAATCGTGGGATGTAAAAACAAAATTCTTCCAGCCAATTGCGTTGTGGAACTTTGCAAAAGATGTTTGCTATCTGACAGGTGGAAGAAGCTAAGATCATCTGAAGTGTGGAATCGGTCTGATTTTTCATCAATTCTCATTCGTACTTTCCAATTATGCGACTGGAGCTTTTTATTACATGGTAAAACCTACGGTATTATCTAATGATGGGGTGTCTGACAGGGAGTATTATCACCAACATGTTGGCCAGCAGGATGATTTGTTTCTTCAAATAACTAGAATCTCTTTTCATTAACGATGGAAAGATGAGTAAAGGTTCTATTTCTCCGGAAGTCAAATTGTGAATCGATAAAGACAATGTTCACAATCACATGCAGGCAAAGGAAGCTAAGAATACTTAAAATTGCAAACCACGTTGCTGTTTAAAACTAGAAAGAGATAAAAACTTTCTATTTTGTTGTACCTATTCAAAAAATAAAATGAGTAACCTTTGGGTGTTCGAGAGACGTGGAATTTTGATATTATCTAATATTGAAAATAGTTTTGTTGCATTCCGCCACATTTATTTGTATTTCAACCTTCATCAGTAAATAATTTATAATTTATATATGCAGATAATTTAGGAAATTGTTTAAGAGACCAGAAAATGTTTCTCATGTATTGTACAAACAAACAAAATCCTTATTTTATCAGCTTAGTAGCATTTTACAAAAGTAGAATACAGTACAAATAACATTTTAGGAGTAAATATTAAGGTTGAAATGCTTTAAATGCAGAAGCGTCAATCCAGGATGAATGCCTAGTCAAAGTATGCTTGCGCACCTCAGGATGTGGATATCTTTGATTAAATCTTAAATCTTGCACACTTAACAACGAAACACACATGCCCTTACCCCTCCTCCAAAGTTATACGTAAATCGAATCCTAAGGCTAGATGGGCCACAAGTTTTGTCAGAAGATCAATATAGTTGTGGTATTTGTTATAAGCTAATAATGAACCATAGCAACAATTTTTAAACGTACATCTTCGGTTTTCAAATAGAACTACTCTAAGAGATCACAAAATATAAACTTCCTTTCCTGATTATTTTATTCTATAAAGATAACTAAGAAAGTTCTATCGCTTTCTTGGAGATTTGTGTTAATTGTACCTCACACCGTGAGTTGAATGCGAATGGAGACATGGCGAAACTCAGTTGTTGGTGTGAGTATATCAAACATACTACATTGTTGTGGCAGTTCAGTTACACCGTGAACTTGCGACAGGACAGAGTAAACATGGGACCTTCACAGAGCGTCATAAGGGCTTGCATGCATTATTAGGAGTTTCAACTTGGGTTAAACGCCGCTGTAGCGGAAGCGGAAGATATGGCAGGCCTTTGGTTAGGGTGTCGTGACTACGTGTACAGTGCAGCGGTGGTTTAACAAGTTTAAAAACGGTGATGAAGCACAACATATGTACAAAATGAAGATATTTAAGCAGCAATTGAGGCGAACGGTGGCAAGACATGTGAGGAACTGGAACTAGAATTCAGGGGGATTGGGACTACAATTCGGCAACACCTCCATCAACTTGGGAAGCACTACAAGTTGGGTCTTTGTGTCCCACCTGATTTGACTAAGGGCCAGAAGGCAACGCGAGCAGACAGCTGTGTTTCTTTGCTGTCCCGTCTGAGGAAGGATTCATTTCAGTACAGGGTGTTGACATGTGATGAGAAGTGGGTTCTGTACGAAGCTCCACGGCACCGTCGTCATTGGTTAGCATCCTATGAACCGGTTCCAAAACAGCCGAAACCAACAGAGGACCTGCACCAGAAGAAGGTCCTCTTGTGTGTTTGGTGAACTGCTAGCAGAATTGTGCAGCGGGAACTGCTACTAGTTGAGCCGTGTTTAAAAAAAAAACAAAAAAACTCAAAACTCTGGAGCCAGCACTTCTGAATCGCAAACGGGTCCTTCCTTTACAGGACATTGCTAAGCCCTACCCGGCTAGGATGACCCGGGACACCATTCTACACCTTGGATGGGAAACACTATCACATCAGCCGTACTCCTCGAAAATTGCACCGTCCGATTATCACCTGTTCCATTGCTAGGACAATCACATTAGAGGACGCCAGTTCAAATCCTTAGTAGAGGTGCAAAATGCACTTGGTACCTTGCTCGCTTCATGGCCCATTAAGTTCTACAGCGATAGAATCCATGGTCTTTCAAAACGTTTTCAGAAAGTCGTCGATGCTGATGGTGACTATTTTTGATCTTCCAGGTACGTCTTAGGTAATATATCAATGTTCGAAGGTGGTAGGTGAAAAAGCGACAGAACTTTCTTGGTTACCTTTATATAATGAAAATCTATGCTACATATTTTTACTTTTTATTTGTAATGAAATATAATCTGCTATAATTCAACGTTTATTGAACTTGTCATAAACAACAATCTTTGTTTCCTACAACCACACTAACTACAAATATACGGTATACAGATTTATTGTTCAGAATTCAAAGTGCTAACAATCACGCCACTAGTAAAAATGTACCCATGCTTGGATAAATAATTAATTTAATTTTTTATAAGGACTCAGTGTAGAGCGTTCACCTCCGTTAAAGATTTCATTTCATTTCATTTTAATTTTTTATACTAATTTCAGGATACTGAATCCAGTTGATCAATTTTCAAACGCTTCCGTCAATGGAGGTCACGAGAAAAAATACTTCAAATTTGAGATATTTATATCCCAAATTTCAAATCACTTTTCTAGATAGCTATAGGCTAGTATGTTTAAAAGTATATTGCATAGGATATAGCACCCTCAAGGCAAGACTATAGAAATGTTTCCAAGTGTCCATACTATTTCTATAAGATGGCAAGATGGCAATTTGAGGTCATTTTTTGTAACCTCATTAACGAATATGTTCTAAAATAATTTTATTCGATTTGGCATTCTCAAGTTAGTATAAAATGTACAATTAGAAATGTAGGTATATCCAAGCGTACGAACTGTTTATTAGTAGCATGACTGTTAGTTCTTTGAATTCGGAGTTTGTACTAAATGCGATTGCAAGAAAAAAAAGATTAATATTTGTGACATGATCAACAAACGTATAATTATCGTAGATCCTATCTTATTACAAATAAGAAGTAAAAATATATAGCATATACAACACAACGCAACAAATTGCAAGGCCACAAAAACTTTTTTCTAAAATGTAAACGTTCTTTATGTATTTCGACCTCCTGAATTCGAAAATGATACTCAAAATATCGTATTACCCACAGTTTTGGCACAAATCGCTTACATTTCCAATTTATGACAATGCAATATAATTATATTATATTGTATACGGAAACACCATATGAAGCACATCACTTTCAACTGTCCAACAGCTGCGACCCTACATGCACACAGCGAACTGTCACATAGAAATAGCGCTTAATGTTCGTCACTGTGTTGTTTGAGGAATTAAGTACGTCTTCTTGTTAGTGTACAATGTCTACCCGAGGCTGTGTAAACTCTCCTAACAGTTTTTGTTATATTTGTGGTGAACTTGTGGTGAAAAGAGACCAAAGAAACATTACTGATTTCGTCACAAAGGTCTACCATGCCTATTTCGGAGTGAAACTACGCGACATCAACAAGCCATGGGCTTTACAGTCTTGTGTTGTGTGTATAGAAGATTTACGGCGGTGGGCGTCAGGAAAGAAGTCATTACGATTTGGCATCCCTATGGTCTGTCGGGAGCAACAAAATCATACTGACGACTGCTACTTCTGTTCTTGCAAGGTTACTGGTTTCAACAAGAAAACCAAAAGGATTCTTGAGTATTCTAACAACATTCGCCCAGCAATTCGTCCTGTTCCACATGGTCCGGATATACCTATACCACAGCCTCCGCAGCCATTAGATATGGACGACAGTAATGACATAGATACCGTGCAGGAGACGGATAATGCTGAGATTGAAGTAAGCATAGATGAGGGCCCTATTCTGTTCACTCAGTCAGATCTAAACGATTTAGTCCGTGATCTGCGACTGACAAAGGACAAAGCAGAGCTCTGAGCTCTTAGGGTCAATACTACGTGAAAGACATTCTTTAGAACCCAGTACGTCCGTTACATTTTACAGACAAAGGGACTTGATATTCACACAATATTTTACTCAAAACGACTTGTTAGTATACTGCAGTGATGTACAAGGTTTGATGGGTCAGTTTACTGGACTGGAGACTGTTTATACGCACCCCAGATGACTGCAGACTGTTTATTGACTCATCTAAAAGAAGCCTGAAGGCAGTTCTGCTGCAGAACGGTAATATTTATGCCTCAATACCTGTCGGCCAATCTGTGCACCTGAAGGAAACATATGAGGACATGAAGCTGGTTCTTACTACCATACATTATGAGGATCACAATTGGATGGTGTGTGGTGATTTGAAAGTGTTGGGTACGCTTCTAGAACAACAATTAGGATATATTAAGTTCACTTGTTTCATCTGTGAATAAGACATTCAGTCTCGTGACAAGCATTAGGAGCAAAAACTGGCCCCGAAGGTTGGAATTGGTTCCAGGGGACAAAAATATCAAGTGTGGCCCTCTAGTGGAAAGAGACTCTTGTCACCTCTCCACATCAAATTAGGCATAATGAAGCAGTTTGTCAAGGCATTACCTAAGTTTGGCAACTGTTTCAAATATCTATGTAACAAGTTCCCCAATCTGTTAGATGATAAGTTGAAAGAAAGTGTGTTTACTGGTCCCGATATTCGTAAACTAATACTGGATGAAGGTTGCCGTGAAGCGAGGAACCTGGACTGGCTTTAAGCGTGTGGTTCAAAACTTCCTGGGAAACAATCGTAGCCCAGATTATATCGACATACGTAATTGAGAACATGCTGACGAAATTCAAAATGCTGGGATTCTCAATGAATTTGAGGTTATATTTTTTACATTCACATCTTGACTTTTTCCTCCGGGGCGACTACGTCTGAATGCTTCACCGTGAGCACCCGGAAATGCCGCATAAGAGGAAAAGCAGGGGCCACGCCATAACCATTAACGTAAAAAGTACGGAATAACTGAGCTTAATGCATGTTTTGTACCACGTTCTCCGTATGCATCTGTTCACTGTGTGCATATTTCAATATTTTGTTGTTTTAAACTTACATTCTACTTTAGCATGATTCGTGTTTATTACATCTCTCTCTCTCTATATATATATATATAATACTTCAATATATGTTATCAATATTGGCAAAATATACGATTTGTCCCAAAACAGTGGGTGATAGGATGTTTTGAGTGTCATTTTCGAATTCAGGAGATCGAAATACGTAAAGAACACATACTTCTGCGAATCTTTTTTCACTCTTGCACTGTATAATTATTATAGAATCAAATGCTCAGGGAAGAAAACTATATTTTGCGATCTCTTATTATTTAAGTAGTTGCATTTAAGAACCAAAGGTGTCAGTCTAAAAGAAATTAATATGGTTCAGTATTAGCTTAGAACATATACCATTATTATACTATCGTGGCAACATATTTTAATTTAGTATTATTTTCAAGCATGTATTTTATCCGAGAGACGAAAAGATAAAATATCTTCAATATTAGGTGGTTATAATGTAAAACAATTTGCTGGTAACGTTTGTAATTAGCTTAATATATTAACACATCATAATCTTACTCGGTATAAACACCTAAATGATTTTGATAGAAGTGTAACAGCATGCAGTCCCAGCAAAATGAGATGTTACGTTAGATCTGAACTTCATAACCTACAACTGAAATTAAGAATTAATTTAAAAAGAAATCCTATTTCAAGTCTTGCACTATCTCGACTTTGAGAATGTGTATAACATAATGGTCGGATTTTAAATATGATTTCTACGATCTATTCGTGGTTCTGTATTGACCATATATTAGTTTCTTTACAATAGCATTGCTTATATCTCTAATAATGATATCATATTCTACTCGATCTTTTAACTACAAGAATTTTCCCAGGATTACACATGTTTCGCGTGGCATAACAACAGTCTCATTGGCATCTCGACCTTATTTCATTGATATAGTTCTGTTTCCTGTGGTTCATCAAAATTAACAGCAGCTGTTTTATCCTACAACATTCAATAAATAAGCGTAAAATGTCTAGGAACTAAAACTAAATATATGTTCTAGTTTTTCACTTAATGTTTATATGAGATATGTTTAGATCTACGGTATGTATTCAATTTTGGAAACATTTTTGCAATTTATTCGTTTACGCACTATAATATTATCATATCATATACTCTTACATCGTATATCATATTGCTATAGCTTAATGTTTCAATTTGGATCATATCTGATGGTGCTGCCAAGTACAATAATGCACACATAATTGCATGCAGAGAAGAAGAAATTATTTTAAAAAAAGAATAATTAGTATTGCCAGAATTAGAATTTGTAATTTCTTCAGATACTACAGAAATTTCAATTTTGCTATCGTAGTGACATTTACGAGTTTATTTAAACATTTATAAGACAACATACGGCAACTATTTCATATGTATTCTTATCTACATTTGAATTTTAAACTAAAACTTAAGTTAACACGAAAGAGGCCTTCTAACTGAGTAGAAGAGACTCCCTTTAAGTCATCTTACTTAATATAAATTTCTAACTATAACTAAATAGAGTTTCCAGAATTCAGCATTGAATAACCTGAAATTGTATGGCATAATATGTAGGCATGAAATTAACAGTATTGTTATTTTTAAATACGGTATATTCTCCGTTAATGTATCCCTAAATGTGTTTTCTGAAAATATGAAAGTGGCTGTAACAAGAATAGTGGTTTTGCATGGAATCAAATTTATTATAGTGCATTTACTCAACAGAAGTGCAGTTTGGCAAATTTCTTTCAAGTTCCCATGCTGATTTTTTACAACAGCCTCCCTTCCTCGTTCCATCCCTCTTTTGACCGCATGTGCGGAGTTGCAACGTCTTAACATTCATGGTGTCTATTCTTTCTTCCCAATACTATGGCTAATACAAAACAAAGTCAGGGAGTGTACGAACCAGGAACCTGGTCTTCATAACAGGGAATCGAGGACTAACTTAAAGGACAGCATTTGGAATTGGGCAACTAAGACTCCACGTGGAGTTGACAATCGACTGTCATTTGTTTGAAATGACTGCTCCTGTTGGTCATTTAGTTATCGGGGGTGTTTTCCACAAGATCCCTCGGACGGTGACTTATTTATGACAGGAACAAATCACACATAGAAGGCGGCATTCCTTATAGACGGACTGCACTAATTCGGCTGAAGAAACAAACTATATACATTTGACCAAGAAAAAAACTGGAATGAAAAAAAAAACATTTCTTTTCTTTTACCAACAAATACTAGCAAAGGAATGTATTACCTGAAAGCATATGTGTTTTGATTAGTACCATATTCCATTACAAGTCGCTATTATGAAACTTCAAACAACAATAGTTACAATTTGCTAGTTAAAAGCATACTTTTTTTTTTACATATACAGTGCATAAGGGGCAATGTCTTAATGCATAATACAGTTATCATTTATTATTAGTAATTTACGACATACCTTCCAGCGATACAAAAATTAGTTTTTTTTTTTTACGATTTTTTCGAAAATTACACATAAGAATTTACCCACAATCATGTTTTCGCAGCTCGATGTGATCTACTAGTTGATATATAGGTCTTATATTTGGACAATAATTTAGTTAAACAGAAACTAAAGAATCAGTGATTGAATACATCTCATTACCCACACTATGCACTGTTATATTGGTAGTGCTATAATATAGAAAATAACGAGGGCCATTTCCGGAGCCGGATTCAGATTTGGTGGGGTCCTAACCAGTCGTTCTTTCAGAAAAAATGTTCCGCGGGGCACACTTAGTATTCTGGGGGGCACTGCTAGTACTATTCTAATTTTATTATTATATTATAGACCAGTGGTGTCCAATTATAATGAGCCTGAGGGCCATAACCGTCTTTGCTAGCAAGGTGGAGGGCCGCAGCTAATAATAATAATAATAATTATAATAATAATAATAATAATAATAATAATAATAATAATAATAATAATAATAATAATAATAATAATAATAATACTTATTATTATTATTATTATTATTATTATTATTATTATTATTATTATTATTATTATTATTATTATTATTATTATTATTATTATTATTATTATTATACTACAAAAGAAAAATATAAAAATGTATTTGAAATATTACATTCAATGGGATAAATGATGGTAACTAGGAGAGTTTACAAGGGCTGGGATATCTACATCCAATCCTGTTATTGCGAGGCCGCAGATGTAAAAGAGAAGAATCTCCAAGGCAGCTTCCGAAGAGATTCTTCACAATTTTCATGGTGAATTGGTATGGTTGGTTTGATTTGGTTAATTGAAGTAATCGTTCCTTTTAGCCTATAGCTACATTACCGACTCCAGTGTTGCCTTGGATGTCCGGGTCTTTTTGTTGTACAGAAGCACTAAATGGATGCCTTATTTCGAAAGAAGAGTGGAAACATTAAAAGAATGAACATAAATGTAATCAGTAATAACAATCGTATGTCGTGAGAGCTTTGTGGGCCGCAGAAAATGGTCTGGCGGGCCGCATGCGGCCCGCGGGCCGCCATTTGGACAGCTCTGTTATAGACGTATTATTTTGGTCTCCTCTGTTGGAGGGCACTTTCAGAATTCCGGAAAGGCAGTGCTCCCCCAAAAACATGTCTGGAAGAAACTCTGGTCCTAAGCTATTGAAAGTAATGGGACCCTTTACGTATCCAGATGAAAGTAGGCACCTATGAAAGTAGACCAGATGAAAGTAGGCAGAAATTAAGAAACTAGTGACATTTTATGAAGCAGCACAAGGGGCTCCGTTCCTTACATCATAAGAACCTATACAACACGAAGCATGGTAGCTATATTTAGATTTTATTTTATTTATTGTATTTTGGAAACGTACGTCCAATTTTTTCCTTTAAGTTTTTTGGGTCCCCAAGAGAGTAGGGCTCCATAGACTATGTTTTGAAAAATTTTCCTTAAACGTTAACAGAATTTTTCCATCAAATTTTGAGTATATAATAAGTGAAATTATTTTGGTTATAGTAAAAGGAATACATTTATTAGCAGCAAAATAAAAGAAACTGGTCTTAAATAACATTTTTCTGAAGGGATCCCGTTATTTTTACTAGTAAAACCACGATATTTTTTCATTTTATAATTTTACATAAGTATTAGGAAATCTCCTTCTTCTTGGCAGCTATGGCACCTAATCCCTGAGTTTCGACATCAAATTTGATGAGTTTCGCTCTAAGAATTGTTTCCGAAAGATTGTGACACAAGCCATGCGATGCTTATATGATGTTAAGTGTGAGTTGATCTGCTGAATATTGTCTCGAGGAAAGCAACGTTTCTGAAGATGAATTCGTTTACAAAGCATAAAAGTCGCTATTTGGAAAGAACAGATCCTAGTAAGTTGTTAAAGTATACATAAAATGTCAAGAGAATACATAATAAGTGTAATATAACTTCTTCTCGTATCCTTGTGCCCTATCTGTTGTAAGGTAGCATCACTATTGGACACTTCTTAGTAATTTTATGTCTTGGTACTACCAAGAACTTTTTCATGTGGCGATATTTATGTAAAACAGTGTTCTTTTGCAGTTTCCGTAAAATATGAAGAATTCGCTCAATAAACATTTTGCAGGATAACAGATTTGTCCTTGAACGCCCACAGAATGACCTACACTACCTGAATTAAGTAAATGAACTCCGGCTGAGCATTCTCATTTCGAAATTCTACCACTATCGCATTTAATGCAATGTAATATTTTAAGTTTTACATCCCACGTTTATGCCGGCTAGGCTAAAGAAGACGGTGATGATGACAAATGAATGCGATGGTACAGTGAAAAAAGTGGGCGGAAACGGGAGAACCCCGAGAAAACCCATCCACGCATATGGTATTTGTTCACCACAAAGTTCAAGTTCACTTGGCGCGGAACCTCACGCACCAGAGGTGAACGCCCTACCACTGAGCCACCGCGGACCCTCCTATTGCAGTTAAGTCGGCCAGATTGAGAAAATAATGAGATTCGTATTCAAACATATATGTGAGATTTACAAGAATCTTAATAGATAGGATTATGAATAAGTTAAGATTGCCAATGTTGTGTTTTTGGTCTTTCAAAAATAGATACATAGTATATAGTAGAGTTTTATTCCTATTAAAGTTGTAAACTAAGAACTTACAAGCACTAGTTATAACTGAGAAATATTAATTGACTTAAAAAAGTTTATATGTATAATAAATAAATAATTACTCTCCTGTATTAATGTTATGCTTTAAATCTTAAGCTTCAACAATTTTTTTCACACTAAATTTGTATTTTCTAATTTCTAAATGTACTTCTACATGCACTTTAGCCAAAGAGCATTAGCTACAATTATTATACTATTTAATTAATATAACTTCCCACGTATCTTGCAAAATGTCACGCAGATAAACGTGATATGTATTAGGAGGATATTATACCATAAATGAACTAAGTAAACATTATTTCTGTTCAATATAGAATGTGAAAGTTCTCTAAATTCATACTAATAATGCATATATTCTATTCAAATCTCAAATGTTCCATCGAAACGAATTTTCAGGAAGAAAGAATATAGCATTTTCATCAATTAACCATACTGCCTGATTACTAATGGCTTTATTATTGAGAACGGGAGAAGATATCGAGCATACACGACGTTAATAAATATTTAGAGAATAACGCTGTAAGGCACTCTACAACTCAATAACTTAAAACAGAACTGAAAATAGTAGCAGCAACATTGACTCATAAGCAAGGGCGCCGATTTGTCTCTAATTTTTTTTTTTTTGGAGGGGGGGGGCATTCAGATGTAGAAGGCATATACATATGAGAATTTTAAGACAAATTGCATTCCAATTATGCCAAATATTGTATATTCATAAATACAATGCGGAGGCCCAGATGAGCTTTTGGGGGGCTCAGCCCCCTCTCCCCCTTTTACGATCGGCGCCCTTGCTCATAAGATACTTACAACATAGAATACGAAAATAAGCTAATATAAAGACCTGGATGGCGAAATCCAAAAGTTATGGAAATGTCAGAAAGTTATAGGAAGACTAATCATTATCTCAGCAAAAGAAATTGTCCCTAAAAGTACTGTGACCAACTCGAGCAGACAAACGCTAAACATCTCCTACAAATCTACAAAAATCAGAAATATATACACCTATCATATGTTCAGAAAGTTCTTTGGAGAACTCTTAATATAATCTGCACTTACCAGACACAGTCTTTTGATTACCAAGCTGAATCGGTTCAAACCTTGATTCAGCAATAATAATAATAATAATAATAATAATAATAATAATAATAATAATAATAATAATAATAATAATAATAATAATAATAATAGTTTAAGTAAGGGTACATCTAAGAAACTGGTAGATATAGACATGTAGCTAATAAGATATTGCTAATATTTTATTTCGAGCTGCAAAAGTTACTTTTGGTTTTAAGTAAGAATTTGGTTCTACTAAGCGGTCTACGATATTTTGCTCAATAAAATGTAACGTGGGAAATTACGGCGGTTCAAGAAGATGCCAGTCCGTAAGGATTAAGCTACCCAACAATTGAAAGCAAAATATTCTTAGGTCTAACATTTTTTGAATCATTGGTGTTAGAAACAAATAAGGGCTTTGCGTAAATGTTAATATGAATTATTCTTCGGTTTGTGCAAGCTTCGTAAGGATTCACCGGTTAGAAAATAATTGTTTAGCACCGAAGATCAAATATTTTATTATTACACAAAGTACTGGAAATAGTTTAGAATAAATTCAATGTAAAATAGAAAATAAAGACCATTTCTTATCACACCCATGTTTAGCATATTCAGCATATTGTATGACACATCATATCAAGAAAATTTGTTGAAAATAAACGTAGAAATAGAGGTTGAAACAGCGTAAATTTCTTGTTCTGATTGGTATGTAACCTAAATGTTTAGTTCAGGAGTTGCACTAGGCTCTGTTAATTTACAGTTAATTGATAGTTATGATCAAAGGTTTGAGTGTGTGTGTTTGATAACTTAAAGTGTTTATTAATTTGAGTTTAACACTCCTTTTCTGCCCATCATCTCAAGGTTTGTGCCCAAACCCTGGAATTTATCATTCTCTTCCTCACAAGATTACCATTCCTCCTCCTCATATTACCTTTCTTTCCTCAGATCCCTCCTATAAATTACAAATGTTTCCCCAAATTTGTAATTCTTCCCTCCAAATGTACCTTCGTCTCCCCCGAAAATTACTACTCTTTCTCCAAATTTACCATTCTTTGCTCGAATTTATCTCCATAGTCTCTAAATTACTATGTTGTCTCCCAAATTTACCATTTCTGCCCTCCAAATGTATCTCCCTCTCCCCAAATTTATTTTTCTACAGCTTAACTGTACCATTGGCCATGAAAAATTATGCCTCCTCAAATATTATAATGAGCAGTATCTGTGGCCTAAAATCCCTGAGGGTACTCATGTTTTTTTAAGCATCAAGTTTATATATCAGAGAGGAGGTACTGGAAGGTACTATGGATAAGAGGTACTGGGGTTAAGAGATCGTAGCCAGCTATAGTTCAGATTCTTAGGTCTCAAACTATGTAGATGTAAGAAATTCCTAAATGTGGATTGAGATGAATTTTCCACAATAGGGTTTGATTTAGAATAATTTGCATCGTAATAATAGTGTAAGCTAAGAGTACGGATGCAATTACTAAGGAACTGGGACATAATGCGTAGCTGTTTATTTTAACAGAGGAGTGAAGAAACCGAATGAAGTGATAGACTTTAAATTTTGCAGTTATAACTCTGATGAGAAGGTGCTTTGAGTCACTGCAAAGTGAGATAGTATGCGTCATCAGATATATTTGCAAATAGGAGAGTAGAAAAATATTATTAATTTTTCAATGTTCATTCGGGGTTAACAAAATTTGTCTTGTGGCCATCACTCACGATGGAAATCCCAGTATGAGCAGGGTTTAAAACGAGGAGGAATGTGGTGAATGTTGTTCTTCATTTCCAGAAAATATCTATAGCGTCCCTCCACTTCCTAAAAATTACAATGGGAAAAGGGAACGGCTTGACGTCATGCGTACCCCTTCCTTTTCAGATCCACTTTGACCCCTGAGTACGAGTTCTAGTTGATACTTACATCGTTCGAAGCTTACATTAAGATGTCTCTCATAACTTTGGTTGACGTTAATCTAAAAACTAATCTAATTCGTTGTCAACAAATGGGCTGTACAATGCCTGGTCTAGAAATATTTAAATTTCATGAACTGTTGTTAGGCTCAATTGAATTAGTAACCTTTTATATGAAAAAAAAGTCTCACAATGGAGTAAATAAGCTTTCTTCATAAAAATGATATTACGCTTATATATGTCAGAAACACTGATGTGTTATTTTGAAATGTGAATCAACTGAAATAATTTCATATGTGAGGAAGAAAAAGGTTGTATTAAAACGTTGGCAAGGGAAATAAATCAATCAGAAAATTGGAGAATGAGAAAGAACATCAATACTGAAAAAAAAATAATAATACAGGATTATTTGAGAAGGTGGCTTCCTTACCCGGAAATAATGGAATATTAATTGCTGGTATTAATACGGGCCAATTCTTATACATAAAAACTAATAGATCAGAGGAGAAACGTAACGAATGCAAACTCATAACGAGGGTCAGGTAACTTGTCACTCTTGCAGAATTCAAGCGTTAAGAGCACAAAAGAACCAAGTTCAATTAAGAAAAGTTGCGAGAAAATGGACATAAAGTTTGTGTGATATGGTTGTGTACATGGATAGGTTAACATTTGTATTTACATTGTAGCAGTTATTTTTACAATATCTACACATGAATCATCTAAGCTCTGAAAGGAGCTTCAGGTAGAAATCTTAAGCATGAAATATTTCCAAAATTGTCAAAACTGGACTTGATTTCCTTGTGCACTGAACGTGCTAAATTGTATAATGACGATAAAAAATACTGAATGGAATATTTACGAGGTTTGGTGATTTTGGCTCAAGTTCTTATACAATACAATGCAGCTTTTTAGTTTTACGTCTCACGGATATGCCATGTAATCTGAAGGAGACGGTAGTGATGAGAATGAATTAAATAGAAGAGTAAAAAATATAGGAGGAAACGGGAGAATCCAGAGAAAACCCAGGAACACGGTATTTGTCCACCACAAAGCCTACTTGTCGCGAGCTGTGATCGACCCAGGGACCTCATAGACTATAGGTGATCACTCTAAGTTAGTACTTGGCCACCGTGGCCCCAAGTTCATATACAACACAAAGATATGAAAGATTAGCCAAACTATTAAAACAAAAAAGTAGACCACTAGTCCAATTTTATTCTAATGTTCTTACTCCCATTTCAGGCTCAAGCCATGATGTTATGAGGAGCTCTGTTGAGTGCCAATAGATGTTCAAAATTTCAGGATAGATTACTTTTTGTTATATGTAGGAATTCCAGACGTTCCGGTCTATCCAGGACAGTCAATAATGTATATAATTTGTAAACTCCCTTAAAAAGTTTCAAAACTCCAAATAGTCTATATTAGTTTCTCTCCAAAACGTAAGTTTGTATAATTCGTGCAGCGTTTAAAAAAGTACTGCTTTCATTAGTCGTGGATACCAAGTAATAGGAACAATATCCTTAGTCATCAGTGGTGGTTGTGACGCATTATTGGATTAATCTTGATATTTCAGATAAAAAGCAATATGTAACTACGACAAAACTATAAATTCTCACAGTGGCGGCTAGTGTTAGTGTTGCAACGTTGCGCCATGACCAAAGTATTTCAAGAAAAAAATATTATTATCAATAGTAGTAACGAACAGGAATAATACTTTTTAATACTTGCATATATACACTTTAAATAACATTTTTTTACTTCTGTAACTGTCCGTTCCGTTAATCCGTTTTAAAAAGCGAAAAATAATCCGTCACAGAGTCTCTCATTTATATTGTGTTGCAGCGAGCATACAACGACCAGATTCCTTCAGCGCGGCAATTGGAGCAAATGTTAAGTCTCCATTTCCCCTATCTCAGAAGTTAAAGGGACTGGTCGTTGCAGTGCTTCTGCAACACAGCACGGTTTCCAGTGAACGAGAAGGTTTTTCACGCTAAATAAGATTTCTGATTTTTTTTCACTAGCAATTAACAAATGGAATTTGTTTTTATGCATTCATATTTTTAAATTACGGGACCATAATGAAGCAAATCAATATAATGACAATTAAAAAAAGCGATTGCAGAATTACAAAATAAGAAAGAAAATATCTAGTAGAGGAGAAAACAAATGAAAGTAGACCCGCGTTTACAAGTTAATTCTTAGCTTATATTATAATGAAGGCTTCTTCTATAGTAATTTGTGAATCAAATATTAATAAGTCAGTATATAGAATTGCCCCCCTCCCCTCTGTGGATAGTACCTTAGTATAAACATATTTCTTTTATAAAATAAGTATATTCTTTACTCTTGATAATTTCCACATAAAACTGTATGATGGGGAACGCCACGTTGAATTTGAGACTAGTTAGCAATGCTCAGGAGCGTAGCCACGAGAGGGGTCCGGGTTCGGACCTCCCAAAAATTTCAAAACTTGACTAATATTTGTAGACTTTCTTAATGAACTATACTTGTTTAACAGAGAAACGATTGATGAAGGCTAAATATTTTATTTTACGCCTCATCTTGTACTCTTCTTTTCTTATAAAAAATAATCGTTCTATCATTTTCTCTAAAAAAATATAGATGACAGTAAGTAAGAATTACTTACCATCTTTTCGGGTGCAGAATAAGACAGGTTTCATATTATGTAGACGTATTGGACCGCCCTCAAATACTTTGGACCCCTCCCAGTTAACATTTCTAAGTGTAGAACTGGCAGTGCTGTTTGTTTTGATGTTCTTTGATTTTTGGCTTCTGTTACATGCTGATCCCTCATCTGGCGGGTTTCGAGGTTTCCTTTCCAGAACATATCACATTGGTAAGCATTGTTTCGCCTCATGTGGAAGTATATTGTGTTCATCGTGCATTGCGTAACAACCAAGACGGATGTTTTGGAATGTAGTTTTTTCTTTTACGCACATGTGTGCGTGTTGATGTATGAATATGTGGCATTCGGAATTTATATACCAGTACCTATTTTGTATCAGCTGTTTTGGTTTTTAATTATTAGGTTTAATTTTATTGTGTGTGCTTTAATTCTGTAAATAACCTACAAATTCTGAATGAATTGTATACCATGTCTTCTGTAAATAACTTACAAAAAACATTGGCCAGCTTTCAACTGAGGATAAATTTTGCAATTAAGACTCAGACAAAACAAGCAAAGGGCAATTCAGGAGAGTGTTCGAAAAAAAAAAATCCAGTTTAAATTTACAGGATATCTTATGGCAGTAGTGTTGTTTGCACCAGATACATTTCCTCAATTTATTTTAAATTTTCCTGAATAAACTGTGAATAAAGTGTGTTCAATGTACATTTTTTTATAACACTAATCTCTGCTACGAACTCTCTTCAGTCAACGCTGAAGAAGAATTCGGATCACTGTCAGGGACTGAGTTTGCTAGAATAAATCGTTCGCAATAATCTAGAAAAAATATTTAGTGAATCTACAAAGCTTCTCAGATTAATATTAACTACCTATGGCGTCAGCAAAAGACGAAAAGTTTTTTTTTTTCCACGTTAGAAAGAATTGACACTTTCAAGGAATTGAATGTCCCAAGAAAGGTTTTCACCATTGGTTATGCTTTCCACCGAAAAAGACCTGACAATAAGAATACCAGAGTTCAACCAGCATGTATTAAACAGATTTGTTCCAATCAAAGAGAGGAGAATGAACTTACTAATTAACTAAGGTGATTAATGGGATAAAATGTTTTGATTTTTTTTTAATTTTTAAAAACGGAATTTTATTTAATTTAACGTCACATAGCATTTGCATCTAAAGTTATGCTGATTAGTCACTGAGTCAACTATATATCTTCTGTCTGTTATCGTTCGTACTGCATCATTCGAAACCAAAATCCACTGGGCGCCACTGAATTCTCATAGTGTGTACCGGGTTTTAATATAAATTTTCATAGGGTCAGAGGCAGCATTAGGTGTGCGCAGGGCCTAGTGCCAACAAAGACCTCCACGTTGCCAGAGTACTGGTAAAAATCACCGAGTACCGACTAGATACAAAAGTGCTTTTTTTTTATCTACTTCTTGGACGAAACATGCTCAGAACGCGGCCCCACCCTAAGATCGGTGTCTGGGGCGGTTGCCCCATTGGCCACCTCCAAATTCCACTTCTGCATAGGGTGTATCAGTTCTTTATTCTAAACCTATGAGAGCCCTATCAATGTGGCAGATATTTAACTAAAATTTCAAGGATTATTTTCTTTTTACGTTTTTTGATCATTACATAAGAATGGATGTTTAAGAGTAAATCCTTTATATCTCGAGAATAAGAGACTATTCTTGTATGACTGTTTCTTGATTCAAGTACTTTACATTCACATACTAGTGCTATTTCAAGTATTGCGAGGAGGGAGGTAGGGGTAAGATGGTCGTGTGACATGAGTTTCACGTTTTTATATATATATATATATATATATATATATATATATATATATATATATATATATATATATATATATATAATCAGAATACTAGCTGAACCTGCACGCTCTACACAGCGCATCATTCACACTGTCATTCCTCACAATATCTGTACATGACCTTTTACAGACACAATTGAAAGACATCTTGATAAAAAAAAAAAATGGCAAGGGTTACCATAAAGGGCAGATTTTTTTCCATTTTTTTTAAATATTTCGCACCGTTTGCAAGATTGAGCCTACTTCCGGTTAGAGTTTCTAATTCTTTTATGATTAGTATTTTCTTTATTCTTGTATGCAGTATGTAATAAACAAAGCAGTGATAAACAAAGAGCAATACAGTGGGCGACACGTAGTTTTAGGTTTCGAAGTAATCTCTATCAGCGTCCAACACATTTTTCAAACGTTCCTGCAGCACCCGTGTCAATTTAGACCAACCACCAACACTAAAACGATCGGAACGTATCTCAAAATAATGGACTATTTAAGGGCTAATTAGTTGCTCTAATCCCAATTTTTGGGCTCCTAACGTTTAGCTGGAAATCAGAATCAAAATGGGCGAGTCTAGCTTGACATCAAGCTAGAACCTCCCATAAGGTTAAAACGCTCGAATCGAAAAAATTCAAACTCTAGAATTTTGGGCTATTTATGGGCTAATTAGAACTACCCTCTTTGATGTTCATTACGTAAATCTGTAGTTATATTGTGGTAATGAAGAGCTACAATAACATTCGAAGAATTTTACTTAACTGCTACTCACTTTATTTTTCCACTTTTAATTAGTTTAATAAAAGTTTTCTCAAAACGCTTGTGGGGCACAATCTTTACCCTACTCTTCGAGTACTACTCCAAAGTAGAGCTACGGTTTATGCAATATCTTTATCATAGGTGAGATTACCTGTATATTTCTTGGAAAAGTAAAGCCTCCAGAAATGTAAAAAGAAATTGCAGATACAAGGAAGAAATGAAATATCTAGTTTAACGTTGCACGATTACTCACCGAGGCTAAGGGAGGCGATGATAATAAGAAATGAATGAAATGGTGGAATGAATAAAGCGAGAGGAAGCGGGAGAATCCCGATAAAACCCAAGCAAACGGTGTTTGTCAACCACAAACACCACTTGGCGTGAGCTGGGATCGAACCAGGGATCTCACGCACAAGAGGTAAACGCTTTACCACTGTTCTACTGCGGCCCCCAGCAACGGCGAAGAGGCATTTCCTTTAAACAAAAAAAAAAAAAAAAAACTTAAAAATATAATATTTCACCATATTAATTCTATATGTACACTACTTGCTTCCAAACATAATGATCATAAACACGTGAGAAGAAACTTTACTAGTAGATGTATATTTACATTTTCGGAGAATGCAAATAAATCAATTTTAAGTTAATAAACTTCGATGTTTTCTCACTGCAATTTTGAAATTATTATCTCAGGTTATCTAAGAATCAATACTAACCTTGCATGAGATTTCTTGCTAACGATAGAAGAACAAAAATCGACATTAGAGCAACTAATTAGCGCACAAATAACCCATAATTCCGATATTTGAATTCTTTTAATCGGAGTATTATAGCTCTAGCTTTATAGCTAGAAGTTAAGCCAAATTCCTCAATTTGATAAAGAATTCCTGCCAGACAGTAGCAGCCCAAAAATCGGAATAAGAGCATCAATTACCCTATAAATAGCCCATAATTCTGGCGTTTGAATTTTTTCAATTCCAGCTTTCTACCTAGACTCGCCCACTTTGATTTCGATTTCCCGCTAAACAGTAGGAGCCCAAAAATTGGGATTAGAGCAACCAATTAGGCCATCATTTTTAGATCCATGTTGGTGGTTGGTCTAACTTGACACGGGTTCCTGCAGCTACACAATACACTAGTGATAACACTCGGCAGTGGTGTATGCAAAGAAGTCCGTGAGTGAGTTCGGCAGTCTCCCCCATTTGCGAAGGATGTCCCACGAAGGTGATTGTCGAGGGAATGAAACAGGTGGTATTCCGTTGGCGTATGATCCGGTGAATATGGTGAATGGCACAGCGTCTCCCAGCCAAGTTGCTGAAGGGTCTTCTGTTCCTCTTTTCTACATGTCACTTGCCATTGTCGTGCAGGAACAGAACAATCTTGCGATTCATCCATACTAGCTGCTTCTACTGCGCTGCACTGCACTGTGCACTGTTTGCAACTGCGGAGAATAGAGGTTAACAGTGATGGTCTGATCAGGTGGGAGGAGCTCGTATTGCACCATTTGCCGACTATTCCACCATACAGAAAGCATAATCTTTTATGGGTGCAAAAGTATATTGAGATTGTGTAGGGCACGGGTGGAGGTGTTAATATATGTAAATAAAAGGAAATTTAAATATGCAAATGAAGTTAATATTCATGAAATGTAAATAGTCTTAATGATATGCAAGTTTACTAGCAAGGTCGGTAGAGATGATTTAAATGTCGGTAGAGCAAAATTTAATTTATACTGATAAAGATATTATGCTGAACACAACGAACTCAAATCACATAAAAATCCAGCAAAGATGAGACTCTAATTTTCAAGGCTAATGCAGTTTTACTCCAGGTGTAAGGAATCAATACTATCTCCCACTCACACAACAACATAAAGATGTTGGCCAATCATATCGTACTGGACTCGGACAATCCCAGGACAGCTGAAAAGATACATAATATTGGCACAATTTATACATACCTTAATGGACTTCCTGTGGAGAATGATGAGCACAGATTTCATTGGGATGAACAAATTTTAATACGTTGTAAGCACACGTTATACTGTATACTAGATTTACAGATGGAGAGAAAAAATACCTTTAAATATAGAATTTTCAAGATTGTTCTGCGGAAAATGTTCGTTATAACATTTAGGCCCATTTTTATATTAATAATGAGAATTCGTGCACGTTGCGTCCCATGTCCTGGTCCTAGATCCTGTTTGAGTTTCCTATGGATTCCATGTCCTCCTCTTGCGTTGGTCCCACTATCTTCCGTTCCTAGTGAGACGTCCGTCCAACGATGGCCTTGTTCCTCTTCCCATTGGAACAAGACTTTTCTTCAACACTCCTGTTTCGCCTACGCCTTATCAGCTCAGGAAACAATTGACATTTTCCATTGATTGGTGCCCGCAGTGTAGTTAGTTTCTGGAAGCTGCTCGTTTCGCCTAACTAGCGCGATCCAGCCAGTTAAGTGGCTATGGTACGACTATCTAATTTCATCACCCTAATACTAAAGGGAAGATGACACTGACTTTAAAATTAACTGAAAAAAAAACGACTGTTCAAATTTTCGGCTCATTGCAAAATATAACAAGAAAAAATACTGTTCTGTTCCTACGTACACAATTGCTTCGATGAAAGTTTATTTTTTTTTAATTCTAGAGCATGACAAATATTTCATGGCTCTTGCAACATGTATATAAATGCCGATCGCACACATCACTAATACGAGCGAAAAAGCACCGAAGATATAGTTCTTTACGAAAGTTAAAGATGCATACTCAATATGCTATAAGTACATGAAGACTAATGTTTCTTCACCAAAGACTAAGCACGAATTCACCAAGAGCGCGAAGAGTGTACTTTTTCTTCCTATGACAAGACACGAATTACTCTTCATTCCTCCCCCACTATTCCATTTAACAAACGCTTGTTGTTGTCAAAAGTCTGGGCTCGCTTTCTACCTACTGCGAATCTTATGATGGAGTTGGTGCGGTGCTAGAGGGTTTCCACCACAGGTCATTGTACTATCTGACCTCATTACCACACTTTGCCTTGTTCTCACGTAATTACGTGAAACTAGTAAACACTGTTTAAATTCTGACACTTCCGCTGTCAAGTAGAAATATCAAACTTTCATTCAATATATATCTCTTGGAATTAATAATAATAAAATTCTTATTTCGATGCTTCACATATGGAATGATATCAAAAACGAATAATAATAATAATACCCATAAAAGTGAAATTAACTCTATTACTTCCACAATTAATCCTTTACTTACTACCTAAATCTAAATAAGATACTTATACGAAAGTAACAATTTTGTACGCAAATTAGGTAAAATAATGATATACATAAATGAGATTTAAATAATTTACATAATGTACTGTATGTATATTACAAGATGTAAGGAACATGATACCATGGCGACAACCAATCTCTGGTACGCTTAAAAGTGTCATAGAGGATCCACTTTTAGACACCAGTGAGCAAGCGAGTAAAGATGGGTATGTTCAGCTGCCGAGTGAGCAAAAACAAACAGGTTGTCACTCACTGTTCCTTGTTGGTTGACGATGTGTTGGGTACCCACTTGCTTAACTTGTATGACTTTCCAATCACATGCAGGTGCAGACTGACTGCTTTAGCGGAAACATGAAACCTTACTGCAATTTCATCAGACGTTAAACCACTGTCGTTCTCGATGGCTGCTTCTAGGGTCTCGTCATCCAACACATGTGGTCGTTAGCTGCGAGGTTTATCCGAAAGGCTCATATCTCCAGAACGAAAATTCAGGAACAAATACTTGGCGGCGTTTTCGTTCACTGCATTCTCTCTAAACTGCCTGCCATTTCCGGCAGCTGGCAAGCCGACTTTGAAGTTAAATAACAAATACACGGGATCAAGTTGCTTCGATACCTACATTTCTCTTCCACATTGGACGAGCTATGACTCAGCATGTTCGCAACGTGTCTGTATTACTGAAGGTCGATGATTAGACTGCTTGATTGCTTGGCAGCGATGTTCTTCATTTCGTTTCCTCTCTGTGAGCGCATGAGTAATGGTACGTCAACAATGGCACGAACTTTTTTTGGTACCTAGTACATTACAATTCAGCATGTCTGGGGCAAGCCCGTATCTACAAGTTGACATATACAGGCTGGGTCCTCTCAAAATTTACTCGTGTAAGATCAACAAAAAATTCCTTGAAATATTGTTCATCGATCAGAGCTAGTTTTCGTCATTTTTACTCAAATAAGGTAAAAATGGAAGTAACGGAAAAGTGGAGAGGGACAAAAAGACGAAAATCTAAATAAGAAGGACTTTTAACCTAAATTTATTCACTGATATTTGCACTAGGTGATTTGAATGACAAATGCTTTTAGGATAAATTCTATAATGTATTGCATCAGAACAGTTTATACGATATGCTGAATTAAATCATTGTGTACTTTGCTAAGTTATCATTTCGAAACTCACTGGGTTACACTTAACACGTAAAACATATTTTTGGTGAGAACGACTACAATAATAAATAAAATACGATGTTTCACAACCATTCTTAAAACTATACTTGGATTCATGCTTAGACTAGTGATTAATGCTTAGACTGGGGTTCTTTTTTGTTATCACATATACCTGTAGTAATTATCTCCTAAAAAATACGACGTTTTTCTTTAGTTTGTATTTGATTCATACTAACACATACAATTCCACCATGGATTAAAGTCTATAATTACTTGAGATTAGTTGTAAATTTGAGGATAAAGAAACAATGTACACTTCGACATTCAACTATTAATGAAAATAAAGTGCCTTTCGAAATGGTCTTTGGAAGTGCAAGGACTCAGTTTATTTATTTATTTATTTATTTATTTATTGAAAATTAGATAACTAGCAAAAAATGAAATGAAATGAAATCTTTGAGTTTTAGTCCCACTTTTATGCCAGGTAAGTTAAAGGAGACGGTGATGATGAGAAATGAATGAAATGTTGCAATCAAGAAAATGGAAGGAAACTGGAGAACCCCGACGAAACCCACGCGCACGGTGTTTGTCCATCACAAAGTTCACTTGGCAGGAGCAAGGTTTGAACCCGGGACCCCATGCACCAGAGGTGAGCTAACTTTAGCAGTATCCAACTTGTCTATCCTCTGTTGTTTGAAGCTTTGGTAAGTAATTCATAAATAACATATCTACATAATTACTTCATAGTGTTGACTCAGAAATGTTCATTTCTTACGTTGTCTTGTTTTTTTATTGAAATGGCGAAAGAAAAGTAGTATTCGGTTTAGAAACAAAAAAAAAATGATGGAAGAATGAACTTGATCCTAGTAGTATTTAGCTATAATATGAGATAGTAAATTAATATTTGTGAGGATTAAGTTATTATGCTTTTGCCATAAGAATGAAAAAATGAAATGAAATTTTTGAGTTTTACGTCCCACGGTTATGCCGGTTAGGCTAAAGGAGACGGTGATTATGAGAAATGAATGAAATGGTGGAATGAAGAAAGTGGGAGGAAACGGGAGAACCCCGAGAAAACCCACGGGCACAGTGTTTGTCCACCACAAAGTCCACACGGCGAGAGCTGGGATCGAACCAGGGATTCCAACCTCGGGTTTCTAATTTGAGGATATAACATAATTACTGTAAAATTAGGGGGATTTTAATTTCGCAGTGATTAAACCTCTTAAGGCGCCAAATGATATGTTTCGTTCAATATCAATCTGATGTAATTGATAATTGTTTTAATCTGCTGGAATACATTATTAATTGTATTGTGTACTGTATATACAAAAAAGTGAATTGTATGTAGCTCCTCAGAGTGATGCATAAACTAATTGTAAATTTATTTGTTGTATATACTAAAAAATGTTTTCAGTAATTTCCTACTTTCGCTAATTCGATATTTCTCTTTAAAAATGTTTCCGAATCGGCAACAAGGTAATGCATATTTTACTAAATTGTATATTTACTCGTGACTAAGCGGTTAGAGTAACACGTCTCTGGCGTAAGAGATCCAGGTTCATATCCCACGTTAAGCTGTAGGTCCTTATCTCATATAGCCTCGCTGCTGAAAAAGACGTTAAACCGAAATTCAAATCAAATTATTCATTACTTATTCGATTGTAGTTCTACCTTTAGTAGTCTGGTTTGTTAAGAATAGGATCTTGACAGGCCGGACACAAGTATGAAACTTCACAGATTGAAAGTACTTCGGTATTCAATTCTTTTTAGGTTCAGGTGCAAAATTTTTTTCTGGCCGCCATTTTGAAATATCCCGCCATATTGGATTTTTTGAAATGTTCTCTTAAAATATCATTATCTCGGTAACCAATGATCCGATTTTGATGATTCTTGTTTTTAAATTATAAGTTAAGCCTGAATGTAATCGATTATAACAGTAATGAAGACAAGAAAATATAATAAAATCGAGAAAATTAGAAATACCTAAGATTTTATAAAACATATTTACGTTTAAATGAATTTTCCTCCAAAATGGCCCATTTTATGGAAACATATACCCTATAACATTTGAAAGAGCATAAAAAGAGCTTTAATTTGATGTATAATACGTTAAAATATGATGAGAAATAGTCGAAATATAAGTGTTGGAAACAAACCCAACGCAAGTAGAAAAACTACGTCAGCGTTCCCCCTTTTTCAACGTGTGGCACACTACGGATGTAACTTGGATTCTCGCGGCACATTTATAGATATTATTATTTGTAAATATAAAATACAGTGTTTTTTTCTGTGATCATTGATCTTCTCACAGAGAAGAAAGCTCGATCACTGGTTTTCCCCCGTAGTAAATCGTTATGCTTATTTTTCATTCTAATTTAAAAATAGAAGACAATTGCAATGAAATATTGGACTTGGGTTTTTAAAAATACGCTTTCGTTTTCGAAAATGGTATCCAATTTTTCACTAAGAAGGAGGATCACTAAATAACGAACGAACAAACAAATCTCTTTTACTTTTAAAACACAAATGTAGGTAATTTTTATGCATGTTTGCTTTGTCGAAGAGATTGAATGACATTTTCAATTTCCAAGTTACGAAATAGTCTGCAACAATAAAGAAGCAATAATGGTCATAACAATGATAAATACTTTGTTCAACATTAAAAATGTACAGAAAAGCAACACAGCACGAAACTTAAAATTGTAGATTCATAGTAGAGGTTCATAATAATGTAAAATGGAAATATACATTTTTCCCTACGTTTTGTATTTTGATTACTATAGAATTAATAATTTTGTTATGATTTCCTCGCGGCATACCAGCGGCCCATTCACGGCACACCAGTGTGCCGCTGAACACCGGTTGGGAAACGCTGGTCTCAGTGGTTAATTTAGTGAAAATAAGCGGTGTCTGGCAGAAATGTTTTATCATTAAATTGTGTAGTCATTATTCTTGTCATGATTACTTAATGATAACAATGTTTAAGAAGATATATTATAAATTGGGAGTGCCAAAAAGTTTTAGGATACTTTACAGACAGCTGCCGAGATGATAGTGTTCCATAAAGTCTAAGGAATTTCATTCAATTACTGTTTAATGGATCTAAGATAGAATACATTTCTACAACATATTCTCAAGTTGTCCTAACAATAAGCCAATTAATATATTTTAATTTAAAGGACAGAAGATTAACACCACGAAAAGAAAGGCAGAAGATGTCCCTTGAACCACCGCTCCTACTGTACGTAGGTTTACAGATGCACACTCTTACTCGCTCCAAAAATGTTATCAGTAATTTACGTAAGTTAGGCATTTCTGCAACATATAATTCTGTGCTGCAAATGGAAGATCAGAAAGCAGCAACGACATGCAGATAATACAAGTTAGAGGGTTTTTTCTGCCTCTTTCCATTAAGGATTAATTTGCACACCAGTTGTGCACTGGACAATTTAGACCATAACACATAATCAAATACTTCTACAGAATCTTTCCATGGAACAAGTATTAGTACTATATTCCAATTACCTTCCGATTCCAAGCCTGGTTTACCGCCAGTACCAATTGAAGTTTCTTCATCAGTAGAAGATTACTTATTACCTGATACCTATGTTATTGGACCATCAGTATCATCATGTGATTTAGACAAACTGCAAGTTCCTATTACTCTTGAAGAACAAATACGATCCGGATTCGAAGAAGCATTTATGACAGAGATATAGTGGATTGAAAGAATGTCTCCGTTAGGTGAAAATAAATGCTTGTGGGTAGAGTACTATTTGGCTTAATCAGAAAATGTACGTTCTACTAAAGGTATCAACGTCATGTTGCCCATTTTAACTGAAAAAGCGACGTTGCTTCCAATAGTGAAGTACGGTGATGTACAGGGTCGTGTCCAGAAGTAGTAGGACTGATTCTTTTTTTTTTTATTGAACATTTTGGTACATCGACTTCATACTCTTCAAAATAGGCCCCTTGGGCATTCACACACTTCTGGTAGCGAGCCTTCCATGTCGCGAGGGCCTTCTGGAAGTTGTCCTCCGGGATGCCGTTCAGCGCTCTCTTCGTCGCCGCTTGGACCGCTTCCACCGAGTCGAAACGATGCTCCTTGAGCTGCCTCTTGATACGGGGGAACAGAAAGAAGTCCGGCAGTACCACATCAGGGCTGTAGGAGGGTGAGGCAACGTCGAAACGCCGAATTTGGTCAGGAGATCCCTCACAATCCACGCGCTATGGCACGGCGTGTTGACATGGTGGAGCTTCCATTTCCCCACTAGGTCTTGTCGCACGCGTGTGATCCGATTTCGCAGCCGTGTGAGCACTTTCACGTAAAATCTTGCATTTACACTCTGTCCAGGAGGTACAAACTCCTTATGGACAATGCCATGACGGTCAAAAAATGCAATCAACATCGATTTCACTTTCGATTTCGACATTCTGGCCTTCTTTTTACGGGGTGATTGTACGGCTCATGGTATCCTCGTTGTAGGCTTACGTTAGCATGTCCTTGGCTTCGGTCGCTGATTTTCTCAGTTTCACGAAAAACTTGATAGCGTACCGCTGCTTCAAATTTCGCTCCATCGCAACTAACGATGAGGCGTAACAACAGGATGTCACTAACACAGTGGTCCACACTCAACTAACGCACGCAGGCGACTGCCGCCAGTCGATACCTGTTCCCAAGGCTCCCTTCCATAACATCCGGCCTTGCAGCCCTCTTACATTGCTCCGCGCGCGCGGGAAAAATCAGTCCTACTACTTCTGGATACGACCCTGTAATCCTAATCAAATACTGGTTATTGTCCTTGACCAACCTTTCTTTGCAATAGCGAAACAAATACATTGGAGATGGCCCAATTCATATTATGGAGAATGAAGTTATATCGTTATGCTTGGTGAACTACACATAGAAATGGCATTATGGAGAGTGTTAAGCCACATACTAAAGGATAGTCGATAGACATTGTCTTTAACAGAGGCTTAACTAGAACCTAACTAGAACCAGAAGAGCACACCAGATCAGAGCTGTAGTTCTAGGCCTTCTTCAGAAGTCTGGATTTCATGCAGAACAAGAATCCAGTAACTGTTAACAAGAATTCCAACAGTAGCATTAAGGAATGATACAGAAGTGTCCTATGTTTTCATATTGAGATCTGGTACTGGAATTCGAACTTCTAATTTAGAAATTTGTTACAGCTCACTGACAAAGTAACTTCCCATTACATGTAACTGTACTTGAGTATCTTTAGCCCTGGTCTATCATGTGTGAATAGCAGAACTATGCAAGATTGCTTCTGTGCATCTCAGGAACATGAAGGGTTTAAATGAAGGAAAGACAGAACTTAAGAAGAACTGGGTGTTTTCAAAAACTAGCAAAAAGTTCTGTTTCATGCCGTTTGACCAAGTCCATGAACAAGATAACAGAATTTTTAAAAACTCTAGTAGAGCCATTAACTTAACCCCCCCCCCCAAAAAAAATCCACATTCTTTTCAACAGTAGATTCTCACTGCTCCTAAGTTATGCAGACGTAAAAACATTTGAAGATATGGGACACTTTGAGGAAAAATCAACGAAAACTATGTAAGTTTTAACAATCTTTGTCAAACATTGCATGAAACAATATCTGCTACAGGAAATCCATTTTTCGACGTCCAATAGATAATGAATTTATCAAAACTTGTGTATACCTCACAGGATACTTCAAACTCTCTTGCATAAATAAAAGTGACTGGTATAAACCAATATGAAGAGTCCGTTAATTCGGTGTTTGTTAAACGAAGCAAGTCAGTTTATTCTCCTATAAGAAGGAATATTCTCCTTGAAGTATTTGCTTTCATACTCACATAATATTCTGGTATCCAGGTGTGGGTGGCGTTTGGCCGAGGAAAAAAATTCCGATTTCATTGCATTAACCAATTGTACGATGAATTAGGACCTGATAAAGCCAAAGCACTTTTCCTTTTCGAAGCGATCACTGGATTAGACATAACGTCTCCGTTCAGGAAAAAAGGAAAGCAGTCTGGTTGGAAAGCTTGCCTGTCCTACCCATCGGTAACTACAGCTGTCCAGTACTCCGGACAAAAGCCATTTTTAGCACTCACTCGTGATTTTGATATTTTCTCAGAAATAGACAAATTCACGTGTGTAATGTATGACTCATATTGTGCAGTGGAATGGGGGGTAAATAAATTGACACATGTTCCATTTACAAGTGGGAAAAATATTAAGCTTATGCAAAACTTGCCTCCAGTTCGTGATGCTGTCCTTCAGCACACGAATCGATCTCTATATCAGGCCAATATTTGGGCTAATTCCCTCAAGTCAAAGATAAGGGCTCCAAGTAAAGAAAACTTTGGCTACGTAAAAGAAGATGGATCTTGGAAGCCTTTATGGATGACCCAACCAGAAATTTCTAAAAGCTCAAGCGAATTGCTAAAGTGTGGCTGCAAAGCTCTTCGTCTTTGCTCAAAACAGTGCCTATGTTCAACAAATGGTGTTCAGCGTAGACATCTTTGCTGCTACCGAGGCTCCTGTTATGAACAGCAATGTGCCTAAGAAGTGTTCTTACTTTGTGGAATAGGTCTATGTTATTAATTTCTGGCACTTTGTTAGCATTTTGTTTTGAAATATTCAGTTTTTCAGTAGCCATTTATTATGTATAAAGAAGTTAAGTTTAAAAATTGACATATATGCAAAGACGTATTAATGATGGGGCTTTTTAGTGTCTTCCGTAATATAATTATTACGAACAATATAATGTTCATTTAATAACATTTGCTACGTAATGTAAATAATATTGATTTGAATAACAATTCACAAAAGTGGAGAAAAATAATAATATTAATTTGCCGGGTTTCGAGAATGCTTGTAACCACACGACTCTAAGTTGACGCCCTGCATACTCCTTGTATTCTATTGTACATATTTCTTAATTTAACTATATTTCAACTATTTCTCATCAGATTTTAACGTATTATACATCAAATTAAAGCTCTTTTTATGCTCTTTCAAACGTTATAGGATACATGTTTTCATAAAATGGACCATTTTGGAGGAAAATTCATTTATATGTTAATATGTTTTATAAAATCTTAAATATTTCTACTTTTCTCGCTTTCATTATATTTCCTTGTCTTTATTACTGCTATAATCGATTGTACTCAGGCTTAACTTATAATTTAAAATAAGAATCATCAAAATCGGATTGTTGGTTACCGAGATAATGATCCTTTAAGAGAACATTCCAAAAAATCCAATATGGCGGGATATTTCAAAATGTCGGCCAGAAAAGTTTGGCACTCGACCCTATAACGAATTGAATACCGATGTACTTTCAATCTGAAAAGTTTGTCACTATCCGAATCTTTTTTGTTGGTAAGAGATCAGATTATAGTTTCAGCAGCAAAGATATGTAACACCGATATTATATGTATTATCATATGAATGTGGCGAATATATGTCAGTAAGATTGATAGTAAAAATGACTCGAAGTTGACTGGATGTTACTCTTTGTAGCGTGCTGAGTGTTCTCGTATGTAAAACACTAGTGTTTAAACAATTTTAATTCGTATATGTATTATGATTGTTGTTTCATGATTTCATAATTTTTCATTTTTATCTTTAAATTTCCAGATCGAGTTTGACGAGGAACAAATTTTGATTACTGATTTACTCATCATGTTTATTAAAAGAAGCGAGAATCTTCACAAGAGGAAATAAGTTGGAAATAAATGGAATAAAAGTCTTTATTTTCGGATTTGAATGTAAGTATAAACATATGATCATCTCAGTATTTATAATTAGTTAGAAAAGTAAGATTTTTGGCTTCATAGAATGAGGCAAAAAGACGTCAAAGCAAAGGCTACTTTGCCCTTTCAGTGTGTTACAAAGGTAAGACGCTTTTAGGTAAGAAGAAGGTAAGAAACCTAGAGAGATATGTGATTGGTTTAAGTGATGCTGTTAATTTATTAATCTTCATACTTTTCATCTATCTTTCTATCTTCACGTGTTTCTTCCTGTCTTTTTCTTTGTAGTTGATGATGTTTTGTTATTCAATTCTTGCAGTCACATCCATTGAGGTCACGCTGAGAAACCCTGAGATTTGCTTTCAGAGAACTGTTGTGAAATCTTGATTATTATGTTAGTGCTGTTACATACTACAGTTACATGTTTCTCTTAACATTGGATGTTGACGGTGGTACGCTGCTAAGCCATGTAACAGAATCGATCATAGATTTCCAGTCAAATTTTCTGTGAGGTTCTCCCAATAGTTTCCGTACCCTTTCAAACTGTGTGTGTTTTGCAAATAAAACTAGCAATATAATGATTAAAATATTGCTAAATAACAGTATTATTACTAAATTTTGTTGTTGTCACCAAAGGGAACTACAAAAGTCATTTTATCCATATTTTGTAAATCCAATTTAATTTAATTGAATCTGTATCCAGTTATGATTACGTATTTTGTCGCTGTAGGGAATTTCAAACTTGAAAACTCGTAATGAAAGAAGAAATCTTAAAAAGAGCTCTTTCACGGCCTTCCAAAGGCCTGGATCCTACGACTTTTTCTCATGGTTGGCTCCTTATGGATGGTCCTGCCTGCAGCAATGTGGTTGGCTGAGTTGAGCAAATTTATTCTTCATTGTGGAAGTGGTTGGAATTTGAAATTATTTATTTCTTGGGCGGTTGGTTTGAGATTGGTCCATTCGTACGTCTGTTCTTTCCCACAGCAGTATTTGAGAATTACGTATTCTTGACCACTTTCTGTTTTGGCATTTATTACTATAATTTGTCTATTATGTATGGAATAGTTGATCAAATTATATCTTTACTTGATATTTTTCTTTTGTCTTTTGACCTAAATTTGTCTAATTTTTAACATGCCAAGTTGGCTTTTCTTTTACAGCTTGGATGTGTTGTTTTGGGTAGAGTCTTTTATCTAGGGTAATAACTACGTATGTTTCGGTTCTATATGTGTTAAATATCAAGTATATAAAAAGTATCCGTATTGTAATAAACATATTTCAGATATAATATTCTCTAAATTTATGTTATGGTAAATCTATACTGTTGCAGTCATACATGATTGGATTAAATCTGTGGCGTACACAAAATTTAGTCAATGAGAGTTAAGCACTCGCTCTCATAATCTTTTAGGAAAAACTTAATTCTTGTGTGCAGAGGTTATATTGAGCCAAATTTAAATGTGTATTTTATCTAGAAAATGCCGTGTTTTCACCACTTGTCGTGTCCGATCTGCAGACTACCACTACGGAGACCGAGCCAGGGTTGTGCGGGAATTATTTGCTGAATATAAGGTGGACATTCCATATCTCACTGGCCCACGAATTCGCTTGATCTCAATATTATCGAGAAAATTGGAGATATATTAGAACCGACTGTGAAGAGGGGACATCAATATCACTTCATGTTGGCCGCTCTGCAGTACCAGTTTATCCAGGAATGTGACAAACTGGATTTGAACTTATAGTCTCCCAAATCGACAGCATGTCACAGGAAATCAAAGTGTGGGGTATAACGCCTTATTGACAAATAAAGTGTGCACATCGTAATATTCTGTCCGGAGTGCAGTTTGAATATAGGATTAACGAATGATATCGGACATATTTTTCGAGTGCTGAATTGATTCCAGAAATCCGCTTCTCGATATTCCTAACAGATTTTGCTATGATATTTGTTGATAGATAGACGGACGGATAGATGTTTGGTAAGACTTCCAGCACTTATACATAAAAGTCTAAAAATCGAACAGTTTCGTAAATAAATAACAAAATTGTATTTTATTTATATTATATTATATTTTATTTATATTATATTTGTGTATGTATGAGTCGTGTGTTATAGATTGTACATACCATAACTAGGTGAACACTGAAATACTGTGGAATAGGTCAGACAACATAGTTACGTAAATATATATTTAGTAATCACATAATACTTTCATTATTAAAAGCAGTAAAATATTTCGATATTCATATTATATAAGTGTACATTGTAATATGTTTGCAAATGATCTTGGCTTTCCGAAAATTAATAAATATCAAATATTCTTGGTAATATTCAAGAGTAAATACTTCTACTTCGGTAAAACCACTTTCATGTCACTGCGTTTTGACACCAACTTTTGTTTCCGGTTATTGCTAATTCATTATATGAGGAATTGAGTAAATGTTTACTGACATTTGGTATGAACATATTTCACAATAATTCACTACACCAAAAAATATATTCAAGTATATATGCCTCAATGTTAGGAGTACGTATTGCTACATGTCCATTATTCGTAACGGTGAAATGTTGTGAAACTCAGGATGGCTAATACAAAAGAATAAGAATTTAGCTTCTTTAATAACTTATCAAAAAGTCCTTATAGACCACCGAAAGCAGCTGACGGAAGTCGAAACTCTATTCACGGCCACGTAGGTTCTTGTGGTGAGATTCATTTCTGGATTTTTGTCATGAGAAAAGTAGCATAGAAAGAATGATATACTACTCAAAACAGAATAGCCTCTTAAGTATTTGATCAGGGCTGAGTGTCTGAGTTTCAGCTTCTGCCGCGGAGTTGATACTTCCGTTAGCTGGTGTGATTGTGGCTCGATTGAACGTCTAGCTTGTAATTAGGTTTGTACCAAGGTCATCAATTCAGATTGGGTGTAAAATTGAGAAGTTTCTAGTACAGGTGTAAAGCCTGCCAAGGTTCTTCCTGGTTTTCCTGATCAAAAAGGAACGTCTGAAATCTGAACTAGATCATTTCAATCTGTGGTTATGACCATATTTTGACTGAATTTCAGCCATCTCGAATTTTGGTTTCACCAGGACAAGTGATAACTATGTTTTGATCAGTATGTCTAATGTATTGATGCTTCTGCCTGTTACATAACGTTCTATCAAGATTTTTTTACGAGACAATATCTGTCATGATAGTTTTCGCATTTCTACCCATCTTGAACCATTGGTTCTCTAAGATACGTAAGCTTATCAACCAGGGTACTTCCTTTTGCAGTTAAAATTCAGAAATGCTGCCGAAAATTGAGTTTATGTAGCCAAGTGCTTAAACTTAGTTTTTTTTTGTACAGGGAGTGAATTTTGACTTAGAAACATTGCTAGCCATTTTAAATGGAAACGACTGACATTTTCTTTCCTTTTTCTCGAATTGAGAGGTTCTGGCAATCATCAATGTAACTTCACCATGCTCTCTCGAATTGGTCTACCCGATCAGAACCGCTTCTCTTCCTGATTTAGGTCAATTAACTTTTTCCGTTAAATATTTTTCTTCATTTTACTGAAATTTGCTGGAACTCGGATTTGAACAAGGATTATTTATTCACAATTAATCAAGTTCTCATACTATTTGAAAATTTCTTCTAGTTTTAATGAAATTAATCGGACTTTAAGTACACAGGAGGGACTTAGATAACCATTCATCACCGTCTCTCTGCGTTAAAATATCAAATTATACTTTTGATAAAGTGGATAGTTTCAAATATCTAGAATCAATATATAAACAGACGAAAACCATATTCACAAAGAAATTAAATGTTAGCTTAAAGCAGGGGATTCGTGTTATTATTTAATTCAAAATCTCTTGTTTTCGCGAATTCAGTAGAGGAATTTGAAGCTTAAAATATATGAAACGATAATCATGCCTGTTCTGTATTGTTGCAAAACATGGTCTCTTACTCTGAGGGAAGAACGTAGACTGAAAGTATTTGAGAGCAAGATCCTGAGACGAATATTCGGACCAAAGAGGAATGGGAATGGGGAATGGTGGAAACTTCCTAACGAGGGACTACGTAACGAGGGACAACGTTCGGGACTACGTTTACCGAACATTGTTAGGGGTAATCAAATCTAGGAGGCTTTGGTGGACAGGTCATATAGCTAGGATGGCAGAAAGTAGAAACGCTTCCAAAGTCTTAACTGAAAGACTAATTGGGAAAAGACCATTGGAAAGACCTAGGGTCAGATGGGAGGATAATATTATGATGGATCTCGCAAAAATAGGAATACAAGTTAGAAACTGGATCCAGTTGGCTAAGGATAGAAGTCAGTGGAGAGCTTTTGCAAACGCTGCATTGAACCTCCGGATTCCACAGGTCATAGAGATATTTAGTTAGAACGTTGAAATAAAATAAATAAATAAAGTCTTAGATTCAAATGTAATTTTGGAACATTCATAGCACGTAGAATCATTTTGATAGTGCCATAATGACAAGCTTCATTAGCATGTACTACTGCGTTAATTTCATCCTAGTAAGTGGCGTGGTTATCGAACATCATAAACTTTTAGCTTAACAGAAAATATTATTTCTTGAAAACTTAGGATATGCATTAGGATTTACAGTAACCCACATTATTTAGTATAGATGAAAGATGGTGTATGATTGGTGGTTAGTGTATGTCTCATCTTTGGACATTTTTCAATTAAAATGCTAATAGTATTTGAAAATTTTATTCGAAATTTAACTGTAAAATCATTCTTTACTGGAAATAGGTGAGAGACAGTTATTTAATTGAGCATTTTCTTTTTACCATTTTCCTGATGGAGTACAGAAAAAAAAACACAGAGATAAATGGTAATTAGGACAACCTTTCTGGAAAGGAGTCCCATATTTCCTATTTAGGGAAACGAAATTTAACGGCACATTTGATGTCAACCAGTTTATAAATATTATATACGTTGGTGCTCGTGAATTACCTTCGCTGTTGGAAAAGTAATCTCAGCTGTATAGCTCAGGGATGGATTAAGGTCATACGTCCAAGTCAAAATCTCTCTACACATCCAAGAAATAAATTGGATACCCAGACAGCCAGAAAGCAGGACGTATGAAAGTGTGCCATGAAGAAAACAGAACTGTGAATGATTTTTCTTCAGAATTCAAACTGGGACATTCTGTACAGCAAGCCACAAAAATTGTCAACAATGAATTTGGACCAGGAATGGCGAATGATTGTACCATTCGTTGTTGGTTTATAACATTTCTTTCCAATGACACATCTGTGCTAAATAAATCTCGTGAGCACGGCCATCATGTTCGGATAAGATTCTCAAGAGTAGTGTGTAAGCAGATCCTAGGGAAATTTGCAGACGAGTTTAACTTATGATTGCCACATGAGTAGACATTTCCCAACAAAAATCGCCGTCTAGAAATATACAGCTCTCTGAGCATAAGGAAGAACCGAAGAAGTTTCCTGCATCGAATTATAGCTTCAGATGAATAAGAATCTGATATGACAACCGTAAAAGTATCGTGATCTACATCAAGGACTCTTTCCTGAACCATCCCTTCACTCACAGAAGATTGCAGTTGATTTCTAGTCTACTATGAGAGTGATCTATCAATACAAACCATTGCTCTACTGAACTCCATCAAACATGCCACAAAGTTGCCTACAAGCATCCAGCAATGGTCAATACACATGGTACCCTCACGTTGGACAACAATGCTAGCTCAAAGGACAGTCCATGACTTGCGGTATGAAGCTCTCCTTTACCCATCGTATTCCCCAATAGCTCTTCACTGACTATCATATATTCCGCCGTCTCAATCACCCTTTGGGAGTGATGAAAAAAAAAGTATGTACAAGCAGATGGGGATAATTTTGACTAACCAGCGATTATTGTTTTAATTTTTTGCCTTTGCAAATGACGCATCTGAAGTGGTCATTTTATTTACACCATCCTGATACTATTTTTGTTACCGTTAGAGTATATTTAGAGAATCAATCTTGTTAATTAAATAAGGGCATGATGACTAAGTGCTAGAGCGCTTACTTCGGGTGGTGAGGCCTCTGATTCGATCCCCAGCCAAGCAAGTTTGTGGTGGACAACATCGTGTCCGTAGGTTTTGTCGAAGTATTTCCGTTTATTCCAAATTATCACCGGTTTTTCCGATCATTATTCACTTTCCTTAATCATTCGTTTCTCTTAGCCTAAAGGGTATAAACGGAAAGTGGTATATTAAACGGAAAGTTGTCATTTCATTTCATTTTCTTAATTATCATGTAACTTTATTGTTTATTCTGTTCAATAGTCAAAAGCCAAATGCTAGTTTTATCTAAAAAATACTACTTACAGTGATCAACGTATTTCTAAGTATGATTGCAATAAATGCAGTTTATGAAAAAAAGTAAACATTAATTAGTAAATGAAAGTTGTTATATTGAAATTAAAAATAATATTATTAGATATTGACATGAATATAAATATGTAAAAAATGAACATGTTTGAAATGAAAGTGGTGGCATATAGATTAAATTTCATTGAGAATATTTTAAAAGATTTTGTGTGTGTGTGTTTGAGGGACGGTTAATTCACTTATTATTCCTTGTTACAAGTAAATATGAAAGGACTACACCATCAAGGCCGTACCAAGGAAAAGAATTCGGAGAAGATATGTATAAAAAATATATCAGTATTGCATATGTAAACACATAAAGTACCATTTTAAACTATGTAAATCTAAGAATTATTTTGATCTGATCGGCGTGTTTTGCTGCGCAAAGGAAGTTATCGTTGAACAGATAAACAGACATACAAATATATGGCTTAGAAACTGACTGCAGATTTTCTATACTCTAGTTGTAGGCCATTTAAATATACACTGTTTCACAAAAGGAATATTTTGTATATGTATTCCTTTTGTATATATGTTTTACCTGAGGATCAAAACTTAAGTTTCATTTTCCTATACTGGAAAGAGCTATACATTCATATAGGGTAATTTTCAATGTAAATATACATATCATTTGCATAAGTTTAATGAACATATAAGGTTTCAGTGCATAGTTCTTTTTACTTTATTTTAAAATTTATATTTAGATTAACACATACGTACTTAATTAGATATATGCTTTAAGGATATTAAGTTTTCAGGTGCAACACGTAAATGGATAAATAATAATATCTTAATAAAAATATAACTCAGATTCCATAGATTTTAAATTAAGTTAGTACTATACTTCATTATAAATTCATATTTGAACTAAAGTTATGGAAACTTATATGATAAATTACATTACTGATAAATTACATTAACATGAATTTTAGGAATGATCAAAATTGGCTCAAAACATTGTGATCTTGGCCAAGAATTTTAGGAATGGTACAAAAAATGCATCAAAAGATTGCGATCTTGGCTAATTAGGAATTTTTTGGATCAAGGTTCACAACATTTTTGAACGGTCCCTAAATTGAGTTTTCGTTTTGTTTTTTTTTTCTTTTTTTTCGGAATAAGCACATCATACTGAGTTAAGTGATAGTTTGAGTTTGGCTACACTATATGTAGTTGTCCAGATATAAGGCCTACAAGAAAATATTTGCCTGAAATATATTGGATCTTTGGATCCAAATACATTTTAAGGGTCACTTCACATTTGAATAATCAGAAATAAGAATTTGATACTTGATAAAGTAGTAAGGCTGATAACATTTAATATTTTGTTTACTTGCTTTGTTACTTTTCACAAAGATTTATTGTTCGTATGAGAAGATTATTTATTCTTTCTCACACATTTTTATGACTAGTAGAAAACCTAAAAGTAAGAAAAATAAAGAGAAGGAAGATAAGCGAAACAATATGAGTCAACGAAGCAGGAAGAATTCTTTTGTTTATTTCTTTCAATTGAATGTTGGTCCATACAAATTTTTAGTTTAAGAAGTAATAATTATTTTACTTAATAAAACCAGTAGAATTACAAAAAATATATATTTCACTGAAAAGCATTGTTAATACGTCAACTTCGTTTATCTTTATTCTATATATGCTATTAAAAACATCTGCATTGAACGGGATACTCAGACGTGAGTGATTTACATTGCTGTTACATTTCATTGGTAAAATCTTGAAGCTCAATTGAAAACTAATTCATTATTATAGTTATATGTAAAAAAAAAAAAAAAAAAAAAAAAAAGGAAGGAAGAAAAGAAAAGAAATATCTTTCTTACTCTCTGTATTTTCTTGCTCAAGTGAGATAGTACAAATGGACACTTTTAAAAATATGTAATGGAACTCATATTTTGAAACATCGAGTGGTAAAAAAGAATTGCTCTTATTCGTCCATTTTTAAACGAAACTAAACATTTTTATAAAGTTGTTCTTTATCAATATTTCTAGCGACTTTTCAACTATTTGCCATTAAGAAAACGTATTTCACTATTGTTTTTTTTATAGATTAAAATACCCTTTGAGACTTAGTTACTTTTTCTACTCAATGACTCGATTGTGGCTGAACGTTACCCTAGGTACACTCTTGTCCAAAGTGATTGTCGCATATCTATAACTGCCTTCTTCTAAGAATATAATTTGATAATGATTTTCTAGGGTACTTTTAATGCTGACACTATGTATATAATCGGGAAATGTATATTTGTGGTGCGTTTCATAGGAAAAGAATTATAAATACGAAAATTAGAATGAATAAAACAAAATGTTGCTAAATTGACAAGGAAATTTCATTTTCGTTTTATTGTTCTTATTTACTGCTCTTTTGACATGAAATTTGTCGCATTCATGTCTTTGCCGATTATATACATATTGGCATTATAAGAAATACCGGATGAATTCGTTATCAAATTATATTCCTACAACATATTTTTAGACATGTGACAATAATTTTGGACATGAGTGTACATGGAGAGATCTTTCGTGGCCAAGCGGTTAGCTTACGCACTTTTGGGATGGAGACCCGGGGTCAAATCTAGGCGGAGCTCATGTGTTTCGGATTCCACGTTAATTAGCATGTCCCATACCAAGTAGCCTCGCTGCTGAAAGAAACGTTAAACTCAAAATCAATTCAGCTATGTACACTCATGTCCAAAATTATTGTCGCATGTCTATAAATATGTTGTTGTAGGAACATAATTTAATAACAAATTCGCCCGGTATTTCTTACTATCTAAGTATGTGTATAATCGGCAAAGACATGTATGTGGCAATTTTCATGTCAAAAGAGCAGTAAATAAGAACAATAAAAGGAAAATAAAACTTTCTTGTCCATTTAGCAAAATTTTGTTTTACGATTCTAATGTTCGTATTTATAACTCTTTTCCTATGAAATTTACCACAAATATACATTTCCCGATTATACGCATAGTATCAGTATTAAAAGTACCCTGTAAAATCATTATTAAATTACATTCTTACAAGAAAACAGTTATAGATATGCGACAATCATTTTGGACATGAGTGTATATGCATTTCAGATGACGTATAATTATAGGCCTATCATAAACTAAATCAGAACAGTATATAGAAATAATGCAAACAACTAAAAATAAATTATTTATGTATATAATTTTACTTATATTATTTATTTGTTTAACTCTGGATAGACAAATGGACTTTGATTTGGACTAAGAGGATCACTGAAATTTTCTATTCAAATAAAACTTTCATATTGGGAGAATAAGTTTAAATTTAAAAATTGGTCGCAAGTATACATATGGTGGGTTGTATCTCTAATTTGTGTTAATACGTGTAACACTCATTGTAAAGAATTTGCAGGAAACGTAATATATAGTACATAACAATTTTATATATTGTAGATGCAACAAATAAATGCTTTCCAATAGTTTCAATCCAGTAATTTAGAATTGTCTAACTATTTACTAACACAACATCATGCTAATTTTTATATAAATATGTTTGTATTATTGACGGAATTGTTGACATCAAGTTAGCTCTTTGTAATATTCAATCTGGGTTATCATTGTTCAACTCTTATTGTTTAAAAAAAAAAAAAACAGAAGGGAATGATTTGCCCTTTGAGAACAAGTATTTTAGAGACTTGCTGAAACAAAGCAAAAAGATGGAGACGAGGATCACACAGCCAAAAATACACATTTCCAAACTGTGAAAACTTCACTAATCCCCTTCATCCTGACAGATTTAAAAATAACTCGTGCATTTAAGAGATGAAACCATGAAAATAAACTGATACTTATGAATGAAGAAATCTACCTCAATATTTCCTTCCTGGAATTGGACTTCACAGAAGTGATCTTCTACAGTTGTGGAAGTAAATATCAGCGACGTACAGTATTGTCTGCAAAGAAAGATGATATTTTGAAAAATATATTAATTAATGGAGGAAAAAGAGTTAGAGTAAAATAACATACATTATTTATGATATATTCAACTTGTTTAATACAAAACTTTTCATATACACTAAGAACATTACGTTTATTAATATCTACTTTTCTTGTAGATTATTATGAAATACGAGAAAGAAAGATAATTTTATATTGTAAGAAATCAATGCTAAGCACGATGTATGTAATGTATTACTCCATTTCTCTTGTACTAAGAATACATACAGTCAATTCATCATTTGCGAAATTAAAGTTTAGGAAAATGCATGTGCATATCATGTGAACTTCTTTGGTGAAATTTATATATTCTTATGAATATGTGAACGCAAGTGCGTTTCCTGTGGACAGTTTTAACTACTTGATTTTTCGAGCTTTTTCCCATATTTACTGATGTCACATGTCTAGAAAAATGTTGGAGAAAGTGATCAAGAGAAAACTAAAAAATGAAATTAAATGAAATCCCACGGTTATGCCGGTTAGGCTAAAGGAGACGGTGATGATGAGAGATGAGTGAAATAGTGGAATGAAGAAAGTGGGAGGAAACGGTAGTACCCCGAGAAAACCCACGAGCATGGTGTTTGTCCAGCACAAAGTCCACACGGCGCGAGCTGGGATCGAACTAACGACCCCAAGCACCGGAGGTGAACGCTCTACCACTGAGCCACCGCGCCCCCAAAAGAAAACTAAGAAACATTGAAAACGAACACTTACAGTATATTTACGTGTCTACTGAACTCAGTGCGTGTGCATTTTCAATTTTCTAGTTGCATACCATGAATTTTTACAGCAAAAAATTACAATGTATAGCTTTTTTGATCTATTTGGAAACAGTCAATACGAAATCAATAGATTTCAGTAAAATCGTAATTCGTTGTTGAAAGCATGGATTCGAAACAAAATCGAAAGGAGATTGGGTTATAAAAATCAATATAAACAGAATACAATACTACGATATCCAATGTAAATTTCAGAACTTTTCGTAAAGTTTTAGATCTCAAAAATTCCCGGATTGCTTAGCGGTGAACTACCGTACCGGTACTGTAAGTTTTACTTTGATTATTTCTACCTAAAGAAATATTAGTAACAAAATTGTATATATGTTACAAGTAGTAAAAAAATGAGTTTATGAAGTATAAACAATACTACTATTTTATTGAAAAATCGACAATTCAAGAACATTTAATTTGAATTCATCAACATGCTTCCCATGAGGAAAACAATATTAACAATAAATTTAAAATTTATATTCAATTTGTTTTTGAACAAAGCATCTGATAAACGTACTCATAAATTATAACTGAAACTGAAGCAACGAAAATCTTAAAAACATCAAGTAAAATCCACTAAAATATTATTTAAATATAGAATAATAGTTTCAAAATAGGCACTAGACTACAAGTTACCAATAACTTGACACCGAAGTGTTGTTTCCTTCTTGAAAATGCATTAGAAATGGTAAATTGTGATAATATCTGCTAAATGAACTTCCTCCTTATGTTATATGTGGGTAAGATGTTTCTTTAAAATTTAATTTCACTCAAAAAATTAAAATTCATACACCATTAATATACAATTTCATACGTTAGTTTCAGAAACAAATATAATACAGTACGACTGATGAAATATCCATACATTGGGCAATCCAAATATCAAAATATCACTTTATAAACTGAAATGTTGAAATATAATTTTTACAGTGCATCAATTATGTAGTCATCATGGTAAAATCTATTATCTTAGCATGTCTTTTTCAAGATGGAATGAAAAATATTACTTTATAATGTTGGGAGATAGCTAAGACTTCCATTTCTTTGTGTCTGTCTAATTTCATGCAAAATAATAGTTGTTAGTCATAAAGCTGTTAGTCAAAACGAAACATATTTTATTTTTCTTAAAATGGGAGAATATTTGGCAATCTTATGTGGAATATTTTTAAAAATTAAAAGCAAATTCACACCCTTATCCTTGTCCCCACGTAGGGAAGCCAGAAATAAGACATACATTAAACTATGTCAACATTGAACACTTTTTAATAAATTTATCGTGGTAAATTATTACGGAAAATTATATCAGACAACTTTCATGATAGGATAGTTTAGTGTATTTCAGGTCCTCTCTCCTTAACGAAATTCATTCACAAGTAATGAGGTGATCGGAAGACTCAAGCGAAATATGTAGACTCCATGTTACATGAAAATAATTGAAAACATTGGTTTTTCTGAAGTTTGGAAGGCAAAAAGTGTTTGCTTACCGTATTACTGTATATGCGAAATTCTATCAAGGGCTAAATTTTAGTCCCTTTTACTCCATTAGTTGTGACAGTAAACAAACAATAAACTTTATGGTTAGAAGTAGACCTATTTCGTTTCATTAACTTGAGTATATTTTAGGAAAGTGGTAGTGAAATAGTCACACAATAAAGGTTGCCTCGAATTTTAGATCCTTGATTCAGTTAGATAGATGCAACATTACGATTGACAATTTCAATTTTCTCTCAAAATATTGTCTTTTGCACAAATGTAAATTTTTCAAGTATATTTCGACAACATACTCGGAAATATGAGCGAAACTGTCTTGAGTAACTCTAGAATAATATTTTAGCTACTTTTGTCTTTGCTTTAGTGCAACAATTTCATATTTTCTGTTAACAGCATTCAAAGTAATGTTTCCGCAATTATACTGTATACTTCTATTCCTACAAACTTTGAAAAATATTGCATAAAGGATAATTTTGATAATTTCTGTCATCTGTTACAAACTTATTATTATATTCTTTACGAATTAAGATCATTTGTCTGTAAAGGAAAGTTCTAGATGCAACTGTAAATTGTTCCTTAAATTTACATAGTAATTCCATTAATGTAAAGTCCTTATAGTACACTTTCCAGAGTTTAAAGGAAGTTTTTCCAGTGACCTCTAGAATTTGAAAATATTAAAAGAAATCTAAAGAGTAACGTGAGAGAATCATTGTAGCTTAAAGATCATTTTCGTATTCAAAATAATTTGTGAGCCGAGCAAATTTCTGATAAAAAGTAAGGTTAGTTTCTAAAAACAACAGCATGAGTTATTAAGTACTTATTCATATAAATAATTTTAGGTGTATGTACAAAATGAAAAGCAAACAAACACAAAATCTGTGTTCGACTTATAAAATATTTATATACAGTGTAAGTTTTGTTTTTAAAAAATCATAATTTTGTAGGTGCTCAATTTATTTCTTGTACAGTAAAGGCGATCTCTGGTTCTAATTGGAAATTTCTGTAATATTTAAGCATCTCTTTGACCTCCTTTATCGGTCTTTATTCTTTTATGATCTTAATTTTCATTTTCATTGATTTTCTCTTTTTTATTAGAAATTTTTAAAAATTATTCCAAATTTCACCATGGTCAGTATGGATTGAGTGTTGTATTTCTTCTGCAAGAATATTAACAAAATCAAGCAGTTTGTTCTCTCTGAATCCAAACGAAGTAATTTCGGCTTCGGTGCGAACGATCCATTCCCGGTAGAACCACTCGGTCCAAAAATGGATTTCGTCATTCATATTAGGCAAATGCCGTGGTTTTACCTAACATATATGTCCCAGGCCGCTTCTTTTCTTCCATTTCCTCGGGACCTCATCCCTCACACGTGATGGGCTAACATTGCCATAGATGCCGATATCTCAGAAATCTAAATCCTAAGAACCTAATTCACACCAACTTGTACATCCTGAGAAGACTTATAGATTGCAAACACATCTGTATCGTACCTATAATATGCGTAATGGTTATTATTAATAACTTAAATCATCAATATTTATATAACGAAAAGTACATTATATAATTCCATGGATTCACAGTTATTATTTATTATAGAAAAAACTCGAGGTTAGTCTTCAGAATAATCCGGATGTTGTTCGAAGAATCTGAATTTGTGACACTTACCAGAGACTTACTTGCCCCAATTGTCTCTTTAGATGTTGGAAGAAGCTTTAGCACCTGCATGGACGCTTCTATATCGAAACAGAAACGCACTTACGTTTAACAACTTAGAGAACGTAACCTTACGCAATATTACGCAATATTACGTAACCTTAATAATGTTTATTTCCCTTCTTATTTCTGTATTTGTATATAATTTACTTAATTAAAAAAAATGAAATGAAATCTTTAAGTTTTACGTCTCATGATTATGCCGGTTAGGCTAAAGAAGACGGTGAAGATGAGAAATGAATGAAAATGGTGGAATGAAGAAAGTGGGAGAAAACGGTAGAACCTCGAGAAAATCCACCAGCACGGTGTTTGTGCACCACAAAGTCCACACGGCGCGAGCTGGGATCGAACCAGGGACCCCAAGCACCGGAGATGAACGCTCGACCACTGAGCCACCCCGCCCCTTTTACTCAATAGAAAGAGAAAGAAGTGTGTAGTTTATATTAATCTGTTTTCAATTAGATAAAACGGAAGTTATGAAAATAGTTGAGGGAAAAAGTTACATTTTTGATCTTTTATCACCTATTTTCCGGTTAAAATTGCATCTTAAATTTCTAACTATGCCTCTAAAAATTCTAATTCGGTCATAGAAATAACTAGTGTTGGAAATGACTGATCTCTCTAATAAACAAAGTTACCGAAGAAATATATTACTATACATTAAAGAAATAAATTAATCGCGGGTACATTGCTAGATATTATTATTATTATTATTATTATTATTATTATTATTATTATTATTATTATTATTATTATTATTATTATTATTATTATTATTATTATTATTATTATTACAGTATTTAGAGACCTTGTTCTCACATTTGTTCGTGAAATTGGGATAGAAAACGTGTGCAGAGGTTTTCTTAATAGATTTTTTTGCGTTATGTGTTATTAACATTGCTCTTATTTGAATTATTTTCTTGTTATATATTTTGCATTTTGTTTTTCTAGACCTCTTACGACCTCTGTTATAATTTTTATAGTATTTTTCTGGTTTAACGTCTTATTTCTTAGCACTTTAATTTGAACTAAACTTTTTTTTTTTTTAATTTTTAAAGTGCAGCGTGTTGCAGCCACTGGACTTATCTTGAGGAGGGCAAATAATCTCCTTGTTGCTAGTGTCCCCATTATACTATAATTCTTCACTCCCTCTTATTATTATAGTTTTATGTGAAATTATACCTATACATCATTCTAAACTAGGTATGTTAAATAATTTCAGAGACTGAAATTACAACGACGTGATGTAGTTTGTGCTCCATTCGATACAAAGTTGGCAAGGTTATTTACTCGTTGCAATTTTTACGTAAATTACGTGTAATTTGTCTGGTTTTTTTAACATAGAGTAAACGACTGTATTATTAAAAAAATATAACTATTCAAAAGCAAGATTTAGTCAAAAGTAGAACACTAAATACAGTTTCTTCAAATTTGCTATCATCAATTGCAATGAAGTCTAAAGTTTCTGAGTAAAAACTCTCAGCCTAAAATATCGTCTTGCCAAATTCTTACGGGACAAAATTTCACCTGGCTAGAACCTCACGGGACAAAATCTCCGCGTCCAAAATCTTGTGGAACAAACTTTACCATAGTCATTTATTAAGGTATGTTTAAAATATCGTTGTACACTTAAAACAGAGTATACAGTTGAACTCTATTAAAGGACACAAACGTACTTTCTGTCCTGGAAGAATATATGTATTATTACCGGAGATATGCCTTATTTCACGGACACTTTCAGATATGGATACGAATGTCTCTCAGCCTCACAACGTGTTACTAATATTCTACTTTGCCTGTTCATAACGGACATAAACTATTCTCAATTCATACGTATTTTGCACAGAAAATGTCGCCATTCTTCATTTTAAAAGTAAATCCGAGTAAGTATAGTGGACAGAAAATTCAGTTCAAATGGTTTAGATACTTCCTAAGTTGATAGCACAGACAACTTAGATTTAAATGCGGAAAAGAAACTCACATTGGATTTGCAGTTCACTCTGACAAAATAATTTAATTAAAATAGAGTCGATGAATAAAATTTCTCCTAATTTGTGTTTGTCTAATTCATTCATTTTTAACCGTCAATTGTTTTCGCTTTTAGTGCCTTAATGAAACATTTTCTGGTTCTTCTTCTTCTTCTTCTTTATTATTATTATTATTATTATTATTATTATTATTATTATTATTATTATTATTATTATTATTATTATTATTATTATTATTATTATTATTATTATTTTGATCTCAGAAAACTCTTCTATAACTGTAATGCAATGTGAAGTTTTATCTGTGTGACGTTTGAGCTTGCGAGATTTGGTCCATGAACTTTTTGCTGGCGAGGTTTCGGCCACCAAAATTTTGTTCGTATAACTTAAACATTATGATATGTCTTTTTAAACATAACCATGCATGTCTCAAAATGTAATATTTACATGTTAATAATACAGTTAAGGTAACTTTACGAAGTCAATATGGTAGTTTATAAAATTTTTAAAAAAATGCAGCGAGAACTCATACAAATTGAGAAGGAATCTTTTCAAAACCTATTTCTTTGTATAAATCCAAAGAATTAACCAATGGGGAAAACGATTTAGGCCTACGTTTATTTGTAGACTTATTTCTGTTTTTCAACGTATTTTTTTGTAATTCACACATTTTACGGGTTACCTAGAAAACCTCTGTTTTTTACGTGTAATTGCCCAACACTATTCAGGTTGCTTTAAATGCAGATTCGATCTATTTTGCTACGTTTGTCTATTTTTTGATGAAAAAAGATATTTTCTTGTTTCAATCAGGAAGGATATTTTCATAATTACAGTTCATAACGTAATTCTTAAAATAAATAGTAATATTCGCATAGCAATACTTAACTAACTCATTGCAATCCACGTCGCGCTGATCCATATCGTGTATCTGAATAAAAGTAAACAATATTCGTCTCCTTTAGCCTAGCCGACACAACTGTGGTACATAAAACTCAAAGATTTGATTTCATTTCAAAAGTAAACAACATACATTAACTTTTTGATTTGACTTCGGACAAATAATTATTGAGCATATAATTTCATTTGGAATTAAGGAAGAAAATATGTATTCACATAGAAATAATAATTTATTTGGTAGAAAAAATAATTGTAAGATTTTACATATGTAAGATTTTGCTCAGAAGAGATACTTTTGAAATTAATTCTACCATATGCAGATGCGTAGCCAGCCCAAAAATGTAGGAGGGCGGGGGACTGATAGAAGATAGGTTGTGCCAATCCACCCATATTATAGTTCATTTGCAAGCCTACCATTAAAATTTTAGGGGACCAGTAAAAATTTAGGTGGGTGGCCACCGTGCTCCGCCCGTGGATAAGAGCTTGCATATATTCAACAAAATAATCAGCAATGTCTGAAAGAGTTAGAAGCATCTTATCACATTTCAATAATTTGATAAATTTCCAGACAAGATATAGATGATAATGATACAGTACAAATAATACTATTATTGAGAGCAACTACTGAAAAAAATTACAAAAATAATTTGTCCGGAATCTAAAGTATTTAAGATCACTAAAAATTGCAAGAAAAATTAAGAAAGGCTGTAATAAAAGGCAAGGTACAGTAGCAATTAGTATTAAATTGGATGTACAGGGGATAGACGTGAACATTTTTCATGAAGACATGGATCTTTTCCTTTCTTAGTATGGCGTGAGCTGTGTTTCTTGATGTGAAGTAAGCCTTCACAGTCAGGGACATATGCAAGGGGTGGATAGTTGGGATCTGGATCATCATAATCTGAATTTTTCTGACAATTTAGTCTAATTTTGGGGTTAATATAACATATTTCAATATAATTTACCCTCATGATGAATTTGGAGCACAGTTATCTTTGAATTCTCTCGAAATAAATTACTACCTGTTCACAACAATATTTTGATACAAACCTGGGACACGACGGTACCATTTACCAGACATAAAATCACTCACTTTTAATGTCACCAATATTCTCAGATTGCTTTACAGATAGCACTAAGATTGTACTTAATAATTTCAAAACATTTGAAACAAAACACACAAATTAATTATATTTTTCAGCCTAGTAAATCAGCATATGTAAAAGTAATGTCAGAAACTAGTACTTTATGAAATCTATTTCTCAGACTTATGAATTAAATCAGATTATATTTAAGACTCGCATAAGAACTTTAATTCTTTTCCTATCTCTACATTCAATTTGTGTTAAGTTGATGTGTTTCGTGCTATCCAAATTTAGTTCTGTATGTTAGGAAAAGTCAAATTTTCGTATTTCGAAATAAACTTTCAAACTCATACGTGTAATACTGACTAGTTATTATGCATGTTGGGATTTGTAACCGATGAAAACTCAATTTTTATATATGTGATGGGATATTTTGAGGCAAAGGCTGACAAACCTTCTAGAACTTTAGTTGGTACTGGGATCATTCGCCTATGAATACTTGAATAAAACATAAGGCCTAAAAATGTACAAAAACATAGTAGAGTGGTAAAAGGGTTAGAGGTGTGAAATAGAACGAATTAGCTTAAGGATGGAATTTTGAGCACTAAACATCTCTGAACTGAGCTGGCTCCTGGTGCCTCCTTTAAGTTCATTGTTGACTGTCGTTAGCGATATCCTGCGCTACGGCTGGACTAATGGTTTTTGCAAAATTGGTAGTCGATCTGGCTTGATGAATTCATCACGATGTTGCGACTAAGGATAACGGGAGGATGGAATGAGTGGCCAGATAGCGTGGGTAAACTTCATTCTGCATCACTCCCAGATTGAAGTAGGTTCACTTGGGTCACGATAAACTTCGATGTAGCCTTTCCTTGGCACTTATGTTCGAAGAATATCTCTCGTTTCCTCATGGTCCGAACAAAACCCAAAACACTCTTTCTGCTGACAGGACAAATTTCTTACGATTCCTTGAAACAGATGAGCTTTTTGATTGAGGAAAGTGACGTCACTGCAATTAATTACCTCAGAATTTTTCTCTTGGAAATGCTAACTGAAGGTATTAATCTGTAGTTTTAGTTCTTAGTTTACAGCAATTATTGCGAATGATTCTGCACAATTATTATGCTACTGGTATATTTTGTGCTAAGTTATGATGTAAGATTAGATTTCCAGTTTATATAAACCAATGGTACGCAGTATTTTTAACTCAGTCGTGTCATAAATAATACCGAATTGTAAATTCACATGCAGTTTAGTAGAGTCTGAAAATGAAAATTATTCTTTCAATTTCGAAACGATACTTTAATAATTTAGTCTAATTTTGGGTAATTTATGCTAAGAAAAACAATGACAAAGTTAATCTGTTTTGAAAAATTTTTATTACAGCTGTCTATATTTATAACCGTCAATTTTATCACTATGCTAATATAACTTGCAATTTGAAGCAGTTTTATCTCAAATCTTTTTATAGACCAAACACTGTAGAGCTTGCTGCAAATATTAATTTAAAATATGCTTTAAAAAGTAGGAGCTCATTACAAACTATTTCACTAACGTAAGAGCATCCCGGTATAAAATTTGCGCCTATTTGTACTTTAATGTTCAATATAATATTAGAACACAACGTAATATTAGAATTTGAAGAGTACGGCAATCTATAACATATGAAGAACTATGAAGCACAGTGAAGAAAATATTAAGCACGTAATGGTTAACTGGAAAACAAAGTACGTATTAATTTTTATTACATTATGAAATTTATTTATATTTTCAAAAAATAATATTTACTTTAATATTTATAATTTGAGTTAATTAGTTCAGAGATCTAATGGCTTTACCAAGTACTTTTCTTTCACCGTCTGCTATCTAGAGTTTGTTTATTCAAACTTTAAAAGGACAACACCTTTACGAAATTTTTAGTCGCCACTGGTCTAAATTTAAGTCGCCAATGGTGACCTGGCGACCGGAAATTTTGCGCATTGCATTACTTCATTGAATGATGATTAGTGACATCTCTACTTAAGACATGTGATTTGTATATATAAATACATTTAATTAAAATTACCGTAGGCCTACAACTCTGTGGTATTAGGAGCTACACTGAATATTCATTCCGCTGTTTCCAGTTATCTTAAATTTAAAACAAGCCTATAACCTTATAATTTCTTCCAGAATTAGTAATTTGAGATTTTGAAATTTTGAGCTATATTACAAATAAACTCTAAACGAAATTTCAATAGACCTACGCCTTTGTGTCCTAAGCAGGTTGCAATAATACAGAATAAACACAATGCAATCTACCCTCAATTTTCATCTCACTGTAAGCAATAGAAACATGGGTTATTGTACCATATTACCTGGCTACTGTGTGTTGTTATTACAAGATGTGTGCATATGTTTTGCCCTCTACAGGCTATTGCCCTCTGCGTAACCATCTTGTTATTGTGACATAGGCGGAATATTATAACAGAATGTTACGAAAGCCCGCTAGGGGTCAAGCAAGAGCAATTTAAAAACAATTCATATCAACGTTTGTTTCTGTAAAAGAAATAATAACTTCGTTTGCTCGAAAAACGTTTTTGTAAGTTAAGCTTATAATCTACATGTATATCATTAACCTTTAATTCTTATGCTAAGAAAAAGAATGACAAAGTTAATCTGTTCTGAAAAATTTTTATTACAGCTGTCTATATTTATAACCGTCAATTTTATCACTATGCTAATATAACTTGCAATTTGAAGCAGTTTTATCTCAAATCTTTTTATAGACCAAACACTGTAGAGCTTGCTGCAAATATTAATTTAAAATATGCTTTAAAAAGTAGGAGCTCAGTACAAACTATTTCATTTTCCGTATCTTTGGAATTTCAAATATTAATTTTATTGTAAATCATATTACATTATAAAAAGTAATATTCATGTATTAGATACTTTTCCGAGATACAAGATTTTTAAGAAAGTTTACGAACTTTGTTTCTAATCATCCGCAATTCATTGTCATTTCCTTTAGTTTAGAGTATTCGGTGCAACTTCATGTTACATGTATGATGATATCATACCTCTTTCTCTCCTTTTAATATTGATGCTTGCAACATAGTAGAGGTATTAGTTTACAACACTTATAAACAATCTTGGTCTTGTAAATTTTCATTTTTTATATAGATATTAATAATTTTAGTAAGGCTGGAAACACTGATCAACTGGGTAGTTCCATATAAATAACGTGACTCCCATTTTCAATATTTACTTAGTTTGCATATTCATTTTGAAAGTTCTTTTCTCTGTGAAATTTACTGGAATTATGTAAGCCAATTTCATAATAGAATGAAAGAAACCAAACTATCATTAATAAAAAAATATTAAGTAAATAATGATATCAAGAAAGAAATAGTTATATCCCAGGAAAATAGCCTGAGCAACTTTTGAAAAGGTAGTTCAAAATAAAACTCAAGAGCGGCCATTCTTCTGAATTTTCCCTAGACGAAAGACATAGTCCACTAATGGGTTCTTAATTAGATATTGGTTTTTGAAATATCTTAATATTAATAGCACAAGATGTCAGTCCGTCAGTTTTCGCCTAATAGTTCACAGTCAGCCTAATAATCTTGCTAATAAAACTGCCTTTGTTCTAATAATTTTCAGTAAGGGTAATAGTTGTTGCTAGCTGCGCTGCCTTTGTCTTAATAGTTCACAGTTAGGCTAATAGTCTTACCAGCTACACAGTTTCCTACCTGATCCCAAGATACATCACTGGCGTGCAAGAAATTTGCAGACAAGATGATTGGTTTTGGGGAGGGAGAAACAACTAGTAAGGAAAATCGTTAAAGGGTTTGTAGCATTTTTTAAAATGCATCCTCCATTTTTGGAGGTAGGAACACAATTCGAAACTATCCTTTACAAAAACACTAGCATTCAAGTAGCTTCGTCTCTAGACCCCGATATTTTCTCTGTCTATGGCCTGTCACCTCTCATATCCTTAACAAATCTCTAATCTTAAGTTATTTCGAGATATAGCCATTTTATTATAACAGTGTAATTCCCCATTTATTTTCTTTCCTCCATTTCATTTTCTTATAAGGAAAACATCAAAAATCGCTGAAACAAGTCTTTGATTATTTTTAATTAAAAGCCTAAATACCAATTTCCGTGGATCTAATATTAAGGGATTTCGGAATATGGCCATCTTATTTTAACAATTACAAACACTACTTTTCTTTCTAGAGTCATTTTTCTTTCCTTTTTTGGGGATATATTAAAATGATCTAATACGTCTTTAATTATTTTAAATGAAAGATCTAAATGCCAAATTTCATGTCTCTACCTTTAAGGGTTTTTTGGATATGGAAATCTTATTGTAACAGTTGCAATCCACACTCTTCTATTCTTGTCTTTTCCCTGCTAGGTAAAGCATGTATATACAACGAAAAACATGGGTATAATTATTTTAAATGGAAAGTTCATATAGTTCCATATGTCTACTCTTCAGAGATTCAGTGGGAAGCGATTTGCCCTGATAGTTGACCAGGCCCGCAACCAGACAGATGTTTGAGGGGCCATGAATAAGATAGGGGGGCCAAGTCATTAAAAATTCTCTTACAAATATCTAAATTGTGATTTTTGTATTAATAATAACATTTTGTATTCAGGTCTGGAGGGGCCATGAAAAGTTTATGGGGGCAGGCCTCCCTGTCCCCCTCTAGTTGCGGGCCTGGATTTGACCAGTCAGTTAGAACTTCTTTTATACACATAGAAAAAGTTTAAGATTTCGCCAAGTTACATTGAACGATATGACCTGTAAACGTGCTAGTGTACATCGGGACGAATAGATGGATGAATGGGGGACGAACAATCAAAAATAATTCTTTCTGTATAATTGCAGCGAAAACAATTTAATTATTAAGCATTGCTAAATACTAATGCTGAATATAATAAAAGTATGGGATTCAAAAATTAGTACACTCCGCAAGATACGAAGTTCATTAACGTTATTTGACAATTAGTTAAGCTCTTCGATATTTGTGATAATAAGGGGAATACAACCAAGGAATAGTTTTAACATTTTGTGCAAAATTAAAGGAAAGGTATGTGCCTGGTAACTAGACATACCCTTGGTATAACCATTGCCCAATTCATAAAAGAAACCCGATTCTAACACATTCGCTCTCTTATCTTGATTTGGTCGGATTTTAATTAAAATCTATAGCCGACTAAAGTCAAATCATAGTAAATTAACATCTAAGGTTATGTTCAAAGTTTTCGATTTTTCTGATATATGCTATAGTGGGTGAAACCAATTTCAGATGAGGGACTTTTTAATTAGGAGTTACTAGCATAGCATACAAAAACAGTGTGTAGTTACTGGCAGTGAACGTGCTAAAAAAAAAAGAAGTGCACAAAAAATAAAAATGAACATTTATTTATTTATCTGGGCATTATCGGTATCCATGGCAACAACATCCTCGGCGAGCACATTATCTGGGGAAGGGGAAAGGAAGGAAGTGACCTGGGACCTGTATGTTAAGTACTAATCAGCCATTTGCGTGGTGTGAATGAGGAAATCTCGGAAGAAAACTCACTCAGGATAGCTGGCTTGAAAAAAACTGTTACACATTTTTGACCGGTGTTCCCAACGGGATTTGTACCTGGTACCGCTCGCACCAAAGGGAAGGTATGTCGAAAACGAAAATTCCTTTTTATAAACGAGAAGCAGAAATGACGTTCTTGCTAACGTCTTTCGTTCCTATATGTAATTATTTCATGTCATTCTCCACATCGTTCTTGGAGAAATTCATTCAAAGAACAATAAGGATGGATAGGACTGAATATGTAGCATATTCTCTGCTACATGAGAATACAAGCAGAAAACTGTAATGTCACAGATAACCCTACTGGAAATGACTGGTTCATTCGACCTTTTGTTTCTATCGTTAGTAGGTCCATCAGTGGAGTATTTACGATTTTGTTTTCGGGGGGACTTGGCGAACTTTAGTCCTGGAAATGTGAAAATTCTGCAAGATATTTCATTTACTTAAAATTAGTAAGTACAATTTCGGCGGAGGTTTAAGCCCGGAAGCTTCCCTTAAATATGCCACTGATGTCCATACACATAATGGTTCTTCGGTTTTCCGCAGATCATTCGCTCTATGAAATCCAAAATTTTAAACTTAAGTAATTTTTTGAGGTCCTATAAAAACGTTGTTTCGAGTATCAATCTATCCCTAAAACAAGAATTAATTAATAGAGATAGAAAATCGAATAATTTCTCTTGGGCGGTTTTCTAATGAACGGCGTACGAAAAATGTTGCCGTAGTGGTTCAAAAGTGAAGAACTTGTTAAAATCCAAACAGAGACTGACATTTGTCTTACTAAAAGGATAAAAAAACACTTATAGTGAGTGAGACATATATTATATATTTCATAATTATCTATCTTACTAACTATATTTCAGTAAGATAAGAGTAAAGTTTTTGGGAAGAAAATCACAATGTATCCTTTTGCGAACAGTATATTAAATAACAGTTGCAATAAATTTGTTACTATTTAACAAACTGACACTTCATCAACAACGAAATATTGTGCCTGAATTCAAGTTTTCATAAAATACAGTAAGAAAGATCCTCTCGTGGATATGTTTTGTTCTGACGATTTTCTCGCAAAAGATCTTAATAGAGAAGGTTTACAGTTTAAAATATATCTTGACCAATTTTTGAATTTAAGTTCGTAATATTGTTTCTTCAAACAAGGGTAAAAATAAAGTAATGTTGTATCACTTTGATTTTCGGTGTTCGTAAAAATTATTCTAAATTATAAAGTTCAATTAGGCCAATACACCTGGTACAAGGAAGGAAAATTTAAAAAATAAAGGCAATACGAAGGCAGTATATTCAAACAGAATGTAAATGCAAACGCATGAATACATTGTAACGCAAAATGCGAGAAAACACTGTCTTTGTAATTTTCTGTTTTTTTTTTTTTTTTTTTTCAAGGAATCACGAGTTGTCAAGAAAATCTTCTTACGTACACATATTGAGCAAGCCATGAGGTGACGAACGTATAATGTTAAAATAATAATGAAAAACCCAGTTCAGGACGAAAAGGAACAATGAAAACGCGGAAGTGTTAAGTCGTATAAAACTTTATGATTGAGAGATTTCGTGGTTTTTTACTCGATCTTTGCTAGAAGTCTGTTAGACGTGATTTTCGAGTTTAAAATTTAATCTGCAACATTCTAATGATTACCGTTGGCTGTTGGTTGCCACTCCAACAGTACAACTCTTGTCTTGAAAACTGATTCAGAGACAGATACTAACTGTTAGTTAGTATACGAGAGATACCAATAGAAAATTCTCAATCAGATCGAGTCTTATAGAGGAAAATAGAAGAAAAGCACCTTCATCAGGTTCATCGCCACAGATTTTGAGTTACTAGTTCTACCTATCCGGAGATAAAGAAAAAGACGCCAGAGGCGCTCCAGAATCAGTTGGAAATATAAGATCAGTCTTGCTGATTATGTAATGTTGCATTCTGTGGCAAAGCGTGCAACCTCAAACATTTCTAAAGAATTTAGTATCACATTAAACTTATTAGAACCAAATACATTCATGTTCTCATTTACATGTCACATAGCGAACCACAATATGTTAGACTGATTAGGAGTTACTTACAACGGAATGTGGGTGGAAATCGCTCACTTTCATTGATATTGAAAGTAAGTAGTTTGTCTCGCCCCTAATTCATACGAAAGAGAGGTGGGACGAAAGTAATTAAAAGCAATATAAATATCAAAAGTCGAATTTTTTTCAGAAACGGTTTTAGTTAGTGCATCCAGAATTTTAAAAAATAATGAAATAATTAAAATAACATTTAAAAAATCTACATTAAGGAACATTGGTATAGCACTTTTTTCATCCCTGTTAAGACCAGAAAGTGTATGGTAATTGCAAAAAATAGGTTTCGTATGATTTTTGGGAAAACGTTGATAATGATTTAAACTGTATTTTATTTATAATAGACAAACATTTAAGTGTTACACTAGTTCTAAGTAGTTGCGTTAATAAGTGCCGTTAGCTGCGCTGCTTGTCTTCCTGATTTTAATAGATGTCGCTAGTGCAGGCAATATATAGAGGCAATTAACATCAGGGGTAAAAATTGATCTGAAAAGGTAGGGGACGCATGACGTCACGTTGTTCTTCGTACGTATCTTTGCCTATTATAATTTTTCAGGAAGTGGAGGTACGCCATAGAAAATTTTTGGAAGTTAAGTAACGGTGTCCTCCTCGTTCCCCCTCACCTTAACCCCTGGTTCATCATCATCATCATCATAGGTATTCTGCCTTTATTGGCAGGTCACCTGCCGCAGCTGAGAAGCTTCCATGCTCCACGGTCCTCCGCTAACCTTTTCGTCTTCGCGTATGATCTTTCTGTTTTAATATCATCCATTAATTGTAGTCTCCTTCGCCCCCTCCCTCTCTTTCCCGCCACCATACCCTCTAGGACGTCCCTCATGATACAATCTCTTCTTAGGCAATCTTCCAACCAGTGTCTCTTCCTCTTCCTAATAATATCTAAAAGTGTTCTTTTCTCACCCACCATTTCTAACACTCTCTCATTCGTTTTCCGCTCGACCCAACTAATTCTTTCCATTCTTCTCCACACCCACATTTAGAAGGCTTCCAGTCGATTTTCGTCACCTTTACGTAATGTCCACGTTTCCGCCCCATACAGTACAACACTCCACACGAAGCATTTTATGAGTCTTTTTCTCAACTCTTTGTTCAAGGTCCCACAAAATAGACTTTTCTTTCTTTTAAAGGCTTATTTCGCCATTCCTATCCTTGCTTTTATTTCACGTTCGCATTTCATGTCATTACTAAGAATACTACCCAGGTATCGAAAACTATTCACTTGTTCTATTTTCTCCTCTCCTACTTTTATATTTGACACAGACCCTTTCGTTCCAATCACCATGGCTTTTGTCTTTCTAACATTTATTTTCATCCCATATTCTTCAAAGCACTCTCTCATTTTTTCTAACATTTTATTGATTTTCTTTTCAGATTCTGCAACAAGCGCCATATCGTCTGCAAATCTTATACATCTAATCATTCTACCTCCTACCGAAATGCCATCATCCTCATGTAGGCTCTTTTTCACTATCTCTTCTAGATAGACATTAAATAGTGTTGGCGAGAGGCAGCATCCTTGTCGAACTCCCCTTCCAATTGCACTCTCTTCCGTCAGTTCTTCCCCTATCCTAACACTTACTTGTTGGTTCATGTATAAGTTTCTTATTAGTCTTCTATCTTTCCATTCCAACCCTATCTTTGTTAGAACTCCCAACAACAATTCCCAATTCACGCGGTCAAAAGCCTTTTCTAGATCAATAAATACAACATACACCTCTTTCCCTTTTTCTATAAATCTTTCACCGATCACCCTTAATAATCCAATAGCATCTCTTGTGCCCTTGCCTCTTTTGAACCCGAACTGCTCTTCCTCCACATCTTTATTTGTTCTTCCATATAACCTTCTGTTCAGTATTCGGAGCATAATTTTAGCTGCATGAGATATGAGGCTAATAGTTCTATAATCCTCACATCTCTTTGGATTCGATTTCTTAGCCATCGGTATCATGATCGTTTTCAGAAAGTCTCTTGGCCATTCTCCTGTTTCATATATTTCATTGCATAGTTGCCACAATTCTTTCTTTCCCTTGTGTCCTATATTTTTAATGAATTCGATTGGTATGTTATCTATTCCGGTTGCCTTTCCATTCCCAATCTCGGATATAGCCTTTTCAAACTCATCCCTAAGAATACTAAATCCTTTATCATCCTCGCCTACTTCATTTTCCACTTCAACATTTAGGCTACACGGTCTATCCCTACTCTCATATAAGTCTTCAACGTATTCTTTCCACCTTCCTATGACCTCATTTCTCTCGCTGACTACCTTCCCATTCTTATTTTCTACTGCCATCATAATACTCCCTTGTTTCCTCCGAAATTCCATAGATTTCACCTCCTTGTACATTTCCTCATATTTCCCAACTCTTTCTAATTCTTCTATGTCCTCGCATTTTCTTTTGTAAAACTCTTCCCTCGCTCTGTCTGTTTCTCTTCGTAATTCATTATTTAACTTTCTGTACATCTTTCTGCCCTCTTCTGTATCAACCTATTTCCACATCTTCCTCTCCCTCATTTTCTACAACATCTGCTCTGTAACCCATGGTTTCTTAGCAGTTTTGTGTTCACGGTAACCTACTGCTTCTTCTACAGCCTGCTGTAAGCAACGTTTAATATGTTCCCACCGTGCGTTACTAACTGCGCCTATCCTTTCCTCGTTTGAATATTTTTCTTCGAATATTTCAGCGAAAAGATTTCTTATTTCCTCGTTTTTCAACTTTTCAGTATTCAACACTTTGTTACCTACTTTTCTTCTGCCTACAATTTTCAGTTGAATATCTACTTCGGCCAGCACAAGATTATGATCAGAGAAAATCTTACTCCTGGTTAAGATGATTTAATTGTAACTTATAACTGCGTTGTTTGAATTTGGTTATTTCAAAATAGGGCAAAGGCCGTGATCACTTTTACATTTGAACATCAATATGTGCGTATTACGATTTAATTTCCCAACTTTAATCGTATTGTTTCAACTTAATGATTTAAAATTAGATAGTGAAGATACTGAACATTTGTTGCTCATTATTAATACAAGGATTGTAATCATATTTGAATTTGAGTAATAATATTTATATACCCTAAATTTAATTGATGAGCAAATTTAAAATGAATTTAAATATAAAGAAATAGAGTCTTTAATTATTCACGATTTAACTTACGTTGCACAACGGACCGAAGACTTGAAAAGCAACCACTAATATTATTGAAGCGGTCCGTCTCTGTTCGAATAATGTTTGTAAAACGAATTTTAAATAAGATTGGCATGCGCTTTCCTAAAACCTAAATTAGAATAATTGTTTGAACTTCGTAAATACAAAATATCTAAAATCGTGAGGTAAAATCTACTCCATGTTGCTAGTTTGCATATCAATAATGTAATGAAACAATTTTTAGTAGTTTAAATTTTACCTATATTTTCCAAATATGTTGAAAAAGTCCAAATTTCCATTGATTGGAAATGTAATCAACCGGGAGTAAGGGGCAAGTTTACCGTACTCGCATTAAAGTACTTTCCATAACAACTTTCGCAAATACTGCATTAGGTTCTCAAGCTTTGCGGTACCTTCTTTTGTTAAGGCTGCAAAATTATATTCACTGCTTGGGATTAAATTTAATCAAAAATAAGAGATTTGATTTAAGTACCATCTGTCTTACAAAAATTGTTCTTAAATTTGAAAATGTAATTTACGTTTCATAAAATTACTTCATTTAAAGCTTTCTAATCATCCCCAGTGCTTTTCGTTAAGATCGGTGAAGAACAAGGGTTAATTTACCATCGACTGATTAAAAAAATAATGATATACGATGAGGTTCTTAAAAACGTTTTGGATGGGTACAATATGGTGTATATTTTTTTTTGTACCGAGGGCTCCAAAATATCTTTACTGCTTGGCAGTGTTCGAAGTAGGAAAAAAAGCAGAGGCGGTAGTTTTATTTCGATTTTGATTGGACATACCGGCTATCTAAATGCTGAAATACAGCGTTAGTATGTTGCCTGAAAGATTACATTTCTATTTACATATATGACTAAAAACCATTGGAGGGTTTCTCTGTAGTTATAATTACTTGGGGAGGATCATGGGAGACTTTGATCCTCCACCAACAACTCTCTGAACAAAAATAAAAAAAATACCCCCCCTATGTTGTATTATAGAGGATTATACACGAAAATGCTCAAGAACCGAGTTTTTATGTTAATTACTTGCGGGAAAACCGTCGGATCCCCTCTCGCTTGAGGGGTATTCCAAACCCCCGGAAGATCTGCCCTACAACAGACAACCCCAAACTCTGCCCATCTTGAAAACACGACATTTATATACGAGTCTGAACTTAGCAGGACCACTTTTGAAAATTATAAATATTTGCACACCATACATTTGTACTGCGTTTGTACCGGATTGTACCGTAAAGATTTTCGTTTGTACCGGTCTCAAATTCGAAAAAATCGAAAAATAAAGTGGTCCTGCTAAGTTCACGTGAACATAGCAGGACCAGAATACAAATTTCTGCAATTCTTAAGATTTCTCTGGTTGAATCGTTTGTTCTACGTTTGTACCGGATTATACCGTAAAACTTTTCGTTTGTACCGGTCCCAAATTCGAAAAAATCGAAAAATAAAGTGGTCCTGCTAAGTTCACGTGAACTTAGCAGGACCACTGATAAATTTCTACAAATTTGATGATTTTTCTGTACGATTCGTTTGTACTGCGCTTGTACCGGATTGTACCGTAAAAATTTTCGTTTGTACCGGTCTCAAATTCGAAAAAATCGAAAAATAAAGTGGTCCTGCTAAGTTCACGTGAACATAGCAGGACCACAATACAAACTTCTTCAAATCTTAAGATTTCTCTGTTTGAATCGTTTGTTCTACGTTTGTACCGGATTGTACCGTAACAATTTTCGTTTGTACCGGTCCCAATTTGGAAAAAAAATCGAAAAATAAAGTGGTCCTGCTAAGTTCACGTGAACATAGCAGGACCAGAATACAAATTTCTGCAAAGCTTAAGATTTCTCTGTTTGAATCGTTTGTTCTACGTTTGTACCGGATTGTACTGTAAAAATTTTCGTTTGTACCGGTCCCAATTTGCAAAAAAATCGAAAAATAAAGTGGTCCTGCTAAGTTCACGTGAACATAGCAGGACCAGAATACAAATTTCTGTAAATCTTAAGATTTATCTGTTTGAATCGTTTGTTCTACGTTTGTACCGGATTGTACCGTAAAAAATTTTCGTTTGTACCGGTCTCAAATTCGAAAAAATCGAAAAATAAAGTGGAGAACTTAGCAGGACCACTGATAAATTAATACAAATTTGATGATTTTTCTATACGATTCGTTTGTACTGCGTTTGTACCGGATTGTACCGTAAAAATTTTCGTTTGTACCGGTCTCAAATTCGAAGAAATCGAAAAATAAAGTGATCCTGCTAAGTTCACGTGAGGTTGGGGATTAGGTTAAGCATTAACTGAGACAGAAACACGGTCAGTGATACTTCTACAGCCCAAAGTCAACAAAAGACTGGTCTTGTAAGATCTTGAGGTTAAAATCTACTAAAACAAGAATTGAGCTAGTATCAAACGTTTTAGTTTCAGTAAAACTATTGTTCATTGTGAATAGGATACTAAACAAACAAAATTTTTATTGTATAATATAAATTTGTGATTCCAAATATAAAAATAAGAAAGTAGAGTATTTTTTTGAGTTAAACTGGCAGATAATTGCAAGTAGCCGAGAATGTAATGGGTCGCCCAATTTGAAATTTTGGTAGGAACTTTTGGATCAAAAATTGCCCAATCCGCTTCTTGTAGCCCAATCTGCCTACACTGCTGAGAAGGCGCAAGAATCATTGAAACCACCTTTCCAAAAAAAGCAACTGATTGGACCACGAAGATCGAGAAGCAAGAGGCGATTCGCGAATTAGCAACATTCAGTTAGAAAAATTTAAGGTATAGGTTGGAAGGACCAGTATAAAGAAAAAAAGCTCCAATCTATACTTAATATTGTTACTGACTGTACAAGATTTATATGCTACAAATATTGTCAATCCCAAACTACCGTGTCTTCCTCAAAACCCGTACTCCTAAAGAAACCTGACTGCCAAAGACCATAACCCTAGAAGAACCACGTCTCCTTAGAAACTACGCCTCCTGAAAATACACGAATCACGAAGAAACACGACTCATAAAGAACAGTCGATCATTCCTAGTCAGAGACGACAAACTCACTCATCCAAAAAAGTAGTCAAAAGATTCGGCTCAATCGCGAGCGACACATTATTAATTAATCTTTAAATTCGTACCATAGTTTGACACCTAGCGTTTTAGCAACATATAATGCAATAGAATATAATGAAAATTGTTTCAAAAACTATTACACGAATGTCTCATTTTGTCTTAGCAGATCACTTTCCTTTCCGAGTTTTTGAATTTCACGACGATACAAACGAAACTTTTTACGGTACAATCCGGTACAAACGCACTACAAACGATTTGTTAAGAAAAAATCCTCAGATTTCTAGAAACTTGTATTCTTGTTCTAATACGTTCACGTGAACGTAGCAGGACCACATTGTTTTTCGATTTCTTCGAATTTCAGACCGGAACAAATGAAAATTTCTAAGGTACAATCCGGTACAAACTCGGTACCAACGATTTGTTAAGGAAAATCTTCAAATTCGCATACATTTATCAGTGTTCACGTGAACTTAGCAGGACCACTTTATTTTTCGATTTTTTGGAATTTGAGACCGGTACAAACGAAAATTTTTACGGTACAATCCGGTACAAATGCAGTACAAACGAATCGTACAGAAAAATCATCAAATTTGTAGAAATTTATCAGTGGTCCTGCTAAGTTCACGTGAACTTGGCAGGACCACTTTATTTTTCGATTTTTTCGAATTTGGGACCGGTACAAACGAAAATGTTTACGGTACAATCCGGTACAAACGTAGAACAAACGATTCAAACAGAGAAATCTTAAGAATTGCAGAAATTTGTATTCTGGTCCTGCTATGTTCACGTGAACTTAGCAGGACCACTTTATTTTTCGATTTTTTCGAATTTGAGACCGGTACAAACGAAAATTTTTACGGTACAATCCGGTACAAACGTAGAACAAACGATTCATACAGAAAAATCTTAAGCTTTGCAGAAATTTGTATTCTGGTCCTGCTATGTTCACGTGAACTTAGCAGGACCACTTTATTTTTCGATTTTTTGGAATTTGAGACCGGTACAAACGAAAATTTTTACGGTACAATCCGGTACAAATGCAGTACAAACGAATCGTACAGAAAAATCATCAAATTTGTAGAAATTTATCAGTGGTCCTGCTAAGTTCACGTGAACTTGGCAGGACCACTTTATTTTTCGATTTTTTCGAATTTGGGACTGGTACAAACGAAAATGTTTACGGTACAATCCGGTACAAACGTAGAACAAACGATTCAAACAGAGAAATCTTAAGAATTGCAGAAATTTGTATTCTGGTCCTGCTATGTTCACGTGAACTTAGCAGGACCACTTTATTTTTCGATTTTTTCGAATTTGAGACCGGTACAAACGAAAATTTTTACGGTACAATCTGGTACAAACGTAGAACAAACGATTCGTACAGAAAAATCATCAAATTTGTAGAAATTTATCAGTGGTCCTGCTAAGTTCACGTGAACTTGGCAGGACCACATTATTTTTCGATTTTTTCGAATTTGAGACCGGTACAAACGAAAATTTTTACGGTACAATCCGGCACAAACGCAGTACCAACGAATCGTACAGAAAAATCATCAAATTTGTAGAAATTTATCAGTGGTCCTGCTAAGTTCACGTGAACTTAGCAGGACCACTTTATTTTTCGATTTTTTCGAATTTGAGACCGGTACAAACGAAAATGTTTACGGTACAAACCGGTACAAACGCAGTACAAACGTATGGTGTGCAAACATTTATAATTTTCAAAAGTGGTCCTGCTAAGTTCACACTCGTCATTTATATGCACTAAGGCAAGAAGACACACACATACATAAGAAAGAAACAATTCAATATGTCACATCAAAATATAAACTAAATGGACTTCTTTGAAGATATATCATTTTAGAAACAAAAGCTACGAAAAAGGTAACAAAACTCTCGGTGTTGAGGATTTAGAAATTATTTCTACATAAGATAGAAAATCTTTGACGTGCAAAGCTATTCGTCAATAACTGTGTATAAAAATGGATTTATTAAAGGTATTTAGCATCTGCTCTCCAGTGACTGTATGTCCTGATCACTGAAAAACCAGAGGCGGTATGGCATGTCACCGCATACCGTCTCACTTTGACCACTGCTGCTTAGAGTTGGAAACGATCTAAAACGGTGAATTTAATTCAGCTCCTTTTCTCTCCCAAATCGTCCTTTTCTTTTTTCTTTTTTCTTTTCTTTTTCTTTTTTCTTTAAGGAAACAGCAAATGTTTTGTTTCGGGCCAACATTCTAGCAGCACTTGAACATGGCTTGTCTTGAAATCAACGAATTCAAGGAGCACTGGGTTTTGTGAGAGGAAACATGTGTGGTAGTTCGTAATAACCAGATGGTTTTGGCATTTCGGTGCAGGCCGGAAACCAGCCACAGAGGTTTGGGGAAGCATGAATGTGTTAGGGGGGGCCAAGTCATTAAAATTCGCTTACAAATATCTAAATTGTGTATTTTGTATTGAGATCTGGAAGGACAACAGAAAGTTTAGGGGAAGCCAGGCCCCCTACCCCCTTTGGTTGCGGGCCTGTTGCGGTGACCATTCAACGTCGTAAGAATAATAGCAGAGCTACTTGAAAGGAAGAATTAACGAACTCCTGTCTAAACGTTAGTATTATAGCCACGGAAATATGGTATGCTGATCGACATCCAACAAAAACTTTTTGAGTAAGCCAGCTTGCAGGCCCTGGCATCGTAAGGTCTATTGCTTCAGAAATTTAGTTTCTTTTCTTTTAGAATACTTTAGATTGGGTCTTTATTCCTATTGTTTGGGTGTTAAAATTTTGAAATTAGGAAAGGTGAAGCAGTTAAATATTACTCCATTAAAAATTACACACTTGTCATTAAACAATTCGTAAACTTTCTTCAAGGCTTCCAAAGACAACCTATTGTATTTTTTATTAACATCACTCAATATATATATAGGGTGTCCCAATTGAACCGCCCTATTTTCATTTCGTGGTGGTAAATTAATGTATGTATATTTATCTCTTTTCCAGATGTAATACAGTAGAAGAAATACTAAGTTTTGTTAGAAATTTTTCAATCCCAAAAATCTCGCCAGGTGTGGTGGTGGCAGCAGGAACAGTGAAATGTAGACCAACGCAGAAAAACCTCAGGTAGGGTGGTAGTATGCAGAACTTGGTTCCATTGCCGCAGTGCAACGAGGATTCCTCCAGTAATACCAGAGAGAACCCCTAATGCGAAAACAATTTGAGTATGGAAACATAATTTCCTGGCGACTGGTTCAGTTGCTAAAAAGCATGGTGGTGGTCACGAAAGCGTATCAGAAGACAATGTGCAGAGTATTCGGAAATATCGCCTGGATATCCTTCGTGTGACTGGTGGAGCACATGTTGAAGTGTTCTGACTTTCGTGATATTTGTATACAAATTTAATGAGTGTATCTTCTTAGAGCATTTTAGTTCATTTGGATATCTCAAATAGTGTGGGACAAATACAGAAATGAAAATAGGGATATTCAATTGAGACACCCTGTATGTATATATAGCTATATCTGTTTTCTTGTTAAGAATTCCTGCTGTTGGTTCACTTCTATAATATGTGTCAGTATTAATACTAACTAACTAACTAACTAACTCTATGGCCTATGGAACCCGGAGGTTCAGTGCCGCGTTCACAAAAGCTCTCCACTGACTTCTATCCTTAGCTAATTGGATCCAGTTTCTACTTTGTATTCCTATCTCTGCGAGATCCATCTTAATATTATCCTCCCATCTGCGCCTAGGTCTTCCTAATGGTCGTTTTCCTATGGGTCTACCAGTCAAGACTTTGAAAGCGTTTCTACTTTCTCCCATTCTAGCTACATGACCTGCCCATCTAAGCCTCCTAGACTTGACGACCCTAACAATGTTGGGTAAACCGTATAAACTATGTAGTTCCTCGTTATGAAGCTTCCGCCATTCCCCATTCTCGTTCCTCTTGGGTCCGAATATTCTTCTCAGGATCCTGTTCTCAAATACTTTCAGTCTATGTTCTTCCCTCAGAGTAAGCGACCATGTTTCGCAACCATACAGAACAACAGGCATGATTATCGTTTTATATATTTTAAGCTTCAAATTCCTCGACAGAATTCGCGACGACAAGAGATTTTGAACCGAATAGTAACACGAATTCCCTGCTTTTAGTCGACATTTAATTTCTTCGTGAATATGATTTTCGTCTGTTAATATTGATCCTAAATATTTGAAACTATCCACTTTATCAAAAGTATTATTTAATATTTTAACGCCTCCACAATTTGCCGTATTACGGTCCCGACGCACTTCCATGTATTTAGTTTTCTCTGCATTTACTTCTAAACCCATGTCCCTGCAAGCGTTTAATAATATCTCTGCATTTATTTCTACTGTTCTCCTATCATCCCCTATTAAATTTACATAATCAGCATATGCCATAACCTGGTGAATGCCGTTCAACTCTAGGCCCTGGTTGCTATCTTTGATTTTCCTTATGGCGTATTCCAGCACAAAGTTAAATAATAATGGCGACAACGCATCTCCTTGTTTCAGGCCATTTTCGACGTGAAAGCTCGTGGACAAAAATTTTCCTACCCGGACTTTACTTTGGGATTCACTTAAACATATCTTAATTAATCTAATTAGCTTTCTCGGTATTCCAAGCTCTGTAAGAACGTTGTATAATGTTTCTCTCCTAACCGAGTCGTACGCCTTCAGTATTAGTACACGAAATTAGTATTAATATTAATATTAATACGAAATTAGTATCAGTATTAATACGCGAAAAATTAATGTTGAATTATATTACTAATATTACGTGATGCACTAATCATATGTTACATATTGATAATATTGCATCAGACGTTCTACAAAATGAACCCAAAGATTGTGAGTTTTGTTCGAAAACAGTTTTACAACTTGTTTTTATAGATATGTCATTATACAATATTTAAAAACATAGAAGAATCTTTCGCTTGACTGATTTCAATCATACAAAAACCTTAGAATCACTGTTTTCAATCAAATACACACTGTGTTTCATAAATGCTTTTACCGTATAAAAACAATTATTACTATCGTCCATTTATTTTGCACACTTATCTCTATCCCAATTTATCTATGTCATACTATGCTGCATTCTCCTCTTCAAAGCTCTGCCCTTTCTAAGCACTTTCAGGTAGAAATGTACCATTCATAGTTTACCCTAATCTACTAAACGTAAACGGTTTACGCATCTACATAACGATAAAATTGAGAAAAGGGAAGTTAAAATTGACTCCTTGGTACTTCTCGTTAGTGGAATATGTAGAAATAAAGAACATAAATCGATTCCAGACAGTCATCCAAATGTAAGAAATCATCCACTATTTTAAAATTCTTTCATAACAAAAGACAAGTTATAAAATTCGTTACTGTATATTGAAAGTAAGAGATGTGATGATAATAAAATGTACTTTTTCGCTCTGTAAAGAATGTTAAAGCTTAATAAGGAAAAAGAAACAAAACGAAGATAATCTACTCTAAGAAAAATGTCTTTGAATGCAATTATATCTAAACTAAATTAAAATGAAATGAATCATTAAGATTTACGTCCCATGGTTATGCTGGCTAGGCTAAAGGAGACGGTGATGATGAAAAATGAATGAAATGGTGGAAAGAAGAAAGTGAGAGGAAAGAGGAGAACCCTGAGAGAACCCACGAACACCGTGCTTTCCGTCAAAAAACTCACTTGGCGCTAACTGGAATTGAATTAAGGAGACCGTGCACCAAAGGTAAACGCTCTACCAGTAAGCCAACACCAGCTCCTAAATTAAATTAAGGCAAAACTATTACGAAGAATAAAAATTTCTTTATACCCTTATGCCAACATACTAAGTTAACATTTTATTTACTTTAAAAGTTTCAAAAGAATGTACCACGACTTGTGATTAGCGTTCTATGCTTCCCACGCAGGAAATAAAATATTCAAATCTTTGTCAATTCTATTAGGCATGTGCTTGAACGGTACCTTTAAATATAGACCCTTCATATCTTTCTTTTTCACTATATTTTTTTGTTGTGATTGCGATTGTTAACAGTTTCACTGCAAATGTATGCCTCAGATTCTATGTAAAAAATTAAATCAGTAAGTCTTTGTCTTCAAAAACTATAATTCGTTACTGAATATTTCATTACATTAATTTCAATACTTTCAATACCTAATCTATAAAATTGGTTTTCAACAGTAATTCATTTCTTAATATCAAACGATAGTAATTCTTCATGATATTTGCTATTCAAAGAAACTTTACAAACCATTTTCATAATAATAACGCATCATGAAAAAAGATTGTCCATCTAGATCAACTTTATTTTTAAATGGCATTAAATTTTTGAAAGAAAGTAATCATGTTTTGTTAAACATAAGGTTGTTAATAGAATATTTCCTTCTGAATGTAAATAAACTAGAATCGTCTTTTAAAGAGAAAATAATGTACTTTTTTTTCAAAGTTTAATTTTTGAGTTAACTACTTTGGAGTAGGAGATAAATTCGAATATCGATAAATTTCTTGAAACAGTGTTTTAATTTAACTCATGGTATCTATTACTATTAACTGAAGTATTTATGACATAGTAACATAATTACGGTATGTATTTTGAAAACCTTAAGAAAGAAACACTCTATCAGCAAAACATTTTATCTGAGATGTAAGAATAAAGTTGTTACAGCATATTTTTGATTTACTACAGAAGTATTTATTAATAAAATGTAAAGATAGTACTTAAAGTCATTGTCAAGAAAATTGTCAGAACAAAACAACTCACACCACTCCCACACCAATAAAATAGTGCTAAATTTTGTGAGAAAAATAAACTATATTCTTTTATGGGGTCATTAATAAAATAATTATTTACGAAATATAATTTTTTCGTTAAAAACATTTTTAAGGTAATCACTTATTTTAAAATTTATTATCGAGTAAACAGTATTGTATTTTGGGAAAAGAGAGAAATTTGATATATCTATTTACAGAAGCTTCTTGGCGTACTGTTTTAATGTTTAATATAGGCAGGGAAAGTCTTTCGGCCTATAGGCATAGAACCAAACATTCTGATGGAATATAAAATCCATTATATTCTGGTAATAAAACGTGTATAATTTTTCAAAATCACGAGTGAATTTGCTGTTCTTTTATGACCACAGGACTCCACTAAAAAGTAAACGGAGGTTAAATCACTCAATAAAATATATGGTTTCTAGCTTCTTTAAAGAAAATGATATGGTATATTTTATAAATTCTAAGTAATATTTACTAACAAAAAATAAAATGTGCCAGTTACTTTTATGAAAATTGTTCGAAAGAAAAAATCCTTCCAAGAAAGAACTACCCAATGTGGATGTTATTAAGAGAAATGTTTATGGTGAATTGTAAGATTACTAATTGGTTATGTATTTATTACATACTGTATGAACATTTTAGAATAAGTGTTTTTAAAGAGAATTAATCTAAAACTCTTTTCTTGTCGTTTTTCCTTTGCTATGGGAAACGAATTACCCACAGAACAAAGTTTTAAATAAAACATTTAGTTATAAAATATGAACGCAATCAACAATGTCGTTTCTGTAAAGTCATACGAAAACCTTATTGTAAGAACAAACTATTCCACAAATGTTTTTGCTGGTAAATAACTTCTATCATATAATATTATTAATCAAATATTAATTTATCGAATACAAGAACCATTTATGAGACAGTTGAAATGTTCAGTGTTTATCCTCAAATAAGTTAGTCTTTTTCTGTAGATTTGAGGTAACTTCGAAGTTACATGAGGAAGATCCCATAAAAAAAAACAGTATAAATTGTGGTCTCGATATCTTGAATAATATGAACTCAAGGACTTATGTACGTTACACACATCGACAATAACATATGAGCAGACAGATAGACATCCGAGAATAAATTGTTTGGTATGTACTGACTTCATGATCACTTTATGTTCTTATATCGTAGCTCGAATGCAAACTTATTACGTCCACATATCAGAGTATCCATAAAATCCCATTATTATTACCTACATTCGTTTTTCCAGTTTCAAAGCAATTTTAGAGGCATCTCACACATAGAACGAGCTAGAGATGTTTTAAAAAAGATTACCCACGTTCAATATATAACGAATGCGTACGGTACAAGTACGATTTCTCTATTTATGTATATATACAAGAGATAAATTCGTAAATTTACTTAAGAAAAATCCTGAAACCACATTCTATGTAATTGACATAGAAATTTTCAAATTTATTATATCTATATGACAGCTTCCTAGCAAAACTGCGCTCCTATGAAACATAATTTCCCCATTGTAATGTACGAATGTGAAAAACATCTTAACTGGCATGAATTAAAATATGGTAATGTTTCGACAATTCTTTTTTATTTAAAGAAGGCATAATAAAACAAGGAAAGAGCGAAGCAAATAATCAAGGAAGGTATGTAACATAAAATTTGAAAATATATCTTTATTGCTTGATTCGAGAAAAAAACATTTACGTAATTAACACTTGAAGATTAGGAAGAGATTTAGTTGGACAGCCTTAAAGAGCAAACGAATTTTTGGCAAATATGAAAATAGGTGTTGTGTTAAAGAGAACCCTAGGAATATTCATGAAAGTGTTGTCCAAGAGATGATTTCTTTTTGTAAAAGACTCATCCCAATTCCCAAGAAGTTCTTTTGCGTTTCGTCTCGATTATAGAAAAGATTTTTTTTTTTTGTTTCGAAGTGTTTCTTGTTTTAGTTCGTAAATATATATAGGTACAAAATTTGTTTCCTAACGTTTTTGTTTTCAAAAAATAGTCTACAAGTAGAAGTCATCAGAATCCTTTCATGTGGCGAAATGACTAGGAATGATGTGGTATAAGAAAACGTAAACAGTATTTATTATTGAAGCACACTGTGTAATGATTTATGTACTTTAAGTGTTGATAAATGTTCTACATCTTGTTCGTATAATATCAATTTATCGTTTTTATAGTATGAATCATATAATACTAAAATAGTGTTTGAGAATTAAGACTTGCATGAACTGGTGTTGTTCATAAGACTCGTAAAGTGTGTTGTCTCGTCTCGAATTTGAAAATGTATTTCTCGTTTCGACTCTCATATCATTTACGAGGCAACAATCGAGACAAGATGAGAAATTTCTCGCTTCGTAGGCAACGTTAATCGATGACAATAATTATAATATTGTACGAAACAAGATCAATAAATGAATTTTTGTATTACCGAGAATACATTTTTGAGACAGGTAACACATACAGCTTATCATAAATCATTGTAGTAAATAGTATCAAATTAGTTTAATATCTGTTTCAATGGCGAATAAATGGCCTTAGCTCACACAAATCTTAAAAGATACTTTTCTTATTCTCAAATTAACCAAGAAAGATTGTCTTAATACTAAATACAGTGATTTAAGAATTGAACCGGCTCTAGTTACGAAGTGTTAGGATTATTCTTGCACATGTTTCATGAATTTCAGAAACAAAACATAGTTTATTAATTTTTGTTGTTTTTCTTTTCAATAGAGTTGTATGTTTCTGTAAGTGGCCTCTAATTTCTATGATTTTTCACATCAATCAGATTTGCAGAACTGTGTCTGTATCCGAGGAACATAAAATGCTTAATTATTTTCATACACTCTTAAGAAATATTTTTATTTATCGAAATTATAATGGATAAAAACTACCTCCACGTGTAAAAACGGAGTAAGAACGTCTATTCAATTTTCACTTTTCAATTGTATGAGTTAAGGTACAATATTCCTGATATTTCGATAGAGGGTAGACAGACAAATACGATACTAGAATAGTACATTCTGGATAAATTTTGAAGACTATTTTATTATTCAGCTCGCTAAAAGTTATATTTTGTTCAAAGATATCGTAAACAAATTTATCAATAAATTGCGTATAATTGTGTGATTCTCTATAATGATAATGTATGAACGTAAATTTTACTGATTATACTTTCAGTGTTTCACTTGATGTGATTTTAAGCACATACTACGTATAGTGAACTTAATTTCCAAACGCAAAGACCGAGAAAAATGACCCATACACTCAGTAATTGTATCTTTATATTTCAAGTATTGCCCACGTTCTTTAGAAATATCACATATTCTTGAAGCATCCATTCAGAATTAATACTATTTTTATTCTAAAATGAATATTTGCTATGAAAAGATATACGTGCATAGAACAAATAATTTGATATCCAGTGGGGTGCAAATAATCTTAGTGTTCGGATGGTTAATACATGAGGACCTTTTAATATATTTTATATTTTAATTCGATTTACAAAATATATAAGTTAGATTGTTTTCTCGTATGATTGTCTTGTTCTGATGCAAATTTCCATTCTGTTGTCAACAAGGTACAAAACGTCTCTTTTTAATCCTGTAAGGATTTCTCAAGTGAAGCTCACTAAGTTTCAATAGAATATCATTTTACTAAGAAAGGAATCACAAATCTTGTAATGTAGTATATAGAACAGAAATGATACTAGGCGAACCTAAGCTTAACAAGAAAATTAAGCCACGAAAGACATACTTTATAAGCTCACAAAGAATTGATCTAGGACACCTGTAACTAACTCTATATCGATTATTATTTGCTTATGTGTTATCCGAGTATAAACTAAGTTACTGTTCATTATTGATGCGAGTGAAGGATATTTTCTCAAATTTTACTTTTAAATCGTCTTGGTCTTCATCAATTTAAATCAAAGCTATAATTTCCAAGAAATTTATATATTGTTTTTTAAACTACCAAGAAAATACACACCTTGTTTCATGATATTGGATATTTTTTTTTTTTTAACTGAAGCTATCTAAATAATCTTGAAGTTGAGTGAATTTGCCTCTTGCTCTTGGATAATATCAATTATAAGCTATAGATCTAATTTAAAAGCCCGAAAGAAAGTATACATGAAGTTTCATGAAAATAAAAAAATAACAACAGTTACTGTTGTCATGCTTTCATAAAATGGCATACATTTAGTCTGTTCCCTCTGACTAATTTAAACTCAAGCAATATCAGAAATTCTGTTATCTTAAACAAAACATGCACTCTGTTTCATACTAAATTCTGAGAGTTTTTATACTTTTTTTCGCATAAAACATTTTTTTATATCATTGAAAGGGCAAATTTACTAGCTCGTCATTGATGGACAGTAGATGATTGGAAAGAATCAGAAAAATATAAGAATATGGCACCAAAACATTTTTCTTTCGAAAATTATCGTAAAACATTTTTTTTAAATCTAGTGGAAATAGCAGCTAAATTCACTCCTTCATTCCTGACTGGTTTTACATTTATGCATTTGGGATGATTGTAAAACAACAGAAGTAATACAAACCTTACTGCACCAAATCGAATATTTTTACGAAAATTAATATGGGGAATTTCCATAAGTCAGGTAAGATGCGTATCATCACTAATTCCTGACTTATTTTAACCCAAAGCAGTGAGGATTATGCAATACATCGAAAAATATTTAGACCTAAACAATACTATTAAACAATCAAATAAATTTGCCGAAAGTTATCGCAGAATTTGCTTTTAAAATATCGTATGAGGAGCAGGAGACATGAAGTCAAAACTCCAAATTCTTGACTGATTTTTAAACTTGCATGAAATATTGTATCAATTGTATTTTAGTAATATTTATGGAGATATTTAAATAATGAAACTTATAATTTCGGGTACACTTTCCCTCCTTTTCCCTTATCCTTGACGATTTCAAACCTAAACAATGCAGATAATTGGCATATACCAAAGAAAATATATACTATGTTGCCTAAAAATCGAATATTTGTGAAGGTTATATTGGGAAATTATTTTGTATGTGAATGTACAAACTTGTAAAATAAGGTAGATTTTACACTCTTTTGCTACTTGATTCTTGATGGATTACAATCCTAAATAGCTGAGTTATATCCGAATGTTTGAAGAAGAGACAAACTAATTGAAGGATGGGTGTGAAAAGTGCGTTAAGTCAAAAATTTGTGGTTTAGGGAAATCGCATTTGAAAGTTTAGACATAAATCCAAAATCCGGTTTTGGGAAAATGATTAGCTGTCGTAGCTCTTCATGCTAATAAGACTGGTTTTTCGGATTTATGTCTGAAACCCAAAACCGGATTTTGGACTTATATCTCAACTTTCAAATGCGACTTCTCTAAAACAATAACTTTTGACTTAACGCACTTTACACATATACCCGCTAATTTAAATCGGATACGTTTCGTGAGATTTTGTTTGAAATAGACAACCAGATTTAAGGACGGACATACACTCAGATGCTGACCCAGTCGAATTATAGAAGGTCGCTACGTTTGTTTCAACTACAGGTAATACTAATAATTATAATACTATGAAAGTGTTTGCTTTTAATTTCACGTTGATCGCTAACAATGGCAACGACGAAAACCTTAGTTTAAGGTGGGATTAGTATGTCCTTTCCGATAATTGGAATTAGATACAAGAAACGAGATAAAAAAATGAAAAACTCAATTAAATTCATTAGATGTAACATTCAAAGCCGTACTTACAAGAGACTAGTATTCGTGTCCATAATTAAGTATTAGTTTATTGCTTGGACATCAACGTTCCTTTTCAACACTGGGGCCAAATAAGCTGAGAACTTTTCTTACAAATGTATTTAACAAATGACTTTTCTAGACACGTTCGTAAGGTCTCGTGTAATTTTGACTTCTGCATATTCTTACTGCAATGAAATATCTCATGTTACGTCTCGTAGTCAAGGCTGTAGGATAAAAACACTGATGATAAATGAAAATGAATGATTATGTAAGATTTTGGGGAATGAAAATGTGGGATGAAATGAGGAAAACCCAAAAACACCGCGTACATGATGTTATCTAACACAAAAATACATGGACTGGGACAGAACCAGGATCTATTGTAATACGACAGAAATTATTTGATAAGGATAAAGGATATTTTATTAACTAAAATTTTCATATTTTAAATGGAAATAAAATTCAAATTTATAGTTTTTGTGCTTTTAGGTCGTTTACATTTTAGAACAATCAGAGAAGTCTCTTAACAACTTAAAACTATGTCCAAATATGAACATTCTCTTGAATAGGATATATAACTTAAGTAGCAACGTGTCAACCCAATAACAAACACTTCCTACTTCAAGTCATGAGGAAAACCTTGTAATGTAAAAATAAGTGGAAGAGAATGACGCCACCAAAAATTAGAAAGAGAAGGTAGGTGGACTAAAGGAATAATAAACTCGAGAGAGTATTCGAGTGGCCAGTACAGTGGTAAATCCGATCTTTCTGATCCTTTCATCATCATTCCTTCCGATCAATCTTGATGAGTATAAGCTGGTTATGAATTGCTGAACATATTGATAATATTCGATCTAAATTGTTAATCATTACTTCCATGGAATTACTACTTCTGTATGAACATGTTAGTCAATGTCGGAATAGCCATTAGTTTTGGGTAATTATCTAAATCTGATGTCTCTAGTTTTATGTGATATATGGAATCATTACCAACTGAAGCATTTGCCAGCATTAATCTGAATTAATTGGATGAAGTTTGTTATACATATAGATATTAGTCCCCATGCTTATTATGTTTACTATTTTCTGAGTTACGTGTGGATAAACACATGTATGTCAGCGTCTGGATTACAATTTAAATTGTTGGCATACGTTAAGGTAGAAGTGTCGGAGTTGTGGCTAACGCCCTTGTTACGAGATTAGGTACAATTCAGAGTTTTACCACTGAGCCACCTTGTTCTTTCTGACCATAATGTAACCTGCATTTACATTCATGGCCAGTTTATAGTCTGCCTCCGTGTCGTATTGCACAGTTTGCAAATACTGGGTGAATCCCAGAACCGTTTTTAACAAGAGATTCCATTCATAATTTTTTGATAATAAAAATGTCAGATGTTGCTCTAAATTAAAACGTAATCACATCTTAAATGAATGAATCTGTAGCTTTTCACACTGGTCTTGTAACAGACGTCCCTGGTTTGGTTCGAGGAGGAACAGCATGAAAATTTGTACTCATTATTGGAGTTCGAATTCCATCTCAATCTTTAGGTCTTTGTCACATATAGCCTTGGTGCTGAAACCGGACACTAAACTTCAATAAACAACAATTACCATTAAAATATGTTTTCTCATTTCCAGTTACTGATTTAGTTTAACGTATTAAATTGCCCAGCTTTCATGATTAGAGTGTACAAATTATTCCAGACTTAATTATCTTAGTAACATTTATAAATAGACAGATGAGCTCTATGCAAGTTTTGAGAATAAAAAATTATAATTAGAAATGTAATTTGTTGATTTATGCGTTAAACCTAATACTCGTAATATATAGCGTATGTAACATATTTGAGTCGTAAGTTAATATAGAATTTATTACACATTGCAATAATTTACTTGCAATTAATTGATTTCTTCCGTATACACTTAAAGTTAATTCAAGCGTTTGAAAAACAGTTTAGTACAAGATAGAATATTTCAGCTTATAACATTTTATGTCGTGTTCATACATGTTTTCTGTTATACTAGTAGTAACATGAAACTGTGTAACTGAAAGGTAAGATTGAAAAAAATACTTCATGTTGCCTCTGGACAGGGCCGGATTTCCATGTTTTGGGCCCATGGACCCTAGTGAAATTGCCACTACCCACAACAAATAACATTGCTCCCCAAAACTTCCATTCTCCTCGATCTATTTCTTAAAATATTACTTTTATGTTTGATACTAAAAAATAATTATTACTATTACTAGTTATTACTGTTCTTATTTCTTATTACTCATTTTATGTAATGTATTTTAATTCCTACACCTGGCCAGCATTTGGAGTAGGTTCATCAAAACTTACCTAGCTTCTGCGTAACCTATTCAACATTACGTATTACTTTTCCTATTTCTTTCCCTAAGTTATTATATATCCAGTGTAAAATGTCCTCCGGGCTTATCTGGTATTCGTTGAATAAATAAATAGGTACACGCCAATTCTTGAAAGTACGAGTGTAGAGCTGCCTACTGCCGCTTTTCTCAGCAGAAGCACCGCCATAATAAAAAAAACTGACTTATGACAATATTTAGTACGACTAATCTGCTTCAATATTATCGTAGTCACGGTCAATAAAAAAATGGCTTTCGTTTATTTTATTCATTCATTGGTGAAATATGAATTTTTAATAGTTGTATCCTTTTTTTTTTTTTTAAAAAAAAAAAGAAAGTACCGTCCTTTAAAATTTGCCGCCCTGGTCCCGGGACTATGTGGCCCATGCCTAATTCCGACCCTGTGTGTGGATGGAAAATATCTTATACTGAGAAACTTTTTTATTTTTTTAAATACTTCGATTCGCTAGCGGAAAGGATTCCATATTCCCCCCCCCCTTTGCGTTGTAATTAGATTATATAAGCTACTGGATTGCATATATTCATATTTTTCTGTGTATATGCTGCTGTTATAAAAGTTTTAAAATATTTCGTATTTATGTACTGAATACTAATAACATATTAAATTTATTTACTTAGGTTTAATTGATTGCATTAATTCAACTATACATTTCACGATTGACGTCCAAACGAGGCTTGAGAAAATTATTTTTTAAAGGAAAATATAACAAAATTTCATGCAGATTTAAATTTTATGGAGGCTGTGGAAGTAACTACCTTAATATAAGCAATTCTTATGTTCGAATTATTTTAAATTTCAACTGAATTCAAAATTTCTACACATTAATACATCTGATGGGCTCAACTTGGGGAAATAGTGACTTTTGGATATTTGCCCATCAGTTCGTCCATTTATGCTGTGCATGTACATACACCTTAGAGCAGTGTTTCTTCCAGACATGTTTTTAGGGCCACTGCACTCACGGTGCTCTGAGAGTGCCCACCCTGAAGGAGGCCAAAATAATACATCTGCACTATAACAATAAATACAATAACACTGGCAGTGCCCCCTGGAATACTAAGTGTGCTCCCGGAACATTTTTTCTGAAAGAAACAATGCCTTAGAGACTATATTGTTTGCACCAAATTGTAAACTTAAGGTTAGCTGAGTGAAAGTTGAAAATAAAAAATAAATTTTCTCGAAAGTAGCTCTAACGATTTTGTTTTAGTGAAAAAAAGCAATATATGATTTACAATCATGTAATGGTATATTTTTTTCTGTAAAGGGATTAGTTCTTCTTTAGAGCTGCATTCTTTCGGAACACTTTTTCAAGAAAGCAATTCTGGAAATTTTGTTCACTACGATTAGGCTTAATTCTTTAGAAGCAAATGGTTGGTTTACTTTGAAAAATGAGTTTTCTTACTTTCTAAAAAGAGTTTCAGACTACTTTGTTCATATTTGATAAATAAACGGTTCGTTAACAACTCTTTCTCATGAAAAAAGGATTAGTTTACTCTTGAAGGTGAATCTTTTTGGAGAAATTTTGCAGAAACGACTCAAATGACTTTTTTCACACTTAAATGCATGTTTGATTAAAGCATTACGATATACGATAAATAAATCACTTTTTGACGAATGAGGATGTCTTTGTTTTAGAGCGAAATTTTCGGAAACCACTGTCATAACTATGAACAAAGTCCAAAAATATGTATTTCAGAAAGAAAAAAACAGCATTACATGATTTTCTTTAAGAAAATGTTAACTTTAGTGAAAAGTTAACTTCTACTTAACTTCTACTTAAAACGACGCGACGAAAAAAAATATATATGTAATAAAATATAGAAGATATTTAAAACTAAACCAGCACACAATATGTGATGAAGGAGTTGATAATGCTCATATTAAAGGGTTCATGAAGAACAGCAAGTGATTAGGAACTCTATCATTAATGGAGCTTCTTTCGAACATAGAAATAAGTCAAGGATAATACTAATGTTTATAATAAGAAATGTTACTGATAATGAAAGGGACCGTAATATAATTTTAGTAAAACGATTATTAGCCTCTATTCCCTATTCAGAAACTCTAAGAAGTTTTCCAATAGTTTCAAATTTATTCCTTAAAAAGAGTATTTCAGTAAAGCCGATTTCCAATCCTCAGATTTAAGTCATTTTTAAAAAGTAGAAGAAAGCGAAAATATCTAAATTGTAATAAAATAGTCTATTTGCTTTTTTACTAAATGATAGCTTAAATTACAATACATAGATCACTGTTACACTGTATTATTATTTTTATTAATAATAATAATAGTAAATGCTACTATTTTTCAGTTGTGCGTACATATCTGAGAAATATATATCTTCAATGCAAAATAATATATGAATGATATTTTTCAATAACTTTATTTGGATTCTTTTTTCTTTCTTTGCACTCAATCTCTTTTACACTCACTAAATAGAATATATACACACATTTACATTTACAGAAATTAGTGTTACCCATGAGGTAAGACGAGAAAACTCATTTCTCGTCTCAGCTTGTAAATATTTCTCGAATTTTCATTACGTCTCGATTTTCGAAGGACATTTGTCACGTCTTGATTATCGGGAAGCTTTTCTTGTCTCGTCTTAATTACAAACTTTATGCCCTGATTTTATTTCTAATGTCATCTAGAAGCTATCTGAATCCTTCAGTGTCATGATAGGTCTGCAAAGAGTCCACACATTTATTATTGTAGTATACTGTTTAATGGTTTCTGTGCTCCTAAATGTTGATAGATTCTCTTCATTTAGTTCGTACAATCAATTTATGACTATTTTTTACTATGGATCAATTAACAATAAAACAATGTTTGACACCTAAGACTTTGGTGAGCTAATGTCCATGAGACTTGAGAAATTTCTCGTCTTGTCTTGAAAACGAGATAGAATTTCCATGTTTATATTTTGTCTCGAATTTGAAAATGCAATTGTCGTCTCTGTTGCAAGGAAACGCCGAACACTAACAGAAATGGATGAAAATGTAGAGTCAAATTTTCATCCTTGACTTTATAAACAATTCTGCTAAAGTAAACACGACAGTCCTTCGAAATAAAGTATATAAACTGTATATATGTCTGTTACGTCATACTTTCATCTTTACGACTCATTTCTCTTGTTTCGAAAACAAAGAAACTCCAAGTTTTTCTACAAGCTTCAGTGAATTTTTATACGTTTTTATATTGCTCTATAATTCGTCACTAAAACGAAGTATTCTTCACTAAGAACACAAACCAACCTACTGACAAATCGTCCGAAAAATATCCTTTAGTAATCGTTTTTATAGTTTTTTTTATCTTGTTCTGCAACATACAGAGTAAATACATATTATTTTAAAACAACAAAATCCTTTTTCTAACATATAATGTGAAATAAACGCACTTTTAGCAGACAGTATATTGTTAAGAGAAAATCCGCTATGGTTAAGAAAACTCTTTTCAGAGCATAACATTATGTTAACCACAAAATGAGCATCAAACACAACTGACATATTATTATGTGAAATATACTATTGGCGTAAATAGATTAACCGGATCTAATTGTACTTAGGACGCTAATATAGTGTGTTATATTAGAGCCAGATATATATTGCTATTATTTTAAGAATTAAATATTAATTGGAATTATCTTGAATTCATACTGAACAAGATAGAAATTTGTGTGGGTGTCTTGATTTATGATACATGAGATTCGTGACTCCGTTTACCCTTCAAATGAAATTAAGAAGTAAAAATAATGATAAAATTATTACAGAAAATATAAAATATATGTCTCCTGAATCTTATGTATAGTATATAGATTTCTTTAGTATGCATTATAAATAGTTCTTCCTTGCATACTATCTACGTAAATCGATTTCTGCTCTACATTTCAAGTATAGTCTAACTTCTTGAAAGTTATATTTTAATTAATATGTTTGAAAGAAATATTTACTTTCGACAAATTTATCTTTGAAATACAGGGCTCTATAAGTAATGGCAAATTACATTTAAATTTATTTTCTTGTTCAACTTCCTGAAAAAATAAATCTGAAAATTGAAATATGTACATTTTCATTCATATATACTTACACATATATACTATTCTAATCCAAATGAGGGAAATCGATTCAACCGGGATTTGTGCGTCTCTCTGTTTCGTAAAGGGTATCGAAATTTTCAGCAAATTCAGTGAGTTTTGTCCAATCTTAGGCAACATACAATTACATCTAAATTCTGTAAGCCTTCGACTACATTTTATGCTACATGTATATACTGAGTAAATTATTCCAGACTGATGACGGACAAGATTTGTTTGTAAATATAGTCCTCAGTCTCAGCGTACGAAATCATAATTTGCAATTTCTGTATCTGGTCAATCTATCCAAACGTAAGCTGTAATATGTGTAATGGATCTGCTTAAATGTGTCTTTTACAGTACATTTAGGCTAATTTAAAATCGAGCACAAGGATCTATATTGCAATCTTCTATACTAATAGTTGAAATGACTATTCTTGGAGAATATGTCCACTTATAGTCTTCCCTTCAGCGTTTACTTTGTGTACCGAAAATGAGTTTGTATATTCCGGGTTAATATACATATATTTCTTGTATTCGAAAAATGTCAAGAAAGAATGGTAAAAAGAACTCAATATTGAAGTTTGCACTTATAAATGATACAACGAGATAAATATATTTAAGCACAATTTTGAGTTGTAAAAAAAGTTTGAATTTCAGGAAATACTGTGAATTTCTTTCTCTCTTTTTTTAAGGATTTCAATCTTCTTCATTACTTAAAATCAATCTACGGAACCTGAACGCTGATTATCTTAACTTAAAAGATTCTTCATATAATTACTACGATAAGAAAATAATTTTACATTATAAGTTTACTAAATAAAACTACTACCTCTAAGTAATATCGCTTTTCTAAAGATTGAACAAGCATCTCTACTACTCGCATTTGTATTTTATGTCGTCAATGAGAGAATGAACTTACTTATCTTACGTTTCACATTCTGTTAATTTTTGACATTTAATACTTAATATTATTATTCGAGGCTAAAATTAGGTATAGATGAAAAGAACTATCATTAGAACAATAACATAAATTACCAACTTTTTGTGCATTTTTTTGCTAAAACTAATTTATACATAGATGTAATCTGACGTATATTTTCTTTCATTCCCACTGATTTGTACTGTATTTTCACAAAAAAACGATGGAGGTAAACTTACCCAAATTGTGAAATATCTTATGGAGGATGAATTTAGTATTTTGTACTTTTGTAGTAGGATGAATTTAGTATTTTCATAAAAAAAAGGACAGAGGTAAATTTACCCAGATTTTGAAATACCTGATTGAGGATGAGTTTTGTAAACTTCTTCCCACTTTTAAGAATAACAGCATATATTATGTTTGAAACTTAAGACTTAAACCTGTTAATCAAGTTATTAAAAGGCATTTGAGTGAACTGATCTTAGTTTCTTTCAGTTTTAGCTATTTTGTATCTTTCCAAGAAATTGGCGTAGTATAGCGTGAGCTTTCTTGGTAGATTCCCAATGGAGCTCATTAAATTTTATTGAAACAAATACCGAGCAACCTGTGAATTCATTTATTGGTTGAGAACGTAATCCCTCAAAACTGAGGAGGTAAGTTCATCTCCTCACATTAAAGAAAACGTGTTTAATTATAGTTTTGTATTTTATTCTGATTTGTATGAAGCATACTGTAAAGTGATTTAAGATTTATCCTTTTCCTTTGGGATTGAAATTATAGGTAAAAAGGTAAGTTGATACATCTTGAAAGAACAAAAAATGTCAATTTTTAAAAATTACCCAGTTTCAAACATGATATTTGCTTTATTTGAGGCTTCTTACTGAGTGTATCAGTTGGTCTTATTCTTTAAATATCTTCAATATATTTGTTCCAGAAAATATAGGATTTTTACAAAGTGTGGCTTGTGCTTTTTTTTTTTTTTTTTTTTTTTTAGATTTCAATAGGACATATTACTTCGAATTGCTATCACAAATGGATAAGAGGCCAACCTATCTCCAATTTTAAGATAATCTCTTAGAGTAACTTACACAAAAGTGCAAATGGCTGAAGTTTATATTTTTGGAAATCTAGCAATAACTCTTATAGATTGCTTATGGAAGTCTTCAAGAGTTAGATCTTTAAACCCTGTAACTCAAATAATTTCTATTGTTTGCTTCTACACTGCACGGCAACATTAGTAAGCTATACATATATACTTGAAGGTTTCATTTTGGATTCTAATACAAATGCAAATAAGCCAATTGTTAGAAATGCTTATAAAACGACTGGCATACTTAAGTAAATGCTATAATTAGCCTCCCATTAGAAAATTTTCAGATTCAAATTCTGTCCATCCATTTCTTGAATGCGTTAGGAATTTTCAAATGTTCTTGTATGTCTGAAGAAACTCTGGAAATAAAAAAGTTTAATTTGTGTCCACCCATTTCCTCAATTCATTTTATAGGAATTTTCAAACTTTCTTGCTTGTCTGAAAAAACTTTGAAGTTAATATAAGTTGTAGTTTCAAACAAAATATGCTCATTTGTATAAATTTTCGAGAGTCCTGAGTCCTTTTGAAAATAATAATAAAAAAAGTTATGAACGGAAGTAGTAGAATATCATTAGTGAATCTAGCATAAGATAGCTTCTAATATTTGTCTAAACTGGTATTTGTGCGTAGTTTATCTGTCCATTTGCATGTCTATACACCTACTCAGGTACCTTGCTTTACCATAACTTCCAAACAATTTATCCAGTGTTAATAGAACTTGGCATGGTTCTTCATTCAATGTTTTGAAATAACTCCACTCTCTTACTTCAATGTTTTGATGAAATAACACCAAAATCGAGTTTATAAAATGAGTAATATCACCTTCGTTTTAAAATGACTTATATTTTCTTTAGTACTTTCTAAATGGTTGAAATTTCTGAAGAGTAATGGGGTAATTTCAATATAATTGAATTCCTAGAATATGACATATATCAATAAAATATTTTTCCTTGTTGCTTTCGTAAATAATATTTTATTGGATTACAACATGTCAAATATTTTACTTGAGGTTTCCAAATTATACCCTGCAACTTGGAATTTGTCAGCTGAGAATGAATTAAGAAAGTGAATTTATCATTAATTTTAATAAATACATATAAACATATTTTTTAGACCTCCAAATATGCTATACAATAGGAAGTTTTTTTTTAAATGGCTATTTCTGTTTGTTGATAGGTATCAGAACCAGAACAGTAAGATATATCGAGATGCGTTTTACCAGGAGTCTATTCTACTCCGTTATGAATCAGAAGTGCTAGAATTTAACAATTTCCAGTTTCAACATTGATCATCATGGAAGAAATAAGGTAATATATAAAAACAGATTCGTATTGTTTCACAGTGTGAAACTATGGTAGACTTCCAAACCACGGCAATTTAAGAAATTAAACTTCATGTAGCGCATCCTTAACTATTGGCTGCAATAGATTAATAATATCAACGATAGTATCTCTTCCTAGGACATTGAATTTATATCAGAAAGCCATTACTCGCTAAACCTTACCGTTTTTGTTCGATGATGATAAATGTTGAAACTGGAAATAGTTAATTTGAAACATTTTCAGTTTGAACAGATTTTTAAGGAAGAAGATAGAACCTCCTTTTCGGAAGCCTGATCGATTTCCCAAACTGCATCTAGGTATATTTTTACCGTTTTTGCTCTACGGAAATCAGTATTGAAACCGGAAGCAGAAATAAACTTAAACCACTTCTGGTTTAAGTAGAGTGTAGCAAGTTATGACGCTGTGTTCTTTTGATATCCTTAATGGATTGCAGAAAATAGGTTGTCACTATCTATTACCGTTTTTGTTACATAATGGTGAATGTTAAAACCGGAAGTGGTTAATTTTAACTACTTTCGGATTCAATAGAAGGTTATGGGCGGAGATGAAACCTAAGCTTCAGTAACTGAATCAATTGCAAAAATCTATATCTTGATATCTCTTTCGTTCTTGCTTAACGGAAATCAGATTTTTAAACCATTTGTTGCTATCTATTACTATTATATTTTTGTACTCTGGCGATAAGTGTTAAACCAGAAATGGTTAATTTGAACCACAAACAGTTTGAATAGAGGGTTAATGAAGAAGGGAAACCTAGTTTTGGAAAGTTGAATCAATTCCAAGATACTGCTTATCAATATCTCTTATCGTTTATGCTCTATGAAAATCAGTGTTGAAACAGAAAGTACTAGTAAATTTCAACACTTCTGGTTTTGGTAGAACGTGGCGGCTTGGGATAATATGTCCTCTTCATATCCTGAATAGTTACAGAAAACCGCTTATCGCTATGTAATATCATTTTGCTCTTAGGGGGTAGTGTTGAAACCAAAAATTGTTATTTTAACCCATTCTTATTTGAATAGCAGTTTAACGAAAGAATAATCCTATTTACGGGACGCTGAGTAATCTGTAAAATGCCACATCTCGATGTCTCTTATCATTTTTGCTCTATAAAAATTAGTATTGATACAAGAAGTAGTAGCAAATTTCAACCACTTCTGGTTTTGGTAGTGTTCAGGATAGTCATGGTACATTGTTTTGAGACAGTGGATCATTTGCAGAAAAATAAAACACTTCTTGCGATCTATTATCGTTTTCGTTCTACGACGATAAACGTTAAAACCGCAAATGGAAAATTTGAACCACTTCCAGGTTGAATAAAGGATGTATGGACAAGATAGAACCTATTCTTTTGACGCTGAATCGAATGCAGAAAACCGCATCTCGATATATCATACCGCTTTTGCTCTGATACCTTTCGAGAGAAGGATGGACAGAGCTGTTTTATAATAATTCCGACTCTTATGTAGAATAGTTCGGCCTTCCAATCAGGGGTTCCATGTTCTCCGTTAACTCTCTATTCAAACCGGAAGTGGTAGGTATTAACCATTTCAATTATGATCTTCACAGAGCTTAGATTGTAAGGTATAGCGAGAAATGTCTTCGTGGCATGGATTCAGACTTTAAAGGGCGAGCTGTGTCTTGACTTTGTTTTTATATTCAGACCGGAATTAGTGGGCATTGACGATTTCCAGTTCTAACACTGATCGAAATAAAAGATGACGGTAATAGTTAGCGACAAGGAGTTCCTCGACTCATTACGGTAAAAATATATTTCACCTCTAACTGTATTTTTCTATTGCAAACGGAATTGATAAGCATCACCTACCATTTCCGGATTCATTCATAATTTCCATAGTTGAAAACATAAGTATTAATGATGTTTTGATAGGAATTAAGCCTCCAAGCAAAAGATTCTGCTTTGAATCTTATCAATCTTTTGTAGCCATGCACTATTTCAGTTTCAGTATCGAAATCTCAGAGTTTCGAAGAGTGCTGCAGCTTCACACTGTGAAAGGACACTCACTTTTCTAGCTTAACTTTTGGAATTTGTGTGGAGGTTAGCATGTTCCTTTCTGTCTGAGATTAAAACTTATCTCTATTGCGTTGATTTGGAATTAGGGGTAAGGAGCAATACCGCCTACCCTTGAAAGAAGCTAGACGACTAGGTCTTTCCAAGCAATTCTTATTAAATTTCGTGTGCGCTTTCATGAAGCCTTCCAGTCACGGAGATACATTAATCTCGGTGCAGCCTATTTCTTGAGAATGACATTTAGCATCTAGTATTTTTTTTCAGTTATACCTGTACCTTTTAGTTAGCCAACCGCCCTCTAAAGCTAAAGCAAACTAAATTACTATTGCCAGTTTACCAAAATGTTGTTACAGCGTACCCTCCTAACATTTTGATTTTGCCTCCCTTTGATCAGTTTTCTGCTATTGCCAATCTACTAAAATAGTTTCAAAATGCAGCTTCCTCACATCCCCCCCCTCTCCTTCACAAAATTCTCTGGAAAATAGAATAATGACATCAGTCAGAAATATTGGAGTTTAAATTGCTTAAGGGGAGATGTCCGTGTTTTGGCTGCTTTCGAGAAATTTGCCAATCAATACTATGCTATTGCTTGTAGTAGTTTAAGTGTTGGTCGGTGTATGTGCAAAGTAGTTCTGCGTCTCTGTGTTAATTTTTTTCCCTCTATCTTGCCTTTTACGCATATGGCTTGGGCTCAAATTTTTAGCACAGCCCTAAAAATATTTGTACCTTTTTCATGGAAACTACTGAAGGGATTCGTTTAATTTTTATACCACACACCCTACACTAGTTGGCAATGCTACCGAACTAGAATTATTTTTTAGGTTAGATACAAAGCTAATAATTATTCTTTAAAATTTCGAAATAATTTTATTAATGTGATTTTTTATATTCACCAAACAGTAATTGAGAGAAATAAAGAAACTATGCTATAATTCTAGTTCAGTGAATAGAGGTACATATGAGTAAGATTTGTGCAAAATTTGGTTACTTTAGCATTAATAGTTTGTGAGAAAATTGTATATGAATGTTCTAAAATGCAATTTTGAGTAATTAAAAGTTTAAAATTTACAATGTATTTTCATCAATAAGGTGGATCTCAACATTCAGAAAGCACCATAACCATATTCTTCGTCTTCGGTCGTGTCTTCTTCATCCTTCCTACACCTCCTTTTCCTCATTCTTGATTCCTTGGTAAGCTTCAAGATTGCCAATTCATGTTTCGTTATACGCTTTCTGTTCATGTCCCGCAGTAATTTGGAGGTGTATTTACCACTTGAAATTCCAATCTTTTCCAGAACACTAGTTCTTGCTTTACTGCCACTATTAAAGCACAGAACAGCATCATACGCTGCAATTTGTACGATTTTTGTACCTGCTAATGTAGCTTTTAGGTATCGTTGCATATCAGTGCATTGAAACTTTCATTGGGATTCTGTGTTTTCCCATGCAAACATTTTTCCAAAAGGGTGGGGTCCGTAAGAGCTCTGTGGATAGGTTTGATAGCATCCACCACTGCAGCACGTAATGAATGCTTATGTTCATAATGTTCAGTTGTTTGAGATCTGTTACACCCACAACAAAATTTTCTCCTTTGGGACAAAGCATATGCGTTGGTTTCTCGTCAGTTGAATGTTTATGAAAGTAAGTTGCCCACACTGTTTTCTCCATCTCCTGCAGGTTGTCAACGTCTTCCCTGATAACTTAGAAATATATTATAGGGAAGTAAGGAATTTCTTTGGCACTAAGTTTAATAACACAAAGTAATAAGGAAAACAAAGACTTGTGAACGCAGAACAGTAAACAACAGTAAGCAAAATATTCCGTGTGTCCTTTTTGGAACGACAATGCAAAAATATATTTACTATATTATTACAGAAGATTGGGGTGATCAAACAACCTGGAATGAACGTCGAAACAAAAAAATAGATATATTTTAGCCTGAAAATACAGCTGAAGCACACAATAATTTGCATTTCTTGCAGGGAATCTTATGTCGTATCAACATGAAACTTCCCGCAACAAAACTTCAAAGACTGTAGATTCCGAAAATGCTACTTTTCAAAAATCGAAAATTTTGACCCCAAACACAGACATCCCCTATTAAGTGAAAAGAATGAGTTATACTCTTTATATAAACATATGTTCCACTACAAATTCCATTAAATTTTTAAACGTTCATGAAAAATGACGTATGCTTTGTTTATGACTTAAGATTAATATCATATCTAAAGTATATGCTTATTTTCACTTTCTTAAATGTACCTGACTTATTTAATCTTAAAACAAAAAATGTTTAAAGTGTATTTCTTTGATATCATTAGAGAGGTATAAAAGTCAAGTGTACTGAGGTTTCCCGATGACTATGCGATCACCTATCACTTGAGGTTATGTAAGTTAGGAGCAAGCAGAAATAGTTAACCAACTTAGAAGTTTTAGAACATGTTTCAGAGTAACCTTCGTAATCAATGTACTTGAAATTGCATTTATTTCCTTGTAAGGTTATAAACTACTGTTGGTGACGAATTTGTTCAAGTCGAAAGGTTGAATATATCTAACTAAAGCTATATAGTGCACGGTAACACTAGTGTGTGTGTAAAAGTGTTTCAAAATTCAAATCAAGTTGTATGTGTATGCCAGTTTGTTCCTCAAATCTTGTAAAGTTTATTCGATTTTGATTAAACGTGGAGTATAGTTTATCCTGTATAAGGTAATAAGTTTGTTGCTTGGTTGCCAAGGGTAAGAGGATATAGGAGAGAAAAATCGACCCAATATTAGAAGTGTACTGTTGTGTTTAATATCATAAAATAATTTGTTGCTTTAGTTTTTGTAAAAAAAAAAAAAAAAAAGTTAAATTTGAATCCAGTTTGGCATGGTATATGAGGCATGGTATGTGTCATATATTTATCTAGGTATCTAATCGTCATCCTTACGATTGAAATAAATCTAAACAATGGCGGTAACAGAAATACATTCATAGCCAATATATAAATAGATAAAAAAATCTAAAAGATAATATGATGATCTATGTCTCTAATTTTCCCTCCTGTAGATATTATAAAAATAGTTTTGAATTTAAAATTCTTTTAAAATATTTAATAGTTTTGCAACATGGTGCAGTTATATTAGACTTCATCAATATCCTCTCTACATGGGTATTGAAATTGGTTAAGAAATAGATAAATTTACCACGATTTCAAGATATGATCTACGGTAAATTTATTAAGAAATCTATTTTTTAATGAAATGAATTGCATGTTTCTATTGAGACCTATAATCATCCTTTCTTGCAATTGAAATTAATTAGAGATAAGGGCATGTGTTCATATCTATCATAGAAAAATAAAGAAAAAACTCTCAAAAAATCTCGATTGTTTTAAAATATAATTATTTCTGAGGATTTGCAATTAACGTTGCTCCTTCAGATGTAAATCAGATAGGATCAAGGTGTGAAATCGCACCAATTCTTAGAATATATATATTTATAGTATTTGTTTCAAAAATAAAATATGATGTTCATAAAAATTTAAGACGATCATAAAGGCTTAAGAATTGCACATATTGGTTCAAGTTGAATTTAGTAAAACGGTGATACATCAAACTGTCTTTCCAAAATGTGCTTTTATACTTCACTTTATGAATAATTACATATACAATATTTATATTTTATTTTGCAAAATATATTTCTTATGAAAGTAAGTTTCTCGTAACGTCTTAACTGACATTCTTTCAAAACAAAGCCATTATATAAGAAAACTTCAATTTTTAACACCAAATACGCGAGTACCTGCTGCTGTATTAAAAAATAGTTTCTCGGAAACCGGTGTTGACAAGTTTTTGTAAATTTAAGTAGAATTACCTGATCTGATCAATATACTTGATATATTTCTATTTTCTACTTTGGTGATATACATAATATAGAACACTAGCTTAGAATATAGAAAAGCCGAAACAATAATAACTAAGAAATTTTAGACTATTTTTCATCTCGAAAAAATACCAGCTGATATACACATTTTTCGTTTGCATCATCTATGTAGAATAAAGTAAGTATGGTCTACTTAAAACTTCAGCTTACCTTGGAATCAGTAGCACCTAAATGATTTAGAGATCGTTTTTTTTTTAAAAAAATAAGACGATTGATCATCACATCTTTCTATTAGCATTAATTGTTCCAAGTTAATAAGTTCCCATGCGCTGCAGCTATCTATCTACTATCTTATATTTTCCGATTAAAGATTTTCTTTGTAAATAAATTTAGAAAATCTAGAAAATTACTCAATGAATTGCGCAATTTTAATATCCATTCAGTACAAGTACCATTCAAAATTTGATACTACAAAATGGTTTAAATATTAATCTAAATACTGGACACTAAAATTTTATAAAAAATGTGAGAATTTTAAAACGAATTGTCACTTTTTGGCTCTCTTATATCTATGTATTTCCTTTTATATATGTAATTCCAATACCTCAATAGAAACAAAATATGTAAACGTTGATCTTATTGAAAGTGCCAAATATAAAGAGCAAATGTCTAAACACAATGAGTTTCACATGCAACTCAAGAGTCTTATCATTATTGTTCAAGAAACCAATGCTAGAGTATTAACTATGTTGCCCTAGGGTTGCTGTCTCCTTAACAAAACTTACCTTTAGCACACTATATTCTAACAATGAAGTAACAAGTTAAAATTTTGCTTATACATAAAACTGAAACAGAGTAAAATTTATTTTGTGAGTATACATAGTTACAAAATGTGGTTCGAGAATTTTTTTAAAAGATAAATTGTCTTAAATATTATAAGACACGACTAGAATGTATGAACAGGCAATAATATATTAATTAGTGGAATAAAAAGATATGTGTTTAGCGATTATATGACGTTCACACTCATAAATTAGCCTACAAAGAGTGGTATCTAAGCCAATATATTTGTAAGTTTGTTCAGAATATCTTTACACTTTTCAAAATAACATATTCTTAAAATCAGAGGTACTATTCAGCTTTCTGGTATGAAACAAATTCAATTAATAAAGAACTTTCATTAAATTTAGTTCCTATTATAGTAAATAGTACAATACTTCTGTAAAGGATAATAAAGTGACTACAATTTTCTTGAACAACGTTGTAAATTTTCTGATCTACGAAAATTGCTGTTCAATTGCAAATAATATTCCGTAATATTTTTGTGGTATTTTGAAAGATTTACCTAGGCGTACACTTTTAAATACCCATTTCATTAGCCCACAAAGAGTGGTATCTAAGCCAATAAACTAAATGCTCTGATATAAATTAAGAACAATAAAATGAAACATTTATACATTCATATTTTGGAATTTGAAGAATTAAACTATATAGCTGAGCATTAACGGGGGTTATTTGTAATGAAACAAGAAAACACTTAGAGAGCCAACTACTTTATAAGGCATATTTTGAATCTAGTATATTTAAGTATACCCGAGTTAATCTACGTCTGACTTAATTTTTGTATCATATGTTCTCTAACAATTACGCAGAGAACATGTTTTCTAATTATATAAATATGTATGTTCTCTAAAACATTCAAAATTTCAAGAGACTAATAATTACCTTAAATGTATTTCTTTTCAGATGCTGCCCACACGGAAACTATTTCTCACAACAAATAATAAAGTATTGCTTGCCCTTATTCCAAACTTATCAATTGAGTAACAGCGATTATTTCAGATAAAAATATTATGTATAACTATAATTACTATTTGTAATTTCTATAATATTATTATTGGAACCGTATACAATTCATGAATCAGGGAATATAATTTTATACTAGATATATAGTACTTTCTATCCAAGCTTTCAAAAGATCTGCTGTAAAATTACTAATATCATAGTAAGTATCTCAGTTAAAATTTATTATAGTCAGATTTCTCTTATAATTATTGTCAGTTTATATCTTACTATATTTTGCTTCATTGGAATATTGAAAAGTGTATCAAAAATGTAACTTAACATAAGGATACATGAGTAAAACATAGTAACGAATGATATAAATGTTTTATAAATTGAAATGTTGAGGTGAATATTGTTTCTCTTAAAATGTACTTACTATTTATATCTTACTATATATATTTGTAAATTTGAATAAATTTACAAATACGTTTGCATTTTATATAATTGATTATGGAACACAACACAGAAATAATATTTGCTCGTATTTTTTAATTTAAGAAAAAGCACCATATTGGCTTTAGGAATTACGACTGGATACTTTTACTAGACTTATTGAATGTTGAAATTTTAAAAATGTATTCTCGGTTTAAAATATAATTAAATATTAAGGCAAGTAGTGCGAAATTAAGACAAGCTCTTTCCACTATTATTTTTTGTATTTTTTTTATTAGTACAAGTATCCCGTACTGCTATCCATTTAAAATTAAAATAAATAAATAAAGAAAAATACATCCTTTAATTTTAATATTTAGATATATAAATTTTTGAATCAATATATTGCAAAAATTAGAACTTGTGAGGGTTTATTATCTGCTTTTAATAGTAATCACCACACTTCGTTAAAATATGATGTTAAATATGTTGTCTAATTATACATATGCAAGTAACATTAGCTACTATCTTTATAAGTCCCTTTTCGAAACGTTTAATAAAGATAGAAATTTATATTTTAACAGATGCATTTATTTTCTATCACTTTTTCTATAGAGAAAAGGATGAGAAACCTTTAATCCGAGCTCCTTATTTTATATAATAATTCTTTTCTGGAAGGACGACTACTATTTCATGTTATTGTTGGGTATCTACACTAGTTGCTTGGCAGTCTTGAAGGAGCATTTGAGAAGTTCCAGCACTTTAAAAGGAATGAAATATATTTAAGCAATTCAACCATTCCAGTCTGGAAGTCAGTGAATACATTTAATGTGGACACCTGGAATCAAACTAGATTCTCCAGACCGGTGAATGTTGTTAAGGCAGGTAATTTGTTCTTCGCACTGGACGAAAGGAGCAGACGAAAATTTCATCCCACTAAACAGAAAAATATGCTGGAGTCTCCAGCCGAAGTCATGCTGCTGGAAGTCAAGACATGTGTATTCTGAAGAAGAAATATTTCTTTCTCCTTTTTCTTCACTGGATCAAGCTACAAGTACAAATGTAAATTTTGAATGTTGTAAGAAAGACTGTTCGTAGTGTGAAAAGCAAGCAACGCAAGACGAATAAGTTACCCATCTACTGGAAGCATCTTCCAGTACGACTCCGGTCCCACTTAACCTGTTCGCGCTTTGCTGGAGAGAATCTTTCTCCAGCGAAGGGCTGTAAGTAGGGGAAGGAGAAACCAATTGCTATTTAGAAGAACTGTTCAAGGTATGAGTTCCAGCTCTTTGATCTTCCCCTTTTCTTTAGATTTTGTTCACATATCTATATATGTTTTGACGTTTCCTTGAGGTACATTGCAAACCTACAGTGATCTTGGATTGGCTCAGTTCACAAAATATTTTGGTTCTGTTTTCATTCCATTTCTCACTGGAACACACTACTACTGGAACTACAAGATCTTGAATTCAGTTCGAGGAATTTTGTGTTTAACGTAGTCAGATTGTCAAATATGCTACCCTCTACCCGGAGATTTATCCGGTAAGTTATTAAGTTTTAGAAAATTTTCCCTCTTGCATTCAGTGTTCCAAAAAATGATGAACTAAGTAAATCACTTTATAGCTTGTATAAAAACGTGTCTTACAAATAAATATATTTTATACGCAAAACTAAGATCACTACTTTATTATATCATGATTATGAGAATATTTTGGTTACTTGTTTTGGATGATAGGCTACATAAAATTAACTTACAACAATTTCATTTTTATCACAGTGCCTTTAAAATGCCCGTAGATAGTTAATTCTTGTTTTTTGCTGCTACTAAGATTTTGTATATAGTGATTACCAAAATGCACATATGCATCGCGTTACATTATAAGTTACACCTTATATTATATTAATAAAAATAACAGTAGTATAAGGCGAGACATACTTCTTAACATCATTAGAAATCTGAGTCACTTTACTACATGATAAGAAATGAACAGATATTTTAATGACACATTTATCTGGATATAATTGAGAAACTTGCTTATCTGAGATAACATAAATAGGAAACCAGTTCAAGATACTTTTGTTATTGTAAAATATATATTTATAAAATATCAATTTTTTATTTAGATGTTTATTAGAAAATACAAACTAGTATTTGTTCAATGAAAAAGTATCCCAGTATTAATTGCTCTTTTATGGAAAATTAAATTTTTCACTAAGCAGAATTTTAAATCATAAAAATATTAAATAAACTTTTGTTAAAAATGCAAACAAATATTGAATAATTCAGTAAGATATTTACTTAAAATATCTCTCTGTACAAATAAACAATAATATTTTCCAATTAATAGGTTTAATATTTCTATAACGTACATAATAGCTCCTTGCAATATTAAATTCTGAAGATCCATAGCTAACTCTATATATATACTTACATTGTATTTGCTACCAAAGGTCGTTGGCATTTATATATGGATATATATATACATATATATTTTTTGCGAAATTGAAATTTGCCTCTGCAGATTATTATATACCAAGGTTATAAAATGCATATGTGTCTTTAGGTATAATAATAATGATTCATGACAATCATAAATGCTGGTAACCTTTTTCTCTAAGTTTCCATTGTTTTCAACATTTCGCCGAGCTCACGTTGATCTTCATCGGATACCATATAATATATTAATCTCTCCCGGTACTTGCAAGCTTGTCCATCATTCTTGACACGTGCGTTATTAGGAGACCCCCACTCTGCGAGTTTTTTTTAATTCTCCCTTTTTTATTTTGTAGCCTTTCTTCTTGTTTGCTTTTACCTCCTCTACCTGATATCTGGTTGCATCCGGTTCTTTTTCAGGCCCTAAAAAAGGGGGTAAGAATTTTATCGGTGCACGTCATGTCAGACTTCTAGGGTATTCAACATACAACGTGGACAGGTCTTCCCTGAGAACAATGGATAAAAAAGGTAGAGGGGTTAGAAGGCGGAGCTCAAGTTAGGTCATCTGACGAAAATTGACCAATAGGAGCTGGAGAGGATTTCGGTTCAGTTCAGGAGTGTGAAATATCCAACGAACCAACGAGAGAATTTTTTTTGGGGTAGAAAAATAAAATAAAAAGAGTACGGATTGGGAAAGAGGTTGCATCTATATATGAGAGCATGGGAATGTACGTATGTGTGTGTTTTAGTATACGTGGGTATGTGTGTGTGAGAGAGAGAGTGAACGAGAGAGGCGAGATGTAAGAGGAGGGTTTGGAAGCGGGGAGGAAGAGACAGATCACTAGGAAGCTGAGATCGGAAATAGGTATGCTTCATGTGACTTTGCCATGAAAAACTAATGTCCTAATACATAACAGTCCAGTGCGCGACATGCCTACAGTATATGCATCTAGTTACGAGTGTCTGTAGGGATTTCAGTCGCAGAGACGAGAGCTAGCTACGAAAACTTTTCGCTTCAATTTATTTTTGAAAATACATTAATTAGAAAAACTGTTAGGAATTATGTGTGTGTGTTCTCTTTTTTCTCTACTCATAGGTCGGAAGCAAACTCATATTCGTTTAGAAAAAAAAATACTAAACGTTTGGTAGTTTCCTCTGAATCTACATCACTCGTTTGTTCTCATGCTCCCCCTCCGAACCCTTGTGAATGTCTCTGGCAGTATAGAATTGAACGCTGTGTATGCGAGTGTGAGAACACGGTTCGACCTCTCTCTCACCCCCTAAGGCTATGCCTTTCTCTTTATGACCCAACGAATATTTTTCTACTTGATGCGGAAGCTACATTATGAGTATTAACATGAAATCCCCGGGTTGGATTGTTATAACCATTATACTGTTTGCTTACATATCTCAAGTAGTACGTTTTCTTTACCATTAAAGATAGGGCGTATGAAGTAATGTCTTCTCATCTGGCAAACAAGTGATACAATGTGAAGGATACGTAAGGAAAGCTAAGGTGCGTTTTCAAATGAAACATGTCTCCTCAGATATTGGAATTGTATGACATTCAGATAGGAAAATTGTTGAGGAATTCTACACTTCTTATATATATATATATATATATATATATATATATATACTTCATCTACAAATAAAGATGATATAAATAAAAAATAATACTTGGAAGATATGATTAATCTATATGCCAAAGTTATAGCAATGCTTAAGAGTAATTGTCTAGTTTGAATATTATTTACATATAAGTAACGTAACTTTGGCATGGATTTTATTCAGCCCTTTAGGAATTTAGTTTCAGACAGTATGTCCTTTTTTACAAGCACACGGAACTGTCATGTTACACTATGGACCTCAGTGCCTAAGTTTTCCAACAAGCAAACCAACTTCTGTATACTCAGATTACATATTGTATTCATAAATTTACTCTGTAATATTATATTCTAATTCAAAGGCTAACTACATTATTTTACTGTAAACAATGTCATCGATTTTTCATAATAATGTTCAATGATTATGCTTCTAGGCTAAGGAAGACAGTGTTAATGAGATGAATGGTAATGTTAGATAAAGAAAGTGTGGAAATGGAAGAAATCCGACGGTGTTTGTCCACCTCAAATCTGTTACCACTACTGTTTCCGCTGAATTTTATGGTACGCGAAATTATTATCCAGAAATCACTCGAAGAAGTGATCTTCTTTACAAACATGAAAAGCTCAATTCTGAAAGAAGACATAAGGAGGGTACTGTAAAGAATACTCAAGTTTAGACTCACTATACAACACGCAAAAAAGCCGAAGAAAATTGTTAATTTTAACCACTATCTTGAAACAAAATAATGATAAGTGGTGCAAAAAATTGTGTTTTTCTCATTCATATTATATTAGCTAATATAAAATACATACGTTAAAATAAATAGCACTACAATTCTACATAACATCAAATTTTAGTTTATTTTTCAGAAAAAAATATATTAAAAAGATGAAAAGAATTAAACAATTACACCACCAAATCAGAATCAAGATTTAACGAACAAATTTAGTATGCCAGATATTATACTTTATACTATGTGTTTACCGTTAGGTATAATAAGAAAATGAGGTAACTGCATCTTAGATACGTTTCCTTTAGAAATTGTTCTTGGTCAATAACATATCTCATTTGGCATTTCACATCATGTTCTTCAATGTTTTGTTAGAATAATTTATTATTATTTTTAAAATTATTTATAAATTTTATACAAAATAAACTGAATTATGTCTATAATAACAATTACAGCAATTAATCTTTAAGACAGACAAGATAATCTTTAACACAGAGCAACTCATAACACATTTTACTGACTATGATCACACAATGATTATTAATTTTAAATAAACAATATCATTTATTGTATGTTACTTTTGTTATCTTGTCATTATCATCCTAAATAAATAAGTTATTTGAGAAAATTATGAAAAATTACAACATTAGAAACACTTTCTACATCATCATGTAAACGCCTAAAGAAATGAATATTGTATGTTACAAGGAGAGTCCACGCTCTCCTCTTGAAAGAGTCCTGTATTTTTGCCTATAGACAGAAGTATACGGAACAAGTGGGAATCTTTTTCCACTGTGTAAAATCGTTTCTTCAATCAAAGATACTTAATTGTCTTACGTTTAGTTGCAGGAATAATTTTTATATAGAAATTATTTTATATAGATTAATTTCTTGTAATGTATTGTATATATGAAAACCCTTTTTCTCGAAGTATACTTCCACTTTCCACAACACAACTTTTACGAACATAAATTTAAAAGTATAATTTTCAGTTAGCAAAAAGTTCGTTTCACGCTACTTAAGACTTAATTAATCTAGTAATACAAAAAATTATTGATGAAAGAAACAACTGTTACTAATATGAATAGATTAGAGAAAGTTTATCCTAGAGCATTAACAAAGAACTTATAGAGTGCAAATCATAATGGGGTGGACACATCAGGGGTTGTTATGCCCTATATTTTAACATGCTAAAATAATCTATAGTTCAAAAATTTTAGTACAAAATATAAATAAATGATCTTTGAGATAATTGGTATTACTGTTTTAACAGGGAACACTATTGTAACATCCTTAAATTAATTATTAATGAATTCACTATCATATACGATATCTTTAGAGCTCTCTAATTAAATCTATCACCAATATTCTTGATACTATATTGATATTATTTCTTAAACTGAATCCTCAAGGGATAGTAAATTCTCTGATTCAGAAAAAATATAAGTTTCGCTTGAAATGTTCTTTAAAATACTTACACTATATCTGAATAATAATCCTAATATAATTCCATAAGTACAGGCTGTTCATATAGAGTTCATATAGAGTTCTGTACGTAATGAAAAATAAATTATATGAAAAAATAAAAAATAGTATGATACATATTGCACAAGAGAGTAGTGCATATACTTATAAACAAAGGATATCTTATTTTGTAAAGGATCTCTTCCCTACTATTATCCATTTCTTACTACTTTCTATTGCCCCATTAAATTGGATTAAACACCAAATATCTTTAAAAGAAGTATAAACTTGAAGAGCAAACGACTAACTAATTTTCTTAGTTTAGTTTTAACCTCCATCGATAACAGCCCGAGGTTAAATGGGACAATGATGGGATGATAATAATGCATAAAATCATGGAATGAAGAAAGTGAGAGAAAATGGGATCGAACTCCAATAAAATCATCGTACAAGTCTTTGCCCACCAGAAGGCCTAAATGCCAGAGCTGGGATCGAACCAGAGATCCCTCGCGCCAAAGGCGAACGTACTACCTCTGAACTATCGCGTACTGATGAGTAACTAAATGTATTGAGAATAGTAATATTTGACGCCATATTTTATCAAAAATTTAAGGTAAGAATGGTAATAAAGCTTATATAATACTAGGACTTTCCTAACACAAAAACGTCTTAAGAGTAATTTTAAAATTTCATCAGCATAATTGATAAATAGATTACACTGTACGTTCTCACAATTTACTGTGACTCTTTCAGCAAATGTAATTAGAAACTATGATAAGGAATGTAACCAGAACATTATTAAAACATATACTGTCAAGAAGATAACCGCATTTCAAAATATTTACTAACTAGAATATTTTGAGTTTAATGACGAAATTCCCAATAATAATTATAAACAAATAAGAATAGGCGATGCGTTTTAGTCTACTCGTATTGCTCACAGAATCTTCAAACAAAAATCGAACGTACAATATTTTACTTTACTAGTGTGAATTTACAAATCCAAAACAAATCTGACCTTCTAGCCCGGAAATAGATGTTTCAAAGTGGCGAATTGTAATTTCTAATACAAAGTTAAAATATGTGCGAAAATGAAGTCCTGTCCCAACATTTTCTAAAAGAAAATTCTCGTTTATCCCAATAAATTATATGTAATAGAAAAACTCGTATATGAGAAACAGGTCATAAAAAAGTTATTTTCTCAAAACATTTTAATTTCCTGATCACGGTAAACAAGGGTTTTCACAAAAATGATTTCTCAAGAGAAAAAATGTATTTTCTTTTCTCATCCATTCCGAATCTGGAACCTAAATTAGAACTTTTGAGTTTTCTAAAATATAAATCAAATAAATTGATTAGTTCAAACTAGTTGAAGATCAAATTGCCATCCTTTTGTGATATTTCTATTTTTTTTTTTTAAAAAATAAAAGACGTTATGTAAATTAAGAGTAGACTTAAAGAATCTGTACCAATTAAGAACCTTATTTGAGACTTAGACATTTTTTGAATGATTTAGCGAAATTACTACCTACACAATTTAAGTACAAATGTAATGAGCAGCAGGAATTTTTGAAAATATTACCATGTGTTCTGAAAAATGAAAATAGTTAAATTATAGAACAAAGACATTTCTCCCATGCTGATGTGAAATACATTTCTTATGTGAAAGTTTCATTCCCTTATCTTAGACTGATTTAGACTACAACCAAAAATACTAATTGGAAAACATCTGATGCATGATTACTTACTGTCGTTGCAATCTGATTTTTTTCTAAAATAGGTTTTTTTTTTTTTTTATTCTTCCCTTGTATGTCACTGATGTAAGCCACAGGTAGTAAGTATAAGTAGAGTCTTGAATAAAGCACACGCCAAGTATCGTGAAAACATATTTATTCCTAGAGGAGAAATAGTTACAAATCTTGCTTTCTTAAGGAAATGAAAGTTTACCAATTTGCCAGTGATCGGTTTCAACTTCTAAGCAATGAGCCCTATTACAAGGCCTCAAATATAATATACTATACGTTTCATGAATATTTAAGAGTATGATCATTAAAATGATATAATAGTCTTTGGTGCTAATTTCAGTCGCAAAAAAAAAAAAAAAAAAAAAAAACGGTTTCATATTTGAAAGATTTCAAACTCAAGAAGTGCTTATGGTCAGAAAGCTTGAATCGAAATGTACTCAATATTGCACCAAAATAAGACTATTTCGTTACGAAAGCTATAATGAAATGTTACGTTCTTATTATCAATATGAGGGATGTTGAAGCTAGACAGTTTACTTTTGCCCTCAGCTTATCCTTGATAAACGTAAATACTAAACAATTAGTGTTATGGAAACCTCATAAAGAAGATAACATGTGTAAACTATTGTAAATAATTTTTATTAAGCTGATGTGGATTGCTTACACATGGGAACTTCAGCAAGATTTTAAATTAACTCTTTTTGTGCCATTTTAATGTGGGTGGTTTTTAACTTTAACCTGTGGAGGTACTTTCTAATTTAGAAACATAAATATGCTTATCTTAAATGTTTCACATGCTTAAAAATGAATAGTGCCTAGGAAACTTTATCGTAAAACAAATATACTGTATACGTACATGGCTGGACAAATTGACAGATATACACATGTATTTTGAGTCTATAGTAGAAGCTTGATTCAATTAATATGCTATGTAGTAATTCTAATAAAATTTGTTACTGTTTATTTTGGGTTCGTTAGTTATGAATAGGAAACAATAGTGTTGTAAAGAGTCGTAAAAGCTAAAAATAAAGAACAAGGTTTTTTACATTTTCTTTGCCAAATCCAGGAAAGAGCTGAAGTTTTGAAATGAAACTAAAAATATTAGAATTTAATCTTTTAAGTTCTTCCTTAAACAATCGTTGCAAATCTGTGTTTCAGTAGCAAACTTTATATATTATTCTGTTACTGTTGCATCCAGTTGAATATTTTTACTTATTGCTGGCACGGGTGGAATTCCCTTGGAGTCCCCATTTTTCCTCGAACATACACAAACGAACTCAAAGAAAATATATTTTCTTGGAAGCAAAGGTATTTTCAAATCTCTAATTATTTGCTTTTCACATTAAAATGGTTGAATTTTATCAAATCAAATAGTAACATTTTGTAAACAATATTACTAGATCTAAGCTCATTGAATGTGTAGCAGCTAGAATTAGTTACTATTGGAAGTGTAGTATTTTTGTTCAAAACATTATAAACATTCACCTTTTCTTGAAAAGCTTTGAAGTTTCGTCTGTAGAAAATTGCTATAATAACACTGTCCAACAAATATAAACCTTTTTATACCTCTGCGATTAAAAAAGGTGATTCTTAAGGAAACGGTCATTTTGATTTCGAAATTCACCCTAAGAATGTCCTGTAACACCAGGTTCAAAAGATATGAACATATTTATTATTCGCATTATATACAGCACAACCTCGATTACTGACACAGTTTTTGGGATATATCTCAGCCCCTATTCAACCGATTTACAGCAAATTTGGAGGGTAAGCTTCAAGGGCTATCCAGTAAGTATTCCAAAATTTGAAACAGACGTATTTTACGTACATTAAAACGTTTCGATACAGATTGTTACATGGTCACGCCTAAGGTTTTAGCATACTTATAAAATTATGCAACTTATAAAATTATGCAACACTTCTCTTAAATAAGTTTACTAATGTAAATTGATTTGCATGCAATCATACGTAACAATGGCGTAGAGAAGAATTAATAAACTTTGGGGTTCACGGATATAAGATGTTTATAAAAGGCCTTGGAAATATCTATCCAAACTTCTGACAATTTCATTATTAAGTGTTCCCCTTTGTCAACAACATGGAACACCGGAACTGATGGCAAAGTATTGCCATTATGAAGCAATATGGCTTTCAAACTAAATTTTGATGAATCAATAAACAATCGCCACTCATCTGGATTTATAAAACATCTATTTTGTTCATCAAACCAGTAACGTCTGGACAGAAACACATATTCATCTCCATAAAAAATATTGTGCGAAGGGTTGATGTCTGTGTCGAAACTCAGAAATTTTTGTACAAGGAGCAAGTAAGTACCATTGCAGTAGTCTAGAACCTAGAAGTTTTAATGCTTCTTTCGACAAATGTAAGTGCCATGATAATCATTTGAATTTTCCTGCTCTATTAAATGTATATCACTCTCAGCATATGTTGGTATATAGTCCGGGTCTTTTGACGTAGTAGGCACTGGCTCCGCTAAAACATTAAGTTTATTCCAGTCATCTGCTTCCAGTGTCCATTTGTCACGTACCGGTAAAATTGTCACTGAGTCAAAGTTTGAATGTCCGAAGGAATATCAAGATACTGAATGACGTGTTTATTTTTTCTAGACATGCCGGAGATCTTAGTCATGCAGAAGTAACAGTCATTAAGGTGCTTTTTGGTATCCTCCATTGCATCGGTACAGCAAACGGCAAGGCATTTAGTTTTCAATGTAACCACAACCTAAGATTTGTTGTACAAGTTATGCAGCACTGATGAGAAACCCATGGTTTGTCCTGGTCACCAATTCGACAACCGAAGCACAAAGAATAAACAAGTTTTTTTAATGTTATCTATTTTCGTTCTTTTCGGTTTGGATGTAAATCTACCACATACATAACAAAAATTATCCGGATGATTAGTACACATTCGACGTGAACCAAATCGTTTCATTTTGTACCAATAACTCACTTGATTTCTAAACATACAACACTCGATTTCTGAAACAATATACTTCAAACACACTTAAACAATACAAATGCTTGTCAACAACACACTGCCACGCGTTAGAGAAATCTTGTCAACAACTCTGAATTCTGATACATAACACAGGGATTTCTTTCTCTCTGCAAGAGAAAAAGAACGCGATTAGACTATGATATAGGTTTTCTCACTTTGAATCATCAATGGACTATAGAAACGAAAATACATAATGATATGCGGCGCGAGTTACCAAATAAATGAAATTTTTATAAACAAAAGGGCTTACAATTAGTGTCGCCAATTTAGGGATTTTGTTGCTAAATCTAACGATTTGATAATATATTTTAGAGACAAGATTTGTTTCGTTTACCATTGTTAAACTAGGGATTTAGCGACTTTCGAAATTTCGTACTGTGAATAAACTAGCATTATTTCCATTACAATTGAGGAGTTTTATGAAATAATTGCGTAAGTCTGAAATATGCAATTGTAGAAAAACGATGTTGGAAATTTAAGTAGTGTTTTTTATTCTTACATAAAACAATGTAATATGCAGCATTTTATTCCGATATTGAATTGAAATGTTACCAGGAGGCTAACCAAGCATGGCAAAAGCCACAAATGCGTTTGATGCAAAAAGGGCGTAAACTCGCTTACGTCCTTATTACATCAAACTCTTCAATTAAGGTTTCTAGCGATTTTTCGGAGTATGTTTAGTGACATTATTGTTAACGTTGTTAGCAGCACTGTTTACAATTGTTATCTATTTGAGAAAAGAGAAGAATATTTTGAGAGGCACAATGTCCTTATGGCAAAGTATTTTAAACTTCCACTCTTCTATTCTTGACGGATATCTGGGGTTACTTTACGTTCTTTATTTTAATAAATTACATGTATGAGCGAAATATGAAAATCTCATGCAAGATTTCAAAACTGTGACATGATGTGCAAATATTGTTATCATTTTTCATTTTCTACGCACAAAAATAATTCAGAATCACCTGTTATTTTCCTGAAGGTAACAATCATGTTAGGCATTGTAATTTCATTCACAGTTAACATTTAAAGTGAAGCGTGTGGCTAGTTCTTTTTTGGCGGGGAAGAAGATTGTACAAAGCATTCTTTGCATTTGTCTAAAAACTATAACAATTCATAAGACTCCCTCAATTTTATTTGGTGGGACTAGGTAGAAACCGACTTCTCTGTTTCCCTTTATACGCCCTTATTTGCATGAAAAATAAGGAGTTGATTTTGTTGGATTAAAGTTCAATACTGTGGCTATACGAGACGTAGACCTACAACTTAATGTGGAATCCAAACCGCATTGGCTTTTGCAAGGAATCAAGCTGTAGCCTTCCGCAATAATGAGTTGAAGTTTGTGTTTAACATATTTTAAGTACACGAAATAGGCTTACCTGACAAAGTTTCAACTTTGATAATAACCATAAAGTAATTATTTTGTGGCTGACACAGATTAAAATTTCTAGATAAAAACTGTCCACTGTTTATTCCATAGTGCTCTTCCTTCAATAACTATGTTTCTAAGCAATGATTTGTGGGTAGTATACACATAATTTATTTTTAATTTTCAATTTGTCGTCGTTATTTCAATAACTAGTAATTATGTAGTAACTAGTTTGTTAACAGTATTTTTATCTAATTCGTGTTCGGTAAGTGATAATTAACTTCCCGTGAAACTTTCACTAAGGTCAAGGCCAACTTGATGGCCAATAACACGGAAGACTATGGTCTGCACAAAATATATTTAGTAAGGAAGTCCATGCCAAGTTTGATCCAGATGGAATACCTTCTATATATAACTAGATCAAAAAATTTTCTTCTGATCTAAATGTCAATTCTGAAAACCGAACAACAGAATAATAAATGTCCAATTTTATACTATGAACCTACATTCTTTGCCCTTAAATTTTCTAGATACCAGACAATTTTTTCCATGATTTTTGAACCTGATGTTCCATATTCATACTGCCCTAGAGACTTATTTTTAGAAAGAGAAAGCAATAAAGAACGACAAGGATAACAATTATAATTAAGAAAGTTCTAAAATACAGAATGTATAGAGTATGGTAAATTTTGAAAATATTTTGATTTGCAACGAACAATCCGTATGTTCCATAATGGTTTTCACGTCTAGTCTAAATTATAAAGCAATTACCAAAGTACTCGTTCTATGCACTGGAAGAATAAGATTTATTTATAAATATTTGAAAAATATATGCACATTCTTTGTGATTTTAGAGTAGCTCCTTATGCAAGTCCAATTTCACCAAGTTCCTTAAACGCTCACCCGTTTTCTCTCTTAGAGGTTATATTTCGTAAAAACATCTTGTCGTCAGTTTACATATGGAGTATTTATACAAAATTTCAAAGCTCTACGTATTAATAGATTTGGAATACTGAAGAACACTAAGGAAACTTCCATAGACTACCTTTTTCTCTAATAGGGGCAGAATCTTGCAAACTCCTGACTTATCGACAGTCGGAGGTGGAAAGAGATTATTTCTACAATATTCTAAAACTCTAAGTCTGATACCTTTCAGATCTAGCAATTATTGAGTTAGGAGATTTTCTCATAGATCTGATAGTTGAAACAATATCTATATTTCTTTGTGTCAGATATCATCGAAAAAAACTTATATATGTTGATGTTCTTAACATCTCTAAACTGGAAGAAGTGACAAGAAGACTCTTAAAATGTTTAACGTGATGTTTAGTTTATCTTTAATTAATAACATACTGTTTTAATTTAAATTTGAGTTAGGGATATCAAAATGCTTAGAGGTTGGAAGTACTTGAAACCGTTAAACTGAAGATTGAATATTGATGGATTACGTGGCACCTGTTTTGAACTTCTTCGATGGTTGGAAGACATTTGAGTTTTAAAGGTCTTCAACATAATCTTGCAATGACTATAGAAGAAAGATCATACGTCTATTCCACATTGTTAGCATTGATTGTTTGCCTTGCTGAATCAGAATCCAAAAAAAAACAGTGTAATGCGCAAATGTGTAAGCTAAGATGCAAACTCATTTTATTTAGGCACATGTCATTAATATCACAGACAAACGCGGAACACAGTGTCCCACAATTAGGCACAGATGCAAGGGAGACATGGATGATGATAATGGATGAAGAAAATGAGAGCAAATAGTAGAAACATGAGAAAATCCACGTATGTGGGGATAAATTATCAGACTTTTCTTCCTTTATATCGCAGGAAAATTACATATAGTGTTCATTATTACATTTACATTCCTCAATATTAACAAGCAGATCTTACTGCTTACTTTTACGTTATTTCTATCTGTGTAAGTATTATAAAATGTTTCGAGTTTCTGATACATCTTGACCCAACAGACAATGTTCAAATATATTATTATCTGTGTTTAAATATGTGCTGTTCAGTGATGAAGATAGTTAAACTTTGAAGAAATCCTTGCGATTTGGGAAAGCAAATAGGATAGGACGTCAATCAAACATGTACTATTTAATTTTAATGAAATGGTATACAAGGCGAATACTTTATTTTGTAGTTGATGAAACGGTATTTACAGGTAAACGTAATATGTTATGTATCACTGAAGGCTTTTCTCAAGTCTAGTTATCGTAGTTGATATAGAACGGATGTTTCAGACATTAAATCAAACATTTCACTTGATCACCAGTTAAGACGTGGATCTTAAAAAGTTATATATAATATATGCTTAACGGACAAAATCCTGCGGCTCAAACATCGCCGACCAAAATTTCACATTCCAAAATATCGCGTGGTCATAACGTCGTCGCCCGAAACTTTCCGGATCCAAATATTGCATAAACTAAATTTACGTGGCCAAAACAACGTCACTCAAAAACTTGCGTACCAAATCTAGGCCAAAACTTCCAGGTCGAAATCTCGACAGAACAGAACTTCGTCACAACAACAACAACAACAAAATAATAATAATTAGATGAAGAAGGAGAAAGAAAAGACGTTTTAGTTTAACATTCAAGAAGAAAAAGGAATATTTAAGTAACATGGGGTAAGAAATCCTTACTTTAGACGCTGGAAGCGAAAAAAAATGAAAAGTTCAAAGTGAATCGATATTCATTTGTGTAATAAACCCATATTGAATGTCGTATACATTTAATTTATTTTAGTTAAATTATTTGTTCAGCTTGAATTGCTAAAAGGTTTTTTTTTACGAAAGAAGTTTTACATTAACACATGCAGAAAAGTAACTGCCAAGATATATTTTTACCTGCTGTTATAAAATTGGTTGTTACTTCTATGTTTTGTCCCTTATAAAGCACAAAAAAGCTCAAATCCTAGGAGCTGCAATGGGTAAAACAGAAATACAGGAATACACTTTGTAAAATACAGTGAATTGGTTCCATACTATTCAAAATCGAGTTGAAGGGCTTAAATTGAATTACGATGACCCTAAATTTGTTCATTTTAAAATAGGATAATAAACAATAAGAAAGATGTTTTTTAAGTTGAATTCGTAAGCTTATTACCAATTTGTCAATACATGTCATAATAAAAGCAAGATTATAGTAAATCCCTTTAGTGTCTAAGGTATTCCAGCATATATCAAAATTATGTCCTAATGCAATCCCTTAAAATTTGATTTAGCAGCCATGAAAAATTTCTCAAATAATGTCTGCTCTCAAGTTCATATTATACCTTTCTAAAAATTCGCTTTGTTCACATATTGACTGTGCTAAATGTAACGAAATAAGAACATCTACCATTATTATTAAGTACTGAAAATTAACGTCCGCTTAGACAGCCTTCACACCTCTTTCGGATTTTACCAAAATAGTCTCAAACATGTGTACATCGTTTGTGCACTTTGTGCACGCAAAACTGGTGTTTATGCACAAAACAATTTTAAGGTACTCAAATTTTAATTTTCGAGGCTATCTACACGGCAGCTCTTATCCCCGTAGATTGTCTGAATTGTTAGTGCATCGTTTGTGTACGTTGTGCAACAATGACGTCGTTTGTGTACAGAAAGGAATGTGAGATTTTGGGGTATCTTTCTTGAGCATAACCTTCCGATTGTTGCTGATAGGTTTCGGTTAGGTTTTCGACTTTTAAGATGTAGCCTAGAAAGTTTGGGACGATTGGAGCCAAACTTACAATATCACATCCATAATTCTTTGGCCTATGATTAAATAAAAAATAAATATGTTATACAATGAAAGGCTGTACTTCATAAATTTGTCATAATGAAACAAAACTTGCAGAATTGCTCTTCTTGAAGCTCTAAAAAAGCAAATAAGTTTTCAATTTTTCTTATCCTATTTGGCGAGAGCAAAGCGGCATATTCCCCCATGTAATGCCATGATTCGGTTCTTGTTTCTAGTATAGAAGGACTGGATGTTTGCAATCAAACTAAAAAGGATGAATAGTTTCTCGGCCTACAACTTAAAACAAACTAATAGTAATAATTAACTTGACCGTTTTCATATACAAAGTGTCAGGAACATGCCTCATAAATCTCTTCCAAATGGTAGAAAATTTTAGGAAATGACTCTCTATGGCTAAGTAATAAATGTCCATGAGAATTTGAAAAATAAAATAATTTTAAAATTTTAATCTTCAATACCTACTTTTAATCTTAATTTTAATCTTAATCTTACTTCTAATCTTTCAATACTTAATTTTAATCTTCAATACTTCAATACAAAGATACATAATTATATGGAGGGTATGGCGTCTTAAACTATCGGGCGGAATGTTTTCTGAAGTTCGAAGAGATTTAGGCCTTTGAAAAATGAGGTTCACATTATTTTTTTCACTTTGTGGTATTAACATTTAATAATGTTTGAAATGAATTACATACTTTGGCATCAATCAGCGGAGGCGAGGGATGACTTTTAGGCTGCTCCCCAAATTAGTTTTTTAAATACTTTAAAATTGTTTTGTGCACAAATGCCAGTTTTACGTGTACAAAATGTACAAATGGTTGAGATTGTTATGGTGAAATTCGGAATAGACGGGGGCTGTTTAAAGGACACCAAAAATTTAAGATAAACAGAGAAAAGAGGAGCTTCGATTTCAGCTTATAATTACCATGTGTGGTGATTCACTAGGTAATTGACTTATGACTTATGTCTACTGAACTGAACTCAGATTTATATTCGAATAAGAGAAACTGTTTTCGTACAAAATACGTTAGAATTCAGAGAAGTTCCTGTCTATATGAGGTTACTATAATGTTCGAGGGAAAGAAGATTGTATATGTATGTATCCAAGTGTGTCTTTAAAATATATAATTTCGTCCTGTAACAATATAAATACGTTTTATGGAAAAAAAATCTACCCATACTATAGAGTTGTCCATTTATAAATGTTTTACTCTATATGCTAATTTTAATACGTACAGCGATATTTTAAATTTTCTACACTGAGAATATCGCTAGCGGAACATTTCTGACAGGTGATTTTATCTATGAGAGTTTGGATGGTGACGTTATAGTTTGGAGAGATTTTTCCAGGTGAAATTATTTCTCAAGATGCACTGGATACGTGGTTTCGGCTGTGAGTTTTGTACTAAAAGTACTTTCACGCTTTGCGTTAACGTAAAGTAGGCTAGGTATGTTACTAAAATTAACTGGCTGAGAGATAAACGATGATGAAATACAGAAAATAAGACCCATTGCAAATGTGTATAGTTTAAGTTCGAACCAGTACACTTTGACTATGTAGATGAGATTTCACTAAAATAATTTCAGTTTTTATGGAAGTTAAATGGTATAAATTAACTCAATTAATGCTAAAATGTTGGTTCCACGTTTGGTGAAGAAAGATGCTAATTTGGTTTCCGTGGAAGTATATGTAGTTTGGTTACTATCTTACTCTCCACTTCTGGTTCTTAAGTAATCTTGTACCTAAAACTTAAAGTAAGCAAGAGATAAGTTATAAATGTTGTAATACCTAAGTGTATATATTATCGATTCCTATACATTACAATAACTTTGTTGCTTTAATTCCTAAGTCGAAATAATTCAAGTGTAATATTTCTTCATATTAATATTATTTTAAATGGATTATGTAAGAAATAATAACAACTATAACTACAAGTATAAGAAAGATATTTGTTTTTATAGTCTTCAGCAAAACATGAGAAATCATATGAACGATCCCTGTTCTTAATAAATTCGATGTAAGTGGAAATATGTGAGTACACCATTATATAATTTGGCAAATATCACTACTCTTTACCACTAGGAAATCTATTTTCTCAAGTAGTTATTTTTCTAGTCCGTGGTTACTGATGAACGACATTAAGCATTTACTTAATCATTTTCGTGGTGGCTGCACAGAAACTGCAAAAAATGTTTATTTGGTTCAATGACGAGTAACTAAATGAGAATCATTTTGGATTATTTGAAGCATATAACATGTAATCCTAACGACATATTGTCATAATATTCATTTAGTTATAGTCAATATGTAATACTGATACTAAGGAAAAGAAGCCTGCTTTATTTTTTATTTAGAATACTTTAACATATAAAACGTGGACCAAATTTCTTGTTGACGAAATTAATAATTTAAAATTTTGAAGAAATGATTCATCATTACAATATATCACATATAATTGTAGAGATAAGTAATAGATTAAACTTAATTATTACCATAATAGAATATTCATACGCAAAAAATCTACGGTTATTTTATTCTCTGTTATGATTCTCGGAGTACTTTAGCAGTTGTTTACATTTGACTATAACGTAAACCTTTCACGTGTTAATTTCGCGAACACCATTATTTCACACTTGTCAAGTTTTGTTTCGAACTATATACATGTGATTTTCATTGACTATATGTCTTATGCTTTAGTTATAAGTTTAATTATGGATTCAATATCCTTTATTTCTCACATTGGAAGCAGAAAGTGCATTGATTATATTTATGAAATCAGTATATATATATTCGTAGGTTTATTTAAAACAGTATATTGTTAATACAAATATGTCAATAGATAATAACAATTCCTTTTGATAAGTCAAAAATATGCGCATTAATTATTTTTAATTCTCAGTATCTTTGAACTTTTTATGAAATTCTTCTATCTTCCAGTATTTTAAGTCAATTTGAAAAGATCAAATTATATATACTAAATCAAATAGAATGCTTCCTGAATTTTTTAATTAAAAATTATAGGTTAGCACAAAAATTTAAAGAACAACATTTACTTTATATTAATATTAAAATTTATTAGAGGTTAAGTTCTAAACCTTATCAGAGATTAGAACAATTTGAACTTAGAGATATTTAAATTACAACTTTGAAAAACTTAAGCTCATAATAAGCATTAAAAATTACTTGATATGTGGTGAGCCGTAGGAATTAACTTTAATTCCATTAAAGAACTCATTTGAAATATCAATCGTCAAACACCATATTCAATTTGCTTTTTACACTATAAATGATAAAATACTGCCATATTGTAATTATTAGTGCTATATATTAACGGTATGAATTGAACTGACTTTATTGCACGTGAGGGTAATTTTCTTAAATTCACGATTATCGCTCAGTCGCATAAAATACCAATTGAGGAACATATAATGTAACTTAGCTATGATACTGCGCCAAATAATCTATATAATTCAAGTATTAATTTTAACTTTTCACCTTTTAGCAACCTCCAAATGAAGCCAGCGAAAATAATTTATGTTGGAATCATTAAAAGTTGATTTTGAGTTTAACGCTCCGTTCAGTAGCCAGGCTGTATGAGACGTGGACCTACTGATTATGTCTCGGGCCTATGGTTTAAAAGAAACGTCCCGACATTTCGCCAGTAAAACTCAAGAAAAATTTTAAGTAACCTGTACTCATAGTCGAATATTCAACTTAAAACGAAACCTTCCAAGACAATAATATTAACCACTGAGCCATGTCATTTGTCACCTTTTAAGTTACATGGTGATTAAATGAAAAATGTTGTAAAACGTACTCATTATTTAAAAAATAATAAAATGTACTGGAGCGCCTTGACGAATCGTACCAGGTAATTTTTATCAAAAAGTGCTACTTACTGGTTTTGCTAAATGCAATTGACAAAAACAAAATAGTTTCCTATGGGAGACTACCTGTTAATAGTAGTTTCAATTTTGAATATTCCAGATTTATTGTTGAATTTGTTGAGACACAAGTTGCCTGAGACCAAATTTAGAGCTTAATTTGAAATTAAATAATAAGTATTATGATTATATTTGAACATGTTTTCCGTGAATAACAGTACGGAAATAGCATATACATTATATGTATGAAATAAATATTAAGAATATTTATAAAAGTCATTTATAATTTAGCAAATTACTTCTACGCGATAATAATGCATTTGTCAAAATATGATAATTTCAGCTTAATGATTTCAGAAATCATCTTTTTTAACGAACTTGAATAACAATAATAATAATTGAAAAATACTTCTGAAGAATATATAAAATAATTTATCCAATATATTTGAATGGAAAGTACAGTGTACAAGTGTAGAAATTGCTCTTTACGTATATCGATTAGAGTAACTTACCAATGTAATAGTGTTGAGCATACGATGAACTGTCCACTGTATTCAATTGATGTATCCTATCTAACTGATATGTCTGAATCTGCAGAGCCGGGTTCGATGTGCGTGAGTCATTCATGTACTGTGCAGGGGAAAAATCAAGTTCTGCGTCATCATGCAGGGAGCGAACACTCTGCAAATTTCCATCATTGTTCACTCAACCGTGTTTCATTAATGGGAGACCTATTGCTGTAGGAGTTATGCATTGTAACGATAATCTCTGCTGATTACAGCAACTAGCATATTGTTTTCCCAAAACACCATATTAACATGGAAACAAATACACATGTTTGTAATGCAACAATTGAAGTTTGCATGTTACATGTTTGTTATGGCCCCTTATAATATAACTAAATATATGCAATAATTATATAGGTAAGAAACTCTTAAATTAACTATACATCATAACAGTAATTAGAAAACAAAACACAATTACTTTCATGTAACTTTTAATAATCAATAATATTACTATTCAAACGTTTCTTCATAATGTTAATAAGCACAGCATAGGTACAAAATTTGAAACAAATTAACCCTGTAATAACAATTAATTTACGTTTGTGCAACTAATTAACTACATAATAATTTATAATCTGTTTATATTATTAGTGCGTTAATATTTGAACAGTAAACAGCTTTCATCTTTATTTGTATTCTATTAGTTTTAATATTTTATACGCTTACTTGCTCCAACTAGTTCTAAATTTAACTTCTTGATATATAAATGTTTCTAACTTCTGTTTCCAATATGCCATTTATTTGAAACAAATATTCTATCATAAATGATTAACTAAAACTCGTATTTTAAATCTGACAAGTTGGTCAATAGTAATACAATCAAGGCATCTTTCTTACTTTCTTTCTTTTAAAATTAATTACACACACACACACACACACACACACACACATATATATATATATATATATATATATATATATATATATATATATATATATATATATATCAGCGTTAGTATAGACGATGGGCAAACTGAATTTAAAAATAATTCACCAAAACTACTACAGTACAAATTTTATACAATTATGTATGTTCTTGTAAACGTCACTATACTCTCAGTGCGTGCGGTTCTGGGTTCGATTCTCGGTGGGGCACGGGCGAAAAAGTATAGAAAGCTTTTTCAAGCCAGCCAGCCTGAATGAGATTTTCCTGGGTTTTCCTCATTCACACCAGGCAAAGTCAGGGGTGGTACCTAACTTATAGGTTCCAGGCTGTTTCCTTCCTTCCCTTTTCCCGGATAGTGTGCTGGCGGAGGGGCGTCATCCTTCATACGTAACGGGCTCAATGGCCATAGATGCTCACAGTCCAGAAATCTAAAATCCTAAAAATCCGTCCTAAATCACTATGCTTCGATCCTAGATAAGAAAGTGTAGATGCAATACTAATTATTTAGAGCATCAGTTAAAAAATACGAAAGACTATGAACAAAAATCACACATATATATATCTCATTATTTGCGATTTTAATAGCGCACAAATTTGACGAGATCATATAGTTAAAAAGTGATCACGGTTTTTAGATACGTTTGAGATTACTCTGATTTCCAATCTTTAGCATCCAGAGCTGAAATTAACAATAATGTTCTATAAATTAAATAAACTTTGTGTAAATTACTGCAACTGAGTTCAATTAGTAGCTTATTTCAGTTACTGATAACGTTTTAAAACACAAAATGAGTAAACAAAGTAGGTCTCAAATACTAATTAAGGGAGCATCCGAGACTCTTTATTGAAGATGATTCAAAAATTAATCTATCATATGCTCTTATACCACGTATGTCTACCAGAAACCAACAGCACGTTAACTGAAGTTCACACAGAAGAGATATGAGGCGCCTAGTAGCAAAACCACCAAATCCATTTTTTAAATCGAAACTGAGTTATCTATCGCTTGTTATATGTTTGATCTAAAGGAATTCCATGGAAACACAATTTTGTTTAAAATTTTAACATTTCATACTAAAAAACTAGTTCAAATATAGGACTTTGTACGAATGTATATGGAGCTTCACTGCACGTTTTGCGATATTACTTGAAATTAACCGAACTGGATGTGACGGATTTTGATACTAGGTAGAAAAGGGCTTATTCACAGTAAGTTTAAAATTATTAAGGTTTTATAAATGTTTCGTACTACAAGATATTTGAATATGGCTTGGAGTTCACATAAACAGTAAATTTTATTCTAAACCCTCGTAAAATCGTTCAATTACTTCTTATGTTTTTCATTTTAAATGCAAATGAAATGAAATTTCTTGGGTTATGTACTATGGTTTGGCTCTTTAGGCAAAAGGAGAAATATGATTACATAATTTCAATTATAATGAAAAAAATATGGAATGAGAATGTGAAAGGAAACGGGTAAGCCGAGAGAAAATTCATGAACACAATCTTTTTATTACAAACTCACATAGTCTGGAATTGAAAAAGACACCAGTAGCCTCAGCTCTCTACTTCAGAGCCACCGTGCTCCCTTTAAATACCAAATTGAGCAAAAACTAATTAATCAATGTACGAAGAAATCAGGGGAGTTATTCTTTTACTTACAAAGGAAAGAAATGGAGCAGTTGTAGAATAAAATTGTACTAAGTAAGAATATCAGAGTCAGAGTATTTGTTTCTCAGAATATCCATGTTAGTACTAGTTAAAGTTTAATTCAAATTAGTAAGGTCTATGGTAATTGTGTAATTTCTTCATTTGCAGACAAATTTCCTTTCAAATAAGCAGCTTCTTTCTAGGACCTTATTATTCAGAATTGTGCCAACGATACTTAAGATATTAGTATCTAAATATTTGGTGGTATAAAGACTTAACGAACATTTTCTATATTGTTACAAATATTTCTAAATATTACAATTTTTATTTCTCACGTTCGGCTCTGACCTAGACTTTTGAGCACTTTCATAATATTATCATTATATATTATCATATATATTATATATTTTCATATATTATCATCATTAACTATAAATTAACTTGAAAATGTATACGTTAGCTAGAATTTGAATTAAAGAAATAATAGTTAGGCACACAGACATAAACTTAAAAATTTGCAGAGCTCCTTCATTGGTAAGCGGGTGTTCACGTAAGAACATTTTTCGATCTCATTGCTATGAATTGTCTTATAAAATTTCTTAACATAAGCGGAGAAAACAAACATAATTTATCCTTTCAAACCTCTACCTGTTACACAATGCATTACAAAGAGTAACACACAAAAATAGTAAGGTTATTTATATTACTACGATGAATAATTTTGTTCCGAAAGAAACTATTATGATACTTTCCCAGAGAGAAATTGAGGAACATACGCAAATTGAATATTGTATTCCTTTATGATATCTAGCTTTATTATTATAGAAGTATTATTTGAATTTTTATTTTAGCGTGTATTCTAAATTATGATAAACCAGTTATTTAACGTGATTTATGTTTGGAAAACGTAGTGTTATGTGAAGTTTATGCAATTTTCAATTTACAGAATCAATATTGGGGAAAAATATACCAAACATGTATGGTAAAGCGGTATTTCTATGTTATATTAACTATAAAAGATAAATAGAATTATCGTGTAATATGTACAACTTAAGAAATAGAACATAAGTTAGTAATAAATTTGCTGTAAACTTTTATCACAGTTGTGAAAACTAGTTTGCTATTTTTCATTAGAAAGGAAAATTGCTCTTCAATGCACATTAAATCAACTTGTATAATGAGTATTATCTGGGAAATTTTTATGTACAAAGCTGAATACCGAAGAGAGTAAAATGAAAATGTACAGCAGTAAAGTACATGCAAATAACTGTGTATTCTCATTGAAATGATATAAGAATACAAATATTTCTCCCAGAGAGAATTTTTACCATTGATAAATTGGAATAATTGATTTAATTATGCAATTATTATTTAAGTAGTCAAGAGCTTAAGAACATAACAACCAGTGAAAAACTAGAAACTTAGCCTTATTTTATTACTTTAAAGTCGTTATGTTTATTGTTATAAATTATTAATAAACATAAAAGAGAAATATTAGCTAAATTCCTTATTCGTGGTTGTTATTTACTATCGAGAAACGAAGTAATAATGCATTCATTTGAATCAACACACATATTATAATTTAATAACTACAAAATTTGAATTACAAAATGATAGTGAGGTACACAGACATAAAGTTAAAAATTTGCAGAGATTTCTCATGGGTAAAAATTTTCAGATTAGCGTCCTCGTCTTTGGTGTGGGAAGCCTAGGTTCGATCCCCGGTAGAAGATCAAGTGGTTCGCATCCCATGTTAAGCTGTAGATTTATGTGCCATATAGCTTCGCTGCTGGAAGGGACACTAATCTGAAAATCAAGTCAATATTAAAATATATATATATATAATTGTGAATATGATTAAGTATCCAACATACTAATCGTAACTAACTGATACTATTTCCATCTATTATCTTCACCGATTCCACAAACAAAACAATAATAGTAAAATATACTGCTGTTGTAAAAATAAGATACATTCAGATAGTTTTCACGAACTTTCTTCTCTAGTCCTGACAGACGAGATATACACGGAGGGATATTTGGAATGTAATCACGGATGTAATTGTAATGAATAAACGATATTTTATATCAAACGTCTTATTCTAATTTGAAAGAAAATTAATGGAAACGCTGTCTGACAGACGAGCTTTCGGATCGTGAGTGATAAAGGACTAACAGCAAATTGCTATCATTCTTGATGATTTAAGGTTGAAATTTTTTTTCACAGAGGTTCAACAGTAGAATTCTCACCTTTGGTGAGAGGGATTTCTATTTGATCTCAGGGCATGTGAGCTTGCAGTGGACAACTTTGTATCCGTAGCTTTCCCACTGTTCTGTCATTTCCTTGCACATTCTCATTCTACCAATTCTTTCACAGCCATTTACTTTAATTAATCGTTCGTTTCTATAGCCTAAAGAACAAAACTGTGAGACGTAAAACTTGAATTACAATTCATTTAATTAAAATATTGGAATGTTCATCCTTTAACATCATAGTAATTATTATATATACTTTCCAGCCATTTGTTTTACAATAGGTGGATTAAGAATGGAAAATAAATGTATGAAAGCATAAATTACTAAATCTAGACTAAAATACTTTAATAATATTTACTTGACATAAAATATTTTATGTCTACTGAAACATAAAATTATGTTCAGTGTCAAGTTGAAACATTCTGTAATATAAATGTTGAATGATGTCGCAAATGGCAATCATCATGGTACATACAAATGGCAATCATCATGAAGAGATAATATTACTTGAGAAAATATAACGGTAAACAACGAATTACATTTTTTTATAAACTGAAATGAATATTCTCTCTTTATCCGTAAAGATGTTTACAATGATATAGTTTTACTTCCTAGGGCATAATACAGAACTAGAATATTATGTATAACAGAGTAGTGATACTTTTTACTTAATGCCTATTTGAATAAATAGTTTTTTTTAAAATTTTTTTCGAATTGAAATATATTTGGAAAAATGAAATGAAGTCTTTCAGCTTAACGTCCCACGATTATGCCCTTTGGACTAACGGAGACGATGATTAAACCAGTGGATGATGATTTAAGAATTGGTGGAATGCGAAATTGGGAGGAAATTGGGGTATCCTGATAAAACCCACGGACAAGATGTTGTCCACCAAAGACTTACTTAGCCGAGAATCAAACCAGGGACCTTACGAACCAGAGGTAAGCGTTGTATCACTGAGCCCCCGCCAATGTACTTGGAGAAAGCGAAATAATTACTGGTAGGACACATATTACTAAAACTAACTTAACGATTAATAAAACCCAGACAAAACAAATATATGTATTTGACCAAATACATAATCCTATTGTTGTGAATAGAATGGAAATTTGAAAGAATATTTGAATACTATTAAATACAGAGAATTGATGTAAAATTTTGTTTATTTGTTTTATACTTGTTTTACCTCTAGAGTTAAAAATTATTCAAAGAGAAAGTGAAAAAACTCGAAGAGAATAAAATATTAATGTTTTAATACTTGAATATGGTTTATGCCCTTCATATAATTGACACATGTACTGAAAGTGAGATGCAGGTTATTTAATAACTTACCTTTCAAAACCATATAAATGCTTCTCCCAATAAACTAAATATCAAAAGTCTAGGTACTTTGTAAGATAAAATATGATAATGATTTATCTTTGTGCATCATGACTACTTTGATTGGTATATACGGAAAACGTTTGGACTATTTTAAAAGAAAATAGTACAATATTTCTCTATTTCAGTGACTCAGGTTATAATGTATTCCTCCCGAAAATTTATTTTCGTAGTAAAAAGATATGAATATAAATATAGAATCTAGAATTACAGAATTGGTTTCTGAACAGCTGTGAAATTTTATAATATTTTCATGAGTAACATTTAACTATTCTTCAAATTTAAAGTATTGAAGAAAATAAAACCATAGTAATTATTATTTTATAAACTAAAATTTGTATGTTTGTTATAAAGTTACATGAAATGAGAAATATGCATTTAATGCAGAAATAAAGTTTTGATAGCATTCCTCGAAACCTACTGAGTCGTTTGAAATGAATTTTGGAATATAGTTAATACCTACCTCGAACTTATTTTCATGTCAATTTCAAAAATTCATACTTTTCAGTGTCTAGTGGATTGACAACATATGCCGAAATATTCAAGTTACGGAGATTAAATTTAGTATATAACCTTTTTAACAAAAATAAAACTAAACGCATTTCAGCGTTTTCGGTAGGACTGGGAAGTATCCCTACATTTTCTCCAAATTCAAATTAATAGTCTCTCTCATTATCACGGAAAAACAGCCACTGAATTGAATTTTGTAAACATTGTGTGCTTGAGTTGGATTTTATCCAGTCACTTTGGCTAGAATGCTTCTCTCAACGGAGTTCAAAATTTTATGTTAAAAATACCTTATCTTAGAAGTCGCTCAACAGAGAGAGAGAGAGAGAGAGAGAGAGATGAAAATCGATGTATACAATCGTAATAAGAATCAATTGAAACGGGTATATTTTAAAATAACATGCTTCTAAGTGGGAAGTGACCATTTCTAAAATCTTAGGATTAGGATTCAGATTTCTGGGCATTCGGTATCTATGGCCATTTAGCCCGTCACGTTTTGAGGGATGACGTCCCTCGACGAGCACAATGTCCCGGGAAAGGGAAGGAAGGAAGCGGCCTGGGACCTATAAGTTAGGTACCACCCCGGCATTTGCCTGGTGTGAATGAGGAAAGTCCAGGAAAACCTCATTCAGGGTGGCTGGCCTGTAAAAGCATTTTACACTTTTTCGACCGAGTGGCCCTACCGGGAACCAAACCCGGGACCGCTCGAAACGAAGCCGAGAGCATTAGCGACTACGCTACGAGAGCGCCACTTCTAAAATATTGTTAATATGTTTGTCCACTATACATATTCACAACTGAACCATTTGAAATGAGCTTTTGAACACAAGACCTACGTTGACCGAATTTTCAAAAATCATATCACTTATCACAAAAATCAAGGAGGAAAGGAAGTGGAGAATTGTGTCAAAAATAGAGCATATAAGCCGCTGCGTAAAGTAACTGTGAATCATATTTTATCCGAGGAACGCCTGCACTTCATTCGCTATTGAAATTTGCCCCAAATAAATAGTTACTTCGTATATTAATAAGTAAATATTTAATTTTTTTCTAAATTCCTACAGTTATATTTTGAATATATTCAGCACATTTTTTTCAAAAACATTATTTTGTGCATTTGTTAAATTTTAAAATATTATAATAACTATATCAGTAATAGTTTATACAAACAATTTGTAACTTCATTTCCTAATTGCTCGGTTCAAATTATAAAATACTGTATTACAAAATTATAGAAATGATTACTAAATATTATAAATAGCGCTTAGTAGCATACACTTAATAGCGTAAAAGTAAATTCATAAAATATAGTTCATATAGTAAATTTTATATATATATATATATATATATATATATATATATATATATATATATATATATATATATATATATATATATATATAATTTACTTACAGAAATTATTGTTGTACTGTATTAATACAAACGTATTTTGTTACTCTGAAGAACTTGTAGTACCAGAATATTGTTTGTAAATATTTTTATTTTCTCAGAATATTAAAAAGTTATCATTGAAATAATTTTCTTTCGTAAATTATTTTAAATTCACATATTTATGATTTAAAATATATTAACTATTATTTAGTGGCGTACATTATATGTTGTATTACTGATAGCTCAAATATTATGTTTTGCCGAATTCATTTTCTATGTTTTTGCTTTAATTCTGTTAATAGTTGAGGAAGGTTTAAGTTTATACTGCAGTCGATAGTGTACATTTCTTACAATTGATTCCTTCGAAAAGATGGTTTACAGATTTAGTTAGTTGTATTGAGCTGTAGTATGTCATTCAATGTGTTTATTGTTTTCATTTAGTCTGGCGTTACATATTCTTTCATTTAGATTCTTCATCTCAATTCAATAACTGTTAACATAATTATTAATCTGAAAATTGTCTGACATATTACACTAACCTTGAGTCAATACAGTTTCTTCAATCACCACGTCAACCATTTAAAGAGCTGTAAAAAGTGCATTTATTTGGTACTATAGGAAATATTGCTTAATGTATTCTACCACAATTCAACTTCCTTAACATATCTCATATTAGTTTGCAGCAATTTTTGTCAGGGTCAACTATATATTTTAACATTTAAAATATAGTTACTATTAAGTTGTTTTGAGAATTAGGAGCCCATACCGATAATTTTATTTTTCAGAGTTGACAATCTTAATCTCGCATGAAACTACGAATAATAATAATTAAGTGTGATTTTGGATTTATTTGCACTACCGACACTTTTAATATAAATAATCTCTTTGTAATTCGTATTATCTGTAAGTTTCAAAGAATGTAATCTAATTTAAATTGAAAATTGACTACTAAAAGCAAGATTATTATTAATAGTTTAAGAAAAAAGTTTCATAACATGCAAAACTGTGGAACCCTTAGGGTTCCAAAATCACTAGTGTCATTTATGAGGGAGAACAGAGAACAATGCCCCGCTTTTAGTTTATGATGTACATATATATTAAGCAATGATACAGCAATACACAAATAAAAAGTATAGAATACTGCTAATAACGGTGAAGAGCCTTGTTCCTTCCAAGAAAAACTTTAAATGACGAAAAAGCTAATCAATATTCAATAAATGTGTCAGGTGTCATATTTATGATACATATTATAATACTCATATGGTGATTATTTGTAATACTTACGAACCAAAGAGCACTATAAAATGGTAAATTCCAAGAGAAAATTGTGCCCTATTTCGACCTTTTTTTCTAGTGCAGTCATTTTGAGACTATTTAACCAGATACAACAGTGTATCACGACGGAAGCAAGAGAAAATGAGACACTGAAATCAATTGATGCAGATCTCGTTAGAAAATAATCCTTTGTAATTTTTTAAAATTGCTAATTTCTTGAGCACTGTCTCTTCCGATGTATCTTTATGATCTAAAATACAAAGCAATATGGCATTAGATACGCGAAAGATATTGAATTGAAAAGATTGATGTGACAATATGAAAAACATCGAAAAACACTGTTCGAGCGAACTTAAAATTAAACAAATTATTTTAAAATACGAGGATGAATTTATGTTAGTCGAAACTAAATCTTATGTGAATTAAAGGAATGATAAGTGAAATGAAGACTAGTGCGTCAACCGCAGAGATTAGTGAGTAAATGCTGTATGTTCTAGCTTTCAAAACATGAAAACTCAAATAAAAATATAATCTCATCAAAACATGCATATATTCCAGTTACTAGGTAAAATATAAATTTATAAGCAAATTTCAAATAGATACGTATTTGTTATTATTAAAGATATTAGACATTATTGCTAAATAAAAGCAAGGATAGGAATAGTTAACATATTTTGTAAATATAAAGAAAACATATTTTGTTGATTAATAGATAAAAGTTATGGGAGAAAATTGCCAATGTTTGAAATATAGGGGTATATTATACTCAGTTAAACATTGCAAACATGCGTAAAAAAGCTCTCAAAAATGTGAATTTAAAAATGATGAATTAAATCATATGGATGAAACACGTAACCTGTGAGGAAACTGTCAACATTTGCAGCGAGACCAAAGCTGCAGGATACATTTAAACAGAGGAAATTTTCTAATTGTATTATTTTCAAACACCATTTTTGTTATAACAGTGAAAGAAGAAGTGGACGGTATTAAAATGATTGGGAGATCAAGATTGAAATTGATTGACGGTTCTTGTGTCAAAAGGAAGAGATTTGTTGAAGAGTAGTCTGCATGGAAGCTTCTCATTTGAAGCAAGAAACCTGGTACTGATAATCTAAAAAGATATACAAGATATACAAGTAATATTATTGGAAACTTCTAAATGACAAGAAAGTCATACTTACAGCATATTGGATGTAAACATTTAAAGGAATTTACAGAAAATTAATCTTAACAAGATGAAGATCCTCGATGGAGCATTATACATATCAATCCATGTTAGTTCTTAAACCAAAACTAGAAATTAAGAAATTAAATATAGTTCTTCTTTATTTATCTAGTGTTTTACAAGATTAAAAGTGATTTCATATTTATTTATCTATTCAACATATTTGATGTTAGTGAGCTATACTTAATATTCTCTCTTAAAAATCTGACAACATATAGTTTTTGTGTATTTTGTTTACTATTTATTTTTAATTGCCACTTAGTTTTAACGCAGAAGAAATATTTTGGAGGGCAGTACTCTACTATAAATTCGCAAAAAAAAAAAAAAAAATACTTATGAATGAGCATTTGTTAAAACAACGTAATTCATGAGAACTAAATTTTCAGAAAACTAAAATAAATTATTGTAACAAAATTTCAATCCTAATATGACGAGTTTTCCCCATTTACGGATAAAAAAATATAATTTCAATACTAAATGATTTCCATATCCATTCAGATTCTGGAAAGCAGAGGAAAATGAATATCATTAAAGTTATAACCACAGTTTTTTAAAGAAATACTTATTCATAGAGGGTTTATATCCTTGGCCATCACTCACCACTACACATGTAGTTAACGTTCGTTAATGCTATTTGCTTTTTTAGTCTAAAATTCTCTGTAAGAGACTGTCGAGATTTAGTCCTTTTGTAATATATATGATGGGGGATTATGTGTGTATGTGCATTTCATACAGTCTTCATGTCCATTTATACAGATTTCGTTCTATGTGTTCTTATTGGAATATGCAAACAAATTTACTATCAAGAGAAGTCTTATATTTCTTCACGGTTTAATCATTGTTATACCCCAAATTAACTAATCAATGAATGCAATGGTGGGTTTTCTTCTTGTAATCTTTCGTATCTTCTTGCAATATTACCTATCAATATTAAAGATATTTTCGAAGATTGGATTACGTAAAATTTACGAAAAACTCACAAGGAGTGTAAAGTTGAAGAACATTCCTATATATATATATATATATATATATATATATATATATATATATATATATATGTGTGTGTGTGTGTGTGTGTGTTTGTGTGTGTATTAGTATGGAACATTCAGAGCACAAGAGAATCAAGTTCAAATGCCAAAGCTGTGAGAAAAAGAAACATAAAATTCTGAAAATCTACATTAGGGATTCGCATGAGTCGAGACATACTTTGTAAAATTCGAGACGGAGTCGAGATAAACATTTCTCGACTCAAATTACCGAGTTGAGACAGGAGTCGAGTCGAGACTGCTCGTAATAATCTCGACTCGACTCGAATGTCTCGAAAATCTTTCTATAATTTTTAATGTTATTTTGAAGAAAGTATTCACTTATAAATAGCCTGGAAATGAATTCCAACATTTATTACTTTAGAAAAGTACAGAACGCATAAACTTAGTAGTTAATCTTTCGAGATTAAGATTTAATTTTCAGCTCAATTCAGTTAATTAAAAACTAATAATTAATGTCGTGATATTTGATTGTACTTCAAATACAAAAATAACAATAATAATACTTGGTTATGTAGTTTGTATAAAACTATTGCTATAAAGTGAACTTTATAAATGCTCTGAATGAAATGGGAGGGTGCGAAATCGTCGTGTTCCAAGGGAACAGCTCCTTGACACCTTTACTGCGGGACGGAAACAAGCTTGCGGGTGCTTAATTTTCTCTGGGAAACATTCACGTTAGGATCTAGGTGTCTAGTGGAGCTCGAGTAAGGCACCATGACGGCCGAGGCCTATCGTACACTGCTTGTAGACAACGTACACCCCTTCATGGCGACAATGTTTCCCAACAGTACTGGCATTTTTTAACAATATAATGCACCATGTCACAAGGCCAGGAGTGTGATGAAGTGGTTGAAGGAAAACAGGGTCGAGTTCCAATTGATGTCCTGGCCTCCCAACTTGCCTGATCTGAACTCAATCGAACACATCTCGGATGTGATTGAACGTGACGTCAGAGCGCATAGCTCCCTCCCAGGAATTTACTGGAATTAGGTGACCCTGTGTGTGCACATGTGGTGCCAGCTCTCTCCAGTGACCTACCAAGGTTCATTGCGTTCACGCCAAGACACGTCGCCGTTGTTATCCGTGCCAAAGGTTGACATACTGACCATCAAGTAGGTAGCCATAATGTTCTGGCTGATGTATGCGTATATTTTAACTCGTATATTTTGCCTCGACTCGTATTTCGAGACGTGTCGTCTCGAATTCGAGCCGAGTCAAAAACATATTTTCGAGTCGGGACAACATTTTCTCGAGACAAGAGTCAAGACAGGCTTAAATCTCGACTCGACTCGACTCGTGCGCATCCCTAATCAACATGAAATGTCAGAAGTTTTGAAGTACGCTTCGTCCCTACAGAAGAAGTTGAAGCATTAGGAAGTTTACACACAATATCAGCAGCTGACACTGAACAATTGTTTTCCTTGTATGGGAACACAAACGTGTTGCTGGCACTTTTACATTTCATAAAAGTAGAGGTAGAGTAATGTTCAAATGTGCCCCTTAAGTTTTGTTCAAAACTGCCCCAACCGGCATGACAAATCAAAATTAGTAATGCAAAGACAGCATGAACTACTATGAAAGACAAAGGGCAATACTAGATAAGTTAATGTACTTACTTCTGCAATGAATGTCAGATAATATCGAAACACAGGCTTCTGGCAAAAATCTTACAAAACTTCAGAGAAATTCCAACTTTCCACCCCACAAATGTAACAAAGTACTGCTGTTCATCAACAGCTACACTAAAATGGTAGATAACAGTTTACAGGCACGTAACAGAGTGTTGCCAAGCTAAAAATTTTGAAACCACCAGATATGCTATTATTACTGTCCTGTTATCTTGAATGTTCTAAGGTACCCCCTGTTCAAATGTACCCCTTTCCCCTATATATATATGAAAGTATATGTATGTGTGTGTGTGTCTGTCTGTCTGTCCTTTATAGGCTCCTAAACCATTCATCCGATCGTCATGAAACTTTGGGAAGTTGTTGAGTACGCTTCCGGAAAGGTTTTTGGCATATTAAATGTATCCTCAGTGGCCTAGACAGGATTTTTTTTTTGGGGGGGGGGACCTCACTTATAACCACCCGATCACCATGAAACTTTAGTAAGTACAGTACAGTACTCTCCCGCGAAGGTTTCTGGTAGAGCATAGTGCATCTCTCCTCAGTGGCCTACCAGGATTTTTTGGGGGGCCATATCTATCTGTCTGTTTGTCCTTTATGGACTCCTAAACTATTCATTCGATCTCCATTAAACTTTGGGAAGTTGTTCAGTACGCTCCCGTGAAGATTTTTAACATATTAAATCTGTCCTCAGTCATCATTCATAACCATCCGATCACCATGAAACTTTGGTAGGTTGTTGAGTACACTCCCGCAAAGGCCCTTTGTAGGGCATAGTACATCTATCCTCAGTGGCGTAGCCCGGATTTTTGTTTAGGAGACCTGTGGGTTAGATATCATCTCAACATTTGACTCATGTGAGCGAGAAAAATTCAGGAAAAACCTCTCAAAATAGCTGCCCTGAAAAAGCTCTTACATCTTTTCGATCAAGTGACCCCACCGGGAATCGACCCCGGGGTTGCTCGCATCAAAGGCAAGAGCAGTAGCGACTACACCATGTCAAGCTGCAGATCTACGCCTCACATAGCCTTGCTGCTGGAAAGGACGTTAAAACTAAACCTTCGAAATTTCAATTATTCGTTGATTGATACATTTTTATGGGCATTACCGGCAGCAAATGCCTTAAGCCCGTAACGTCTGAGGAATGACCATCCTCGGCGAGCAAACCACCCGGAGAAACGGAAGCAAGAAAGGAATGGGGAGGGAAGGAAGTGGCATGCTGGGACCTATTTAAGCACCATCCCGGCATTTGATTGGTGAGAGGAAAACCCAGGAAAAACCTCAGTCAGGATGGCTGGCCTCAGAAAACTGTTACATTTTTTCGACCAAGTGACCCCACCGCTCACACCGAAGGCGAAATCAATTATTCGTATCGTTTTCTATCTTGAGAATATATATACTGTCTATATATATAAGGATGAAGAACAATTTCCAATAAGAAACGAAACTTTAAATGAGGTTATGTAATTCAACACGAGCTGCTTTCAATTCTCTTTGTCGTGTCTGGTTGCAGCCTTTTTTAAAAACATTTTTATTGAAAGAAAGAAAGAAACAAATAGTTTTAGGCATCGTTTATGTACTGCACAGTCCATCTAACTTTCACTTTCTTTCCAATCTGATTATACATACCATACATTAAGGACATCTGTTGGTGTGCCGTGAACGAAATGTTGATAATCGCGAAAACCTGTTTTTGTGCAAGAAATGATAAGAAAATTGGCCTTAGACTGCGTGGAATTGGCACGAGCCAATAAAAGCGAAGTATGAATATTCAAGTTGAAAACTGCTCCTGCTCGTTAATACAGATAATTACGGACAATTTCCCTAACGAATGCAACAATCGAGAGGAACCTTTCGATTGTACAAACTTTTCGCTAAGCAATCGAAACAATCTATAAGCGGAACCTCTCGATAACGAACCTTTCGATCGTTAGAACCTCTCCCAATCGCGCACCACTAGTTGGTTGAGTTCTGTTCTTGACATAAAATGGGCAAATCATAGACTTCCCCAAATTTTTTCGTACATTTTACAATCTGTGGATCCAAACAGTAAAAGTCCACCGAAAATGCAACTAATTAACTCTGCAATTTCTTCTAGAGAGAGATATATAAACGAGTAAAGAAATTAATTTTTATGGTTTGTCGATGTCTCCCATTTGATGGTCCACAGACCCATTGGAGTCCGTAGAATAAATTTAGGTTACCCGTAGCGCTATATACGTCTCAATTTGTAATGTATTCAATTTTACTAAAACATCAACTTGTAAGCTTTTCAAAGATGCAGGTGAAAGGATGTTGCGATATTACCATCTCTCGATATAAAAGAAACAACCTTCAGTTGAAAGTTCCATTATCGTTAAGTCAGCCACTTTCGGTCTAATATGAAACTAATTCTAGGAATTATTTTCTGTACCCTAACCTGTTCTGAACTCTGTTGATAAATAAATGTCAACGTTCAAGTCACTTTTGCAAACTTAGTAGCCATTTGTAATACATAAATGTTTAAAACACCTGAGCCAGTCGTACTGATGCAGTTACACGTTACGTTTATAGTCCGTTCGTGCTCATATCACATTCATTATACAGGTAATTATTTCTTACGTCTTATTAAAATGAAATTGTAGTTACAGACTAGTTCGTTCGAAAGACAATGTAATCTGCAGGAGGAAACAGAAAATTCTGTGTTGGCGTCTGATTTTGTTGATTTGGAGTTTAATGCTTGTTCTAACATCAATGAATCTACTTTTATTCTTTGTGAAGTGTACTTGAAGACAGGGGCGGATCCAGGACGGACTTCTGGGGGGGCGCCGAGGTTGTAATACTGCTACTTAGAGCTACTTGTAAGAGCTCCAAACTCTGGGATGGGTTTTATTTATATATAAAATAAGAAAGTTTCTTATTCTGGGAGGGTGATTACCCCGATTGTCCCCCTATACCCGCCCCTGCTTGGAGAATGGGTTTCTAGCGAAATTAACAAAGTATCTCTTTATCAAAGAACACAGCAAAATGAAAAATATTCGATATCCCTGATAGTATATAACACATTCTCATTTCAAAGATACAGACTTGGAACTTTTCTTCATTGCAGATTGATGATAGTATTCATATTACAAAGTTCATCACATCATATTAGTTTTCATTCTATGTATGGGGCGTTGAGAGCATAAGGAATTTAGACTAACTTTAATTTGAGTCATTTCAGACTCATTTCCAACTTAATATCTCTAACTGAAGCTCCTTTCAGTGTTTAAAAAGTTCATATATTGTTTTAAAAAAAACTCTTATAACGTACATACAGTGTAAACTTTTGCAATCTGAGCGTAAAACTTTGTGTTTTTCTCATACTTTCGGCAATTAGAGTTGAATTTTTGTAAACTGAGCCCACCATTATGTGGAAAGACAAAATTATTGAAGATGTCTTGTTTTCAAACAGAAGATGATCTAGAAAGTAAAAACTAAGAGGGGGGGGGGCAACCAGAATCCTGACTATGACAGGTATATCATGAGTTTATGGTAAACTTTCAAAAACATATATGTAATGGTTTCAATTATTTTTGTCACCGAAAAGCTGGAGGGCTTAACTCCCCTGGCCCCGGGCAAGATCCGTCTCTGTTTTCTAGTGAACTACAATGTACAGCGGAGTACATTCTTGAGGCTTTGTGTGACTCTTTTTGGAAAATTATATTCCGTTGGAAAAATGTGTGGGCCTGACTACAGATGATGCGCATTCTATGTTAAATACATAGTAAATGGAATATACCTGTAGGTAATAACATAGTAGACATTTTGGTGTTTCTGGGAATTGTTTTGGAGACCTTGATTGGCTAAACGTTTGTTTCAGTGTTATTCACTGGCTATTACATTTTTTTTTTTTTTTTTTTTTTTGATTGGAGAGTGGGTTAGCTTTCCTTGGAGGTCTACAACTTCTATTTACTTTGGTCACTAGACACTAGACACTAAACACTAGACAGATGGTAATCGGCGTCCACCACATGCGAAACATAATACCAGATGCCGATTGTCTACCTCAGCAATAAACGTTATCAAGATATATTTTAAAAACTGGATTTCCTTGTGTTATTAAGTGTATAACGGCTAAAACTACATTCTAGCAAAATTCTATCCGACTGCTTACATACCAAGTGTGATACTAGAAATAACTTTACGCTGTCTGTAGAAAAGAACATTAAAGTATTCACCACGGATAAATAACTGAGTTCAATTAAAACCCTATTGAAGAATTGCAACTGTATTAAGGTAATTACGAATATATGTATTATCTGTGTAGCTCTACTATTGTATGTTTTGAAAACTATAAATATGGATAATTAAAGATTGCTGTCCTCAATATGTTTGTTCTGCCTTTGAAGCTCCTCTTTTTACTTTATGAGCTTCCTCACAAATGTACAGGTAACAGAAGTGTGATTTAGAGGGATCTTGTCTCACTTCCCTCAAAAGTGCCTTTTTTGTCGGATGTGTTATTATGCAATCTAGCTCCCTTGTAGGTAAGGTACTCTAGTGGGAAACGACCTATCCTTGAAGGTGTAGCATCTTTTCTGCTTTGCCTGGGAAAAGGGGGCAGATGCTCCTCCGACATAAGTTTCAATTTTATTTTACTATATTAGTATATAATCGATTAGAATGTATTGAATTTTGAAACTCGGGGCGATTTACCCCTTGCCCTCCCCAAATGACGCCCTTGCTTTCAAGGTAGGTCTTGGATGATAGCTTCTCCACCTGCTAACTACACCGGATTAACTTTGTAGTCGTTGTTCATAGCAAATTTTAGTAGTAGGACAAGGCACATAGTGAGATCATTATTACAAGAAGCGAGATGACTTGTGTGGCTCAGACATCTCCTAGGTGAGGCCTCGGTAGGATATCTTTTACCAGTGGTATAAGTAAGAACTCCTCGCTCCCTACCGTAGATAACGTGGAATGGAGTCCCTTCTTCATGTTTCTATTGAAAAAGAAACAATACGAAACACTGGCTGATTATTGCAAGTTTTAAGGAGTACTTACTGATGCCATAATGGCTTGTGAAATTAATTACTATAGTTCAGAAACCATTACTGCTCAGTGCTTTATAAAAGTCCTACCTATATGAGTTGTTCAGTTAGGAACTGGTCTTTTTTTCATTTACAGCAAGCAGATCCTGGAAAACTGAGAAAAAGTGTAGGGTCTGTACATTTTGTAAAACGGAAAATATTTGAGTGTGTTCCTGTTAATCATTTTAATACACGCACAGAAAACGTTTGTTTTGGATCTACAAGCCGTGATAATAAAAATAAAATCAATTTAAGAAAATACCGATACGAGCTGGATATAAAGAATTATGCTGTAAAAGTTCAGACATGCATACTTCTGCATAATTTCTAGTTATAACCTACTTTCAAATACAGAACTGAACTCTATGTAGTTTCATATTGTATTTGGCTGTAAGAAATCAAACAATCGTCATTTAGTATGAAAGATAAAGAAAAAGAAGACACATACGTAGACCAGAATGTCAGATACACTAGAAGCATTGAAAGCATTGAAAGCATTGAAAGCAAATATTCTTCACTTAAGCAATATTTCGTCTGCAGCTAGAAAAATGTCCATCAACTAGGGCTTTCAGACGTTCAATATTTTTCAATTCGACTGTTTCACTGTTAAAAATCTGTTCACCACACCAGATCCAATTTGAGATTGTCCTTCGTTTTCAACTCTACTTAACAACGTTAGCACACTTACCTTACACTGAGTCATGGTGTTTCTTAAAACGGCTTCAACTAATTTGGACTTTGAAAATAATTTGTCTGCAGTTACTCATATCACCAGTAAAGTTAAATGCAGCTGAAGGATAGTACATAAGTCAGGCAGACTGCGAGTACTTGCTACGCAGGCACTTTCCGCAAACAGGAATCCTCCAGGTCTCTCACTGATGCAAGTTCTTTCCTTTTAATTTCTGCACTCAGAAGTATTCTAAGTCAGAGTAGTTGCTGAAACAACTCATCAATCTAATCTATTAATGGCAACAATATTAATAATATTTACTATGTTACTTTAGGTGGTGCTGACATCCTCTATTAAATGTTTCCTTAAAAACACCGATAAAACTGAGGGGGACACCGTTACCCCACTTCAAACAACATACCCATGACGTCCCCCAATTCCTTAAAAAAAAAAAAAAAAAAAAGGGGGCTAAGATAGGCACGGAGGACAGCGTGACATCATACGTCCCCCTAGCTTTTCAGATCCGCTTTTACCCCTGATTAAAAACGTATTCACTTTTCACGATTTGATGGCTGCCTAATTTCATGGGGTCGTGGGTCCTTCAGGGCTGTTGATTACGCCATAGGATCCTATATAATATTATTATTCCAGAAAAAATGCAAAAGACAATATCAAAAAGATATGCCTTGAATAAATTATTTATTTGTTAATCCTCTGAACGTAAAGTAGAGGGAACATGGACGCTTAGTACATTTTTTTTAAATGTAAAATCAAACATGAATACAGAAAATACAGTACATAAACGTAGAAGTAAAATTACTTTAAACATTTTAACTGAAATCATTTTAGCAATGTTATATTTAACACATTCCTGGCAATTAGAAAAGGTTATGTTTTAGATAACTACTAGTGGTTATATACTACTAAATAGTTTTGAACTCCAAGAGGAAGCTTCGTTTTAGTTGACTAATATCACAATGATTTGCGGTATGTAAAGCTAAAATTGAGCTTGTTCCAGCGAATGTTCGGTACGATGTATTCTACAAGTTAAAACTGTGAAAAATTAAAAACACTATTTTTTTTTTTTTACATTTAAACATTTCAGGATTTTTGGTACCTTTTATTCCTGTGGCGTAGTATTGTCGGTCCGCTTATTTAGGTTCTCTAACAGGAATTTAACCCGTTTTTTTTATTATTAGTCAAGCCAACGATGGACCAAAGAACACCCCAGACGCGTTTTGGAATCAGATAGTCAACTTGGCAAAAATTGTTCACGCCTTTAGTTCACGATATCAGATTGGAACTCTGCATACGCATTATGTGTACCCTCGGGTATTTCTCAATTTATTATTATTATTATTATTATTATTATTTTGAGATCGCTACGTGAAACAGGAGCCGGGCCCGAGGGGCGAAAATGTTCCGAGGGAGTGAATTTTTCAGAAAAAATTCCTTTTTTTTTCCGGTTCAGGTGTATGATACGGACATGTGAGTGGTACCGTTGGAAAGGGATTCTTATACCAAAGAAATTTGCGTTTGAACTATGACTCTAAGGCAAATAGAAATGACGCAGTATATTTTTGAATATATATATATATATATATATATATATATATAAATTGGGTCACCTTCGCGGTGGCTCAGTGGTAGAGCGTTCACCTCCCGTGCTTAGGGTCCCTGGTTCGATCCCAGCTCGTGCCGTGTTGACTTTGTGGTAGACAAACATCGTGCTCGTGGGTTTTCTCGGGGTTCTCGCGTTTCCTCCCACTTTCTTCAATCCACCCTTTCACTCATTTCTTATAATCACCGTCTCCTTTAGCCTAACCGGCATAACCGTGGGACGTAAGACTTAAAGATTTCATTTCATTTTTTTTTTAAATAATAATACTCAAAGTTAAAAATGATTACAATTCTTTGTTCTATTTCAAAATAATCAAATTCAGTCAGCAGTTTTAGAGTTGTAGTTAAACTGTCAAAATCTGGAATAAAAGTGAAAGGGAACACGAAAAGATGTTGTCCTCCACTTCAGAAAAATATCTATGGCGTCCCTCCACTTCCTAAAAAATTACAATAGGCTAAGATAGGCACGGGAGACGGCGCGACGTCATGCGTCCCCGTACCTTTTCTGATCCACTTTTACCCGTCCTCACAATAGTTTGAAATCGGTAAATTGCTTGCTAAACTGCGAGACCTATTGACGTTAGACAGGTAGCACACCTAGTGGCGCTTATTAGGGAGACTGTGAACTATTAGAAATTAGCGTTATTCTCAGACGGAGACATTCTCTTTTTATATGTCTAATAAGGTTTCAAGAATTAATATTAAGGAATTGTCAATATACTACATTCTGCATGCATGTGTTTCTTTTCAACTACAAGTTGAATTAGTATTCGTTGATAGTTCATTATTGTTCGTTACATAAAGATGTAGCATACTCAATGACTTATACATATTCTTCTAAGAGTTTCAACACGAACTTCATAGGAAATAAATGTAATTATATTAAATTAAAATACATTTGGAAAACATATTTTGTAGGTAGGATGCCATATAAACGAATAGTAAGAAAATTCGTTAAATGTGATGGCTTTAGCCAAATAGTATTCACCAAACAAGATACGAATATAGTTTAACATAACGTTATTCATATTAGCATACATTTGTCACTTCAAAACCATATTTAAATATTGACTTCTAGTAATTAAAAGAAAATAATTCACCTACTTCAGGTTATTCAGTATCAAGTATATCCAATCCATAGTGGTATTACCTTACAATAAAAAAAGATAACAATACTTATATAGGTTACATACAAAGCTATGAAATATCAATTGCATTGTATGATCGTACATACAAGTGCAAACAAAGCTACATGATGTTACTTTAAAAAAAATATAGAAGTAACAAACCTGATGAAAGAATATTTTCACAACATAACTCGTAATGTATTGGTCGCAGCATTAAGTTCATCACTATAATCTTTCTTTAAATTGAATCACGACTCATCCTTCTGGAAAGTTACTAATGAAGTACTTGCTTTAAGAAATATAACGTACATATTTGTAGACCATGCATATATGAAAGCAAAATTTCCTTATAGCAGTAAAATATTTCTTTTTAGAAAAAATGTTGCTTCTCTAGGACTATTAATAAAGTATGATTAAAGTATTTCTATTCATTTCAAAATTTTTAAGGAAGAAACAATTTTTTTTATGCAAGCTGATAATCGGGATCTTACAAGAGAAACAAGTAGTGAAAAGATAAACGTTAATGAAATGTCTGTGGAAAATGTTGAAAATTGTTGAGCACTTTTCGAAAGGTAATATGTTTTAATTTTTCATCCACTAGTACACAATTATTATTTTCGAGTTAAGAGAACATTTATAACTCCATGAATAAATGTACCTTTGAAATTTGAAATTTAAGTTTTGCATATATACAAGATTTCCAGGATAGTCTTGTCCCTGTTGGAATTCCAGTTACAATTTGGAAAGCGCTCCTACTCTCTTTCAACATGAGCTGCCCACTTGAGCTTCGTAGACTTAATGACCATAAAAATGTTAAGTAAATGGTATAAATTATCCTGTTCCTGCACTGGCAGCATCCATAGCGAGAGGTTGTTGCTTGCGCATGTGTTCCCAAAATTACCTTTCTAAACTTTATGTAAAGTCAGTAGCGTGCCGTGTGGGTGGGGGCGAACGGGGCGATGGCCCCGGGTGCCGCAAAATTCGGTCAGGAAAAAGATATATAAAATGGAAGGGAAAAGTAATAAAAAGTGCTCAAAATCAATGAAAAGCAGAGGTTATTTTTGAAAATTTTCTTACGCTTCGCGTCAACCATGTTGGCGCTTCGTGGCTACTCTGTCAACCTCATTCATATGTACAAAGCGGGGCTCCGTCTTATACTCTCGCCCCAGGCGCTGATTTTCCATGGCACTGCACTGTGTAATGTTTCGCTTCTGCCTACATTCCAAGCCTACGTTAATCATCCAGGAGGCAATTCGCCTCAGACAAACATTTTTTCTGGAACCACTACTTACTATGTTTCCACCATTCTCTATTCCTGCAATCTTGGGTTTAATTATTCCTCTCAAGGTTTTATTTTCAAATACTTTCAGTGTGCGTTCTTCCGTGTGAACGACAATGTTTCTCAACACACAGCCTAACAAACAAAATTACTGTATCTTTTTTACATATTTTAAGCTTCAAATTCTTTGACTGAATTCGTGAAGACCAAAGAGTTTCGAGTCTAAATATTAACATGAATTCCATGCTTTCACTTGACATTTTTTTAGTAGATATGGTTTTGTCTTTTAATGCTAATTTTAAATATTTAAATATGTCTATCTTGTCGATGACATCACTTGATATTTTAATTTACCTATAACACTGTATTAACAAATTTTAACCTTTCTCTGTTCTTCAATAAATGACAGGTGCTGAGTTCATTGATGAAAGCTGATATTACGAATCATTTTCAAACCAGTCTGCAACCGAAGTAATGGCATCAGAAAGTCATCTTGAGAATTCACATTAGGTTTACGGCATATGCTCTTGGATCCAGGAATAAAATACTGTCCTCGGGAAAAGTATTTACTGATGTAGTAGTTTGTTTCGCCACGGGCCAAGTACCAAAAGAACGTAGTTGGTGCATCCTTGTAACATTCATGTCGAAATGCCAATATCTTTCAAGTCTCTACACGTGTCATTTGAATTTATTGTACTTGATGTAGTCCGTATCACAATTAGAACTTTTATAAGTTTCCTTTGTGCGAGCAGAATATGCCCCAGAAAAAGATTAAAAAGCGTCGACGATATGAAGTACCACTGCTTTCACATTTAGTTTCCAGCTATCAGTGAAGTTATATTCATGTGTCAAAGATCGCAGTAAGTCATTTACAACTTTACAATAAATCCAATCTCTGTTATTTACAAGACAGTTCGCAATTTTCTAAACAAACTTATTTTAACGTCTATAGCCAAGAAATTCTAACTTTGAAACTACAGCGATACTATAATTAATCTGTACCCATTTTATCAACATTGATCAGAGGCGCAATAATTAAACAGATAACTTAGATATAATTAAAAGAAAGAACGTTGTTATTGACTCGTTGTCATGAGTAAGATTATTGTTTTATGATGGATAGGACATGTTGGTATTATCAAGATCATTACTTGCTATGATTGCTGCTGATATTTTATGTACGTATACTACAGAGGAATAAATCGAAGATTTCTGGATGCAATTCATGTTTATGGTCAGTAAATTAGTAGTTGATATGTTTACTATAATAACGTAATAATTTAAAAGATACGTAAAGCGAATCAGGGCTAAAACGAAGTGATATCGTTTTATCTGGTGCCGTAGACCCGTGAATATACTGAAAACCTTTAGTTCTGAAGGATAGTAAGAACTGAGTTTATGTGTATACATATATATAACTTTTATGAGTTTCACTACTTTGAGAAGTGGGAGGAAAATCCAAAGAATTGGCAATATGCAGGATTCCGAGATTGAAGAAGTACCCAGTATTTTAAATGAAACCATATCTGGAAATGCCGTAACTGTGTCCGAACGTTCTCATTCTAATCTTATTGATACGATTAGTCAACTACTAGATGCTAAATTTGATCAACAACAAAAATTGAACGATGAAAAGCTAGAACAGATACAGAAATTGAACGATCAAAAGCTGAAATCAAACCATGAAAAGCTAGAACAGACACTAACTGCTAAATTTGATCAGCAGCAAAAATTGAACGATGAAAAGCTAGAACAGATACTAGTGCAGCATAAATCTCTTGCAGATAAAGTACAAGGTATACAAGAAAATTTGGATCATCTACAGTATAATTTGAAAGAGGATTTGCATGTATTGATTAAAAAGGTGAACGGTACTGATGTGAATATGAAAGTAGAACCGGAAGAAAGTCAGAAGAAAGCCGATGGACGAAATGAAAATATTGAAGAACAGGATGGAAATGAAACAATTGAACCTGTGACGAATGGTGATGCGGGAGATGCTACAATTGAAGAAGAACCGTCATCTCCGGCCAAGGAAACCTCCACTACTACTACTGGCGTATTCAAAATTGAAGTGAAAGGTCTGCCGAGATTATACCGGTTAGGGAAATTGAAGAAATTGTTGACTGATGATTTGAAGTTGGGAAGCCATACTATTAAGTCGCCGAAAAGAGCGAGTTCTTGGATTTATTTAATCTTCAAAACTGAAGAAGACCAACAGATGGCAGTAAAGATTTTGAATGGATACAGTTGGAAGAAGCGAGTTCTTTCAGCCGAAGTTGTCGAAGCTGATCAACGTAAGCGAAAATTGGAAAACTCTGTTGATAAGGATTATAAAAAGGCGAAAGTTCAGTTATCCGTAGAAGACAGAATAAAACAGGCTACAATACCTTTGTGGGATGTTAATTATAGAGAACAGTTGAAGAAGAATACTGAAGAAATAAAATCTTCACTCACGCGACTAATGGATTTGTTGCCGAGAAGGAATTTAGATTTAACAAATTGGGCAGAAGAAAGAAAAGAGAAGAATGAAGGACTTGCAGGTTTTCTGAGGTGTTTGTCTATAGAGAAGATTACGGATGATTTGAAAGATTATGTCCGAAACAGAGAAGGAAACTGCTTGAATGTAACATCGCTCTATTTCCAGATCTTCATTGGAAAGGAAAAAGGTGAGAAACCTCCACCACTGCATTTGTTGTTCGCAGAAGAATATGTGAAAGAAACTATATGTGACATGAGTTTCCGAATATCTCCAGATTCTTATTTTCAAGTGAATACTTTGATGCTTCATACTTCCATCGCAGAAATGGTTGAAGATGAAGAGACTTCCTTGATAGATGTGTGTTGTGCCATTGGAGGAATTGGATTTATTCTTGCTAAGAGTTGTGCTCAAATTCTTAGCATAGATGTAGTTGAAGATGGCTGTATTCCCGTTTGTGACTTATCGTTTAGCTTGATTGAATCTTTTGGCCATGTAACTTAGATTTGAGTTACGGATGGATAACAATTCCTAATTTATTCTCTCAGATGTTATGAGTTGTGTTATGAATACTTCATTTGGACTTTATATTTCTGCAACATGTTATCATGTGATTAATTTATCTTATCTTTGTATTAACTCTGAATGTTATGTTTACCTTTATTTTACTTTACATGTTCAAAAGAGATTCGATTGTATTAACTTGAAATCCATGACAGTGAATTTAAATTGAAGCTTTTAAACGTAATTATTGCCTTCTGATCTTGTTGTTGTTTTGATAAGATGACAATCTTAATTATAAATAATATTGTTTGTAAATGGATGTTATTGCTCAATGTAAAAGAGGAACAGTTAAGTAGTAACTCTGCGTAAGTCATCAATTACCTATAATTTTGGATAGACCCATAAATGATATTTGTAATGAATCGACGTTTATGATATGTAATTAGTAATAAAAGAAAAATATTGTTATAAATGAATTGATATATATATATGGAGAAAGAAGAGAAAAGAAAAATATTTATATTGATGTAATAATAATAATTAATACGAGGATTGATGTAATAATGATTAGTACGAGGGCTATTCAAAAAGTAAGTGTTTTGAAAATATCCAGGGTTCTTTCCTTCTCTGTGAATACTGTTACGGAATTCCCGTTCTGGGCGACATTTACAGCGATACTATAATTAATCTGTACCCATTTTATCAACATTGATCAGAGGCGCAATAATTAAACAGATAACTTAGATATAATTAAAAGAAAGAACGTTGTTATTGACTCGTTGTCATGAGTAAGATTATTGTTTTATGATGGATAGGACATGTTGGTATTATCAAGATCATTACTTGCTATGATTGCTGCTGATATTTTATGTACGTATACTACAGAGGAATAAATCGAAGATTTCTGGATGCAATTCATGTTTATGGTCAGTAAATTAGTAGTTGATATGTTTACTATAATAACGTAATAATTTAAAAGATACGTAAAGCGAATCAGGGCTAAAACGAAGTGATATCGTTTTAAAACCAAGAAATCAACATTTCTGCTTTTGTTATCTTGTTCCGTATTAGATCCTTCAGACCTTTTTGTTTGGTCGAATAAGGTACCATTGACTGGAATATAGATTTCTGAAAGTCTATATTTTCCTTGTTGCTTGAGACGTCTTAGGTATCTTCTTCTGAACCAATAGTGTAATACTCTTGATCTTTAAATACTGGAAAATCTTCATTGTGCAAAATTGAGCTAATAGCTTACTTTAATACGAATCATCGGATTGTTAGATTTAGAGAAAAAGGCTTTAGCATCTGACAAGCAAAAATAATAATCTGTCTTGGTTACCAACCCTACAGCCAAGTACAGATAATAAACGTTTTAACTAAAAGTGTAAGACTATTTTTATTTTTAGCTCCTGCCGTAAACTTACGGGATCACATAGTTTCACTCCACGTATATTTCTATGTTTGGGTGCGTGCGTGCGTGTGTGTGTGTGTGTGTTATGAGGTACTTTACTTCTTGGTAACTTATAATCGAGTCTAATCTAAATTTGGTGGACAAGTAGCCTATTGTCTGAGCGATAAAGATTGTTATATTTGGTGGCAGTTCTCGACCAGTAACGGGCTCGGCTCGACTCGACTTGTATATGGTGCTTTATTTCTCGGTAACTACCCGCCCGAACTGAACAAAATTTGGTGGGTAAGTAGGCCATCGTTTAAGGGGTAGAGATCACTATATTTGGTAGCTTGGTAAGGGACAGGCTTCGCTTGGGAACAGAGGCTCTCATCTACAGCTTTGCTCGCCGGGAGCTTAAGTTCACTTCATATGTACAAGTATAGCAAATACCGTAGATCCGCTTCAATTTTGGACGCACAGGACATTGTATTCTATTGCACTTTAGATAAATGTTTCTTTAGTTCAAAACACCTAGTCTGTTAGGCAGCACAAATTTGGAAACAGGCTAATTACTATATGTCAATCAGGATAATGTTCAATATTTATGTAGAAAAATCCACTTATACAATTAGCAAATAATTTATGGCCGTTAGGACGGAATCCTTCTCTATAAAAGCACATCCTTCTGTGTAAAGAAGAAGAAATTTTCGCTACTGGTATTTACATGAGGATACATTACAAGGTAGGTGCAATAATTTTCTTCTTAAGGACATTTCATTAATACCTGTAAAAACACCATACTTCACGTAAAACCTTATGTCAATTACAAACCTCTTAATTTTTCAAAAATTGGTATGCGCTGAATAAAAATAACTAGATTTCATTTTATTAAGTAAATATACATACGAAAATCAGATTTCGTGCTGCTCAGTGTAATTTTCAGTGTTAAAGTCGAGATAAATGTTCACAGACTTACTTTCCGCTGCATTCACTTTTAATACCTGAAATACATTTAAAACTACAGGAATAAATATATTTCAAAATCACTTTTTTGGTGTACAGAAGTTATTAAATACGTACATCCATTAAAATAACGCTTTCAGTTTTTTTTTTTTTTTTTTTTTTTTTTTTTTTTTTTTTTTTTTTTTTTTTACTGTCGATCAAAATTCAAGATAATAGAATACATACTGTATCTCTTTTGGGTGTTCCAAAACACGGTAGAAAGTTTTACTTAGTAAATGTATTATAATTAAATGAAAATCTTAAATGCAGGAATGAAGATATACGGATTTAAGTAAACTGTTGCATTGATCTTGACAATCTTGCACTGAATATTAGTGTGTTCTACACTTGCTCCTTGAAAATTTTCCTGATATTTTGTAAATCCCTTGTCTTTTTTGCCTTGCCAAATTTACAGAATTAAATCTTAATTGCTGATTCTAAAAATGCATATTATGCAAGTTAATTCAGTTAAAAAAGGTATTAATAGTTTCTTAAATTACTTTAACAATTTGTTATATATTATTTTTATATTTTAAATTCACACTAGCTGAACTTGCGTTCTCTACACAATATCAACACGAATCTCCTTGTCATTCCTCACAACGTATGTACATGTCCCTTACACACACAAGTGAAAGAAGTCTTGATAAAAACTCGGCAAGGGGTATCATAAAGAGAAGATTTCTTAATTATTTTTTCAATATCTCGCACCGTTTGCAAGAATAGAGCTTACTTCCGGTTGGAGTTTCTAATTCATGTATGATCAGGCTTTTCTTTCTTCTTGCATGCAGCATGTAATAAGCAAATACATTACACTTACAATTGATTATAATTTCAGTTATATATGGTGTTCATTGGGCAAAACACTCCAATCAAAGACTCATCTTAGACTGGAATGGTTATCCTTCGTTTTTCATTATCATTTGACCATTATCCAGTTAGAGATATACTAACTCCGTATACGAGTTACAAATGTGTGGTCTTAGAATGTATAACTTGTAGGATATGATGTTTTTTTTTAATTTCATCACTTCCAGTGTACCGCTAAAAAATGTAATACATTTCCAGTGTACCGCTAAAAAATGTAATAAAGAAATAACGGCCATTAAAAAATAATCAATAGAACTGAACAATCTACACAAAATTTGCAATCAACCAGTGAAAACGTTTTTTTAGAGAATATGGTTTCCGAGAACTCACTGTCGAAAATATTGCCCACAAACATATAAACATACCATTTTAGTATATATTCTAAGACACAAGAGGAAAGAATAATACAATATAATTAATTTAATTTTGCTTTATTAACTACCATAAACTACGTACCATGAACCATTTCAATTGTTGAATGTTACCAGTGTCCACTGGGTTAATAAGAAGTTACAAAATTTTCCTTCAAAGATGGAACAAAGTGTATGTTTCAAAAATGATAATAATAATTACTTTTAAATTATTGTAAATTCCAACTTTGAATATAAATCATATTTTCATTCTGTTTCGCAGCTCTTTTCGTTTTTTTAAAAGACTATATAATAAATATTCATACATCTATTATCTACATGTATTAATTGGTAAGCTAACGTTAATATTAAAAAAAAAAAATGTTTCATAATATTCATTTGCTTAATTTTTTATTATCAGTCTATTCACGGCAATCAGACATCTTTCCCAATTTCTAAGTACGTACTCTACATTTGAAATTGTAATTTTTTTAAAAAAAGAATGGAAAGTTAATTTATTGTGAAAACCATTCAGGTAGTTCTACCTGGAACTGCTCGAACATGTGTGAGGAATTAGTTTATTGAGCAGTGAATATTGCTATGCTAATGACCGCCATCTTTTAAAATTCATATTTTCTTTTTCATTGTCATAAATACCGAGACTAACTGTTTATATTATGAATTGACTGCATTCCAATATTTCCCAATATTTAAGTATTTAGCCAATCAAACATTTTAAATTTACGCATATAGATTATGTAATAATAGAATCATCTTAGTTTTGTCTCTATAGTGATTTAAAATTACGCACACTCTGAAAGAAAGTAATCCGTGTCGATTTAGTGCAGACTACATATTCAGGTTTACGTTTTCATTATGCTTACTTTCAAGTTGGGTTGTGAAATTCTGGAAAACATAATAATAGTAGTTCTATATATTCGTTTTTTTATTTGGAAATTGATAGTTATATTACTAAAGTGAACTAGATAAAAATTAAATCATATTTTCATTTCGGACAACCATAGGAGTACCACATTACCTATATCTCTTATATTATCATGGCTCATTTACTCAAAAAAAATCATAGGCGCTGATTTGTAAGAAAATGACATTAGAACCAAGACTTGTCACTTAAAATACACATACGTTATAGAAACTAATGTTTTCTGTATTTAAATGTTTGTCGGTATAGCGTACTACGTTTTTTTTTTCTTTCAACCTAGGAAATATAGACTTGGTTCCATTCCAGTTACTATCTTTCATTAAAACGAGCTAACACAAATCTATGATGATTGGAGGAACGATTTTTGCAAAAGTGATTTGAGTCAAACCTTTTTTTTAAAAAAGGTAAATAAATAATATGAAACAATTAGACTAAAAATTTGGTAGAGAAATTATAGGGAAGAGGGTTTAGTAGCCTATAGTACGAAAACTAATGTTAAAGAAAATGCTTCAATTAAATCATTTCATGTTAGTGTGTACGCAACAACTTTCCTGTATCTATACGTTATTATTATTACTATTATTATTATTATTATTATTATTATTATTATTATTATTATTATTATTATTATTATTATTATTGAGGGCTGCGATGGAACAGTGATAGAGCGTTGCGTGGGGTACCGTGTTCAAGCCCAGCTCCCGCAAAGTGAACTTTGTGGTAGACAAACACCGTGTGCGTGGGTTTCCTCGGGTTCTCCTGTTTCCTCCCACTTTCTTCATTACACCATTTCATTCATTTTTCACCATCACCGTCCCCTTTAACCTAGCCGGCATAAACTTTGGACGTAAAATTTAAAGATTTCATTATTATTATTATTATTATTATTATTATTATTATTATTATTATTATTATTATTAGTAGTAGTAGTAGTAGTAGTAGTAGTAGTAGTAGTAGTAGTAGTAAATCTTTAGGCCGTGTTCGCCTCTCGCGGCTGATCTTCTATACTAGGATAACTTATTTATTTCACCGAGAAGCGGTTTATGAAAGGCTAAAGACATCCGCAAAGGAAGATAAAATATTTTATATAATAGAGCAATAAGAATATCTTTTTTACTGTGGCTTTCATAATCATTATCAAAATCATTGTTTTTTTAATCGATTCCAAAGTTTATTTGAAATAGGGTTAATATATGGAAAAAATCAAGTCATTAATCTTGTTATTAGAAAATCACGACGCAACGGGATCTAATGATTGAAATATGAATTTAAATAACATGATCAATTGTGTGTATATTAATACCTCAAATGGTTTGTTTCAGTAAAGTCGGTAAGAGCTGTCTTAAACCCATTCCTGTCTTAAACCCATATTATAGTTCCATATCAAAAGAAGACTTCCTTACAACAAGTCATTAGGTTGGAAACAAGCTAAATACAATAGAAAACGATGCTATTGTCAACCGAAAATTAACATGAATCCACTAATAGTATTTAGTAAGGAGCGTCTATTTGTTAAATCCTGTAACATTTTGTAGTGTGTATAGAAGGTGTCAAGTGTCTCACCACAATTTTAATCGCCTATAACCTAAAGATGAATAAAAACGTTTAGTATAACAAAAGAGTCAGCGAAAATGTGAATTAGAAATCGAAAGATTTATTATAATCACAATTTGACAGCCAAGACCACCTTCTTTGCAATAGTTTCGACTAACAAGAATGAAGTTTCTACACATTTTTAAGTTTCCATTTTTCTAATTTTACACTATTCTTCGCTTTACTTTCTTTTACTTTTCTGTTTCTATTGTTTTTTTTTCACACCAAGGACGCTGATACATTTAATGCACACCCCTTTACAAGGTTTAGCGACCTCTCTATTAAAAAAAAAAGGAAATAAAAGAAAGTGATAAAAAAGAAAGAAAGAACTGTTTTAAATTCCTATCCGCTATCTTCACTTCTTATTGGTTTCAAATTATCCTCCAACGGGAACCTTCTTCAATTCCGGAAAGAGTTTGAAGTCACTGAGGCCAGTGGTTAGAACAGTACGACGGACAGGTAAAGCGCGTCGAACCGAGAGTCACAAGATGGTTTTGCGTTGCCGCCTTCCAATTTTAACCTTGCATTCTCCTCGAAAAGGATAATATTAGGTGTCAGAAGGACAGCATGTTCCGTAAATAGCATTTTTTTAAATAGAGGGAATGTATTTTTTGTACGGAGTAAACTTGTAAATATTCGTATGAAACTGTCTTCAAAATGAATAAAGTTTCTGAGTAAATTCCACTCATTTTTCACATATCCAATTGTTTGGAGAAACAGAGGAATTTCCTCCAAAGCGATTTTTTTAAAATTACTTTCCTAACGGAGCCTAGGATACCAATATCTCTACGAAATAATCATAAAAAATAAAATTATATCATTCTGGCTGATTACGTGCTAAATTTAATTGTAATAATAGTTTTAAGTATGGATATAAACAAAATATTTTCAAATTATGTGTGTAGTTAGTTCAAAATTGGTAAAAAAAAATATTTAAAAAATAACATAAATATACATTTTGGAATCTCCATACCATATTCATTAACTGATATTCATGACTTGACGGTCATTCTGGTGAAAATAAATCAGACGTTGGAGTGATACCAAAAGAAGTGTTATGGTTGTTTTAATTCGTGAAAATATCTGGAAGAAATCTAGATATTTCCAAATATGTATTTATATATATATCTAGTTCTGAAAATGCTTGTGGAGGTTCCAGTTTTGTTTACCTTGAGGAAAGATGTCTCAGTCCATGTAAGTGTCAAGTTTCGAATAAACAAACCTGATATTCTCCCGTTTCTTCACCCTTTCTGCATTCTATCATGTTATTTATTATCATTTACTTCGCCTTTGTGCATAAACGTTTGACGTTAAACTTTAGAAAAGAAATAAAGGATGAAAGAAGTAAAAAAGAAATCACTAAGGAAAAACCTGATCGTACTCTAATTACTTTAGATTAATGTATTGTCAATCATTGTTTCAGTAGAGAAGCATACTTTTGTACGATGACACCAGCGCAGCGCCGTAACTTAGATTTTTTTTTTTCTGGGAGGCAATCATTAATATTTCGGCACCCTAGGAAAAGCTTTTGGGCCCCCGCGAAGTTCTAAAATAGCCCCCTTCTTTCAATTTCTCTCTTATTCTTAGTGGTCCCCGTGGAGCCTTATGCCCTCCCGCACTGCAAGGTCTGCGGAGCACCTGGGCCCGTTCCATATATAAATTAATTAAGGGGACAATATTGACAAACCTCAATGCCATAAAAATAAATATTATTTCTAGAGCCCTTAATAGTAGATAATTTTTACTGAATTACCCAGGAATTATTTTTGTTTTATTTCCTATTGTGTGTTGTTCTGTTCATGTCATGTAGTGAACCTGTTTGATGTTTTATTTATAATATTTCATGTTCGTATCGTATTTTGTCTTTAAGTGAACCTCCCTCGAACTGTGAGGAGATTCCCTGTGGGGGGGGGGAGCAGTTGCCCCCTGCCTCCGCACAAGTTACGGTCTTGAATGACGTACAGTAGAATCAAATCAAAAAATTGCTAGTAATAAGAGTGTTGGCAGATATGATTTCCTATTTATAACAGGCAAATATGTCGCTACGTCATGCAAATTCCTAATAGTAAAAGTCAGCTATTATGTGTCGCTGCATGCACTGCTTGCTTGACAGTCGCTTGCGTGTAAAGCAAATTATGATTTCAAACTATACCGACGGTTTAATTGCAACTTGAAACTGAATTGTTACAATTTAATTACTTATCTCAAAATATATAATTATGATAGTGAATATGAACATACTTTGTTCGTTAGTAGGACAAGAGCTGTAACCATATTTACATTTGAGCAATAGTAGTACTGTATAAAAGTGTGATAGTCGGCGGGCAAACAAGTAAACAAAATATTTAGATGTAAACAATTAGATCCTTGAATTAGTCACGGTTTTGATCTATAGTGTACAATAGGGGTCTGCACGGGCTCGTGCTGAGCTCGCGGGCCGGACTCGAATCTACAAAGTATATCATTTCGGCCCGGGCGGGGCTCGGGTCATAAATTTTTGAATATACAACTATATATATATCTCGGTCCTTTTCGGGCCTAACTTCGTAAATATTCTGTATATCGATGTTTAGTAGACTGTTTTTTTCTGGAGGACTTTCAAAGCACAACTGCAAAATTAAACCTCTAATTATTGTAAATAAAAATGTAATTTTTCGTTAATTATTAAGTTTCTGTAATTCGGGCTTATTTCAGGCTGATTTGATTATCTCACGTCCTCGGGCCTGAATATGAAAAACATATTTCGGACTCGGATTGGGCCTCATATTATGAATTCACGGGTCGGGCCGGGCCCAGGCTAAAAATTCCGTCCCATGGAGACCTCTAGTGTACAGCGGTTCGAAGGCTTACGAGCAACAACTACAAATTGTGAAGATTGATACATGAAATACGTTTACAATCCAAGTTTTCGTTTTAATCCAGACGACTTTGGTATATATTCACCGATGGAATTTTGCTAATAACTATTAATTTATTATACGGTTAGAATATCTAACAGATTTTTGTGTTAAATACTGAGAAAGGAAAAGTTTACATAGGGTGGATGATTTAAACGTAAAAAATAGAAACAGGAGCTATATAATACATTAATACAGTGACATAACTAAATTTTAATACAAATTTCTGAATAAATTGTTTACAAAATGTAGAACCGTTGAGGGAATTAAGTTCAACGCAAGATACGATAAGGAAATTAAATAAAGAAAATTTATAACAAACAATATACAATATAGTTCAAGAAAAATAAGGAATGAAAATAAAAGCCGTCTACAAAATTATTACTAGAATATTATAAACGTTATTGTTCCCATCTTCCATTGATTTTCGTATACAACAAACAGATTCTCAGCAAAATAAAGGTGTAATCAAATTTGTCATTTCCCATCAATCAAATTAAGGGAAATATAATAAATAATAACATAATATTTTCTGTAATGCAATTAATAAATTCCCATCCTTGATGCTGAACAATCGAAACTGCCACACTAATAGATCGCAAAAGGCCTGGAACCTGGCAGGTGGGGGCTAGGAGATATGCCACCTAAATTCTCCTCGGCTCTCAGGCCATGATGCATAACAATTTAGACATTTGTATAAGATACTTTTATTTTAAATTTATTTTAATTCCTTTTTAAAATGTACCAGATGAAGAAATATAGGACCAATTGATAGATAGGAAGAATACGCCACTTTTTACCGAGATTTTACACAAATTTCTCTGCAAATTGTAGAGAGTGAAATTACGGTAATCGTAGTAAGCGGAATGGCGTGAAACATATATGGATTTAGGAACGGCAGAAGTCTGAAATGATATAAAAAGTGCCAAAACCCGTTAAATCCAACTGATGTGGAGACAATCTTTGTGTTTGAGTAGACGTTTAGGAATTTCCAAGTGAAATTGACATTGGAAACTCAATGAAATATATATTTTAAAACAGCGTTGTTGTATTTATTTTTGCTCTACCAATTTCTCGTGGATAGGGAAATGAGTATTACTCAGTTAAAGACTCAATTGGTGCTATTGTCGAACACGAAACTACACATTCGCAAAATTTTGGAAGAAATTTGTTACTTTACCAAGAACTTGTGCTACTGGACTATAGTTGTGCAGGTTGATATGAATAACAATGTATGATTTTGAAAAGGATATACAATAATTGTGTGCTACCTTCACTTTTTTTTAAATTAGGAGCGGAAATTTCACATACCGTTAGTACAGTTCGATATTCTTTTATATGGTATTTTATTTCTGTATGTTCTTACTTTCACAGGATAGGAGATAAGAAAGCATAGTGATCGTGAAAATAATTGAAATTGGGATCTAACAAATTTATACATTTCATGTCTCTTGCATGTCGAAAACGGGATTTTTTGGATGCGTCTGTTTGTTCGTTCGTCTGTTAGATGCTGTTTATCGCTGTTCGGATGCTGTTTATTAAACAGTGTTTAAGGTATTCAGACCGAAATTTAAACTTAAGATTGTTAACATCTTCTCGTGGCATTTTTTGAATTTTCTTCCTGTTCCCTAAATAAAGGTGATTTACTAGAGGATGCAAACCAAAATTTCTGTGATTTTCTCAGTAACTGCTCCAACGACTTTGTTTATATTTCTAAATAAATACGCTATTAATAACCCTATAATACATTATAAGTCATTGTTCTAGAAAAAGTTCAAAAAAGGATACTTATCAATACTTTACTCTTGGGGTGTTGTGTAAAAAACGAGTAAGGTGATTTTGTTTATAATTAATTATTTCACTAACATTATTTGATTATTTGATGTTTCTCTAAATGTATTAGTACTTTTGAAATATATATATATATATATATATATATATATATATATATATATATATATATATATATTAAAATAAAAGTAAAATTTAAAAAATTTCACTAACAGCACTATAATAGTATCTTCTGACGTAAATATATTTTTTAAAAAATTCACGATAGTTAGTTTACCTTTTGGAGTGTTTGGTCGGATAATTTTTTCACTAATATCTGATTGGATTTTGTCCACATTTCATAAATATTTTTATTAATTACCCTATAATGTGAGGTAAACAACTTTCTCTGAAAAATTCCAAAAGGGGTTGTTTCTTCTTAGGGTAGATAATTTTTGGGTTATTTTTTTTTAAATCTTTTCAGATAATTTTGTTCTTATGTCATAAACATTTATAACGCTATAATATGGTGTAAGCTATTTCTTCTTAAAATGCCAAGGGGCAGTTTAACTCTTGGGGGTGATTTTTTTTTTTCATACTACTCAGTCCATTTTGATGATATTCATAAACAAATATATTAACAACTCTATAATATTCTCCTGGAAAAATCAGTAAGGAGTATCCTACTCTTGAAATGAGTAATTTTCGAAAGGTATTATCAAAACTTGCTGAGGCTACTTTGCTAACATTTCGGAAGCTAAATTTCGTCGTTACCAATCCTATAATGTAGTGAGAGTTGTTTCTACTGAAAATATCCACACGGTGTAGTTTATTCTTGGAGTGAGATTTTTTTTCGAGTATATTGAGAAAATTGGAGACAGGCGCAAAATGTCCCGTCTTTCAATTTTCCTTTTTTATTCATTTTTTTAAAATAAAAGTGTTCCGTTCTTGGTTCATACTTAAATAATATAAGGAAAACCCAAATCTTCTACAAACATTCATTCACCAAATAATATGAATTGAACAGATAATCGATAGCGTCTAATTCTGGTTCCTATTGAACGTCCAATCAAAATGTAAAATTTAAAACTTAGAATAAGCTTAAGAGTCATTTTGTTTCAATTCAACCAATCATGAAAAATTCATGGTCTTAGATTTTGATAATTTTTTGTACATTGAAAGACATGTTTGCGAGTAGTTATTTCCCAAAATAAAACTTTTCCAGTCCTTATAGTTAATTAGTAATTAATTACACAATTAGCTTCAAGGTCACGGCCCAAAAACAGCCGATTTTGCGTTTTAATTGTTTATTTCAGTAATCATAAGAGCTATGAAGCTAAAAATTTGCATCCGCATGTAATTTTGCCTTTATATTTCAAATCTGAAATCAAACCTAACGAATATTGTATAGGTATAGAGTTATAGCAGCATTTTTTGTCCAAAGTTCAGGCCCCGGAATGAGCATGTGGTGAAAGTTGTACATGTGTGAAATTTTAGCACAACATTAAGAAATATCTGTATTTTGTAAGAACCAAATTTGGGTTTGGATATTTGAACTTAAGGGCCAAAATAAAACTTCTAATAATTGTAAATTTTTCAGTATAGTAATGAATCAGCAAGGGATTAATATATTCTTCAAACGACTACTTCAAGCTAATGAACCACGGAAATCACCCAGAATAGCCTTAGAAGGTGATCGCGTAATCAGTGACCATTCGAAACATAACAGTGTGGCTGTAGCAATATTCTTGGCAAACTTAAAAAGGTGCTGCCATTTCTTAAACATGTCATATATTTTAGTGATGGCTCTGGGACTCAATATAAAAATTGTAAAAAATTCAAGAACATTCGTACGCACAAATCAGATTTTGGTCTTACATGTGAGTGGCATTTCTTTGCCACTTCACATAGTAAAAATATTTACGACGGCATACTTGAAACGACAAAGCGATTAGTTACTCGTGCGAGTTTACAGAAGACAACTGCGAACAAAATATTAAGTGCACAGTAGTTTTATAAAGGGGCTGTGGACAATATCATATCCATTAGATATATATATATATATATATATATTTTGTATCAACTGAAGATGTAAAGCAGCATCGCATGAATCAAGGAAATAGGTTTATCGCTGAGGGAACAATACCTGGAACAAGAAATAATCATGCATTCATTCCTGACAGTGAAATAAAAATTGGACGAATTTCCTCTACATCAATGAAACCCCTACATAGAGTTTGGGTAGGTAAGAAACACAAACAGAAGGCATCAGAAGTAAAAGTCTTGGGCAGTGGCGAAGCGTAATCTCATAAGTAGGGTAGGCCCAACAAACTAATAACACAAATAACATTTAATGTATCATAAAATGTTTAAAATTAAAGTTAGAATTCTATTTTCCTTATTGAGTTGAACAAAACCAAAAAAAAATCTATTTATTTTAAAGATCTTTCTTAGCTGTGTTTCTAACACTGTTTAGAGTTGAATTTACGTGCATGTATACATAGTAGTTTTAGTTGTTGTTGTTGTTTAACAAGAAGGAATGAATATATAAGCAAAAGTAAACGTAAGGTAGTCTATTATTATTATTATTATTATTATTATTATTATTATTATTATTATTATTATTACATATTTACATGAGAAAAACATGCAATATGTATTAATGGGATATTCTCACTTAGCTCCACTACAAATATTTTGAAGTGAAGTTCATATTTTCTTCTGTCTGGGATTTGCAGGGGTGATGAGAGGAATTTCCTCCTCAGTTGCTCTTTTCATTTCCTGCATATTACAAAATGGAGGGAGAGGAAAAGAAAGTACATTTTCACAGTTAGCTGTGTAATTTCTTGAATAAGCGTTTGTTACTTGCATCTCTCACTTTAAAGTACAATATGCATTCAATTAATGCATCACGTGAGAATGCATTAATGCAAATAAAATGACTACACTAGAAATCTTAATGCTCAGAAGAAACTTTATTTGTATCAACGCAAGATATTTAATGTTGTATTCTATGGAGTGGCATATATACATAAGGGTATAAGGAGGTGGTTTCCGAGCTTAAGCACTCACCGAAATTTTATCGCAATTTTTTATTGTTTTATGTATATTACAGAATTTTTACATTTCCAGGAATGAAGTTTGCAAAGCCCCTCCCGAAACAAGCAAAGCCCCCCGAAACAAAATCGTAAATGCCCCTCTGATTCTATGAAATGAACAAAACAACTAAAATTGCACAGAAATATTATTATTTTATTCTGTATGGTAGCGTTTGGTAAATTTATACATACGTTTTATGTATCAGACTTATAATCTACAAGCTATTGTGAACCAAGCCGCATGTGGGGGAGGGGAAGAACAGCTACTTTCAGTAACTCTTGAGAGTATATACCTAAACTAAACAAGTATCACAAATAGAAATACATAATTCTACACAGAAACTTTTTACTCTGTGTTAAGGAAATCATTTTATAATATATTAGCATTGAAAAGTGCTTCCAAACCTAAAGCTAAACTCCCATAGGCGAGCTTTGGCACCTTCCTAGCAATGTCAGCAATCATCAGCGATAGTAGCTTCACTCGCTGAGCAGCACAGCCTGTAAACCTGTCTAGCGAGCTGGTGAGGCTCAGACGGAAGGGACTCCCAGTGTTTTCAACCTACTATTTTGTTACAGGAAAAAACGAAATGCTGAAGTATTGACTTTATTTTAAAGAAACCAAAGGTAAAGAAAATATACGGTAGAAAACAGGGTAGGCCCGGACTCAGAGTTTCATAGTACGCTCCGCCAGTGGTCTTGGGTCGAGGAAAGTTTGTAGCGTTTATCTATGGCTGCAAATGGTGGAATAGGATGGTGCTGGAATATTCTGCGGAATATGAGGACTAGAATACAAAGTTCTTACATCCTGCAGGGACCGCTCCTACTTTTCACTGGCCTGGACCGACGATAACGTATGGGTGCCACCCGATCACATTCTTATTGGCACATTGGCGTGGGAGACCCGCGTTCGATTCCCGGCGGATTCGGATTCGGCGTTAATCAGTAGTTCCCATCTCATGTAAACTCACTGCTGAAAGGGAAGTTAAACTCAAAATCAACTCAACTCTTATTGACGCAATAGATTACATTTCTATCACTGCTAGTGGAAGATCACATAGTGTGTCACATGAGACAGTTAATCAAATTAACGGGTTATTCAAGAATTTCAGTAAACATTGATACAGTGTACAATGCTGATGGTTAGTAGATGAGGCAACTATTATTTTTTGCTATAATTGTAGGCAGGGTCACCCGAACAAAATTTTCTAGGTGGAATCATTCCATGGTTGCTATATTACGACTGGTATTTAATATACGTGGTTTGCTATATTACGAACACATTTTCGTGAGCAAGTGGGGCCAGCCACCCCTTCGGGCACCAAAGATAGTAGACTTTTGTGCGGAATAGTTGTAATAAAACTTATAGAATATAAAATAGCCTATATCATTATTTTAGAAGGTCGTTAAGATGCAAAAGACATTCATATTTTTGGAGGGCTTTGGGTTCAAATACCCGAAACCAAATTTGGTTCACACAAAATAAAGGTATTTCAGAACCTTATGCAAAAATTTCACACATGTACAACTTTCACCACATGCTCTTTCCGGAGGCCTGAACCTGGGACAATAAATGCTGCTATAACTCTATGCCTATACAATATTCATTAGTTTTGATTGCAGATTTGAAATCTACACGCGAAATTTAAAGCGGATGGAAATTTTTAGCTTCATAGCTCTTATGGATATTGAAATAAACAATAAAACGCAAAATCAGATGTTTTTGAGTCGTGACCCTAAAGCTAATTTCGTAATTAATTATTAATTAACTATTAGGGCAGGATAACTTTTAATTTGGGAAACAACTACTCGCAAATATGTCTTTAAATGTACAAAAAATTATCAAAATCTGAGACCATGATTTTTTAAAATTCTTTTACTTTGGTTGATGTGAGATAGAATGGCCCTTAAATAAAAACTGGCCTAATGCCTATACCTCCGTGGAGTGTCTTCTTATTGTCCTTCTCTTGAAATTCCTAAATCTATTTACTCCAGAATAAAAACGGTTATCATCAAGAAACACATCTAGTAACTTATGCTGGACGCTTATAAAAACTGCTTATCACAATTTTATCAATATTTTATATGCACGAGATTTGTAGAAGTAGGCGTAAATGCAATATAACGATTTTACTTAAATAAAAGCGAGTAATAATAGTGCAGCTCCATATATATTTTATTTTTTTCAAATACACATAAATATATTTTGTAATATTGTTATATAATTAGATTTGAATAGCGTGAATATAAGAGAGGACACGAGACCTCTATGAACTGTATTAATTATTAAAAATTTAATCAACTTTTCTTTATTAAATCTCATTCAACTTAAAAAAAGTTTTATCTTTGTTGTACATTGGACAGGTAAAATATCTGTAAAATAACAAATCATTTCAACTTCTTGTAATAAAAGACTAGGTTTGCTTTATCCATTACGCTACATTCCTTTTGATTTCTTTAGGCACAAGCATCTGAAACGTAAACGACCTTGTTTAGTGGGCCACATAAATTCTTAAAGTACAAAATCCGTGAGTTAAGCAACCCAATTAACACCTGCTCCAATTTCGCCTGGTAGAGCAGCTAGAGCAGCAGCATGAAGTTGCCCCCACCTGTTAAAAGAACAAATGGTAGAGAGTGTTTTTGTGCAGGAGTGAAGCGAAACGCTGGCTGACGAAATGACAAAAGGGAGTTTTTGCATACTTGTACTCACAGTACCAGAAAAAAATATACGGACACCAAAGGCGCCGATGAGAAGATAACAGTCGGGGGACTTAAATAATCTTATAATTAACTCAAATGAGGGATTATACAAACAAGATAACTTACTTCAAATCACTATACATACAGATGGTGATCAGAAAAATGGAAACACCTGAACGAAATTGCAACTTATCATATTAATATGGTGCCGGGCCACCTTTCGCCTTCAGAACAGCCTTGATGAGACGTAGGATGGAGGCATAGAGATCGTGAATGGTAGCAAGTGGAATTTTCCACCATTCCTCGTGCAGGGCATCGGCCAGTTCTGTGAGAGAGGATGGAGGTGGAAATCGTCGCCGGAGTCGTGTTTCCAAGACAGACCACAGATGTTCAATTATGTTGAGATCTGGGGATTGGGCGGGCCAGGGGAGGTGTTGAACTTCATCCCGATGTTCCTCAAACCACGCTGCAACAACGCCAGCTGTGTGAATGGGTGCATTATCATCCTGGAAGATGGTGTCATTGTCCGGGAACAACATCCGGACCATAGGATGCAAGTGGTCTCCTAAAATTGCGACATAATCGTTGGCAGTGATTCGTCCGCTAAGTGTGACCACAGGAGCCAATGAAAACCATGACATGGCGGCCCACAGCATCACCGAGCCGCCACCATGTTTCACAGTTGGGCGGAGACACTGCAGATCATAAGCTTCTTTGGCCGTTCTCCACACATAAACACGGCCCGTGGTTGGAAATAGGGTGAAGGATGACTCATCCGACCATATCACACGTTTCCAGTCCTCAACGGTCCAAGTTGCATGGTTGCGGCACAATTTGCGGCGTGCGAAAGCGTTATGGTCCCTGATGAGCGGTTTGGCTCCTGCAACACGACCCCGTAAGTTCATGTCATGTAATTCGCAGGGACTGTGATTGTCGAAACAGGGTAGGGAGATGCTGATTGAGTTCCTCCGTCACTTGCTCCGCAGTGGCACGACGGTTCTGCGTGACAATGCGCCTTAATACCCGGCGTGACCTGTCACTCATGATTTTCTTCCGCCCACTGTTCCGCTTCCCCGATGTGGTTTTCCCGTGCATTGTGTAGGCCGTCATCACCTTCGACACTGTCCCACGCGACACACCTAACACAGTAGCCACTGCCGTCACACTTACTCCACATAACCGCGCATCAACAATTTGCCCTCTTTGAAAATCTGAGAGGTCTCCTAGTTTACACTACCTCCGTCTGCTGCAGTCACTGGACACTGCTATTCCACTGCGCCTGACGTAGTATGGAGACCAACCTAACACACACCACCAGCGGTCCGGCGCTGCGGGCGATACGACACCACTGCCAACCCATACATCTGACGTGTTGCCAACTACAGGTGTTTCCATTTTTCTGATCACCATCTGTATATGCGTATCAAATAATATACTGATAAATTATGCGGTATATGCAGTAGGCTATTTTCTTAAGTAAACACAAAGCCTTGCGCTAAGTTTTGAAAATATTAACAGTAGTCCTAGCTGCAAGTCAATTAAAATATGGATGGACCATTCAGGAGATGAAACCAGCCTCTAATTAAAACTTTGGGTGTCCTAGGTTTCGGCGCCACTGATTGATACGTAAGGTTACTTAGAAAGAAATTTATCCGATTTCATTATTCGTTAAATGACTTTTGAAAATGCTAATATTGCTATGCATTAATTTATTTGTATAATAAATATTAGAAATACAAAGTTCGAGAACTTATCCGTACTAGGCGTATTTCCCCTTAACTATCAAATATAACTCAGAGTTCCGGATTTGTGTAATATTTCTAAAAATTTACACATTGAGACACAAGCAGAAAAGAGGACAATATAGTGTCAATAAACAACAATTTAGAAATGCACGAAATTAACGGTTAATGTCAAATATAGAACCATTAACAGAATTATCTCTGTAACTCGTTTTCTCCATTCATATTTCTTCCTTTATTTTTAGGATTACATCATCACTGAATTTCTACACTGGAGATTATCTTTCATTAAGCAGCATCCAACTGGAGCTCAGCCTTGTAAATTGAAACATTTTTAAAAGTGTAAATGGTGAAGGGGAGAATCGAACGCGGATTGCCGGATTAGGAAACCACAATGCTAACCACTCATCTAAAGCGTTACTTCTTCCGGCTCGAATAAATAAAGAGCCCTGTCTGTTCGCCCAAACTAGTAGGTTGTTAATAGTCATTTTGATTGACAAGACACCGGAATATCTAATTGAGGACTTCTAGTGCATTATATCACTATATTCACTAAATTATCAACATAACAGATCATTTAAAAAAAACAAAAACTCGTTTATTTTGAATCAAATACGGGGAGTATATTATCGTAAACAAACTAAAGACGAATCAATTACTTCGTAGTAATTGCAGTTTAGTGATCAAGGCGCTCGACCAGTAATCTGAAGGAAATCGAATTGAATCGGATCCACGAATGACCAGTACTGTAGTACTTTTAGAATTTTTGGTGGCAATTGGTCGGCGATTACACACACTTTATTATCTTCAGATATTTGAATACCATAATGTTTCAATACTTGAACTATCAAATCTTCAGGAATAATAATAGTATTATTAATAATATTAATAATGATAATAATAAAAGCTAATAATAAAAAGTATTATTATTTTCTCATAGAAGATTAAAATTTAGAAGCTTATTATCGCTCAGGGCATAATATTACAAACAGAAAAGCAACATTTGACAAGAATATTTCGGTTTGGTTTAGTGTTTCTCTCGAGAAGAGGAATTTCCCACCTCGTTTCTAAAACAAACAAATTATTATTATTATTATTATTATTATTATTATTATTATTACAGAAGATTTAAGACGTCAACATTACGCCCTATTGCAATGTAAATAAGCATTTTGAAGTTAATAAGAAAAGTAAAAGAAAGGATAAAAGGTACTTTCAAAGGATAAGTGGCCGAAAGGAAACAGGATAATGGGGAGAAAGAAGGTGCTCAGCTCCTGGACAATATTAATAACGATACTTCGGATGCCTGAACAGAAACTAAGTAGGATTTGTCTTCATCGCGATACATAATAACACGCTGTCTTCGGATAAAAGACTTAAAATTATGAGTGCGTCATGTTGATATTTTAGCAAAATATACATACCAATATAAAAAAATAGTTCCTACTTACAAATTTTCGTTGAATGGATATATGGAATGTGTTGGAAATGGCGAACGAAAATGTTATTATTATTTCTAGCAGTAGGAGTAATAGTGGAAGACGTTCAGAATAATTGCTAGGAAACAATATCGTTTCAGATACATTTATGACTCATATTAGGCCCTAAGTATGAGAATTGTGTGTTCATGAATTGTTTGCTAAACACGTTACGTTTTCACGTAGTACGTATCAAGGTTGTAGACAGACATGTGACGTCATATTGCTAGTATTTCCCTTGTGAAGTAATTTGTCTCCACTCTAACTTATAACAACGAATGTAATTGACTATTTTTCATTTTATTACACATCAGAAGTACGAATATTGTAGTTGATAAAATATTCCTTAATTACTGCAGCGAGACTAGAACCCGGGACCCCTGAATTACGAAATGAATGCTCACACAACTACGCTAAGGCTGCTCTAATACGTAACAGTCAAAAAACACTCGTGTATGTAGCAAATTGCAACATTTACGATAACGACGAAACACATTGATTTCGCTCATGACTTCAAATTTAAATTTGAAAACAAAAGTAGGCATACAAACACGCATGGACATGAAGGAGAAACTGGTTTTAAGAGTAATTCGAACCCTTAACTGGAACATGTTGCCTCAGATCACTTTCTTTTCTGATTCACCGAAAGCATCGACGTAACTTGTCTCTATTATGCTTAGTAATACTTGTTTTACAGTTATTTCCAATAACCTTGAAAGACAGGAACACGAACATACATGGAGGACATACAATTTTAGCGGATCTGCCACCGGGAATTTATCACGGGACTGCGAACAGTGAACTATCTGAGGCAGTGATTCCGTGGGTCAATGGAAAATGAACCCACCACCCATCGTGACCCATGACAGACGACCCACCATGGCCTGCTCGGTCCTACTACCCACCACGACCCACTCTGATCCACCACTCAGCCAACCGGTCCGACCCACCACCTACCAAAACAAATCGTTATCAACTCTGACACATGATCCACAGCCTCTTCTCTACTGACTAAAAGTTTATACTTGTAATAAAACCAGGTTGTGAAATTCTAACTAATCGGAGTTTGAATTTTTACGGTCACAAGCACAAGCACCGGTCTGTAACAATAACGGTGGATCTGACTTTTACGATATAAAATGGTAAAGTGTTTGTCATGGGTCAAATTTCGATGAATTTCAATTAAATTATCACGGTATTTTCTTGTTGAATTATCGATACTTTTAAGTGGAAAAATGCATGGAATTTCAAAGTCTCAAATTAAGGTAAGTGGACCAACGTCGCGCCACATAATAAATATAAGCTTCAGCAATTATTATATTAGAAAGCGCCTGGTATGCATATATGGGTATATGATCCAAAGCATTGTATCACTGAATTTGTTTCTCAAGTAATGTCGATCGTTTTCGATTATTTCTACAAACCAACCCACTACCAATTTTGAATATATAGAAAGTGCAGCCCCACTTATAAAGAATTTTTAAAAATGCTATGAAACGTTCTGTTCATTTTCAATAAAGAGTTAATATACTGAATTTCAACTGTATAAGTTTAATAGCTTGTGAGATACTCAATATTTTTCACCAAATTCGGATCTCCACTACCCCCTTAAGATATTATTATATTGAAAGTGATATGATAACATCCCAGTGTGGATTAAGGCCTAACTATATACCAAAACTCATTTCATTTTACTTTCCAATTTGGCCGTGATGATCAGGCACACATAGTTACATCCACATTTTTATATAATAATTTACATATCACAGTGATTCAAAAATGTATTTTTTCCAGTAGTTTGTTCCTCTAAAATCTCACAAATTGTGTGTCTTGGAAGCCAACTCGTAGTGTAAGTCCTATTGCTATTATTGCAATTACAACATAAATATCCAAAAATGCTTGAAGTTCTGTTTTCACTTAGAGATACTCATCTCAGATAAGTAAACAGAAGCAAATGAAAAAGGAAGAGTAATGTAGGCCTTGAAAGTAAAACGGAGACAAACTCCCCAGGGTTCAGAAGCATATTTTTAATGACGCTCGTTCCTAGCAATAAGAGCTAAATACGGGATTCTGCTTAGTTGAAGTTATCCGTTATCCACGTAGCAGAAATATAGCAACAATCAACCACCTACTATTGTAGGTCTTCGTGGCCGACCGTGCTAGCACAATAATTATGCGTGGTCAAGCGTAGTAATTATAATTACGCGTACTTTTGGCGTGGGTTCACTCCCGGCTCAGGGAAACTTTTTTAATTCTTATATTTTATTTTTTTATTAAGTTTTCATAACACTTCTTTCATTAAGATAAGATAGATAATATTCAGAAAATGATATACTTAAGTTACGCGTGCAGTTTTGCTACACGAATCCAGAGTATAAGTAGTAGTAGTAGTAGTAGTAGTAGTAGTAATAGTAAGAACCGGTTAGAAGCCCCGCAGCGCTCGTTTTGTTTCACCTTGAGTGCCATGATATAAATTTAAGCTCAGCTGCTTTTTCAATTTTCTTTTTCTCTAATTCCAACAAAGTGACAATTTTCTTCTATTACTATAGTACACAAAACGTACACCAGAAGGCTTGGACAATCGCAAACTGCAACTAACCAGAAACGTTTCTTTAGTTCCTATGCCTAGGGTCGAGGGTGAAAAAAATACTCTTCAGAAGATACTGTTTACAATGCACGAAGTAGAGTTTCTCGGTAGATCAGAGTGGGTTGGTGGGTCTCAGCGGGTCATGGTGGGTGGTGGGTCGCAATGGGCCACATGCTGTTGACCCTCGACCCACTGATCTACTCAGAAAATCGACCAACTTGACCCACTGAACCACCGACCAACTACAATTCTGATCTGAGGGTGGGGTACTTGGTTCGTTCCAAAGGAAAGTAAGCCTTAAATGGACAACATCGTGCTCGTGGGTTTCTCCGTGACACTCCAATTTCCTCCCACTTTCTCCTTCCACTAATTCGTCCATCATAATTAACTCGCTTTATTCATGGTCTACTTTAACCTAACAGGCATAATCGTGTGACATTAAACGCAAACGTCAAGAAATATCAAAAGTGCTAAAACAGTATGACAGAAAAGCCTACATGAAGAGTTGCAACGAAACATTGTGTACGGACAATACGCAAAAAGTAAACGAATACGTGTTTTTTTACTTTCTGGGGAAAAACAATTTTAGGGGACAAAAGCAGCCACCCAAAAGTTTGAAATTTGACGCCCGAAAATCAAAAGGTGGACCAAAGCGAACGAAATTGTGTACAGGTATTCTAGACCCGAAATGAGCGAATATGTCTTTCATATTATTCTGGAAAAAAACAGTTGGGTGGGCACGGATTCCGCAAAAGTTTTCCATGGAATATCAAAATTGCTAATAACAGTATGTCAGAAGTGCCTAAAGGTCATGAAGAGTTGTCAAGAAACTTTGTATATGGCCAATACGCAAAAAGGAAAGGAATATTTGTTTTTTTTTTTTTTTTTTTATTTTCTGTGGAAAAACTAACTTAGAGTGCAAAATGCCTAACCCAAAATTGTGAAAGCTTAAGCAATAAAGGCAAGAAGTTCACTGAAATGAATGTAATTGTGCACAGATATTATATACGTAAAATGAGCAATATGTGTTTCGTATTGTCCTTAAAAAAGATTTGGGTGGGGCACAAACTCTTCCAAACCTTTGATTACGAATTATCAAAAGTGTTAATATGTACACATCAGAAGTGCCTAAAGGATATGGAGAATTCCAACGAAATTTTGAGTAGGGACATTACGGTACGCAAATAGTAAGCAAACATGTATTTTTAGTTGTTTTTTTTTTTAAGTTTGTGTGGAGAAACAGTGTTGGGGCCGAGACCTCCTCCGAAAAAAGTAAATATTATCGTAGAAGTGCAGGAATGAATGGATCAAAGCGAACGAAATTGTGTGTAGATATTGTATACGCAAAATAAGGCAATTCGTGTTTCGCAATTATTCCCATCGGATTTGCTTGAAATTTGGCACATCAAAAGTAAACAGAAAATAAATCGACACATGTTTTTGTTTATGTGGCAAATACACGTTTGTCAGTCAGTTTGTACCACGCTAGAGTGCGCAATGTTCAGTCTTCGAACTTCAACTCCTGAGGGTAGAAGCAAGGCACACTCGAAATTCACTGTATTGATTATAACTTTTAGGTCATCTATCAATTGGTATTTTAACATTGGCCGTTTCCTAGGTATGACGTATTTCATAGTATTTTAGAGAGTGTCTTCAACCCTTACAATATTTTTCAACATACATGTCCTCGATTTATCTGTGTTTGTGTCCCTGTCGTTCAAGGTTACTGGAGATAATTGTAAAACGAGTATTACTTAGGGACATGTTTCCTTCGAAACACTAGCAGTTAGATTCCGCGTTGTAGGCGCCGAGTTAAGATAAGGTCACTGTGTGGTAGTAAGCTCGAATTAGTATTAGGTGTGGTAGTCAGTGTGGAAAAATGGGGCGGGCGGAAAAATGCACACAGCCTACCACATCTAACACTAATTGGAGCCTTCCAATAAAGTTTCATGTAGAAGGTATTCTACTGTACTTTTTGAGGAAAATAACTGAACATCACTGAACAGGAAGGCATATAATAAACTAACTTTTAGGGTATGTAGAAGTAATTATAAAAGCTTTCCTACAAAAACATCTACACAGAGCATAATAATAAATTCAATGAGCTCCGAAATAGATAGTAACAAAATAGCGTATAAAATTCAGTCTACAAAGCAATTGTTACTTAAAATTGGACATACACTATTTCGATAATCGGGATAAAAGAAGAAATGTTTACGATTCTTTTCGTCTCGTCTCGATTCCAATTTCAAAAGCGACATGATAATTTTAGTTAGCCTTTCGTGTGTTGAATGTAAAATGTTCATTCTGGTCTGAATTTTGTTTGATTTCGAAACGAGATGAGAAATTCCTCTTCTCGTTAGCAACACTAAACAAAACCGAAATATTCTTGCCAAATATGACTTTTCTGGTTGAAATCTTATGCCCCGCGCTATAATAAGCTTCAAACCTTTAATCTTCTATGAGATAATAATAATTATTATTAGTTTATTATTATTATTATTATTATTATTATTATTATTATTATTATTATTATTATTCCTGAAGACTTGATATCTCAGGTATTGAAACATCATGGTATTCAAATATCTGAAGATAATAAAACGTGTGTAATCGCCGATCTATCGCCACAAAAGTTTTAAAGTAAAAAAGTGCTAGTCATTCGTGGAACTGATTCGATTAGATTCCCTTCAGATTACTGGTCGAGTGCTTTGACCACTGAACTATGATTACTAGGAAATAATTGATTCGTCTTTAGATTATTTACTAGTATAATATACTCGCCGTATTTGATTCAAAATAAACGAGTTATTGTTTTTTTAAAGATCTGTAATGTTGATAATTTAGTGAATACTGTGATATAATGCCCTCCGAGTCCTCAATTACATATCCCTGGTTTTGCCAACCAATTGGACTATTAACAAGCTACTATATTGAGCGAACAGACAGGTCTCTTTATTTATTCGAGCCGGAAGAAGTAACGCTTTAGATGATGGTTAGCGTTGTAGTTTCCTAATCCGACAATCCGCGTTCGATTCTCCCCTTCGCCATTTACACTTTTTAAAATGTTTCATTTACAACGCTGAGCTCCAGTTGGATGCTGCTTAATGAAAGATAATCTCCAGTGTAGAAATTCAGTGATGATGTAATCCTGAAAATAAAGGAAGAAATATGAATGGAGAAAACGAGTTACAGAGATAATTCTGTTAATGGTTCTATATTTGACATTAACCGTTAATTTTGTGCATTTTTAAATTGTTGTTTATTGACACTATATTGTCCTCTTTTCCGCTTGTGTCTCAATGTGTAAATTTTTAGAAATATTACACAAATCCGGAACTCTGAGTTATATTTGATAGTTAAGGGGAAATACGCCTAGTACGGATAAGTTCTCCAACTCTTTTGTGTGTTATCGAACTTCGTATTTTTAATATTTATTCTACAAATGAATTACTGAATACCAACATTTAGCATTTTCAAAAGCCATTTAACGAATAATGAAATCGGATAAGTTTTTTTCTAAGTAACATTACGTATCAATCAGTGGCGCCGAACCCTATGACCTCAGGGTCCGTTAGAGCCACAAAGATTTAATTAGAGTCTGGGTTCATCCCCAGAATTATCCATCCATATTTTAATTGACTTGCAGGTAGTACTACTGTTAATATTTTCACAACTCAGCGCAAGGCCTGTTCTAGCTGCTCTACCAGACGAAATTAATCTTGGAGCTGGCGTTAATTAGGTTGCCTAACTCACGGAGTTTGTACCTGAAGCATTTATGTGGCCCACTTTACATCACTGCCCTCATACAAACTATAAACGTCATTATCCTATACAGTATGAATTTCATTTTTCTATACGCTATATTCTATACACTATGAACGTCATTGGTCTCTATGTACAAACCATAATAGCAGACTTTTATATGTCAAATCCGAGAATGGACACCATGTTGAGTGCATTGCCACACCAACCACATTGGAAGCAAAGGAACAGACGAAGCCAGGTTACCATCCTTTGAGTAGAGGTACAAGCACCCATTTATCGCCCCTAGCAGTTAGACGGAACAGTAAGTCCAATCATCATAATCGTCGTTAGTTTTGGTATATCTGGGCAAGTACAATCATGTAACAATAGGTTTTTGATTCCCTGTGTTCTGAATGAACCAAATAACTGGAACTGGACAGCGAATTATCCGTTCAAGATCCAGTTAAAGCAAATATTCCGTTGTTGAATGTATAGATTCCACTAATGTAAAAGTGGAGGAGTGACAGGAGAGTGCAAGGGTGGCCCTACACGGAAGTATGATATTTATGAACATGCAAACTACACTTTCTTTATTTACTTTTTTCAACATTGTATGCTATTTCATTAAAAAATCTATTCCGTTAACATGTGCGCCTCAGTAAGAAATTGCATGGGCAAATCGAGAATTGCTGATACTTCAAGTAGCATTGAGTTAGCTTAACCACTACCGAAGTCGTGGAAGCACATGGAAAGAAGAAACGAGAAAGTGTTGGGCACATCTGTCTTATCTATTGCTTTGATGGCAGACTCAGTCCGCAACATGGTAAAAACTCATTTAACATTGAATATGACATGCACTAAGTAACCATAGTGCAATCCTGAAAGTTAACGCACCAGTCCTCTTGTCAGTTATGCTGTGAGCTGTTTTTTCAACGTACTGGAAGAGGAATGTTGCCATTCCCGTGTATGTTTCTGAAGTACTTTCTTATCGTACGTAATTTAATGCTTGATATAGTGACTATTTCATCATTGCAGCTGGGTTTACTGTACGTTTAAAGAACATGCATATATGGTGTTTGCATAAGGACTAACTTATGGAAACACTAATACAGCCACTAGGTTATATTGAAACAAGTATCCACAAAGGAGGTATCAAAATTAGACCATATTCTTAAGATTTTCTAGCGTTTACGAGAAAAGAGGCATTTACGACCAAGCTTTCATAACAAAAGGCGGGGGCGAGCAACGAGGATTCGTGTTTAAGAAGCGGTGCTTGATAATGTTACAAGTCACTCTTCAATAAGTAGTTTGAACTTAGCACATGGAATTATAACGACACACAGTACCGTTTGGAAAGTCCGGACCAGTTCGTTCGCATAGGCTAACTAGGCAGCCTCCTAGGGTGACAGAGTTTAGAGGAGGTTGGCCTTTTTCTTTGTGAAGTTTTTAACATTAATAAGGTAAGCAGTTATTACACCAAGCTATGTAATAGCATTAAATCGTATATGTTAGCGAAACTCCCCTATATCTGAAAGCAAAATGATTACAACTATATATGTTGCAGAGTTGTTGATCTTCTTGGGAAAATATTTCACACGTTTACTGAGCAAATTAAGGTCCACATCCGTGTCAAAGTTGACAAGATTAAACGGAATTTGCAGATCGCTCATAAAGTTCAAGTCTAACGTTCATATTTCGAGAAGCACAACTGCTTTTCTTATGACTGTCAAGCAAGTTAAGATCCTATATTAATGTTCTTCTCGTACGATATATACTTATTTTTTAAAGACAAATTAAATGGAGAAAATGGGAAAGAAAGTAGTCAGATGGTAATTTAAGTGTACTATATTCAGACCTCGCCTAGTGGATCTGAGGAAAACCTAATGATGCCCGTATTTGTTTTAATTCCTGAACTTCCCGATTGCAAAGTAAGAATCTGTGTTATTATCTAATACCTGTACAGGGGTATATATATATATATTCATATTACAACGATTCACCCAAGGTAATCGTTAACCCTGGTTCGGCTAATAATATAAGTAAATTTTTAGTGGTAGTAATTATTCACACCTTAAAATATCTTCCGTGATTACATTTACTAGTATTCTCACCTTTTATACTGAAATTACAAAACGATGATACGTATTAAACAATTTTATTCGTTGATTCTCTTTGAACGAATATGCACATAGACTGTCTTGTAATCGTACATGTTTGTTAGGTATCTATAAACAACTACATAGCAACTAATTATACAATAATGTATATATCTTATATATTTTGAAAACATTCTTCTTTTGTTATTTTTAAATTAACATTATATCTGGTATAGTGCTTATGTAGAAGCACTTTCTGCCCAAAAATACGAGTAATTATCAATTTATACAAAGTATCTCGTTGTATAAAATGTCGCCCGACGATGGGACTGAATATAAAAGTTACAAGGGAGCTTGGTTTTTATATTTAAGAACCACTGGTCCGTTCATAAGAACAATATTCCATTAATTATGTCCTATATATTTTGATCGACCCTCGCATGTATATAACATTATTTATTTTCATTCATATAAATATATTTATAATAAATCTTTCATTTCATTATCATTTATCTTTTATTACATTAATATATATATATTATTATTATTAAAACGTCGTCGCTTATTTATATAATTAACGAAGGGTACGAATTCAAAATAGTAAGAAGCAATTACATTTTAAGATATGAGTCACCATGATCAAGGGCGCATTATATAGTAATTACTTAAAATGATATTTTACAGTATGCATTGTATTAATTAGGCGTCAGAATATAGAAGAATCTTATTCAAGTAACATATAAGATGGCGCATGAAGACAGTTGTCGGATAATTAGCTTAATATAATAAACCTTATACTTAACATAATCTTTGACAATTAAGTTTCAAAACAAATCAAATATACTATAAATAACCTTCGCTTTTAATGAATCGAACTATAATTCTTCATTTTAACAAGAAAGAATTAAAATCACTTGAAAATTATCATTTGTTGAAACAAATGTGATAAAATATTTATGAGTCCATTAACTAATCCTATCAAGTATAGTGCTTGTATATCAAAGTCATAAGAATTGTTTTCATTATTGATATTAACACATAAACTTAAAAATAAAATGTTCATAAGAATCTATAGCTGGTATGGGTTTAACCCTTACTTCATTAACTAGAGTCAGTTTAAATTTGTACTTGCATATGATTCTAATAAGGTACATTGTACTGCGCAATCATGATTAGGTTCCGTACTATTTTGTACATGTATTGCGTCGTGATTCTGATTTTGATACGAAGTGCCATCTCTTGAACAACGATTATGTCTATACATAGGATTTGTATTCCTGGAATTTCGCCATGTATTTCGATTGTTTTTGTGTCTACTTCGGTTGAGTGATCTGACATAATTATTGTCACGATTGGTTAGGTTAGGTTGATTCCCAACATAGCTTTGCCTATTTTGCTCGTTCTGATTACTTGAATTTACTCGGTTTAGGTTGTGTTCCGTATCGTTCACACTACGGATATTTAGATTCCGAACAGGTACAAAATGATCTGAATTATTTTTACTTTTACCTACTCCTGCTTGTTGATTCAGAGCATGGTATTGAGTTTCATAACATTGAACAAGGATTAATAAGTGATGAAAACTCATACACTGTGTAGAAAATAGGACCTGTTGTAACTTAAACGGTAGCAAATTTCGAATTGATGCTATGATTCTAGATTCCGATTGCAATGGATTTACGACTTTTAATTCGTTGTATGTATTTACAACAAACTCGACAACAGATTTATGCAAACGAGGATTGAAATGTTGGTTTCTAATCGTGGCATCTCTATTTGCAAGCAAAAAGTCATTTTCGTAATTTGCGATTAGCGCTGCTTTGAACTCCTCATACGTACTAACGTGATCTCGTACTGCTTTAAACCATAAAGAACATGGTGGAAGTAATAAATGAGGGATTAGTTTCATATATTGTGATCTATCTATACACATTATATTGCACTCGTCCTGAAATTTTTCTAGGAAAGAAGTAGCATTCTCATTACATTTACCACTGAACTTACTCATAGCACGTATTTCACTCATCTTTACGCTTAACTTTACCTTCCTTTTATCATTCCGCGTTCTTGTTGAGTGACAATTCCTACCTATGGCGTGATGTGTAGTTGCACCATCTCTTTTCCTCCCATCTGTACTCCTCGCATGAATTTCTTCCAAAATAATGTCCTCATCAGATACGGGTGAAGGCGAGGTCATCTCTTGTGAACAAGGGAATTCCACACGATCATTAACCATGTTGTCGTGGTGTGTATTGTCCTTGATCTGTAGTGTCCTAATTTCCTCTTGTAAGGTAGCTATCAACTGAGTATTCGCACGTATCTGGTTGGAGTTATCCGTGACCTGAATCTTTTGTTGACGTGCAGTAGATTCTATTACTTCCAAATCCCTTTTTACACCACTGACTTCTTGGATTAGATGATTATGATTATCCTGGCAATCCTCAGATATTCTTTTTAACTTTTCATCAAACTGCGAGGTGAGGTCATTCATCGCCTGGAGAATAAATTGCTTCGTCTCTTCTGACATCTGCTCCAATCGTCTGTTGGATTCCTCGGACTTCTGCTCCATCGTCTGCTTTAATTCTTCATATTGTCTGTTGGATTCCTCGGACTTCTGCTCCATCGTCTGCTTTAATTCTTCATATTGTCTGTTGGATTCCTCGGACTTCTGCTCAATGGTCTGCTTTAATCTTTCATATTGTCTGTTGGATTCCTGCTTCATGGCTTCCATATCGTCTTTTCGGCTTTGTTCTTGCCGCTGTAAGACTAGTAAAATTCGGTCTTCTAATGTCATTCCTGGTGCTGCACTTTGTTCACCGTTATCACTATCACTGGTTTCTTTCTCCATTGCCTGACCGTTCATTTTTCTTGTGATTATTCTACCACTTCTAAGTCTTGTCAAGTTCGTAGTCATTAACCTTATTACAGAAGTAAATTCACCCTTACTTTACTTCGGGAGATGAATTTACAAGAATCCCGGGTGAGGTAAACCAAAAAATTTTTATAACGATTCACCCAAGGTAATCGTTAACCCTGGTTCGGCTAATAATATAAGTAAATTTTTAGTGGTAGTAATTATTCACACCTTAAAATATCTTCCGTGATTACATTTACTAGTATTCTCACCTTTTATACTGAAATTACAAAACGATGATACGTATTAAACAATTTTATTCGTTGATTCTCTTTGAACGAATATGCACATAGACTGTCTTGTAATCGTACATGTTTGTTAGGTATCTATAAACAACTACATAGCAACTAATTATACAATAATGTATATATCTTATATATTTTGAAAACATTCTTCTTTTGTTATTTTTAAATTAACATTATATCTGGTATAGTGCTTATGTAGAAGCACTTTCTGCCCAAAAATACGAGTAATTATCAATTTATACAAAGTATCTCGTTGTAATATACTATATATGTAGTTTTTATAGAAACTAAATTTGAGTTAATTTACAAAGATACAACTACAAAAGAGTAGTTTCACATTTTAGCCGTCTGAAATTACCTGTAAAAACAATATATACAGAATTTTTGTGCTGAAATCACTAGGAGTATAAAACAATATAAAGAATTAGATACGCTATTAAGATGCACTGTCTGTTATCGTTAATATTTATTTTATTTATCAAAGTTCTATGCAGCTTACGACACCAATGTGTACCGGAATCTTGAATAATGAATAAAAAAGTAAACGAGGTGGTATAATTTAAGAGCAGAAGCTCTTTGATATACTAATAATATCGATATACAAATATATTTTATACCTAGGTATATGCTAAGGACGTTAAACAAAAAATTCCACAATGACATCGTGGAATTTTTATGGAGACCATTTTTGTTTTATGTTTTGTATGACACATTTTAAATTCTGACTTATTCTAATACTTTTTTATTTTTACACATCTTTATTTCTTTCTTTTAGTCCACAATCTTTAAATCTTTGCACTTGAAAATTAATTTGTTATCGTTAGTTTCATAATATCTAATTCACCTCAAATTTAATGTCTTCTAAGACCAAATTAGGGACATTTTCTATTGAGGTTCATAGGCAATTACGAAGTTTCTTTAATAGTTAAAAATTAAAGCCAAGTTTATTTTTGTTAAAAAGAATCATACTGAATTTGTTTCGTTGGTTACGTGGACGTCAAGGGGTAAAGACAATAGTACTATCATCATTTTAAAATCTAGTGCTCTTTATTTCTTAATCTGGGAAAGGGATGTTACGCATCGTCAGAATATTTTCTTTAATAATTATATAGAACAAATGGACGTCGATTACTGTGTAAGTTCAGAGCAAATTAAGGAGTTGATAATTATGGATGTGATTTTTCTGTTCTGAACAAAGTTAATTAACGTGATTACGTAATTAAGACGTAAATGTAAGAATTCGTGAAGATTATAGAATTGGCATTTGTATTATAAATTATAACTAAGATATTTAATATTTTCGTTCAAGTTGTTTTCAATGTGTTTTCATTTTCCGTTAGAGTGTGGAAAAGTGTTGTCTGAATGAAGGTTTATTTATACCTGTTGTTAATGGTTTAGGTAATAATTTGAACTACTACCTTGAACTTTTAATGTAATCATTAAGATAAAAATAACAATGCATTTTGTGAGATAGTTAATATTATAAATGTGAAGAGACATACATAGATATATCAATAAATTTTTAAATCAGTTTTCATCTAAATTTTTATTTTTTGAAATACCCAGTATGTTCTTTTCTTCTAGACAGAAAAATTTATTTCAATCGTTTACACAATCTTTTCCGTTGTCGTATGTTCCAATCTAAATACGTAAACCAGGAGGTTGTTCAAGCATTTTTTCTGCATTCCTAACGATTACACATTATAATGTTTCAATCTACTCAATACTTTCAGATGTTTCATCATAAAATCAACGAAATGAAATCTTTGAATTTTACGTTCCACGCATTGCCGGCTAGGTTAAAGGAGACGGTGATGATGAGAAATGATTGAAATGATGGAATGAAGAAAGTGGGAGGAAACGGGAGAACCCCGAGGAAACCCACGCACACAATGTTTGTCCAGCACAAAGTGCACTTGGCAGAAGCAGGGTTTGAACCCAGGATCTCATGCTCATGAAAATAACGAACGAAAAATGCATTGACCTGCAATTAGGAACGAAAGTTGGAAATGTTAGAACATGGAAAAGTAACTACCAAATTCGTAACATGTAAAGTAATCTAATCTGTTCGCTGTTTTTCGCCAATATTTTCCTTGTTTAAGTTTAAGACAAAAGTACTCATCTCCACAGAAGTGAATTGATGAAAAGTTGAGTGGATATGATATTTAGAGAAATCTCTCTTCAGCTTACTTTCGATACCCATGGCTATTCTGTTATATTCGATTTTGAAGAAAACATCAACAAGACTTTTGGCACTGCATTGCCTCATCACCCGTTGATCGTTAGTATGCAGGACAGAATCACTGGGGGAGCCGTATACCCTGACGTGGCTCGCTCTGTCAATATGCCAGTGTATGAATATTACTTATGATGTGTCAATGTAAAAATATGAAATGCCAAAAGTAATATTTAAGATTTCTAAAATGAGAATAGAGCTCAAAACAGGAAGGTGAAAGTATTATTATAATTTGAAATCTTGACACTAGGCGAGGATCGGGACCATTCTGGTCGAAGCAGGACGTAAGGTAACCTTACATTAGTAGATATTAGAAACCAATACCATTAAGAAAGTTTAAATGTAAATATTGCTTCTGAGTAGGCACATGTCTGGAATAAGTAGGTATATTCCTCATAATTGCAACGGAATTGACCTTGTTTAGTTATATCAATGCAGAGTTAGAACTTCCTAAGTTTAAGAGAGTATGACCGTAAAGAAGGAACATTTATCGAAGGAAACTTTACACCTAATACCACAAAATCACATAAATGGCATGATATTGTTCTCGGTTGCTATCATTTACACAATACCTTACATTTCAATTTACCTGGATAAAAATGCAGTCTTCTCTTGTTCAAAACTTTGCGAGTTTAACGTATTTTGTAAGTCTTAATCACCATTTATTATTTCGTTTCTCTTATTAAAATAATAAATGTATATACTTCAGTTCGAAAAAATGACATGATGTCGTAATTCCAAATTTAATATAGTTACAAGGGTTCAGGACAACCCCATCTTATGTATTTTAAATCGTTCTGAATGAAAAAAGGTTCATAATGCTCTTGTGTGAGTAGCAATCCTCTCTTTCGTTTTCCCTCTTTCAATCATTAGCAGCGCCCTTGCTGATTTTCACCTAATACTTATTATTTGGTAATTATTTATAACACGTTAATAAATGTGTTTTAAAATGGAACCAGAAACGCAATTGGAATTATTACATTATTTTTCTATTTCGAGTGTTATCTTGCATACGTATTATTACTAAGGTACTTGAAATTTAGGATTATGGATTAAGAAGCTCTAAGAAAGTTGAAGCTCTGAGGATCTCGGAAGTGATGCAAATTTGGGTGATTTCTCAACTAGATCTGCGACAGATTATTGTATACCAGGAACAAGAACAGAATCATCTCTCTTACAAAAAAAGTAACTGCCATCACCACGGAGATTTGTACGTGTTTGAAGAATTTACGTATCTATACTGTTTGAGGAGTGTCTGAATAGGCATGAGTCATCAATAAAAGAAGTAGACTTCTGAATCTTTTCCATATTATTAATGGGAAGTTTCAATGTTGTTTAAAGAAGTGTAAATTTTGTGCTTTTACTTTAGCTCTTTCTGGACAAGAAATTAATACCATATATGTATGTCTCTTACTGTCATTGGTTCTGTTTAGTGGGTACAGAACATGAATACGAGTCGCCATTATACGAATACAGCGCGTTAAATGTCTAATACGAGAACTTACTAATGGGAGTATATAAGAGAAAATTCTGTACTCTAAGAACTTTAATGATTATATTTCTTCTACTAGACACTGTTCAGTTCAATGTGAAGGTTTAATTATATATTTTTAATTGTTATACCGAAAAATAAGTTTTAGTTCATTTTAAATGCACACAAACTGAATACTGGATGGAGAGTCTATTGTACTTCCACACTGACACTTGTGCAAACAATTTACACAGTTATGAAAAATGATTAATGGCTGATAATTTTTTCCAGATTGTTTTTGTTTAAAAATCAAAGGATATTAATTTCAGCTCGAATCCTTACCACAAGTACATGTGGTAAGAAACTTACGATGACACCATTGACGTACGCAGGAATTTATTTCGGGAGGGGTCTAAAGCGTTTCGGGGGGTTCAAATACAATTTGAGGCTAAATTATATGAAAATTTCTAAAATCGTCCCTAAAAGTAGACTACACTTTAAAAAAGTCAGATTTCGGGGGAGTCCAGATACCCAGGACCCACCTCCTGCGTACGCCCCTGGATGACACCATGAGCCCCTGCGTACGCATCTGGGCTCAGACAAGTTAAATGGGACGCAATTGCATGTGTTGTGTTGTGTGATCCATGTTATATTGTGAAATGAATGATCAAAAGGACAACGAAAATGTGACAAATATTGTTTTGAAGTTAGAGAAACTACTATGTTGATGAACAAAATGTTTCAAATGGCATTCGGTGATAGGGAATGAACAGTACAATGGTTTTTCAGTAGGTAATACAATTCCAAGCTGGAAGTATATCCATAAATATCGATCCTTGTTCTAACCGTGTCTGTGAGTCGGAACAAGGAGGAAACTGTCTAGATATCACACTTCTTAAATGTGATAGAAACTGACTGTCCATGAAATAGCATTGTAGTTTAATATTTCCATCGGCTTATGTCTCAAAACCTTACATGAAAACTTAGGAATGATGTATGTATCGGAAAACTTCTTGCCGATGATTCTCATACAGGATCAAAAGGACTCTGGGAAGTGAACAAAACAGTTGCCAAGTGGATTTGTACATTGTATATTTGTGGCAAGTATGATCACAGAGGATGAATAATGGGTGGGCACTTTGACTTGAAACCAAGATACTGTCATCCCAATGCGAGCAACATTCTTTCCTAAAGCCAAGAGCACCAGACAAGTCCGATCCTGGATGAAAATGCTACTGATTCTTTACTGTCATGTTAGAAATTGTGCATCACTAATTTGTTCCACATGATGATACATATGTTCAACATAAACGTCCAGGCCAGCGGAAGTCTACAGAGTGGAATTTGTAACATGACAATACTCCGTCTTGCACTTTAGAAATGATGCCTTACTTCTATGGAAAGAATCACCTCTTCATCATCACCCAAACACTTTTTTCTGTTTAATTTCAAATAAAAAGGAAAAGATTTTGACACAATCCAGGATATCTAAGATAACACAAATGTTCAAGGACTGCTTCCATTGACAAAGTCAATATTGGCATCGGTTTATAGATATAATCGGTAGTCACAGAGTCAGAATCTAATGCATTTTTAAAAAGACTCATATGAAATTGTACCATAGAAAAAACACACAATTGCGAGGGATTTTCATTGACGAATTCTAGTGGAACATTCTAGTTCGAATCCGTAACCCGTTTTGCAGTCAGCTATTTGGTCCAAGAATAGCGAATGAATGCAGTCATTGAACGCTTTGATTTGTCAAATTTCTTTCCAGTGACACAGCAATCTGAAATGAATCCCATGGACATGGACAACGAGTAACATCATTTTCCGATTCGCTCCTCTGAAACACTGAGGAAGCTATTTGTGGTACAGAAGAATTTGTCATAAATCATACCACGTAATTCGCTGGCTTTGCCTAGTTGGTAAGGAGAACAAATTGGAGTCAATTCGCCACATGAATTAACATTGATCAACAATGATCATTGCCTGGAGGTGTGATGATTTTAGAATAAAAAGAAATAGAAAAACAGAAGGTTTCCTGCTTCTTATTGTGTTTTCAAATGACCAAAGACTCTCCTATGAGAATGGCCAGGACAATTATTGAATGTTGATCAACCTTCCAGCATCATATCTCTCCCCCATCCAGTTTAAACCAACAATGGACATCATTATAGCCCTGAACTCTATGAAATGTACCCCAAACTTGTCCGCAAGTATCCAGTGATGGTCAACAAACATGATGTCCTCACAATTTTTAAGTAAAGGGAAATTTTGCAACCCTTTTGCATTTCTTTCGGGACAGGTGTTAATAGTCTAAGAAAAAAGGAAGATCATATTAAAAATGAGACGTACAATATTACTCTACGTTGGAGAAAAATGTTATTTTACATGTCACGCAAAGATTTGTGCAGGCTTTCTACGAGTTGCAGTATGGAACCCTTTCTCATTCGCCACATTCTTCCGATATCTCTCCCACTGACCAAAACATCTTCTGGCATCTCGATCACTTCTTGGCATAAAACATCTCTGTTTATCGGGCGATGTAACGTGCAACTGGGCACATCTTTCCATCGTTGACTTTTGACTCTCTGTGCCGAAAAATCCAAGTGAAACTAAACTGTGTGGTTGTGGCAACGGATACTGTTTCGCTTAAATAAGTTTTCGTTTCTTAGCCTTGATAAATTACACATCTAGGCAGTTAATTTCATTCTCGCTAACCTAATATTACCCCTGTAAATTAATGAGTTGGTTGCTTAAGATCTCAAGATTTATCATTCAGAGTCTGATAGGTATCCTAAGTTAATACCTTGAAAAAGCAATACGGATATTATTCTAGTCAAAATACGGCATTGTTTCAGAGCTCTATTATTTTTCTGGCCTAACGAAGTGATAAATGCACGAGAACTTTGTTCTGTTTTTCACATTAGGTTTTATTGCGATATCAATACTTTATAAAATAAAAACCCTTTAGAATGATCTTTCTCCTATACGAAGTGGAAGACATGCCTGCTATTAGCAGCGCCGTAACTTACATTTTTCTGGGGGGGGGGGGAGCATTAATACGCGTATTTTGCCCCCTACAAAATTATTTTTCTTATTCTTGGGTCCCTCTATCCATCTTTCTCTTACTCTTTATGGGCCCCTGGAGCCTGTGGACTCTCTTGCACGGCAAGGTCTGCGGGACTGTTAATTACGCCCCTGGGCCCGTTTCATACATGACAAATTAATTAAATTAACAAATCTCAAAGCCATATGAATAAATATTATTTCTATGGCTCTTAATAGTAGATATTTTTTTACTGAAATGTGCCCACGACTCATTTTTGTTTTATTTACCTTTTGTTTAGTGTTTTGTTTATGTAATGTACTGAATCTGTTTGATGCTTCATTTATATTTTCATGTTCGTATCGTATATGGAGTAAGAAATTTTGTCTTAAAATGAGCCCCTTCGAACTGGGAGCTCTCCTTGGGGGGCAGTTGTTTCCCTGCCCCTCCACAATTTGCGACCCTGGCCATTAGTCTACTGGTGTGTTAAATAGTGATGAATAATCAATCCATATTTTTCATTTGCTCCCTCCCCCCATATTTTTTCACTTTGGAATTTTCTCATTTTTCCTTTACTTATACTTATGTCTTACATTTGTGTTAAATTTTAAATCTTCATCCTTACACAAAGAATAAAATAGTTTCCAATCTTTTCACAAGTTACGTATTAAGTCATGCTTGCCTTGATAATTTTCCTCCTTGGAGGGTGAAATTTGGACTTTTGGATTGTTTCCCTGGATTGCTCTACAAAACCTAGATTTGAAGTTTCTATGTTTACGAAAAGGACTCTATAGGTTTTTAAATTGTTTCCGTAAGTGACACAACAAGATGTAACTTTGCAATTGCTTCCCTATTTTGTTTTCTCCAGAAAGGAAATTTCGATTTTTTCAGATGTTTCTGTTTACTTATACAAATACTACAAAACCTACATTTGTGTAAAATTTCAAGCATCTATGTCAACATGTAGAACTCAATATGTTTTGAAACGTTTTCATAAGTGACATCCAATAAGTAAATTTGCACTTGCCTCCTAATTTCTCCCTTCGGTCTGGGAAATTTCCAGTTTTCGAATATTTCCTTTATTTGTATCAGAAACCCCTAAGTTTCTGCCAAATTACAAGTTTCCTCATTCATTGAAAAAACCCTAGAGGTTTACAACTTCTAGAGATTCACAGAAAGTACCTTAGAGTTTTGTAAGTGATGTAGCAACGAAAAAGTTTTCCTTATTTCACTAAGTTTCCTATTTGGGAGAAGAAATTTCTACCTACACTTGTAATACATATCTCATCCAATATTTCATGTTTCAATATTTAGATCACGTTTCAATATATTAGTATCAAATTTTGTACAAAAGTTTAGAGGAAATAACGAAGTACCTAAGGATTTGATGAGTGAGTGCAAAAATTTGAGGTTTTCAGGATCTTCTATCTTCTGAGTGATTTGAAAAGTAAATCTTATAATATTTTTAAAGGTCATGATGTGATGCATCTTGGTGATACTTGGTTTACATTGAACTATCTTCAACTGAAGTGTAATTATGCATGTTCGAAAAACGCTCTGAATGGTTTTATGTCAACAGCCATACAGCGAGAGCCAACTCAGAGTAAGCAAAAAATTGACTTGGCTTGCTTGTCGTGCGCTTTGACGAAACATGTACTAGTCTAGAATGCTGGGCTGTAAACGCTCACTTTTGAAACGAGCTTAGCTCAGCTTAAACTCAGAGTGTAATAAACTCTCGTTCAAAATGAATCTCTTTAAAAGGAGTGCGCTCAACTTAAGCTCCACATAGGGAAAACATGCTCTGATGATTTAATAACTAAAAATATTTACAATGATGCAGATGATTACAATTGAAAATACTATTACTTTAGAAAGAAAAAATTATATCCAAGAAACTCGTTTATACAATCAACAAATCTGTAATTATAGTAATAATGTATAACGTAATCTCCATAAGAGAAGCAACCCACAAAGAAATAGGAATACAAAGTATTAACTGGATCCAGTTGGCTGAGGATAGAAGTCAGTGGAGAGCTTTTGTGAACGCGGCATTGAACCTCCGGGTTTCATAGGCCATAGAGTTAGTTAATAAGTTCAATATCTCGCTAAACATAAGTTACTGTTCTATTGCATTCCTAATATCACAAGGAAGAACTTAAGATAATTTAGTATCAGGGTCAATCCATGCAAAGTGATCGAGAAAAATGAAAAATTGCCGCTCGACCTTTTCAAAAAATCTAATTTTGTCATGAATGTTTATCCTATATGAGAGTACTTCAAACCACAATTAATTATTTTTTGACAACATTCCATGGCGAAGCAGCGGCTGTCGCCAGTTTGCGTTTCTTCGATTTTAGGCGCTTACGTTGTTTTGAATATCTCAACATGCATTTGTCCTACCAAATTGAAAATTGCTGGACGTTTCCAACTCTAGCAGAGCTAAAACTTTGATCTGTTAACATTTTTGCCTAAAACCACTTGAAGGGGTGAAATCAGCGCCTACAGTAGACCTGGCACCCAGCAGACAACGACGACACAACTCTGTTTGTTGTAGTTGATGGTAGCTCACATGAATATCTTGAACGAGGGCTAGTTTTTCTTTTACATTTTTTCGGAAACTATGCATGAGTTTTCTACTTATCCAAAGTATTTTGTTCGGTTCAAAAAGTATATCGATTGATCTTGTCTCTGAACATTTTATTTTTGTTAAATTCTAAAAATATTGTAGACTTTATGAAATATGAAAAAAATAATACATGTCATTTTTGAGAAAATCTGTTGCAAAAACTTACCTCCAAGCAATAAACTACTCCTTGTGGATTTTTAAAAGACAAACGTTTTACACCATATTGAAAGGTTCTTAGGTTCTTAATAAAATATTTATTTCTGAAATATAAAAACTCGTCTCAGTTATTTTTGAAAAAAAAAAGTCTGAAAAAATTCGCCCCAAGATTTTACTTACGATTTTTTTTTAAAGGAAAGATCATGTTGTCAAGTTGCCATATTGTCAAGCTAATTGAATATTTATTTATGAAATATAAACCAAATCGTTTTAGTCGTTTTTAGGAAAGTCGTGCGAAAATAACATCCCCCCAAATTCAAATATTACTTCTTCATTTATCCGAAAAAAATTGGCTTATACCACAGTAAAGGGTTATTAATAAAATATTCATGTATGAAATATAAACAAAATTGTTAGAGGCGTTATTGAGAACATTGCATTTTTTTGTTTTTGTTTGCGTCGTTCAGTAAACTACCATTATATGGGTGATGGGAACAATATGACTTCTAGGCAAATAAACATACATCGAAATGAACGAACGAACAGACAGACATTCTGAAAAGCAATTTCTCGGTATGTAGAAGCCATGAAACTTGTAAATCCATTAAAATCTCGATCGCCATAGATGCTTCTCTCCTATTGTTCCTTGAAAAAAAAATACATAATTTATTTCTTGAAAGAAAATCTAATTTAATCCAGACTCTAAAAGCTTAAAGTTTATGAAAACAAAAGAAAAAGTGTCAAAGATTTTGCCATACTACTTACATTGCTGAAATTTTAAAAAAATTAAAAAGCAGAAATGATTTTTATACTTAAAAAATTCGCAGCTTTCGCTAACTAAACATATATTACTTGAAACAGATGCATTTTCAGTCACCTCGAGTTATTCGTAGAGCTATCCTCCCCGACTCACCTATATTTCGAGTTAACTTCGGCTCATAGTTTCCAAGCGCGATCTCATTTACAACCTTGCTAGAATGTATTTTTTGGTTGTATGATATCTGCATAATATAAATGTAATATAGGTTTTACTAAATTACAAAAAAAAAAAAAAGTTATCGCGAAACAATTAATCATTTTGCGTGCAAGCTTAACACCGTCTTGTAATTTAAAACTACTCTGTGAAAAAATGCCTACGTCGGGTGTATTTTAACCATAACAATTCTTTTAATAGAAAAATACTGCTAAAATGATAGTTATGCAAGGACCATTCCTCATAAAAATTGAATTGCATTATTTTTTCCTTTAAATACATTTTAAATCATCCATCGATCCTCAACAGATGGAAGGTGGAAACATGATTCCATTTGATTTAACAGTTCTTGCTCAAGTTCGCTGCTCTTAATATTTTAATACATTACTTTACTACGCTTTTAACATTTATTTCCAATACTTACAAAGTCTTGATAATTAGAAAGAGAAGATTGACTTTTCAATTTAAGACATAAATGTCCCTGCAATATTAATGATATTGCAATATTTAGTTTCCACTTATTCAGTACCACTTTCAATAATAAAGTTTCATAATCGATATGTGGATTTTTTGGAATATACTCATTTTAAAACTCTATAGATTGCTTTTTCAACTTAATGTAAAGGAAATATCGTGAATAATGCAAATAATTAAATGATAATATCCAACGTAATATACTGACTATAACTATGAGTATTATGATTTGCAATATCTGACTCACAACTTTTCTAATGTTTATTCATATTTACAATACCATTAAAATATATACATTATTACTTAAGCTGTGTGATTACATACTATAATGAAATGAATTTTTCATTTCTTCCAAGAATTGGGCACACCTTTCTATAAAGATAACTAAGGAAGTTTTCTGTGGAGGTCTGTGTTAAATTGGCCCTCACACTGTGATTTAAATGCAATGGATATAAGAAGAAAGTCAGTTGCTGGTATGGGTATATCCAATATACTACCGGGTTGTGGCAGTTCAGTTACACCGTGAAATTGCGTAAGGACAGAGTGAACATGGGACCTCCACAGAGCATCATAAGGGCGTGTATGCGGTATGAGTTCAAACTGGGGTCAAACGACTCTGCAGCTGAGCGGAAGATATTCCAGGCCTTTGGTGAGGATGTCATCTTAGGTGGACAGTGTAGCGGTGGTTTAACAAGTTTAAGGACGGTGAGGAAACAATCGAAGACGCACCACGTGCAGGAAGATCAACACATGTATAAAATGAAGATTTTCAGACAGCAATTGAGGCGAACAGTGACCAGACATATGAGGAACTGGGACTACAATTGAATGTGAGTGGAGAAACCATTCGACAGCAACTCCATCAACTTGGGAAGCACTACAAGTTGGGTCGATGGGTCCCACATGATTTGACTTCGGACCAGAAGGCAACGCGAGCAGACAAATTTATTTCTTTGCTGTCTCGTCTGAGGAAGGGGCCGTTTCTGGACAGGGTATTGACATGTGATGAGAAGTGAGTCCTGTACGAAGCTCCACGGCGCCATCATCATTGATTAGTATCCCACGAACCGGTTTCAAAACAGCCGAAACCAGCACTGCACCAGAAGAAGGTCCTCCTGTGTGTTTGATGCATTGCTCTCGGCATCATGCATCGGGAGCTGCTACTAGCTGGTCAGAGCATCAATGCAACTGTGTAGTGTCAGCAGTTGATTCGTGTTCAAGAAAAACTCAAAACTCTGAAATTGCACTTTTGAATCGCGAAGTTATCCTCCTGTTACAGGACAACGCTAAGCCTCACGTGGCTATTATGACCCGGGACATCATTCTATGCCTTGGATGAGAAACACTATTGCATCCGCCATACTTCTAGGACATTACACAGTCCGATTATCACCTGTTCCATTCCTTGGACAATCATCTTATAGGAGGCTAGTTCAAATCCCTAGTAGAGGTGCATTTTGTACTTGATACCTTCTTCGCTTCACGACCCACCAAGTTCTACCGAGATAGAATTAATGGCCTTCCAAAACCTTGACAGGTCTTCCATGCTTATGGGGACTAGTTTTCATCTTCCAGGTATCTTAGGTGACATATCGATGTTGGAATGTGGTGACTGAAATAACAATAGAACTTTCTTGGTTATCCTTATTATAACCGATGTGTAAATATCATATGATTCGGAATTATCATTAGATGGAAAGTGCTGATCCAACGAATTGTTTTTTAAGGCACAATGTTTAGCTTGTAATTTATTCCAAGTTGTTTCGAAATATGTCTTGTAAAACTGATTAAGTATACATATAGAATGTACAGTACAAATAAAAGATAAAGTATAGTCAAGGTTAAAATTGTTTTAAATTGTCCTTTGATCTTTCCAGCAATAAGTGAAATATATTCTTTGGAATTTCTTTGCTATCATCTTCCAAATAAAATTAACAAAAATAGGGTAATCCTGTACTTTAGTGCAGTGGTTCTTAACCTAATTGCTATCACGATCTCCATTTTATCATATCCTCTTGTCAGTGATTCCCTTATAATTTCTGGTTTGTAATAAGTTTGTGTGGGATGTTTAATATACTTATTGCTGAGATCTCATGATATCCATCTATTGTTATAATAGTAAAATCCATTTCTTGTAGATAGTGGATACAATAACTTCCCTAAAAGCGAATGGATTAAAACCAAATTTGGTCAGTTCTTTCATCATCCGCTTATCTTCGCGACCCCCTAGGAGTCGCGACTCCCAGGTTGAGAAACCCTGCTTTGGCACCATGAATTAGTCTAGTGATTTCAGAGTTGCAACATTATAGTAAAGAAAATCGCTGACAACCACAAAAAATGTTGCCAGTGCTCAAAACTAAATATTTAATATGTGATTATAGTGCAACGAATAAATGGCTACACGTTAGTGAAATTACCCACGATTGATCTAAAACGTACCGAGCTACAACGTTTGCGTAGAGTGTCTAAGAAGTTACCAAAACGCAAAATAATTTATTAATTTCAGCAAAAATAATATTATAGTGGGAACTACTGCAATAAAAGGAAATAAAAACAGGCAGCATTCATAAGTAATAAAATAAAAGTATATAGAGTACAGTAATGCAACGCTATTTAGTAATATAATTTTAACAAAAGAAATGTAATAAAAAATATTAATTTTCGGAATAATGTTTTGAACAATTTACTCAATAAAATTTAATGGAAAAATATATAAATATATAAGGAGCTTTTCTTCAAAACTCAATAGAGTAAATTTTAAGAAACGAATATAAATAAAATACATACCAATCCCGTATATATGTATTTTATGCTAACAATCGAGCTATGAAATCAGAATTTGCAAATCTCAAAATGTGCAGTCAGTGATGCCAACCCGTGGGAAAAATCCCATATCGTGGGAGTTTTTGACCTTATTTTCTCGGAAAGGGATAATAAACAGCATATATGGGACTTTTCGAGAAGATCGAAATTTACGGCTTATTCATTCAGATATTGTAAAAAAGTTACTAACAGAGAGAAATTTAATTTTTAATATTATAGCATACTTTTAAATATTATAACGTGGGAAATTCATACGTGAAATGGGACTTTTTGCCTCTCGACATGGGATTTCATAGTGTCTCTAATTGGCATCACTGTGTGCAGTGTGTATAGAGTATTAAACCATGTGCGTTTTGTCAGATCTCGATTGAGGTTATGTACAATAATAACAAAAACGCAACTCCCGTCAAAAAGATGTTTTGTGCTCTATGAAGTTTTCAAAAAACGCTCCTCATATATTGGTAATCGCACACTCTTCAAAGATTTAGAAAATTATTTTCTAAAAAATTATTTCACCCATATCATAAAAAGAACACAATCGCAAGTGATATTTACCGCTACTGAACGAAGGAGTAGCACCGGCAACAACTTTAGTTTCGAAACATGTTCACTGCAATAACAGGTTAAAATTGCGAATGTGTTTAAAATAGAATGAATGGGAAACTTATTTCTCTCACCTTTATGCAATGGCTAAATATGATTAAAATAGATTTAATAGAAAATTTGGCGTGGCTGAATCTTTGGGACATTCCTCTTTCTCGTCTTGTCTCGTTTTTTGAACAACTCTATTTGTAAAGGTTAATACTCATTGTAAAAAAATGTCAGTACCAGGGCCGTAACTTATTAGGGGGCAGGGGACAACTGCCCCTCTCCAGGGAAGCTTTCCGCCGTTCCAGGGGGGGGGGCACTTTAAGACAAAATTTCCTTACACCATATACGATACGAACATGAAATTATAAATGAAACTTCAAACAGGTTCACTACATTACATAAATAAAACAGCACACAAAAGATAAATAAAACAAAAATGAGTCGTGGGCCAATTTCAGTAAAAAATGTCTACTATTTTGGTCCCTAGAAATAATGTTTATTCGTATGGCTTTGAGATTTGTCAATATTGTCCTTTTAATTAATTTGTCTTATATGGAAGGGGACCAGGGACGTAACTAACAGCGCCGCAGATCTTGCCATGCCTGAGGGCCCACACGCTCTGGGGGGCCCATAAAGAATAAGAGAAAGATAGAAAGACTGGGGTCCAATAATTACAAATAACTTTTTCTAGGGAGTCCAAATATGCGATTAATGCTGTCCCCCGAGGGAAAAAAAATCTAACTTACGGAGCTGGTCAGTGCACCATTCATTGCTAATCTTCGGCCACATTCCATACGTATCGATCACTGATGCCAAACGTTACAAAATCCCATCTCAAGAGGCAGAAATTTCCATTTTGCTCTTGAATTTAGCACGTTAAATGAATTACAGAATATTCATTTAACATATATGTATATGAAGAATATTGTATACCACTCAGTATATTAAATTTGTGAGTGAACTAGCCAATTTGTGAATGTCCATCTTTACATTTGTCAAATAGTTTATGAATAAGTATTTTCCTTAATTGAAAGAGAAAATTGAAAATATGGACGAAATCAAGTACATTTTGGCCAGCATTTTATATTTGCATCATGTTTTAGTGAGAACATCTTTTGATGAAAAGAACGACATTGGAAGAACTTTATTCTTCAGTCAGTTTGTATCAATCTTCTTCTAAGTTGGTTGTTTCTCGTTTCGTATTTTACTTTTTCCCTTATTATTATTATATTTTAAATTTTAGTAGTTAAATACCAAAGCACCATTGCGTGTGTTGGAGCATTTATTTTATTGTGAATCATAAGTTATTTCTGGTCTACTGTGTATTTAGTCTAATTCCTGACAATCGAGAATTTTGTTGCAGACAATGAAATGTGAGAAAGCCAATATATATACCGGTATATTGTCAATCGCGAACAAAATTCCCTTTATCCCTTGTCCAGAAATTAATGTCAAAAATCCCATAAAATGGGATTTTCCCCACGGGTTTGCATCACTGACACCAGTTCTCGTTAAAGCAACGCAAAATCAAAATTGAGTTTAGTTTGCTGTAATCGGCGTGAATATATAGCCTAAATAGTTTGAGTTAAGCCTTACCCTTAAGTGGTTTAATAAGTAAAATAGTATTTGCATGAACAAAAGCTGAGTGACACAGCTAATTTATGAGACATTAACTGGTGTTTGAATTGAGTTGATTTGATTTTGAGTTTAGGGTCCTCTTCAGCAGCGAGGCTACATGAGACGTGGACGTACTGATTAACCTGGAATCCGAACCACATGAGCTCCCGCCGGGAAACGAACCCGGGTTTCCCATGCCGTAGGCGCGTACGCTAACCGCTTAGCCACGAACGAGCTCCAACTGATGATTGAATTTAAGGAAATCCTAATTGTGCAGATGCAATTTCTAATGAACTGTTTCAATTTCTCTTGGTTTTCGATAAGTTTCCATTTGAGAACAGAATTATCTCTGTCACATAAACGGAAGAATCTCTGCACAAAGGTTGTGACTGACTAAATTTGAGATTAATCGTGGAGAACATCAGTAATATGCAGCCATCTATTCGCACACGATAACCGCAAATTTAGTAGTTAGTTTTTAGCATTAGCGACGTCTTTTGTGGCTGGATCCGCTTACTTTCATTGTTATATGTTGTTAACACGGAAATCACTATTACTTTAATTTATGACGTCACAGTAGAGGATTACCCAAAAGTAGTTTACTTCTCAGAAACGAAATGGGAAAAGAAGTATGTAAATGCATTGTGGATATACAATTTAATGAAAAGAGAAAGAAATATTTTGCAGAGTATTTCTTAAGTAAAGAATAAATATGTATTTTAGTAAAAGTGTAAAATAATTTTTTCCCTATTACCAAATTATTCAACACGATTTTATTTTAGGTAATTTTAACTGTATTTAAATTACTGTGCACAAGTTGGCGTTAGGATATAAGAGTCGCTGCGGGTCAGATCTAGCGTCGTTTGACAGTTGATAGCAGAGGTGGATCCAGGGGGTCGATCGCCCCCTCAGAAGAGGAAATTTTCTTAATATATATGTGTAGAATATATATTACCGCCTTCCCCAGAAGTCCGTCATGGATCCGCCCCTGGTTGTTGGTCGAAGGTAATAGATGTGTAAAACGTTTTGAAATTCTTAGAATGAGGCGGAAGGTATTATGTCGTAAAGATGAGTGACTTTTCTGCAAAACTGGTTACATTTTACAATTTTATGTCTATAAAGACACAAATACTATGCAGGCCCTTAACGAAATTTGTTCTATTTACGAGGAAGATACGTTATCAAAAGCAACAGCCTAAATATGGCTCAGTTGCTTTCATAATGGAAAGTCCAAACTGCTCCTCACAGTGAACGATCAAAATCACATCAAAAAGTGGAAGATATTCTGGCAAAAGTTAAGCAAAGACGGAATATAAACAGTCATGCTATTGCGGATAAAATAAACATCCTTCACAAAACCACTAAACTCGTATTTTGAGAAAGGTGACTACGAAAACAAGATAGATGTTTGGGTGTCACGTGATTTGACCCGCTCAATTAAAGTTTTATCTGCGATTCACTACAATTAAAATATAGCGAATTAGAGCTGTTTCTGAAGCGATTAATTATGAGTGATTAAAAGTAGGTAAAATATGACTACAATATACGAAAAATGTCGTGGTCGAAGCCAGAAGCTCCACAGTCTATAGCAAAGGCAACTCTGATGACCAGGAAGGTTATACTGTGAGTTTGGTAGGATTGAAAGAGCATTGTGCATAACAAGCTGTTGCCACGAGACAGCATGACAGTGTCGGAACTGTACCCTGTCCACAGTTAGTGCATCTAGCAATTCAAACTGAAATGACCGGAACTGGTCAACAGGAAAGATGTCGTGTACCACGCTGAAAATAGCAAACATATTTAACCACCTGCTAAAAATAGAGAGAACTTACATAGGAAGTTTTAATGTATCCACTATATAGCCCAAACCTGACACCGTTCGACTATAAATCGTTTTGATCTCTGAAGAAAGTCCTGAATGTTGTTAAAATTGTTTCAAAAGAGGTCTGAGGCAGCAGTGTGCCACGTATATTTTGACTGGAAACAACACAAGTTTTATAGCAATGGGACTATGGTATTGCCTGACAAACGGGGAAAGGTCATCGTAGACAAATGGTGCATATGTGGCTCCATAATATAATTTTCGTAAAAGAAGCCTATTCTCAATTTTGACCTCCAAAAGTTCAATACCTTTTACAAAATCCGGTGTATGAATAATTTGAGAAAATTTTAGTTTTACATAACAACGTCATAACACCAGAGGCAGTGAAACATTATCTCCCAATAACAGAAATTAAATTTTAAAAAAGATCTTATACAGGATGTTATATAATTTTCAGAAAATGGGAAAAATAAACACTTCCTCGCTCTGTTCCTAATCGTACAAGTTTTTTTTCTAATGAAGTACTAGTTCAATTTTCGCTTTTCAAAGTATATTATATTTTAATTTGTAACAGTATCGTCTATTACTGCTGCATTTTTATATAATGTGATGTTTTACCATTTAAATATTAATACCCAATCCCAATTTCCCAGTCCCAGTCAGTAAAGCTTTCCAACCTGCTCAGGGCAGGATTTCCATGATGATACATTTTATTTAAGAAACGCACGAGACTATCAAAATGAAGTTAAACTCTATATTTAAAAAAAAATCACTAAAAAATAAACGAAACTATGATTTAACTAAATAAACGATCAAATTGGTATAGAAGACGCTATGAAACTGTAGAGTGCGGAAACAAAATTAAAAAAAAAATACTTATAAAAGAAAATAGTACAGTATAACAGATACGAATTTTAAATTCTAAAGTAATAATTTCTAAATGGTTATGTAGTATATATTTAATATTCTTCTGATTTTACAAAAATCAATCCCAATGGATTGTATAGTCGTGACAAAAGTTATTTCTGTTTGTTAAAATTTACATTGTAAATACGGTGGTATGGCTGGTAGTTTGGGAATAACGGTGATGCTAACGTACAGAAACTTACTTGTTTTTAATATGCCGAAAACTGTACTTAAATTGTCCTTTCTTTTTGAAGTTATTTACAAAAAAAAAAATTCATCAAATTGAAAAGAACTTTTGTCGCTGGCTGTACAAATGCACACAATCGACGAAACTTATCTTTACAAAACATGGCAGAATATGAGATTTTGATTTATCTCTAAGGGATGTTTGGGGAGCTACCTAACTTGACGCTAGAACTTAACATTGCTTTTTGAAAAAGTCTATAATTGCTATTTATAATAAAGAAAATACGTGAACATGCCTGTTAAACGTAAGTTTGAGATATAAGAAAGTAGACAACAAAAAGTTTCACTTCCTATATTTTAAATACGTCTCTGCTGTTAATAAACACTTGCTTGAAAATAAGTTAATTCAGAACTTCTTACACAATACGAAAAGGCACTAGTTAAAATTTTCAAAATAAAGCTATTATAATGCACTTTTTGTATATGGTAATGATTAGTAATTTTAATGAAAACTATAGATATTTTCTACTATCAGTAAGTTCTAAGTTTATAGGAAAAGTGAATAAAATATTTTAAGTCCCTATATATATATATATATATATATATATATATATATATATATATATATATATATATATATATATATATATATAATGAAAACAGTTCAGATTTATAAACGTATAAGCCGGTATAATACTCATGATCATAAGTTAACTATGAGGAGTGTATCCTGTATAATTATACAATGGTAGGTTGCCATCAGTCTAGTCAAGATTCAAGATTAGTTGCATCTAGCAATGTGAGATAGCTATTGAGGCACTACGAATCTTACACATTTTCTTTTCGAATTAATTCTCATGTTATAAAGTACTAGGAAAATTCATTAGAGCGTATAAGAACCACTTAGGAATTTGTAGTCTATGGGTCTATATGTGAACAATAACACGCCGTTAATATTGGCAACTTATAATATATTTCGGGAGCTTAGGTTCTGTTTTAATGTCCAAAAGTAGAGAATCATTCTTACTTGTTATACAGTATAGGAATGAAGACCTTAAATTGTACTGGTTGGAGGATAACAGACTGACAACTCTTAATTAGATTTAGTCCTTGTTTGAGTATCTATTTATCATAGTTTCAATGTCAAATTTATCTTTAACGTTTGACCTAAATATTTCATTGTTTCCTAAAGACATGCCTACGTTTCTTGAAGATAACTATTTAGTAATGAGAGAATTGATTGTGCTTTGTTGCCATTGAGTTTTAGGCATTACCGATCGCACTGTCTATAAGATCGTTCATTTAAGAGTTCCAAGAAATAGTAATATGTTCCATGACTTCCCAATCACAATTATGACTGCCATCAATAAGAAAACAAATAATGTGTATTATCTTGAAACTCTGAGGAATGATTCTTGAAGAGATGCATAGTAACAACGATAATACATATACTTGACATTACATCACAGAAACGAAAGAGTGAACGAAAAAGAATATCATTTGCTTGAATATAATGAATTATATTTGTTACGAAATTAAAAATGAATCTGATGTTTTCGAAAGGAAGTTGACTGATGTGTGGATTGCACATTATGTCCTTGTTAGAGATATCATTGAATATAGCTTCAATGTCAAATAACGGAAATCAAATTTATCTACTAAAATGGTGAGGTTTAGTTTCTATTCTATATCATTTTACTTTTTAGGCTTGAATGTTTTTGTAACTTTACAATATCCGAAGATGTTTCAACCGAACGTGTAAAGATGTGGTTTACGTCCCATGGCTAGCACACTATCTGAGGAAGGAAGAAAATGGCCTGTGACCTGTGTATTAGGTACTATTCCGGCAATTGCCTGGTCTGAATGAGGAAAGCTCAGGAAAACCTTACTCAAGATGACTGGCCTTAAAAAAGCTGTTAGAACGTTGCCACAAAGTGACCCCACCAGGAGTAGAAACCGGGACCACTCGCCTGATTAGAAGGTTGGAAATTGTTATAAATACAATATACATAGTAATAATGCTGGCCGGGAAGGATTTACAATGCCTTTGGATATGAATTTTGGTAAATTGGATCTGGTTGCTGAGTGTAGTTGGCTAAGTTTAGTCTTTATCTTGCATACTATGATTAGTAGCTATAAGCTCAATTTTGTTCAGTATATCTGTAATTTGCTCGATAGAACTATATTGTATTACAACACGTGTGACATTTGATACGATTCTTTATTGCTGTAAGAGTTCTATGGGTTTTATCAATGTCTGACTGTTTAATACATTTTGAGTAAACTAGTCTATTTATATGTTTGGTTATGTACATAAGTCTGTCCTAGTGATGAAATAGTTTCTGATTTCAACAACTTAACTGAAATTATATAATCGTAAATGCTAATGTGGTCCTTCAAACATTGCAAGAAATATGGTAATACAATACAGTAGAAATATACGATGGGCAATGTTGGGATTAGGCGTGTTCTGAACTTAGTGATGGATGCTGTGTGAGACCTAGTTGTCATGACAGTGGTTATGTCAAACCTAACAATTCGCCTTGCCTAATTTTTGTATATAAACCCTAATATAAATGAGACACTTCGTAGATATAGGTAGTATATATGAAGAAAATGAACCGTTTAGATGAATTTTAGTTTAATGTATAGTTTTAAGTTAATGTGATTTTAACGTCCCGTTCAGCAGCGAGGCTATATGAGACGTGGAACTACTTATTTAACATGGAATCTGAACCACATGAGCTCCCGCCGGGAATCGAATCCGGGTCTCCCACGCCAAAGTCTAACAGCTTAGCCATGGGTACGCTAACAGCTTAGCCACGAAGGAGCTTTGCATATATAGTTTTTTTTTTAGCAGGGCGCAAAATGTCCGGTCGCCAGGTCGCCATTGGTGATTAGAAATTTAGAGCTGGCAACCTGTGTTCAGTAGGAATGGTTTCTGTCCAAACTCACAGGGCTGGGCAGTTTCTGTTTCGCAGAAAAATAATTGCCACTGAGAGAAAGCACCGAATGTGAAGTCTTCAAAACTTTTGTTTTCTTCTTCGACGTTGAATCAGACACTGAAAAATATTTACAGTGAAAACTTCATTACGAGATTCCCAAATTTACTTACAATTGGCACATTTTGTGCAGTGTTTACCTGCGAATAGTACTTAATGTGTGAGAGACTTCAGCAGTCTCAACAGAATTAAGACTTCTTTCAGGAATTCACTGATACTGATACACTGGATATGAATACTGACACACTGGATGATTTGCTGACAATTTCCATCAATTAAGAAATTTCACTTAAGAACTTTGATCAGAAAACTGTGATCGACAATTGATACTTCAGTGCGGAGGTAGAGACCGTTAGACAACAAAAGAAATCTTAAGGTAAGATATGTATATTTTTAAACATGTATATGAATTGTATAATTCAAAATTGATTAACCTGAATCTAATTGTCTGATTTTGACATTTTATGTCCTGATGTAATTTCTTTCTTTGTCAAACCAAAGACCTTGGGGAGGAGGAGAAGGAGAGGAATATCTTATAACTTATACGTGAGAGATACTGGCGACAATTTTTGGATTGGCAAGTGCGTCTAACTTCGATATTTTGTTTTATAGTAAATATGCTCTTATGAGAGTATTGTTGAAAAAGATCGTTATTCATTAAACTCACAGAAACACACACGAAGAGAAATATTCACATATCTCCAGCAATTCTGAATCAGATTTAGACTTTGTTATCAGTATACTTAGGGTAAAATAATATATAATGCTAATAATACATACACTTTAGTTTAATTATACATGGTGTTTCAAAACAACATCGACAACGTTTGGGAGGTGATTACTGACACCAAGATAAGGCAAAAAGTATAGACCAGCCTGGGTGCACAAATGCTACGTTTCGGAGTTATTAGCTGCCGAAAACATGAAAAAATGAACTCTAAAGGTCCATTGCTCCAATACTGTTGGACCTACCGTAGTCGTATCAAGACTTCACTTAGGAACTACTATGTGCCCTATCCAAATATACAAGTTTCAGAATCCTGCAGTACTTGTACAACAATTTTTATAGAGGTAGTTGGTGAGTACTTCAAATTATATGCCAGTAGCAATATTGCCTTTATAAAAACTATTGTGTGAGTACCTTAGGATTCTGAAACATGGATTTTTGGATAGCTCACATATTAGTTCCTAAGTGAAGTCTTGACCCAACTACGGTAGGTCAGATAGTTTTGTAGCTATGGGCCTTTAAAGTTCATGTTTACATGTTTTCAGCAGCCTATAAATCCAAAAGGAAGCATTTGTGCACCCAGGTTAGTCTATACTTTTCGTTTTACCTTGGTGCCAGGAATCACCTCCCAAACGTTGTCGACGTTGTTTTGAAACACCCTGTATTTAAGCTCTAGTTTACATATTAGAATCAAAATTTATATGCATTGAAAAAATACTTTGAGAAACAAAGTAGACGATGGGACATATTCAATAAAAGTAAATGACTTACGTTGGTGGTAAAACCTGTACAATGCTCATTAGAAATACAAAATGTAGCTACATTTCTGTAAATTAGGTAAATTTTTGGAACGCTTATTATAATCACAGCAAAAACGATTCTTTCGTAAATTTGGCTAAAGTACTAGTGATACTTGTATCTCTACTTCGTGAATCTTATTGTAACTATGTAACTCATTACGTAGACACTTGTTTTATGCTTGTCAGTAAGCACAAATTGTAATACAAGTTGAACCTGTATTTTTGAGAAATAATACATTTTTCAATTTATATACATTCATAATTTAATTCTTAGAGCATTTCGTAAGTTGACAAATTCGACTGTGTTTTTCTAATACGAACTGAAAGACATTGGCGGATCTAGAAGTAAAAATCTGAGGGGCGGGGCAACCAGAACCACGACTATGAAAGGTATAGCATGGCTTCTCTATAAACTTTCAAAAATATGTAAATATTAGTTTAAATTATTTTTTTCATTAAAAAAAAAAATACTGGTTGGCCTGGGCTTCCCGGCCCTGGGCTATCCTTTACTGCCGAAAGAATTGCAAGTTTCCTTGGTGGAGGTTATTTTCTTGGGTACAATTGTTGTAAAGTTTGATATTGGCTTCTGATTCTAATGCATAGAAATTGATTTTTGTCCTGCTTTCGTGATTGCAACTAAATTGTGTCCGCAGATATTATGGCAACTCAGTGCGTATCTTGTATTTAGTTTATTGTGTCTAAGCGACATACTCGATAATATTAAATATTATTACTTATTATAATTTAATTATCAGTGATGATGGATAGAGGGCTGTTTCTACGTATTGAAATTAAAATAATTGTTTCACATTACTCTACTGAAAATTCATAAGTATTATACAAGTATTACTTTTCTCTTTGTATCATCTATCGAACTTTTTTAGCAGATGCATTTTGGTTTGAAGAAGTGAGACAAATTTATTGTTATTTGTTTGTTCCTGTTAGTAGGAACTTTCGTCCCAATTATAAGCTATCGAACTTCGTGATTGCATGTTAATCATTACAACTTCGGAAAAAGTATCGAGATTGAGTATTATAAACTAGTGTTTCCCAAGTGCTGTGTAGTGACATATTGATATGTGCCGTGATTTTTAATGTTTCCTAAGATTTTCCGTGAAGACATTATCTTTAGAAGAAAATAAAAAATTATCAGCAATCAGTTTGATTTCAAGATAATAAAAATTATCAGCAATCAGTTTGATTTCAAGAAAATAAAAATTTATCAGCAATCAGTTTGATTTCACACTTATCATCCTAGTTTAAAGCTGGAAAGATTGTTTTTAACACTGTTCATTTTTCTTTTGAAAGAAACACTGGAAACAGAACACAATAACACGACTCTTGGTGTTTTCTTCCCGATTAAAGTTACTTCACTAGTTTTAAGTTTGATGTTTTCTTATATTTCTAATGGTAATATTTCTTTCTCATATTCTTGCTTAAGAGTGTTTTATGTTAATATCTTTCTATGCAAAAGTCTTACGTAAGTTTCATTTGCATTAGCAATATATCTAGTTTAGACTATGATGCTTAGATAATTAGCTAAAAGAAATGCGAAACATAATTATGAATATTTAAACGAAGGTTATTGAGTAGAATAAATAAAGAAAAATATATATTATTGTTCGCAATAGGAATTTTGCGATTAGAACTTAAAATAAACAATACAATTACAACATTTTTTTTTTACGATCTACCCGTCTAAAGGGTTGCGCCCTTTCCTCGGGGAAGTGTTGCATTGATATTGTGGAGGCTATAACAATTATGGTTGGTCTAAGGTTTTTTTTTCTCTTTATTCATTATTTTAAAGACATGAACATATATACATTAGAAATAAACTTGAACTGGTGATATACATAAATAAAATAATAACAGAAAAATGTGCATGGAGGCGATAAGTAATATGAAACAAGAAAATAACAAAATTAGTGCAGTGCATAAAGGTTCAGTGCGTGAATATAACAACAAATATGAAAAACATTAAATAGGAATAACAATTCATAGCAAAAGCATAGCACGAATAATAAAACTCATAGGAATAGTTAATTGAAATAACGATGAAATGAGCATGAACAATTACAACTTTTTTTTTTTTTTTTTTTTTTTTTTCCTTTGTCTTTCATTCCCATCTGGCGATGGGCGGGCCGCAGACGGTTATGCCGTCTCTATGGCCAGAGATTTGTATTGTTTATTTTAAGTTCTAATCGCAAAATTCCTATTGCGAACAATAATATATATTTTTCTTTATTTATTCTATCCGATAACCTTCGTTGAAATATTTATAATATATGTTCCGCATTTCTTTTAGCTAATTATCTAGGCATCATAGTCTAAACTATATATATTGCTAATGCAAATAATATTGTAAATTTGAAATAAACTGCGTTCTTTGCCATCTATTTGCTATTTTTGTAATATAAGCGGATATAAATACAATGATTTCTTTTAACTTTTGGTGAATAAAAGCAAAAACAAAGTGCTGTAAATCGAATACCAATCTGTAACGTAGTGTCAAATACTCACCATTCTGATTTGCAACGGAGTAGAGTGTATATTTTTCACGATTGAAACCAAACTTTAAACTTATGTGCGATGGGCCGAGGTTTTTTAAGAGAACATTTAAAAGAAATACTACTTATGAAAAAATGTGTATATATCTTTGGTACACATAAAAAGTGCTGCAATATTATTAGGTTTTAAGAAAAAAATATATGCAATTATATCAATATTTATATATACAGGGTGTCCCATAAGTCCGTTTACATAGGCTATCTCAGTAACTATTGAAGATACGAAAAAATGATAAGAGAGTAATGTTGTTGGAAAGTATGTGTTTTCAATCTAAAATGTTGGAATTTTGGGAATTGGACCAACCGTTTGGGCTCTACACTAGTATAGCGCCCAATGCTAAAACAAATGCAACGTTGCCACGTCTTTGTTGGACAACAATGAAGGTAAATGTATGAGGTTTGAAGTATCCTGGACCAAGGAGAATAGAAGGGATGGCCACAATAAAGGATATAAAGTAGGATCATACTTAACGTTAACCCAACCGGTTGCCACACCTCACACCTAACTTTTGCCAGTGGCGTCACCATCAGAAGGTTAGGGGCAGTTACGAAAAAGAAATTAAATTGAATTTATTCACTAATTGCTCAGTGATATCAACGAGACGGGATAAAAAAAGTGAATAAAATTAGAAAGGGCCTAAGTGCCAAAACTCACAAACCAGAGAAAAGTCAATAAACATGATTTATCGCAATACAAGCTAAACGGGTATTGCGACCATATGAGTACTTTAAAACAGAAGCAACAACTTTTAAGCTATAAACTCCTTACAAACAAACGTATTATGCTTGGTACTAAGACAACTTCCTTCATTGTGGCGTCCCTTCTATTCTTCTTGGTCCAGGATACCTCAAAGCTCATATATTTACCTTCATTTTTGTCCAACATAGACGTGACAACGTTGCATTTTCTTTTATCATTGGGCGCTATACTAATGTAGAGCCCAAACGGTTGGTCCAATTCCCAAAATTCCAATATTTTAGATTGAAAACACATGCTTTCCAACAACATTACTCTCTTATCATTTTTTCGTATCTTCAATAGTTACGGAGATAGCCTATGTAAACAGATTTATGGGACACCATGTATATCACTGAGATAACAAAATAATATATATCAATATAAAATCTCTGTGTAGTCTTCAAAACAAATCTGTTTTCAAATCTCAAAATTGGTGTTGTACTCAAACCACGTTACTTATTTATTTATTTAATCATCACCAGATACAGCTCAGAAGCCATTTTATACTGGATACCTAATAAAAACAATAACGAGCAGGATTTGGGAAGGTATTGGCTAGGGCCTCTTTAGTAGGTACCATACCGGCGTTTGCCTGATAGGACTGAGGAAACTACTGGAAAACCACAGTTAGGATCGTAGGCAGCGGGAATCGAACCCACGACCTCCTGAATGCGAAGCGAACGCTCTAGCACTTAAACTACTTAGCTCGGTAAAGGCGATTCCCACTGCCTCTATTCTATTACGGTGAAACTGACACCAAGGTATACCCTCATCAACGTCTTTATTATGACGCTAGGAAGAAGACACATGGACAATGTAATAAAAGCACAATATTGTAATTAACTCTTAAATTTTAATCTTTGTTGAAATAGAATATTACCCAAGAATGCAATCAATAGGTTAAGTCGAGCTGTGCAAAATGGCATGCTTCAGGATAAACTGTCATTATGTGTAGGTTTCTAGAAAATCGAAGATAACGAATCTTCATGGTGCTATAAAAGTAAGTCGTTTCTTGTCAATCTTACGAAGTTAATAGCGTTTACTCTGTTAGAGGTTACTTGTTTATTTATGTATTATACGAGGATGATTCAGGAAGTAATGTCTTCAAGGTGATACCTTTATTTGTGTTTGACGTATTCTAAACATTTACTTGGTTATTTCGGATACATTTTGTTCGTTTTCCTGAAGGCGAATTTTATCGGCGAGGAAATTCAGGAAGTGTCTGCTAGAATTTCTCCTCAAAGAAATCAAAACCTTTTGATTGGATTTTAAATATTAAATTAGATTGTTTAAAATCAGTCTTAAATGAACAGAACAATCAAGATAATCCAAGTTTTATTAACTACTTTATAGGGACAAAGATTATGGCTACCGCTTTGAACATCAATACTTGCGTTATTGAAATTGATACAAAAATCAATCATACTGTATTTTATTTCCGAAATACTTATATATTCATGAAATATGAACCAAATAGTTTACGAAAAATGTTGAAAATAAAACTTACACTATATTTGCATAAAGATTACTCCTTTTAACACTTTTTAATAAAACGATTTATACTATATTGTGGTGTCGTTTTAATTAAGCATATATATATTTATGAATTATTGACAAAATTAATTAACCGTAATCTTCAATATTCATTGAAGCAAATCTCAATCCATGGCTATAATATCCTTCCCAAATATTATTAGAAACTAGGTTAGATATTCACATTAAAGATTGGAAATCACACATATACTTATGAAATAGGAACAGACATTCTTTCAGAAGTTCTTTAAAATACATTAAAAAGCTTAGAGACCAGTAGATTACTCTTTCTTCATTCTGTTATAAATTAGTGAGTTATGCTCAATTGTACGGCTGCGAATAAAATCGAAATTCGTAATAAAATACTAATAAAATTCGAAGAAAATGCTTTGAACAACTTTTAAGAAAATATGCTGATTAAAACAAAACTTACTTCGTAACATAAGCTTCTTATTCTGAATGTTTCAAGACATATTAATTATGTTAATTTGAGACCACCGAAATATAAATCATTCTTGTCAATTTATCAGTAATATTCGTATCGAAAAATCACTTCATTCTGTCAACTCAACATGGTAACTATTTCCCTATCACTAGAAGGTGACTTACCCACGTTAGATGCTTCCATGTCGGAAAAGTTAGGGACTTCCCTTACTAATTTCTTAGTGTTGAAGTAACAACTAGATTCCTTATTGTACTTTATCGTTTGTACCTAGGTAGTTTATGTTTTCATGTTTGTATGTTTTTGTTTTTATGTGTTTATGTTTGTACCTATTTACCCCTTATGTTTTTCTCTTCTACCATAGTTTATTTCTTAATCTTAACAAGAAAAACTTTTACTCAATAATGATCTAACTACTTGCTTGTCTTCCTTGTAATATTCCTAAGATTGTACTTGTTACTTCAGCTTTCGCTGGCACTTGCTCACTAAATTTTTTATCTAAATCAAATCAATTTTCTACATATTTAACCATATCCTCATTTCTAAACATTTTTTAGTTGTTTCTCAGCGCTTATCTATAATGTTTCCTTTTACCGTAAAGTATACTTTCCATGAATTCATTAATAATTGTAACCTTTAACTCATTATTTAACTGTCTTCAAAATTTGCTTTCTTTCTTCTCGGCGTCTTTCGACATACCTATTCTTGCTTTAAATTCCTGTACACATTTCGCAGTAATAATGCTACTTAAGTATCTAAACCTGGTCATTTAGTATACTTTCTACTTTTATATTTCCACAAGTTATAATATTTCTTCACGTCACCATTGATTTAAGTCTTTTTTGTGCTTCTTTCCGTCTTCTCAGTTATTTTCTCCAGAATGTTCTATTTTAAAAATTCTCAATACGTTGTTTTTCATTGTCTATAAATATTTCCTTGGATATCATAAATGAACTAATGTATTTTCTTGTGACCCTCCCTCCTTGAAAACAAACATTTCCTCCTCAATTTCCTCATTTGTACTCGCATATATTTTTATGTTTAGTATTTTGAAAACATTTTTCGCAGAATGTGGTTTTAATTTTAATGTTTTGCTCTATTCACGTAAACTTCAATGCATTTCGAAGTGCGTAAGTCTATAACTACTCCCAAGGTTGTAGAAGAAGCATTCGCATATAAAATCTATAACTTTGGTTTAAAAGTAATAATATTTGGAAAGATATATGATTTGTATTGACGACAGAGTCAGTTTTATATTATATTGTGATCTTCTTAATGGCCCTAAAATTATCACTAATTTTAGAATTTAGACAGCTATATAATCCACATGGTTTGAGGCAGTAAATAAATTTGATAATTAGGACAAATAAAGAATAAAAATCTTCATTGCACATTTACTACTTTTCATTATTTTCTATTTATTACATGTTACCTTAGAAACCGGAATACGACATTATGTACAAAATATAATAGATAGTTCTAGTAATTCAACTTAATGAACTTGAAAATGCAAATTTTGAAATAATATTTTTAATTCATTGTGATAATTTCTTCTTTAGATAGTTAACTTAATACATGTATTTATTGCTTATATTGTTGCTGATGGTTATTCTATTAAAGACAATGTTATTTAGTAACTTCAATTTGAATTATGTTTACGAATAATACATCACTAAATAGTGTGTGATTAGTATTCGTATCAGTATTATTTCTAACCAGTTTTTGTGATTTCATCCTGTTATTTTTATTATTCTGTAACTTCCTTATAATAGAAAATTGCAACAATTTATAATAACAGCCTTCTCTTTCGAATTTAATTAAGAAAAGGATACATAATCATCCTTTGTATAGCATTCTATGATTATAGCGTTCTTTAATATCATAAATGACTTGAAGATGAAAGTACAGGAAATAACTTATACAGAACACAAGATTCAAAATTGCCTAGATTATCTTAAATTGCAAACATTTGACTATTATGATAGTAACATATACAAAAAATGTATGTATAATGAAGATCTACTTACCAAATAATCTGCTTTATCCTTTTTGCTATTAAGTGAGCTTGAATGACTGAAATAGAAATAAAACACATAATAAATAATTATATTTATGCCGTCTCACGAATCTCAATGTAGAAAACATTTACAACATTGGATACAACAAACATAGTATAATTTTATGTGTTGACAACAATGGCGTCATTTGGGTCTTCATGGGTATTTTATCCTTATAACATTGAGATACATATACCTTTCAAAGAATAGGATATACTCATGTAAAACATGAAAATCTACCTACTTGAAGCAATCTTGACATCCAAGCAAAATCTGAAATCATTGCTGAGTTAAATAAATCTCTTACTAGAAAAGAAACGCACAATTTTCTGAAAATTTTGTAATGAATGATTTATAGGAAATTTATTCCTATTCACTTATTCACTTGTTTTTCCCCATACGGAAGGCAAAACACCGAAAGAATTCGTCATTTTAACATACTGCTTCGGGACCTTTCATCAAAAGAAAGCACGACATTTATATATGGGGACTGAAGGTTTATTAAGTAACTTCAGTACTTTTGTGAATTTCATTCTAGTGGTTACGAAAAGTAGAACTAAACTATTTATATCAGTGTATGTATGGGGACACTACTTTTAGCCTTATGAAATAGTTTTCAAGAATCTCTTTTCTTAGTTTTCTATCCTTGTTCTGCCACGTGCTTACTAAAATTGCACAGATAAATATGAAATGAAATGAAATCTTTGAGTTTTACGTTCCATGGTTATGCCGGCTAGGCTAAAGAAGATGGTGATAATGAGAAACGAATGATGTGATAGAATGGATAAAGTGGGAGCAAATGGGAGGACTCCGAGAAAACCCACACACATAACCAATGTCCCAACCAGTTTCTCTTCCTCTTCTTAATGATATCTAAAATTGTTCTTTTCGTCCCACTATTTCTAACAAGTAGACCTCACCACTTCGCCGTTCCGTTAGCAAAAGGAAACAACTATTGTCCTAGAGTAGGGTTGAATATAAGATGTTGACAAAAGTTTTAGCTGCTAATGAGCACTAGAAATATGGGAAAAACGAAATAGAAACATGAATTTGGGAAAGCCAAGTACAATATAGTTTGATAGTTGCAAGACCGATATTTTTTTTGAAATAGATGGAGGAACAATATTTATGACTTCAACTATGTAAATTGAGTTAGGAGGGATGTTTTTATGGCATTCCAGATCATGGCCGCCATCTTTAAATCCGCCATATTGGATCGACGTCAACTTTTTCAAATGGAGAGAGGGTCATGTGAGGTATCAAACAACAATGATTTTTTCCACCCAATTTCATACACTAATTAGTTTATCCATATCTAGAACGGTTTACAACTTACTGTTCTTTGAATGTTGAAAAATTCGTTGTTTGTAGCAAATAACAGATAACTACAGTGACAATGGACATAGCTCCAGAGATAGCATTCTTACTGGACAAAAATACGGCAATGCAAGAAATGAAAGTCCTCACCATTCACAAAATGGTCAAAACAGAATTTTGCAGAGCACCATGAGCACCTAATACCTTATACCGTACCTGCTACGAAAGGGAATGCCATTGGCAACCAATATTTCTATTCTCTTCATCATGCTGCCCCAACTGCTTATGGTTACAGTTTGAATTTACAAACGCACACACGAAGTGGAGAGGTCAGAACCACTTTATGAATGCTGAGGACTTTCATTTCTTGCATTGCCGTAATTTTGTTCTGTAAGAATGCTATCTCTGGAGCTACGTTCATTACCACTGTAGTTATCTCTTATCTGCTACAAACAACGAATTTTTCAACATTCAAAAACTGTAAGTTGTAAACCGTTCTAGATATGGACAAACTAATCAGTGTATGAGATTGGGTGGAAAAAATCATTGTTGTTTGATACCTCACATGGCCCTCTTTCCATTTGAAAAAGTTGACGTCGATCCAATATGGCGGATTTAAAGATGGCGGCCATGATCTGGAATGCCATAAAAACATCTCTCCTAACTCAATTTACATAGTTGAAGTCATAAATATTGTTCCTCCATCTATTTCAAAAAAAATATCGGTCTTGCAACTATCAAATTATATTGTACTTGGCTTTCCCACATTCATGTTTCTATTTCGTTTTTCCCATATTTCTAGTGCTCATTAGCAGCTAAAATTTTTGTCAGTGTCTTATATTCAACCCTACATTAGGACAGTAGTTGTTTTCTTTTGGTAACGCAACGGTGAAGTGGTGAGGTCTACTTGTAAGACCCTTTCGTTCCTTTTTCGTTCGATCAAGTCATTACTCTCCACACTCACATTTCGAAAGCTTCCAGTCGTCTTTCAACATTTTTGCGCAACGTTCATGTTTCTGATCCATACTGTACAATACTCCATATGAAGCATTTCATGAGTCTTTTTCTCAACTGCTTCTTCAACGATTCACAAAATAGTATTCCTAAGGTCTTCTTTCGTCACTCCTATACTTGCTCATATTTCACCCTCGCAGTTCATATCATCACTAATAATACCATCCAGGTATCAAAAGCTAGTAACCTGTTTTATACCCCTTCTTAATTCATTGTATTGACGACAACAAACAAGAAGAATATAATTATATTATGTAAATAACATTTAATTTTTTCTTAATCGTATCAATTGATAATATTGAAACTAAGTCTGTAGATATGTAGGCCCTATTATGTTTCGTAATTTTTACAATTTTGTCAGGCTCTCACAAGAGAAGTTTTTAGGAAACAAGTACAATATATTCTTGTATTTCCCGAAGAGCTAATATGAATATGAGTTCAGTGATGAACGTTGTAAATAAACATGAAACCTGGTTTTAGGATATCTCAAAAATATTAATGCCCTTAAGCACAATTTTAGATGTTGCTTATGTTTGTGAAACTTTATAATGTTTCATTTATTAATCGAGAGAAATGTTTCCAAGTCGATGACCTTAGAAAGCAAACGTAGCGGAAATTACTCTCTATTCGAATAGTGCAATATTTATATGATCATTGTAATATTATAATCCTATATCCTGTGACGTTTGTGTAAAAATGAGTTAAACATTTTCTTAGAAATTGTACAATCAATTTGGAGTATGCAATATGACCTACTCAAGTACGTATGTAGAATAAAGGACTCAACGGAAAGTAAATAATTATAAAAATCGAATGGAATTGGATATTAATAGTTTTACACGTGGTTGTAAGAAAAGTCATAGATAGTAGCGACAGAAAGTTTGGGGTTATCAGACGTTCAGTAATCTACTGCTTCCAAAATAAATGAGTTTCATCCGTGTAAAAAATGATACTTATATATATAACTATATTAGTACACAGTTTAGACTTCAAATTCTTCGACAGAATTCAAAAAGACAAAAGAATTTAGACTAAATCATAACACAATTCACTGCTATCAATTGGCACTTTAAATGAATCGACTGTCATTTGAGTTCGACAATTAGAATTTGTATAGAGCTCAACAAAATTAGGTGTATACACCCTACATATATTCAGTATTCAATAACATTCAAACAAAAAGACCATTGTTAATAAAATTTTCATTCTTGTGCAAAACCTTATGTACCCTTTACGCCTCAAATAGAAACATCAATTACAATTGCATGGCTTAATCTAAACTTATTGGCAAATAATATTGAGTGATGCTATTAATCTCTGCGCATTGACGTACAATATTAGGTTTTAAAATATAACTACACTGAATAATAATACAATGTTAGTAAAATATTTGTAAAAATTTTTAATATTTTTTATGGGAAGCATGTCTATACAAATAATGGTAGAATCTTGTTTTTCTTTTCTATGTATCAGATAACAATTCGTAGACTTTTTCAAATGTATATTGACCGAACACAAATAAACTACTTGTTACTGCTTTTATTTCGTAATGTGAGTGTTCAAAGTTCAATGCTCTCGACCTTTTACCTTCACTGAAATTTCTCAAGTACCACAATATAATGCCACTATAATACTCTTAAACATAGACCCTGCCACAGTTTCTTCCATTCTTTGTTCATCTATTATTCTTTATATTTTTTCCTAATCTATACGGTTACGCTATAACCTGGCAACAAATGTTGTTACTTTAAGATTTCTAGCTAAGTAAATAATATAAGTTAATAAATAATATAATATAAGTAAATAAAGTTCGAATTACATTTGTTGAAGATATTTCTTCCGATATACTAAAAGGTCAATTTTTTATTTATAAATTGTACAAACACAGGAAACAGACTCTAGAGCTATGTACTTGTGGATACCAAATAATATCGTTAATTCTTTCAATATAATAAAACCTAGTAAATTTACATCACGTCTACTAGTAATATTATAATTTTCTTAACAAAGTAGGGTACTAAAGTTGCATTGTGTTACTATATTCTTAAAAGGAATATACATTTTTCGGAACTCAACAGGATACAATCTATCAATGTAGTATCAATGAAGTAATACCACGGGATAATCGACATTATGAAATCAAACTTTTTAAACAATCAGATGTTAGTCAACAATGTTAATTAGTTATTTTTATTAGCTTAGGCTTAATACAACAAAAGTCAAAAAAATAATTTTTACGATATAGTATTGAAGCGAGATATTACAATTTGACTCAATCGAAGCACGGGTGTCTGTCAGTCTGTTCCATGATATATTTATGTAACGTTCATAAAATATGTACCACGATAAAGACATTTGGAAAGCGCACTTCTCTAATGTAATGAAATAAGATATCTTTGAGTTCGAAATTCCTAAGGAATAATATGTTAATAAAGGTGAAACCAGTTAATTTTTCAAGATCGTGTCTATTTTAACTTACATAAAATATTCGTAAGATATAACTTTGGTTATATGTGCAAATTTAAACTGAAAGGAATGCGAATTTCCCTCAATTTCAATAGTTTGATCTCAGCTCTGTTAATTGCTGTTTTTATTGTATCGAATAGCGTATTCCATATAACACATCATATGTTTTAATATATTTGTAACTTGCTTTGTTTTAAATATCGAGTGACAAGGAAAGAAGTATCTTGTAAAGTATATGTTTTACCATTATAACTTAAATGTATATACTAGTTAACTTCTGAATAAATATTCAATTTGCACTAATGTAAAAAGTTTTAAACGGATTGGACAGCTTTATATGGTTGCGAATGTAAATTATGACTTCCTTGAAAAATGGTAGCTTCTTAATTTGCCACATCAAATCAATAGAAAACAAATTAGACACTCCACGTCAATAATATTTTATGTTATCAATTATTGTATGGTTCTTTTATCGTTAAAAGGCGTAGAAAATTCTTTGTTTTAGAAGTAAGAATTTCAAATGAAATGAAATAAATCCAATTTGTAGTTTTCTTCCGAAGCTTTTGCGCTGCAGGGTAAAGGAGACGAATGTTTGATGTAAACAAGGGACAATAAAATAACTTGAGCAATAAAAATGTGGGAAAATCGCGAGAACAGCAAGAAAATCTATGTTGTTGTTAACCCCAAACGCACATGTTCTGGGATCGAAATAGAGATCACTAACATTAGAGATGAACGCTCTACCACTGAGCCATTGTAACCTCCTGTTCCTTAGAGTGGGATTGAAATAAGTCAGATATAAAGGGGAGAATTGGGCTTGACTTGAATAAATGGTACAGACACATCAATTTCCACTACGTAATTGAACCAGGTGAAGTTGCAGTGCAACAACAGAAACATTATTACGAAATATGAACAAAATTATAATTGGCGTTTTCTTGGAAATATTTGTTCAAGAAAGCTCAGTCGAGAAACTATACCTTGTAATTTTTTTTTTTCAGGAGAAATTATTAATGATACGTTATGGGGATTTTAAAGAAATATTTATTAATGAAATCTTCTGGACTTCCGTATTTAAAAAAAAAGTTTAATAAGATCTCATTCTTGAAAGTAAACACTTTTTGTAGGTCTTCTCTCAATACATTACTTGTGCCACATTGTAAAGTATGTAATGAGACAAATCACGAAGTATAAACAAAATTTTCTGAGTCCTTTTCAGAGAAATGCACACTCTCCCTCTTCCAGGACATTGTTGACTTTTTATGTAAAATAACTTAGGTCATATTGAGGTTTTCTAATGAAATATTTATCTATAAAATATGAAACGAATTGTCTGAGTTGCATTTCGGGAAAATTGTCTGGAAAGATCTCAATACAAGAGTAAATTAGCCATTCTGGGTTTTGTCAGAGAAGTAAATTTTACTATGTTATAGGGTAGTTGATGAAATGTGGATTTATGAATAATAATAAAAATCATTGGACACGTTTTTCGAAAATAATACTTTCTCTGTTTTCATCATCTCGTATTTTTATTGATAGGAGAAAAATGCCCTCTGGAGAATCTTATAAGAATCTCAAGTATGAAATTTGATCCAGACAAGTTACAATGTATAATTTCTAGGCAAGTGTCTGTATTTTCGGAACAAAAAGGTCCGGAAAGAATGGATGTAAAATCTCTTCTTACTTTCAAGTTTCAACAGAAGAGAAGAAAGTGTTATGAACATGAAAAAATCAAATTCGAGATTTCAACTGATCCAGATGTCTCATGGTGATTTTCATGAAAAGGACTCTAGTGGTTTTGTTCCTATACGATAAATCACAATTTGATTAACAATACTATGATATACTCTTAGTATTTCTTCTAGAAGAAATCCAGAAACAGTAGTTTACTCTTGAGTGTAAGTCTCTTTTGGGTGACTTTTAGTCAAAAACGACCAATACGATTTACTTCATAATAAATAGTTCATTAACAACTCTATAATAATGCAGAGATCACTTCTCCAGAAGAAATCGTGAAGAGATAGTTTACTCTTGGGGGTAAGTGATTCCCTTACATATTTATTGTAAATGACTCAAGGGGGTTAGTGATTTCCTCACATTTTTAACGTAAATGACTTAAGCGAATTTATTTGAATTTTCTGAAATACAAAATAATTAGTGCTATATCATGGTGTAACTGATTTATCATTAAAATTCACAGCGTGTTTACTCTTATGGAATTTATTTTACCAGATAATCATCTTAAAAGCAATTCAGAGGAGTTTGTTAATATTTCTTAATTACATTAGGATTAGGAATTTGATTTCTGGGCTTTCAGTATCTACGGCCATTTTAGTCTGTGACGTATGAGGATGACGTTCTTCGACGATAACATCACAATTAGGGAGGAAGAAAGGCATGAGAGGAAGCAGAGAGCCTGAGACCATTATGTAGGTACCACCCCGGGATTTTCCTAGTGAAGAAAATCCACGAAAACTTCACGCAGGATGACTAGCCTTAAAAAGCTTTTACAATTTTCCAACTGAGTGTTTCTACTAGGACTCGAACTCAGGACGGCCCACACCAAAGTTGATAGAGTAGCGGCTACACGATACAGGGTTATTTCATAAATACATGTTTAATTCATAAGGTTACAACTTCCCATGAAATGCTTTGCAGGAGAGGGGTAGTTTGCTCTTGGAGTTGTGACTTCATAAAACTTTTTCCAATGCAAGGTATGCAATTTTCTTCTTATTTTCCCCACTTTATTACTAACCCTATAATGTGGAGTAAACCACTTTTACACAAAGAAAAAAACCACAAGGAGTAGGTCATCCTTAGGGAAATTTTCTCAAAAATCGCTCAGACGAGTTTGTTGGTAATTCAAAAATACGTAAATGTTTCAATTAGAACCCAGCAACATGGCGTAAGTCACTTTTCATGGAAAATCCTCAAGAGGTGAAAACTCGCCGCTTGAGTAAATTCTCTTAATTTTTCTTAAAAAAAAACTTACATTTTTGTATATACTTGAAAAGTAATTGTTTTAGTAATAACTACAGATGGTGGATTTAATTTAAGGAATTGGAGCCAGAAAGTTTTGTTCTGTGGTTCGATCCCTTTATTCGTTATATAGGAACCATGAAACAATATTTTTTTCATATTTTCAATACGATTTTTTACAATCAACATACTTTCTTCTAACATCTTAAAATTAGGAAGAAATACTAATAGAAAAACTGTTAACTGTACATTACCTACAAATTATAACTTTCATGAAACTTTCATGTCATTTGTTAGATTTCTAACAATATGTTTAGTATTTTTTAAATCTTCCAATAATATGTGTTTCGTGCTGTTAACATCAACAAAATAATATTACAATCCCGACATGAAAATTTCTTCATTTGTATAGTAAGATAAATTAATTGTACTCAACAACATTCATAAATAATCCGATTCTGATTAAACGTGACAAACATTTTCTTTGAGACTTTCTTCTTATTCTTACTAGGTAGGGTTCAGATTGGTCAAGAATCTCTCCTACAAGAACAAGTCTTGAATAACTGACTGACTGATCAACTCAGGTCAGACTGTTTATGCTAGAAACTTTAAATTTGGACACTGCATAGGATTTGTGACTCAATGTACCACTAAAAGAAGATTTTTTGGAAATTCGAAGGGGAAGATGGGCAACAGGAGTGGCAATTATTATATTAAATAAATGTCTATATCTCGGAATCTCTGAGGTTTAGACGCATGACACTTCGTATATAGGCTTCTCATTTAAGATAATTAAGCACGTTTGTTTAGTATTTCTTGATACTCCACCTAGAAGGGAAGAAAAGAGATGAAAAGGGAGAAAGAAATGGGATTACAATTATTATAATAAAATGCCCATATCTCGGAATCTCTTTAAGTTAGAGAAAATATATCGGTATGTCGACTTCTCATTTAAAATAATAAAAAGCTTCTCAACGTTTTGTGATGTCTAACCTAGCAGGAGAAAATATAGGACAAGCAGGGAAAATGGAATTAATCACAACTATTTTAATGAAATGGTCATATCTTGGAATCCTTAACGTTAGAGACATGAAAATTAATATTTGCACCTTTTTTTACAATGTAAAAATAGCCTAATATTCGTTTCAGCGTTTTTATGCTCTTATGTTATGGGAAAAGATATGGCAATAAAGAGGGGCGGAGGTTGCAATTGTTGTAATGAGATACTTATATCTCGAAATCCTAGAGACATGAAACTTAGTGTTTGGACCATTAATTTAAAATCAGTTTGTGTTTCTGCGTTTTGAAGTGTTTGACCCAGAATGGAAGAAAAAAGTGGTGGAGTGCTTTGCTAATATGCTCATACGAGACGCTCGAATTCTTTACTATTTTGCATTTGTTTTCATAATTTGAAGTTGCAATGACTAAAAGATAAGGGAACAAACCACTCCAAAACATTCAAGATTAATCTATCCATCATGACTCTGGAACTCACTAAAGGAATAATTAACACTTCTGACCAGAGTATATTTATATTAAAACTAAAATACAGTGTAACGGTTTCGACAGCTTAACGTTATCTTCATCAGAGACTAACTGATGAAGATGTTAAATGATGATTTTAGTGTCTGATGAAGATAACGTTAAGTTGAAAAAAACATTACACTATATTTTAGTTAGATAAATAAGTCTACATACTCTAGTCAGAAATGTTAGTTATTCCTCAAGATTCCACATATAATGTGACAACATAATTTTTTGCGATGTCCATCCAAACGATTATGTGATTCCAATGCATATAGTGAATATTTTCTTTCAAGGTTTAAAATCATTTCATCTGCTTGGTTCAAGTCAGTTAATAAATTAATATTACCAATCTATCTTAATTTTTAAAACTACTCGACGAAAAATTTCACAAAATATTCTCTCTTTTTTTGAGTAGAGGCATAGCATAGTGTCTACTGTGTGTTTGAATCTTAAAATATACCTACATTATTTTTGTTATAATGCAGTCAGATGTGGAAATATGTAAATACACCACAGACATATAATTCTACATTAAAAATTAAATAAAATTAGCATACAATAATTCTACGTTGGTGTAACATGGCAAATATTTATATTAACACTTTCCAATCCTCAAGTGTTTTATCTGATCTGATTTGGGGAGTGGCGAATTTGTTTCATTATTTAAAATAATATATGCTACAAATCCCTCCAAGAGATGTCACTTATTGTTGTACGATTTATTCATAACTTTCAATTTTAGATTATTCCTTACGGAGTTTAAGAGAAGTAATTAAATTATTAAAATTTGACTCTTTTTCTTATGGAATTGACCAGAGTTTCCTTGGGCAAATAAAGGTAACTGTTATCGGTTATTAACAGAATATTGATGAAGACTTCTAACTAAATTAAAATATTTTGGTTGTCTCTGTAACGTATAGCATGGTTAGTCATAATAATCGTAAGTTGAGATTCAAATAAGAAGGCACGCCGAAGCAATATTCAAATCTAACTTAATTTCTAATAATTTATTTAAGTTGAGATATTACATTTAGGGATATAGCATGTAACTTCATTTACGATTTGCATTATGTTTTCTTTTACAATATGACATTTAATTTTTTTGTATTAAATTATTCCCAATTAATATGTTTTAACTTCTTAGGATTAATGTTCAGCGTATAGTATATAAATACCAAACACAAGGATGGCTTAATTACAACCTATTGGAAAATTTATTAAATTTTAAATTTGTCAAGTCCAGGTGAGGTATTGGACTTCGCGACTATATTTGCGAAATAAGAGTTAATAATAGTAACAGAGGGGCAAGAACATTCTTCATGACAAATGCTATATTCTATACATGGTGTATTGACATATGACATGCATAAAATGGAGAGTTCTCCTCGCAGAACACATTAAAAATCTATCAGTGCTTCATATTTTAATCATTATAGTAGCAGGTATATTCGCATACATTGCAGCACCGAATTAATTATTCTCGCATAGGTATGCAATACGTCACATGAGCGTGCATTTTTGCGTGTGTTTATGTCTCCGTGTGTTAGAAAAGGTCTAATGCTTATATATATATATATATATATATATATATATGGGAACGTTAAGAGTTGATGTGTCTGTATCTGAGCATATGTGAGTGTGTGTGCGTGTGCTCACGCGTGTATGTTTACATACACGGTGCGTAAGCCTGTGTCCTCAGAGAGGCCAGAGATAGAGAGAAAGAGAGAGAGAGAGAGAGAGAGAGAGAGAGGTAGAAAGAGAGCACGTGAGGCATGTGACTAGAAACCGATATATAGAGACCATGAGAAATGCACCACATTGATAAGCAAAGGATGTGGGCATATTTTTTTCCCACCACCCTCACTGAAGCCACTTCTACTGCTTCGAGAGAGGAGGGAGAAAATTATATAACTCCAGAATGTGACCAATAGAAACCAACGGAAAGAGTGCTGTAAAAGGGAGGACGGGTGTATATGACGTCACATCAACATGGCGGACGACAACCAATGGGATTCGAACCCAGATGATCAGCTTCACTATTTTCACGTCACGTTCAATTTCCTACTTTGACAGTTTTCCACCGTACGTCAGGTGAAGCCTTTTTTCTGAGATTCTACCTCATCCTCTTACACTCTTTTATACTTTATTCCCCTTCCCATTCCCCGTAGGTCCTCTACCTATCTCCACTCACATTACATGTAGCGTTCGGAATCTCTCATTCCTTTGTTTACGTCCCGTTCCCGGGGAATAAAAAAAATATCCGGACTTCCACTTTGCATTTCCATGGCAAATTTCAAAATCCACTACCCAATTCCACATAGGAGATCCACATACAGTCCTCTTCCGCGAATCATTATGATCAATTCCCCAACTCAATTCTGTCACTCACCCTTCTCTCCGCCCCTGCTCCCACCAAAACCAATATTCTATCTTCAATAACACGATTTCTATCCTAACGTACATCGTACCCACGTGGTTCTCTCAAGAAACACCTGTGTGGAAAAAGGCAGTGACTTAATTTAAACAAAATATTGATCTTCAATTAACGATAAACAAAATCCAATTATAATTTTGCCATACCGTGGAATTTATATTATTTTTCTTGTTATAATGGTATTTTTTTTTAAAAAAAAATTGTTTGTTTATGTTTTAAACTGACCGTTAATCATTGAGAAAATTAATATGTGCAGTTCCGGTATAGGATATATTTTCAAGTAACTAAAAGCATATTTCCTATATCATATAGACAAAACTAAACTGACGTAAGTCCATATGAACTCTTGTACTTCATTTCTTAAAACAAGGATACACTTATAATTTCTTCGACTATTTTTATTATAATATTTGTTGTGAACATTACAATCCCAATTAATAAAAATATAATTTTAAAAATATCAAAGTCAGTTTAGGTCATAATAATCTACCCTCCAATTACATTCTTGTTGAATAAGCACTGATTTTCTGATGTAAAACGCTATCATATATATATATATATATATATATATATATATATATATATATATATATCTGTTGCATATGTATCTTTCCACTTAAGTTCGTTAATCTCAAGGTGTAGTATACTGAATTTATAACACTGAATGTTCTTGGATCTCCAGGTGTAAAAGGGACTCGAACCCCATAACGGAAGAATTGAGCAGCAAGTTTCCTCTTGATATTATGTAACGGTAGAACTTAAGAATGTATTCAGAACTGGTTAAGAAAAAAATAGTCTAAAAACTTGTAAGACCAGAAGGTCTTGTCTGAGCACCATACATGCTGTATTGTTGAGCATTGATAAAATTAAAAGGATAATAGCCTTTAAGAATTTCTGAATAAATCTTTATCAGCTCTGCACTCACTGTTTGTATTCAGTATTCTGCGGTTAGGGTTTGAATCCCGATATGTTCACTGAGGTTTTCTTCTAAGAAAATGAACGTGTGTTATAATATATCCGCAACTTTGTTGTGAAGTAAAATAATTAAACAAAAGGGTAATTGATGCTTTTGAAATTACAAGAATTAATAGAAGTTTAGAGCACTATTATATACCATACACGATTTTAATATAAATTTCGATCGGAATAACACTTATTCTTTATTTTAAATCGTATTTTCTTAAACGCTTCACTAAGTTTTTAATATATTTTCTGAATTTTGTGCATTCACACATACTCTATGATGAAGTGCTCTGTTCATAGAAAATTTGGTGCTTCTTCCTTTATATCATAGGATTGTGTCTGCATAGCCGTTACGTGAAAGTGCTAACATGTCATAATTAATTTAGTGATTTTATTGGAACGAACAAATTCAGAAGAAGAAATATATTTCCAACTTCCGATTATCCCCATCATATGTTAGGGATGTGGAGGACAAGGTGTATTGAGAATGCTTTTATATCCTAAACTAAGACGATCGCAATATTAACATACATGTCTTGTGCCTTCTTTTTATTGGCTCTTCTTAATGGCTCATACCAGATGTAAGAAGGAACAAATCATCTTACATAGAGAAGGCTAGAGCTAGATAGTGTATGTTCTCTGTGTTTATTCTATTTCTACGAATTAATTCACAATTTATTTTAAAGTTTAATACTATCCAAGCAGTTCATTAAAAATATATTGAGAGAGTAAGAATATTTTCATTTCTACTTAAGCAAATACTTTCATGTATGCTTTATGTACAAATGGTATCCGTGTAGATTCCCTACTATAATGCAATCCAGAAAATAATAAAATCAAGTTGTGGTTCCAACTGGTAAATTACAAGTCAAAGAATGGATGTAAATATCTAAAACTCTTCATTTACATAGATTAGTAATCTATTGGAAAAGGTTTTAACAGATAAAATAGTTGAAAATAAGGCGAAAAATATAGCATGTTTAATACAAAAATTAGAGAGCAAAATTCAATCAAAGTATAATTTTTCCACTTAGTTTATAAATTATAGCTTTCAAAGAATTGGCTTATGATCACCGAAACTATTGCGTCTTCTACTTCATTGACAATCGTAAGAACAAATGGTCATTAAATCTACTGGAAGAGAAATATTGACTGTCTAACTCTTAAGTAATGTGCCTTAAGTATGACAACTTCGACCGATTACTGAATAGAGGGCTTAAAACCATTTGCATAGAAATTTACCGAACTCCGCGTAACTGAACACAGCTTAGCTTTTTTTCCTCTCAGGTAAATTATATGAAGAAGCAAAGCACTTTTCATGAATAATAGTACGTTACCAAAACTGTAACACTATTATAGTTTTTAAAAATTATTTGATTTTTGTCAAATTTTATTATATAAGTCAATCAGTTTCAAAGTCAGGATAAACAAGATTCAGAAGAATTTTAATGCATTAATAACTAACGTACTAAATTCCTCTATTAGATTTCGAGCAGCAAATAAATATACGTGCAGCAAAAACTAATACTTCACTACATGGAATTTTGATCTCACTGTACAAACTCACCCAACATATCGAGTGATAAGACGTTCCTTTCCGGTAGATTCCATAACATAATTTTCCAGACTTGCTATTAAACAAACATAATCTCTTCAATGGTTTAAAAATTCTATTTTAATAATTAAAAAATCGTGTATCTTGTAAACAAATATATTGTTGATCTAACTTAATAATAACTTTTGGGAATTATATCTATTAGTTACGATTTTTGGTATATTCTAGGTGTTCGTTAAAAGTTCTTATCTAAACTAAATAAAATTGATCTAAGTGTACTAAACAAGTAATACTTAAGAAGTAAAATTATTGGGTTACTTTAATATGTTTCCTTAAAATAAATACTTTCAATATTTTGCCAATAACCTTACTATAGACCTTTTATTCTATATTCTCTCTATAATAAAGTATTAGACTCTAAAAGGGGAAATAGATTGAAGGAAAGCTATTGAAGATATTTTTTGTTATTATTTGTAACGTACATTACAGTTCTATTGGAAATTTAAGCTCCATGTCATGTTGAAAACACTACGATGGAAAGCACATAGTTAGTATGTTTTTCGTCAATTTAACATTAAGTAAAAGGGATACTTAAACATTAAAAATCTCTCTTTTTATGTTGCAATTTTTATTTTAAGAAAAACTCCTTTAAGCAGGTTTTCTTTATTAATAAACCATCTCACATTCTGCTTATTGCTGCTAATTGCTAATTTAGCAGAAAGGGGAAAGTTCTATTTCTCATATCACTGGGAACATTGGTTTACATCATATGCACGACAACATTGGGTTCAAGAAAGTATTCAAGGTGTATTCTGTGTCAGTTTACAGGGAAAATCAAAGAAGCCAGCAAAAACGAAAATGAGCAAACCTTGGTCCGTTTTAACACCAAGGAGGCCCTTCTCGTGAGTATCTTGACTGGCGACGAGTAATGGAGTCATCAATTTGAGCTTGAGGTTCAACTCCATTCCATAAAGTACAGAAATCTATTTCCAACCGCAGTTCCAACTGAAAAGTTCAAAACGCAGTCGTCAGTAGGGAGAGACATTATCACCTTATTTTGGGACAATGAAGGTGTAATGCTGATTATTTTTTGGAACGTGGCACCACTGTCAACTCTGAGTGCTACGTGCAGACACTAACAGAGTTACGTACACGACCACTTAAATTTCGTCATCAACGAAAGCTATGTTTCAACACCACAACGCAAGAATACACATAAGTCTGGAGACCTCCGCCGCGTTACAAAAGCTCCAATTGGGGAGAAGTGTTCCACACACCCTTTACATTCCTGACCTGGCCTCTGCGACCCTGTAAAACCCAAGCGTTCCTGTTGTCGTAAGTAACCGGGATTATCCTTCTCAGATGGCATGTAACAACTTGTGCACCGTCAGGACAAGTGTGTATACGCCAGTGTGGACTATATAGAAGAAAGTATTAGGATCATTGGAAAACAGAACGTTCAAGCTTTTGTTTGAGATTAAAATTATTCTTGTACAAAAATTAATTTAAGAAATGGTTGGAAGAAAAAGTTATTGAACAATCGTCACACTTAATACTCATAACTGCATTTTACTTATATACATATAATACGAAAGACGCTGTCTTATACATATTACCAGGAAAGATATACTAAGAACAACAATGCAAGTACAAACAAATTCAAAATAAACAATCCACTGTTTGATGCTCGAGTTCAGGGTTTCGATCCAAAGCCTAGGTCTCATTTGATTTTGTTGTAGTTTGAAACAATGTTCACTGTTAGGTGTATATTTTAGTATTTTAGTATAACGGTTGAGGCCTTTTAACTACTTCACATACATCAATGATAAATATAATGATTGCCATTAATTGAACCCACGTTTCGTTTCTTCATTAAAAGGTGATAGCCAAATTTTCTAAAGTAAAATAGTCGATAAATTATTATTGTCGAAGAAAATTCAGAAGATAATACAAAATTATGTAGGAACAAACTCAATTTGATATTGCACTATACTGCAAAATAGTAGAAATAGGAAAATTGCTGTACTTAATGCGCGACATAAAGGTTCGTTCAGTTTCTTACAAGTGAAAGGAACATAATCCAGTTACTTTGGTCACACAATAATAGATTTGAAAATTGTAAGACTGATTATTTAGTGAGCATTAGGTACAGAGTTTGTTGCTATTTCTTTGCACAGAATTCGAATATTCGTAAATTTGTGTACATTTATTATTAAAATATAAATTTCAAAGTTAGTAATAACAGAAACATATTGCCGAACGACTAACTATTTCTGTGTTGTTTTTTTTCATATTTATCAAATGTATAATATACAATACGTGGAAAGATCATCATTAGTAGTTACATACAGATCATTTTATGTCGCATTCTTTATTAAAATACAAATGAGTAATACCATAACTTCCATCATACTGATTTCGATGTAATTTCAATGAAGTTAAGTCTGACATATTATATTAGATCATAAAAAATGAAAACATATCAATTGTCATACCACTTAAATTGTTATACTAATGTTCTATATGACGAATCAAAACTCTCCAAATTACTTTTCCAATCAAGTGATAGCTTTTCTTTGTATAGCCTTAAAGTTGACAAAGAATCCTGCACTTTCGTTGTGGAAAATAGTTTCCAGCTAATTTCTTAAATGTTTTATGTTTTAATTATCCACATTTTCCTGGATATAAACTGTATTGTTTAACAGCTGGAAAAAGTTACAATGCTTCCATTATGAAATGTATTCAAAATATATTAGAATTAGAGACACAAACTGTGTAATTATCACTAATTTACAATAGTATTTGAAAACACTTATTAAATATAGTTTCTATTTCTTACCCATAAAAATGTATCAAATATAGTTTCTATTTCTTTCCCGTAAAAATGTCTCAGAACACGCGTTCATAAAACTATTGATGCTGCGTGTTTATTAAGGAATAATAATTTATGTGGTTTTATCCCTATTAAGATTTTTTATAATACATAATTTTACTGAAAGAAAAGAATATTTCAAATATCTATGAAATAAGAAGGAAATAAAATATAACACTAAAGAATATTGTATTTCAAAACCTGATGATAACCGTAGCTAAAATATACCAATAATAAAGTAAAAGAAAATAAAGGAATAGAAAAGTGAAGGTTGTACAAAACTAAATATTCAAACAATGATTCCAGTAAACGTTTTTGATTATTTTAGTTAAATTAAATCAAGTATTGGTGCAGTTCTTATTGAAGCATATATTTGTGAAAGATGAACAAAATTATGTTAGCCGTTTGCAGAAAATGCCATATAAATTACACCCCTAGAAATATACCCACTACCTCTTGTGATTATTTTTAATGAAAAATGAGTTATAACACACTGTAAGGTTGCTTCCGAAATATTTAATTATGTAATTGAACGAATTTCTGTGAGTCGTTCGACAAAATTTACATCAAATATATATCTGTATTCTCGAAATATGAACGTCTAAGCTGTTCTTGAGAAAAATCTTGTAAAACAGTATCCCCAAGATCATTTTCAGGAAAAACGAATTTTGTCATATTGTAAAGTACGGTTGTTAATGAATTACTGATTTATTGATATACAAATCGCCTTAGCATTTTTTAAAAAAGAACTTCAAGGAGTAAACTGTCCTATCTGGATTTCCAATAAAATGTATTATAAGATACTATATGATTATTTATGAGGAATTAATGAATAAAATAGTGTAGAGAAAATAGAAAAAAATGATTCTCATATTCCAGAAAATCATCAATATTTTTAGAGACATGAAGAATATTCGAAAACGTTTCCTTGAAAATCTTATAACAAGTAATGGTTGCAAAGAATCTTTTTCCGGCAGAACAATTGGTAGAAATCATGCATTATCTTGACCAAAATAATAAGTGAATGTCTACAAAGATTGATAAACTAATAAGAGCATACATTTAATTTCAATTAACTAATTCATCGATGTATTCAATTTTAATGGTTTTATTCAAATTCGACAGAACATTAACATTTTAGGTAAAAGAATCTACTGAGAAGAAAGTTTGCAATCACCAACAAAATATGGGGAAAAAACGGCAAGGGATGGGCCTTTACTATATTAAATATAAATATTGAATAGTGTCAACTTTAATATGTAGTCTATTTCTTACATTGTCTCATAGTTTTGCATTGAGCTCCCACATGGCTATATGACAGGCGTAGTCATTTTCGACGCTGGAAATACCGAGTTTGACTCCCAGTTGCAGCTCATATACTTCGGATCCCTCTTTAAGCTGTAGTCCTCGTGTTATAAAGCAAAGCTGCTGAAAGAGACGCAAAACTCTAATCTAACCACTCAAACTATTTCTGATTTTCTGACCACTACTTTGATATTTGTAACGGTAATAGGATAAATGATGATGAAGTTTTAATTACGGGTGTTACTTATTGGAAGTCGGTCAGTTTTTTGTATATCCTTTAGCAAAAACGCCTCATATTATTATGTACAGATAGATAAACTCTAATATGAAACTTTATCATATTTTGGTGATGACTTGAACATTAAAATTTCACATTGTACTGAATCATGGAAGTTGTTTTAATGCTGATATAAAATCGGGTAGAGTTTCAAATTTAATTCCAATATATTAAACCCAAACAGAATTTTAATAGAATAGAACATTAAGTTCATATTAAGAATTGTATTACTCGTGAAAGTCAGTATTAAGACAATACAACTTTAGATAGAAATACAGATAAATTCTTAACTCATACTAGAATTATTTTTAGAAGCAGTAATAGCATAACTGTTAGGAGCGTTACGAGAATACAAATGATAGCATATGTACAACCTGCTATTTTACAGTGTCTTTATTAGATATACGTAGAGACGAAACTATTTCGCTAATGCTATATGTGCGAAACGTTACAAAAATGCGTAATTGTTTCAGGAAGCCTCAAACATTTCGCTTCAGAGCCAGAAATCATGTTTATATTATCGCGAATTTTTGCGAAATTCAACAGTACTTGTGATAAATGCGAATGACAACGAAAAAGTGGAATTCTTGTTAATTATTGCTAATAATAACTATATAGTGCATTTTCAATATTATTTAACTTAAAAATCGTTGCATTTACGAAAACGTTCTGTGAGTTGTTTGATCCAGTCACTTCATAAAGATGTAAATATCAATAAAATTGAACTGTTGTTTAAATCCTTAAGTGAGTTTTGTGGTGAAAATCTGCGTGATCTGTTGGTTGCTTACCGTTAATTTAAAAGTAATGCTGTTGAACTTCTCAACAGTGAGGATAAGGAAATTCTATCATTGTTAAACAGTTTCAAAGTTAACCATATAAGTAGGTCTTTTGCTATCGCTCGTTACGTTCAATATGGTTGCCAGTCTTGAGTGTTGATGCCGAGAGATTCTTTTCCAAATATAAGATTATCGTTTCTAACAGGAGAACAAATTTAAAGGAAGAACTGGTAATGTCTTGCTGAATGTTATCCTTAAACTAAGGATGAGGTTAGAGGATGGGTTTAAATTTTTACATTAATTTCTATATTTCAGTGAATGCATTAGCTAGAATATGCACCTAATCAAGGTATATCCTCATATTTTGTATTAGATACACCATACTACCAAAATATACTGTTTATAACTACAATTTTTTTTAATAAAATGAGTTGCGGGTTAACTTGCGCTATATTTTAAAAATAAATAATACATAAATGCGAAAATTGTGATAATTAATGCTACTAATTATCAAAATTTTTCTGAGAAAGTTTCGTCTCCAGATACATGGTATATGAAAAGCACAGTGAGATTCAGCAGAATATAAAGAATGTATTATTTATGTTGATGAACGATTTCATTTCCATCGTCTTAAAAAATTACATTTAATTGTTTTCTCGGAAACTACACATGAGAATTAGACTCATCAGTATCATATTACTCATCTAAAAGCTATCTATTGATTAGTATATACGGTGTATGTAATCTTTGGACACTATTTGTTACACACTAATAATATTATAGAACGCAATGTACAAATAAAAAAGTGATCATATTCTACAAATACGATAGGTATTTAAGATGTCTCTTAGATAATAATATTGATTTCCATTATTTACTCTCAATTATCGGGAACTATTTAACTTAATTCATATTATATTTAACAATATTTATTGCACAATTCAAAGAAAACAACGAACAGTATTGAATTAATAAGAATCAACATAGGATAGACATGTTGAATTAGTATTTGTAATGTATTTTTTTTAAAAAAAAAGTAGTTTCCACAGGTTTATAATTTTATTGCAAATAAAGAAATATTGAACTAAAAGTGGAATCAAAAATATTAAGAACTACTTCTTTTAAGGTTTGTTGGCTCTTAAACCTCCAACGAAAGAATACTTGTTAATCTTCTATAACAAGTCGGTCACTGCTTAGAATAATACGTGCAATAACCAATTCAAGAAAAATGATAAATTACTCTTTTATTATTTATTTGTTTATTTATTGAAAAAATTCCCAGATACAGCATAATTGTTCCATTTTACACAGGGAAATGTTAGCAAGCAGGAAAAAAGAAAAAAGAATAAAAACAATAAAAATAAATAATAACAACAGTAACATCAATAATATCACCAAAGGGTGCACAAGTAATACTATTTGGCCAGCATGCGTTTTGTTGCTCTTTGAAACACCGGGTAGCTCGAAAAAAGTGTCATTATATAATGAATATGGAATTGAAAATATACTTGACTAAAAAAGAAAAAAGGGAATGAGAATGCAATGTAAAGCGTTTAAAATTTTATAAAAAGAAAACGACTTGGAAAAGATTGCTGAAGAATTGCGTCGTAATCTATAATTGATATTATATATATATATATATATATATATATATATATATATATATATATATATATATATATAATTCGTTTTTCAAGACCACGGTGGTCATCTGAGATGCGGGCTGTGGTGGTTCGGTGGTAGAGCGTTCACCTCTACGTGTAGTCCCGGTGGACTTTGTAGTGGGCAAACACCGTGTGCATGGGTTACTTTGGGATTCTCCCGCTTCCTCATAGTTTATTTATTCCATAATTAATTAACTCCCCACCATCACCATCTCCTTTTAGTCTAGTCGGCACAACCATGGGACTTTAAAATTAAAGATTTCATTTTCTTTTACTATATAAGATGGATCTACTTTAGGATGGAATCTGAACCATCAAAATAGATTCAAATTTCAATGTCAGTGTTAATAGTGATCTTTTTCGTTCTAAAAGATACAGTACCTAAATTCTCGAATCTCAAATTGCAAACCAGCGAGATATAAGTTCCATGTTGGAATTTATGGAGTTTAAAATTATTGCAAAATATTCAGTCGGAACTTGTATTTTTCATCAAAAAAAAAACTTAGTGTTAGAATAGCTGACTGGAAGTATTTTGATTGTTTTTTATTCCTTATCAGAATATAGCTCTTACAACGAAGATAGAGATATTTGGCACATATTTTAGTGGTTACTACTAGGTATTGAGAAAAATATAGCTAATATTTAGGAAAAATTAATATGAATAGAATATTTTTAGATAAACAGTCTTCCTTTGCCATCTATCGAACTTAGAGTGTTGATCAGAAAGCAACATTTTGTGTTATTATCAAATTACCATGATCAGAATACGTTTAATTTTATAAGTTCTTGTCTAACGTCCTTCAGAGTTTATGACAGTGATCCAGTATCTAGTTTCACTAGTGTCACATACACTGCAAATGCATTTAGGTGTTGTCGACTACTTACTGAAGTGTAAACATCTACTTATTTGACAGGCATATCTTAGTGTCTTTCATGTCTTCATCTCGGTAATATCTGGCGTACAAGAAATAACATCGACAAATAACAACAATGCTTCGTACAAGCAATAACAACACGATTTTAGTTACAAGTAAGTACAGGTTGGGCCGATACAATTAAGGAGTTATATCGCTCGGTACAGTTTAAGTAAACAAGGAACAAGAGTTGTAAGTATACGTTCAGAAAGATCTAAGTCAAGAAACGAGAGACGCTTTAAAATGAGTTACTTCTTACTTAAAACATCGTAGGAAAGTGAATTAATTCTCCTAAATATTGAGTTATATTTAGAAACAGTAATGTGCCCATACAGATACAATGGGTGTGAGTCGTATAACATAATAATATATTTAATCTCGGAACATTCATATAATATGCATTTCTCTCCCAAGATTGTCATTTTTGGTTCAATAGCGAATACATGTACTGATTGTTTTATGTACAGAAGACTTGTGTGATGGTGTGTAAATAAGCGCCAAATGCAACTATTGGGCAGTAAACCTTTAAAATCTATAAGTAGAGGTTTTTTGGTTCTGATATTAAAAGCTCGTGTTATCAGAGTCATATATAAAAGAGTCCAAATGTTATTGCTTAATATAAATAAAGACTTACCTTAGAGATTTAGGTTAGCATTATTTTCAAGTAAAATTACCTTTGCTTGGATTTATGTTCTACATTATTTATGAAGTAAAATTTCCATGTCCAACCTTTTCTTTACTTTGTAACAAAAAATGTTAATGTCTCTATTGTTGCACAAATAAATGACTTGTGCGATGGTTAATTTTCCCTGTATTACTTACCATACGTCCGTTCTTCATATGCTGATACCTTACATTAGGCGGTTACATGAAGCTAAGTTTGAATATGTTTCATTATGAAATAGCTGTTTCAGAAGTGACAAGTTTTTTCTGTGATTACATAGAAAACATAATAATAATTCATTAAATATAATGTAACGTAAGTTGAAATAAGAAAGCAGATCAATATCGGAAAAGTCCGCAAAAGGTTTGAAGATAGCCTTTAAGTAAATTAAGTGCTCCAAGTTCAGATGACATATATGACATCAACCTCAGTATAATTAAACAATTATAAAACACAAATAAAACATAAAATTGGAACTAATAAATACTATGTGTTAGTGCGTACATTTAAAGTTGTAGTAAGAAAAATTCTTAAAATAGTGTTAAAACAGCAATGTTTCGCCCATTCTGATTTACTGTTAATTACTGAATTGTTTTTAAAATTAATTTTAAGCAAAATTTCGACATTATTTTTTTTCAAATAGTGTTGTTTCCTTACATGACATCCGCACTTCTTTGGTGTCTATGAATTGGATAATTTCAATTTTAAACCAAAAATTTTCTACTATTGTATTTATGGGACTTGCTATACACTAGTCTTGTACGCAAAAATAATATTTTTTATTATATTGATTCAATTTCTGAATAAGAAATTCTCATTTTTTCTTAGTTCTGATTTTAAAATACTTTTTATGTTGTAATGTGTTGCAGAAAGTTGTGAATGACTAATATTTTTTTGAAAATTATTTTATAGTAAAGAGTTATGTAATAAATACGGAAATATAATTAACATTCACTTTTCCGACGTTGATCTACTTTCCTATTTTGGCTTACGTCACAATAAATTTATATTGACTATTTCTAAAACAGCATAATGAATTGTACTAAACCTTACCATGATGTATTTGATATACTACATCACTCTCGCTATAAAATATTTGAATATAATGGAGTCAACTTACCCTTTGTATGAAAATTTTGAAGTAGCTCGATTTTAATAGCATTTTGGAAGATGTTGTTAACGCAGTACTTAATGATTATTGAGATCTATAGATGGGCTGTATTCATGAGCGTAATAAAGTTACTGTCTTCTGACTTACTTTCAATAAAAATGTAACTTTTTGAAGTTGTCATCATCCCATCTCTCAAGAGAATACGAGTCTAAGAAAACTTAAATTTCAATGGCAATACTGGGTTATCTGATTCTACGATTCAGATTCTCGTACACTTTGAAGGTAACAGTTTAAATTAACCTCTCAAAACTGTTCGACTCGTATACTCTAGTCTATATTATAACATACTTTGTTCAATAGTTCAATATGTAATTGTAACATCTGATAAATATTTGACAATCATGAGTGTAGCCAATAGAAGGTTGCCAATGATGAAAGCATTCCAATAAAAAATTCGAATGATATTTTGATTAATTTTCTATTGCTTCTATAACACGTAACCCATTACGTTCCATTTCTATAAACATATTTGATCTTTGCGTGGTTCAAGTTTTTAAATAAAACATACAAGTTAGCGTATGCACCCGGGTTCAATTCTCGATGAGAGTACAGCGATATATCCCTATTATAGTTAATCTGTACCCATTTTACCAACACTGATCAGAGGCGCAATAATTAAGCATATAGCTTAGATGTAATTAAAAGAAAGAACGCTGTTATTGACAGGACATGTTGTCATGGTTAGTTAATATATTTATTATAATAATGTAGTAAATTAGAGGTACATAAACGAATCAGGGCTAAAGCGAAGTGTTTTTATAATATATTTCGTTTTATCTGGTGCCGAAGACACGGGACTATACTATACTATTTAGTTCCGAAGAATAGTAAGAACTGAGTTTATGTGTATACGTATTTTATGAGTTTCACTACTTTGAGAAGTGGGAAGAGAATCCAAAGAATTAGCAATATGCAGGATTCCGAGATTGAAGAAGTACCCAGTATTTCAAATGAAACCATATCTGGAAATGCCGTAACTGTGTCTGAACATTCCTATTCTAATCTTATTGATATGTTTAGTCAACTACTAGATGAAAAGCTAGAACAGAAATTTGATCAACAACAAAAATTGTACGATGAAAAGCTAGATAAAAGGCTAAAACAGAAATTTGATCAACAACAAAAACTGAACGATGAAAAGCTAGAACAGATACTAGTGCAGCATAAATCTCTTGCAGATAAAGTACAAGGTGTGCAAGAGAATTTTGACCGCTTGCAACACAATTTGAAAGAAAATTTGCAAGTATTAGCTGATGAAGTTACCATCAAAATTACAAATGATATGACACGAGAAGTTGATACCAGGTTTCAACAATTTAGTAACAAATGGCAAGATAGACAGGATCAACTAACTCTAGAAACCGAGTCGATAAAGAAAGTCGTTGAAAACATGGAATCGACGACAGCCCAACAAAAAAGTCAGATAGCGAATATTACTGCCCAGGTCAATTCACATAGCATACTGATATCCAACATACAAGAGGAAATCAGATCGTTACAAGAGAGGGAATGTGACTACAATAATCCTATGTATAAGGAGGCTTTGGGTACTCCCAATCAACAGGAAACATTGCATCATCAACAGGAAACATTGCATCTTCAACAGGAAGCATTGCATCACTGCCCGAGAACTCCATTAATAGAAACTGACGGGATATCTTCTTCTAAGAGTTCTACTGATGATGGTTTAGTTGTGGAAAACCACAGAAGGCGATTCCAAAGTCCAGATCGCAAAAGGAGAAAGGAGTTAAATAAGTGCGAAAGGGTTCCAGACCATTATCAACGCCAACAAAAACATAACTATAGCAAAATAAATGTTAAGGTCAGTGAAATTAAGGCCATGACTAAATTCAGCGGTAAGTGTGACGAAACCGCAAGCTCATTTTTAGAAAAATTTGAAGCAGAGTGTGAAATTATGGGTGTAGATCAATCTAAATTTATGAAGTTGTTACCACATCTGTTACTTCCTCCTTGTTCCTTGTGGTTTAAGGCTATTCGCGACCATATAAAATCCTACGAAGAATTTAAACGGGCCTTGCTGGCTAATTACGAAAATGATTTCTTGTTAGCTAACCGTGATGCGATGGTGCGAACTCGACACTATTCACCTCGGGTCGATAAATCTCTTACGGATTTTACAATCAATGCATATAATGAACTTAAACTCGTCAATCCGTTTCAGCCAGAATCCAGAATAATCGCTTCCGTACGCATTTTATTGCCGTATAAATTACAACAGATTCTGTTGTCTGCTCAATGCGTAAACTTCAATCATCTGATAATTTTAGTCCAGAACTTCGAGAATCAATTCCCGAACCCTAGCGGAAGTAATCGTAATCCATCCAATCCAATTCCTGTCAGAAACCTGAATATAACTAATGAAAATACCGAAAATCTTCGCAGCGATGAGAGGTCACGTGACAATACTGGCATTGGAATTAGTGAAAGATCTATTATACGTACTGGAACTGGAGCTAATGGAAGATTCAATTCTAGCGGTAGAAATGGAACGAATTATAATAATCCGAGGAACAGTTGGACGAACGGGAGAAACTTTCGTGGAAGACGTAATTACAGTAACAATGTCATGCATACCAGTGTGACCCAAAACAGATTCAATTGGAGATCTCGAGATGGCAGGAACTGTCGGAATAGGACCGAAGTAATGAATGAAACAGGAAATGGATCAAGTGAAAATAACCAAGATTGTGGTGTTCAATGTACTTTGATTGACCCATTTGTTAATCATAATTTAAACTAAAACCCGCTGATATGGTTGGGGTTAATCCCATACCAGCCGAAGGTTCCCACGGTTATTCAACGCAAAATTCGTCTATTAATTTATTTGTGAATAATATTGATGATAAATATAATTTAGATATGAAAAGCTGGAGCGGGTAAACGGCTAAAGCTGGTTAAAATTTCAACCCTGATATGTTAACTAAATTAAATTTGGATAACAATTCTTAATTTATTCTCTCAGATGTTATGAGTTGTGTTATGAATACTTCATTTGGACTTTATATTTCTGCAACATGTTATGATGTGATTAATTTATCTTATCTTTGTATTAACTTGGAGTGTTATGTTTACCTTTATTTTACTTTACATGTTCAAAAGAGATTTGATTATGTTAACTTGAAATCTATGACATTGATTTTAAATTGAAGCCTTTAAATGTAATTATTGCCTTCTGATCTTGTTGTTGTTTTGATAAGATGACGATCTTAATTATAAATAATGTTGTTTGTATATGGATGTTATCGCTCAATGTAAAAGAGGAACAATTAACTAGTAACTCTGTGTAAGTCATCAGTTACTTATAATTTTGAATAGACCCACAAATAATATTTTTTAATGAATCGACGCTTTATGATATGTGATTAGTAATAAAAGAAAAATGTTGTTATAAATGAATTGATATATATATGGAGAAAGAAGAGAAGAGAAAACTACTTATATTGATGTAATAATAATAATTAATAGGAGAATTGATTTAGTAATAATTAGTACGAGGGCTATTCAAAAAGTGAATGTTTTGAAAATATCCAGGGTTCTTTCCTTCACCGTAATACTGTTACGGAATTCCCGTTCTGGGCGACATTTACAGCGATATATCCCTATTATAGTTAATCTGTACCCATTTTACCAACACTGATCAGAGGCGCAATAATTAAGCATATAGCTTAGATGTAATTAAAAGAAAGAACGCTGTTATTGACAGGACATGTTGTCATGGTTAGTTAATATATTTATTATAATAATGTAGTAAATTAGAGGTACATAAACGAATCAGGGCTAAAGCGAAGTGTTTTTATAATATATTTCGTTTTAAGAGCTCTGTAGTTCGGATTCCTCATTAAGCTGTATGTATATGTCTCATATAGAATAGCTGCTGAATGAAGCTCTAAACTCAAAATCAAATTAAATCAATTCAAATAAATGAGCAAGACACTTGTGGTTAAGTAATTGTTGATAATGATTATTATGTAACTGAATCTTATCTGAGCAAAGGTTTTCAAAGTAGTGTCATTTTTTGATTATTACAGTATTATTATTCCTTTATGACACAATGTTGGATCATACAAATTTAAAAAATAGTAGAGAGGAATAAAAATATTTTAACATCTAGCTAGTAATCTACACATTAAACGAAAACTTTATTATTATAACCAACAAAACGTAACTCAGTAGAATTTCATTTGTAATACAAAAATTAGAATGTTGAAAAATGTTTGATAAAGTAATCCTACTATGTGCAAATTGTCCTTGCTATGTTGTAACTTTATGCAACATGTATCTACTTTTATGAATTATGAAAATATACATTCCACTTTTTAATTCCTTGTTTATCAATTTTCAAGATGGAACCAAAATTATTTTTCATTCACACGTTAATAATATGTGACCATGGCTGTAACAACCAAAGAAGGAAACTCTCAGAATCAAATCCATCATTTTATACTAATTCAATGCTATATCTCTGCGGGCACATACCTGAACTGAAACAAAAACACTGAAAATCCTTAGGAAAAACTAACAAAGTCGTATCTGAATTACTTTGGCTCAGCCGATTTTGAACTTGAACATAGTTGTAATCCCCTTGGTTTCAGATCATTCAAGTTAGATTTAAATTACAACTAAATATTACATTTGTTAGTACATAGAGGTAAACATTGTTTACGAAGGATTTTTCAACTTGTGTATATTCTTTTTGCGTAATACATTTTATTACCTGAAAGATTGTTACTAGCTAACGTGTTACAAGAAGACAGAATGATTAATTTTATGTGTCCGTATGTCGATATTTTAATTTCGTAAATAAAGCTGCAGATGACAGGATAAGGTTGTTTGGTATATTTAATTTCAAAGAATTATATGGAAATATTGAACCTTCTCTTCAAGTTTACTCGAAAGTTAGAAAATATGAAATAGCCCTTTGTGTCTGAGAGCCATTCATTTTCATTAGACTAATTTCTGAATACAATCTTCATCTAGTCTAGTAGTACCAATATTAATGTAACTTGAAACCATGAATAATGCCCGTTGGCAGTAGTGTTCAATGGCAATAAAAGTTTGGTAATATTGTCAGTATTTGAGTGTTTGGTATCATTACTGTACCCCATATTTGGATTCCACAAGCCAATAACTATAAGGTGGATTTCATATTAGAATGCTTGGAACTAGACAGCTAATTAAACAGAATGTAATTTATTACTTTTAGTTAATTTAAATTCTAGATAAGCTGAAATTTAGATAAAAATTACTAAGTTTACGTATGTCTGACATTAGAGTAAATCTATGTCTGAGAGTAATTGCTATTAAATCTGCGTCAAAACGTCTTCCATTGTAACATTGGGTCTCTTAACCCTATTGTTATCAGAGCTTTAATAAACATTGAAGCTAGTTATTATTTCAAAATTGTATATGCCTAGTTATGATAATAGTTACAAAATATAACAGTAAAATTATAAGAATTTGAATTTATGCATAAAAATTAATAACTTATTATGTTTTATAGTACTAAATTTTCTCCACATTCTTGTATTCGGTTCCAGAAAGATTCGTTTTATGCGTTTTAGTTAAATGGTTAAACGTAAACTTTTGGTAAGCAGACGCCATGTTTATATTGCTGTCTGCATGTTTTTGTGTCTACACTGCCTACAGTTTCATTCTGGGATGATGATTCGTAATTTCTGCCACACTAACAATATCATGATCCCTGATTATATAGAAACCAAAATACCTTTATTGCCCTAGTCTCACAAAATACATTGTCTTCTTCTTTCTTAAATTTGTGTTATTTTTAACACACTACTGTTAGTCGTGTTTTAGCAGTAAATATAATTAAATTTCTGGTACAGTTCTTGAAGAATAAATCGACTTATAAAAGCAGAAGCAGAAAGCAGAAAGAAAGTACTCTAAAGAAACCAAGATATTCTTTCGTACCTACAGAAGTAAAAAAAACGTCTTTCACAACTACTGAAAATTAAACTAGTGTTGTAAAAATTAAACTATGGTAATTAGTAATTAATAATGATTTTATAAACTAAAGGTAGACAGAAATTAAATAGACCATATAGTGTTGACAAACAAAGATAAATTGCCCTTTTCTAAGCATTGGATCGAAAAGGATCACACAGTGTTTCCACTAAAATTTATTTTCACAGTTATACATTTTCATCAAGGATTGCCAATACATAAAAAGTTGTGCAAGAGGATCCATTATGATAATTAACGTGAATGATACCGATATGCAGATATAGGAATTGCATTTGATAGGAAAACCATTATGAAATATATTGAAACAAACAATTTTAATCAAATATTAAATGCAAATTATATTAAAATTTTGATATACTTTCTACATTGATTTCATTATTTTCAAATATAAAAATAGGTGACTGTACTAAATACTTTGAAGCACATTGCATGTTCTCTCTAAGTAGTATGTTACGATATACTATTTAGAACATAATTACTCCCGAAATAATGATAGTATTCATTCACAGAAGTTTTGTAAATGAATTATTTACTATTTGTAAATGAATTAAAATGTTGCACCTCTGACTTGGAAGATGAGATATACATATGAAAGAAAATTTATCATCTGTCCAATATAATGACATCTAGTCTCTTAGATTTGTTAGATATTCTAGGGTAAACTTGCGTTCAGGTGTATCTGGAATTATGTTCGTAAATAAATAAATAAATAAACAGCGAATTATCTTTTACTTTACTATTTTATAGTCTACTACAAATATACTAATAATCACTCTCAATTTAAAATATTATTATCTCTAAAAATAAATTATAAAAAAGAGTGCGTATACTGTAGTCCAAACTTTGATTTAAATATCCAAATGAAGTTTTAAATTAAAAGATAATAAACTTTTAAAGAAATTGTAAGTTTGTAAATCAAATCAAATAATTAACTTTGCATAGTGTCGTTTAGTAGAAATAAATGTGAATTGAACCCCCGATGATTGCAGAAAGGGCCTAAGTCCATTTTGTGCAGCTTTCAGATACTAATATAAAACCGTTTAAATCCAAGACTACAAACTTTTCTTGCGCTTGATCTATGGTGCAATGTTGCGTGTATACCATTGTAGCACCATCTATACTTGCCCTTCCTATCGACAAAGTTGTGTATACCCTAGAGAAACGGAAAAATTTATAAACTAAATTTCATAGAAATGTAACTTAGGTCCTTTCTATAATAATCGATTCAATTATATATGAGACAAGAGTCATAACTCTTTAGTCACTAGAATATTTCTGGTATAATAAACAATCTTAGGTTAAAATGTGTGATGAGCAAAGTTAACTAAAAACGATTTGTAATTAAAATATTATACAAATATAGCGAATGAGAAACTAACACACATTTCGTAGTCTCTAAATGTTTTCTTAGAAATAAATTGTATGAAAAATATTTAAATTCGAGATAATCGAAACTTCTAATTTATTTATCGTAGTGTCCTAAATTCTTAATTTCGATATTTTAATTTAAATAAAATCCGGAAGAGGAAATATGGCTGAAAATCATTCTGATGGAATTTCATAAGAATTCCTAATACAGGTTTCTGCCGCGTTCAAATTTGCATTTTTTCTATAATATAATAATATTTGACATACAAAATTTAGTTTAATGAATGCTATATATTTACATGTGGAATCGGTGCTATTTAAACTTTTTGCATTTGCAGTTATGTCATATTCAAGGGTTATTTTATTTTGCTTATGAAACTTATCTCGAACCTAAAAGTAAAGTGCATTAAAATTTAAATGGTTATGTTTCTCACATATAAAAATTGAATTATAGATATAAATATATGATTAATTGAATTATATGAATTTCACATAAAAAAATGGTGAGATACATTTCAGTTTTACTTGGTTTCATTACTCGGTCGTTACGTTTTGATTTTTAATTCTGTTTGTTTTTATTTGGTTGTAAAGACTGTAATTACTTTGTTAAATATCTAAAAGAAGCAGTTTCTACTTTACATAAATTTATTTTTACGATTTGGGATAAATTGCATTAGAAAATGAATAATAGAAACTTTGATCTGCATGTTAATATTTCAAAGTGAAACTTCTTGAGGGTTGGCTTGGGGTAGTGAGTATACTTTGAGGTATAAGAATGGACGAATCTTCTAAGTACCAAGAAAACATTTTAAAGATTCTAACTGCTTCAAAAGTATTTAGAACATAGACTAATAATTCAAATATCTTATAACTTTTATATATTATCATAACAAAAGCATAGAATATCTCATTGCATATTTTTTTTTGTTTTCCTTTGGTTTAAGAGTATGAAAGATCAAGAATATTCTCTAATATAGCTTTCGTTTTCTTATTTTTTAAAAAGAAATATCTATTCTGTGTCAGTGATTTATTGCATTTCATCAACTCTTGAAACAAATATTATGATACAAATGTATCCAAATTGTATACAAATGTAATGGCATTTGCTAAATAATATTACAATCATTGTTGAAAAACATATATTTTTCGATAATCCAAAACACATATTTCTCTTTTATTTTCAAGTAAAACAGAACTAAGCATGTAGTTGTATTTTTTAAAAAAGAAAACAGCTTTTAAAATCATTATATATTTGATTTTGTACACATACATATACATATTTTCTATTTGCGTCATATTTGCAAAATCGTTAACAGGCTGTCATGTAAAAGGATATGTTTCTAAAAATTCACAGCTTTATCTGAAGTCCCTCAGGTTTCAAATTTGGTCCACTCTTATTTCTATTAGTCATAAATGATCTACCGTCTTACATTCATTATTCTAACACTCTTCTATTCGCGGACGATTTTAAAATATTCTCCTAAATTAATTCGCTTGAAGACTGTAAAACTGCAAATAGACTTATGCAATATTAAGAACTGGTGTGACAATAACAAGATTAAGTTGAATGTGAGTAAATTTAAATTTCCTTCCTTTACCCGCATAGAAAACAGCATTAAATATGACTATTCTATTGGAGGAACAATTTTAGAGACACCTAACTTATTTAACGATTTAGGAGTGCTATCTGATTATAAGTTAAGTTTTACATATCATGTTGAAACAATTATTAATAATACATAAACTTGCGTAGGAAATATCAGTAAAATTTACTGCAAAAAGGCAAGAACAAATATTTTCGCTAAGTCTCCTATATGGAGGATGAGTGTTTCCTACAATGCAATTAAAAGGATATCTGCTATGGAATGTCGGAGACAGTATATAAGAACAAGCTTTAAATATATGTGTTATATATATATATATATATATATATATATATATATATATATAACCTTGTTAAATATACGTATATATAACTGCGGATAAATGTATTTCTAAGGAACAACACTGAAACTGGGAATTGAGCCTCTTGTGTTGAATAAATAAATAAATAAATATTTTACAGTAATATATATAACGATAACAGGTTCGATATGATCTACTTTTGCCACTCGTAGCGGTTTAAGCATACGTGGCCAAATTATTTTACTATTTACTGGCCCTGGAATGAAATTTTAAAATTTTCTACAGTGTAATATTAAGAAAACCTCAACCACACGTTCTCAGTGGCCGACTTAATTTTAAACCATTTATCTTCATGCAAGTTATTACAGAACGCCTTCCTGGATATGTTCTGTTTTCCTTAGTTTAACTTATTAGACAATAACAAGAAATGCATACTCATAAAGAGAATATCTCATATGTAAATTTCAATATTTTCATGATCTAAGTGAGAATATTACAAGTTTTGAATATAAAGTGAAGTAACAAGTATTTTTTTCTTTGAAAATATAGGTATAGAAACGAATGAAAAGCATTACATCATGGATGAAGTGCAAACAGAGATAATTTTTTATCAAGTTAAGTAATTTTTCAACATAATATAACAATCTAAATTTGAAGATGTTTTTTAATAATCCATATGTAAAAAATCTACATTAAAATATAATAAAATGTTTGTTTAGGGCTTAAAATTCGTAATTAGTTTAATATTTAATTCATAAATTTGGTATTTATTATTTAAATTGTGAAATGATTTTTGATTATCGACGTATCTCAGAATGATAAATTAGGATTTCACAGGAACATGGAATACAATCCAAAAATTAATAATATGATTCACTGTGATGATATATTACGAAAGTATTAATTGTATAGAGGAAGTTCGGGTATTATGGAATACCATTTTTTTTTTCACTTTTAATTCAGTTAATGATTACACATTGAAACAAAAAGGAAAACAAGTATACGCCTTACATATTTGGCTTTATTTATGCGTATCTTGATGAAGAAGTTTCGTTACAGGGGCGGGCAAAATTTATAATTTGTAAAGAAACCACTTTGGAGGGTAATATGAAATAGTCGAGTAATATGGAATAAAAATGCTATATAGAAAAAAAATGAGTTTTCTGTTGAACATACAATGAATACATGCCAAAATATGAAAATTCTGAAGCCAAGTTACTGTACTATGCTTCAGGATCAACACAGTCGTTGTGCGCTCACATTAAACAAGATGAACGATGGACCAAAGCTCACCCCTTGTATCATCAGAAATCTTGCTGTAATAAAAAATCACTTACAAGGGACATCACCCAATTGTCCGGCTCCGATTTCAATGAAATTTTTCTAACTGATAGAGGACATATATGTATTATTTGTGATGACAGAAATTTTTGCCATGGTGCATGTTTTCTAGTTTTTCATAATTTTTAAGAGTTGTGATGTGGTTATTAGAGATTACTGCAGAAGTTCCTTACTAACCTTTGTAAACGGAGCAGGACAATTAGGTGATGTACCTTGTTATCATTGTAGTCATCACAAATGTATGTTTAATTGTCCAATACCGATAGATATTTTTGTAATCGGAATACTATACGGAATAAGGAATTCCATGCTTTTCTTGAGGGTATTCCATATTACTCTCCACACCACCTTGGAAACGAAAGATCTGTTAAACGCATTTGAAGGCGTATAGAATAAGGGCGCTTATGAAACTACAACTCTCTATATTCAACGTCATAGTAAGCAAAGAATTGTTGTTCTATTACATTTCAATATGAAACTACAGGTTATAAAACACTTATCTGTAAAAGTTTTCACGAATAAGAAATCAGATTTTCACGTCTACCAACACAACGAATGTCACAATCACAGGGAGACTGACTGTAGAGCATTATGGTAACGTGAGGTAGTAGTTTCTTTCCTCTCCGCATGGAAGCAACACATCACAGGCTAAATAGTGAGGTATTCCATATTAGCCGACTATTACATAATACCCGAACTTCCTCTATGTATATACTTACTTCATCTCTTTATCGCATCTGACAAAATTGTTATGTCAAAATATCAAGATATAATAACCACAAATTTAGATGAATGACGGAAACTTATAAATTGCAGGAGCACAACCTTTTCAACAGTTTTAAAACTTGTAATAAAGTAACTACGGTGACGTTTGTCTTAGCCTTTGTAGATGAATATTAAATTAATGGAAACTGTTTTTCTGACACTTATAATATTTTAAATTAACTATGTATGTCTATAGGTAAGAAAAGTTAATCTCCCGACAGTAGAGCATTTTTCATTGATATTTTGTCAGAATTCACATATTTTGAACAATCATGTCCAGGAAAAATAATACAAACTAAATAATGTGACTCGTGTAAGTGAAATAAAACATATATTTCAAAATATTAGTAGATTATTCTCTCTAGATATAATTGTAGTTTATTTATTTATTTATTGCTTAGAAATGTTATTTTTACAAAGTTATGGTACGGTTTGAATTATTTTGTTTTAGCGAAGTTTGATGGTGATATTTCAGTCTTAAATTTAAATGAATTGATATTCCAATTATGAACCGATTTTTTGGTTGCCGTAGAATAGTGTATTTACTCTAAAATTTATCAAATCGTTTTATTTCTGTACTAACATTTAATTTCTAGCATTTAAGCATAAACTTCAAACAATAATGAAACTATGTGGATATTACTTAATCTACTTTTCAAATAAGATAAGAATTTCCAGTTCAAATAAGATATGTTTCACGAAGATAAGCAAAATACTAGGTACCATAAATTACATAAATTACAGATAATAAATTATTACACCTTTAAATTTATTAACTTGAGCACAAGAAAGTATTCTCGATTAGTTTAGGTAAATCCAATCAATTTAGAGATTGTATTCGTGCTTAAAGACAAATAAAATAATTTAATATTTTTTTGTATTAAGAACGTATTACTCTTTCTCATAAAACATATTCACGAGTTTCAATCAAATTTATTATAACCAGATTGATTTTTAAAATTATTTTTTATAAACATTGCTAAATTTATTATCTAATAAGCATAGGGTGAAATGATGAAAGTAATCATATAATTTAAAAATAAAAAGCAAAAAGCTTGAAGCAAGGATATAATTATATCATCACATTTAATTTCCAACTTAAAAATAATTTATTTAGTGTGATTTTTAAGTACTCATATTTTCGATTAATTATTTGTTTCCCAATGCTTTATTGAGTTTAAATATTGAGCATAAATGGCATGTGTTTATAAGATTAAGTTGCACATAGAGAAGATTGCCCCGCTGCCGAAATGAAAAGTACCCCATTCGTGCACTGTTCCGCAGCGACAACTTGTATCCTCCACCTGTCTTGCAGCAGGCAGCTGGTCGTGGAGTCTGCGAGGCAGGTGAAAAGGGTCGCTAGGACAAGACTACAAAAGAGAGTGCCAACAAAGTGGTCCCAACCCTTTACAAGTGCTTTTTTTCGTTAGTCGGGTCTATAAAGAAATAAAGGTCAACGGGTTCACATTTTTTGCCTTGGTTCGTTACAAAGACACAATGTAAATATTTATACTAACGTCATTTGTTTATATAATGAAGTAAAAATTGGGCTTTTTGTGCATGGATATAAAGCTTAAAAGCTTGTTTGGACCCCGGCAAGTAAAAAAAACTGTTTTTTCTATGAAAAACAGGTAGCAAACAATATATCAAATTTAGCCAATTCTATGTAAGTGATTATGAAATAAAATGGAATTCACTCCGTCTTCCTGTAATTTAATTTTTGAAAGATTTGTATCTGTTAGTGAAAAAAGGTAGGTATTCAAAATACATACGAAATATTTCTTTGAGCATTATATTTTAAGATAAGTGTAACATTTAATGGCGTTGTTTGCTAATATGGCTAAGTCGGGTGGTATTGTCTGTGGAATTGTTTCAAATAAATAGCCCTTCGCTTACATAAAAAAATATAGGAATATGAGCGTACTTTATAGGAGGGTTGTAAGGGTTAAAACCTTAGTAGAAGTTTTCTTCTAAAAAACGGATTAATATTTATGTAGAATGAACCGTTATTCACTTCTTTCTTATGTTAATGACAAGTTAATTATTGATCATTATAGTTTCCAATATAACCATTTACTTCTTGTACCCATGTATGTCTTTTTGTATTCAATTAAAAAATATGCATTACTTATTTTATCTTGTATAGTCGTCTTAATGTACTGAAGGCACAATAACATTATGAATGAAGCATAATGTGGTTTAAATTAGAAATGAAATGAAATGAAGTCTTTAAGTTATACGTCCCACGGCTAGGTTAAAGGAGACGCTGATTATGAGAAATGAATGGAATGGTGGAATGAAGAAAGTGGAAGGAAACGGAAGAACCCCTAGAGAAGTCAAGCACACTGTGTTTGTCAACTACAAAGTTCACTTGATGCTAGCTGGGATCGAACCAAGTAGCTCATGCACCAAAGGTGAGATTTCTATCACAGAGAAACCGCAGTCCCTGTGGCTTATATCAGAAAATATAATATAATCCTCCATTTTATGAATACGAGCTAACGTAATGATATTTTAACAAGTTATTGGCGTTCCAGTGCTGACAGTGAGCTCAAAATATGTTCTGATGAAGCCAAGGATACTCCCGTTACAACTGAAATTAATATTAAGAAACCAAGACTTTTTTCTGTCTAGATTCGCAAGGAAAATATATTAATGAATCTAATCTAGAAGAATATTGTAGAAGATCCCTTGTAATATTATTTCTAGAATGTCATTTCAGAACTGAATGGTTTACGAACCACTAGCACCTCCTTACAAATATTAAGACATTCATTCCGAGCCGTTTGTGTGTGGATACATCTACCACTGAACTTAAGAATTATTTAGAGTCCTATTAAGATATTTCACCTTGCCCCATAACTACACTTTCTGAATTTGAACTATGGAAGTCAAAGTAAAGCAACAATACTCAAAGTGAAAGATCTCAAACGATATTGATACATTGGTGCAATGCAATCAAACGTTTTAACCCAGTGTATATGGGTCCGGGTTTAAGGTTTTACCACCTATAAGCTAGGGTCGATTTGCCACTGCTGTCGGGGGTTTGCTTTTTCCCAGGGAATTTTGAAAATAAGATAAGCCCTACGTAGAAATGGGATTTTATGCCTTATAAACCCTCAAAAATCTTTTAAAACCCAATATTTTACAAACAAATTGAGATAAGCAACTAAGTTTAACTATAGCAAAGATATTTTTTATAGGGAGCTAAAGGTCATGAAGCAAACGATAAAGCACTAATCTGGTTCATATTTCCCATTTAAGATACAAAGAGATTGTATACTAGCAGATCTATTTTGTAGTGTTTTCTGTCATTGGTTACATTCTTGATAACAAATAACCGATGAGTTATTTCACTCCACATGGACCACATTCTAACCGATGCCCTAGATACCGATTATTAAAACGTATAGTACAGTATCAAATAAATGTCACTGTTTTGTTTAATAATTTCTTAATAGTCAGAAAATAAAATAAATACACTGACAATTTGTTATTCTTGCAGCTCAAAATATTATTTTATTTAATATTTTCCAGTCTTTAGAGGATAAATGGGTACCCAAGTTTTGTTTTACGGAATTTTCCACTTAAAAAAAAAACTTAAAAATTTGCGGCCCTTTTAAAACTTTGCCAATATAGGCTGCAATCTACTCAATTTATTAGGCTTAAAAAGTTGAAAGAAAATTACCGACACCGGAAATTCTTATATATATATATATATTTTAAGTTTCTGTGGTAGAGCGTTCATCTGTTTTAGCGAACCCTGCTGTGACTTCCCGCTCACATGAGTTTGCGATACACAACATCACATTTTTACAGACTTGCCTGACGTCCCAATCCCGGTTTTGAGGGGTCGACCAGCCTGGTTTCGTGTTTATTTCCGGTCATACGGAGAAATTTAGTTTCTAATCGCAGAATTATTTAACAACATCTTACGCTTTTTTTTTTCATAGAGAAATTAAATTGAAAAGTCAGCAGTGAAAGAACTAATGCTCTGCAAAATAAACTTTGCAATGACTTGCAGTAAATTATTTGGTAAAATAAAGAACAATAAATGATTTTTGAGAAAGGTTCATTCAAGAGAAAAGTATAAACTCGAATAATGTATAGTAGCTCCTGTTTTTTCCCTCTTTTACAGATGTTAAGAGGGCAGACTACTAAATATTTTTCAAAAGCTGACAATTTTTCTTTTGCCCGTTTTTCTAAGTGAAAAGAGATAATGAAATATAACTTACCACAGTAATAGATAATGTTATTCTACACCCGAAAATATGAATCGGAAGAATTTTCAGTGTTGCCATCCATAGAAATTACAGTGTGACCAGAATTTGAATTACCCAAAAAATCTAGATTAAGGCAGCGACTAGAAAAATGAACTCAACGGTAATTGATGACTTATTATGTTGTTTTTGTTCCTTGTTAACTACTTTTTAAATAATATTTATATTTATTTTGTAATAACTTACATAAAGTATTAGAAACTAAATAAGTTATTACAAAATTAATTTCTATGGATGGCAACATTGAAAATTCTTCCGATTCATATTTTCGGGTGTAGAATAACATTACCTATTATTGTGGTAAGTTACATTTCATAATCACTTTTCACTTACGAAAAACGGGCAAAAGAAAAATTGTTAGCTTTTGAAAAATATTTAGTAGTCTACCGCCTTAAGCTACTTAGTTGTTTAATTTTGTCATAGAAAAAAGTATATATTTCAGCAGAAGCAAGCCTTGAGAGAAATTGAACCGATTGGGAAATTATAACCCGGGTTTCAGTGTATCATATGAGTAAGTGCTAGTAACTACACCAGTAGATAGCTTACTGGGAATAAGATTAAGAAATAAAACTATAAATCTGATTTTATTTCATTTCGAAATGTTTTTTTTTTTCTTATAGAAATTAACTTTCGGAAATAGTGTAGGATAATTATTTAAAATGGTTGAGAGGAAGTTAAAGTTTTGTGGATCTCCTCTCGAAATGTTATGTTACTTAAAAATGATTTCAATTGCTCAATGGTTAACATGAATAATCTCCTTGCTCCCATGACTATATTCAGTGGCGTATTTACGATTTTGTTTCGGGGAGGGATTTCCTAACTTTCGGGGGGGGGGATTTGCCTGAAAATGTTAAAATTCTGCAAGATATTTCAGATAGTTTACTATAGTAAGATTTCGGGGGGGCTTAAGCCCGGAAGCTCCCCTAAATACACCACTGACTATATTTGTACTCAAGGATTTAGTACTACCAAACCGGAATCAAGAATAATCTTCAAAGTATGTAAAATTGTTGTTTGTGCATTCAATTCTAATTACTCGTATATTTATTAAAACAATTTTGCACTTTACTTTCCTCTTTCACATAATGCTAAAATTGAAATATGGTGTAGAAACTATTCAAAGCTATAAATAATTCATAATTCCAAAATAATAGCTTTGATAGCTTGAAAAGGGCCCACAGAGTGAATTAGTACTTTTAAAATTTGTTTTCGCAACTTAACCCCTTAGGATATTGCTATGTTTATTTATTGTTTATAAAATAAAAAAATACTTTCAAAATATTACAAAAATATTTAATTTAAACTAATGAATGAATATAGATTGAAGCCATATTAGTTCACCCTTAATACACTAATTATAATTATTGCTAGTGAAGTTCAATCTAATCTTTCTCGTACACTAACATTATGTACATCATTAACTAAATATTTATCCTTGTTTTATCAACATCAAATAAGAAACGATTGTCAATCAAACATAAGGAGGCCCGGTGGTTCAGTGGTAGAGCGTTCATCTCCGGTGCTGGTTCGATCCCAGCTCGCGCCGTGTGGACTTCGTGGTGGACAAACACCGTGCTCGTGGGTTTTCTCGGGGTTCTCCCGTTTCCTCCCACTATCTTCATTCCACCATTTCACGCATCTCTAATCATCACCGTCTCCTTTAGCCTAATCGGCATAATCGTGGAACGTAAACCTTAAAGATTTCATTTCATTTTTAATGTGTCAAACATATCATTTCAAAGTACTAGCTCAAGCAAGTTCGTAATTACGAGTCAATGTGTTAATCAAAAATTATACATGGATTAAAATTAGGGAAGAATTAACAGTTCAAACTCAAGTGGAAGGATGAATTAAGAGGGAAGCTACGTCTCAGGGTAATTGAGGGAGGAGACTACCTAAAAGTTGTGGGTGGAAGTTACAAGTGAAGAGTTTCTGTAGGACACGTTCAGAAATATTTGTCAACTAAGATGAAAAAAAAAAAAAAAAAAAAAGGAGCGCCTCAGTGTAATACCCCCAACGTAGCACCAGGGCAACACATCTTCATGCAAGTGCCAATTCATTTGTTGTTTTGATATGAGTTTCCTTTTGGCCATATCTAATACACGGCCTTATGCCTTAGAATACTGGTGTACTAGGTTAATTTAGTGTGCCACAAATTTAAAAACAGTACTACTGACCTCTGGGACCTTGGCTTCCAGTTTGATCCCAGTTCCCGTCAAGTGGGTTTTGTGGTGGGTAAACATCGTGTGCGTGCGTTTCCTCGGGGTGTTCCAGTTTCCTTTCATTTTCTTCGTTCCATCATAAAAATTCTCTAATCATCACTGGTCTGTCTTAAACTTAGTGCATAATTGTGCAACTTTAAACTCAAAACAAATTAAAACAGTATTAGCTTAGGACCGCATACCAGTCTAAGCTCCTTAGCCCAACTCGGTTATGCATATTATGTAATCTGATCACAACTCCAATACCCACAATCCCAATGGACGCCTAAACTAGAAGGAGTTCTAAGAGCCATTACAATGCAATACAACAGATTTACACTATATATGTTCTCTCACAATATGGACACAGTGATTATAATATCTTATGACTTTATTTGCACGATATTTAGTTTTCAATTTAGGCATCATTTCGAAGGTAAACAGTATTTATTGTTACTCAGAAAAGCAAGCGTATATTGGGTTGGCTCGGATCAAATATCAGCTTTGACGACTGTTGGGAAACTCACCTCTGCAGGAAATGGACTCTAGCCATGAGTCTAATATCTTCAAACTATATACAGGTTCAGAGAACAGTATGTGTTACCTACAAAGTCAGGAAGTAGTCCGTTGTTGAACAGAGTCGTGTGAAAATGTACCATGCAGAACATACAAGGTTAAGTGAGTTTTTTCTGTGAGTTCAAAGTTAGACATTCTGCACAGCTAATTAAAAAAATAAGTATATTTTAGTCAGTAATGGCGAGTAAACGCACCGTTTGACGTTGGTTTGTCAAATTTCGTTCTCTTGACACAGCATTGTTAAATGAATCTCAGGGCCGCCGACCAATGTTACGTTCGGATGAGCCCATCTGGAACACCGTGAAAGCAGACCATCGGGAAAGTTTTTGTGTCATTGCAGACAGGTGAGAAAATATCATTCCAGTTTCGTTCGAATGGTGTCTCAAATATAATAAGCAAGATGAAAAATTTATGCCCAAGGTGTCAGAAGAGTTGATACCAGCTCGAATTAATCGTTGTTTGGAAGTGTATAGTACTCTGAATATAAGGAATAATAATGCGAAGTTTCATGCACTGAATTGCCACTTCAGATGAAACATGAATCTACTGCAACAATAGTAAATGATCAGGACAATATTTGGGTCATACTTAACGTCCAGAATGATTTCGTAAACCATCTCTCCTCCCACAGAACTAGTTGTGCTGGTAGGGTGGTAAATGGAGGAAGTTATTCCATCATGTCTTTCGCAGACAAGGTAAAACTGTTAGTGCACATCATCATTAGAGTGCTGAACGCCTCAAGTGTCAGCAATAAACAACACACATGGTACACTCATGTTGGGCAAAGAGCTCGGTCAAATGTCATTCGGCCGATGTAGGTTCTCCATGAATTGCAGTGCAAAATCTTTCATTATCCACCGTATTAGTGTCAAATCTCTTCCATGGTTTGGGTACAAAACCTCGCGGCCAGAACCTCGCGGCGACAACCTCGCGGACCAAAACCTCGCCTCCCAAAACCTCGCGGCCCAAAATCTCACCAGGCCGAAACCTCGCCTGGCCAAAACCTCGCCGCCCAAAACCTCGCGGGACAAGATCTCGCCGGGCCAAAACCCCGCCTGGCCAAAACCTCGCCGCCCAAAACCTCGCGGGCCAAAATCTCGCGGGGCCAAAACCTCGCCACCTAAAACCTCGCGGGCCAAAATCTCGCCGGGCCAAAACCTCGCGCCCCAAAATATCGCCATACCCAAAATCTCGCCTGACCAAAATGTAAATGTTCCAACAGATGATAAGGATGACGGTATAAAAGACGCTGTTTCAGAAGAAGTATCACGGGTATTTGACCAAGTCCCGCGATACCATATGAAAATTCTATTTCTGTATTAGAGGATTTCAATGTGAAGGTAGGGCGACAGGATGTTTTTAAACTGGTTATAGGGAAAGAAAGGAAAGTAATGACAACTAACGAGGTTAGTTTCGTGAACTTTGGAACATCCAAAACTTAAAATTTTAACAAAAATCTAATAATATTTAAGAAAGTATGAAATAATATATGAGTTTTTACGACGTCCCTTGATTATGTCCTATAGGTTAAAGGAGACGTAGATGACCAGGATGAAGGAAATGATCGAATAAAGAAAGTGGGAGGAAACGGGAATAACCGGAGAAAGCCCACGTACACGATGTTTTGTATATTATTATTATTATTATTATTATTATTATTATTATTATTTGTAATGTGGAATTGCATATTAGGAAACACATTGGGTAAATTTTAAAGAAAAGTTTCATTCGCGGCGAGGTTTTGGCCACGCGAGGTTTTGGCCCGGCGATATTTTGTCCCGCGAGGTTTTGGGCGGCGATGTTTCGGCCGCGAGATTTTGTCCGTATACCCTCTTCCACTGACTAAGACCTATTTCGGTGTCTCCATCACTTCTTCAGAGAAAGCATCTCCTTCCCTGATGATAGGGCGGTGTAGTGTACGGTTGACGACTTCTTCGCATTGTAGAATAAAGATTTCTTTCATCATGGAATCCTATCCTTTGCTAAGTGATGGCAAAAATCTGGTTCAAAACGACGATTATTTTGATTAACTAAATGCCATAGTTGTCATTTTCTGGCTTTTAAGAATGATCCACCTGAGTTGTATATTTCATTCGCGCCAAAATAAAATGAAAACAAATGAAACCAAACAAAACTAACAAAGAATATTAAAAATGTAGTGTCCTGTGCGTAGTTGTTTGCCTTACTTTTTTAAATTAATATTGCTGTAATGGTCTATTGGCATAGGCTACTCTGGTAATGGATCTCAATATTTTACAAGCAACCTTTGGATTTCATCCAGAGTCAGAGATGGTGGGTTTCGGGTTACCAAACAACCCAATTGCTTCCTGACATGTTCAATCGGATTAAGATTCGGAGGGGATGCTGACGCGCGATAACGCGCGATATTCTCGTGTTCCAGGTATTCTTTCATCAATAGTGGCCTGAATGAGTGGGCGTTATAGGCTATTAGACGAAACTTACGTCCATATTCACTACGGAAGAGACACATGTTGCAAGATAACGTATTGATAAATCGTACCCATCATAGTGCCGTGAAGGAACATGAACAGGTTTCCCTATGCTCCTAACATGATGCCATCGGACACCATATCCCCAGCACGATATAATAACACATTTGATGTGCAGACATCGGAAATCCTACCGGGACTCACCAGCGAAGAATATCTTACCTCACTGTTTTTAGGCTTATTCACGGTGACCTAGACACAATGTTAAGTGGTACTATAGGAATCATGATGCGAGCTGAACCCTCCAAGAGGCTCATTTTTGTTGAAGAGACGTTTCATTCTGCCGTTGGTATACAGTTGTCAGGAGAGATGAGTCTCAGCATCTGATCAGGAGAGATAAGAGGTAGACAATCTAACTAATGGAGATACAGTGCTGTTTGGACGTAGTCGGGCATTAAACACCAGTCAGCGGTCCACATGAATTGTGGTACCTGAGTGACTTCCCAATATTGATTTTAAACGTTTTTCACTCTGTATGGATCTCGTTCACAATTGCGAAATTACGCAACGATCAAGTCCGTAGTCAGAAAATTCATTTCGGCTGGAGAACGTGGAAGAAAAAGTCAACTCTAACCACTTAAAAACCACTCTGAAAATTACTATTTATTCTTTTATGTTAAATATTTTTTCCGTTTCATCTTATTTTAGGAGAACCTGGACCCACATTGAATTCCATGTCCACAGCGCTTTCACTTTAACCCATCTCCAATAGTACGGATACGCATAATGTAGTGTAGATGTCTTCTTTTTGTCATAATATATGCTCTTTATATGCATTTAATGTCTACGAATTCAAAGAACAACATGCCGCACTTAAAACTACTACCAAAGCTCAGTTTGCATTTATCATATCACCGCCCACGATTAATTACGCTCATAGAGGTCAAGCTTGTCGCTTACTTGGTTATAGCTTGTTATTTATATAAGGCATTGCTTGGCACTGTCTCGGAATTTTGATAAATAAGCAAATCCCTTAACTTCTAGATATAAATTTAATATTTTTTTCTTTTAACAAACTGTTATTTTTCTTAGGTTTACCGATTACAATACGCGCATATTAATCTTGACATTTTTTCGAAACTTTCACATTTGTTGAATACGACTGGTAGATTTATATTTATTTTCTACTTTAAATTTTCTTCATTATTAGTCATTGCAATAGCATAAGGTATCTTCTTAGAACAGTAACACACACACACGCTTTCCTAAAACAATTATTGCATTACATTTATATATATACATAAATGTAATATCACTTATTCCATGTGTGAGTCTATAGAACTTTTGTAAGTCAGATAGGAAGTCATAGTACGAAGAAATGAATTAAATATTCTATGAAACTGAATTATGTTCTGTGATAAAATAAAAAGATGTCACAGTCTTCACACCTGAAGCAAGGGATTCCTAAGTCGATCCCAGGCTGTATGAGTTCGTGGTCCACAACATCCTTGTATGCGTCAATATTTGAAGGTACATTTCCTCCCACATGTGTTCAACTTTTATCAAACTATTTTATCCCACGGAGCTTAGTCATGCGATGAAATACTGCTTATTTCCATTTCATTCATTTTCATCAATAGCACCAGAATGGGTAGAACGACTGGAGAACCATTTTCGTCATATGTAACATACCACAGACACCCGAAAACAAAACAGGTATGTATTTTCCTGGTAACTAAGCAAGTGCAATTGTATTTCTTTTGCCTGATTACTGCCATTGTTACAGTTATTATTATTTTGTAAGTTAAACAATTAAACACGAAAGATAGATAATGTGTGTACATAAAATTAAGACAAATTTAGAAATAAGGAATTTTTATTTTCTTCCATAATACTACCGGTATGCATGAAGGAATAATGTAACTAGACCTAGAAGGACTGGAATTTGGCATGGGATAACGAAGAACTATCGATTATCTAACATAGTTAGAGTCACTAAGGCTCAGGTGGGCAAGCCATGTAGCCAGAATGGAAGAAAGTCGGCACAAGTTTAAAATTTTAACTGGATACTCAATAAGAACAAGGCTATTGGGAAAGCTTAGATGCAAATGAGAAGGTAGTATTAACATAAATCTTGCAGAAGTAGATATACGAAATAAAGACTGGACCCAGTTTGCTAGTACAGAATTTCATGAAGAGCTTTTGTAAATGCGGCATTAAACCAGTGTACTTCACAGAGGTTACTGAACAAAATACTTCCGTAAAGTTACTTATGAAGCATTATGTAATAAGGCTTCCAAAATTCTATTACAGTGTCAACTTTAATTAAATATTTACTGGAAACTCGATGTAAAGGCACGAGGATTATGTTTACATATAAACTCTTACATTCTACTGTTCAGATTAAAAGCTTATGATAAGGGCCAATCATTTTTGTATCCTTAAAGTTAAAACCCTGCTATGATTTCATATATTGGAGAAGTTTCCTTTGTTATATTTGTTTTATGTCCTTACTAATGTTTTATGTCCTTACTAATGGTACTAATGAATGAACAATATCTCCAAAATACAATCAGAATTTAAATCCCGAGATATCTTTCGGATGTGCAAGCACCATGGAGGAACAAGCCTCACAGTAAAACCCATGCCTAGCACACTATCTCGCTTACAAGAGAGATGGATTAAAGGACCACACCACCAGCCTCGAAACGGATAGCAGAGAATCCAAAATAAATATTTTCCAAACATTACCGAAATAAACGATATTATTGACATAATTTTATTGATTTGAGAAAATCCTACGACTTGGTTAGGAGAGAAACATTGTACAACACACTTACAGAATTTCGAATAGCGAAAAAGGTTGTTAGATGAATTGAGATCTGTTTAAATGAATCCTAGAGTAAGGACCGATTAAGAAAATTCTTGTGCATGAGCTTTCACGTCGAGAATGGAATGAAACAAGATGTTGTGGTTATTATTATTCAACTTTGCTCAGCAGTACACTATAAGGAAAATCAAAGATAGCAATCAGGGCCTAGAGCTGAATGGTACACACTAGGTTTATGGCGTATGCTGATGAAGTAAATCTAATAGAGGATGATAAGAGAGCAATAGAAAGAAATGCGGAGGTTTTATTAAAAGCTTGCAGGGACATGGGTTTAAAAGTAAATGCTGAGAAAACGAAATACATGGAAGTTCGTCCGGATAGTATATACTCCAAATTATGGGTGCCTGAAAATATCCAATTTCGATAGAGTGGATATTTTTAAATATCTAGTGTCAATATTAACATAACAAAATCAGGTCCACGAAAAAAATAAATGTCGACTGAGAGCAGGAAATTCATGTTATTATTTAGTTCAAAATATCTTAACGTCTCTAGTTTTGTCGAGAAATTTGAAGCTTAAAATATATAAACCGATAATCATGCCTGTATGCTGTATGGTTGCGGAACATTGTCTAGGGTAAAATGGAAACTGAAAGTATTTAAGAATAAAATCGTGAGACCAATATTCGGACTCAAGAGAAACGGGAATAGGAAATGGCGGAAACTTCATAACGAGGAACTGCATAATTTATACCATTTGGCAAACATTGTTAGGGTCATCAAGTCTAGGAGGCTCTCAGGTTGGCAGGCCATGTAGCCAGAATCGAAAAAAAAAAATAGGAACATTTTTTTAAGTTTTGACCCGAAATCCAATCGGGAATCGACCGTGTGGGTAACCTAGGCGTAGATGATTGGACAATATTAGGACGGATCTTTCAGAAATAGAAGCACAAAGTTGAACCAGATGAATAAGGACAGAAGTCAATGCAGAGCTTTTCTGAATGCGGCTTTGAGCTTCTCACTTTCATATACCATAGAGGTAGTTAGTGAGTTTATTGGCATAATAGTCCTGTTCATAACAAGCATCAAGTTATGAACAGTGTTACTTCCAGGTGCTGACGTAGTTATTATGATTAAGATTTAAAGTACGCTTTGTTATATTAGTGACGCACTTAAAGGGAGTTATCGTATTCTAACGCCTCTCTTCTATATAATATTATGGAAAGATTTTGAAAAAAATATCATATTAATATACGAATATAAAAATAGCACGTGTTTTGGATAAGATGTTCAGTCTCAGAAGACTCGATTCAGCCAAAGTATTTTCCAGGATACTTTTCAATTGCTGACGTTACGTGGAGGTATCGCCAAGGATGTTATAAAATACAGGATCTGCTCATACCCCAAAATCATGAAGAAATACGTCCTGCCATACGTATCCTATGGTTAGTGATTTTCTTAACTGTGAAAGATTATTTTGGGAAATTTCTTCCCACTCCTATTTGTACACCCATACATGCAGCATGTAACTATTGTATCATATAATCTGAAGCAACGACTTAAATAAAAATATAAACGACAGACACACTACATGCCTACATTTGAAGATCGCAATGTTTTGAGTCAATATATATTGCGGAAACGAGCGTAACCAATCAGACGGGTCAATGCTAGGTTGTTTTTCGACTTCATTCAGTTACCTAGTAGGATGAAGATACATATGGGCAGATCCTCTATTTTATAACATTCTTCGATATCGCGAGATATCGTTCAAGAGAACAAGTGAAATTCTCAATACGCAATTACGCTAGTTGGTATACTGTTTCAAGATGGGCAAAATTTCTTCCATAAGACGTCACGGACAGGGAGCCAATCAGAACGCAACCGCGAACTGGGGCTACCTGTTATTTTATATACCGTACCTTGGTTCATTCTTCTGAAATCATTGAGAAAATAATCAACACAAATCATTTTTAACAATATTATTGTTTAAATTCCTTCCTTGATGAAATACTTTATGTCATTAATTGCCTGTATTATTAAAAATATAGACACATTTAATAATTATTCTATCAATATATTCGCCATATCTCTATATAAAATATAATATGTGTTTTTCTTTGTATATAAAGAATGAATATATTATTTTTTTTCTGAATTGGACATAGAGAACTACAATTATTAAATACTACAAAATGTGTGTAAATAGTCCACCTTTCGAGGATAGTGAAAATTAAAATTTGAAAGAAAAACTAATTTGGAAGTGATGTAATTGTTTTTTGAAAAAATAGTTCCCATGCGGTGAAACCTCAAGAATAAAATGTAATACAAATAGAAATAGCTGTATGACATAGCTAATTTTTTTGTTTCTTTATTACTTTTTCACTTTAACGTCCTTTTTCAGAAGTGAGGCTATATGAGACATAGACCTACAGCTTTATGTGGATTCCGAATCACATAAGTTCCCGCCGGGGATTGAGCCCAGGTCGCCCACGCCAAAGGCACGCACGCTAACCGCTTAGCTACCAGGGAGCTCAACATAGCTAAATTATAACAAAGAGTGCATTTAATGTAATAATATTATAGAGTGAGAAACAAGTTCTGTATAACATTACTAAATTAGAACAAGTTTCATGTAGTATAACATTTTGCAGTACGCGCAACGATATAGTAGTTAATAGCAAAACAAATAATATTGTAATACTTTTCCTAGATGTGTGTTTCAAACTGCAATTCTGGTATAAAACCAACATGAATTCTCCAAGTACATGTTATTTTGCATAATAACCATACTAACCATAGTACTTCATAGTACTTTGGTTTGTCTTCTCCTTTATTGTCGACATATAAGCACTACTCTTTCTTCTTCAGTGCGTTAGATTCTATAGGCGTTATTTGTGTGAATTTGTATTCCATATCTTCCAAGATTTACTCTATTAAATTTCTTGAAATTAGCGGTACTTGCTCGTTGCAGTATCAGTAGGTACCATTTCTTATGGTACCTCCTTTGTCGCTGCTGCATTTTACGTTTCACTATGGATTATAATCCATAGTGGAAAACGGAATTATGAGGAAAACGGAAGAATTCATGGTAGTAATATCGAGATTAATTATAAAAAATGCTGGGATCATCTTGTTGCTGTCTTCCAGAGTTATTCTCGTATTAGTTGAACTATTAATTTTTTTGACCCTCCTAGTTTCATTTTAATACATAACAATTTGACACACCAAATAATAAAGAGACAATTTATTCTCCGTTTATTTTTTCTATTTCTTGTACACTTCAGTTGCATATTGCTTACCTTGTAAAAGTAGAAAGAACACGATTTATTCTAAAATATCAGGAGTAAGAAAGAAATTTAAGGCAGATGGAAATTTGTTTATATTCCCATTCACGCCTCGGGAGCTATTCATATGATGTGCTACTACTTAATCTCAGAAATGTTTGGCGCAATGCGTAATTACACATGATCATGTTTGAAGCACAATTGTTCATTTTCATTGGTCTACGTCTATTAGCGTCAGAATCTATGAAATCCTTAATGTCATTAAAACAATTGTTTTTATCATTTTCTTCGAAAATAGTATTCAAAAAACCCACGAGGCAGAAACATCACTACCATAAAATTTGCTACAAAATATATGTAGCTCCATCCGTTTGCTACACTGTGAAGGATATTCATTTTATACAAGAAAGGTGCAACCATTCAAACCCACTCATTTGAAAACATAATTTGATTAACATACTTTAAAAATACCTCAAAATGAATAGGAGTCTGTGAGATCCCAAAAATTCAAATCTACATGGGAAGTAAACATGGAAGGAGTTTACCTCCAATCAGTGGCGTATTTAGGGGGGCTTCCGGGCTTAAGCCTCCCCGAAATCTTACTTACTATAGTAAAGTATATGAAATATCTTGCAGTATTTTGACATTTTCAGGCAACCCCCCCAAAAGTTAGCAAAGCCCCTCCCGAAACAAAATCCTAAATACGCCACTGCCTCCCATAGTGTGTTACATGGGAGGTAAACAAACAAAATTTAAGCTGCTGCTCTTCAGAAAACTCCTAGCAGACAGATCCGTGTAAAATGGTTGGTGCACGAAAAATTATGGCATGGCACTGGATACGTGTGGATCTGGGAGACACGTATCATTGACTCCTTTGTTATCTCTGGAGGCTTAACTATCGCTTGTGGGCATGTTGTAACAACTCATTCTTTCCTCAGTGTCGGGCCCGAATGATACCTTTTCCTTACTTTATTCCAACATGATGGGATTCCTACCTCATTACAGACTTCAGGTTAGTCAGTAGTATACGGATAAACAATTTCCTAGTTGAAGAGGTTGACGTGTGCCAGTGGAATATCCTGACAGATCACCTGATTTATCATAGTGGAGCTTTTACTTATAGAGCAGCGTATCCCAACCTTTTGCAGCTTGCGGCACACTATGGGTGTAACTTGAATTCTCGCGGCACACTCATAGATTGAATTATATTTAAATATAAAGTACCATGGTATCTTTTTCTGTGATTACTGATCTCCTCACAGAGAAGAAAACTCTATCATTGGTTTTCCACCATGGTAAATCATTATGCTTATTTTTCATTCTAATTTAAAAACAGAAAACAATTGCAATGAAATGTTGGACTTAGGATTTTAAATATACGCTTTCTTTTTCGAAAACTGCATCCAAACTTTCACTAACAAGGAAGATCACTAAATGACGAACGAACGAACAAATATCGTTTACTTTTAAAACACAAATGTAGGTCATTCGTATGCATGTTTGTTTTGTCGAAAGGATTGAATGTTTTAAAATTTGAAGTTACGAAATAGTCTGCAACAATAGAGAAGCAATAATGCTCATAACGTCATAACAATGATAACAAATACCTTTTCCAATATTACAAAATGTACAGAAAAGTAACGCGGTGTGAAACTTAAAATTGTAGATTCATTTTAGAGATTCATAGTAATGTGAAACACAAATATACATTTTTCCCTATGTCCTGTAATTTAATTGCTATAGAATTAATAATTTTGTTTCGATTTACTCGCGGCACACCAGTGTGCCGCGGCACACCGGTTGGGAAACGCTGCTAGAGAGTCACTTACAGGCAATGGTATATGGGAAAAGATTAGGGATTTGGATCGTTTAAAGCAACTGATATAGGATGCATATTCACAAATCAGTAGTTTTTTAACTCAATATACGCTTGTACACTTTCTTAATAAGACTACACAAGTATAACTACAATGTATTCTTGTTTAATACGAAAATGACAGATCTCGCATGAAAATTTAATCTTATACTTCTTCCATACTCTTTCTCTTATAAGAATAATCTATTTCTAACATTTTTTCTGAAAATATAACTGGAAGTATTTTTCAATTTCATACCGTCTTTTCGGGTGCAGAATAATATCCAACCAATACTACATATACGTAGTAGCATGTGGTATTGGATCCATCCCAACAAAAGTTTGTAGTATTGTAAGTTAGCACAAATCACACGTAAATATTGCTTCGTGTTCATACAGCCTCAGAGACACGTCTGCTGACATTCATAGCGCAACATGACTAGCATATTGAACATATTTTATAAGAAGTAATCTGAGTTTCATATGCTTATGACTTAGAAGTTATTACATTTATATTACATTTGATTACACCATTGAGTTTCTCTTACAATTCTAGCACTGATTCATATATCATATGACCCCATTCCCACTTAAACTTTTTGAGCGAGTTTCAAAATAGCAGAAGCAAGACGGTGGCCGTTCACATGACACGCACTGTAAAGGTTTCCTCTCGGCCTAACTTGCCCCTACAATAACCAATTCTGCCTATCTACACTCGCTTTCATTTTATGAGGTGGTAAGGGACTTTTATAAATATCTTACTCGTATCTGAACAAAACTGATTCTCGCTTTTATTATTATTTTACACCATTACCATTAAAGGAGTTTCACAAGTTATGGCTTGAATAGAGAAATGAAGGTCGAGATGATACTTATTTCTGTGGCCTCACCCGAAATATCTGATCCTATTCAAAAAAAGAAATTACGCTACCTATTCTTGTACTTTATTTATGGAGATTGATATTGAAACCGGAAGTAATAGTAACTTTCTACTATCATACTTCCGTTTGCGTAGACAGATAAGTGTGAAGGTGGATTATGTTCTTAGGACACTGATTCAGTTTCAAACAACCGCTTCTCGCTATTGCTTAACGCTTATGCTATGATACATGTCGACAGATGGACGGACAGTCCTACTCATTCCAATATTTATGCATAACATAGTTTTGAAGATTCTGTAAAGATACAAACGGACAAAGCTGTTGTATAAAACTTCATATACTTATGCAAAGTGTGGTTTAGAAATCTCTGACAACACACAGACTGATATAGTCGTTATATAAGATTACACATACTTGTGTAAAGTATAGGGCCACGGTGGCTCAGTGGAATTGCGCTCACCTTCTGTGCTTGGGGTCCCTGGTTCGATCCCAGCTCGCGCCAAGTGCACTTTGTGATGGACAAACACCATGTGCGTGGGTTTCCTCTTGGTTCTCCCGTTTCTTCCCACTTTCTTCATTTCACCATTTCATTCATTTTTCATCATCATTGTCTCCTTTAGCCTAGCCGGCATAATCGTGGGACGTAAAATTTAAAGATTTCATTTCATTTCATTTGTGTAAAGTATAGTTTGGAAGTCTCTATTAACAGACGGACTGATAAGATAGTTCTATAGAACTTTCCATGCTTGGAAGTTTGAGTCAATAGACATGGGACAGAGTCGTTGCATAAAGATTCACATACTTATGCAAAGTATAGTTTGAAAGTCTCTGTCAGCAGACATACGGATAGAGTTGTATAAAACTACATATACTTATATAAAGTGTAGTTTGGAAGTCTCTATTAATAACTAATATACTGTCAAAATCGTTCTAAAAACTACCCATACTTGGAAGTTTCTGTCGACAGACATCGGACAGACTCGTATAAAAATTTACATGCTTACGCAAATTTCTGCCAGCAGACAGACAGAGAGAGTCGGTATATAAAAGTTCCCGTACTCTTGTATAAACAGAGTTTGGATGCTTGTGATGTGCCGTTCCTCCAAAAATCTTATCATTGAACTGTCATTTCATACGCATAGTTACATAGTGTAGCTGTGATCGATCTTGTAGTAACGTATGTGTAAATCTTTGACAATTTCTTGAAAAGCAAAAATTTCTTTAAAAGAGGAGTGGAAGTCTAATGAAGACTCAATTATTGTGTTGAAATTGTTACGTGATTGTGTTGTTTTTTATATTTATTTTTATCACACAGCTTTGCTCAGTGTACTTAGTTTGAAAAGTAAAAGGGAAAAACACGAAATTCACATTCCATACATATAAAAAATATGATAAGAAAGAAAGAAAAGAAACACAAAATAATGTGGGTGTTCATTTTTCATATTCGTTAGTTCAGCTTGAAACTTCATCTCCCTTTCCCATCTACATTTTTATCCAAGCGTTTTTTACTTCTTTTTTAATTAAGGCAAGTCAATCATGTTCAGATTGTTTCGCCAATCCAATCACCCACTTACAACGTGGTCGTACGATAGAATTCATACGGACAGAATATGGTCTCCTAGTTTTACGAAGACAACAAGAGAACCAGATGAACAGTGACCAGTATTAATTGATCGAATTGCGTCCGCGTCACGGTGCCCTCTTGTTTTTTTAATCACCGTCGAATGCACTCGAGGAACCCGGGAATCGAACCCTAAATAATGAGACCACGTGATTTCTGCAGAGTTTCTAATCACCTGGACCACAATGGCTATGGCACAGAACGTCCAACGAAAGAGGATATGATTAGAATCACCTATTCTCTCTCTCTCTCTCACTCTCTCTCTCTCTCTCTCTCACTCTTACTCTCAATCTCAATCTCTCTCTATCTGTTTTTTTTTCTCTCTTTCACTCTCGAAATCATCAGTGGTATCATACGTATTGCAAATCACTTTTAATTCCATCCACTCTGATGCATACGAATTTCCATGCAGGAAGATCGAAATACTTTCTACCCAATTTTTGATGATTATGCAGTAGTGCGGAACTTCCTCGTTGCTTATCATTAGAGAGCCGTTTTACCTCTCTCCATTTTAAAAAATACTCTTTGTTTTCCCTTTGTACCAAATATATAATATTCCAGGTTATACGTATTAATTAAGCATTAGTATTCATGGTGTATATCCAATGCGTTTCTAATCAGCAGTACTATACTCCAAAACGTTTATTTCTAATTGCATAACTCAAGGATTTAAACCCACTAATTAATGAAAATTTTTTCTGCTTTTCAATACATCATTATCCTTTCATTCGGATTTCAAATTAGGTAAACGTCATTCTTCACATGACGATTAATTTAGAGATGTAATCATTGGTAATTAGGTATTAACAACAACGTATTAATCCGTAGATAAGATTATAAGAACATCTCGGAAATTTGAAACTCTGTTTATTAATATCGGTTACAATTCTTAAAATCTATCAAATGATATAATTTTGGATTTGATAGTACGAACTGAATTTGCAATATGTATACCTTATTGAACTTATAGTATTCGAATTGTGTACAGAAAGTCTCCCATTACGATTAGAAATTAGACTTTAGGGCTTACTCCCATCTAAGCCATTTGGAGAGTAAAAAAAAGTATGTTGAAGGAAGGAAGCGACCTGGGGCCATTAAGTATTAACCTGGGATTTGCCAGGTGTGCACGGGAAAACGCAGACAACCTTACTCAGAGTAGCTAGAATCACTGTTTCGACTGTGTGTCCTCACGGGGAAACGAATCTGCGACCGCTCGCACTAAAGACGAGAATGTTAGCAATTACGCTGCGCGGGGGCTACCAGAGAGTCCCCGAATTACGTTTATTCGACATACATAAATTAGTACTTACGTAAGAGATTTCCAATATTGAATCATACTTAGGTATACATTTGAAATGAGAAATAGTATTATCTTAATTATATTTTGAGAGACATCTTACTAGTTAAGAAGTAATTAGTTATGGAATTAAGTATTTTTTTCATAGGCGTTGTAAGATTATAAGGTTCTTTACCCGCTTTATAAAGCATATTATGCAAATGACTTTCTGCATTGCTGTATTATTAAACAGTATTTTCTTCGATTTTTTTCGTAATTTTCAGATGAGTTTGTGATAAATGTTATCTTATAGTAAAAATTGGAGTAAATTTCCACAAAAAATCACTGGGACGATCTACTTTCGTAAAACGAGAACTGCCTCTACATGAGTTTCTGCTTAACTTCTTTACTTATGTCACTTTCTCAGAAAGTAATGCCAAATTTAAGCTTTCTCAGTGGTTCCGAATTTATATACTTCTCTTAAAATGATTGTACAATACACAACATTTATATTTGAACTCAGCTTTTCTAGACTAATTTCAAAATTTATGCCACTACCCAATCCACCATGAGGGCGTCCCTACATCTGTAACATTGTCTTTGCTTCAATGAATTTGGAGATCCTTGAAACCATTTTATAAGTTAATTAGCCAATAAATACTAAAAAACACAAAAGATAATTTTCTTTTATAATGTTGTCTAGGTAGTTGCGTAGTAACTATTTAATGGTTGAATAATCTCCATTCACAGGATATCGGGAAAACCGGATATCAAGTATGGTTTAGATATTCTAGTACAGAACAGATTAGATATTGAAAATTTACTTTTAAGAGTTGCAAACAGTATCAAGTTTTTCAATTTCAAGTAGAACATCATATTGATTTCTACTATCAGTTTGGCATTAATTTTAGGCGGTCAGTGTGACCTTAATGGCTAGTTCACCGCGGTATGGAAAGCAATGAGAAGCTACCACACTTTTTAAACTTATTTCTTTCGAAACATGTGCAGCGGTTGACTTCATTATTATAGAACATTCCAAAGTTAAATACTATTTTATTGGGAATCTCTTATGAAAGGGAAATCTTTTAAGGGGGGGTATCGACCAGACAGCTATAAGAAGAAAATAACGAATAGAAAAACGATGTAAATTAGTAAGATTTAAAATACGTAATGTGCATACTTTTTTTTTTTTTTGTAACGATATGCGATTTCGCTAATATGGTTTTCTCCCTTTTATTATATAACAATTTGTTATTTAAAATTCATTTCTTTACATTTCGGTATATGAATTAAACTTTCATTCAGCTCGCTGCTTCCATTCGGAAGAAGAGAACTGTTCTCGGTAAAGCGTTCCGTACAATTATCTACGTTAACAGTACATCGTATACTTTAAATATATGAATGTAGAAGCCTATATATATATATATATATATATATATATATATATATATATATATATATATATATATATATATAATCACCCGATATACAAAATCATGTGGTAATTGTGAAAGACACAAATAAAACAGAGAAGGTAAAAAAAGTAAAAAAAAGTAAAAAAAGAAAAAGATATACAGAAAAGAAAGAAAGAAAAATATGAGTAAACAGTAAATTCTGCATAGTTAGTTATAATAGGGAAACCTCTTCTAATAATTTGCCGTGAGATAATGTACCTAAAATGGAAGCATATGCATACTATGTCATAGATAGAAAAATTAAAACGCTAAACAGAATATATGAATCGGAATTCTTTAAGTTTGTTTAGGAATTGTGGGTAAATCCAAATATAAAAAGATAGAATGTTCCATTCTGGTAAGTATAAAGTTTAGTGTTTCTAGTGTGTAAGTACTTGTCGATTTGTGTCTAAAAGTGAAGGTGATGAAGCCAAAATTCCCTGAGGACTGTGCCAACTGCCATAAATACGGGAAAGAAGAAGAAACTGTTGAAACAGCACACTCACCAATCAGTGTATAAACTTGAGAAACTACAAACTACATGATAAAGAAAGTATTGTTTTAGACACGAAAGGGATATGACCGTAATGGTAATAGTTCATTTTGAATGTTAGTGTTGGACACAAAAAAGAAGTTAGTAGTGTATTTATGTAGGTAATAGGAAGAAGTGAGAAGATTAAAGGTTGTACAATCTGTAAATGTCAGTTATAATTTTTACACAAAACTCTTCTACGATGTGCCAAATTGCTGATTATTGGTTTCGTTAGAAGTTAATCTGACATTACGAGTGTTGTAATTAATTGTTTATAGTTGTTTCTAATGAACAATTTTCCATTCTAATAAACTTATAAGAAATTCTAGGAGATAGCAAACAACAACAACACTAGTAAGTACAGTATATAGATCTACATATGCATCATCATCATAGGTATTCTGCCTTTATTGGCAGGTCACTTGCCGCAGCTGAGAAGCTTCCATGCTCCACGGTCCTCCACTAACTTCTTCGTCTTCGCGTATGATCTTTCTGTTTTTATATCATCCATTAATTGTAGTCTCCTTCGCCCCCTCCCTCTCTTTCCCGACACCATACCCTCTAGGACGTCCCTCATGATACAATCTCTTCTTAGGCAATGTCCCAACCAGTTTCTCTTCCTCTCCCTAATAATATCTAAAAGTGTTCTTTTCTCACCCACCATTTCTAACACACTCTCATTCGTTTTGCGCTCGACCCAACTAATTCTTTCCATTCTTCTCCACATCCACATTTCGAAGGCTTCCAGTCGATTTTCATCACCTTTACGTAATGTCCACGTTTCCGCCCCATACAGTACAACACTCCACACGAAGCATTTTATGAGTCTTTTTCTCAACTTTTTCTTCAAGGTCCCACAAAACAGACTTTTCTTCCTCCTAAAGGCTTCTTTCACCATTCCTATCGTTGCTTTTATTTCACGTTCGCACTTCATGTTATTACTAAGAATACTACCCAGATATCGAAAACTATTCACTTGTTCTATTTTCTCCCCTCCTACTTTTATATTTGACACAGACCCCTTCGTTCCAATCACCATAGCTTTTGTCTTTCTAACATTTATTTTCATCCCATATTCTTCAAAGCCCTTTCTCATTTTTTCTAACATTTTATTGATTTTCTTTTCAGATTCTGAAACAAGCGCCATATCATCTGCAAATCTTATGCATCTAATCATTCTACCTCCTACTGAAATACCATCATCATCATGTAAACTCTTTTTCACTATCTCTTCTAGATAGACATTAAATAGTGTTGGCGAGAGGCAGCATAATTGTCGAACTCCCCTTCCAATTGCACTCTCTTCCGTCAGTTCTTCCCCTATCCTAACACTTACTTGTTGGTTCATGTATAAGTTTCTTATAAGTCTTCTATCTTTCCATTCCAACTCTATCTTCGTTAGAACTCCCAACAACAATTCCCAATTCACGCGGTCAAAAGCCTTTTCAAGATCAATAAATATAACATACACCTCTTTCCAATTTTCTATAAATCTTTCACCGTTCGCCCTTAATAATCCAATAGCATCTCTTGTGCCCTTGCCTCTTCTGAACCCGAACTGCTCCTCCTCAACTTTTTATGCATACATATGCAATGCATGCCTTCAACTTATACATATGCAATACAACGATTAATAAATAACCTATTCCAGCAGATTTAAAATCATTCAACAACATAAGAATCCGATACGAACGACATAGTACCATAAAAGCGAGACTTTCTCTCTATTTTCTCGAAACTTAGGCATGAAAATTTACCTTTAGGTATATAGTTTAATTTAGATCGATGTGATCTTACACATACAAAAAATATATATATCATCTTTGCACAAATGAAAAAATGTTAAACATTTTATTAGAGTTAATTATATTTTTGTTCTATGTCTCAGAAGAAGAAATTAAATGTCGAATAAAAGCAGGGAATTTGTGTTATAATTCAGTTCAAAATCATTTGTCGTAGCAAATTCTGTTGCCCAATTTGAAGCTTAGAATATAAGAAACGACAATCATGTCTGTTGTGCTGTATGGTTGCGAAACATGATCGCTTACTCTAAGAGAAAAACTCCGACAAAGTATTTGAGAATGAAATCCTCTGATGAATATTCGGACCCAAGAGGAACGGGAATGGCGGAAACTTCATAATAAGGAACTAATTTATATAATTTACCAAACATTGTTTCGGTCATCAAGTTTAGGATGCAGGTCATGAAATGAAAATGAAATGAAATTTTTGAGTTTTACGTCCCACGATTATGCCGGTTAGGCTAAAGGAGACGGTGAAGATGAGAGATGAATGAAATGGTGGAATGAAGAAAGTGGGAGGAAACGGGAGAACCCCGAGAAAACCCACGCACACGGTGAGGATGCAGGTCATGTAGCCAGGATGGCATAAAATAGGAACTCTTTCAAAGTTTTAACTGAAAATTCAATCGGAAAACGACCATTAGGAAAATCTAGAAGCAAATGGTAGGATAATATTAAGGTGGATCTCGCAGAAATAAGAATACGAAGTAGAAAGTGGATCCAGTTGGCTAAGGACAGAAGTCAATGGGGAGTTTTTATATACGCGGCATTGAAGCTCCAGGTTCCATAGGCCACAGAGTTAGTTATACAGTGATTGTATGTCAAGTCGTATGTACTACTGAGAGCACTACATTATTCACAATATGATTATGAAAAGGTTGTTTGAAGGGAAAAAATATTCCAGGCATTCACCTTTTGAGTGATATTAACACTTCTTTTCCTGGCCTTATAAATAACAAACTTCATCTTCCTGCCGATTTAGTGCATTTTCAAGATATGTCCATTAAGGAGTAGAAGGATGTTGGTAAACGAAAAATATGGCATAATTAAATAACGTAGGATCTGAAGTACATGAGCTCACCCCAGTAATCAAACTTAGAATTCCAGTGTCCAAGGCGCATACACTAAATATAACCAAAAGGGAGCTTCTGAAACAGACGTATCAATAATTCTGTTTTGATAACGTAATTTGTATGTTAACCATGAAAATGTATGGCTTAATATTTCCTTTTAGTATCATTCCGAGTTCTATATGGAAGGTTTAAATAAATGCCATTGAATCTTGATGGTAAGTTCATACAAAAAAAAAAAAAAAAAAAAAAACAGTCAGAAAGAGTGCACAATATGTATCTATTTAATTAATTATAAATGTTTTTTGATTTCATAATTAAATACAGATAATAAACGATTGGCAAATAACAATAATATGTTTTGCATGGCAACTCAAGAAGTGGGAGGAAAGAAGTGGAGCCAAGGGAAAGCTTTCAAATAATACGATCTGAATTGCAAACGGAAAATAGAAAAATTGGTAGTTCTCTCGCTCGGTGAATAGAGTGATATGAAAAAAACATAATAAAATATTACATGTTTAATTATTTGCTAACGTTAGTGAAAATTTCAACTTCAAGAAATACACTTGGAGGAAATTTTGACTCTAATAAACACGTGAATAAAGAAATATTTTGAACACATATATCTTACATGGCTATACAGAAATCATTAAAATTATGCAACTAATCGACACGTGTATATTTGATGATTAAGAATGCAGTGAAACCCTTTTGTAATCATTCATATGCATTGGATGTGTTCCTGTGGAATCCGGTCTCCCAAAAGCTGCTCGCATACGAATCGACTAGACAGAAACATTGCTATTTGGGACAATGCAATCTGATGAACTATATACAATAACAAATCACACATTTTAGATAGGATAAACATCATGCACCTCTGCTGGCCAGGGAATTAACAAAACTGTTGTTTCCCTTAGAAGTTTTTGAACTGGACCGTCGTTGTCTTACTGAACTGTGACATCCAGAGCTGTCTGAAGGAAAGGTATGTCTTCATATATAGTACTTTTCACTTGTGGCGTTCACGCATGGCCTAGCCTACTAATTTACTTTTGTCATTGGCTGATATGGTCCTTGAAAATACACGCTTGTGATTATGCTCGCCACTGCACGCTCTAATATGTATGGTGTAATTATTTTCGAGGAGATTAAAGTCTGCCATGCAACATTACAACAAAGATTTTTAGACATTCCAAGCAGTCAAAGGCGTTTGTAGTCGTGCGCAAATAGTAGCCGACTGAGCCTAAAATGTATATATTTGGCAGCGTTCAGCAAACACGAAACGTGAACAAGTGCACACTCGTTACTTGCTCTAGCACCGAGCTAAAGCTACGTAGGACAATATTCGATTCGTCATGGCTTGTGAACAAGATGTTGGTCATAGTGAGTATGGTCACATTGAGCAATATGCTGACCGATTGCCACCAAGTATGCTTATTTTATATCAATTGCTTTCACAAGGATCATTGTAGTCCTGAGCGAACAACAACTCACCCGTTCCGGAAAACCATGCAACCATTAGGAAAATTTCGTTTGTTTACTGTGCTTCACTAGCTGCATATCTATAGTGCTGCGTCAATATGTAACATTTACTGACTTACATCATAAATTTCCTAAAGAACTAAGGCTCAAGCTACTATTATAAAGTGCGCACACTTGGATAAATTTCTAATGATACTTTATATACTAACTTGGGGTGTGTTAAGGCTAAAACACATCAGTCCATGAAGTCAAGAGATATTTGATCTTTAAGTTGGGCTCTTTTAGTACCCCTTATGCCTGCACTAAAAGTACCCACATTTGTATACATTTCTTATTTCACTTTCTACAGTAATTTGAAGTATCTGAACCTAATGAGACTAGTTTCAAATATATCCATCCATGAAATCACGACATTTTTTTGTATCTCAAATTTAAGATTACTTTTCTATGTGTCCCATGAATACTATACCTGTATCTTCAAAAATAGTTCCATTATATTCAACATCCTCAAATTGGTATAAAAATTGCACCTCGAAATGTATCAAAACAAGGGCACTCTTACTATTGGTATGAGTGGCATTTCAAGAATCCCAGTTTTGAGGCGATTTTTCAGTCAATACCATTTACAGATATAATAAAAATAACTTTATTGAATTTAGTATCCTCTTATTAGTACAAAAATCACACTTAGAATTTTATTCAAGTGTGGAGACTTTTCAGTAGCGCCATGATCGTTAGCTCTCTATCTGTTTTAGTGAAAATTGTCATTTTTTGAATCAGTTAAACGAAACGAGCTTGTTGCTTGGCGTTGAAATTCGTTAATCATAAGGAGAGTTAGAACTAAAATACCCGGAGGCTTGGATATTTTCTCATCTACATAATGTCATAAAAGAATAATACTTTACGATAATTTTTGTGAGAGTTATTGTGATGAAAAATAGCTTATACTATATTATATGCCTCGCTATTATACCCATTACTCGGTCATCGACGAAAAATTAAGGATAAATTGCCCTATGTTAGAATGTGATATAAGCTTCAAATAAAAATATATTATTTTGGGTAATTAGAACATATGTTTCTTGGAGACTTAACAAATCTACGATTGCTTGGGGATAAATTAGGAGAGATGAGGGTAATAAGAGACAAAATTCTTAGTAGTTTGGTTTATCATCAAAAAATCCGAAAAGAATTCCACAGTTTACTGTATCTTTCTGTGTTCAAGTCTAAAAAAAATTGCTTTTAGCCAACATTTTAACTTCTTTTCTGCCTTTCAAAAAGTGTCTACCGAAAACTTTAGGTACATTTTGGTACAGTTTTAGTGAATAATTGTTTTTACAACTTAGTTATAAATGTTTCTAATAAAATTTGTTGCATAAATTTGTACAGCATTAGTACTTCAAAGTGGAATTTTTCCAACTTTTCTCTGATAAATGAGCTTGCCAGAAAATAAGTGTCTCTTATTACCCATTTTTTTGTTTGATCGGGGTAATAAGAGACAGTATTTTGGTCTTTCCAGGTTCACTAACTAAAGATTAAAATGCTAAGAACATACAAAAGTAGACATTTAATGATGTATTATTCCACTAGCATCTTCATGATGATATTCAAAAAGTGAATAAAGTGTTTATCTTTCATGGTTTTGTAATTTTATTAGGAAATTATTATTGTATTGTTATAAGAGTAGAACTTGTAAATATTAAGAGGCCGTATTATGTTGAAAAGAGAATGCTTGGTTTAGAAAGTTTTAGCGTAGGGATATTTTTTCTTTTAGCCTAAACTTTGATTCCATTATTGTGGAAAGTATTCACCTAGGCTATTTTCCATTTTGGCATAGTCCTTTAATTTTATATAATCTACTGTGTAAGAAGTCACTGTAGCATAAAGAATTGTTTTACGATGTAGGCTTTACCCTTTTAATAAAAAAAGTGTGAGAAACTTCACAAATTATGAAAGGCTGTAATTTGTATCGATTGTACAATAGTTGTAGCATTCAACTTTCAAGTACGACTTTCGTTAGCCTTAATTTTCACATGACAATTGACAGAAAAGTAGCCAGAATACAATCATGTAAAACGGTAGGGCAACAAAATACATCTTAGGCATGTAACCCCAGTTTAATAACAAGGCACAGCATGAAAGAAATCTGGGCAGCGTCTCTTATTACCCATACGGGATAACAAGAGACAAGAACTGAAATTTTAAAAAATCGCAGTCACCCTGTACATTGGGAACAAATAAAATAATTTTCTATTGGGCTGCCCAGTAATAAAATATACGGGGTGTTTCAAAACAACACCGACAACGTTTTGGAGGTGATTCCTGATACCAAGATAAGACAAAAAGTGTAGACCATCCTGGGTGCACAAATGCTTCCTTTTGGAGTTATAGGCTGCCGAAATCTTGAAAAAATGAACTTTAAAGGTCCATAGCTCCAAAACTATGGGACCTACCGTAGTCTGGCCAAAACTTTACTAAGGAATTATATGTGTCATATAAAACAAATGTTTCAAAATCCTAAGGTACTCAAGCAACAATGTTTACAGATACATTATTAGGAAGTATTCACCAACTATCTCTATAAAAGTTGTTGCAGAAGTATGGCAGGTTCCTGAAACGTGGATATTTGCATAGGCCACATACTAGTTCCTAAGTGAAGTCTTGACCCGACTACGGTATGTCCCATAGTTTTGAAGATATGGGATATGGGGGATACATTGTATCAAACATTGCGATATGAGGTTTATATTTTCAAATAGCTCTGTGTGACCCTTTAAAGTGTTATAAAATCATTAAATATAACAAAAATCCCAACTTTAAATTATGGAGAAACCATTTTTATTTTCATGTTAATATAACTTAATTATATTACTATTCCATATTCTTTTTTGTCAGAAATTATTTTCATTCACAAATATTTTCTACATATTTTATATTTCCTTCCTCATCATGTGTACTTTAAATTTCAATACTACTTAACATATTTCATTCTATTTTCCTCCTTAGGATGTGTGCCATAGATTTATTACATAAGAATAAATTTGTTTCTGTTCCAATCTCTGTTAGTCAGTGTACTACATTATACTATTTCAAAATATAAAATAGATGTAAGAATCCACTTCAATAATCATCTAAGATTCTCAAATTGTATTGATTTATGAAATGATGTGGCTTTTATGTATTTGGGAACATATAGACAAAAAACATAAAACCATCTGAAAGGTTCAATTTCGATATATATGTTTCACTAAGTGTGTAAAATCGCAAGTTTCCAATTGACTTTGACACTGTCATTTCAAATATTGTTTAGAAAGTCCAAGTATTTCTCTTTGCAAATTTTATCTCCGAGTGAACTCAAAAGATAAATGTTGAATTAATAAGAAACTATATACTTTTATTTCTGATTTGGTAGACAAATATTGGAAATTAATGAAAAAACTTTAAAATAATTTATGAAATAAAAATGTACTGTTTTGAGTTGTACTCTGACTCTGACTTACGCATTTTATTACATATTTTGTTATGTTAACAAGTTCTTTTCTTACCATGTTTGAATTCTGATGTTCTCCGTTCAACAACAAAACTATTCATGATAAGGATTTAAAAATAACATGAAATCAGTACAACTACAACTGAAACAATGGGAATCACACCCACGTTTCCTTCATAAAACCAGAGTACTAAATTTCTCAGGGGCGCTGGGACTCAGTGGTAGATCGTTCATCTCCGGTACTTGGGGTCCTTGCTTCGATCCCAGCTCGCGCAGTGTGAACTTTGTGGTGGACAAACACCGGTGTCGTGGGTTTTCTCGGGGTTCTCCCGTTTCCTCCCACTTCCTTCATTCCACCATTTCACTCATCTCTCATCATCACCGTCTCCTTTAGCCTAACCGGCATAACCGTGGAACGTAAAACAAAGGTTTCATTTCATTTACAAAATTAAAGCCAATCAGAGAATCGTAGACTGATTTTCTTCACTTGCTAATTCATTAGTTTTTCAGTTAGATGCATTATGTTATTAAAACGTTCTACATCACCAACTGACTACAGTGATTGAGTAATAGCTCTCTGTAATTATATATTATAATAATAAAAGCACTCAACTTTTTAAATATGAAAATAAAGATTTGGTATATTCTAGTGCTTAGCAGTAGATATATAGATCAAATATGGATTAATTATTTGGTTCAAAATTAAGATAATTCGAATAAAAATTACTATTTATGCTTTCGTGTTTAAGCTTTTATTTATTATTTCTTTCCAAAAAAAACGAGAAACATTATGATTTAATATATGTTTTGTTTTATTCATTACCACTCCTGCTATTTTTCTCATGATTATCAAAGCAAGCCTCTTCGTAGGTTTATATTTAGCCGTATACATGTTCTAGTGGGAGCAAACGTGAGTCAGATCAAATTAGGCTGTAGATTCTAGGATCGTATAAGCTTGGACCTGAAAGAAACTCTAACTTTTAATTCAACCAAACGACCAAAAATCTAGTAGTTTATATTATCATATAATAATCAAGATACTTAGTATCATTTTCTTTATAAAACGAAATACTTTAAATTTTACTTCATACATTTTTTGAGTACTGTAAGCATTACAATTTAGAGTGCTTATAAATCTCGGTAAATTAATCTTGTTGATATTATATACTTACTGGAACTTTGAACTCATTTAAGGCTACTTAACATGTAGATTTTTGTTACATTTTCTATAATATATACTTTCGGTATGATAGGAAATTACAAAATGAGTATATTCTGCATCTTCTGGTTAAAATATTTAACTATCCTAGCTAAACTGAAGAATTCAATTACAATTATGTGATCACCAAATCTATATAAATCTCTTGATATATATATCAAGAGAGAGAGAAAACGAAAGTGTGTAGGTTAATTTATAAAGATCCTTATCTCTATTTTTACATTCTTTTAGCAACATTTTTTTTTTTTTGGAAAGCATAAGATGGAGTCACGTGCTAACTATATTATGTAGAAGCTGAAGTAATCAACGATAATAGAAGAAATTAAACTCGATATAATTCTAGTAATGAACGTGTTAATAATTAGCATAATTAATATATGCACCACAAAGTCTCAGTCATTGTCAGAAACAATAAATGTTGTGACAAAGGAATATAGTAAGAAGATTAATATAGCTAGATATAATAGTTTAGTTAAGCGAGGTACTTAACCATCCATACAGCTCAGGACAATGACAAGTGACAGGTGCAAACTGGATTTGAAGCGACAAACGTCTATGTGCAACGTTGCGTGTATGTGCAAGGCAGCCAATGCCGCTCAAGATCGCTTTAGAAATCGTGAGATTTTTTCTACTTACGAACGAATCCGCTTCTTTTTCTTTTCTCTTACACCTTTTGAGTTCGTCTGTGGGAAATTATAATGAAAGGAAGATTTAATACACTTAAAGATTTCAAAACCTGTATGGAGTATCCTGACTGGGATTTGAAGCACGAACCTTCTGAGCTAATCGGAGAGGTCGTTTGGTAAGTACTAAAACGCTTCTTTTTCTGGTCATGATAGCAAAGTTTGCGTCATATGTATCACTCTTTATAAACGTGTATGTTTCAAGATTATGCTGTTAGTGAGTAATGAATATTTCTTCCATTTTTCATCAGAAGTTTAAAATTACTAGATGTAAATATAATAAATTAAAACACACCAGAAAATAAATTCGTAATTGTTTTTACAATTAATTTTAATCAAATTCCAAAGACGATTAAAAGCTCCAAATCACTATTTACTATCCATGTTTTTAAGTGTAATTGAATGTACGAATTCAATTTTCTTAATTTAGTAATTTTTTTGATAAGAAATGTAGCAATAGTAAGTACAAACTTTTTTTCAAATTATGCATAAGAATGAATATTTAAAACTTTATTAAAAGTTTGAGAGCAAGAGAACATTACAGAAACTACTATTTAATTTTATACGAGGAGAAAATTGATTATCCCTAACTACGCTAGGTATTTATTGGTAGTACATTTACATCTTCATTTGATTCAAAATCCAATGCATTCTTTCGTAGTAGTGAGACTTGACATATGTAGCTCACTGCAGTACTAACACTGAAGGATTCTGAATATTGATAGATATGTTAAAATATTCCTAACATATTATTTTACAATTATGCATTCTATAGGTGATTAATATTTAAAATCGTTATAAAAATTAGCAAAATATTTTGAAGAAAAATACATTGTTTAGTACAATTACATCATATATAATTAATTAGGAAATTATTAGATTCTACGTAATGAGTTCTAAACCTTTTAAGTCATCCAATATATTTACGCAAAACAAGGGATGGAGTTGATAATTATTATATTACATGATATATCATCTACGTTATTAGTTATAAACAATAGAAATTGTACATTATTAACGCTTAAAAGTAGAAAGACCTGTATTAAAGATATAGCTGTTTTGTACTAAATTCTAAAAATTTTAACAGATTTAAAACAAAAATACTTTATGGATGTACTGACATAAGTAAGAAAGTAGTATATTCAATTATTTCATATTAACAACTTTCTTTATATTTTATAAATCAAATAAAACTGGGTTTTATTAAACATTTAATAACTATATATGGCTTACCAAAAACATTTGTTTATATCAATTAGTTTTATGTAAAAATAAGTTTTCATCCTTCTACTAGTTCATTCAACTTTTTTTCTGCTCTTTTATCAATGGCTGAATATTCAGATACAACTGTTAGATATTACCAGATTATTTTAATAAACATCAGTAGAAATTTTACATTTGAAGCAATGATGGTACTATATTATGTACGGTGTGCGTAAAATGTAAAACCCACAACGTCCTAATTAAACTGTGTTGAGTACAACATTTTATTAATTTTAAAATACAATAAACAATACAGAATTTTAAAATAAAATACAATAAACAATACAGAATTTTAAAATAAAATACAATAATAGTGACTATGACAATAACTCTTAAATAAGTACCACTTATGAGGAAGTTTGTGCTAGCCCTTGAAAATATACCATAGAGATCGTATCATTAAAGCCTTGAAAAAAGAGCGTTTGTTACAAATATGAAAGTTTTTATATTACCCTTCAATCATGTTATCGATTTCTTTTCATACCTAAACAAATAAATGCAGTTTACACAAGGATAAAAATAAAAAGGAAAATTGCAGTTTTCTACAACTATTTTCTTTAAGTTTCATAACTAACATTTCATTAATAACTTTATGACAAATAAATCGTTTTCTCTAAAAAAAAATCAGAATAATCCCTAGTTCAATCTTGGGTGTTTTTCTTCATGTAGAATTTTCTGAAAACACTCAAGCGATTTTATTCATACTTATTAAATTTATATGTTCCATTAACTAACTTATAATACTGTATTAATAATTTTTCGTTAGAAAAATACAAAGGGTACTTTATTCGTGAATATAAGTTGTTTTCCACGATTTTTTCAGTATCCTTGATATGTAAATGTTTTATTAAATGCCCTACAATTCAGCAAAAAGAATTTTGCATCAAAAGTTGAGAAGGTGTAATTTACTCCTCAGGGTTTAATAGTTGTGAAACTTCTTTACGAAAGTGTCCACTTTATTTTGTTCATATTTCATAAAGTAATATCTTTTTAACAATCATACAACATACCACAATTTTTCATAACAAGTGCACAAGAAATAGTTTACTCTCGGAAACGACTTCTTTATATAAAACAAACTAAAAATACTGTTGATTTGGATATGCTCTTATTTCACAAATAAATATTTCTCCAGCAACTCAATGCAATACGGAATAAATAGCTTATTATGGAAGAAAATACAAGTAATAGTTTGATATTCGATGTTAGGTTTCATCGGACAGTTTTTCGAAAATTATTATGAAAATTTTGTTCATACTTTACAAATAAGTCTTTTAGTACTACCCCCAACTTGCCACGATTCAATTTAAGAAGTAAGAGAAAGTTTAGTGCGGTGTCCCGTACCATTTACCCGTACCAGCAATTAAGAGGAATTGAAACTCTAAAAATACAATAATATAACTTATAGTATAGTTTTATTTAAGAAAACTATTCATTCATATTTTCTTATTGTATGTTTTTATTCATAGTAGGATTTAGATAAATATTCATCTGCATTGACTAATTGAGAGTTCAAACCCAAAGTATGAAGCACTTCCACATGTTTTTGTGAAAATATAGTATTCAGAAATGATTAGTATATACAAGTGATTCAAACATTGTTGAAGATACTGAAGGAATTTACTTCTTATATCCCCACATATTCTAACAAGTTGGATAATATACTAACACGTGGTTTACATTTCCATTGTTATACTTCCTTATAATAAATTATTTAATATTTTTGAAACAGAATGAAGTTGAAAAAAATGAATGTTAAGTTAATCATCAGAATGAAGTTAAACAAAAATTTGTTAAACTATTTATAGTTATATGACGCCATACACATACAGAAAAATAAATTTAAATTACTGCGTAATAGTTTTAAACACTAGCATATGCTACAATCTATGAGTACCTAAGGATATTTAACATGTATTAGAAGATTTTAAAGTAGCGTTCAAGTATTATCATGTTTAGTTATTCAAGTATATTGAGCCAATTTCAATTAGATCTTTATTAACTTGAATGGCAGAAGGCTAAAAATAAATGTAAGAATATGTAATGCTTTTCACAATATATGAATCAACCAATAGCGCAAGAAAGAAAGGAGCCCTAGAGCAAAATAATCGAAAATTTGAACACAAAAATATTTACTCTTTTAATATTCCGATAACAACTAATGATGCCTCATAAATTGTGTCAAATACAATATTAAAAAAAAAAAAAAACACACAAAATTGCCTTAACTAGAACTTGACTTTATGATACTTCATTTGGAAACTACACTGTTTGAATTCATTTCGGACAGACTGTAAAAATAGTTTTAAAATGCCTTGTATCTACTGTTTTCTGACAGAGAAAGTAATTAGTCTATGTCTCCCATTTCCAAAAATTCATGTAGAATAAAGAATTGGTTTCTGAACTTCAAGAAATTAGTTTCGACTAGTCTCCTGAGTGAGATACTAAAGTATTACATGCATGATATATGTTTCATTTATCGTGTTATTAACACAGTTAGAATTAATATACGTATCATTATATCAAGTTGATTCTTCAATAAAATAAACGATATAATTTGATATTATGTTTCAAATAATTAAAATCTTTATGCTACCTACATAATTAGTATTGAATGAAATCTTAATTATTTCCTCCAAATATTCCACATTAATATGTGAAAGTCATAATAACACACATCATCTAAGACATTAGAAAGATTGATGGTTTTAAGCACCTTTAAAAATTATTCTTCTACCAATACGAATAAGACTTATGCTTCCAAAGAAATTCACGTGTCATATATTTATGTATCTGGAAAGTTTTCAGAAATACGTTTCTAAAGTTGCAGAAGTATTAGCTTCTTGCTCCTGTTTGATATTAAGCCCAAACAATAAACAATCAAGCGTCGATGCCAATTCATTACTAGTTCCATACAATCTCTAGTTACTTTTTTGAAGTTTCGCGTTTTTTTTTTTTTAGCTTCGGCGCTATATAAGATATGCACCTACAGTTTAAGGTGTAACATAGAGAACCGAAATGCATAAAAATTTCAAAGGTGTTTCCCGAGGAATCGAACCCAGAGCACAAAAGGCGTATGCACTAGCAATTAGACTAGCGAGAACTGCACCTTTCATTTGAATCTGATAATTTCTAGGAAGAAAATACGTACTTTTTTTTAAAGAAAAATGACGTATGTCGATACTTGCATCTGTTTAATTTGAACACCAATGGACAGCTAAGCTCAAAAGACAAAAGAAAAATTGATGGATGCATTAAATATATCGTGGAATAATAATATATCACAATATATCAATTATCAGGATTCCTATTTGTTGACCAATTTTAACATTAATGAAAGAGGTAAATGTTAGGTATTAGACCTCTACATTGCATAAAATTCTAATACTTTTTTCAAGTTATTGTGAATTTTATAAATAAGGTTAAATTTACACTTCATTCTTAACCGATTTTTCCTCAGGCGATATGAAAAGAGAAACTATGAAGAATATATCCGTCAAAATACAATGTGTTTTACTAGAATTATACTGTAATTTTGAAACTTATAGAATTTATATGCAAACTAATATCATGGGTTTATATAATTTTTTGACATATTTTTAGCCCCAAATAAATTAACTTTCCAATAATAAAGAAATACACAAGCATATTTTCGTCGATATATATTTTCTATTCATCGTGGAGAAGATAGAACGACAAACGAATTATTACGCAGAGAGGCGTATACACAATTGTCCATTGAGTCAAATTATACATAAACATATTAGAAAATACAAGATAATGTACAGATGTAACAAGTATAATAAGAAATATTAATGACAAGAATCTAGGATTTATGAATGAATTACTGTAAATTATTTATTTAGAAATATAGTAAAAATTAAACAACACAAGTAAATAATTAAAAATTTTCCCCCAGTAAATGAAACTATGCACAGCATTTTCTTCATTACTTCTGAGTTTAAAATCTCACATGCAATGTTAGCTGGGTGGGCTTTGGTTAAATGTGTCAGAATCTACTTTGTTTAAACAATCATGGAAAACAGTGAATTTTGAAACTTACTGCGATTGTCTGTGTTTCAATTACTATTTACTCAAATTTAGTTCCTTATGTAAATCGTGGTTAATTTACATTTACATTTTCTAAATGCGAGTTATCTAACATTTGACCTCAACCATTTCGAAGAGACGATTTGACAAACTATATAACCTGGAAACATGATATATTGAATACTTTTTGTGCAAGACAATGAATTACTACGATACAGCAGAGATTTCTGTTAATATTTGAAGATGCTTTCGGCAAGAAGCAAGAAAGTATAAGAATTTGGTCGCTTGAATCGAACTTGTTGCAGCAAATTGGACACTTTGTGTCTTTATTACAACTATTTTGTAAATTTAAGTTTTCGTTAGAGGAATGTTCATGACATAAATCCCAAATTGATCAAAGATACAAGAGTTGTGTTTTATTACGAAAAATTGAAAGGAATTCTGTACTGAAACATTTTATGACTGGTAAACTATGTGAAAATATCCCCTAGAAAATCGCTGATTTATACTGATTTTCCTACTACAAAGTGAACATCTTACTCCGGTGTCCGATTCCAAAATCTGATGCAGTATGAAATCCTATGTGGCTTTAAAACAAAATTTTACAATAAGCTATAATTACTGTTATTAGTGGTTTAAAATCTCTTGTCGGTATTTATAATTACAGGAGTTCATTCTAGGCCTAAATGTAGAAACATCTTTTATATTTTAAAATTATAGAACTACTTTTCAATATTATATTTAATTAACATAAAGAAGTTTTAAGATTTAGGAATTAAAATGCATATTCAAATTATTTTGAAAGTTGAAATTTATTAGAAATAAATAGTTTAGATTGTTAAATGTTGCATTTTAATAAAGAAACAAGACTTTAAAAACTTTTCTAGTTTCAATTTCGAAATACAATTTTACTTTATAGTTTTTAATATAATATGACACTTTTATTTTACTAACTACTAGGTGAAATGCCCGTTATTTGGACGGAGAGAATAAGGTTTATACAATATAACTAACTAATTAACTCTATGGCCTATGGAACTCGAAGGTTCAATGCTCAATGTCAAAGCTCTCCACTGACTTCTATCCTTAGCTAACTTCGTATTCCTATGTCTGAAAGATCCATCTTAATATTTTATTCCCTTCTGCGAATAGGTCTTCCTAAATTTCGTTTTCATATTGGACTTCTACTTGAGATTTTGAAAGCTTTCCTACTTTCTTCCATCCTGACTGGATTACCTGCCCATCTGAGCCTCCTAGATTTGATGACCCTAACAATATTAGGTAAACCGTATAACTTATGTAGTTCGTCGTTATGAAATTTCAGCCATTCCCCATTCTCCTTCCTCTTGAGTCCGAATATTCGTCTCAGGATTTTGTTCCCATCGCAACCATACGGAACCACAGCCATGGTTATCGTTTTATATATTTTAAGCTTCAAATTCCTCCACAAAATTCGCGACAACAAGAGATTTTGAACTGAATAATGACACGAACTTAGTCGTTCTAGTCGACATTTAATTTCTTCGTGAAGGTGGCTTTCGTCTGTTACTATTGATCCTAGATATTTGAAAGTATCAAAAGTATTATTCGATATTTTAACGCATCCATAATTTGCCGCTTTACGATCCCGACTAACTGTCATGTTTTTAGTTTTCTCTGCATTTACATCTAAACCCATGTCCCTGAAAGCATTTAATAAGACCTCTTTATTTCTTTTCTATTGGTCTCCTATCATCCCCTATTAAATTTACATGAACAGCATACGCCATAACCTGGTGAATACCATTCAAACTCTATGCCCTGGTTGCTATCTTTGATTTTCCTTATAGCGTACTCCAGAACAGAGTTGAATAATAATGGCGAGAACTCATCTCTTTTCTCGACGTGAAAGATTGTGGACAAAAAGTTTCCAACCCGGACTTTACTTTGGGTTTAATTTAAATATTTCTTAATCTAATTAGATTTCTCTGTGTTCCAAATTCTGTAAGAATTTTTCTCTCCTACCTAGTCGTAAGTCTTTCTAAAATCAATAAATAATTGATATACCGTGGTATTGTATTTCCACTTTTCTTAGTATTGTCGAATGGTAAATATTTGGTCCATAGTTGATCGTTTATGCAATATATCATATTTAACAGTAAGTAAATGAGTGAAATAAATAATAGGAAGTTCAACTCTTTTGGATAGATAAAAGGTTTTATAGTAGTTACAGAAAGTAATTTAGATGGATTAATCCGAGAAATTTGAAGTAAATGTTCCTATAAAATCAAGTAAATGTTCTTTTAAAATCGGATATCGTTATCTAATGATATAAGGTAGGAGGGATGAACGATCGCCACAGGCAAGAAGAATGAAGAGTATGTTTGGACCAAACTTTCATAGATGATTTGTAATGTTATTTTTCTTTCATCATAATTAAATATGTTATATGCAACTTTTCTTTCTTTTTTGTTACCTCAGACTTGCATTCTTCTTTTGAAATAATTTCTGGGAGTTAGGTAAGTTCAAATAGTAAACAAATCTGGATCATTTTTCTTTACATTCCCTTTTTAACTTATTAACTTCAGATAATTTTTAAGATTTGATAAACATGTTTCTTATCCTAACAATCATCACTTTCCCAAACCATTCAATCACAGGATTTGGGAAATTTTACCCAGTACTGTTTATTAAAAAAAAAGAAATTTTGGCTAAAAAGCAGCTCATTACAACTCAATTTACCATCACGAAGTTATATTCATATCTTAACTTCAAGATCCGCTTAAGATGTTGAGGGAAAAGAAAGATAAAATTAAATTTGTATATTGAAGTGCTAAATACTGAATTGTAACAACAAAGCAATTTTTGCCTAATTATTTACATTAAAATTTAACAATGAAATATTGTTAAAACCGACGGCCTCATTCAAATTTGTAACATTCCAAGTTGATTAAAATTAGAAATTAGACAACAATGAGATCCCACTTTGTATTAAGTCCGCTGGCAAAACTACAAAATATTACATTCCTTGAACAGTGCGCAATTTACATTTTACAGATTATTAAAATATAATTATTCACTAATACACGTTATTGTGATAAGCCTCACAACAGCATCCTCACACCTTCGCCGAGATTACAAACAAAAGATCTCCTCCAGTTCCTTACCAGAGGGTAGCGTTCCCAAAACTGATGCAACGTTGATGATAAAATATCGAATATATTATTCTATGAAAGAATTGTAAAGCGAAAATGGTTTCTTATCATAAACAATAGATTTAGTTTTTAAACTTGAAAGTAAGGTATTGTTCTTCAATAATGTTTTCAATCATGTTCAGTATATGTCCTCTCAAACTAGGTATAAAATAAATATAGAACTAGGTATAAAATAAATATAAAACTAGGTATAAAATAAATAAATTTAGGATTGAATCCTAATGGTTACTATTCAATATTAATAGGTAGATATTATTCTGCACCAAATATTATTGTTAAAATGATCTGCTGTTCAGATATTTATTTAGAAAAATGTTTTTATTATGAAACACTGAATAAACAAATTATGAAAAACTTAATGAAATATAGATCAACATTCAACACATTAATTCAAAATTGTTACAGTATACCTTCGGTCACTTATAAATCGAAAGTACATGTACTATCAAAACTTTGATTTTAATCAATTGTCTTAAAATAAAGATTTTTAAAATATATAAATGTTAAGCATATTCAATTGTATAATTAATACCTCTTAAACATGCTAATGCTTCATTTGTGTAAAAAAAATATATCTTGCATTTCAGTTACATTCCTATTTCTATAGACATACACATGGTGGTCCCAATTGTCAGTACACACTTTTTTCAGACTATGTCGTGCGAAGAATTTAACTGTCTCATTGAATTCTGCTATAGGAATATATTGTTGAAAACTCATTTTTAAGGAATAAATCTTGGAGTTCCATTAAGCAGCATGTTTATTACATCTAGCTTCAGTATAGCATGTGCATAGTTTATTTAGAATTTTGTTTCAGGAGGGACCATGTATAATACGGGGAAGCAGGGATGAATTGCTCACCTGAGTTTGACAATTAAATATATTTTAATTTATGCATAAATTGAAGTTTTAATAGCAAGAATTGCAGACTGGTGAATTTTATGTGATTTGATACCCACATAACTTTAACAGCAAATCTAATCTTTTTATTCTATTCATAGAAGAAAAAGGAAGCATCCGCTTCGCCTACCTAATTTCCCGGGCTACTTATTCCTCCCTCTTGATTTTCTTTAATTCAGACATTTACCTTTCTTTATAACGAAAAGATGTAAATATTCTTTTGCTATAATTACTAAAGTTCCGTTATGTTGATATTCGTGCAAATTAGTGTGAAACACTAGTTTCGCTTATCAGCTCCTCTTAATTTTGGTATTACTGACGACAGCCGATTTGAATCACAACTAACAACGGTAGAGAGTATGATAGGAGAAACGAAAGAAAGTAACAACTAAGAAAAAGAAACAGAAGAATAGAATGAACGAAAGAATGAAGAAAACAACGCAGTGATTACATGGAATGAAATTTGACAAATACAATATTCCTGCTGAACAACAAGAGCATAAGAAAATTATTGAATTTTTCTTAGAAATTATAAGAAGGATTATTGTTGTAGTGGAATGCAAAACCCTAACAATTTTTTTCGGGATGGTGCTGTGCCCGATAGCTCTCCCTTACATGCGCCACTGAGCATCTAGCAAGAATGGTAAGAATTCGGTTTCCAATTAGATATTTTCTCTTCGTGCACCTATTTTAATGTTGCTCCTAAGTCCACCTTGAATTTGTAAAATAAATATCCGAAAACTAATATTAGGTAAAAGGATGTCTAAGAAGAGGTATTGATCAGACCTATGTATTTGCGAAAATCTAGAAAGTACGAAGTACTATACCCATCCACACTTTTAGCTTCAAGTGACTTGTCTCGAATAAGTGGCGTCGTTAGCCTTAGTATCTTTATTAAAAAATAATATACTTCAATAGGTATATTAACTATTACTATATTAACAATTGTTTAAATCACCCTTACTAATTCGGAACAAAATATTCAAATACCTAGAATATGTGTTTTGTTTTAAATCATCGTGATTAAGAAAGTAGTTGTGACATTTTAATTCAATTCTTAAGTGTGCAGTAACAGAACGAGTTGAAAGTAATTCCTGAATTATTGAAGCAAAAAACAAAATTAGAAAAAAAGCGTTACTACTATATTAACAATTGTTTAAATCGCCCTTACTAATTCGGAACAAAATATTCAAATACCTAGAATATGTGTTTTGTTTTAAATCATCGTGATTAAGAAAGTAGTTGTGACATTTTAATTCAATTCTTAAGTGTGCAGTAACTGAACGAGTTGAAAGTAATTCCTGAATTATTGAAGCAAAAAACAAAATTAGAAAAAAAAGCGTTTGCGAGTAAATTATACATAAATTTGTAAAACATAACGCTGCCAATTAATAAGCACTCTTTGTTGTTACTTGAAGTATTAATGTAAGAGTCTTTTTATTAACAGTCGTGAATAATATCAATTTTAAAATTTAACATGTATGGTAAAGGGTTAGAAATCCAATTCCTGCAATATTTAAAATTAAATAAATTGAACATTCTAGTTATTTTCTACTTATGAGAAGTAACCAGTGATTCATTCCTGCCTTATTCAAAGTACTAGAGCTCTCATTTTGCTATGTGGCTCTCATTGAAAAATACATTTATAAAATACGTAAAAAAATCGTTTTTACTGTCACATAAAGATAACATAGCTATTTATATTACTTGCTTGCTTTCCTAAGAATTCGTTGAACAGGAATTATCTCGCACCATTTAAATGCTAGGATTTACATTTCACTACAAGAATATCATAAGACAAAAATATTTTACACACATTACATAAGCGTAGATTTTTGTGTTATCCAGGTATAACATCATCATTTATTTTATTTTGAATGAGAAATATTCGTTGTAAAGATCATCTGGTCATTTATATACGTCAATAATACATTTCCCCAAAGGAATGTCACAATAAAAAATCCTATGAGAAAAATTATCTAATTTCATTATATTTGCCCTTATAACGATTGGGTAATTACTGAAGAATTGGTTGGTACTTAGATAAATTTCAATACTTGATACTAATGAAACAAATAAGTTAGTGGAAATTATGATTTTGAGTGTAAATGTTACACTTAAATGCATCCCAAAATCATGGGAGCCCACGATTCTTTCAATATCACATAAATGTGATCACTAATTACTGTTTGATTGTGAGGTTAGTCGATATCGATTAATAAGATTTCAATTTCAATATTTTATACTATAGTTTGTATTTACAATGTACCGAAATAACATAACTTTTTAGAACACTCATTACAATATTGTCAATTAAGCTACAACGGCTATTAAACTTATTTCGGACGCTCCCCATTGGTCTAAAGGCTACAGCATGTGGCCTTGTTGCACATGTTTAAGGTCTGGTGGGAGAGAACACAATTTTCATTTCACAAACATCAGTGTCCTTTAGCCTAAGAGACAAAATTATGGAACGTTAGACTAAGAACAATATTACAACCAGTAAGTGCATCTTAATTTATCCTCCGTGCTTAAAAGGTATGTTAAACCTCAATAAGTTTTTCGACCATTAATGTGAAACATCGATACTACACTGCGTACTTTTACGTATAACAATTTATAAGATTCTCGAATTGAGATTCGAAACTGTTTTCGAATTAAAATTGGCAAAATATGATTAACACTCACTGTTGATTTTAAGAAAAGATGTAATGATTCGGGTACGACACATTTCATGAAGTTGTTAAGCACCTCCTACTCTGTGGACTATAGTTTCTCTGGACAGTCTGCATTACCGTTAAATTCCTAGGGATCAAAATTCTATGAACAATACTATCGAGTACATCACTATATCTTTAACGTTTTCTCATTGTGATTTCAAGTCTTGCTGTGTTAGAACCATTTAAATCTTCAATATATTTTTCGTAGGCTATAGTTTGAATATATAAAGTTTGTGATAGTGTTTTTCTCTCAATAGTTAAGAAACGCACGTAACTCGAATAGGAGCTATTGCTTAAATCATATCATAATGAATTTCAAAGTATAATAGCGTACAGAATTCGTCAACATACTTTCCTAGCGTAAAAGTAACTCAAAGTCTTCTTTGCTGGCACTTATACTTACAAATGCAAGTGCTCTCAGAGAAAGTTTTCGGATAAATTTTGAGATATATAAACAAAAAATTAAGTGGTTTGCAAGTGAATTGTGGAATTCAACTTCATCTATTTGTAGAAAACTTTTTAAGATCTGAGATAATACCGATTCATAGCTAGCTTTCGTTATATTTAGACATTTCTTTGTGTTTATTCGAACAAGAAGTATGAGAAGCATTTTTTACATACTGCTTCAGACACCGTTACTACTAAAGGTATGGCAAGAGTGCTATAAAAGAAATATGTCACTATGTGATACAAATCTGATCCAATTACTTGTTCTGAGAGCAATGTTTCCTTAAGTCTTATTTAAAAGAACGAAAGTTTTCAAAAACAAATTTCGCTTAGATAAAGTTTGTTATCGCTGTGAATACAAATGCTTTAGTAGTTCCTCAGAGATGATGAAGATATTTGTACGTCGATATAAAGGTAGATATTAAAATTTAGCACTTTCCACATGAATTTCGCAAATATCAACACATTTTCTAAAATTATCACAAATACGTTTATCTGGATTCTCCTTATCTTAAGAATATTCAAGGTATTCCTAATTACCATCTTTTGTGTATAATCAACATCAATATTTATGTTTCAGAATAGAAAAGTTTTTACAAGAAAATCGAGTGAGATTTGATACAGAAGACATATTTAAACTCGTTAATATGTTGTATAATTCATTTCGTAACAGTAACTTTAAGAGCACTAGGAAATGATTAAAATGTCTCTAAGCTTAACGCATATCAGAAAAATTGAACAAATATTTCAGTTAATAATGTTACTAAATTTTCTTCAGTAAAGTTCTGGTACTATTTCTTTAAATTACATGTGTTTAACCACATTTGGGGCATTACTATGATCGGCTCTCTCCTGAAATACAAATGCTCCATTAAGATAAAAAAATACATTTCAAATAGTCCACACCATGTCGTACATTGATTGGCAAGAATTTTAACTACACTTCGTTAGTAACTGGATATATTTATTAACAAAATATGAGTTGCCAGAAGTTATTGGAATTAGAAGATTCGCTTTGTCAGATGCTTTCTTCTTACATCAAGAGTATAAGTAGAAAAAATCAATTAACACCAAGAAAACTTCTGTTAATTGGCACTTCCGTAAGTCTTATAAATCCAAATCCAACGTTTCTTACTATCATTCAGCACACAAGGTAAATTTTGCTACAAGAAATATCATTTCTACACTTTCTAGTTAACATCTAGTTAAAGTACAAAAGATTTGTTTTATAGGCTAAACCTTAAATGAAATCAGTTAATGCAACACGGCAATTTACAACGATATATTCTTATTATAATTAATCTGTACCTATTTTGTCAATACTGATCAGAGGCGCAATAATCAAGCATATAGCCTATATATAGTTAAAAGAAAAAACATTGTTATTGACATGACATGTTGTCATGGAAAAGATTATTATGGACGTATACACGAAATGGACGAATATAGATGGAATATGTTTGTGTAAATAAAAGGAATAAATCGATGTTAGTTGGTATGTATAATGTTATGACATATTAATCTGAAGTTGATAGGTTTATTGTAATAACTTGATATATCTGCGAATTAGGGCTAAAGTGTTTATTCGCTTTATCTGGTGCCGGAACCCGGGACTATACCGAAAACCTTTAGTTCCGAAGGATAGTAAGAACGGAGTTTATGTGCATATTTTACCTTTTATGAGTTTCACTACTTTGAGAAGTGGAAAGAAAATCCAAAGAACTGGAATTATGCAGGATTCGGAGATTGAAGAAGTGCCCAGTACTTTAGTTGAAACCATGTCTGGAAATGCCGTAACTGTGTCCGAACGTTCCCATTCTAATCTTATTGATATGATTAGTCAACTACTAGATGCTAAATACGAACAACAAAATAAAAAGCTAGAACAGATACAGAAATCGAATGATGAGAAGCTGGAGCATATGAAAAAATCGAATGATGAGATGCTGGAGCATATGAAGAAATCAAATGATGAGAAGTTCGAGCAAATATTGACCCAACACAAATCTCTTGCAGATAGAGTTCAGGGATAGAGATCCATGAAAATTTCGATAGGCTACAGCATAATTTGAAAGAGGATCTACATGTACTGACTGATGAGGTTATTATCAAAATCACCAATGATGTAACGCGTGAAATAGATACCAGGTTCCAGCAATTCAGCAATAATTGGCAAGGCAGACAAGATCAGCTAACCCTGGAAACTGAATCAATAAAGCAAGCCGTCGAAGTCCTAGAGTCGACTACAAACCAACAAAAAAATCAAATAGTGAGTATCACTGCCCAGGTCGACTCACATAGTATACAAATAACCAACATACAGGAGGAAGTGAGATTATTACAAGAAAGGGAAGGTAACCACAATAATCCTGTGTATAAGGAAGTTTTGGATGTTCCCAATCAACAGGAAATATCGTATCATTGCCCGAGAACTCCATTAATGGAAACCGACAGATCATCTTCCTCTAAAGGTTCCACTGATGATGATTTGGCTGCGGAAAACCTCAGAAGACGTTTCCAAGATCGTAATCGCAAAAGGAAGAATGAAATAAATAAGCGTGAAAGGGGTATAGGTTATTACCAACATCAACGAAACCACAACGATAGCAAAATAAATGTCAAGGTCAGCGAAATCAAGGCCATGACAAAATTCAGCGGTAAGTGTGACGAAACCGCAAGCTCGTTTTTAGAAAAATTCGAAGCAGAGTGTGAAATTATGGGCATAGCTCAATCTAAATTTATGAAGTTGTTACCACATCTGTTACTTCCTCCTTGTTCCTTGTGGTTTAAAGCTATTCGCGACCATATAAAATCCTACGAAGAATTCAAACGGGCCCTGTTGGCTAATTACGAAAATGATTTCTTGTTAGCTAACCGCGATGCGATGGTGCGAACTCGACACTATTCACCTCGGGTCGATAAATCTCTTACGGATTTTACAATCAATGCATATAATGAACTCAAACTCGTCAATCCGTTTCAGCCCGAATCCAGAATAATCGCTTCCGTACGCATTTTATTGCCGTATAAATTACAACAAATTCTGTTGTCAGCTCAATGCGTAAACTTCAATCATCTCATAATCTTAGTTCAGAACTTTGAGAATCAATTCCCGAACCCTAGCGGAAGTAACCGTAATCCGCCTAATCCGATTCCCGTCAGAAACCTGAATATAACTAATGAGAATACCGAAAATCTTCGCAGCGATGAGAGATCACGTGACAATACTGGCATTGGAATTAGTGAAAGATTTGTTATGCGTACTGGAACTGGAGCTAATGGAAGATTCGATACCAGCGGTAGAAATGGAACGAATTATGGTAATCCAAGGAACAGTTGGGCGAACAGAAGAAACTTTCGTGGAAGACGCAATTACGGTAACAATGTGATGCATGCCAATGTGACTCAAAACAGATTTAATTGGAGATCTCAAGATGGCAGGAACTGTCGAAATAGGACCGAAGTAATAAATGAAACAGGAAATGGATCAAGAGAGAATAACCAAGATTGTGGTGTTCAATGCACTCTAATGGATTCGTTTGTTAACCCTAATTTAAACTAAAACCTGCTGGTATGGTTGGGGTTAATCCCATATCAGCTGAAGATTCTCGTAATTGTTTGTCCCGAGATTCATCTAATAATTTATTTGAGGATGATGGTAATTTATTTATAGATAACTGTAATGATAAATATAAATTAGATGTAAATAGACGTTGCTTATATCAGTATTTACCCATTGCAAATTGTTGTTGGCAAACCGATGATGACATTGATGATTCATATAATGACGATAATGACTTTGTATTTTTGAAATCGTTCTGTACGGCTAGAATTCCTGTGAAGGTTAATGGAATTGCTCTAAATGCTTTAATTGATACCGGGGCTAATGCATCGCTGTTGTCCTTTTCACTTTGGAATAGGATTGCTAAGGAATATTCTAATCCTAGATTGGAAAAGCTTGAAAATTTGATACTAGTTGATTATACTGGAAAACATAAAAAGCGAGTCATGGGTAAAACTCATATTGTACTGTCTGTGAAAGATCGTGATATTAATCTTCCCATTCTAGTGATAAATGAATTGAATGAAAATCTTTTAATTGGTCTTGATTTTATAACACAATTCCGTGTAATTTTAAACTTTGAGAATCAAACATTTACTTTACCTGGATTACCTGACAGCATAACACAAAAATTAATTTCTTGTATAGATGAAAGCTCGTTACAATGCAGTGTGGTAGATAATTTTATTGACGAAGGTGAGGAAACTTATCCGTTCGACCTTTATGTTCAAAAGATTTTACATGATTTGGAAATTAAAGATCAAGATATAACTTCTGAATTTGTACAAATTTTGTATAAACATCGAAAGGTATTTTCTAATCGTCCTGGTTGTTGCAAAGATTTCCTCTATTCACTTGAGGTACACAACAAAAACCCTATTGTTACTAAACCGTATATAATTCCTTACAGATTCAGGGAAAATGTAAGGAAACAAATCTCAGAGATGTTGCGTGACGGGATAATTAGCCCGTCTCAAAGTGTTCACTTGAATCCCATTCACGTAGTACCAAAAAAGGATGGACGTCTGAGAATAGTTTTAGACATGCGTAAATTGAACACATGCATAAAGCTACAACAAGTTAGATATCCCCCTGTTGAGGAAATTTTGAGCACTTTGCAAGGGAACGTTATTTTTGGTAATCTCGATTTGGTCATGGCGTATAACCAAATTCTCTTGGATAAGGAATCTCGACCTTACACGGCCTTTTCCTTCGAAGGACATCTATACGAATATAACCGAGTAGTTTTTGGTTTGATCAATGGAAGTGCAGCATTAGCATCATGCTTAAATCAAGTCGTGGGTCAAGACCTGAGGAGTAACGTTATAGTGTATGCTGATGATATTTTAATTATGGGAAAAGATTACCGAGATTATTTGAAATATCTAGATATTGTGCTTAAACGCTTGGAATTGTCTGGGTTCACTTTAAATCTAGAAAAATCAAAATTTTTCAAAACTTCGATAGAATTCCTTGGTTACCAGATCGATTCAGAAGGATTGTGTTTCAGTGAGTCCAAGGTCCAAGCCATCAGCGATCTACCTCCGCCAACCAATGTAAAACAAACACGCCAAATTTTAGGATTATTCAATTGGTTTCGAAAATCGATTCCCCGTTTTGCTGAAATTGCACAACCTTTGTTCTCTATCACAAAAAAGGGAATGCCTTGGCAGTGGGGCGAGTTACAAGAACGAAGTTTCAACCAACTGAAGGATAGTATAATGCGTAATATTCGTTTAAATCACCCAAATTATAATATGCCTTTTTTTGTACAGTGTGATGGTTCTCTAGCGGGGATATCTGGAATTCTTTGGCAACCTAATCCTACAATAGAAAATCCCGCTGTCATACATTGTGTAAGTCGGACTCTCAAGAAAGCAGAAAAGGGGTACACCACAACTGAAATTGAACTGCTAGCAGTACGTTTTTCAATCCAGAAGTTTGCTCCGTACATTAGTGGGTGCCATTTTACGGTAATCACCGATCACAGTTCGCTACGTTATCTTCGCAGTATACGAGGGTACAACAATAGATTATTAAGATGGTCGTTAGAACTCCAGTCCTTCGATTTCGAAGTACAGCATGTAAAAGGGATAAATAATGGTCCCGTGGATGCATTGTCAAGAATATTCCCTGGTGAAGAACAGCGTATCTTGAGTATCAACGTCTTTAAGATTCTTCAGGATGAAATTGCTCATGTAGATTTAGAAGACCTGATAAAGAATCAAAGAGATCACGAGGATTATATGAAAATTATAAACCATCTGTCGTCATGTGCCCCAGGTTGTAATTGTCCCAAAGGGTGGAATACCACGTTCGTGCTTTCAAATGATGTGTTATTGATTAAAGACTTTAAATTTAAAGATCGCAAGAAAATCTGCGTTCCTCCTGCATTAATTCCTAAGATACTGAAGGCGTATCACGACGATTTTGGGCATTTTGGTTACCGAAAGGTTTTCGATCTGATCAATAAATCCTTTTATTGGAAATCTCTCAGATGTACTATTAAAACATATATTAGTGATTGTGAAGAATGTATGCGTATTAAACATAATAACCGTGCTGTCAATAAGCCGATGCTTTCAATACTACCTGATAAACCTCACTATTTCCTGTCTATAGATCTATATGGTCCTTTACCAAGGGCATCTTCTGGAGAATCCTACTTGCTTACCGTGATGGATATATTTTCTCGTTATGTTGTGGCCTACCCTTTGAGAAAAGCGACGTCTTCAGCCATTATATATCGTATATTGAATGTATACATACCTCATTGTGGACCGGTAGAACATATTCTATGCGACAACGGTTCACAGTTTCGTAGCGACTCATTTATAAGGTCAATGGCTAATGCGGGTATCAAAGTCCATTTTGTTACCCCATATCATCCTAGCAGTTCCGTGGTGGAGAATGTTCATCGCCATTTTGGCACACTTTTCAGACACTTGTGTAAAGACAAACATTCGGATTGGGTAAAATATGTTACTCAGGTTACTTATTTCTTAAATTATTCTATCTCTGATTCGCTCGGTGTGGCTCCGGCAAATATACATAACGGAACTGATACTATATACTCTATTGAACATCATTTTGATATAAAATTAAGAGATTCGGAGGATTTGGAACCCTCACATTTGATAAGTATGGTTCGAACTCGTCGATCTCAGAAATTTCAACGACGCAATGAAAAGGTAAAGCAAGAACAGGAAAATAAATATCAGATCAGAACTGGCGACATGGTGTTTCTGAAGCTCCATCCGCAAAGCAATGCTAGCTTAAAGCGAATTTATAAGTTTTGTGATGTCTATGCCGGCCCTTACCTATGTGTTAAGGAAATTAATCCTAAAGTGTTCGAATTGGTTGATGCTAAAACAGGCAAATCTATAGGATTTCGCAATATTGATGAACTTAAGGTATGGCGACCTTCGGAAATCACGAAAAACAAATGGTTGAAACTAGTTGAAACTTTAGTTAACCCTGATATGTTAACTAAATTAAACTTGGATAACAATTCTTAATTTATTCTCTTGTATGTTACGAGTTGTGTTATGAATACTTCATTTGAACTTTATATATGCACAACATGTTATGATGTGATTAATTTATTTTATCTTTGCACTAATTTTAAGAGTTATGTTCATCTTTATTTTTATCTTACGTGTTCAAAGGAAACCTGATTGTGTTAAATTTAAATTCATGACATTGATCTTAATTGAAGCTTCTAAATGTAATTATTGCCTTCTGATGGTTGACGTGTGATATGATGACAATCTTAATTGTAAATATCATTTGTATATGGATGTTATCGCTCAATGTAAAAAGGAACAATTAACTAGTAACTCTGCGTAAGTCATCAGTTAGTTATAATTTTGAATAGACCCATAAATAATATTTTTAATGAATCGACGTTTAATGATATGTGATTAGTAATAAAAGAAAAATGTTGTTATAAATGAATTAATATATATATGGAGAAAGAAGAGAAGAGAAAACTACTTATATTGATGTAATAATAATTGATACGAGAGTTGATTTAATAATAATTAGTACGAGGGCTATTCAAAAAGTGAATGTTTTGAAAATATCCAGGGTTCTTTCCTTTACTGTAATACTGTTACGGAATTCCCGTTCTGGGCGACATTTCATACAACGATATATTCTTATTATAATTAATCTGTACCTATTTTGTCAATACTGATCAGAGGCGCAATAATCAAGCATATAGCCTATATATAGTTAAAAGAAAAAACATTGTTATTGACATGACATGTTGTCATGGAAAAGATTATTATGGACGTATACACGAAATGGACGAATATAGATGGAATATGTTTGTGTAAATAAAAGGAATAAATCGATGTTAGTTGGTATGTATAATGTTATGACATATTAATCTGAAGTTGATAGGTTTATTGTAATAACTTGATATATCTGCGAATTAGGGCTAAAGTGTTTATTCGCTTTAAATTAAAGCACTTCGACAATCAAAACTATGCCTTTCTTTACATATTTGAACATATAATATAGACTCATTAATGGTTCCTGATTTAGTAACTTCTTTTATATAGTGAGTTGATTCTAAATAAGCTCATTTCGAATTGGCTAAATTAAGTATATAACTATGCACGCATTGCGTTATATATTGTGTGACGATGAACAAGACATTTGTATATTTAGCTATTGACGATAACATACATGACACTCAAGAGATACTAGAAGATGATATTTTATTAAACAGTACTCTGTTAATTACTTTAGTGAGTAAAATATTGCATATCTACTCTAAGATATGCAAAGAAACGGATGAATGTAGAAAGTCACAACTTATAAGTTCTTAAAGGTCACAACATTTTACATTGATAGTAAGGTCGGAAAGACTAAGCTAACCAAAGGACTCTTTCTTTCAGGAAGATTACATGAAGATAAACTGAGATGTTGATTAAAGTATATTGATATATATTTATGAGGAAATCAAGAATAAGACATATATAAATCAGCAATATGATTATCAGTATTTAATTAATTAAAAATTTATGCTCTTCTGGGCAGAAATTGTTATCGACAAATTCATTCTTAATCCAGTCTTAATCATTCTTAAAAATGTATGTGATGTATGTACATTTCATAAGATATTAGAACCTAGATTTCTATAATACTAGTATTAGAGTGAGACATGTAAATGTAATCACTTCATATTGTCTAAGGTCACCTTATTTGTTTATCATTTTGAAGATAAAAATTGTATGTATCATTTTCAAGAAGATATGTATTGATGTTCAACATTTGAAGCATCGCCCCCAAAAATCAAAATAACACTGTACAACAAATTTCCGTTTATTTGAGGAAAACGAACAAAACTATAGCATCCATGAATATACATTATTATTCCACTCAGAGTTTAACAGTATACTAGTGCCATATCTTGAGTAGTAGGATCACGAGCCGTTCAGTGTAAGTCAGTCGTGATTGGTATAGTATGATTCTACTTATAACTCGGTATTTTCCAAAATGTTTCATACAGTGTTATTCGGTGGGGTGTTTCAATTAACATATAGACATTCACTGTATTGTCGGATGAGAACCAGAGAAACGTAACTCCATTTTCATAGGTTTACAGGTGAGAGAACAAAAATATTATTTTCATAGAAAGATGTATTTTTAATAAGATGGTAATTGAGCTACGTTACAAGAGATGATCGACAAAGAGAACAGATGGCGTTACGTTCCATTTACACCAAATGGGGCTTTCAAAATTATGTCCAAACATGAAGAAAACGAAAACAGCATTTTTGGTATTACGTTCTTCTGGTTCTCATGCAAAGGTATAATATAATATACAAATTGTATTCATTGCGTAATTGATATTGTCCTATAAATATATTTCTAAATCATGACTACGAATTTAATGGTTTTATGTATTTTGAATTTTCTACAGAAACTAAACTTTGTTGCGTAACGGAAAGGCTTGATTATTATATGACTTCCGATGGGATTGTAGTCATTTGTGTTTTTTCCACGTACCTAATTAGTGACAATGTACTTCAAAATAATATTTTATGGTTTATTTTCTTTAATTTATTCCGTAAACGAATATTCTTAAATCAACAGGTATGATTTACTTATTCGTATTATTTGATATGATTATTTGCCTTATTGATATTATTACAAATTTTTTTTATAATTCTAAACATCCAAACAATAAACTTCACATGATTACCTGTCTACGAATTACAGTTTTGCCCGCTGTTTTACCTACTCATGAATTCAAATTACGCATTCCGATAACTAATGAGTTAGCAATTTGTTATATCGCTGTAAACTGCTAAGGTGCAGACTAAAATTTTGTTATGTATGCATTACGGAAAAATATAGAAATAAATAATCTTTTCGACATAATCTACTAGACTGAGCTATGAAACTGCTAGGAATAAAATAGGACATTTATAGACAAGCTTCGGGGTGTAAAATCTGCTTATACTAATTCAGTATGTTTTCATAATACTACTGTAATAACATAAATTGTTTCCAGCTTTTTATGTCTATCACTTTTGCCTACGTTTGTGTAAATTAGAGCTGAATTATTCTCAAACTTCATTAGGAATCCATAGCTCTTTGCCAATGCATAATAATTTGGATTGTCGATATCCACATTCTTAATAAATGAACCTACTTTTTTATTTTAACATCTGTAAAAAAAATTATGCTGAAAACTATGTTAAAGATTACTTTTGCTGGAAACACGATACATTATGGATTTTCTCGCTCTCATGAGTAAACGGAACAGTGCCTATGCATGCCAAGATATCGACATAGTTCTACCAAGTTCAATCAAAATTAAATATTACGTAGTAACTATATGGTGATCAAATCCTACCTAAACAAGAAGATAGTTTAGATTAATTCTTGTACAATAATTTCTCGCTGGAAGAGTATTAATTTAATGTGCACTTTATATGAACTATAATAAGACTTGTACAACATTAAGAAATTATACTTAATGTTGACGAATAATACTATTTCAGTAATGATGAGGCTATGCAGAAAACATGAAATATTGAGACAATCCACAGCGATTTAATTAGTACATTCGAAAGCTATTCAAAAACAAATCAAGCTTTTTAAATGTATATATTACGTACATTATAACCGATTGTAAAATACTGTCATTATTAAGTTTAACAAATATAAGAGAGTCAAATACAACGATATTTTCACAGAATGTTAAATATATAAATATCAGTCTTCTGCATATTTTAATCGCATTAATAATACTTCTTATGTCTCTAGATAAATATCTCCCATAAAATCTTGAATTTCGCAGATATTTTTTTTTTTGCAAAGAAATTAAATCCCTAGAATATACAGGCATCTATAAATATTCTGTAAATTTTATACAAGCCAGGAATTTTACGCTTTTCGTTGTACTGGTATGTTACAACTAGTTACGTATATAGTATGTAAGTTCAATATAGTACCATAGAATGCTTGTTTTTACAAAATTGATAATGTAAATTATCAACACAAATTTAGAATTGACAATTTTTGTTTTTACAAACAGTTGGTTCTTATAGGGTTCAAATGCTAAAAGTGGAACGTATATTATTAACAGCTCATTTTAGTAGTGTTCCTTGATTTATTTTCCCTGATTTCTTGGAAGAATTTATTGATGTAGACTTGGGAATACAATGGATCAGAAAGTGAAAGTACTGCAAGCTGTGTGTAAAAGAGTATTTTCGTTGTTTAAAACTATTTATCTTAACGCTTTGTAATTGGTGTAAAATGTGTATTTTGCCGCACAAGTTTTAAACGTTTTCGATGGTTATTTTCTGTGATATGTTCACTTCCAAAGTTATCATATTAACAAAACGAAAGTATTGTTTATTTTAAAATGGCTAATTTTCAAAGCTGTAACCAACGTTGTTGTACATTACCTTGAAAATTACAATAGATGGTAACATTTATTTATTTAGAGAAATGAATACTACAGGTAAAGATATCCACTTACAGAATTCACAAGAAAAGATAAACATAACAACAGTAGAATAAACAGACAAGTAATAAGTTTAATGAGTGGTTAATCATCGATTCTGGTACCTAAAGAATTGAGGACGTAATTAAAATTCTATAAATATATTTTTTAAATTTTTACTGATAAGGGAAAAATAAATGGTAACATGAGGAGATAATGTCAGATAATGTAAAAATATTGAACCTTTTGCGCACAATATGGCTAAATCTCTTAAATTCCAGAGGACGTAAGTCGCAGTGGGTTAAGTCTAACGTTATTTCACAGCTTATAGAAGTAGTTAATAGATGTGAAGAAATTGTTAGAATTAATCAATTGAACGAAATATATTGTTCCGTGAAGATGAGTGTACTTTCCCCAAAACTGCGCATCATTTTACAATTTAATTTCAATGAAATGGTAAATGTTGCGCAAGTGGGTGAAGAAATTTGTTCTGTTTATAAAGAAAATACACTATCAAAAGCAACAGCATAGAGTTTGTTCAGTCGCTTTCGTTCCGGAAATTTTGATCTCCGAAATTGATCGACCAATCATAGCAAAAGTGCAGAGTATTTTGCCAAAAATTGAGCACGACTCGATCACGCAGCATCAAAACCATTTATGAAAACCTAGCTACGAAAAGAAGATCAACGTTGATGTACCTCATGATCTGAGTCAAAAACATTTATTCGATCCAATTTCTATCTGTAAATATCTACTGACATGAAACAAGTTCACGCCATTCCTGAAACGGCTTATCATTAATGACGAAAACTGAATAACTTATGAAAGCAATGTGAGAAAAAAAAAGGTCGTTGTCGAAGTGAGAAGAAATTCCACAATATACTGTATGACGAAGACCACACTGACGCCCACAAATACTATGCGTTTGATGAAATTGGAAGGAAATCGCGTATCAAAGCTGCTATCGCCTAGAAGAACGGTAGACTAGAACCTGTATAGAATCAGTATTAGTATATCTAAACATTCAAAAGAAATAGGCAAAATTGGTCAACAGAAAGGGTGTTGTACTATACCACGCTGACAACGCCAGACCGAATACATCTTTAAAAACCAGTCATAAATTGAGACAATTTGGTTGTGAAATTTTAATGTATTGAATGTATATCCCAGACCTTGCACCGTCAGACTATAATTTGTCCAGACTATCGGTCTCTGAAGAACTTTCTGAACGGTGTTAAGTTAATTTCTAAAGAGGCCTGTGGAAACCTTGTGTACAAATTTTTGACAGGAAACTAAGAAGTTCTATTGCAAACGGAATACGTTGTTGTGTCCAAATGGCAGAACGTGATGTAACAAAATAATGCATAGTTGTTGCATAGTGTTAGTCTAAATGTCAATATAATATTTTTAAATTTTCATCCGTAAAAGTTCAACATTTTTGAGATAATGAGAATGAAATCTTTAAGTTTTACGTCTCACTGTTATGTCTGTGAGGATGAGCAGACCGTGTTGATGAGAAATTGATGAAATGGTAGAATAAGAAAATGGAAGGAAACTCACGCACACAGTGTTTGTCCACTACAAAGTTTGTCCATAGGCAAGACGTCTGATGGAACCAAGGACCCCATGTACCAAAGATGAACATTATACCACTGAGTCACCGCATCACACTTTTAAGATAATCTAATAAGTAAATTGACTAGACTTATTTCAGTTCACGTGCTGATTTGCAACCACAATTGAAGGGAATAAGGCTTGCGATATTGAGAGAGAGCATCGAATCCGAAATAATACCGTAAAAAGAATTTACATTTTCATGGTTCACACATGACATACAAGAACTCTTATTTTGAAGTCAATTTATTCAATTCATCAGTTCGTGGGATGAAAGAAACGAAATGTTTAAGTTTTACGTCCTATGTTTATGTAGGCTTGGCTAAAGGAGACGGTGGAATGAAGAAAGTGAGTGGAAACGGGAGAACTCCGAGTAGACACATGCACACGGTGTTTGTCCACCACAAAGCTCACTTCGCGCAGTTCGTAGGATATTAGCGATATATGTACACAGAAAGGGACTTAAACGTTGAACATATTCTAACCAAACGTTAAAGTTTTTATAAGAGTCTCCAGTCCTTTCTTTCACTTTTGTTATTAACGCTAATGATAACAGTGCATTACTGGAGTTAATCAATTGAAACTCTCAATACTCTTAAAAGATGGTTCTAACAGCTTTGCTTACATTTCATAAGTCAATGTTTCATTTAAAAAGCCTCCATGGCATTATTCACTTCTCGAGAAGTGAATCGAGTTTTCTTAGAAGTAACTTAGGTAATTTTGTTTATATTTCATAAGCAAATATTTGAGAAATAAGCGGAATGATGTAGGTCTGCAAGACTTTTACTCGTGGCTTTTATTATAACAATAACATATTCTAAAATATTTATTTTGAGTCATTCAGTATATGAAATGTAATTAGCTGAAACTTTTACAAATTTGGTATTTATGCCAAAGCCTGAGGTATTTTATTTGAATCCACGTATTTTGCAACACACGTGCAAACATTATTTTCAAGACGGACTTTCATTGATGAGATTTGTTTGCTTTTTAATCCATTCATGAACAAGGATTTGGTAAATTAATTTAAATGAGTTACCTCCAGGTTCAGAGAAACTAAATTGAAACAAGAGTTGAGTCAATTTTACAAAAACATTTGACCCCATTGCAAATTAAAATTTACAACAAACAATCACTAAATAATTATGTTAGAGATATTTTGTAAGTATATATATATATATATATATATATTGTTTTTAAGATATTCAGAATGATTAGTAGTATGCAACAATAAATTAATTACTTATTCTGATATTATTTCTTCCAATCATTCACAAAATAATCTATGAAACACAAAGATGATAAAATCCAGAATTAAGTTTCAAATATTGCTCCATGCTCGCTAGTTTATTTTTCTTCATTCGTGTACTAATTTACTTTTGCTAATTCTTTTATTGAGCTTTATCTATTAAGAAAGAATTTAAAGTTTAAGATCAGTAAATAGAAGTCGGCAGTGCTGAAGAATTGTATAAGACAGAAACAATGTAGTTTCCATTGTTAATTATTTTTTATTTATTAATTACTAGTCTATTAATTACTAATTTATTAACAAATTGTATGGAATCTATTATATGAAATGAAAATATAATCTAGAACAATATTTTCATAGCTTCAATAAATAACTGAAGTTGATGCACACACTTACTTCATTCATTTATATGTTAATTTCCATTTTAGATATGGTAATATGAAGTTTGCAACAAGGTTTTAAAATTGATAGAAGAAATGTAGAAAAGGACAAGTGAGGGGCTTATTAATTTTCTGATATAATTTCTAACTACTAATCTATCATTGAAATCAAAGACAATCTTCGTGTGTAATGAACTTATCTTACTGAGCAGTAACTTTTCTAATTATAAACATTTAGATGCTGATAGTGTTCGTTATTCCGTAATAAACTTTTGCCAACCTTCGACGTGTTTAGATTCAGCATTAATTTTTGATTCGCTTTGTAGACTATATACTGTAGATCATATTTGTTTTCTTGAGTTGATATTTATCTTCAGTTAATACAGCTGTTTTTGAGATTCCTGACCAAATATGAAAATAAAACTCAGCAAACTAATTCACTCTTCACGACTTGAAACCTACAATATGGAGAGTATGCGATTGTACACAATCAAATATTTTGTAACATAAAAGCAGATATGGTAATTGAAACTAAGACATGCCTTTAAAATATTTCTAAGTTACTACGGAAAACAGGACGAATGGTTGGAAACAATTAGTATTCCAATGTAGTTATTAAAAGAGGAATATTATAACGGAAGTAGCAAATATAAGGTTGACCAATCAGGAACGCTTGAGTTCTTTTTTTTTTTTTTTGCATGTGTGTGAAACACGAATTTTACGTGTTTAAAAATAGTTAAATCTTATGTGAATGAATTCGTAAAATTTGTAACTTTAAAGTTATGGTTACATAAATATTAACGAACGACATCGGTGTTAATCTTATTGTAAAAGAAACAGGTATATCATATGTACTAAAAACCACGTGAAATTTATCATATTGATATTCATAATCACTGTAGAAATGAATTACCAGAGATAATATTTTAATGAAAGAGATTAAATAGCTGCGAAATATTTCTTTTGAAGTCAACAAAAATGATTAAGAACTAGAACTAGTCCGGTAATTTTAAAACAATAAATTTAAGAAACAAGTAAACAAATTATTGATTCCCAATTGATTGTTTGAATGCTTCAGGATATTCATGGAGATGTTAGCATTGGAAAGAAACTCCTCTTTCTCTTTTAGTAAAAGTATTTGCATAATAGTAAAACTGTTGTCTATTTTATACCACAAAAAGACATTATACCAATTGTTAATTTTAGATACTTTATTAGGCAAGAAATACATAAACAAATATTCGAATAATATGTAACCAGATGAACAAACTGAAATCTGACAATACTTAACAAATATTTAATTGTTACTAAGATAATTCATGAATCTTTCAATATTCACGTGCACATATTTTCTTTGATAAGAGCATTTATAGGATACCTATATTTACTAATAAGTTGGTGATAAATGAACCTGCCATAACATTCTGATATTCAAGACACCAAGTGTAATATTGAATTATTCCCAGTGTAATATTGAATTTACAGTTTTATAATTACAAAGGACAAACGATTTACAGTTATTATTTTACGTAATCATTTACATTGAAAACTATTATAAAAAATATATGTCAACATTATATATATAAAAGGAATTATTACAATTTGTTTTCAAAATTTCTAGCAATGTTTATTTTTCTAATGTATATTAATTTTGATGTGTTTGTTGCTATATTCCATACACATCAGAATACTACATTTGCTGCAATTTTTGCATTATATTCAATGATTCTTTATTTGTATGCCGAAGTATAATAGGAAACAAAAGGGGCGTTTGTACAGAAGAAAAGATAATATTTTTAAAATTGAACATCAGTGAACAGTTTTGTTGTTAAAGCTATTTCAATAAAAGTTCTTAAAATAAGATGAGATGTAAACCAAAAGTTCAGATTAGTCATCTGGTAGAGGAGGATTGTAGCAGACAGTTTTCCTAGTTTGGTCCTTATACCATTTGACTCCTTACACGAGTAGTTTGATGATAAATACATTTCAGAAAAGTTAGATAAACTAGGTCTTAATATTTTATTTTCTGTCAAGTGTATCACAAAGTTACTTAAAGGATTTCTTTCTACAAGAAAATTTAATATAATAATCTTATTTTTATTTAATTTAGATACAGCCTGAAAGCAGTATACAGATTCCATTTCAAAAAATTGTTAAAAATTCATCTCTTGAATAAAATTTCATCTCTTAATTAAATAAGATAAAAGAAATCTCTGAATATACATACAAATCTGAAAGTAAACATTTTTATGGCTAATTGATTATATAAAATTCGTCATAGATTATATTAAAAAAATATATAAAATTCAATGCATTTTGAGAGTAATCTTATTTACATTGATCTACCTGGCGCATATCTTTTATACCAAAATAGTGCTTAATAGACTTAAGAACAGGTGTACTAGTGTATAGGTGGTCTCTCTTGTTCAAGCTGTCAATATATATTATTTACTTCACTGAAAATCAAACAAACCGACCCTCGGAAATATATTCTAACCCATTTCCCATTCATTAGAATTCTGTAAGTGATTAACATATCTAAATTGAAGGGCTTGGGGTAAGAAAATGCAATGCCACATTTAAATGTAAGTGATTGAATAAATGTAAAAGAAAGTAAAGTTAGCGTTCAAAATTGTTACATTATAGGATTATTTTGCATCTAGACTTTATTATTATACAATATGGGTTTTGATTATTATAGTGTTATGCCACATTAGGATCGATTAGGATTTCTTTAGAATTCTGGGCTTTCGGCATCTATGGCCATGTTAACCCACCACGTATGAGGGATTACGTCTTCAGCGAGCACACAAATTGAGAAAAGGTAAATGCCACATTTCATTGGGGAAGGAAGGAAGCGGCCTGGGACCCGTCTGTTACGTACCATCACGGCATTCGCCTAGTCTGAATAAGGAAAAGCTCGTTCAAGATGATTGTTCAGTAAAAGCTTTTATACTTTTTTCTTCCGAGTATCTCCACCGGGAATCGAACCCGGGACCGGTCCCACCAAATGCGAGAGCGTTAGCGACTACGCTACGGGGGTCTACTAGGATGATTTCGAGAAGTGTGTTAATGTAGTTTACTGGATATTCAATAATTGCCAGAATAATTCTTTATATGTTCGTCATAGATCCTTAGGTTTAACATTTAATGTTAAACAAGTATGAAGAAATACAGCGTATGAAAACTTTTGAATAAAACAACAGTTTCTGTTCTATGCAATTTCAGCAACATATAGAAAGTAAAATACAATTATCTCTGATTTATTTTCCATACTTTACGATATTATTACCCTATTCATATTAAATTTCCTGTTATACGTTTAATGTAACACGGCATTTGTTGGACGTAGTTGAAATAATTTGTTAAACAACATATTCTGATGTTACTTGTAACTAAGTTTACGAGAAACATGGTTAACTCTGAAATATATCCTTTTAATAGCTTGAACAGCGCATTGCTCATACTAAGCTTAAACTACGTTGGAGGAAATAATCTTAAGAGGGCTGCCTGCAATTTCTGAATATCTTGTAGACTTGCATTGTTAACAAATTGAGTACATTTTGTGTTCTTTAGAGAAAAGCGACTTTTAATGTCACTCGTTTTGTGTGCAGCCAATAATTTTTTTCATCAAATTAATACAAAATCACATGTCAAAATCATGTACCACACAGGTGGAAACATGGTCTGATGTTATTTTTCTTAATTCCTAATTTCTTCACTACTGATGTATACTAGAGACATGGATGCTAGTATATTTATTGCATTGAGAAACATAGTTCTAAACACACATGTTATATTATATTTACTTGTAACATCTGTCGTTATGAACTTGTTAATGTTCAGTGGCACAAATGGTCTTGGAAGGAATCATTCAATGAGAGATTTACTTTATTATGTCAATAATATAGTTATTTATAACATAGTACCGATTCAAGATGTAGCATACGTTGAATTTGAGAGACACAGTGCTAAACTACATTTTATTTTTAAATTTGTATGCTTCCAACAAAACTTCTTTTTACTGGCAAAAGAAATATACTATCGTTCAAGAGTTTTCGAACACCTCGGATTTTTGTAAGCATTTACTGTGATCCTATTATTTTGGCACGAGAACTTTACCGCCCTGCATCAGATGTACTCCTGCCTAAAGCATAGAATTTGACGACAGTTGAATCGAGGTCTGCGAGGTGCTACAGATAATGTGACAAATTATAATTCTTAAAACTGAGGCCAAAAAGGTATATTTCATATAGATATTACATAGGATAAACAAAATTGTGCAAGGTGATGTATCAAAGTAGTTTTGTGGAACAATGTAGATACAGTGGGGAAACACAGTGACAGAAATTTGAAAGAGAAAACACATTTCCAATTTTTGCAGTTTTCTATACCTTATAGATATGCTGGCATTTAAAAACCTAAAAATGCTATTCTTTGAAAAATGGTTACAAAGGACAATATAAATCCTTCTTTGCTCAATTGTCGCTCAGTGAAGGTGTATATATAATGCTTGAGCTTACTATTTAAACGAGCAGAAATAGAGCGTACGAAACTATCGCAAACACCTTTGAAATATGATTATTTTGGCGTTTTGAAAGTTAGTATATCAAAAAGCTATAAAGAACTGTGAAATTTGAAAAACTAGTTTCTCTTTCAAATTTTTGTCATTGCATTGACCCTCTATCGTCTACACTTTCCAAACAAAACCTCACCTTCCACATTTCTGTTTATACTATGCAGTATCTATATCAAATTGTCTATTTTGGTTTCAATTTTAGGAATTATAATTTGACATATCACTTGCACTGCCTCTGAGACCTCGACTCAAATATCGTCAAATATGATGTTATAGGTAGGAGTATCTCTGATACACAACACCAAGGTTCTCTTGGTAAAATAATATGATCACATTATATACTTATAAAAATCAGAGTTGTTTGAAAACTTTTGAGCGGTAGTGTGTTCTCTTTTACTACTGCGAAATATATCTCCAATATAGTTTTCTTAGTCTATATAATAACCATTTTTAATAAAATTTCTGACACTACTTACACTAGCTTCCGACATGTTGTTCCGATTTATGACATAGGTTCTTCATGCTGAAATGTTTATAATCATGCTCTTGAAGGAAATACAATTTTTTTGTTCTTGTGCTGTTGTATCTTAACATTTGTGGTAGTTTCTTCTTGGTAGTTAAAAGTACTACAGCTCCACATGCAATTCTTAGTTTATTTTCGGCCAAAGTGCGGCATATCATTATCTTGTCCTGACCCTTTAATTGTACTGTAATGATTGTGATACTCTTTCAAAAGTTACAAACATCTTAAGTTAAATTGCTTTTCAGTAATCTCATTTAAAATAAAATTGAACCCAATAGAAAGACCAAAAAAATATTTAGCATTACAACTATTTACTTTGTCTATAGTACTTTTAGTGCTTACGCAAAAAAAAAGTAAGTTTTCGTCTGTTAGAAAAAAGTGTATGATATTTATGTAAAACATTGACATTGATTTACCAATATGTCACATATATCGAGAGAAATCCAATATAATGAAATAACGCATTAGGATATATTCCTTATTCGGGTAAGAAAAACGTAATTTTTAATAGAAATTTGTAAAGAATAGGAAAACATAATAATGAAATCCATGGACAGAGATCTTCTTGACAATGTTAAAATTGGGGTCTAGAGGAAAGTTGAATGCAGTAATCAAAAATGCAATTATATCCTCTAGCACTCTGTAACACAACTTTCACAATGCTACTTACATTAAAACTGAAATATACTGAACGTAAAATATTTAAATTTAGACACAAAGATCCTATTTTGTAAAATCCATATCTCAGATACTGATGTTCATAAGTCTGGCACTATTATAAAGTCAATCACACCAAAATTGAACAATTTATTGCATTTGTTACTTTCTTCCTCTAGAGATCCAGTATCTCTTGCAATGTAATAGTTGCCATGAAGAACAGAATAGTGAATAATGAAAAATAAAAAGTATATTGAAAGGCAGTCATAAAGCAAGGACTATGTAAGTCGCAAACCCATATGAATATAGAAAATGCATAAAGTATAAACACATCTTTGACTTTAGTATTTTTTTCCCGGAAAACGACCTGTTTACATTATGAATATTTATCAAAGCTAAAACGCAAAAAGTACATATTTGTACATTTTTATTTAGGGTTTATAATTAAGAATACGGACTATAAACATGCACATATATTTAAAATCAAATGAATTTTTTAAGGCACATGAAAATTAAATATGATATTTGTACTCAAGTCTTGTTGGAGGCAAAAGCGAGAAAATTGTAGAATGAGCTACAGTTATAGATGTTCAGTGTACTTCAAAGGAATTACATTTCAAGAGAAGCCTGCTTATAGGAAGTAAATAACAAGTAAATAAGTAAGTAAATAAGTAAATAAATTTGGAAAAAAACTAAGCAACTTGCTATACGTCATGCATAATATATGTAAATTGGCCAATTGTTTTTTCCAAATTACAATTCTTATTCTATTTTCAAGATAGTTATTGTAGACGTGCAAGATTCAAAATATCGCGTTAGTGGCTTTAAATTCAATGTTGAATACATCTGCACATATCAACCATAGAACATCATTATTTTTATTATTTTTATACCAGTAATGACCAAATGGAGGTCAAGGGGCTGGATCTGGCCCTCAAGAACCTTTCCTCCAACTCACAAATAAAAATTCAAAATTCATCTCTTGCTGCTGTTTAGAATTTCATATGTAAAAGGAAGAGCGTAAGTGGCCATCATAGGTAATATACAAAATTGAGTCTTCATTTCAATACCTTTTTAACCAAGTCTTCAACTGAATTTTATTAGAATATTATCTGCAGCTAAAGTTCATATTAAATCATTGCAGAACTATTTTTCGTTCCACATATCCACATATGTTTTATTTTCCACACTTCTAGCCTTACTTAACACAATTTGTAAAATTTAATTTGATAGGGACTGCACATACTGTGTCGTCATCATATGTAATCTGAAATTATTGGCAGGTCATTTCCAGAACTGAAAAGCTTCCATTTACACTCATGTCCAAAATTACTGACGCACGTCTATAAACATGTTGTTGTAGGAATATAATTTGACAACGATTTCACCTGGTACTTCTTATAACGTTAGTATGTGTATAATCTGCAACGACATTTATGTGGCAAATTTCATGTCAAAAGAGCAGTAAATAAGAAACTCTTCCTATGAAATTTATCACAAATATACATTTCCCGATTATACACTTAGTATCGGTATTAAAAGTACCTGCAAAATCATTATGAAATTATATTCTTACAAGAAGACAGTTACAGTTATGCGACAACCATTTTGGGCATGAGTGTACCACGATCTTTAGAAGCTTCTTTGTCTTTACCTACGGTTTTCCCTTTTAATATTGTCCATAATCTATAGTTTATTTCGCCTTCTACCTCATTTTCCTGCCATTATACCTTCTAACAAGTGCTTCATGATATAGTTCTTTTCAGCCAATGTCTCAACTAGTGTTCTTTCTCTTTTCAAATTAATTTAAAAATTATCCTTTTTCTCTCTCTAACTCTAATGCCTTCTTATTCTTTTCTGTACAACCCACGTAATTTTATCCATTCTTCTCCACACTCAGGTTCCAAAAATCTCCAATTCTTTTCATTACTTTTGCGTAATGTCAGTGTTTCTTGCTTCATAAAGTACAAGAATACACACTAAATATTGCTTTTTCCACTTTTTCTTCAAGAACCTACAAGATAGACATTGTCTTCCTCTTAAATGCTTCTTTTGCCATTATTTGCTTTTACTTCATGTTCGCACTTAATTTGATTTGATTTTGATTTGATTTTGATTTGAGTTCAGTATTCCTTTCAGCGCTGAGGTTACATGGGACATGGACTAACAGCTTAATGTGGCATTCGAATCACATGAGTTCGTGTCGGGAATCAAACCCAAGTATAAAGCGGTAAAGGTGCGTACGCTATCCACATAGCCACGAGGGAGTTCTATTTGTATTTCATGAGGTCAGTCTACTCCGGTACTTAAAACTAGTCACCTGTTCTGTTTTCTCTCCTCCTATATTCTATACCCAGGGCCATAACTTGTGGGAGGCACGGGGGCAACTTCTCCCCAGGGAAGCTCTCCGCCGTTCAACGGGACCCACTTTAAGACAAAAATTTTCTTACTCTATATACGATACAAGCATAAAATTATAAATGAAGCATCCAACAGGTTCACTACATTACATAAACAAAACAAAAAGTCTTCTATTAGGGGCCCTAGCAATAAGATTTATTCGTATGGCTTTGTCAATATTGTCCCCTTAATTAATTTATCATGTATGGAACGGGCCTAGGGGCGTAACTTACGGCCCGCAGGCCTTGCACTGCGGGATAACTCACTTGCTCCAGGAGGCCAACAAAGAGTAAGAGAAAGATGAAGAAAAGGGGCCTAAGAATTAGAAAAATAACTTTTTCTAGGGGGCCCAAATATTAATGCTTGCCCCTCCAGAAAAATACGTAAGTTACGGCGCTGTCTATACCATTGGTAGATCACAAGCAAAAGTGAAGCCAAGAAACGTAGGTATTCTTCGGTTTACGAAAGTTTAGCAACAGAATTATCAATACAGTTCACATAAGTCCATTAGTTCTAAGGATCATGATGATGATCATCATAAGTATTCTGCCATTATTGGCAAGTCATTCCTCGCAACTGAGAAACTTCCATGTTCCACGGCCTTCCGCTAATCTCTTCACGTACGATTTTTCTGTTTTGATATCGTCCACTAATTGTAGTCTCCTTTACCAGCTCCCTCTCTTTCATGACATCATACCCTCTATCTTTTCCCTTAATATATAATTCCTTCTATAAAATATCCCAACCAGTTTCTCTTCCACTTCTTAATAATATCTAAAATTGATTTTTTTTTCCCTGACATTTCTAACATTCTCTAGTTCGTTTTCCGCTCGACTCAAATAATTCTCTCCGGTCTTCTCCACTCCCAAATTTCGAAAGCTTCCAATCGCTTTTCATCCGTTTTTGTGTAATGCCCATCTTTCTGACCCATATAATACACTACGCCACACGAAGCATTTTATGAGTCTTTTTCTCAACTTTTTATTCGAGGTCTCACAAAATAGATGAAACAAAACAAATAAAATACATTAAACCAGAAAATGTTGGTCATTAAATTAAAAAGAAGACATTTATTGTCATACCCTATTAGAACCATTATAAAAACATATGTTGTCTGTATAAATTTCCTACAAAATATAATCTTGAGTACTTAATAAATGGAACCAAAATTTCCCATCTTTTACCTAATCTAGATCGATATAAGCTGAGTTAAATGTGACTTTTGTTTCTGGAATTTACTTCTAAAATAAATCAAGTCAAAGGAATTTTGTATTTAAGTGTATTAATATCTTAATAATAATTACTCTTTCAAAATTAATTGTACCTGCAACGAAACAGTGAATACACTCAATTTTGCAGATTATAATTTGTATCATATTTTCAAAGAGGTTCATAGAAGTAAAGCTCAAATATAACTTGAGTTATAGAGTTCATACAAATGTTGTTGCGAAAAATTTATTTAATACACTAATTCTTAATAGATTATTAAGGAAAATAATTGTAAACTCAGAACTAACTCTTAGAAATACTGTGTCATATTAAATTTTCTGGAGGTTAAGATTGAAGAAAATTCGTATTTCTTTTGTTTGTTTGTTTTTGAAGTTTAATGTCCCTTTCCAGCACTGAGACTATGTGAGACGTGAACCTATTGCTTAAGGTAGATCCAACTACCGTAGTCAGTTTCAGTGTTCTTCTACTGTTAACGGAACATGGGACTATGTGCTTGGATGGCACATGTCCTAGTTACATGCAAAGATGACTAGAAAACTTGTAATATTCCCCTGATGACGCTATAAATGAACTCAGAAATAAAATGAAATTTCTTAACAATAGCTAGCAAACAATAATGTATGTTGAATAATTCTAATAGACATTACACCATAAATTAATGAAGGGTGTTCATTAATGTCGAAACTAAAACACTAATGTAAGATTCGTTACATTTAGTTATTGTAAGTCCAAGTATAAATCCCGTCCTTAATACGTTAAAGGTCATTGAAGTAAATGTGTGTGTACACACACATTTTTTTCAGAGCTGGTTTTAATATTCAGAGTAGGAATACATACATATAAAAAGGTTAATTCAGTCGCAACACTATTTGAATAGCTGCTGAGGCACAATAAGTTATGCGAGGCGTCAAAGATTTTAGATATTGTTTCCATTCTCCTTGGAGAAGTGTCAACTTCATCAGGTTTAACAGACAAGAATATCAGGTTTTGCATCCATAAGGATTTCCATTGAGCAACAAGTTCTTGCTATCGGATGCCTAATATAACATATTTTGCTAACAATGAAGGAGATATTGTCAAAAGATAAAAATGATTTCTCCGACATCTCAGATGATGGAAACTTTGGGCCAGGCACATTAGAACACCAATCACTTTTTTTTCTCCTTTCGCTCAAAATCATTCAATGCCTTTGATGTGACTTCCAGGAAGAGGTCTCCCTTTTCTCAAAGCAGGTGTCCAACCAAAACTTGTCCACATTTGTGCAACATTCTACCAGCTGAATCATTGGTGGTGTTTGTCTTCGGGCACCTTCGGTAGGCGGTATTGAATCCTCGGTTACGATATCTTGGAAGACGATTTATTTAATACTAAAACATCCTTCCTTACAAATTACTTCTACTTGAATTCTTCTTTCGAATGGTATTGAGTATAATTCGTTCTGGTAAATTGTTACGTTCGTACATCCTTACTTAATGCGTACAAGTTTCTCTTCTAATGTATAAACATCTATAAGCTTCCAATAACTATAGTATATATATTTTTATTTGGCTTATAATTTTACTTTTACGTTTAACTGTCTATCTATCTATCTATGCGGCTCGGGCAAACATAATGGTTAAAAGTGTGTTATTAGATAGAATGGGTTAGGACTGAACCATAGAACAGTATATAGGCAGTTTAATTTCGGAAACTTTCCTGCAGATGGTTGGAAAAGCTTGTTTGGTGTGTCATGACACTCAATTGCATGAAAATATTGAACTTTTTTTTTCCAGTTTACTGGAAAATTACAAACTGTAACATATCATTCTGTTTCTCCAAGCCGTTCATATATGAAGATAATGGTGGTGATTTTAGAATGTATTCTTCTTTCCTTACAGGTTCACGTGAGAAATAATGGATATATATGGACAAATGTATTCTGGTTTGTAAGTTTCTTGGCATTTTTCTAGGTTCAACATGTCTCGTAACATGTAAAATAGAAGTACAAACATGTATGGGATGTGTTGGGCCGAGAAATTTAGTCTTCTTCGTCATTACATAAAAAGTTCAGTATGCAGTTGACGGCTAAGTTTTTGCTTCTGGTATAGTATAACGAGGATATACTATTAAGAAAATTTCACTATAGAAAATGTGGTATAGAACAAAATATTCATGTGCATAGTTCTATAATTGAATGATATTTTATTATTTTAGTAATTCACATAAGGTTTGTTTTACAGGCATCTTTATAATGTGCTTCAAATTGATGCATATATTTTGTATTATATTAAGAAAAAATTGGTAAACTTATTTCATTTTGTAATGCAAATTCATTGCATTTAAGTATGATGTAAGATGTTATAAGGTTTTCCAGATCATGTTAGAAATCACAGTCTAATCGAAAATTGAATGATTGTTTAACAATTTTTACATTCCATAAGGAATTATGTCCCACAGGAATTTACTATTTTTTACTTAACACAATGTACAACCACTGTAATGTATATATACTCATGGAAGATACGTTACTAGAAACATGCTCTGCTATCAATAAACACAATGTTTCACAAAAATATTTTAATGAAGCTGGGAACATTTCAGTGTTTTGTTATTTAGAAATAGTACTTGACATAAAAGTTTAGTTTCCTTTGTTGCCTTACGGTATAATCAACTTATCTGAACATCAAACATTAGAAAATAAGATGGGGTAAGTAAAGCTTAAATAAATTTGCTTTGACATATACAGCAATTGGAAAAGTATATTTAGACGTACGTTTATTATGCGCTAGGTAGGTAATTATGAGAAAATTTTCAATAGAAAAAAAGTATTTAGTCAGAATATTGCTATTTATGATCCTTTGAAGGTCATATGCTAAAGCTAATAACATTGAAATGTCATGTAAAATACTGAACGACGATGTCTAGTAGGTTCACTTGTGGAATATTAGAAAATTTCTATAGCCATATATATATATATATATATATATATATATAATGATGAAAGAGAAAGAAATACGATTTATCTTTCTTGTAACATTTATTCATATAAAAAGAGAGATAATATTACTTTTTCCCCATCACAAACGACCACGTGGTTACAAACATAACACGCCCCTTTTTTACAAATGAGCAAGGCACACGATTGGTGAATTCCAGCCGATGAACACTCCCATTGGCTGTCAATAACTGACGTGAAGCTTTGTACTCAATCCTTATCAGAACGAACGACGAGCCGCTACGAAATGTTTTATTTGGCTTTCGCAAGCCTTCCATCAAGAGGTTTGTTCGTAAATTAAATACGACAGAGAAGCTCAGCCTCCATATGATCACGTGAGTCGGACATTGAATCCCAGAGGCTGGGTACGAACCGAACTCCAACACCGTTATTTTCCATCACTCGGAAATTAAACCTGCTCAAAAAAATAGGAAATGAAAAAAATAAAAAGTAAAAAAAGAGAAGAGATGAGGAACAGACTTGATATTTGTGCGTATATACATATATATATGTGTGTGTATGTGTATGTGTTAGTGCGTATGAACCTGAGTGAATGTCTGCATGTGTATGGTGTATGTGTGAAATAGAGCGAGAGAAAGTGAGATAGCGAGAGAAAGAGGGCCCAAAAATGAATGAGACACGGTACAAGCAGCAGGCTTTAAGCTCACATACACAGAAATGTTCAAATGGGAAAGGAGTACCATGGGATTGGAGAGTGGGGTGTAGCTACGGAACACACAAATGCATCATCCAGATGCACCCATCTCTGTTTTTTTTTCTCTACTTTTACACTATTGCAATTAAAACTGAAATGATAAGTAAATGACAAAAAATATAGAGGCTTATTAAAACAAAAATCAAAAGAACTTTCCTTTTTTTAACATCTTTTAGCGTAACAAGCATTGTTTATTTGTCTTATACAAGGAGAGAGATTTTTTATATTAAAAAAGAACCGATGAGGCTGACAGTTTTATAAGCCCGATTGAAATACATTCCTTCTCTACGCACCCATATAACTAATTACGAAACGGTATGTTGCTTTAAAAAAACACACACACATAAAACAAATAAATACCACATCCATAACAAAATTTTCTTTTCGTAATTTATTACGACTCCATTGACATATGCCAATATTGTACGATTAAAGAGGTATTCACTGAGAAATAACAATGGACATAAACTAACGATAGTATTATCATATATATATATATATATATATATATATATATATATATATATATATATATATATATATATATATATATATATATATATGGGGGTGTATTTAGTAGAAAGGCAAAAGAATGATTTTTAATTATTTAAAATATTCTTTGTTCAAAATATTATTTGAGTACGGCAAACGATATTAAAAATATGCAATTTGCAATATGTAATTGCCAGTGCATGAATATTTTTTTTTCATTTTTTTCTGTGGAATCTATATCACATTCTCAATGATACGTTGGACAGTATCTCGATCTTACATAGTTTCTAATTAAGTCGGAGGGGTTTAAGATGAGTTTGTGATTCACATGCCTCTGCTGTGCATAGAAAATTCTTTAGACAATTTCTGGGAAAGAAAATTTTGGTTACGCCAAAGAGATGCTGAGAATATCACGTGTGGTATAGTCGCTGTGAGTTGGATGAAGAAATGGGAGCTGCGGTGGATGAGTGGTAGAGCGCTCACCTCTGGTGCGTGAGATCCCTGGTTTGAACTCAGTTCCCACCAAGTGGACCTTGTCCGTGGGTTTGCTCGGGGTTCTCCCATTTCCTTCCACTTTATTCATTCCATCGTTGCATTCATTTCTCATCCTCACCGTCTTCTTTAGCCTGGCCGACATAATCTTGAGACGTAAAACTGAAAGATTTCATTTTTTGAGTGATGTAGAAAATTCGTTAGAGAATTTCTGAGAAAGAAAATTTTGGTTACGGCAAGGAGATACTGACAATATCACGTGCAGTATAGTCGCTGTGGGGCATAGATGATGAAACGGGGGCCACGATGGCTCAGTAGTAGAGCATTCATCTCCGGTGCGTGGAGTCCCTGGTTCGATTTTGTGGTGGACAAACATCGTTTGCGTGAGTTTTCTCGGGGTCCTCCTGTTTCCTCCCACTTTATTCATTCCATCATTTTTCAAGGATAGTTTGGCTGACATAATCATGGGACGTAAAACTGAAAGATTTCACTTTGGGTGATGAAAATACTGGTTAAATTGGATTGGAGACATGAGATAGTGTATTTTCATCAAGGATAAAACTCATGATTTCATAGCCTTTGGAGCTAACTAGTGTCAGAATTGAATTAGGCATTACCGTAAAATTACCACATTTTCTACTTTATTTTAACATGCCATAATAAAGTACGTAGATATATAAAATTAAAATGTATCATATTATTGTACAGGTTATATATAACTTAATACATATACATGTAAGATGACACTTAAATTGATGGGTAGTACTTGAAAGTTTTAAATTTTTGCTTACTTGAAAAATTTTCAGATGTAAAATGTGAATAAAATTTCCGCACTGGAATTATTATTTAAGAAAACAATTTTTATAATAATAACGATGAGAAGGAAGTCGATCAGAACCTATACTGTTAAAAAGTGGAACCTCAGTATTTGCCTGACGGAACAGAGGACAAACATGCTGAAACTTCAACCAAGATAGAGAATTACAGAATCCCAAGCAAAGACCTACTAGTAGGGAAGCAAAACTCCAAAACAACTGACCGACGTTCGTTTGGTTAAGTTACTACAATAAACTAAGTTCCCCATCACCAAAGCAAATACATTCTAAAGAGAGCAATGAAGATACCCCCACTCATATTATTGAAAGTAGCAAGGTACTTATACTGAAGCATACATATTTTCATGCTTCGTTCTGAATTTTGTTACATCTAACGATTAACTCTCTGATGAACAATTTTGAACTATTAGTTCCGTAAACATTAGTTTTACATAGTAAACATAGTTCTATAAAAATAAATAATCCTATTTTTTAAAATATCATACTATACTTTTAGTTAAAATATTCTGATTTTTAAAAGACACTAATTTTTGTTAAATGGTAAAAGTAGTAAGAAATGTTTGAGGAAAGGCTTAACCGAAACAAATAATGATAAGAAATAAAAGTATACTTGCGTTAGTACACCATATGTAGCAATGTCAATATCATCAGTAATACGGTTTAAAAGTAACTCTACTTACTACCCTAATACCCTATCTTCTAAGAAATAAAATAATCTCTTTCGGTTTTATTATTAAATTAGGTAGGTTTCATAATTCTGTTAAATTAGAATATGTGCGAAATGATTGGCATTATCTTAGAGTTCATTAGATTTGACTCATATTGTGTATTTTAATCTATACGTTTCTAATGTTTTACTTAAGTATTTATTTATCTAAATTATGTGATAGTTATGAATACAACGGAATTAACATTATACTTGAATATTAGTCACTTATGGTTAATTTCCAGTATTTCCTAAAATCTCACCATTCAAAAGAACCAATGATGGGAAGTTTTCATCTCATCTTAACCCTGAGTTGCGTATGCTTTCTAGTAATTATCGCAAGTAACTTCTAGTAAGTTCGCAAAAGATATACCACTTTCATTCCAAATTACGTATATTTTCTTTGAACATTTCAAATCGTCCTCACTCCTTGGAAATGGAATTGATAAAGTTAGAGGAAATAAATGAACTTGCCACTTTTCCAGATGTTTTATCAGTATTTTTAAAGGAAAGAATCTTCCATTTAAAAAAAATATAGATTGTGTTTCGTCCAAATTCAACTCCTGTTGTTTGAGATTGGAATTGGCTGCATCAAGCAAAAATTCACCCCATCATTTCAAACATACTCTAGCGTGACAAAAATCTGTCAAGGGAATATTTATTTAATTTAGTGTTTTAATGTAAAATCTGAAATATGTCCAATTGATAACTAATAGTTCTTCACTTGTACTGTAGATCACTTACATTATCCTAGCCAAGCACATAAGAACATGCATTCACACATGAATAATTCACACACAGAAGAAGCTTTTTAACGAAGAAACAAGTAAACTTTGCTAAATCGAAGAAATAAAACTGTTTACCTGAAAGAATTAAAAACTGCAATAAGGCGAAGGGAGAACAAACCATCGACATCGGCACTAAAGATTCATGGGTGCGCTTGTAAAGGATCATGGAGAGTCATGTCCTATTTGTAACATGAATATCGATATCGTCTATAGCGATTCCTAAGATTACTGATGAATATAGGTTTCTTCTGACGAAGTAATAATATTTAAGATCTGCAGTTTTGACTCATATCTTATTCATTACTTTCTAAGTTAGTTTTCCAGTTCTACTTTTCCATTTTCCATGTGCCATCATACTTAATACACTAAGACACTGAAACTTGAGCACCAGGTTTCGCTGTCTTCTAGGCTCGCTGGAACTCAGACCACATACATTGAGACCTTAGCACCATGTCGGAATGTCAGCTGAACGAATATTCATTGTTTTATTCCATTATAATTAGACTTTTATTTAATAACTAAGATTCAGTGTGAATTCTGCACACCAAGATCTGAGTTACGCCATGAGTCATGGTGGTTTAGCACCATATTTCGATCACAATATCTTACGAAATTTCATGGTTGAGACAACGCATTAGCTCCCACTTAAGAAAAATCATTATGTTTTGTCATGATTCTTGATCGGTCCCGTTATCAAATTTGAGTAAATCAGAATGAAACGTACGAAATTTCATGTTTTTTATACAAATATTGAAAGTGCTTGCCTAGCAATTTATATATTGCAATAGTTCGTATTTCAAGATGATGCCGATATATATATATATATATATATATATATATATATATATATATATATATATATATATATATATATATATATAGCTGAAAGTATGCATGTCATTTCCATATGGTCTATTCTAGAATATGAAAGTAGAATGTCTGAATTGACTGACGATACAAAGAAGTTTTCTCTGCAGTAAAAGAAAGAAAATGTCAAAATGCATTGAACAGGAAATAATTGTCTAGATAAAATTGCGAGTGAATATTATTTTAAAGTACAAAGAATTTAAGGGATATTAAGAATCCTCTATCTCTAAGAGAAAAATCAACAATATGAGTTTATAGTATAAGTGCATATAATAACTATTTCAAGAAAACTCTTAAACTCTTAGCTTAGTTTTGAAAGTTATGCCTTAAAATTTATGCACAAACTGAATGAAAACACCCTAATCTCGTTTTCTTAATAACAGACATGTTGAAAATCATGATTTTCTTAAAGCAACTTCACCAAACCTCATTGAGAAACCTCATCTCATTCTGGAGTACCTATTCAAGACCAAATTCTCATAGTAACTATTCATATAAATGCTTTTTCCTTCGCTAAATATGAACCAAAAGAATGACCATAATTTAATAAAGAAATCAAACTAAGAATATTTTACGAATGGCATTAAAATTATTAAATGAATATTGCCCTTGACAGAATTTTATTATGTTACAATATATAAAACTGAATTTGGGGAGACGCTTAATTACTGAAACGTAAACATTGTTTGTTTACATAATAAAAGTAATTTAAATGTTTGGACATGTCTTGACATGATTCTTTTAAGCCATGAAAGGAGCTCTAAATATAGATCTTAAACATGAAATATTTCCAAAATGACCAAAAGAGGATTTGATTTCTTTAGACACTGAACGCACTATTTCTCATATAAATGATTTTTTTTTTCATTTATGAAACAGCATTTACACTTCCTTGTAGACTTACCAGTGGAGTCTATTATTCAAAGTAAGGAGTCAAATCTTTTGTTGGCGTTGAAATTCCTCAAGAGTTCTAGAATGATAAGGTTCGAAGGTTATTCATATTTTGCGATTAACTTTGCAACATGTCGAGTTTTATTAAAAATTGCTTCTGTCTTATTTAATTTGTCGAACTTATCAGAATTGTTTAGATTGAAATTAGTAATTATATCTTGGAAAAGGCATACTCATTAATAATACTCCTAAAGCTGCCCAACTTTCATGAAGCAGGATATTTGCTTCCTTTCAAGTTTTTCAATGAGATCTCTCATATTTGGTTGGAATCAGTAAGGAGAAAGGGGTTAAACAACCCAATCTTAAAACAAAATATTTTAATACATTTTCCTAGAAAATAGAGATTTACATTATGATTTACAACATGCGCGATATAAGATTTAGAGATTTCTAACAATGCACATGTTCATCTGATATTTTCCAATACATATTTTACTTATTATTTATATTGGCTATGGACAAGGGAACTTAACCACCTCCAAGTTCGAATATGCTTCAGAATAAAATCGATTCTAATCGAAATGGAATGGTTTTGTTGAAAGCCTAAAACTTATTTTTGATTATAGAATTTTTCCAGAAAAAATCTAACAAAACCCCAAATTAACCAAACTTATTTGCTTACTTCGTCAGTGTACGACACCACTAGTGTAGAACTGTTTCTTTGCATTAACTCCAAAATTAGAATGAAGAACATATGGACTTCTTTAAGGCTCAACTTACATGTGAAGCAATTCTGTGTTCATTTCACAATTATATTTTTAATCCCCCATTTAGTAATAATTTCACATTAAGACATTAAGACAGTTGCATCTCCCATTTAGTAATCATTTGACATTAAGAAACTAGGGTAGGCTTGTAGACTACAGAATCCAACTTGAAATTGATAATTATATATCGACAACCTCAATAAAGTGATAGGAGCGGATATAAAGCCTATTCTTGGGAGACTAATTACACAATATAAAAACATTTCTTGCTCCTCTGACAAATTTTGCTTTTCGGGGATTATAATTTGAAATTTCAATAGAGAAACCCAGAGATAGATGCAGAGCATTCTTGGATGTTGCATCCATATAAAAATACTGTCTCACAATATCGTATTAGTTTTGATATATTAGGGCAACTTTCACTAATATTTACACGAAAAGTGGTAGATCGCATACGCTTTAGCATACGCTTCAGGCTTCAATAAAGTTATTAGAACAGAGACAATATGTATTCTTTGGACGTTGAATCGAAATCAAGACCGAAGCTGTATAAGGATCATTATCAAAAATGAAACAATTTGATTTCTATAATTTCTTGTAGTAATATAGAAAGATAAAGATTGTCTTCAGAGGACCTTAGTATGTAATATCAAAGTCGTTTCACGCTGTCCCTAAATCTTTTGTTCTTTTGTGATCACCGTTTTAGCTTTCACTACAGCTGTGAAGACGAGAATGAAACCATTTCTTGGAACATTAAGTGCAGACTAAAAATTATATCTAAGTATTTCTTACTGCTTTTAATCTATATAAATCCAACACATATTACTAAAAGTCGCAGAACTTGACTAGTTTCAATAGACTGATCAGGATAGATATGATACATACTTATCGGACGCTGAATCCACATTTTAAAAATAACTTATTTCTTTCCTCTATGAGGATCATTATTGATAAGAGAAGTGGTTGGTTTTTGCAGTTTAAACTAATAATAGCGAGATAGAAAACATTTTCTTGGTAACTCAAGTATACAAGAAAAATTCTTTCTAGCTGTATAGATACATACAGACGGAGATTAAAATACATTATTGGAACTCTGAATCGATGTCAGAAATAATTTTTCAAAGTACTGTATATTAATACTTTTGCTATACGGATATCCAATAACTTTACTGAAAATCTTAGATGCTCCACTTTCTGTTTTTATATTATAAACAGTATTTACATTGAGTCTACTCTTCGGACGCTGCACCCGTATCAAGAAACCATATCTCTTACTATCTTGCTTTGTAATTAGATTATTATTGAAAACAAAAGTGGTTGATTTGGACAACTTGCGATGTTAATGGATGATTAGAGAATGTTTGTTTGTATCCTAAGACATATAAAAATAATGTCTTATTAATATCTTATCGTTACTCTTATCTACAGATTGACAAACTAATAGACAAATAGATTTAATTGTTTCATAAGACTTATTATATTTACGTATAGCGTTATTTGAAACCTTAACGATAGTATTTAAAATCTTAGCACTACTATTAGGTAATAAACTGTTAATTGAAACGCTTTATGCGGTCCCAAAGTCATGTTTTAATTTTGATTTCAGGATTTCAATTTCTTCCAATGTTTTAAAACAACGTATCTACTAAGATTTGTCTGTTTATGTGATTCCTTCTAGCAACCTGAAGCATTGATTTACTAACTTTCGTTAATATTTCCATTTAGCCAGCTAATTTTCCATGTCCATACACACATCTGTAACGATTATAGTTGCTTAATATTGAGATCTATGATTTTATATAGCACAGTACGTTGTTCATTTAAGAAAAGCGAGACTGAATCTTTGTAACCCTTCGTTAGAACCTACAAGATAGTTCTCCTTACTTGTACTTGTAACTCGGTATTAAAAAATGAACATCGTTTTCAATAATATTTACTTCTGTTGATTCTCCTTGAATCTACCCATACAAACGAATAATCTTGAAATTTTAAGAACATTCTGCAGAGGAAATTTTAGAAAATTTATTCCATTAAGAGAAAATTATATACTTCAGTGGTTGGTGAAACATCACATGGAAAGTAAATTCAATAGGAAAGTCCCTATAGAACGTTTCTTAAATACATTTGTTGATTCATTGTTATATATAAAAGCAGTTGAATCCCATTTTTACTCGTAATCTCTTGAATCTATGTTTTAGCTCTTAAGTATTTTTGCTTGTTCAAAAATGCAATGTCTAAGTTTATGTAATAAGAACTGTAGTGTAAGTCTTGAGTTATTACAAAAAGCAATTCCCAATAAGGAAGAAATTTTGAGCAAGATATTAATTTCAAGCCTAGTTGTATGGAATGATTTTTCTTTGTTTCTTTTTCTATTTTTAGACAAGATTTTCATCTATTCTAAATTATCAATAATATAATGAACTAGCAGCAATGCTGAAGCATGAGAATATTTTGTAATTCTTTACGTGCCACTAAAACGAAACATTCAACCAGATTAAAATTAGTAAGCGAATAGATTATAACATTATTATTAATATAACTATAGGAGGCAACAAAAAAGCAGAATTGTGACATGTTTGTAGAGTATGTAAATGCAGGGAATGGTTAAATAGACAAAAGCACTAGTTTTGGCATAGTTTTGAAAAATAAGTTGTGTTATTAGTTATATGAGAGAATGAATAGTAAAAGATAAATAAAGAAAGAAAAGGAATGATGATATAATTCGTGTCTATATTATTAAAGAGGAAAATTCTTACATGGGAAAGAAACGTTTACGAGAACCTTAGTGAATGGATATTTATAAGTAATAACCCGTCCGAAATTGAATAATTCTTATTTCTGTTATTCACCCCAATCTGAAAACAGTAGTGCAATCATTCATTAAAGAATTTGAAAAAAAATGATGATCTAAACGTGATCCACTCTGGATATCCGAAGTATTTTTTTCAATAATCTCAACTACATCACAATTGAAAAATAATATTGCAAGTTATAACAACAAGAAACAACTTATATTGTTATAGTAATGAAGCAAAATAATGTATTGTGCTCAATAAGATAACCAGATACACTCCACCCTTCAAAAAAATATGGGCTCTGGTAGCTGTCACCTTTTCTCTAACTATCAATGTGTATGTATCTGGCTATTTGGTATGACCAAAAGAAGAGAGTGATGAGTTCAATGTACATACAGATCAAAGACATACACAAAAATAATTTCATTTGTTAACTATATGAATTAAAATAATATATTTAGCAAAAAGGACAAAGATCAACGTAGCTGGACTGAAAATAATGATACATGGGTATATGTTTCAGTGGTATAATATTCATTTATAGTTAAATATTATAAATCATATTTAGTAAATAAAGATGTTATTGTACTTTTTTCTATTGATGGAAGCATTTATTTCTCACTTAAGTAATAGTTTCTTAAAGTTTCCTCAGATTTAAAATAATCACATGGTTAAAAGTACTTCTAAAAGTAGGGTATAAATTATACAGTCTCAAATCTGATAAAGTGTAAGACAACGTTGTACTCGTGAGGTGGTTAATCATGACAGAAGCTTACATGTGTGTCGACAGAATCTTAAAAAACTTTTAGCAACAATATAAATGTATTTTTAAGATAAAGACGCTTATCAAAATTCAAAAAAAAATCAAATATTTTACACGTATGTTCTAACTACCTATCTGAAATAGAGGAATCATTCAATTATCTGAAACCGTCACTCAATGTATTATTGTAAATTTTTAGAATGATATGTAATGGTATTATATGTGTTGTAAGAAAATAACAAGAAAAGTTAAAGCAACAGTGATGTTACTGTGATGATATTTTACCCAATAGGTTAGTCACTATAAATCGAATGTTATTGGAAATTACATGTTAGTTTGTTTAAGAACTTGCATATCCTCGATAATGATACATGTTGTTATAATGGTAGAGTAGACTTTTAAAGGTGTTTCATATTCACATTTGAAGGAGATCTGGGATTATTTTTAAAAATAATTTTAAACATGTTTATGCGACGCATATAAGGAGTATACTAAGTTATTATTCACTAGTGGTCAATAAAATGAACGTGTTTCTTAACTGGAACAAAGATCTGGAGACAGTACCGAATAATAACCTATCTAAAAGATTCTATGCCAAATATATATTTACTCTAGCAGGACGATTGCTCTGATTGAAATGAAGGTATGTCGCAATGAAATTATGGTGTCGATACATATATTTTTTAGTTTGAATAGTGTGTTGTACTTAGGTATTAGTAGGGCAGAATTTTTTATTCTATTGATGAAACTTCACATATTTTCAGTGTCTGTATTTTATACACACGCTATCATAGACGCCAAGTGAACTAACTCCTAAAGTTAAATGTTCCAGGAATGAAACTTTAAGTTCACGAACAGTTCATAGTTCTGTTACGTTGGCGATCTAAACGGTAGTAGTTTTTGGTAATAAACAAAAAAATTAGTCCACTCTTCTTTTATTTCTGAAATTTGGTCACTTGGCATTCAAGCAGTCCTTATATGTTGGAAGAACAATGTAAAATACAAACTTAAGCTATACTGAGCCGGATTTATAATCAAACTTTTATTGAAAATATTTCAGTTTTAATTTTCAGCTAATTCAGAATGTATGCAGTACTTAATAAAACTTTGTGAGCATATCTTTAAAAAAGACATATCTATGAATTTTATTATTACTTTCAATATTGTATTCCATGATTTTTATTTATTAATATTCGTATCATACTTTGTTATATTTAAACTATTAAGTAAAAGTATGTGTCAAAGAACTCACTGAAACGTGTAAAGAATTATCCATTTTAACAAATGGATTAAATGTGTTAACAGATTATTTTTGAAAACTAAATTATTTACCCATAGATTTATAGTTTAAAATATCAAAACAATAGTTATAGTGAAACAATATTGAACATAGGTCTTTTGAATATTTATAATACAAGTTGAGGTTCTTAGTTTCCGTAGATCTTACCAGGCAGTTTCTAAAATACTTCTGAATGCTATCTTCAAACATTTAACGGTTAATGTTAAGTAATTATTGAATGTGGACACATTCAATAAGTGTGCAGCATCACATATAGATGTCCAGCTTGGCCAGAATTATTTTCTTGGTATATAACCATAAAAAAACTCAGATATAAATTTGAAGTTGTAACGCTTTAAATTACTATTCAACGAGAAATACGAAAAGATGAGTTAGCTTCTTTCTACGGGGTTATCATTGATACTGAAGTTATTTTTTAAACCGCACCCCATGTAAAGATTACAGTATAACAGCATTTATATTTATCTTGATACCTAAAGAATATGTTAACCAATATCCCACCCACGTGCTTGTCAACAGACAAAAGTATTTTCTCAAGTGTAGTGCTTTTTCATATGGTTCTGAAATGTTTGATATCAATTTCATTTTTAGCTTCAATCCGTGAATTTCATAAATTAGAAGCGTTGCAGATACTTGTGACAAATTAGCCTCTTGTAAATTAACGGAAAATTATTCAGGTCTGAAGCTTGAAGTATTTTTGAAAGTGAATAGACGAAAACCTCATTAACTTATCTAGGAGAGCATGTACTAGAATTTCCAAAATATGAGTTCTAAGCTCGAACAATACATCTGATGTCTAACTAGTGGTTATGCTATTGCAGTGATAATCTTAAATATGACTTAAATATTGACGTAGTTTTATATTTTGATTAAAGTGATAAATTGTCTAATGAGAACTGAATGCTGAAATACTCCTACTTGTACGAATTTAGTATTTATTTTACACAAGAAATCTGTGAAGAATGATATAATCTATTAGAACAATGTTCTATTTCTTAGTGAAATATACCGATCACAAAAAATACTGTTAGTAAGAAGATGATTTAAGAATAGTTTATCCAAATCCTAAGTTGGGCGAGCCACAGAAGGTAGCGCCTTCTCTTGGACCAGTGGCATCGAATTAACCGTAAGTAAGGAATTTGAGATGGGTCCAGGATTTAATTAATTTATTCATTCATTCATTCTTGTTATTGAGACATATAACGTTATTATATCTGAAAAAAGCATGAATGAACAAAAATGTAACAGGTCCAAGAGAAGACGTTACCTTCTCCGGGCTGCCCATCTTAGGATGTGAATGAAAGTACTCTTAAAAATTTCATTTTCTTACTAACAACTTTTCTTTGTGATCGGTTTATTTCTTTTAAGAATAGAACATAGGTTTAAGAGATTATATCATTCTCCATAGATTTCTTGCAAAATAAATACTATATTTGTAGATGTAGGAGTATTTCGGAACTTAGTTCCTATTAGGTAAATTATCACTTTAATCAAAATATAAAACTAAAATATAATTCTTAGTGCTATTTCAGGTTAGTGTTGCAATAGAATAACCACTACTTAGACATAAAATGTATATGTGTGTTGTGGTTAGAACTCATATTTTGCATGTTCTAGTACATGTTCTTCTAAACAGGTTGTTAGCGACGTTTTCGTCTATTCAATTTCAAAATATTTCAAGATTCAGAACTGAATAAAGTTCCTCTAATTTACAAGAGGTTAATTTGTCACCCGTATCTGCAACGTATCTGAAATTTATGAAATTTGTGGATTGTAGTTAAATTAAATCGGTATCAAATACTTTAGAACCATTTTTATATTGTAACAATGTAATCACATTAGCACTATATATATATATATATATATATATATATATATATATATATATATATATATATATATATATATATATATATAAGGTGTTTCAAAACAACACCGACAACGTTTGGGAGGTGAGTCTGACACCAAGATAAGACAAAAAGTATAGACCAACCTGGGTCACAAATGCTTACTTTCCGAGTTATAGGCTGCCGAAAACACAAAAAAGTAAACATTATTTTTAGGTCCATAGCTCCAAAACTATGGGAACTATTATAATCGGCTCAAAACTTCACTTAGGAACTAGTATGTGACCTATCCAAATATCCATGTTTCAGAATCTTGTGATACTTCCGCAACAACTTTTATAGAGGTAGTTGGTGAGTACTTCAAATTATATATCTGTAGCCAAACTCCCTCTATAGAAAAACTGTTGCGCGAATTCCTTACGATTGTGAAACATGAATTTTTGGGTAGGGCACATATTAGTTCCTAATTAAGTTTTGACCCGGGTATGGTAGGTCCCATAGTTTTGGACCTTTCATGTTTTCGACAGCCTATAACTTCGAAAGGAAGCATTTGTGCACCCAGGTTGGTCTATATGTTTTGTCTTATCTTGGTGTCAGGAATCACCTTCCGAACATTGTCGGTGTTGTTTTGAAACACCCTATATATATATATATATATATATATATATATGTGTGTGTGTGTGTGTGTGTGTGTGTGTGTGTGTGTGTGTGTATCCTGAGGAAAGATTTTTGTCTTTTTTGGCAGCACCTGCTTTTATCATGTCGATGAATATTTTTTTAAAATAAGTCATGTCTCTCTTTTCTTTTTTTCTCAACTAAATAAAACTTACTACAAGTCGCCCTATATTTATTAGAACGTGCTCTTCTCTATCTATACAATAAAGGAAGGGAGAATACATTTGTAAAACTAGAGCAACACATCTATATCCAGAAGTAAGCATTAATGTTATTACGTAACGTAGTTTTAGCTTCCAGAAAAGTTTTCCTTGTACAGTGAAAAATTCTGTGCCAAAACATTTTAGTTGACATTGATTTTTGACCTATCGAACGTAATTATACAACTAATCTCTAAAATACAATGGATTTAGGTTGGTTGTTTCTACGTCACGATTTAAAACGCTTAAACATAGTTGAATTTAGAATGTTTTAGAAATGAGGAATATATAAGAGCCAGTAATTGGTATAATGTATTAAGAAGGTTTATATCTTACGTTAATATGTTTCAAAATGAGGAAGACTACTACAAATTACGACAATGTAATGAATTGTAAAGGATAAAGTATTTTACCAGTGTCCTGTATAGAAATGAAATCCGTGAAAAATATATTTTTTAGACTGCAGCCTGATACTGTACGCTACCCAAGCTTTAGAGATGAGAATATTACATTGTCTATTTTGAGTAAATTTAAATAAATGAGGCTAAACATATATGAGGATGGGAAATATAATATTCATTATTAATTCATGTTATTGCCTTCTTTCATCATTTGGAACACCATTAATTATATTTTAGCTATATTTAGGAATTCCTTGTTGGTAGTTAAGCCTTTTACTGATAAATTATATTTAGAAAGAGTCTGGTGCACTTATATTCATCTAAATCCAATTATCTTTAGAGCTAGCTTGAAGCAGTCAATATATCGTTACGATGAATATCACCAAGTAGCATAATCCCTTCGAACTTTACGAACATGCATTTCGTATTCTCTCTTTCACTTCGGATGAATTGGATATTTTCGAACAAATCGTAAGGAACATTTATAGCTACCCACAAATCTATCAAATGTTGCACAAAAATTTTCTTCTGAAGAATTAATAGTCAAAATGAACGTAGCAAAACACTAATCAAAAATATGACCGACTGCGTATTACAGAAATTTTGTGAATATATTTTATAAATCTACTTTTCGTAAGTTATTGAATTCTGACAGAAACTAATTCGTTAAAAAAAATTCAAAATTTAACTTTAAGGTATATTACTTGTATTTAAGGTTGTCAATGTATATCGAAGGCACGAAAAGCTAAAGATCAATATTAAATAGACAATTCTTGATCCTTATACATTCAAATTATTATCAAAATAATGAAAATATCTGTAGTTTGTAGCACGCATGCAACAAGTGTAAGGACTAGAAATTACAATACATACGCAAATCAGGAATTGATACTGTTGTATTAGTAGGGACATCTGTAGTATGACTGTGTGGTAGACAGGGGGTTTATGCTGAACCCTTGGTGATGCAAAATATTTGAGCTCTCTAAGGTTCAAAGAAGACAAATGTTGTTGCGCTATTATTTGCCGCAGAATTTTATTAAGTGTGTTGCGAGGAATAGCATCCAAGGTGACGACTTTCTTCAGAACTCATGGCAAAACAGCCTCGTCGAAGAGGAATAGTGGACGGAAGAGACACCTCAGTAACAGTGATCACCAAAGATTCAAGAGAATTGTCACAAAGGGTTGTTGGAAAGTGGTTGTGAAACTAATCAGCATCTGAAACAGTCCACTACAACTATCACAGTCTGACATGTGTAACATGAAATAAACATTCACTTCAGGTTGGAAATTCCAAACCAGTAATCGCTGTCTATTATGGTCTACGACGAAAAAAATATGTACCGTGGATATACAAAATGATTGGCCGGTAATTAGAAATGCAGCATAGTTTCCAATTATCCTCCTTTAATCTTGTTTACGAAAGCTTGCATATATGTGACAGACGCTCAACCAAACTTATTCTTCGAACTATGTTCTCCTTGTGTTAAGTATTGAGGCGACTGTGTGATGCTGAAGGACACAATTCCGTAGTACTCTGTGGCTTCATAATTATCAAAACAGGACGAAATAACTGTCAGTAATTTTGCAAGCATTTTAGGCAGTCACACGTATCTTGTCAACCAGACATGACGTTCTAATTTCGCAATTTTACAAGATGACAATGCGCTGCTTTAGACCAATATGCTGTTTAGGCATATTTTCATGAACACCTTAAATAACTACATTTCTGATTCACTCATTATTGAGCATATATGGTCAGTTCTGGATCATATATGCTTCTCCATCCTTGCTAACATAACTGAGTGCTGCACTAAGTAACGAATGATTCCTTTGGAAACTACTCATGACTCACATGCGTCCATTCCAGGAAAAATCTGAACTATAATCTAACAGTAGTCCTACTTCGTACTAGTGAGGTGAGATTTTTAGGTATTTCCAACATTTTGATAACCATGTACATATTAGGTGATATATGACGTAGAAGTCATGACACTTTTACCCACAGTTTGGAATAACTTGTCGAGAAAACTTTCTATTTCACCGAATCCAACTAGTATTTAGTACTGCACAGTGTCCTCCCTTGACGTTTCTTTTAGATTTGTTCGTCAGTGAAGAGCAGTCAATATCATTATATATATATATATATATATATATATATATATATATATATATATATATATATATATATATATATATATATATATATAGGATTGACTCCTCTAATTATCCAGGGAGCACAGAGGGCTCTTATTATATATCTGTATATATACAGAGGGAGAGAAAAGGAATTAAAATTTGCTATGGACGAATGGTAATAAGGATCTTGTCCATTCCAGCTGAAATTTTGTAATATTAGTTTTAAGATACTATTTAATTCCTTCATATATAGTTTCTCCTTAATTATCACTAGAAACGTAGTATTGATAGATTAAGTGCTGATAATCTGTAAGGTGAAAAAAGATAAATCAGAGAGTAATTTCTTGCAATGTTGATTGTATATTCACGTTAATATTATTCAGACATAATATTTGCGTTTTTATATAGCAAGATAAATAGTATATTCTATCTGCGAATGGCAATTGTAAACGTATACACACATAATATAGAATGGAAACTTTTATTTCCATTTTGTTTAGAATTTGTAAAGCGTCTTCCAGCACTCTGTGCTGTGGATTCTTCCTTGAAATTGTTTTAACAATATCTATTTTTAAAGGTCGTGTCAAAAAGCTAAATGACCAAACTTAATTGAAATCGTAACGCACTGTGTTTCAAGAATAAAATACCCAGTTTTCCGAGCTTGTCAATGAAAAAATTCTTTATTTTTTTATTGAATTGCATTTAGAAGCAGGAACATAATTTTGGAACATGACATATAATCTTAGAATATTAAAATTAATCTTCCGAATATTTTCTCAAGTTAAACATAACATATTTTTACTATTGGTTTAGATTTCCACAAACATGGAATCATCCTTTAGGTATAGCTCAGTTTCATTACCTGCAGAAAAGATAATTTTTAAACATACATTAGAAAGTTGTAGGAGATATAAGAAGTTTCTCTATATTAGACAAGTTAAAATAAACTGGGAAAACAATAACAACACTTCTGCCTTTAGTCAATCTCACAACCTTTAGTTAACGAAATGTTCTGTCTTTGGAAATTAGATATGACATTTTACAAGATGGTAGTTTTTAAAATGTTACAATTACATGAAATATAAATAAGTTGTCCTTAATGTATTCTGAAAAATTCAACAATGTGCTTAAATTCTTAGGGAAATAAAATGAAAAGTACACAATATACATCAGCGGAAAAAATAATGTCAAAGTACAAAATTGTGGCCAAACTGATACAGTACAGTCTTCAGCGTATGTTGTTGTGTATTATCTAATATAAACAAATATAGTAATCAAGTTGATGGAACCTATCGTTATGGTTACAGTATTAAACTCAAATTCCGAAAATAAATATAGTATTTGCAATACCGTAAGAAGCAATATATTTGAATCCTAATAAATCTCTAATGTACGTGCATGTTATTTTAAGGTGAAACAAATGAGAAATTAGAATTATTAGTCTTAGTATCTTATACAGTGTGTTAAAACGTTCAAAATAGTAATAACGAAAACTTCTTTGTATTGTAGCACAAAATACAATTGTCTCGAATATAATGTGTGAAAATCATCTTATTAATAAGGTCGGAGAGCAATAACATATTTCAGAAATGTTCAATAAACGCTGTAGATCACTGTAGATGCTGTTACTCTTGATACTGTGGATAAATAGATAGTTATAATAAAGTTTTAAAAGAAATTACAGGAGTCGGTTAAGTTGAGAGAAAGTGTAGAATCCTACCGTCAAGAAACTTCAGGGTTTGTAGTAATAACCAGAACCACATTCGAAATAAAAGGTATGTCACCTTTCTCTTTCAAATGCGCCGTTGGTAAGAAATGAATTCATTAAAAGATAAAAGTCGAATGGCATAATTAAAGCTAACAAAGAAATTGACTAAAGACCCTCAACTTCCTTATGATTAAGCTAACAGTAAACAATATTTCACAAGAAGTGCAGATACGTTACATAAGGGTTGGAATAACTTACAGTATGACCTTGCTCTGTAAACATGTAACAAATGGACTCTTCAATTCAATACTTGTAAGGTTCCAAAATCAAACTGGAAGATCTAAAGATTTATTTTATACGATAGTATAAACTAATTTATAATTACATTAAAAAAATAGTTTGGATTATACAGCAATATAAATGATATAAAAGTATTTTTTCACTTTTACGTCCCACGTTTATGCCGCCTAGGCTAAAGAAAACTGTGATAATGAGAAATGAGTGGAATGGCGGAATGAACAAAGTGGGATGACATGGGAAAATCTCGAGAAACTACACGAAAACAGTGGAGAATATAAAGTAATTTCCTTCTAACGTAATCACTATAGTCTGTGTTAGTAATTATCCACATTTTCAGGTATCGCAATATTGAAATCAAACATGTAGTCTAACTTAGAAGTTAATAATTTGTTCAAATATGTTTTCTGAAGATATTTATAGTATATCTTATTTTTAAAAATTCCATCTACGATATGTTTCACTTAAATAAACTTGGTTAAGAAGAAACTTGTTCATTACTAAGGTTGAACTATATACATATTATATGTCAATACTTTAGACATAATAATTTAAGGATTGAATTATACTACAAATTAGAATACTTAATGCTAATTTCTTAAGTAAAATTTGCTGAAATAAATTTAACGTTAAATAGTATTGTAAAATAATGTTACTACTATAGCTCTACTAGAAAGCGTTTCCCCTGTTCACGTTGTTGGTACTAAATTTAGTTTCCTTTCTGTTGTAATTACTACTTGCAAAATTATTCTTGAGTACATTCTATAGCTCAATTTATTCACAGCTCATATTACATAACATACGTAGAATTACATTATTAAATTTCACGAAATAACTAACTCTATGGCTTTTTTGGAACCCGGAGGTTCATAAAAGATCTCTATTTACTTCTAACTTTAGCCAATTGGATCCAGTTTCTACTTTATATTCCTATTTCTGCGAGATTCATCTCAATATTGTCTTCTCGCGAAATAAAAAGTTGATACATTTTAAAGATACTGTAGATTTCCAATAATCCTGCATGTTTGAGCCGACGTCAGTTCTAGATTACAGAAAATGCCGGATTATCTTGCGGTACCTCCAGCAATCACTTACTTCTAACTCGTACACTGAGAAAACTATGACGTGGTTTTTGGCAATAAATATTGTTGAGCAGAAAAATAGGAGAATCATTTGAACTCAAATAAAACTTAACTTAAATTCTACATGTTAAAGAATGCAGACTGTTACAGAATTACTTTATTCTTGTAGGTCTACAATAAACTGGATAAAAAAGAAAACAACTCTACCACGCCGGTGCCGGATCATTCTACATTCCACACTGTAGGATGCTGCACTCCTGGAGGACTGATTGTATATTCCTGTGTTTGTTTTATGAAGAATGATAGTAGTTATGTATCATTATATACTCGTATTGTAGCCGGTATTCATTGCGTTCCTTTCTTACCGAACTGTATTGTAACTAACTCTATGAAATTATATTCTTGTCCAGAATTAAAATTGGGAATGTATATAATCTTATTTTGTTCGAGAAATATAATAAATTATCTTCACTCTCAAGTAATTTGAAAATACCTTCCTAACTCACATTAAAAATAAAGAAGTGGTATATTATTAAGAATATATATGTAGAAACACTAAAATACTAAAGCGTTTTTGGTTTTCCTTTCTATTGTTCGGTGGCTATTCACAGTGAGATACTTTCCAAGTGCGAAATAATAGTTATAGATCAGCAAAATACCCTATAATTTAACTTCTAGGTAGTAGGAAAGGTTTGCCAACGTAAAGAATTAAAACGATAATTTTATCGCATCAAAACGCTAATGTGTAGTATGTAGTGTACAGATTTCAGTATTTACATGCAATTTACTCACTCTTATCTTAGAATATATATATATACTTTTATCCTAGACCTTAAACATTTTTCTGTGGGTATTACTGTCTTGTCAGCTCCTGAGAGATACACTGGATAAATTCAATCTAACTCGGAAGTTTGGGCGTTTCAACTATTTGTTGGAAAGAAATCACCAATAATTTGATAAAAGAAGTATATGTAACACGGGATATTATTATCGATTTAACTAAAGGTGAACTTACTTTAAGATTAATATAAGTCAATCAAGAATAAGTAGATACAATGTACATTGATCGTGAAAGAAATCTGGAGTCTCCGATGGGAAGTTATCGTCAATAGCAACTTTCACCGTCCGACCGCCAGAGAAGTCATTCCATTCCACCAAATGATTGAGATGCCTGAACAGGTGGTGGTCAGTAAGAGAGATATCGGGGGAATACAGTACATTAGGAATGGTTTCATACTGCAAATCATGGAGAGCCTACACATGTGGACAAGCATTGCCGTCCAACATAGGACACCACGTCTGTTGACTGTTGCTGGGTGCTTGCTGATATGTTTATGTTACATTTCATATAGTTTAACACTGTAACTAACTGCATTGATAGCATTCATAGATGAAGAGATGGTTTGGGAATCCTTGACGTTGATCACTATCCAACCATTTTTGCTGAAAGTGCTGATACTGAAATGTTTGCTGGACATGTACAGAATGTGTGATGTTAAAGACGTAACCTTAGTCCAGTCCTTGTTATATTGCTGAAGCGAGTTTCCCACAAAATGTGAAAGGAAACATTTCATTCGTACTAACCTAATAGCACAATAATTAAGACCTCTAAAAAATAAAAATATCGAAATCATAAAGTCTCTTATAGTTTAGAGTGTGACTATTAGTTTCGTAAAAGCCATTATTGTGAATTAGAAGTAGAACTGAAAGTAAGAGATAAAATATCGCGATTATTTCCTCTTCCACCTCTTGACCTTATTCCCATCCTTATTTCTTATTTCCATTTCCTCTTGATACCTTATAATAATTAAGCATTCTGAACAGGCTAGAAGTACGATAATGGTAAGCGCCACTTCCAGCGAAATTGAGCAATTAGATGGAATTGATTGCGATCGGACTGGAGAACAATATATAAGTAGTTTAAGTTCGGAAACGCAACTGCAAATAGAAGGGGAAATTTTGGTATGTGTCATTGAATTATTGTATGGGAATGTCGAACTTTCTTTTATAATTTACTTGAAAAATAAGAAATGTCACGTACTATTGTCCTCCTCCGAGTCGGTTTTATTTGCGTTAACACGGGCTCAGACCTACTGAAGTGTGTTATGAATAAGCAAGAAGATAAACAATTTTATATATTGTAACTGTACTGTGCTTTAATTTTGTAGTTATCCTACATCATTCAAACTTCATTAAAAATGTTTACGGAATCTAAGAGCATAGCATGTGCTTGCTATCTGAGGACATCTAAGGCCATATCTCAAGTTCTCGTAGATTCATCTGGAAGTAGAAAGAAAGACCTACAATATCAACTCCAGACTTAAATACGAACCGTCTATTTTCTCATTCCTTTAAGGTAGTAAACAGAATGATACATGAACATCTTTGTTAATTGTATTAGCTCAAATCACATACCAAGAAGTTGTGAACTGACATCACCAAAAATTTGTTATTTCATCATTGTCTGACTAACTCACTCATTTTCATCATCAAAACTTGAATGAAGAAATAGGAATTTGGAAGCACTATGTCCTAAGTAAATTTAGTATAAATGTCCTCCCTGAATGACAAAAAATGGCAGTTAATCTTTTCTTCCATTAAGTAATAGCTCTCTCCTTTGGTGCGATGGTTTCTCGGTTCGATCTCAGGCTCTGCGATTGTGTTTTGGACATCAAATCAGTGAGTTTTCTCGGAGTACTGCCATTTCTTCCCACATACTCATTCCACCAAATTCATTCAGGTCATTTAGGTCCTTTATCCTACAAGACATAACGTGAGGCATAACATTTCAAGATTTAATTTTTGAAAACAAACTCAAGACATCGACTTTATTAAGTGTTCTTTCCAGAAAGTAAATCAAAACTGAATGTTTTGTTAAGCTGGGTTTAAACACCGCTTCTTAAAAAATATTTTAATATAAACTTCAGAGCGATTAGAAGATTTCTTAAAATTTTAAGGTATTTAGGACTTTGTCAAATTAAATTAAACATAGATTCAGATTCCTTTACGTCCATGCACCTGCTTACAGTAAAAAAATAAAATAAAATAAACTGGTGAAGTAAAAGATTAATATTGAACATATATTCCAACATTACAAATGTTAGAGAAAATTAGTGTAATAAATGAAATGAAATAGAATCAAGAGTAAAATCAAATATTAAATACAATAAATGTTTGAAAATGATAAATGAATAATAAAAGTTTAATGAAGGAACGATAATGAAAATAACCTCAAAGTAAGTTGTCTGATAACAAACATCATTCTAAACAATTCAGACATCTTCGTTTGGTTTATCAGTATATTATGCCAAGAAATATAATGAAATTTCCAATTTGTCAAGTTACATTTTAATCCCAATATAATTAATAGCGTTAATATTAGAAATGATGTGATGAAATATCATTTCGTCAGGCTTATATTTGGGATTTTCCTTAAATATCTTAAAGAAAGATGTTTAACAGTCAAATACGTCGAACGGTTATGTCGGTTAGGCTAAAGGAGATGGTGATGATGAGAAATGAATGAAATGGTTGAATTAAGAAACTAGGAGGAAACGGGAGAGCCTCGAGAAAACCCATGAGCACGGTGTTTGTCCACCACAAAGTCCACACGGTGCTAGCTGGGATCGAACCAGGGACCCCAAGCACCGGAGGTGAACGCCCTACCACTGAGCCACCGCTCCCCCTGTTTAACATTCAGTCATAGGAAATAAACAATATACAAGTTACAATCTGATGAAGCCATACTATTGAATTTACTTTTAACACTAGAGGTAGTACAAACCATCTTTTTAAACATTGGAATTGAATTAAAATCTAGTATATTTTCAATTTGTATTCTGCTTTTGGCGGGAGAAACCTTAGTTCGATTCCCGGTGGGATTAAATATGGTTCGGATTCCATGTCTCATATAGCCTCGCTGCTGAAATGGACTCTAAACTCATACTAAATTCAACTCAATTATTTGCTCTTTCTTTAGCCGAAAAAATGCTGAACAAAGGAGCTAAATCTGTTCTTTTTACAAGTTGAAGATCTCGTTAATATGATAAATTTAATACTTACTTTACACTTTATAATCTCCATATAGTCTAAGAAACTGAACTCCCTTGCAGCTATATGGTAAACTTAGGTACGCATCTATGACGAGTAACAACCCAGGTTCGATTCCGAGTGGAGGCTTGTGTAGTTTGAATTCCACGTTACTCTGTAGATTTACATCTTATATAGCATCAGTGTAGAAAAGGAAGATAAAGTCAAAATTCAACTAACACAACGAAGTTCTAAAGAAGTTTATCACTATATTAGACTAAGGAAGTTTATAATTGTATTTTATAACTACATTAGACATAAATAAAGACAGCTTTGATAATTTTACTTATAGAATATGAGAATTATTTTCACTTAAATAAACGCAAATTAAAATACTAAATATTTAAGATTTGATTCACACATTTAGATATTTTTTGTAGATATAAAAGCATTGTAGATAAATACTAAGTGGGTAAATAATGAATCATGCACTTTTCCTTCCACTCAAAAATTACTTTATTTTAGTGATAGTACATTGAAAATATTCATTTTTTGTTCTTTTGAAATAAACGAAACGTGTTCAAGTTAACTATATTGTGTATACTACGAGATCACGTGAACATAAATGCATTAAAAATGCATAAAATAATTTCCTGAAATATTAATGCATTTTCAGGTAAATTAATTCCCAAAAATTGGGCTGTGTCATAAGTTTACTTGTGATTTTTCTCCAGCTAACACTTTTCTTTAGATATCAGTAGGAAAATAAAGGAAAATGTACACATAATATGAACCAAACAAGGAAACGTTAGTTTATTATTCTAACGTTCAAAACTAAATAGAAGTAGGCTTGGAACACCTGAGTACAGTGTTAAATCTGAATCTGAGTTTCAGAATAATCAGGTAGTGAAAGATGCCTATCGATTCTGCTATTTTGTACACAGTTTTGGAAAGTATTTTATGATAGTTGCGTTCTTGAGAAAGCAAGAGCACTACAGATATGTAGAAGGGTAGATGGCGAGTTGAACCTTTAGTTCTTTTGTCTCGCTGAGATGTACCGGTGTCACTTGAGAATCAACGATGGTGTGAATTTCTACATTTCCAGATACGTTCATTTCTCTCTTCTTCAAGTTTTAAATGCAAAGTTTACTCATAACCCGTTCTTAAGACAATTATATTATCTCACACAAATGCAATTAGATGAATAAGGTATTAATAATTTATGAAAGCTTTCTGAATTAGAAAGGAAACATCTGAATTCGCACTTTATCTATAAACTGCTTATACATATACTGGGTCCTAAATACTAGCATGTCACAGCTACAATAATTGATAACTCTAAGATTGAGTAGTTGACTGTTTTAAAAGAATAATATTCTTAGAGTGAGAACCAACTCATTTACAGTTCATGATTTCTACCAAATTTCCAGAAAAGAGGTAAACAGGCCATTGCAAGCACGGGAACATGTTCAGTGTTAAGAGAAGGTTCTAGAGGTAACGTGCAATAAGGAACGTACGAGATTGAAACACTACTCTAAAGCGTAGTCCCTTTTATCTGATCGCTGAAGGAGAGTATTATTGAGAGCCGGAAGAAGGTACAGCTCCAAATCCAAAGCATATAAAAACTAAGTATGGAACTAATTCTGTAGTTTCTCTCTTATCAACACCATCTTAATGAAGACTCTACAATCACAGATTTCGAAATCAACCAGCCGAACAATGAGTATATTTTGTTTTACTTAGGAAATATAATCTCGCTCTGTTTCATAAATCAATTACACCAGGGGTGAAAGTGGATCTTGAAAAGTAAGAGGACGGTAGGTAGCGGCATGACGTCACGCCGTCTCCTGCCTATTTTTGTTCATTGTAATTTTTTAGGAACTGGGAGGACGCCCTACATATTTTTTGGAGGTGGAGGGACGGCGTCCCCCGCGTTTTCCCTCACTTTTACCCCTGAATTCCACAAGAAATTGTGTGAAAGAGTGTTCTGCCGGAACCTTAAAATCTTCAGATTTCTCAGCAACAAGGGGCAACAGGAGATGATTGACAAAATAGTTGACACTGAGAAATTATATGGAATGGAAATCAATATCGGAAAATCGAAGGTCATGAGGATGTCCCGTGTAAACATGTCCTTACAATTCAGAGTAGAACAAAAAGAACTTGAAGAGTTCGATAATTTCAAGTATCTGAGAAGTTTTTTGACAAGAGACGCTTACTGTACTAAAGAGATCAGGTCATGAATTGCCATAGCCAAAGAAGCGTTCAACAAGAAAAGATGACTCTTAACTAGCAGGCTTAATATTGGACTAAGGAAGAAGTTTGTCAACTGCTATATATGGAGTATTCGACTGTATGGTTTATAGACTTGGACATTACGGAAGTTAGAGAAGAAATATTACAGCTTCGAAATGCGGTGTTGGAGGAAGATGGAGAAGATAAAATTGACAGAGAGAATGAAAAATGATGTTTTGAAACGGATAGGAGAGAAAAGAACGCTTCTAGTCAGCATCTTTCAAAGGGAGGCCAATTAGATTGGATCATCTTGCGAAGAAATTGTCCTCTTCATACCGCCCATAGAAGAAAAGATGGAAGGAAGGCCAGGAATAGGAAGAAGGAGAACACAACTGATCCATGACTTGAAAAATAGAAGAAAATATTGGGGGTTAAAAGAGGAAGCTGAAGATCGAGAAACGTGGAAGAAACATTCCAAGGCCCAAACCCAAAATTTAAAAAAAAAATATATATATATTAACCTCATTAATCTCAGAACCTACCAAAAACAGAATACTTAATAATAACAATAACAATATATTTTGATACTTATTCACTGGATTGATGCTTCTAACAGATCTGAAATTGTTAGGTTTGGGAAAATTAGATACCCTTCGGAAGAACTTATTTCCAAAATATTGCCCAATGAAACCAGTGAAAGAAATGAAGAAAATTGGAAGATGGTATTAGGCGTATTTTGCCTCATGAAAAGAAATTTCAGTTGTCCTCCGGGCTAACAACTGTGTTGTGACGATAGCGTCGAACTCTCTCAAACTAATGTCAGTGAGAAAAGTGGGTAGCTATTTGAAAGAGCAAAAACAGGAAGTGAAAGTTTGTCAGCTAAACCTGCTTCTACAATAGTTATAGGGTGTAACAGATAGAATTGACACAATCTTTTCGGAGTACAGAATTTCTGTGAGAAGAAGGAGGTGTTGCTGGAATAAGTTCACTTTTTTAATTACTATCAGTTTACAAAATACCTGGAATCTAGTTGTTAAATCTACCAACATTCCTTCTCTTGACTATAGATGAGCTAAGTTTTAAATTTACTCATCATGCTACAAGTCGGTCCCAAGATATCAGAGTCTGATGATCTACTAGTACCAAGGAGCGGACGAAAATTTGCTACAGCGGAAGAGATCACTTTGTGACCTCAATTCGTGGCAAGAGGCGAAGATATGCATCAGATCATTGCAAGGCACTTGAGAAAATACAATATATAAAGTTTAACTTTGGTCTTTGCACCCATTCCTTGCTTTATTTCATATTATATTGGATAAATACGTTTTAAACAAAAAAAAAGTTTATTTTAGCTAATTCACAAAATGTTTTCATTTTTATAGGAACTATGGTTATGAATATCATGTTATACTTCAACAATATATGAATTTTGCTATTGAGTGTACAATGTATAACACACCTGTTCAATGAATATAAATAAGTCATTAATTATGCAAGAGAAGAAAAAGTTATGAAGTTTCAGAATTAACAAGTTAACCATGAAAAAATGTGATTTTTTTAAAAAAATCTCAAGACACTGCAAAATGATTTTCGCAAAAGTTTCAAAGTTCATCATAAATGTTCCCCAGAACGAAATACTACAGTGTATAATAAGCACAACATCATATCATACGAACAATTCCGTTCCTTCAGTTCTAATTATAGCTTTAAATTCAAAAGTAACAGATCAAGAGAAATACTTAACTGTGGATCATACGCGTTGAAAAAAGCATTGAAATTCCCAATAATTCCAAATATTTAGTGAGAATTTCAACAGCTGATTATTAGTTATCGATCACATGTTACTCAATTGCGCATACATCTACAAGAACGTGTATAAGTTCTATGACCTAAGAATGTCATAAGCACCATCTAAACTTCCAATTCACTGCAAAATGCGACAGCTTTATATGCAAGATTCATATCCTCAAAATGTGGCTAGTGCAATTAAGACTATGTTTCAAAAGTCCTAGTTGAACACCATATAAGTGTTCGATCTGCTCAGGGAAATATACTTCCAATAGTTACAAATGACAAATTAAATTTATGGCAGTACCGAAGAACCAGAAACACGAAAGGAAGTTGTATTTGTTCAGTGCCTGGCAAAACAAGCAGCATAAATTGGCCACGTACCTATGGACTTCCTTCTAGCTTCGATGCCCTTCCCCCCACCCCAACCCCCGCAATTAGTCTACAGTAAGCATGTGGAAAGCTTACTGTAGAGTAATTGCGGGAGGACATTGAAGCACGTGGAATGTCGCAATTTAAGTTCCCGGCTTTTGGAATTCATGTGGAGCTATTATTACTAAGGGTCAGAAGTGAAAGATCAAGAAAGAACATAAATTGTGAATAGTTGATACTCCAAATCGTTTGTCAACTTCCTTCACGAAATTAAATAAAATGAAACCTACTATTATGTACCGAGGTGAAAGAAGACGGGGATGATAACAAATGAAATAGTGGAATGAAAACAACGGGAGCAAACACGAGAGCCACAGGCCATTATAAAGCTACGTTGGAGACACCGAGGATAGAACCAGGATCCAAGGTAGCAAAGGTGGGATCTCTACTACTGAACTATCGTGGCTGCAACTCTCTTTGTATTCCAGTAATTACTGAAGACATGTTTCGATTCCTCATTAGCATGCATATTCAGAGTTTAGTCAACATATTCAGAGCAAACACCTATAACCTAATATTACAAGCCACCTACTCAAGATGAAATATTCGCTTTCATTTCTTTCCCAGCCTAAATTGACATGTAAAGTATTGTTCATAATGACTATAAGAGAACATGGACATTTCTATATTTTAAAATGGAAACACTGTTAATTCAAAAAGTTTCATGTTCACAACTGTATCAAGAATTATAAGTGAATACCCTCATACAAACTTACTATCTTTTTTCTTTTTCTTTTCTTTCTTTTCTTTTCTTTCTTTCTTTTTTTTTTTTACACCTTGGTAATATTACTTTTGAACACATTCCTTATTTCATTCTCACAAGGTATAATGATCGTTTGTTAACATCGTACCGAGACCTTCTTTGAACGTCCAATTTTTGTCATATTATATCCCTTAAGAATACTGTGAAAATTCAAATGCCCACTTATGTCCAACAAATTAGAATTCCTGTTGTTATGTCCAAGAAATTAGAATTCCTGTTGTGTTTCTCGGGGATAGCTCTCTATGAGATGATCAAAGACAACTTTTAAACATATAAATGTTATTTCGAATAAGTAAATCCTATTAAAATTTCAGAAAAATTCCCCAAATTAACCTTACATGGTTCCCATACCCGTCTTCGACTCAGAAGACCTGGGTTCTATTCCCTTCGGGAGCACATATGGTTAGGAGTTTACGTTAAGTTGTAAGTTCAAATGTCATATAACCTCGAAGTTAAAAAGGACGCGAGAGTCCAACTACCTACCTATTTCTATTATCCTTGAGGAATCCGCTGTAAACATAAGTATCAAATGACAGGTAAGGAATCTGTGGGAGGTACAAATCACGTCTTATGGATATGTTGTGCTTTGTGGTAGCGGAATAGAAATCTGAATCCAAATGCAATATCAAGATCAAAGGTCTGTTTGCCATAATAAAATTTCGAATATTGTATAATTACGTTATATTTTTCGAAAAGACCTGTTGTTGTAGTCACTTTACATCTTATCTGCCTGTGTATTTCTTTCCTCACACGCGGGTTAAAATTGAAGAAATCACATAGATTTAAGCGGCTTACCAGTAATAGCTTTCTTGGTAATTTGGCATTTCAAAATTTAACATAGTAACGTGTAGTTATATTTGTGCCCTTTTGCGTTGATGAAGAAGCAATACATATCTCAATGTAGATATAGCTAACACCATTATCTCGTATCTTAATTTCTTTATCTTTGGTTAGACTCTACCGATAATGGCCATGACTCAACGCTTATTTATACTTCCCGCTTGTAACTAAAGAAATCACCTGTTCAAAACATAAAGTATTTAATTATCAACATCAGTGCTGTGTCAGTTACGAAAACGACCTCAGAAACAATTCAGAAATCTAAAATAGGCAACTGGTAATATTTTTCCAGAAGAAAGAATAGTTTCTTTCATCATTCACTCAAAATAGTTGTGACTGCGCTAAATCCTAATCTAAAACCACTATCAATGTATATAAACCAAGAATATCACTATCATACATTGTCTGAAATATTTATATTAAATACGCACACATTTGGCTCAACCATACTTCTTTTACATTTTGTTATGATTGCAAATTAGGTAAGTATTATCGTAAATCTCTCTTGGAATAATACACTGAACCACCTTACAGTGAATCCTATCTAATGAGGCTCTGAAATAAATTCGATCAACTCTTAGGCAAATTTCATTAGTCAGTTATTGATGAAAACGCTGAACTTACTTCGGAAACGCAACTAACTATCTTTGTTAATGCGCTAACAATCGACTTTAATACCTGACATAATTACTCAGAAAGGAAATGCTACATCGATAAATTTTTCAAAACATGAATAATCGAAGAAAGCTAATCAACGAATCTCTCAAAAGTAATGTATCGGAGAAGAAATGCTACATCCGCGAATATCTCAAGACATATGTAATCGGATAAGAAATATTACATCGATGAATCTTTCAAGACATAAGTACTCGAAAAAAAATAGTGTATTGGCGAACCTCTCAGTACAGAGATCCAGGTGATAGGCGTTTATAAAGAGCTAATGTATATACGTTACATAGATGACGAGAACCCAGTGAAATAAATGTTACAACTCAGGATTCAAAGAGCATTGAGCTAGTGTTTCATATATAACATATTGGCGTATAACGTAACTAGTTTTTCTAATACAACAAAAGTTTGTCAATGTTTACAATTTAGTCGGAAGAAGCGGGCACTATCTCGTAGCAGATGGTTTCTAAGATTTCCATATTTCCAAAATTGAATAAAGAGAAAATGTAGGACAATATCAAAGTAGTATTCAGCTAACACTTTCACTTGAGAAAATATTAGAATGAACTATAGTTGGTTTACATGTCGTCTCAACAGTTGTGATGTCCTTTTATTAAATAACAATGTTCGATAATATTTTAAATGATATATATGAAAACAAAAATGAAATGTTTGAGTTTAAAAACTATACGATTGTGCCCTTTAGGATGAGGGAAACAGATAACTAAGGCAAGTGAACAGTGGCGTAATTACGATTTTGTTTCGGGAGGGGCTTTGCTAATTTTCGGGGGGGGTCTGCCTGAAAATGTGAAAATTCTGCAAGATATTTCATATACTTTACTATAGTAAGTAAGATTTCGGGGGGGGGGGCATGAGCCCGGAAGCCCCCCCTAAATACGCCACTGCAAGTGAATGATGATGGAGGAATTAGTGGAATAAGAGTGTGGGAGGAACCAGAATTACTCCAAGAAAAGCAACGGACACAATGATGTTCACTAGAAACTTGTTAGCCCGTGAATCGAGCAAGATACTCTACATGCCAGAGTTACTGAGGAACAGTATTTTTGGATCGAACCAAGGACCCCTAGAATCAGAGATGGATGATCTACCACTGGGACATCTTAAACCACTTTGCCTATATCTTTCGGTATTGTTACAGTTATGCTTGTTTTACTGTTTTGGTTCGAAACAATAAACGTATTTAGATTGTGTTAAAATAATATTTTGATATATTCTAAAAAGAAAAAAAAAACAAATGAATTGACGCATTTTGAATCCACAGACGTATTTTCGAAATTATAACAAAAACACACTTTTATTTTCAAATTAAATTGCAACTCCATATGGGTAATTCAATGTTATAAAGTCCGGGACAAAATAGCTCAAAACGTATCAATGACGACGGAATACGTTGGAAGTAAGTGCTAAAAAATTCCAAGGTAACGTTTTCGATAAAAATAGGTCTTTACTTTCTTCGAATCCTCTCAATCATCTCCTTTGTTATTGACTGAAATCTTTTAAAAATAACACGTAATCATACCTCATCATTAAAAATATATCTTACAATAAAATTTATTCTGTAAAAATATGTTTGATCCTGAAATTATCCGAAGGCAGTCAAATCATATTAATGAACATATTTATCTATATCACCGAAAATTATATCATAGAAATTGTTGGATTGTCCTTTATTTGATGAATCTTCACAATGGGGCCTATTGTTTCTGTTTGAACTAGTAAATAGGGTTTAATTCAAATCAATTTTCAGAAAAATATTTCAAGGTAAAATAAAAAAAAAAATGATTTCATGAAATATAGTTTTTTTTTTAAATGTGGCCCATTACTCCTAATAGATGGTAATGAAATCAGTCAATGGTAAGATGTTGATGTTTACTAAAAAAAAGGAAACGAAGGAAAAGAAAAGGAGAAACCGGAAAGAATGTCTTTGCTTGCTGCTGATTAAATATATATTTGTTGTGGAAACAAAAAATCTTGGCTCCATATAATTTTCCTGCTCAACACATTCATGATTCATAATTTCATCTCTAAATCTTATTAATAAAAAATCTCTTAGCTAATGAATATATTTTCAGAAACAGCAAAATCTATATACATTTCTCATTGCAAAGTAACTCTTTTGTAGCCCACAAAGATTGCAAGTCACTGCACTTAAAAAAGTAAAACCTTGAAAGTATGTATATTTGATGGAGGTTACAACTATGAGAAAACGGATGTAAACATAAAGTTTTTGTAAAGTTGAAAAGTCAGGTAATTTTTTAGAGTTAACAATACTGTAAAATAGAGGTAGGATTCCAATTAAACTTATTCTTAGAAAACTAACAGAAGGAAGAACATGTAGTCATTAAGTTACTATGAGTATAATACTAACTAACTCTATAGCCTATGGAACCCGGAGGTTCAATGCCGCGTTCACAAAAGCTCTCCACTGACTTCTATCCTTAGCTAATTGCATCCCGTTTCTACTTTGTATTCCTATCTCTGCGAGATCCATCTCAATATTGTCCTCCCATCTGCGCCTAGGTCTCCCTAATGGTCGTTTTCCGATGGGTCTTCCAGTCAAGATTTTGAAAGCGTTTCTACTTTCTTCCATTCTACCTACATGACCTGCCCACCTAAGCCTCCTAGACTTGACTACCCTAACAATGTTGGGTAAACCGTATAAATTATGTAGTTCCTCGTAATGAAGTTTCCGCCATTCCCCATTCCCGTTCCTCTTGGGTCCGAATATTCTTCTCAGGATCTTGTTCTCAAATACTTTCAGTCTATGTTCTTCCCTCAGAGTAAGCGACCATGTTTCGCAACCATACAGAACAACAGGCATGATTAACTATTTATATACTTTAAGCTTCAAATTCCTCGACAGAATTCGCGACGACAAGAGATTTTGAACCGAATAGTAACACGAATTCCCTGCTTTTAGTCGACATTTAATTTCTTCGTCTGTTAATATTGATCCTAAATATTTGAAAGTATCCACTTTATCAAAAGTATTATTTACTATTTTAACGCTTCCGCAATTTGCTGTATTACGGTCCCGACGCACTTCCATGTATTTAGTTTTCTCTGCATTTACTTCTAAACCCATGTTCCTGGAAGCGTTTAATAAGATCTCTGCATTTCTTTCTATTGTTCTCTTATCATCCCCTATTAAATTTACATCATCAGCATACGCCATAACCCGGTGAATACCGTTCAACTCTAGGTCCTGGTTGCTATCTTTGATTTCCCTTATGGCGTATTCCAGCACAAAGTTAACTTGTTTCAGGCCATTTTCGACGTGAAAGCTCGTGGACAAAAATTTTCCTACCCGGACTTTACTTTGGGATTCATTTACACATACCTTAATTAATATAATTAGTTTTCTCGGTATTCCAAGTTCTGTAAGAACGTTGTATAACGTTTCTCTCCTAACCGAGTCGTACGCCTTTTTAAAATCAATAAATAATTGATGTACCGGAATATTGTATTCCCACTTTTTTTCGAGTATTTGGCGAATGGTAAATATTTGGTCGATAGTTGATCGATTTCGTCTAAATCAGCACTGATAATCTCCAATAATTTCATCTGCGTATGGGGTCAATCTTGCTAATAGGATATTTGAAAGGATTTTATAGGATGTTGACAGAAGAGAAATACCTCGATAATTATTACAGTCAGTTTTGTCGCCTTTCTTGTGAATTGGAACAATGATTGATTCTTTCCACTCTTGTGGCAATTCTTCCTTGTTCCAGAGAAGGAGAGTTTGTGTATCTTGTTCCGCAATTTTTCGCTTCCAGCTAAAATTAACTCAGCCGGAATTTCATCTACACCCGGAGATTTGTGTTTCTTTAATTTCTTTATAGCGGTTTCTACTTCTATTCGGTTGGGTTCTGGAATATACGGTTCTGCAGTGTGTATCTCCTTTCTTCCATGCACATTAGTTTTTGGCTGCATGTTCAGCAAATCGTCAGAGAAATCTTTCCATCTATTTAAGATGCTATCCGTATCAGTGAGAACTGTTCCGTCAGCTTTCTTTAATATATAAGCACGAGGTTGATAGCCTTTCTTAAATTCCCTGATCCCCTTATACATGTCCCGAATATTTTAATTATTACTATTATCTTCGAGTTCCTTAATTCTAGCTTTCAAAAAATCGCGTTTCTTTGTTCTATAAGTTTTGGAAGTTTTTCGCCTGATATCTGCGAAATTTTGTGTAGTTATTTCATTCGGATTTTGTAGCCAGCGTAATTTTGCCTGTTTTCTCTTCTCTGCTAGTTTAGTGCATTCCTGGTCGAACCAAGGTTTGTTCCTACGTATTTACGCGTGTCCCAATTTTTCTATTGCTGAACTTTTAATGCTATCTCTAATTTCAATCCAAGTATTCTCAACACTAGTGCACTCCGAGTTTTCTAAAACCGAAAATCTATTCGAAAGTTCAATCTGGTATTTCTCTCTTACCTGGCTCTCTTCCAATTTCTTTAAATTAAATTTCTCCGTTTTCGGACATTGAATATTACCTTTATTGAACAATAATCTCTTTCTTGTATTATCGCCACTACCAGGTAGTGATCAGTGTCACAATCAGCCCCTCTAAACGACCGGACATGAATTATACTACATTCCATTCTTCTATCTACTAAAACGTGATCAATTTGATTATGTGTTTTCCGTCTGGTGATGTCCAAATGTATTTATGAGCGTCGCGATGTGGGAATTTTGTATTCTTCACGATTAGGTTTTTGGATGTTGCAAAATTCACGAGTCTAACACCGTTGTCATTACTTTCCTTATGCAGACTTTCGTTCCCTATAATCGGTTTGAAAATATCCTCTCGTCCTACCTTCGCATTGAAATCCCCTATTAGAATTTTCATATGGTATCGCGGGAGTTGGTCAAATATCCGTTCCACTTCTTCGTAAAAACTGTCTTTTATATCGTCATCCTTATCTTCAGTTGGGGCATGTACATTTAAAACAATAATATCACCCCACCGTCCCTTAAGAGTAATAAAAGAACGAAAATTGTGAACGAAAAACCCCGTTCCTAACTGGTGATTTTTATTTCCTTCCCCGTAAAAGAACGTAAAATTTCCGGAATTCACATTTTCATTTCCTTCCCACCTAAATTCCTGAACTCCTACTAGGTCCATCCTGTATTTCCCTAACTCACTCGTTACAGATTTTAACGCGCCTGCCCTATAAAGAAAGACTTCTAATATTCCATGTTCCAAATCTCATGTCCATTTTCTTTTGCTGACGTCGTGCCAAGTTATCAGTCCTTGTCCGAGGCTTTTGTGAATGTTTCTATACAAGTGCCTTTTTTTTTTTTTTTTTTTTTTTTTTTTTTTTTTTTTTTTTTACATAATGAAGTTGTTAGCCTTACCCAAACTCCCAAGCTGGAGGACCACTCCTAGTCGTCTGTCCTCGACTGCTTATTCAGTATATTCGCAACTAACCTTTATATCTAGAGGTCTTCTCCTCGATCCGCAACCTGAGAAAGCGCCATGCCGTGGTGACAGGAACCCACGTTACACGGAGTTACTATGAGTATGCTATATATAATGTGTTGTGATAGTTTCAATGTTATAATTTACTCTGATAATTTAGGTGTATAATTAATAATTTCATTTTGTATGGATTTACTTCTAGTCGTCAATCAATTTATGTACACGTATGTACAGGTATTATTGACAAGACAGCGTAACCTGAATTATTACTTCCAAACAATCTAGTGGGTCATCTTGGCTTAATGGTAGGCTCTCACATCTAATACGAGTAATTCTCGTTCGATAATACCCCATGTTAGGCTAATTTATGGTAGATAGCATCATGTCGGTGAGTTTTCTCGAGCTTCTCCAGCTTCCTCCCACATTTTCATTCCGCCAATCCCTTCATAATCCTTCACATTCACTAATCATTTATACCTTTTAGTCTAAAGGCCATATCCAAAAATGTAAAATTCGAAATAATCAAAAGTGTATTTATCTGCGATTGAAGTAGACACCTGCAAGGGCCGAAATTTTTCGGCCCGAGCCCAATCCAGCCCGAACATACCTAGGCCCGACCTAGCCCGGGCCCGAAAAGTTTTGGAGATTTTCGGCCCGAGCCCGGCCCGGCCCGATAAGTTTTTTTAAAATCCTTGGCCCAAGCCCGGAACGGGCCCGATAAATTTTAAAAGTTTTTGGCCCGACCCCGGCCCGGGAAAATTTTAAAAAAAATTAGCTCGAGCCCCAATCTTTCTCAAAATTTAGTACTAAATTTGACCTAACCCTCAGAAACATTTTCTAAACTCTGGTTCACAACCTGACGCTTACCTCCCGAATGGTACCATTGCCTCCTAGAACTTTGCCTGTCATCGAGAGAACAAAAATTCCATTCCCGTTTGGCTTTCTTCAACGTTTGGCTTTAGGCCTATTCCAATTATCGTTTAACGAAAGTCAATAATTATTAAAGAATTGCAATTGATCGGCCCCAGCCCGGCCCGACCTGAAGAGAAATCAGTGTCGGCCAGCCCAAGCCCGGCCCGGCCCAAAGAAATAGAGTCGGCCCGTGCAGGTCTCTAGGTTGAAGACCTGAGTCCACTTAGTCCATTAAATGATCATGAAAATATCATTTTTGTCTCTCATTTTTTTTTAAAAAAAACGATATAATCATGTACACAATGTCATTCGTGTCTGTCGTTTCTCACCATCTCATAACACTTAATAGTTTCTTAACAAACTATTCTTTACATATAACAATTACTTTGCTTGCTACAAAATATAACGCTACTTGTAACAAGAATAGGACATATGAATAGTTTTCGATATCTTGGTAACATATAACACAGAGCTGCAAACGAAAACCATCCGAAAGTTGTTTTCGTTTGGATAGGTAAATTTAACAGTTCTTGACTCGCTGGTTCCGAAAATGTAGTCCGTTTTTTCTCATCAGCCTAAGTTTTTCCGCAAATTGACTTTGAAAACCCAACCCAATATCACAAAATTTGTATGTGTATATTATGTATGGAAACAGAAATACAAAGGAACTATACAGATGTCTGTACTGAAATGTAAACCTGAATGAATATAAATACATTCAACTACAAAAATATTTTCATTCTTGTATATATATATAACCGTGCATCTGATAAATATGTAAGACAAACAAATACTTTTTAGTTGTTTTTCAAACGCTTTTTTCTGCAAGATTTTGTGAGTTTCTTGTTTTTCTTTCTCCGTTTGTCTATTTATGCTCTAGCAATAGTCCGGCATCATGCTGACACTCCACCTACCCTGGTATCTATGCTCCATATCTCTCATATCCTAGTAAAATCTCTAATCTTGCTTCTCACTTACTTGATCAAAATTTTCTAGAATGCAATCCAGATGTCAATGCAAGACATGTATCTTAATACTCATATCGCACCCAAGTTCTTGAAATTTCAACAATATAGTTTCTACAATGTTTTTATAATCTGGACGGGGAAAATTCTATTACACTTTGAATGCCACCCAGGCAACTCTCTCAGCTGGATTCATTGTTGCTTTAAATTTCTGTTTTCCATAAGTTTTCGTATATCGGGACCAATAAATATGCCTTCTTTCACTTTTCCATAGGACAAGGATGGAAATGTATTATATATAAACTTGAAACATTGTTCCTGTTTGTCAAGTGCTTTCACAAATTGTTTAATGAGTTCCAACTTAATGTCAAGATGTGGAAGTAATATTTTGTCCTAACGAAGTGAATGTTCGTGTGCAATATTTTTAGATCCTAGATTGCAAAGTACCCATAATCAAGGCGTCCCGTTTTAGCCTGGACAGTCCCTTTTTTCAATCATTGTCCCGTATTTTTCTGATTCTCAAACGGGACGCCTAAATGTCCCGTTTTTAAGCAAAAATGACCCAGGTGTCCCGTAATTATTATTCAAAATATAAATGGTCAATACAAACTCTACACTCTTCCGTACCAACACTCATTGGAAAGGTTCATTTAAGTGGAACTCAAATAAAGTATCTCCTGACAACTGCTGGGTAGAAGTATTTTCCCATTTCTGTTCTTATAAGGTACCGTACTCAAATCTTCTAAAATTTGTGAAGTTCCTTCTCTGTTTACCCGGGACTAATGCTACAATAGAACGTGTATTCTCGCACATGAATGCTTTGTGAACAAGTGATGAAAACCCAACTGTTTACAGATACTTTGGAAGCTGTGCCGACCAGTAAGATCAATTTTGACCAGTCTTGTACCAATTTCTACAAATTGTTAAGTGCAAACAAAGAACTTTTAAAGAAGATCCACTCATCCCAAAAATGCCAGTGAAAATTACGCTATAGATGATGTAGTGAAAGTAATGATATAGTAAAGAATAACAGGTATTCAATAATGAGGTAAGTAGTTTATTAGTAGTTAAAAGTATTGTTGGGTAGTACTTAAGTTAGAAACGCTGTGTTATCACTCTTACTTGTGTATTTTATAAATTGAAAACAGTGCTAATCTGGAAACCAGATATATATCCCCCCCCCCCCCCCGTCGCTGATTCGTATGCGTCCCGTTTTTGCAAGTAAGAATTCTGGTCACCTTGCCCATAATGACCATTTCCTTCTTACCCATTGCTCACTTCTTGCCCTACTATCTCACTCGCAAGTGAAACATGGCATCTTCGTATATCCAGATTGGTGTCCTAGTAAAATGCACAAAATCTTGAAATCACCACACACTTCCCATCCAGGCTCTTGATATTTAATTTTCTAGAATCACTAACACATTGTAGCAGTGATGAAAGTTTTGGGATAGGAACGTCTTGACCATGATCCACAGGCCCTATAGCTGATTAAATAGTATTTGAGTAAACTACCTTCTCATTTCTAGCACTGAGGTCACAGCAGAAATAACAAGTATATTTCTTCGGTCCCTACAAACCACAGGAATTCCAAACGGGATAGACACCAGTTTTTCCTTATTCCAATTTCTCAAAGATTCAACAAAAGAACGGCGCGCTTTATGTGGAGCGTATGCTTTTGATTGATCACCAAGTTTTATATGAAAATAAGCGTAATATGCTTTTGAAATAAATTCCGAAGAACATTGCCGTTGTCTCTTTGGAACCAATTCAACTCAAATATAACAAAACACATTCGGACTATATTTACAACCACGACGTGCCATTTCTTCTTTGTCTAAGCACGGGAGCACAGGATTACAGGGTAACAGAAGCAAATCCAACTAAAATCCACATGTTACGCAAATTAATTTGTCCATACTTAAACCGAGAAAATCAATCTATGAATTACAAAAGAATTTATACCAGAGATTGTCTGGGACATTGTTATGCACGTTATACAATTTAATTTGTAGACAAAAATAAATGTCAATTACATGGACTAAATTTATAACTAATTTTATTTCCTCATATCTACATCAGGTGCATAATTGCTTACAGACGCACTGCTGATATCTAGGGAGCGCTTGATGAACTACAATGCAAACAGATACTGTTAGGTTTGACCGTAATTAGTGAATTGCTAATAATTCTAGAGTGATAAGGAAAAACTAATGCCAGATTCTGAATGAGCAACCTCAAAAACATGTAATCCACATGAAATTTTCAAAACAACAATACCCATGCGGACCAGTGAATTAACGAATCCTCGAAATGTAAACAGGAACTAGAAGAATAGTAAGTTCTTTTATAGGGAATAGGAGCATATTTTGTGTGTTGAATAAAAAGTCATGAAATGTTTTATATCGAGGATTGTAAATGTAAGAAACAAAAACAAGAAGCATAGATTATGTAAATGTGACAGCCCTTAAATATCAGTAAAAAGAAAGATCAAATACTTGGTTAAGGGATTATTTGAGAGGAATGATAAAAGATGTGGCGAATTAAGGAGAAAATATAGAAGATTACTATAAATGTTAGGTTACTTCAAAGCGAATAATTGTAGTACAGAAAAGCTTCCAATAATTAAAGGCTTCTTAACTTATGATACATAACTGCCAATGCTAGTAAAATGATCATGATGATTAACTGTAAGAAACAGTTCTCACCATATTTTAAACAATATTTAATAATAACCTTGCCAGTGACACCAGGTGAAGCAATAAAACTCGTAGATTCTTGACTAGTGCACATTATTCTTTAACAAGCATTTGCGTGAAGAGTATTGAAAACTATCTCCAGAAAATGTTCACCTAATTATTAATAATAAAGCATTTCCATATCTAAAAAGGGTGTACCTTACAATGTTATACCACCTCCAAAGTCAACAATGAATAAGATTTAGAAAATTCGTAAGGTGCCATGGTATGCTCAGTACAGATCTAGATAGTGATTTGTACAATGTTTATATATATGGGTTGGTGTACATTTAATCCCGAGAGTAGTTCTTACCGAATTAGTCCACATTCAATACTATTTAAAATTGTTAGGCATAATAATTTTTCAATAGGGTAACATGCATAATATTTTTCTCTTCTAGTGTCAAGCATGAAATGTTTAGTAAATCCAAACATGCCAGGGGGGTCTAGGAGGCTGCCCCCTAAAGTTTTGCTCGCCCCCTCTCAGATTTTCAAAGTAGGCTTGCGAATGAACTATAATATGGTAATGAACTATAATATTGTTGGATCGGGTCCCCTATAACTTCAGTCGCTCCCCCCCCCCTACATTTTTGTGCTGGCTACCGGCCTGAAGATTCAGACGAAATGTACACAATATATTAAATGGTACCTCAACTATTTTAGGTAGCAAGAACATAAAAAATTCGATTCATAATTGGCATATTCAGCGCACAAGGCAATCAAGTCCATTTTGGATTATTTTAGACATATGTCATATTTAAGATCTCTGTCTGAAGCTTCTTTCAGAGCATAAAAGGTTCATATCCAGATATTATAACTCTTGTAATGCAAGAAAAGAAAACGTTAATGTATTGAAGCGTAGACTTCCATTATCATACAAATTCTGTGCTTGTTTCCTTCACAATTCTTGTAACTAAAATCCATTCCTTGTGTTCTGAACAGCCGAATTTCCGATGTGACACATTATGATAAAAACTAAAAAGAGAAGAAAAATGTTTAAAATGCGACAGAAAAATAGGATTCATGTAACACACTTGGAAAAATCTCCAAAAGGAGTTTTTAATAAAAGCGTGAATGTAATATAACGTCTCTTTTTAAGCACAGAAGCTAAATAAAATACGATCCATTGCCTACAGAAGGATCCAAAAAGTCATTGAAGGCAAAAATCACCCGAGTATTGAATTAGGAACCAAACACACACCAACACTTGACCTTGAGGAACGAGAAATGTATTAAGCTTTCGCCTTTTGTCAGTACACATTAACATATCTGTGAAGAAAGCGTCCTATAGACTGTTAATGATTCTAAAGTTGGGGAAAGGATACAAAACTCTTATATAAGAAAATTTTTAGGTATTTATAGAAAACAATCTGGGCAGAGTCATTTCTACCATTGTTTTAAGAGCTTGACTAACGTCTGATGCTAACTTCCGTATTTGCAAACACGTTCGTGAAGTTATGAACTAGTTATATAGAAGAAGGCCATCCAAGACTTCTTCGCAGGGTTATCCAAACACAATAGAGAAATCACTATACGAGAGAAAAGGTCTCTCGTACCTATATTTCTCCCAATGTGTTTGGACAATACTGCGGAGAAGTCGTGGCTGGCCTTCTTCTATATAACTCGTTGATAACTTCACGAACGTGCTTGCAAATACGGAAGTAAGCATCAGACGTTAGTCAAGCTCTTAATACAAGGCTAAAAGCGACTCTGCATAGGGCACTTTATGTATGTATCTTTCAAATTACATTTATTTTATAAAAAGAACATTAGTATAATAAAACTTCTTTATACACCTATCATGTCTGTCTAAGTATCCATCTATCCGAGGAAAAGCCTGCAAGAACTGGTTCATGGTTCATCATCAATCTTGAGCAGGATGTAGGGAATGAAAAGTTAGTTCCTCGAGTTTATTGATGGAGGCGTTATTCAAGCCAGAAGTGGTAGAAATCAACCATTTCTGCTATTAACGTTGATCACTACAAAGCATAAACCATAATAGACAACGGTAATTGGTTTCTTGAAATCGAATAAACGTCCTGAAAATACAACATATCTGTATCCTTAACTCTCTATTAGAACCAGAAGTGATAAAAATCCACGAATACTTGCGGTTTGAATATTGATCTACGTACAGCAAAAAGAAACTGATAAGAGATAGCTAGAAACTCTTTTGGAGTCACTTTAGCGTTGTAAATATAGTACCATCTTCTAACTTCTGTTCAAACCGGAAGTGGTAGAATTCAATCACTTCCGGTTTTAATGTTAATAGCTCTAGATTAAAAATGATCATAGATAGGAAAAAGCAGTTTTCTGCAATTAATTGAGTGCCCCTACAATATATTCTATCTCTACTCTGGTTTCTCTACTAAATGCGGAATGCGACAGAAATCTACTACCACTTCAGGTTTCAATATTAATTGAGAAAATATTACATCATACAAACTAACCTTGTTTACGTGAGATACACGTGACACTGTTACTTCTTTATTAATTCATTCATCAAATGAATTCAATAAAGACGTGTGAGTACAATAATTACATTAGTTCACTACGAAATATGTGTAGAAATCAAAATAATTTTGTTGCCATTTGAGATTAGATAGATGTTATACAACACTAAATAAATTTTAATAGTATACTAAACACATTCCTTTAAGGGCGAAATACAATTCTGACTACTTTTAATTAAACGTATACTGTTATTAACTCACGTTTTGGTCAAGAAATGTTTGGTTTAATTCCTTGTAATCCCTGTAATGTGAGTTTGTGATGGGCAATCTCGTATCCGTGAGTTATCCAAGGGGTCTCCCAATTTCGTCCTTATTCTCATTTTGACAATTCTTCCACAATTGTTCAATTACAAATGTCTTCCTTATCGTTTACCCTGCAGAACATGAACATAAGGTGACAATAAATTCTCTAAACCTGTAATTGTCTATTAAAATAGGAGAGGGTACAACGAAACAATGTAATACTACTGAAAACATCTAGTAGTGTCGTGTGTATACCATGTCAAGGAGTGTAGTTATAGTTTTAAGCCAGCAATCTTGAGTGAGGTTTTCCTTAGCTATTCCTCATTCACACTAGGCAAATGCTTAAATAGTACCTAACACACGTCCCAAACAGCTTTCTTCCTTTCTCTCCTTTCCTCGGATAGTATAATCGAAGAGGGACGTGATCCCTCTCATACGTGACTGGCTAATGTGGCCATAGATGCCGAAAACACACAAATCTAATGTCTAAGTCCTAAATGGGAAACCGATTTTTATAGTTTTATACCTTGAGTTCAACAGAATGGATCCCCTCCTTCGAAGAATTCGGTTCCTAACGATTCAACCTCTATATTCTGGCTAAAATTTATGGTGATTCTTAAAGTAATTCTTAAGAATGTATGTCTCCCGGCCAGACAAATAGAGTAAGTATATAAACAAGTTTGTTCTGAGACAGATACCAAAAATAACTCATTACATTGGATACCAATAGTGTTCATTATTAGTCGAAACATTGTCCCGCCATTTTCTCTAACCTGATAGTAGTTTCTCTGCAACACGTAGAAACGGGAGTGGGTTTTAAAATTAAACTAAATGTATTGTTACGGTGCAAAAAACCCTGGAAACATCTTTTTAGAAATGCAAGAATGGTGAAGAAATAGAGTATTCTTTATTCACGTATGAATTTAGGAAATTTAGAAGAAAGATAGAAGACAGTTATACACCAAATAGAATTAATTTTTATTTAATTAATCCCATATCCAGTGATAATCTATCATAAGAAACATATTTTTCATATGATATGGTCGGCTATATTAATTTTGTTTCGAGTGTAAAAGAAACTTGATTTATAACAACTCTCTTTTTTTTTCCTCTACAAATAAATAATTTTCTTTACTCACTTGCATACACTTTTCATTTTTCATTTTTATTTAGAAGAGTAACATCCAGCCATTGGACATTTTGGAAACAGGAGGCAGTCGCGCGGCTGCGTATATTTTTTCCTCTTCAGTAGAGGATCATTAATGTTTTTTTTTTTCATATTCCAAAACGCGCGCTGCATATGGGTACTGTTGTGGAACAATGCCGATGTTTTTCATGTTAAATATGACCTATTCTGCCCCCATGAGGAAATTTCACTTAGGTATATAGATCATTTCAGGTGTGACACGCGGATAGTTTTACAGTTTATAAATTTAACATCCATCACGACGTCTGAACTATATACATGTCATAATGAGGTGCCTAGGGATGAATCTGGGAAGTTTTCTCCATTACAAGACAATTGCTATTTAAGCCGTCACAATAAATCATTCTTTTGGTTTTACATGATATTAAAACAAACTTTCCACATAATACTTTGTCTTTAGTAGCTAAAACGAATATAGTATCTTAAAGAAAACTATCGATGGTTGTAAGTAATATTTCAAACCTACAACAGATAATGCAATGCAAGGTTACTTCGCGTTATATTAGGCTAATACTATCGTTAGACCGTCTTTAGTTAAAAGCTCATAAGTTTATGGTGATTCAACCCATATATTGCGCTGATCTTTTATGCATCAACAAAGCAAGACAGCACTGATAGAGCTAAATGAAATTTCTTTTGTGAACTCACTTGTGGTTCTTACTACTACTACTACTACTACTACTACTACTACTACTACTACTACTACTACTAATAATAATAATAACTAACTAAACTAACTAACTAACTCTATGGCCTATGGAACCCGGAGGTTCAGTGCCGCGTTCACAAAAGCTCTCCACTGACTTCTATCCTTAGCTAATTGCATCCAGTTTCTACTTTGTATTCCTATCTCTGCGAGATCCATCTTAATATTGTCCTCCCATCTGCGCCTAGGTCTTCCTAATGGTCGTTTTCCTATGGGTCTACCAGTCAAGACTTTGAAAGCGTTTCTGCTTTCTTCCATTCTAGCTACATGACCTGCCCACCTAAGCCTCCTAGACTTGACGACCCTAACAATGTTGGGTAAACCGTATAAACTATGTAGTTCCTCGTTATGAAGCTTCCGCCATTCCCCATTCTCGTTCCTCTTGGGTCCGAATATTCTTCTCAGGATCCTGTTCTCAAATACTTTCAGTCCATGTTCTTCCCTCAGAGTAAGCGACCATGTTTCACAACCATACAGAACAACAGGCATGATTATCGTTTTGTATATTTTAAGCTTCAAATTCCTCGACAGAATTCGCGACGACAAGAGATTTTGAACCGAATAGTAACACGAATTCCCTGCTTTTAGTCGACATTTAATTTCTTCGTGAATATGATTTTCGTCTGTTAATATTGATCCTAAATATTTGAAAGTATCCACTTTATCAAAAGTATTATTTAATATTTTAACGCCTCCACAATTTGCCGTATTACGGTCCCGACGCACTTCCATGTATTTAGTTTTCTCTGCATTTACTTCTAAACCCATGTCCCTGCAAGCGTTTAATAAGATCTCTGCATTTATTTCTACTGTTCTCCTATCATCCCCTATTAAATTTACATCATCAGCATATGCCATAACCTGGTGAATGCCGTTCAACTCTAGGCCCTGGTTGCTATCTTTGATTTTCCTTATAGCGTATTCCAGCACAATAATAATAATAATAATAATAATAATAATAATAATAATAATAATAATAATAATAATAATAATAATAATAATAATAATAATAATAAAGCTCTTATCTGAGGAATGGTGGCTCAGTGGTACAGCATTCACCTCTGTTGCGTGGGGTCCATGATTCGATCCTAGCTAGCTCCAAGTGGGCTTTGTGGTGGATAAGCACCATGTTCGTGGATTTCCTCGGGGTTTTCCCGTTTTCTACCACTTTTTTATTCCCTTATTACAATCATTTCTCATAATCACCGTGTCCTTAGCCTAACTCACATAAATGTAGGACGTAAAATTGAAAGATTTCACTTTCATTTTCTGAAAGCTCTCATCTCTGATCTACTGCTTATTACACGGTGTACGGTGTAGCGAGTTCGACTCACGTTGGAAGAGCCTTAAAAGTTGAAGGCGTCACTATTGTTCAGGTTTCACCTTAAATTGTTAGTAATGTCTTGTTGTTTTCGTGAGCATAAAAATCTGTGTTTTCAGGTTGATATTTGGTAGTAATTGTGAGGGTACTTCATAACATGAAATAAGATACTCCGGGCTTTAAGGCGAGAAATTTCAGAGGCGAAAACAGGTGAGACTATACGAACACTCAACAATAGATCCTTGAGACGTGTGGTATCAGATAATTTAATTTACCTACAATAGTTGTATATACATGCTGTTCGCACCTCATGTGATCATATGTCATATATCTGCACCCCCTCCCCCGAAAATTGTTCAAAACTCCATGTTCCAGTTTCTCTCAAAAATATAAGTTAATGTCGTTCTCACGATATTTATTTTTTTAATCCAGTTGTATTAATCATTGGTATTGAATCAATAGTATGCCTTTCGTCACTCACGTTTGGCGAGTGTTGACCTGTTATTTATCTATTTCTGATATTCCAGCCAAAAGCAAGTGCCAGTAAACGTCCTTATAATGTCTCGCTATTTTAATTTCAAATCTGAAAGTTCAATCTGACAGACATCACTGATTAATTTCCAAGATAAAGGACTAGTGACAGCGCTAGACGAGAGACAGAAAGAGCTTCCGCCCCCTCCTAGTGGAATTGTCTGCTTCTGACTGGCCCTCCAGACATATTGTATTTTATGGTAGACCAAGCAACATTGAATTAATTATCTTTTGGTATACTCAAATATAGTTCCCCCCATAAATATATATATTTTTACATTTAATGACATTTAAATACCGAAAATAATACTTTTAGTTTGACTTCTCTGTTTCTTATTTGTTTCTCTGTGCTTTCATTTAATTGTTCCAATGTCCTGGAAAGAGTGTCCCTTCATGAATAAATTCCTAATGTTTGTGGTTTCGGTGTAAATAGTATCTGTTTCTGATTCCGGATAGGAGTGTATTTAGCTCCGGATACCAACCTGATCCTATTTTAAAGAGTAGGTCCCGCCTCATATAGCTTCAGTGCTGGAAACAGACTTTAAATTTCAATACACCAAACAACCAAATGCAAAAGTAGCATGCCACTCCATGAGTTGAAGCTAAACTTAAATGCACACACACAGACAGACAAAACACACACACACACACACACACTCACACACACACACACACACACACACACACACATATATATATATATATATATATATATATATATATATATATATATATATATATATATATATATATATATATATGGTTTATTTTAAATTGTAGAATAGTGTTCTGTGGTCCGTGGGCGCCATTTTTAGAACACTATATTATATTATGTCAACTGAGTTTTCGTTTTTTTTCTTCGAACTCCAAAATCAAAGGTTCTATACTAGAGAGAAAATTGAATATTACATTCTTTTTTCGGTAATGGCACTAACTACGTTTTCCTAATACTTTACCGAACTTAATCAAGAAATACATCAACATGAAATAAATCATTTATTAGGTCAAAATAAAGAAAGATTATTTTACTTTATTGATTATAATTTTTCTCCTTACAATTTTAGAAACTTTGTATGTTCATGAAGAATGTTTTGAATCCAGTTTGGATAAATATACATTGTTGGAAGTCATGGCTAATACTGGTAAATTTGGGAGTGGTAGCAACATTATCTACAGATTTTAGCCTACTTTGTTACTCAAAATCGTTAAAGACCCGAATGATATTGTTTATTTGTCCGATGTTTATTTTGGAACAAATATGATAGCTACAGATAATCTATGTATTCTTAGATGTGCTTATAAGGAAGAAATCAAAATTTTCTGCTGGTTAACGTCTGTAGAAGATAACGTTAAGTTATTGAAACTGTTATGACTTATTTTAATTCTAATCAATAACTATATACTCTAAAAAAAATTAGAAAAATCTAAATAGGAAATATTTTTCCTTTCCAACGAAATGAAATGAAATTTTTACTTTTACTTTCCAGATTATGCTCTTTAGGCTAAAGAATACAGATGATCGATGAAATGAATGATTATGATACAGATTCAATTTGTTCCATCATAAAGTCGCTTGAATGGCGATTCAGTCAGGAACCTTAACCTCAGATGTAAAAAGTTTTATCCTGAGTCATTACCTAGATAAATAACAACTTATTTTTCATGAGCATTATGAAAGAAAATATTCCTCAGAATTCGTTCATATTTTGAAAAAGCAGAAGAAATTCGTGTAATTTTGCTGGATTGTTTAGTCAAGACCAAGGTCAAGGTGTATGTGGCGGGTTATTAATAGAGTGTTGAGTCCCGGAACTACTCAAAGTTCCTTAAATTTTATATGTGTTAGAATTGGGTCATAAAGTGAATCCAGAGCTTGGAGCTGAAGAATGAGAGGAGACCGTCGCCGACTTATTGAGTAAAGATGATAGGTTGGAGATATGTTCCTTGACGATGACCACAGTAGATCCTTTCTGATGTTGAAGGATAATGCCAGTTGCTGAAGTAAGGGTAGCCAGAAGATGTTGATCTTGATTTTTTAAAGGTGGTACTGGCATGAGATATGTGTCGAGGTGGTTCCAAAAGTCAAATATCTTGTAATATAGGTAAGTCGGAATGCTGAAAAGTGATTCCAAAATTTGCGTACTTCGGTTGAGATGATGGTCCTTAGAAAGGGAAGATCCAGATCTTCGTGAAGGTGTGCGATGCGAGTATCTCCACTGTGGCCAGTGATGATGCGTGCAGCTCTGTTTTGGACGATTTGTAGTTTTTTTGCGGTATGTTGGTGCAGCAATAGACCAAACTTGATGTCCATACAGCATCATTGATCTAATGTACAACTTATAGAAATGAACTCGAGTATGATGTTGAAGCTGATGGGAGTGCAATAAGCTATATATGGCGAGGAGCCGTTGTGTGGCCTTTGTGGCGATTGTGATGAGATTATGTCGGAAGGTGAGTTTACGATCGAGGTAGATGCCGAGGTAGCGAACTCTAGGCTGAGGTAAAAGGCGTTGGTGATGAAGAGTTATATTGAGTGCTGGATGAATACGTCCTTTGAAAAAGTGAACTAGGGTTTCCTAGGGAATTCAACGTTTTGTTTACATTGAATTTTGATGCCCCATTTGGTAGTCGAATCAATCAGAAGATGCAGATGCCGCTGGAGCCAGATTTCAGCATAACGTAAGTTACGATGAAATGTAAAAAGAGCCGTGTCGTCTGCAAACGTGGCCATCGTGGACGTAGGAGTGGTTGGTATATCATTAGTATCCAAGTTTCACAGGAGAGGAGCCAAACAAGATCCCTGAGGTACTCCGGCAGTAATTAGGCGATGCGTGGAGATTGCTGTCTAAAGTTTCACTATGAACAGTGTTGCCAACAATCTCTGAAGAAAATAGGCTAAATGACCTTCAGAAATAAGCATTTTTACGCAAAAAAATGGCTAGATTTTGAAATGCTAGACTATAACCCACATTGTGGATTTTGAACTCCTTTTTTGTATGTATGATTATAAGTAAGTTATAGTAAAATTTGAAATGTTGAATTTTATTCGTTGACGATTAACAAGCAACAATGACTTTAAATGACAATAAAATCCATTAACAACTCATTCGATTTGTGAACGTCAACTGCCATGTTGTCAGTTGATTTGAAATAAGTCATCATCGATGACTTCGCAGCTAGCCGAGGCGCTGGAACAGGATACACCATCGTTGAATTGTGGATTGGTTATGTAGATTGCCATTGTCCCAGTTTTCAGTAGTACTTCTTTCGGCAAGTCATAGTCGTTACAACGCTTGTAATTTCTCCGTATACCCACACGAATCGTCATGATTGATTAGATATCCTAGCTAATTAGATATCCTATTTGTTTCCTTTAATAAAATAAAACCATCTCTGTGGCTAGAAGAACCAAACAGTTACTAAATTCGTATAAGAGAACTGTCATTCTTGCCACGAAATGCGAAAATTAAAGTAATTAAAAAATAGAAAACAGGACCGTTACGGGAGTGACATTAAAATTCTTTCTTGAGTAGACACAAGTATTGTTAAGTACCTATAAATCTGTGGGTGCGTAGAGAGAAGAAGGAACAATAATAAAACACCCTCAGTCAAGAGAAAAATAAAATGAAATCTTTGAGTTTTACGTCCCACGGTTATGCCGGTTAGGCTAAAGGAGACGGTGATAATGAGACATGAGTGAAATGGTGGAATCAAGAAAATGGGAGGAAACGGGAGTACCCCGAGAAAACCCACAAGCACGGTGTTTGCCCACCACAAAGTTCACTTGGCGCGGGCTGGGATCGAACCCAGAGCACCAGAGGTGAACGTTCTACCATTGAGCCACCGCCCCCCCCCCCCTCAGTCAAGAGAAATCAATTAATACAATGTCAAACATATAATGGCAAATAGGTTTATTTTTTTCTTACATTACATTACATTTGATTTTCAAAGAAAAAAGTGATTTTAGAATTTATTTAAAGGCTAATAAAGATGTCAAAATGGCAGAAGAATTGCATAAAATAAGCTATATTTAAGGCTATAAGCATTTCGTAGATTTGTATGGCTAAATGACTCTCCAAATAGGCTAGATTTAGCCAAAAATAGGTTAAATTGGCATCACTGACTGTGAATGTTCGCTGATGTAAGTAAGAAGACAGAACGTTGAGAAACTGCTTTGGAAAGCGGTGAACTCGAAGTTTATACAATAATCCTGATGTGTATGAAACGATACTTCAACACTGATTTATAAACTAACACCTACAGCTCTTACGAGTAATGATTTAAAAAGTACTATGTTTTATTAATTTCCATAGAGTATCAATTCTTCTGAAATCTTACACTATAAAGTTAAATATTATAAGTTTCTCTACAAGGTGACGATAAATTAAAATCAGAACCTAGATCAAACCTCTAATTTATACATTATGCTTCCTATGGAATACTTTTTAAAATATAGGTGTTTCAAAACCACCGACAATCTTTGGGAGGTGACTCCTGACACCAAGATAAGACAAAAAGTATAGACCAACTTGGGTGAAGAAATGCATCCTTTCAGCGCTATGTCCAGTGGAAAATTTGTCGGAAAGATGCAAAAACAGCTATAGATCGAGAACAAAACGTCGGATCGAAGTCGAGTAAAAAGGAGTAAAACTAGGAATACAAAGTAAAAAATGGATAGTAGTCCAGTTGAATAAGGACCGAAGTCAATGGAGAGCTTTTGTGAACGCGGCATTGAATCTCCAGATTCCATAGGCCATAGAGTTAATTAATTAAGTCATACACTCAAAGATATGTCAGGAATGTTCTTTCTCCTGCGAATTTATTCTGTAGTGAGAAAAAGTACTCAATTATAGGTATCTCTGTTTCTTTCAAATTCTAACACTGTTCTTCTAACTTGAACGATATACAATAATTTTTATTCATTGAAACATTCTACTAGATTATTTGTTATTTACCTCTTTCAACTTTTGTTAAAATATCCCAGCAATTCTTCAGTTTCTTTGAGGGTCACCCTTGCGCCGTCCCTGTGCCAAGTCCAATTATGTATTAATACAGTGCACTGTTAAAAATAATAGACATTCCCTTTTACCCGACTTCGATCCGACATTTTGTACTCTAGTTATGACTGTTTATTTATTTTTTTTTATTTTTTTCCGAGAAATTTTCAGCTGCCCATAGTGCCAGAAAAAAAGCATTTCTATACCTAGGTTGGTCTATACTTTTTGTCTATATCTTGGTATCTTATATCGATTAGTGGTATTCTTTTTAAAGAGTGTATGTTTGAAAACACCAATTGTACATTTTGATTAGAAGAATAATTGAAGATAGTAAAACACAGAATATAACAAGTGTTAAGATGAAATATCTAAAATAGTAAGGCTAAATAGCAAATATACCACCAAATTAGACAAAAGAAAATCCCACAGATACTTATAAATCCCTACCGTGTAACCATTTGTGATAATTTATAATTTTGTGATTCTTAAAACAAAATTTATTTATCTTCGATCTGAGCAAAAGCTATCCTCAACTGCCTTACATTACGTATGAAATCTAAAATCATCCAACGAATAAACATCGCTGACTATCATTAACAAATAACATTCCAAGGCCCGTTTGTTTTGTTTCAAAGAAAGTCCCATAAAAAGTATAAACTATTCTCTCTAATCTCAGAGAAGTAGGATCTATCTTGTCTATCTTATCTTATTGTTTGCCTTTTATATTTTGTTTTTCCATTTCTTACACCTTGCTTCCATATAGATCATTTTATACTGATCTCTTTTCTTTCTAGTTCATATAATTTTATAGAAAATGATCCTCCTATATATATATATATATATATATATATATATATATATATATATATATATATAGGAGGATCATTTTCTATAAAATTAAGAGGCTATTAGCATATTTTTGCCTTCGCTCTTATATCGATATAATGTAGGGTCGGATCCAGGATTTTCTGAGGGGTGGTGCACTAATATCTTACCAGTAAATTAAATTTGAATTTTTTTAAAATGCCTTTAGGCATCTTTTGTGTGAATGAGAATTCAACCTGGAAACGCTAAGTGACGTATCGCAAGATAGCCCCCCACTTTAGAAATTCGAAACAATGTCTAGATCATTCGTTTATACTACGTTTGTACCGGTTGTACCGAAAATATTTTCGTTTGTACCATTTTCCTTATAGAGAGGATGACATTTGGGGGGGGGGCTATCTTGGCGCCAAGATAACTTCTCCCATATGTCATCCTCTCTTTCTCGAAAATTATCAGAGTACAAACAAAACTTTTTTCGATACAAACAGTACAAACGATTTGCTTTCGAATGGTGTAATTAATGTTTTTGTGCTGTGATACGGGGGCTATCTTGGCGTCAAGATAGCCCCCCAAATGTCATCCTCTCTTTCTCAAAAACTATCAGGGTACAAACAAAGTTTTTTCTTTACAATCGGTACAAACGATTTGCTTTCGAATGGTGTATTTCATTTTTTTTTTTTTTTTGCTGTAATACTGGGGGCTACCTGGGCGCCAAGATAGCACCCCTAAATATCTCCCCTCTTTCTCGAAAACTATTAGGGTACAAACAAAACTTTTTTCGGTACAAACGGTATAAACGATTTGCTTTTGAATGGTGTATTTCAATTTTTAGTGCTGTGATGCGGGAGGGGGGCAATTTTGGCGCCAAGATAGCCGACCCAGTTGACCTCTCAAGTAACACTATAAGAAAAATGGTACAAAAGAAAATATTTTCGGTACAAACGGTACAAACGAATGACCTAGACATTGTTTCGATTTTCTGAATTCGGGGGAGCTATCTTGCCATACGTCGCTATGTCTGCTCTCGGAGAATCCTTTTCTTTCAACTTTTAGAAAGTTGACTTAAACTATTGATTTTGCAAAACTTCCCTTTGTTTTAAGCCCAAACGAAAACACGATAACAGACATTTTCTGAAAGTGTTCCTGTTTTCACCGCTAGCTAGGTAGTGTATATTTACAACGAAGGAAAGTGAACGTCCCTCCTAATTCCGGCTTTTATATATATAAACATTGTACGAAACAACAGTTAGACCTACATTACGCATATCATAGCACCTTGCGAATTTTCTAAATCTTATGCATTGTTCGCTTTGGAATTGGTTTAACATTCTTAGGTAAATTCATTTTAGGTACGGAAATGTTTTTATATTAATAATTAGGTAGACATTTTCTGCAGATGCTTAATTTTCACGCAAATGTTTGTTGAAAAATACGGCCGTTCGAGAATATACGAGTTTTATTACTTAATCTGGTGTCACTGGCAAGGTTATTACTGAATATTTAATAAAGTATTGTGAGAACTGTTCCTTACAGTTAATCATAATGATCCTTTTACTAGCATTTTCAATTATGTATCACAGATTAAGAAGAGTTTAAGTATTGAAAGCTTTGGTGTACTACAATTATTAGCTTTAAAGTAATCTGTTATTTGTAGTAATCTTCTATATTTTATCTTTAATTCGGCACATCTTTTATCATTCCTCTCAAATAATACCCTAACTAAATATTGGATCTTTTTCTTTTTAGTCTTATTTAAGGACAGTCAAATTTTTGTGATCTGTGATTCTTATTATTTCTGTTTCATACATTTATAATCCTCGATATAAAACATTTCATAGCTTTTTATACGACATTCACAAAATATGCTCCTATTCTCTATTAAAGAATCTACTCTTCTTCAAGCTCCTGTTTGCATTTGAAGGATTCATTAATGTTATCAAGACACAGAAAGGTATTCATATGTCCTATTCTTGTTACAAATAGTGTGACAACAAGCAAAGCAATTGTTATGTGTTGAGAAACTATTTGACTGTTATGTGATGGTGAGTAACCACATACACGACTGCCATTGTGTTCATATTTCTGTTTTTTTTTTCGTTTTCCTTATGGGAGATTCAATGTTAAATTTTAGAAGCAGTTTTCTCCAATAATTATTCGTGAAGATTTTGGAGCAAATGAGTTGTATTTGTTACAAAATGCAAAAACACCCATTCACAAAGCTAGTAAAGCCATCTCAAACATTATTTTGCGAAGGTCCCCCTTTTGGGAGGCAAGGGGCGTAAAAAGGTGGTGGTTATGTGTTACCAAAATCCCAAAATTTATTTTCGGAATGCCAGTAAACGTCAGATTAATCACAAATGTCACAGAATTAATGCTCCAATGTCTTTACATGTAAGAGTGACTGATAATGGGGCTACAGCCCCCTTTCAAAAATTAAAAAAAATCATCATAAATATCCTTCGTAGGGACATACGAGAAGAAGGTATTTTTGTTAATTAATGTGAAATTTAGCGTCATTGTATCAAATCAGTATGCGTTTTTCAAATCTGGAATGTTATTTTGATAACGCACCGCCTTAGGGGGGCACCGGGGGCGAAGCACTTGATGATGGATCTTTATAAATATTCAACATTTTGTTCCGGAAATGCCAGTGAGCGTCAGATTTCTCACCACTGTCAGAGAATTAATATTCAGATGCTTCTTGCATGTGCCAGTGACTTATATGGGGCTATATCCCCCTTTCAAAAATAAAAAAAATCACCATAAATATCCTTAGTAGGGACATACGAGAAGAAGGTATATTTTTAATTAATGTAAAATTAGGCGTCATTTTATCAAAAGAGTATGCGTTTTTCAAATCTGGAATGTTATTTTGATAACGCACCGCCTTAGGGAGGCACAGGGGGCGAAACATAAAATGATGGATCTTTATAAAAATTCCAAATGTTATTCTGGAAGTGTAAATGAGTATTAGATTAATCACAAATGACACAGAATTAATATTCATATGGTCCTTGCATGTGCCAGTTATTGATGTGGTGCTACAGCCACCTTCCACAAATCACCAAAAATCACGATAAATATCCTTAACAGGGACACACCAGATGAAGCTCTATTTCTATTGGTCGATTAATGTGAAATTTGGCGTTATTGTAATAAAAAGTTATGTATTTTCCAAATCTGAAATGTTATTTTGGTAACAGGGGACAAAGGGTGCGGTTGGTAATTTTTGGCTTTGGAGGGCACAGGGGCCGAAGTATAAAAATTTCAAATTTTATTTTGGTAACACGGGACAAAGGGCGCGGTTGGTAATTTTTGGCTTTGGAGGGCACAGGGGCCGAAGTATACAAATCCCAAATTTTATTTTGGTAGTGCCAATGAGCATGAAATTAATTGCAACGCGCACAGAATTAATGCTCCTATGCTATTTCCATGTAAAATCCGCAGCAAAGAACCTGCAACATGAGCATGTAAGTTTATTGTGAAACTACGACTAACAGCACAGGGAATCAACATAACGTCTAAGTGGCATGAATCACGCCAGGAGAAACCTCGGCTTCCTCCCCTGCACACTTATTTTGGAGCAAAAGACTTCGTCGTTTTACAATAAACATATATGCTCATGTTGCAGGTTTTTTGCTGCGGACTGTACCAGTGACTGATATTAGGTTACAATCCCCTTTCATAAAACAATAGAAATTCATGATGAATGTCCTTATACTCAAAGACTTACTGGCAGAAGGTAAATATTTTTCATTATTAAAGTGAAATTTGTCATTATTATCGAAAAATGTTTTAGAAAAAGAGTTAAAGCGACAATATGATAATGGTCATGAGTTTATCTCTTTTAGTGGCGTCAACTCAAAATTTGATTGGCCTAACTGGAATTTCAATATAAAATGCGGAAAGCAGTTTGCTCTATATTTATACGAATTTTGCTGTAAATTAGCAGTTTTAGGTAGGAAACACGATATCATTGCTCTTCTTCTTCCTCTTTCATCTATGATGGTACATGCGTTTCTAGTTTTATTACGCCAAACCTCCAAATTGGGGAAGATAGGCAGTAAGAAAAATTCAAACTTTTCGTTATTTCCCGTGAGCGTCAAAATATTTGGAAATATACCAAAATTAATGCTTAGAAGCTACCTCCATGTGCCAGCGACCACTTTAGTGATTCAATTCCCCCTTCCCGGTCCCAAAATCATTTAAAGAACCACACCACTTTGTTTTATTATCTTCCATGTTTCTCTCTGGCCTATTTAGAATGCATGCTAAGAGATGTGTGTTTAAGAAGCACTGGAACACGTCCGAATCATTTGTTGGCGTCCCACTGTAAGCTGATTTTAAGCAATGTCAACAAACTTTTGTTTATAAAACACCCTATAATTCCTGACTCAACTTCTTGTTCATGTGTGCTGATAAAAGTTTCAGACATTTTCTTATCGCAATACACCAACGATTTACGAGTTAACGTGTTGACAGTTCAATAAGATTTCGTGTCTGTAATCAACACCTGGGTTAGATTGACTTCTTCGGAAATGGACATTACATAGTAGGTGAAGCTCGGGGATAGACTGGCTTAATCATTTGATAATTACTTGTCGTTTCCAGTATACTTTAAGAGTGCAATCATACTGTAGTGTCCTTCGATCATGCAGTCTTTAACTCAGGATCAGCGTGCTAATGTAATTGAATGGTACATTTTATCAGAAAAATCTGCAAGAGCAACAAGATCCCGTATAGTTAAAGAACTCGGATTAAAAGTACACGATATGCAAATTCACCGTTTGTACAAACAGTTCCGCAGCAATTGTTTTCACACTGCCCATCTTGCATCTAGAAAAAGTGCAGGAAGATCTCCAAGTGTATCTACAGAAGAAACAAAAAGACAGGTGTTGTTATCTGTTACTAGTTCACCACGGAAATCCCTTGCTCGTCGAAGCTCAGGCTTAAATATTAAGAAAAATACGCTACAAAGAATTTAAAGAAACTTGAAGGTAAAACCATACAAGGTCCGATTGGTTTCTGAATTGTGTGCAAGTGATTATGGTGATCGTGTTTATTTCTGTAACTGGTTTATCGAGAAGTTAAATGAAAACCCTATGTTCTTATTTCAAGTGATGTTTTCCGATGAAGCAAATTTCTTCTTAAATGGTTCTATGTCCTCATCACATCCAAGATATTGGTCATCGATACAGCCGAACGTGAGATCAGAAGTGTCAATGGACAAACGAGGAATAATGGTTTGGTGTGGTATAACTGCGACTGAGGTGATAAGACCTTTCTTTTTTTTTTTTTATGAAAATGTAACAACGTCATCATACCAAAAGCTACTAAGAGAAAAAGTATTTGCTGAACTTGATCGTTTAAATTTAGGTCAAAGTGATGAATTATGGTTTATACAAGATGGAGCGCCAGCGCATCGCTCAAATACGACTATAAATCTTTTGAGAGAGACATTTGGGGAACGGATTATTTTTATGGGGTCAAGTGCCGAATGGGCACCAAGAAGTCTGGATCTTACATCATGTGATTTTTTCTTGTGGGGATTCCTAAAACAAATTGTCTACCAAAAATCATGTAACAGTGTAGAGGACTTGAAACAGAGGATTGTCCGCAGTATAGAGATGATCACTCCAGATATGTTGGAGAAGGTGTTCACAGTTTCTTTAGTAAATCGCATTAATTTATGTCTTGCTTGTCCAGGAGGGCATGCCGAATAAAAGTAAGTAGATTTTATGAGTTTTACACTTAGGTTAATGATCTTTTTAAACAATTAGTGATAGTAGAGCCAAAAAGAGTAGTTTTCAACAAAGAATAATTTCCAGCAACTGATTCTTATTCCTCGGGAAACATTTGTTTCTATTACAATCGTGTGTCCGTGTGTATCCCGTCTGCAGTACATACGAGTAAGTTGTTATATGGAAAGTTGGATAATACGGTTATTGTGTAAGAAGTAATGAAAATACATGCTTTTTCTTTTTACGAATAAAGCAAACAATATTGAAACTTAAAGCTCACTTTTAATTTTTAAGATCTTACTTTTCATTAAGTTTTTTTTTTCCTGCTACGTTTTCCATTGTCATTTTGTGTTCTATTTCGAGATGGTTCTGCTTAAGTGTGTAGAAAATACGTAGGTGATTTGTGTGTGAGATTTTCTGCTATAAAAAGAGCCCTAATTGATTTTTAAAAATATAAAATTCTTTGATTATATTCCAGTGACACCATAACAACAAAGCTATATGCATAATCAGTTACACTGACAGAAGTTATTCATTTACAGTAATTTCCAGGTTTATTGTATTTTTTTTTGTTTTTTTTTTTTTGTTTTTGCAATAATGACAACTTACATATTAATTATGACATATTTATTGTGAATTTTTGTGATTTTTGGAAGGGGGCTGTAGCCCATATAAGTCACTGGGACATGCAAAGAGCATCGGAATATTAATCCTGTGACATTTGTGACTAATCTCACGCTCATTAGCATTTTCAAAATAAAATTTGGATTTTTCATAAAGATCCACAATCTTATGCTTCGCCCCCTTTGCCGCTAAAGGTGGTGCGTTATCAAAATTATACCGAATTAAAAAAAACGCCAGCGCCAAATTTCACATTACTTGATTTAAAAAAATAGCTTCTTCCGGTGTGTCCCTGTTAAGGATATTTATCGTGATTTGTGGAAGGGGGCTGTAGCCCCACATCAATCACTGGCACATGCAAGGAGCTTCGGAACCTTAATTCTGTGTCATTTGTGATTAATCTGATACTCATTCACACTTCCAGAATAAAATTTGGATTTTTAAAAATAAAGATTCAAATGCTCATGCTGCGCGCCCTGTGCCCTCCTAATCCGGTGTCACCAAAATGACATTCTATATTTCAAAAACGCATACCTTTTTACTAAGATAACAAATTATTTTACAATAATTTGACAAGAAATAATGGTTTCTCAGATGTCCCTGCTAAAATATTTATGGCTAATTTTTTATGTGATTTTTTGGAAGGGGGCTGTAGCCCCATATCAATCACTGGCACATGAAAAAAACATCGGAATATTAATTCTGCGTAATTTATGATTAATCTGATGCTCACTGGCATTTCCAGAATAAAATTTGGAATTTTTATAAACATCCATCATTTTATGTTTCGCCCGCTGCGCCCCCTAACGCGGTGCGGTACCAAAGTAACATCCCATATTAAAAGCCACATACCTTGTTAGCACAATAACACCTAATTTAACTTAATTGATTTTTTTTAAACAAATAGTTTCTTCCGGTATGTTCCTGCTAAGGATATTTATGGTGAATTTTTTATATGATTTTTGGAAGGGAGGCTGTAGCCCCATATCAGTCACTGACACATGCAAGGAGCATCGGAATATTAATTCTGTGACATTTATGATTAATCTGATCCTCACTGGCATTTCTGGAACAAAATTTGGAATTTTTATAAAGGTCTATCATCTGATGCTTCGCCCCCTGTGTCCCCCTAGGCAGTGGTTACTAAAATAACATTTCAGATGTGAAAAACTCATACCTTTGTGCTACAACGACGCCAAATTACACATTAATTGATAAAAAGTACCTTCTTTTCGTATGTCACTACTAAGGATATTTATGGTGATCTTTTTTGAGAGAGGGTTATAGCCCCATATAAGTCACTGGCACATGCAAGGAGCATTAGAATATTAATTCTGTGACAGTGGTGAAAAATCTGACGCTCACTCGCACTTCCGGAACAAAATTTTGAATTTTTATAAAGATCCATCATTTTATGTTTCGCCCCCTGTGCCCCCCTAAGGCGGTGCGTTATTAAAATAACATTCCAGATTTGAAAAACGCATACTCTTTTGATACAATGACGCCTAATTTTACATTAATTAAAAAAAAACCTTCTTCTCGTATGTCCCTACTAAGAATATTTATGGTGATTTTTTTATTTTTGAAAGGGGGCTATAGCCCCATATAAGTCACTGCCACATGCAAGGAGCATTACAATATTAATTCTGTGACTGGGGAAAAATCTGACGCTCACTGGCATTTCCGGAACAAAATGTTGAATTTTTATAAAGATCCATCATCGAGTACTTCGCCCCCGGTGCCCCCCTAAGGCGGTGCGTTATCAAAATAACATTCCAGATTTGAAAAACGTATACTGATTTGATACAGTGACGCTAAATTTCACATTAATTAACAAAAATACCTTCTTCTCGTATGTCCCTACTAAGGATATTTATGATGATTTTTTTATTTTTGAAAGGGGGCTGTAGCCCCATTATCAGTCACTCTTACATGTAAAGACATTGGAGCATTAATTCTGTGACATTTGTGATTAATCTGACGTTTACTGGCATTCCGAAAATAAATTTTGGGATTTTGGTAACATATCACCCACCACCTTTTTACGCCCCTTGCCCCCCAAAAGGAGGACCTTCGCAAAATAATGTTTGAAACGGCTTTACTAGCTTTGTGAATGGGTGTTTTTGCATTTTGTAACAAATACAACTCATTTGCTCCAAAATCTTCACGAATAATTATTGGAGAAAACTGCTTCTAAAATTTAACATTGAATCTCCCTTAAGGAAAATGAACTTTCGTGTTTACACCCCTAAAAGGGGGGCTAAACAGCAAATTTCTCTTATTTTCTTTAGAAATTCGAAAAATTCAGATAATTCTCAATAAGAGTGCCAAATTTTACATTAATAGTGTATAAACTTCATCTTCTCCTAGCGCTGTAGAAAATAACACGAATTATGGAACAGTCTGTATATATATATATATATATATATATATATATATATATATATATATATATATATATATAGATATAGATATATATATATAGTAGACTTGTTGGATCAGTGAAATGAATCTATCTGAAGGTATCAGAAATCTATAAGCTTGGTACATGCTATTTGCAGCTCACTTTATCTATTTCAGTATGAACAACGAAAATGTAGAACAAAAACTGAAAGGTAGGTGAAGATTCTTAGAAGTATGAGTATTGAAATTAGTAAGAAGAAAGAAGAATATGTACACTTGGGTAAAGAAAGTGAATCAAAACACAGAAGGTGAAACAACTTATTACCGAAGTAAGTTGCTTTTGCGACGAAAAAGTAGAACAGTAAAACAGAAGTTGTATTTGAAGACTCATAATCCCAGTTATCCGTTTCGTGACAACGTTATGGATTCACTATTTAATAGAAAACTCCATATGGACTCATTCAAAACTAGCTACCATCTCAGACAATATGTAAGGAACAGTACTTATTTTTAAAAAGGTAGAAAACTACGACTAACATTACTCTTTCTTTGGTTAACTCTTTCTTATCATTATTGTTGTACAAAAAATGGTACTTTTAAATTATTTTTTATTCACAGAAAACAGTAATTATTATTATCTAGTTTAAAAATAATTATTAAATAGTTTATTATTATTATTTACTATTAATCCTTATTATTAATAGTTCAATAATAATAATTTTCCTACACTTCCCAAAATGCAATACAAAACTTAAAATTTACTACACAATTTTAAATTTGTTTAGTAATTTGCGACATATACACACACACACACAGAAAAAAAAACGAAATTTTGTATGAATTTGCTTTACCTTGTAATATGGTAGATATTACAATAATAGATGTGAGCACGTAGCAATGTCGGAGTGAACACCAGGTCAAAAAAATGGTTTAATTTCTGATAAACTAAATTCCTTAACCAACTTAATTTTACCAAGTCTAGATTTAAATATGTCATTTTACCTTAAATTAAGTGAAAAATACTTTAACATAATTGAGGAGTATATTTCCAAAACATGCTAAATCCAAAAATGTTCGTTTTGAATGAATATGGAAGAGTATACCATGGAAAATCCTAAGTTAAATGTTATTATTATTATTATTATTATTATTATTATTATTATTATTATTATTATTATTATTATTATTATTATTATTTTCTCAAATGTACATTATCTTCTGTAGTAAATTCTTTTTAAAATATCACTTGTCACAGTTTTTTAATGTAAAAAGATACAGTTTTTTTTTTTTTTTTTTTGTCCTTTGTGAAAAGTTCTACAAAACGGATTTAGTATGTTTTGGAAATACACTCCTCAATTGAATATTTGAAAATAGAAAATATTTAACTCTCTACATTTGTCGAATAGAAAGTCATTGATTTTCATTTTAGGATTGTATTGAATTGGACATATTAAGAGTCTTCCCTACAGCGAAATTAAACTACCGCTAATTTTAGAGTTTTTCTGTAATATCTTCAAAACCAAAAAAAAAAAAAAATAAAATAAAATAAAAAAAAATCGAAAAGTAGAAACGTAGTGAACTAGACAATACGATTTTGCATGTGATACCTTTACCACAATTCACCTATCTGCTTTTGGTATGCTGCTATTTACAGAACCCGCAAAAAAATGCTAAATCTATCTTCAGTTTCAAATCGAAAGAAGATAGATGAGTTGTGATAATCCGTTAACCTTTCCAGGACCAACGGCTCAAGCCCTGAGCCAGCATTTCAAACCTCCATAGTTCGGCTCTTAATTAACGTAAAGAGATCATTGGTGTCTATCTCTTCAGGAAGGATAAAACTTTCCAATGCACAGTGGGCCAGAATCAGAATCTGACTGGAAAAAACAGTTTTGGCAACTACGTCTAATCTACATTCGAACAGCACAGTTGTGTTAAGTAATAAATAAGGTTTCTTGCTGCGTATCAGTAAACACGGATAACAGCATATAGTGGCGGCAGCAGCACTTCAAAATTGATAGTTCATTATCTGTTTTATAGCACGCTGAATTGGGGTAGTATTAACGTAAGCTTTGTGGTTTAATTGCGCATGTGAAATGGCAACGAACGATCGCAAAATAAGCTATGAGTAAAGGTATGTATATGTACTTGCTGTTTGACTAAAGTTTTGATTGATTGGTTTACGTTGCTGTTCTGTAGAAGCATTTCTAGAGAGTCGAAGTATTCACGTATTGAAGAACTGCTATTGGAAATTGAAATTGAAATTTAAAAATGTACGTTCATGTCTGTATTGAGATCTTTCGTCATGGTGTAGTTTGATATATGTATTTCGAAATACAGTTGTGATCTACTGCCCGTTCTTGCCCGATTTTTATATTTATCGTATTTTCAAAGTTAGGTGTAGCGAGCCGGATATGCTCTTCGTGACGTGAAGAACCTGTACGAGGTATTGCGTTCTAAACCATCAAACGAAGCACTTTATAATTATGATACGAACAGTTATGGAATGTAAATTCTTTCTGTGGACGTTCTTCGCAGTGTGAGATTGACTTTAAGTGCCTTCAAGGAGTACGTTTGAGGAGGAAGTTTCTGTAACAGAGTTTCACATCTTCCCATTCACCATTGTGAACACAAGTTTAGGGATATCATTTACTTCCTTCTCCTGAATTGGTACATTAGTAGGCTTTAAATTACGTATTTGCGTTTCCATTGAACATACCTCTTTTCTCGACAGTTCAGTTCTCTTTTCTGGTGCAATAATTTAATGGGTCGACAAAATCTAGGCGATGATGGTTTGGGATTTTGCTACAAAATTGCTTTGTCAACCTCCCCATGTGATGTTGAATACAACTGTAAGGGAACGAAGGAGATAGCGAAAATATCTAAGCCACTAGTTCAATTTATCTTCTGTTTGAACTTTCTGCTTATATACATTATGACAACTGCTTCTATCGCAACCCCACTCACACACTAATTTCATTATGTCTCCATCTTTGATGCACTGTTTAATATAATCTTCATGTAAAATCCCGATGCGCTCAATTGTCTGATTTACTATTGCTTGTAAATTATCTTCGGCTGACGTGTCAGTTACTATAATATTCTTTTCTCTGGGATAACGCATTAATTTTGCTTCCCACACCACTTTATACGACGAATATATATCACAATGTTTTGCCTTTGCAACTAGTCTCAAATGTGCATACTGTCTTTTTGTTAAGTTGTTATCTATAAGTGCCACGACTTCATCCGGAGAATAAGTGTTTGAGAGAATTTTGGTGAATGATAAGCCTTTTTGATTTTCGTTGTTCCCTTAGGTGTCGTTTGAGTGATTTCTCCTAATACAACCGCGGCATCTCTTTTTCCAGCAGCTCTCAATGAACATTGGGTAGCCAAGACCAGCTCTTACTCAGAATACTTTGTAACGAGTGGTTGTACAAGTTTTTTCTTCGACTTTGTTTCCATATCTTCGAAGAGTTTACTAGGTCTGCCTGATTTGCTTGTCAAAGGCCTATGCTCTTGGCTTCAAGAGATCCTTTTGAAACCAGTAAATACTTTATCAGAGAACTTAATATGTCCTTCCAACCAATCATTATATTTGGATAAAAAATTATCAGTCATTCTATTACACAGCTTCCAACGCTTCTCGAAATCACTTTGAAGGCACTTAAAGTCATTCTCACACTGCGAAGAACATCCACAGAAAGAATTACCATTCCATAACTGTTCGTATCATAATTATAAAGTGCTTCGTTTGATGGTTTAGAACGCAATACCTCGTACAGGTTCTTCACGTCACGAAGAGCATATCCGGCTCGCTACACCTAACTTTGAAAATACGATAAATATAAAAATCGGGCAAGAACGGGCAGTAGATCACAACTGTATTTCGAAATACATATATCAAACTACACCATGACGAAAGATCTCAATACAGACATGAACGTACATTTTTAAATTTCAATTTCAATTTCCAATAGCAGTTCTTCAATACGTGAATACTTCGACTCTCTAGAAATGCTTCTACAGAACAGCAACGTAAACCAATCAATCAAAACTTTAGTCAAACAGCAAGTACATATACATACCTTTACTCATAGCTTATTTTGCGATCGTTCGTTGCCATTTCACATGCGCAATTAAACCACAAAGCTTACGTTAATACTACCCCAATTCAGCGTGCTATAAAACAGATAATGAACTATCAATTTTGAAGTGCTGCTGCCGCCACTATATGCTGTTATCCGTGTTTACTGATACGCAGCAAGAAACCTTATTTATTACTTAACACAACTGTGCTGTTCGAATGTAGATTAGACGTAGTTGCCAAAACTGTTTTTTCAAGTCAGATTCTGATTCTGGCCCACTGTGCAATATTGTGCATTACATCAGGGGTCTCGCAACGGAAAGGTAGGTGGAAAATTGGAAGTTTTAGTTCTCCTCTCCCTCAGCATTTAACGGAGAAACTCTCTTCCCAATTGAGCTACAAATATAAAATGTGACATCAACAAAGATAAGTGAATATACTAACTAGTGATACCCTGTGTATGACCATTTTGCTTGCGAGGAATGAATGAGAGGAGTATTGAATTTACCCTTTTTTCAGTGTATATTTTTTATAAAAGAAGAACATATTACCTGAAAATTGTTGGACGCTGCCAACACTGTTATTTTCCGTACGCCAAAAAATAATATCACAAGTACGCCAGACATTCGGACAATCATTTAAAAAATAAAATACAAAGAGATAATAGTAAGGGAGAAAAAATTCGGAACAACGTACCTATGAGAATCATTCTGTGAATATATATATATATTGTCGTCTACCCTGCCTGTAGACGCCTGTAACGACCAAAATATTTCGAAAAATATATACAGGATAATTCTCTGAGGAAACACGTTCGGATTTTTTCTGACTTGGTACTGAATTTTCGCCCTTCATTTTTTTACATGATTGTACTAATGTCGGTGTACATGTGAATTTTTTCCCTCGGTACGACTAGTTATAGTGTTGCCAGCCTGTCACAAATTTCCAAAAAAACAAATAAAATGTTGTAAGGGTTTGGCACGGGGGACACAAAGGTTAGCTGTTGGGAATCTGTTACATAAGCTTTACAACTAGGTATAGTTAAGGTCTCTGTGACAATTACAAGGGGAACTAGGGCCGCCAAAGTAAAGGTCTATGATTTTCTTGAAATCCTTGTCGGTCTTGAAAAGGTTAATAATTTTACTGCTCTCCGTAAGATAGAGTATGTTTTTTTTTCTTTCATATTTTGTATAACATGTGTTTGTTATATTAGTATATTATATGTATACATTGTATTACAAATGATCCCTAAGGCATAGAGATCTTTAGCTCTTTCAATGAAGTGAGAAAAAAGGCATTTTTTGTTCTGACTGTTAATGAAAACTGTAATAAAAGCAACCAAATCATTTATAAGTGCTAATTTATTGCTTATGGTAAATAGAACTTATCACAGAACAGTAAAAACAAAAAATTATTGCAAAAAAATTTAAAAAGTTAAATAGAGAAAAGTGGTGGTGGGGTTCTATGGGCCCCAGTGTGATCACCGTGTCACAAAAAATAAGTGTGACCAGTTACAGTTAAGAAGAAAATCAGAGCATAAATTTTGTACATAGGTTTACTAAACGAGACGAGAGAAAAGGAGAAAAGTTTTTCGAAAATACAGGAGAGACGATACTTCTACAAAATTTACGAGACACAACTAGACGAGAAAACATTATTTTTTGTGTCGTCTCTTCTCGTGTGCATCTCTACTGATTGAGATTGATATTAGTCACAGATAACGGTAATAAATCGAGAGCAAATTAACTGTGAACTTGGAATTGATTCCATACTAATTATAATATGATGAAAAATCCTGTTAATGTAATATTGCTGTATATTTCTTCGTAGTTGTTCCAGCTGTATTGGGGTTTAAATTGGTCAAGAACTCATTGTGAATTAAACCTTCAGATTTTTTTTTAAATATTGCATATACAGAAAGTTGTAAAAAAAAAAAAAAAAAAAAAAAGAGAGAAAAGATTTATATGGATCAACTTGTAAAAGAATAAAGATTTTCTCTTGTATTTAATGATTTAAATCAATCTTTCTAAGCTTCTTTTGAGTCTAGCGTCCTCTTCGATGAATGCGATTGCACTTTGTAATCTAATTTCAAACCCAATCCACCCATGCATAAGGCTGAACGTAAGACTTGGACAAAGCGGTGCAAGAACAAGGAAAATAGTGTGTATTTTTGTGTACGGGCGGCTCGGAGGAAGTCAATGGTATGTCACATTTTCTAACTTTCGAATAACGTGGAAAAGGAAATTTAACATTCTCATGTAATGCAATGCAATAGCACATAATAAACAAGCCCCTTCTGCCGCCTGGAGGTACATTTCCGAAATTAATACTACCTACATACTGTTCAGTGGTACGATCTCCCAATTCATTCTACCTAAGAACTTGATTTGACAGGAAGTAGTGCTTACTATTGTTTTACTCATATATAATGAAGCTGCTCATATATAAAGTGAAATGAAATTTTGTTCGTATGGTTTGTCTTATATTAGCAATCTTTTCCCTTACATAGTTCCCATCCCTTTTTCTTCCAGGACCCCCTTTGGAAACGAGGATGATCCCTAGGAGACGTTAACGCCCACATTGAGAACCACTGGTTTAAATGAGAGAAAATCAAAGGTTAAATTACAGAGAAACTTAAAAAGAAAAAAAATTAAGTATATTATTCCTAAAAATTACAGTTTTCCATAGAACCGTTGTGTTCATTCGTATTTATAGTTATACGTATAAATACCATTATGTATGTTTGAAAGATAATGCAAGTTAAAAGTGTTTTTATCAATTCATAAGATGCATTGATAATGAGGTAACAACATTCATTCAGTATGCTTTTACAATGCTGAATGTATTTATTAAGAGATGAAAGAATCATAGAATTCAGATATTTATCTCCTTTCTATATATACAATTGGTTTGAAATATATTGTTTTTATTACAATAACTGATTGAAATTTAAAATACACAGATAAGTTATCAATTCGCACAATTCTCTAGTTAATATTGTACACTAAATAGTAAAAATAAAAAGTCATTACTGAATATCTATATTTCTTATTCTTATTTAATCAGCTGCATTTTGAGTGTTCAGGCAATTTTATCATTCATCAAAACAGCGGTTAATGGTAGAGAAGTTGGATAAGCCAATCAAATATGCAATTCAACTAAAATGATCCATTGAGTCAAAAGTTCGAAGCAATAACCTGTATCAAAGCACTTCTATCATTGACCAAGTACTTTAAGATATTATTTTAGGTTAATCTTATGGCGGATGATAAAGCTGTAGGAGACGATAAATAAATAGGTTTACTATAGTCGGCGGAGGGTGGGGGAGTTCTCAACCTGGAGATTGTGGAGATTGTAATGGAAGGTGAAAAGCATAAATGTAATAATAGCCGAAAAATATATATTTTTTAAAATACTATTTTGAATGTGTTATTTTGATAGAAATTTTTTTATTTCCATCATCATCATAGGTATTCTGCCTTTATTGGCAGGTCACTTGCCGCAGCTGAGAAGCTTCCATGCTCCACGGTCCTCCGCTAACCTTTTCGTCTTCGCGTATGATCTTTCTGTTTTAATATCATCCATTAATTGTAGTCTCCTTCGCCCCCTCCCTCTCTTTCCCGCCACAATACCCTCTAGGACGTCCCTCATGATACAACCTCTTCTTAGGCAATGTCCCAACCAGTTTCTCTTCCTCTTCCTAATAATATCTAAAAGTGTTCTTTTCTCACCCACCATTTCTAACACTCTCTCATTCGTTTTCCGCTCGACCCAACTAACTCTTTCCATTCTTCTCCACACCCACATTTCGAAGGCTTCCAGTCGATTTTCGTCACCCTTACCCAATGTCCACGTTTCCGCCCCATACAGCACAACACTCCACACGAAGCATTTTATGAGTCTTTTTCTCAACTCTTTGTTCAAGGTCCCACAAAACAGGATTATTTCCAACTTACTCTAAAATACATCAAATACTAATGTATTAAGGCAAATAAATTTTGATTTGAAATGATTTAATATAGATGGATTTGAATGTAATATTAAGTTACATGATTTATATGGGATTATATTGTTAACTTGTTTCAATACATACCATAAGTGTTATAAGGAAGTTAGGAGCCCCGGAAGGGCTTATTAACATTACAACAATTAAAGAAACGTTTAGAAAATAATTGAAATGAAAGAGGGATGAAACTGGTGAACACTACATATTAAAGTACAAGAAAAATTCGAGTGGATACAATTCAAATTTAAGTGAGCCTCATGCGATTTCACTAATTTTCATAAGTAATAATAATAATAATAATAATAATAATAATAATAATAATAATAATAATAATAATAATAATAATAATAATAATAATAATAATAATAATAATAATAAAGCTTTTCACTGCGGTTTTGCTATGAGTTATCTATGATTAACATGATTTAAGGATTATGCGAGAGGTATTGTAGTAATAGTAACAACCAACTTTTTATTAGAAATTTATACATTAATAATTTTTTCACTAATGTTTATGAAAGTTGTATTTATGGTGAAATGAAAAGAATTGAGTATCGGGGAATGATTTTAATGCGTGTAAGTTAAGTTTATGCGTGTCTGCGGAAATGTTTTAAGTACTGTATCATGACTAGGCATTGACAAATATGGAGTGAGTAAATACCTTATTTTCTATGTTGTAGAGTTAACAAATGATCTTATAATACAAGTTGTGTAGATGATAAACTTCAGTATTCGTAAGTATAACTCTAATATTTAGGTCTGATCCAAGATTAGATACGGAGTTCTTCTTGTAATATAAAGTAAGTATAACGTTGCAATGCTACAACTTAGAGAATCTAAGTCGTTTCGACTGATGCTGAAATCATACACTTACTCACTTAATGGTGAAAATACTAGGTACACTCGTGTCCAAAATTATTGTCGCATGTCTAAAAATATGTTGTTGTAGGAATATAATTTGATAAAGAATTCGCCCGGTATATCTTACAATGTTAGTATGTGTATAATCAACAAAGGCATGCATGTGGCAAATTTTATGTCAAAAGAGCAATAAATAAGAACAATAAAAGGAAAATAAAACTTTCTTGTCCATTTAACAACAATTTGTTTTACTCATTCTAATTTTCGTATTTATAATTCTTTTCCTATGAAATTTACCACAAATATACAATTCCCGATTATACACATAACATCAGTATTAAAAGTACCCTGCAAAATTGTTATCAAATTATATTCTTACAAGAAGACAGTTATAGATATGCGACAATCATTTTGGACATGAGTGTACCTATAACTATATATTTCTACTATCATATTTGTCAACGCGTGAACTTACACGATAACATTGTGTAAGATAGTTAACTTCAGTACTTGGAAACAAATTCGAAAACAGAATTACAAAACAGTTTTTACAGATAGAGAATTCTTAAATTAACCATAAACGAGTTTTGTAATATCCAAAGTTTGTTTCCACCATAATATCCTTTGCAAGACACTTTGAAGAGTAACTAACTAAAAGTGCAATTAGAGTTTTATGTAGTCCGTGACACTACAAATCGGAAATTAGTTATGATGATTCTTGCCAAGATGTCATTGAAAGAGAATAGTGAAATGAAATACGTCAAGAAAGTCTGCTATAGTCTATGAAGACCCTTAACAAGGTAGGGGTTAAAATTTTTAATTGAATCAAAACCAGATATGAAGTTGTTGCAATTTTGTTAACAAAATTAAAATAAATTTAGCTCTTCTCATTCCTCCGCAATATGATCTGGTTCTTGCTAGGTGCAACAAATAATTCAGTAAATAGGATTAGATCATATAAAAATATGTAAGTAAATTAGAGTATGTACTCTTTATTTATATAATGTATATTATTCATGAATTCCCATAATATTTGGTTTGTGTACCTTAATATTTGCCAATATAGTATACTCCTTAAAAGAAGTCACAGCTGTTAAAAATGAATAATGGGTAAATAAATAAACAATTTTTATTGTTTCTTCAGTACTCCAAATTGAAATTTTTCCTAAGTGGACAAGTATTAAAATTGAGCCTTCTAGGAAAATATGGAACACGAAATTTGGGATTTATAACCTTAATAAATATTTTAATTACTTTAGGAGTACTAGTTGACGTTTTAGCGACGTAGAGGTTAGTTTACAGTTCGCCTCGTCTTAGGAAAATATTTATTGAGATGAAGGAGCAGAATCAGCATCTTAATTTCTTTTCATTTCTTTGGAGATAGCCTAGTGGGCATTTCATGCTTCACTCGATAAATTTAAGGAACATTAGATCTTATTCCATACCATCTTTCGCAAAAGTTGCTGACTGTAATGTAACGCAAAACATGCAACAGTTAATTGTTAACTACTATGCCTATAATCGTAAACTAAAATATAAATTTTTGCGTTGTGTCTGGGAAAGCATTACAGAATCGGACCCATATTTGACATAACGTAAACCTTAAGGAATATATATAGTGGGACATCGATAGCTCGAAACTAAAGGGAATAGATAAAAATATGAGTTATCGAGTTTTCCGAGTAATCAAGGTTCGAATTATCAAGGTAACCACTACAAAAATTCAAGATACCGAGGTTCAGCATTCCTCATTAAAAGTGACTATATAACCTCTGTAACTCGAAGTTAGTTAGGTTATTTAAATTACAATGATAGCATTATTACACATTATATTATTAAGGTGTTAGTTACGATAAGAACAAGCTATATCCAAAAGCTACCCCAAAACATGACCGGCTTTCACTGGGACACCATTTACCAAACAATGTACTGTTACATACATAAGAATTACATGTAATTATAATGTTTGAAAATTATACGAATTATTTAAAAAATTGAGAACACCTTACTTATACAAAAGACACATGATTAATATTAGTGCTTTATATTCAATTTGTTATTGATATTTGTAAATTATGCAATATATGTTTTATCGCGTTTCGTTTTTATAAATTCTATACTAAAGTTACTAGAGCTATTTACATTTTGAATTAAAATGTGGAATAATTTTGTTTTATGTTAAGGAAAAAAAAATCTTTGAACATGTTATTTTATATTGTACTGACGCGATGTCTATACTTCAGTTTTCATATCATTAAGTGTGTGTATCATAAAATAATCCCAACTATGTTTTCTTGAAATTTATAACTCCTTTAATTTAATTAGAGTTTTAAGGTTTGTTTTCAGTAGTAAGGCTATAAAATACAGAAGCATACTGACATTTACGGTTTGCATATTCTTATTCAATAATTGAAACTCAAGCAAAAATCCATTCAATTAACAACATTAAGAAATTGGTGTGTTGAGAACAGCCATGTGCAATAGTCGGTTCAGTGGACATCTGACCATGGACGGCTCAGTGAACCCTTTAATCCGGCCTTCCCGACTTGTTATTGAAAATGAATTTCTTACGTAATCTCCTAAATTGTGCTGAGACCTTTCCTTGGGTAACTAATGTCTGCCTTGAAAATATCCTCCTCCCTCATACAGTGTACCATCGAACATTGACAGACCAGTCAATGTTCCACTAAAATCGTAAATAAATAGATTTTTCTGCTTTTCTTTATTACGTAAATATTTTGGTTACCGTTATAACTAGGGACCGGATTTTAAGGTGCAAAATGTGGTAGGAAAAAGGGAATAAAATGTGCTGAAAAATCAATCAAAAAAGTGCTAATACGATATCTTCATTAAGTGCTATATAGTATACAGTTACATGAACATTCTTTATTCATTACACCAGCAAATATTGTTAATAAGGGCGCCCATCAGGGGGGCAAGGTGGGGCGATCGCAACCCCTAAGAGGAAATTGTAGTTAGAAATATCGAAAACCCAATAGAATTTTTACATTAGTTACAGCAAAATTTAAAACTATATTTGAAATGTCGCTTATACTTGCCCCCCTTGGAAACCACAACATGGGCGCCCTTGATTGTTAAAATCTTGGATTTAAACATTTGACATAAATTGCAAAATTATTTTATTTAATCTCAAACTTGTACGTACAACATTCAACATTCTTGTAATAAAATTGTGGTTAAAACAAACTCGGTATTTTTTAGCAATATTGTGGCTTAGAAACCGTTACTTACTACTGAGTTTTCAGCAACTGGTTACACTTGATTATGCTTAACATTTCTGTTTACAAATGTTAGTTCCTGTCGCTTGGAGCTGAGAAGATCCTTGTATGTGGAGAAACTTCTCTCGACATCAACGGAAACCAGTGATACACATCTTGTAAGCACATGGACAGGACGTTCAGTTGACGTTGCAAAGATTTCTGGATTTTTTTCGCAAATTCAGTTCAAATTTATCCCTCGCAAATCCGTCAAGATTGCGTCTAAATTTATGGATGGTGGAAGAGGTTTACGAAGAAACTTTAATGTCTGGTCAGCATGTCGCAGAATGGTATCGAAAGTTTGCGGCTGGTAGAAAAACGTCACCGACGGGGGGCGCAGTGGTAGGCCAGGGACGGCATTAAGGGTGGGCGGGGGTGGGCGACCGCCCACCCTAACAGAAGTAAAATAATAAAGGTGATATTCTGTACTTCAAAAGCAATTGCTATTACTTTCGATTGTAATGTATGTTTCGATGTTCTAGGACTCTGTTTCACTCTGCAATGAACAATGATTTTAAGTAGGATAAGCAGTCTTCACCCTACAAGTGAACGCTTCCTCTCATTTGAGAAAATTGAACAACTTGAATGTTTTTATGGATGTGATGTCAATAGTGTAGTAGAGGTGGAACTGAAACTTCTCTTGAAAGTTTTGAAACGTTGTGAGGAGGAAAAGCAATGCAAAATTACCTCCGTTTCTCAGTTTACTGAAGTGATGGATCGTTTCAAAATTGCTTTTCATACAATTCATAAATTAGCCGTAATGCTGTCACCATTCCTGTATCTAGTTCACCACGTGAGCGTTCTTTCTCGTGTCTTAGACAGGTTAAAACATATCTAAGAAATAGAATGGCAAACGGTCGCCTAAGCGATCTTTGTTTATTTCAGTAGAAAGAAAACTTGTAATGAGTATTGCTGTAGAGGATTTGGTAAATGTATTCGATGCTGGACATAAAAATCTACGCATTGCACTTCATTAAAGTGCAGGTATAAAAGTTTATTATAAGCTTGTTCATACCATGTGATCAACTCTTCTTAGTTTAAAATACATTGTTGTTTTTGTGGATCATGATGAAGTTTTGTTAATTGCTCTTTACTTCTTATCCAATTTATGTTTTTTTTTTTTAACTTGAGTTTCAAGTTCAAAGCTTTCTGTGTAAGATATGATCAAACAATCATGCTGTCGAATTTCCCTATTTTAGTAGCATAGGTCTTTGCTGCTGCATATAGAGATCATGCCAAAAAATCTAATGTGCACAAATTAAGAATATATGAGAGAAAATATAAATGATTTATATTTTTGTCTCTTTCTTTCTTGTAATAAATCTTTCAAAGATAAAAATGTTTGCAGTAACCTATTTTATCCTTGTTTTACTTTGCCTACATATTGTGTATTTTATATTAACGAAAGGTAGAGTAGTACCTGATGGTCTGCGTTGTTTGAACCTTCTTTTATTTCTATGCATTCATGTGCATTCTTGGAGGGGGAGGAGGTAAAGCTGTCTTCAACTTCATCGACTACACAATACACACCGTTATTATTGTTTAAAAAAAACTGGAAGTAGAGGTAGTGTGTCTGCCACGCAGAATTCGGTAGGTCGAGACTATAGCCACGAATTTCAGCAACCCATCCTAAGTCTTGCATTTCTTCAGTCCCACCAAGCGAGTGCCAGAATTGTACCTTCTATAAGGCCAAGACAGCTGTTTTCTACATCCTTGTTCCTCCCCTATTTCAGTCTGAGCCTTAGCTAACTAAAGAGTACAAAAATTGAAACTTAATTATTGTCCAAAAAATCTCTACATTGCCCAGTTCTCAGTTTCATTGTTCGTCCACCTAGCAACTAAAGTCTTTCCAGCCTTAGAACAAAGTAGGCGTAAACAAAGCGAAATGAATTACTCCGCGGCTCACACGTGCTTCGGCAGCGAGAGACGTGAACAGCAAGATGGTCTGCTAGGTTACTGTAGTCGCATAATTTACAGACAGTTTGTTGGTAAATAATTAACGGACTGACACTGACTACTCTATGTTGGAGTTATATATATTTTCTTAAATCCTTATATAAACGAGATTGTGTCTATTCCTGTTGTCCTCTTTTGTGTTTTATATCACGAGACGAAAATTGATTATTGTCACACATCGTCGCCATGAAACTCTGCATTCTACAATAATTTTAAATGAGTGGGGAAGGCGCGTTAACACATACACATGCGCAGTAAATATTATGTTCAGATACGGGTGAGGTTGAAATAAATCTACATCTGTTGTAATATAATATATATTGCGCTTATTATCACAAAATGTAGGATAAATTCAGATGTTTTATTTGAAATTATTATTTTAGTAGGGATTATATTGCAGTAGGATACTAGTGCAGTGAGACCAACAATCAATCACTGGTCATCGACAAACTGGTAGTCAGGTGGGTTTGTTTACATCTACTTTTTTTCTAAGGCTGGAAAGAGAATAGGTCCGCCTCTTTCCGCCCACCCCATCAAACGTTTCTGGCGCCGTCCCTGTGGTAGACCCAGCACGGCATCAACAGATTTGAACACAGCCCGCGGGTAGGAGTTGATTCAGGACAACAGGAGGATCACGTTACGGCATCTGGTGGCAGAATTGGGAATATCGTTCGGAAGCGTTCGACACATTGTGCACGATATTCTGCAGAACCAGAAAGTGACAAAATGGCAGAATACTAAGGAGGATTTTTACCATAGAAAATCTTCAAACTCATCCCACTTTGCAACAGGAGCCTCAACTGATATGAAGGCTATGTCGAAATATAACCTAATGTATGTACTAGCCTATCTGTTGGCTGTATTGATTGTATGAAATGATATATACACGTTTCACTGCAGGCTCTGTAGCCCTACTTTCTGATCACTCCTCGGATTTTCCCTGCCATGGGTGTTCTCTTCCATCTCTACCTACGTCTTCTTTGGAGAGAAAAAAAAGAATAGGCTTTGTAAAAATGTATAAAGTGACCGATAGATGTTAACAGTAACTAGGTAACACTTTTCAATAAGAATCCGTGTATGCTGCAGTAAATTTTTATACTTGTTTGCTTATTTTGGTGATTTTTTTTCTTTATGAGCACCAGCAAAGTATGTAGGGATTTTAATACCTTCAATATTAAACTACCTTCTTTTTCAGTTTGTTTTCACAATAAGTTATGCAGATCGGTCCAATATATATTTTCTATTGGTCTATTGCTCTTAAGGAAACATTTGTTGTCCTCAGTTGTCATCAATCAACCAATCAGTTTCTAACCTACAAGTTCTGGAATACCATTACTTACGCATTGCTTATTCCTTACCACCACGGACGCCAACACAAGAGGTCTACTGTCGCACATCTATACCAACACTCTTACCAGATGTGTCAGTCTTCGCTCCTGTTACATTCAACGCCGCATATCGGACGCTCATCCGATTCTTCATGAGCTCTTACTGTTAGACCAGATTCCAGCTCTACCACGTTACGCATATTCACTGTTAGATTATCTTGTTATCCATGAACATGATCAGGCCCCCGCTCACTATAACCCCAGTCGTTGCAAATATTGTCGTCATCCATTCATAAATTGCACATAATTTCATGAATGGACTCCTTTGTTTTCTAACTAAAAGGGATCCAAATATCTAAACCCGCTCTGAGTAGCCTCAGGGCAGAAGATTAACACCGTCGTCGCAACTATCATCATATATCCTTATGTTCTGTTACTGCACTTCATTTCATCATATATATTACATACCATGCTTAGGTCACCTTCTTCTGTGTACCTAATCAGCTAAATATATCAATCAATAAATAAATCCTGATACCCATATCCCAATGATACTACCAATAAGTGAATGCTCATGGCCCCAGAGAAGGCGTTACCTTCTACGGCCCGTTCATCTTCGGATGGGAATGAAATGCATTTTAGAAAAAAACATCCAGTCTTACAAATACCTTCAGCAAAACATTGAAAGGAATTCTGGTCAAACGACTCCACTTTTATCTAAGTATTTATTCCCTTCTGCCATCTACACAAGCCAGGTTTCGAAATTATTTAGGAATGCTGATCAACGTTTGAAACTACCTAAATATATCATCATTTCAATAAACGTCTGTCTTCTGTGCTAATTTCATTTGATATTGAGAGCGCATTCAATACAGTCTGGCATCAAGAACTTCTTTTCAGGTTGCTACGTATTCTACCGATAAGATAAGTCCGAGTTACAGACAATTTTCTTCGTCACCGTTCAGTCTTCGTTCAAATTAATCAGACTCAATCCCATCGCTTTTTTCTTCGAGCAGAAGTGCCACAAGGCTCTGTCTTGTCAAACCTACTTTACATCTTATATGTCGCTGATATGCCACAACCTCAACCACCAATATACTCTCTACAATTTGCTGATGACACTGCGTACGTAGCATTGTTCCTCAGTTGATTGTATTAATGCAAAACTGCAACTGGAAATCGGTAAACTTGTTAGTTGGTGTCTAAAATGGAAATTGAAATTAAATTAGCAAAAACTCAAATATTATTTGGACTCAAACACAACACATATTTTTCCAACTCGAAACCCTGAGAGTGGCCCTGCGTTGCGTAGTCGCTAATGCTCTCGCCTTTGGTGCGAGCGATCCCGGGTTCGATTCTCGGTGAGGACACTCAGTCGAAAAAGTGTAACAGCTTTTGCAGGCCGGCCATCATGAGTGAGGTTTTTCCTGAGTTTCCCTCATTCACGCTAGGCAAATGCCGGCATGGTACCTAACATAATTGTTCCAGGCCGCTTTTCTTTCATCGCATGGTGTGCTCGCCGAGGAAAGTCATCCTTTATATACGTGGCGGGCTAAATGGCCTTAGATGCCGACAGCCCAGAAATCTAATTCCTAATTCTCTAATTCGAAACCCTGAATCTAATTCCTAATTCCCTAATTCCGTAATTCGAATGAGCGTTTACATCTCACGCTCTTAGGTTCTCCATTAACTTAAAAAAATAGTGTGAAGTATCTTGGCGTCACTATTGACAAACATCTCACTTAGAAAGCTCATATGTCCAAACTCGAAGGTAATGTTTCGCCGCCGCCGAATAAATTTGTTGCGTAGTTTTCAAGGTATCAACTGGGGTGTCAATTCGTACTTTATACTTACATAGTCTTTATAATCCCTGCTCTAACTCATGGGAATTCGCTTATTTTCAGTTCCATTAAAATTTTATACCATATTACAAATCCTGGAACAACAAGCTTTACGTCTCGCATACTCTCTACTACCTAGCACTCCGACACAAGATTTCATCGTCTCACCGATATATCGACACCTCTCCCACTCCCGCTCTCGTTAGGTTCACCACCGTATCAGAGACGCTCATCCAATTTTCTATAACTTCTCGAGCATACTCCAGTGTTACCACGTTATGCCTATTCTCTCGTCGCCCTCTTCTTGCAATTTTTGACCGTGAATAGGCCACAGATTTCCATAACGCTCACGTCGCATTTTTAGTCGCCATTCATACACCTATGGCGCATGAGCTCATTACTGCACGTTTTCGTTTTCACTAACAGGGCTCTGAGTGCCCCCAGAGCAGAAAATAACAACTCTCGTTTAAACTATCACATCTCCTTGTGTTTTGTTTATTGTACTTCACCTCATCATTTACGTCATTACTAATGAGACAATAAATAAATAAATCCTGATACCCATCTCCCAATGATACTACCAATAAATGAGTTGAGTTGATTTTGAGTTTAACGTCTCGTTCAGAAGCGAGGCTATATGAGACATGGACCTGCTAATTAACGTTGAATTCGAACCACATGAGCTCCCGCCGAGAATCGAACCCGGGTCTCTCACGCCATACCAATGAATGCTCATGGCACCAGAGAAGGCGTTACCTTCTACGGCCCGCGAATCTTCGGATGGGAATGAAATTACACCTTAGAAAAAGATTATGATACATATTATTAAGATGCATGACCGCAACTGTACTGTGAGAAATATATTGCTTGAAATTTCCGATTGTAACTTGTCGATTATCATTTGGTTCTAAGTACGCATTTCTGTGCAAAAGATGGATGGATGACTACTATAATTAGAGACATCGAAGAATAATACAAAGTCGACTTCGGAAGATCTCGTCTCCTTGAGTTACAAAGTCTAACGTGCAGGTTGTATGTTATTCACCGGATGTGAATCCAGCAAAAGATTTGTCGGTAATTGAAAAAACAGTTCCGGGGAAGGCAATACAAATAAATAAGAATCTACATCAACTCGAAATGAACCGAATGGAGCAAGAAGGAAGTGTAAGTAGCATGAAACTTATTTGTCCCTTGGATTCTCTGGCACCAGTAACGGTTTGCCTCAGTGTGTTATATGGAGGAAAGCGTTTCTCAAAAGTTCCATATTTCCTGCTAAATTACGACGCCATTTTCAATCAAGATAAGCCAATTGAATATTTTCAACGGAAGCACGAAGAATTGTTACAGGCCCAAGAATTAATGTTGCAAGTGTCTTACAACGAGAGTGAACACACTTATTGATGTCATATCTGACTACGCTACAAAGTACTTTTCACAAACTTCCATTAGTGGAGTTTTAGTGCAGTATTAAGGGAGAGTATGCTTAATTATTCGCAAAGGTTATCCGGGTTCTTCTACAATTTGTCAACACTTACATGTGTGAGATGGGGGTTCGTCCTTGTATACAGCGACGAAAACAAGGTACTGCAGTCAACTAAATGCTGAAGTCGAATGCAGTCGACTGACATGAGACTTCTGACTATCTTCGACCAAGCCGATTATAAAAGAATGATGCAGGGTGAGAAAACAGCATTACTCGTCTCACGGAAAGGACAATTTTCTAATTTGGTGTTAGAAAAGTAGATATGTTTCAAGTAAACTGGTTCAGATTGTAAGTAAATTATTTTATAAGCACTTTACAGCTATTAATATTATTATGTTTTATTATAGCACAAAGGCAACATGACATGATGACATGACACAAGCATTATTATCATTGGCAGGGGCTTAGAGTCAAAGAAAAGTTTGAGAACCCTTGTGCCTAGAAACGTACTGTACTTTTCAAAGTCTGTCCAACTGTTGATTTCCATATATAGATCAACTAGAATCCATTGAAGATAGACTTTAAAGGACTATTTTAATCCGATTTCTCATTACGGTATTTATAATTTTTCACTATAGAATGTTAATCAAAAATATAGAAACTGCCTCAAAATGGATTACGTTTAAGTTTATTATTCGTAACTAAATATATTAGTAAGAAATCTATATAGCTACGGCGTACCTAAGCAGTTAGTACACGTGCCTTTGCCGTGGGAGACCCAGGTTCGATTCCCGGCTGCAACTCATTCGGATCTCACGCTAACCTGTAGATCCACAATCAAATCAATTAAGAAATCAATTAAGGTGGATCTGCGTTCCGTAATCGACTAAGTTCTCGCTGTTGGTGCGAGCGGTGCCGGGTTCGATTCCCAGTGAGAACACTCGATCAAAACGTGTACCAGCTTTCTCAAGTTAGTCATGTTTTTCCTGCGATTTGCTAATTCACACAAGGCAAATGTCGCTAACATACAGGTCCAAAACCTGTTAGTTCTCCATTTCCCTTGGATAGCGTGTTAGCTGAAAGATGTCACTGAACATATGCGACAAGTTTATGGCCATAGATGTCGGTAGTGCCCAGAAATATGTGTAAATAAATAAATAAGAAAACAAATAAATAAATAAGTAAATAGATATAGATTAGCTTTAGAGTTTTCCTTTCTGACAATATTTCTAGTGTACTTTGTTTCAGATTTTTCCCGATGGTATTTCTTTAATTATTTTCCTTCTCTTTCCTGAATAAAAGTTTCATTATTAACAAAATCCGTTTATTTCTGTACGATCGAAAAAGTACATGTTCTACAGTAATGATGAGTTCTCTTATCTTTTCGATAATGCATATTATTATATTATTTACGTTTCACAAATAAATGTTTTAGTTATAAGAATAACATTTGCAACATGGTATAATTTGATTTCAGAAATGGTAGTGGGTCGTACTATTCATTTTCTTTTGCAATAGAACGGTTTTTATACGTATATTATCCATAGTGATGTTTTATTTCCACACCTCTTTTCGGAAGGGGGTCGAAGTACTCCAACCTTGTTAGAACTAGTGATGGACAAAACCGGTTTCTATAAAAACCGAAACCCGAAAAACCGACATTTCGGTTTTCACCAAAACCGGTTTCGGTTTTCTCCAAAACCGGTTCGGTTTTCACCGAAACTGGTTTCGGTGAAAACTTTTCGAAAACACATAAAGCCATTTCTGTGGAAATGGATTCGGTTTTCGGAGAACAACGAAACACCATTCTGGTCAGAAATAGAACAAATTTTGGAAAAAAAAACGGAATCGGTTTTGAAGAAAACCGATAACCGGTTTCGGTTAAAAAACCGAACCGGTTTTTCTAAAAACCGAAAACCGAAAAACCGGTTTTTGTGCCCACCACTAGTTAGAACTAAAGCTTTATGATGCATAAATAAATAGATAAATGAAGTGAGTTTTATTTCACATTGTGAGACCACGGCAGAGCAGACTTCCAAACTATATGAGACTAATAACTGAAACCGGAAGTAGAAGTAAATTTACACAACTTCCTGTTTCATGAAAGAGGTGAAGTTAACACGTTATCGCTAGCTCTTGAACTAATTTTTTGCTCTTTGACGAACAATGTTTGTAACCTGAAAATGGTAAATTCTTCCACGTCCGGTTTGAAGAAAGAGTTAATGGAGGAGATGAAATCTTTTGTTGAGATCCTCAACTGATTCAAAAAAAAAAAAAAAAAAATGATTCGTACTGCACCTGGCCGTTTTTGCTCTATGGAGAGCAACATTATTACCGGAAGTAGTAGTAAATATTTAACACTTTCGGTTTTAGTAGCAAGGTGCGAGTTAAAAAGTTAACTTTAGCTGGCACGCTTATTCGATTCTTAAATCAAAAATAGCTTCTCGTTGTCTATTATCGTTTTCTATCTATAGTAATCAACATTGAAATCGGAAGTATTTAATTTCAACAAGTTCCGGTTTGAATAATGACGGACTGTATAATACAAACGCTGTTTCATCCTACAATACTTCGGTTTAATATTATTATGAATGTTTCTTACAATTTTAAAATAAAAAGCATAACACTATGGTGTTTTAAGTATAGGCTCCTCGCACACTCACTCACAGGCCCGCATCCACGGGGGGTCTAGGAGGCCGGAGCCCCCTAAATTTTCACTGTCTCTCCTAACAGTTTCACGGTTGGCTTGCAAATGAACTATAATATGGAATAGATAAGTATAATATGGAAGAGATAAATATAATTAAAATCTAATACAGGAAAATATTTTCAATTATTATTTTGAATTTTGTTCTGATAGGCATATTTTTATTTCTATACATACTGATTAGAACATCAAAAAATAGATCTACCGAACATTTTCAACAGGTGCAGAGTTGTTTAAAAATCAATTTGAATGAAAGAAGTACGATATGAAACTAATGAGAACTGCATATTGAAATACCAGAAAAATGCAAATGCAACGAAATCTGAATATTAAAATACAATTAAAATTGAAAACACTAATGGGCAATAGCTGTGTTCCGTTTTTTGATAGGTCTAAATCAACAATGAGCAAATTATTCTGTCGACAATAAAAGGGGTTGGTTTTGTTTAGGATCCTTTGTTGTTCTTTGCAGAATTGTACACCTATGCGTGTAAGCGAATAGCCTTTTTTCCAGCAAGCTGGCCACAATGAAAGTAGGCCTATATTTTTGGTGTAGGATTTTATTTGTTTCCTAAATTTTAAATGTAAACAAGTTGTTTTTAACAGTTTTTGGTGATACTGAACACTTACACAACAATGTACCGAATTCACAACAATATGAGGTAACTCAAAGTGGCGGCCTCTCGAAAATTAAAATACTCAATAACTTTTTTTTAACAACTGGCCAAGATGTTTTTAACAAAAATTATAAATTACTTAATTTTTTAATCATATGACGTAAAATTAAGAGAGTTATGAAGTTTAAAATTTTCAAACGGCATCCGTTTTGAGACAGTATGACAGATCGGATTCCACATTTGTAATATGAATAAACTGACCAAATTTGGTTTTAATCCATTCACTTTTCGGGAAGTTAGTGTATCCACTATTTACAAGAAATAGATTCTACTATTATAGAAATAGATGGATAGTGTGAGATCTCCACAATATTAAAAATCATACACAAACTTATTACAAATCAGAAATTATAAGGGAGTCGCTAGCAAGAGGATGTGGTAAAATGGGGATCGTGATAGGAATTAGGTTGAGAACCACGGTTTAAAATATAATGTCGTTAAAAAGCAGAGGATTAGTGTTACTTTATTGGGAGATTCTGAGATATTGACTTGTTTTATAGAGACTATGTTTTATCATTATCCCCGTCACACGGATACTGGGATTATAATTTTAAATATACGACATAGTAATTTCATTTGAGAGTTAATTGTTACTTCGTAAAGGGGGAGCCCAGACTGTAAAGCTAGTTGAATGAAGAAATAAATAAATAAACAAATGTTTTACATAACCAATCAGAACTTTTTAATATCGTGTAAAAAGTATCAGACCGTGTAGACATAAGCTACTTATCAAATCAAATTCTGTAAAGTAAACAAAAGCGATTATAAAATATAATGAAATTATTTGTTCGGTCATTTACGTTATAATGCATGATGAAATCTGTTATTCACGAAAAAAAAAAAAAGAATCCAATGAATTCTCAATTAAGTATTGATATCGATCTTAAATACAATGTTAAATATAATATTTGAAATATAATAAGTAATTTCTAGTTTAACCTCCGATGATTATATCTTTTAAACTAAAGAAGAAGGACGAAAGTTGATAATTATGTCAGAATTGACTTTATAAGAATACTAGAAAATTCAACAGACACAGTGTTGTCCATCACAAACTCACATGGACTGGATAAAGCCAGGAAGCTCTACCATTAGAGTTGACTGATCAACCGTTGTGTCACCGTGTCCCTAATATAATGCGTAGTATAGTGATGCAGATAAGATGTGAACTACAAATCTAGATTCTATCTGGTTAGATTCAATCTCTTGTACACATATATGGTTTACCTGGGTTTAAACCTATTTGTGTCTTCTGGTCTGATTTTCTTTTCGCAATCCATCAATTCTTAACTTATTATTCATGTCTTTTAATATATAGAGCACAACGATATTCTGTTAAACTATTAATTTCAATTTATACCGCCTTATTTTACGAAATGACGCCACTGGCATATGAGGGAAGCAAGAATACTAATGAATTTAGTAGCAAACTAGTGAGTTTCATTTCACAGTGAGAAATTATAGTAAACTAACAAACTATGAGAATTCAATACCCAAACTTGAAGTAGTATATCTATAACTACTGGTGGCAATAAACTGATGTGATTGAGGGTAGAACGTGTTCCTCATACGCCGAATCCATATAAAAAAGTCATTACTCCCTATGCCTTAGTGTTCCTGTTCTATGGTGATAAAGGTTGAAACTGGAAATAATTAATTTATTCACTTTTGGATTGAATAAATTTTTGAGGCAGGAAATAGCACTTAAACTTAGCTGTCGATTACTAAAATCTCCATCTCAGTATCCTTTGTAGCTTTTTGCTCTAAGGAAATCAGTATTCAAATAGGAAGTAATAGTAAATTTCAACCACTTTCGTTTTCGGTAGTGTGTTGTGGTTTATGATGGTATGTACGCTTGAGAATCTGAATAGAGTACAGAAAATTACTTTCCGCTATCTATTTCGACTTTCGTTCAACAACGATAAATGTTGAAACTGAAAATGGTTAAAATGAACCACTATTTGATTTAATAGAGGGCTAAAGGAGGAGATACAACCCAGTCTCCGGAAGCTGAATCGATTGCAGCAAATTGCATCTCGATATATCTCACTGTTTTTTTCTCTACGAAAATCAGCATGAAACCGGAAACAGTAGTGAATTTCCACTACTTTCGGTTTTAGTAGAGTGTTGCGGGTTATAATAGTATATTATCTTGAGACCTTGAAACGTTTGCAGAAATCTGCTCGTTGCTATCTAGTACCATTTTTGTTATTTGGTGATACACGTTGAAAGGGAAATAATTAATTTGAATCATTTCCGGTTTCAATAGATAGTTGACAGAGTAGAATAAACCTATTTTTGAGACGCTGAATCAATTGCAAACAACTACATCTCGATATCTCTTACCATTTTTACTTTGTGGAAATCAGTATTGAAACCGGAAGTACCGTAATACTAACTTTAAACAACTTCCGGTTTTCTAAACGGGTTCGGGAAAGTCTTGGTACGCTGACTTGAAACGCTGAATCGTTTGCAAAATCATTATTTCGCTATCTGCTATCGTTTTCGTTCATGGCAAAAGATGTTGAAACCGGTTAGTACTAATTTTAACCACTTCCGGTTTGAATAGAGAGTAACCGAACTAGATTAAATATATTCTTGGGATGCTGAATCGATTACAAGTAACCGCATCTGAAATTTTACTGCGTTTACTCTGATAACTGTCAACTACAGACGGACCATGCTGTTCTATAAGATTTCTGACACTTACGCATAGCATAATTTGGAATTCTAGCATAATAGCATAATTCTATTTAACACAAAATTAAATATCACTTCGAGACGGAAGAAGTGCAAAGCTTGATAGTAATGAAGGAGGCATAAACAGAAGGCACATCCTTCTTGAAGCGTAAGCTTTCAAAATTTTCTTTAAAAAAAAGGGAAACTAACAAGCAAATGTAATCGAGAATTTCTTTTCTACTCCTTTTTCTATTTCTTTCTTTCTTTCTTTAAAGGAAATTTCAACTTGTTTAATACACCTCCATTTTAATACACCTCCATCGTTTTCAATATTAAATTGGTCTTCACAATAGCAAAAAAATGTTACAAGTTTAATATATAAAATAATACAGATATCTTTAAAAATTCGTATTTAGATTTTTTCGTTAATTTAAATCTCATCTTCTATTCTTCTATCAAACATTTGAATTTCCGTTGAAGAGGATGATAATAAGTAACGTAGAAAAAAACTGACTTTTCAACTCTATCATTTCATAGAATTATTATTATTATTATTATTATTATTATTATTAGTAGTAGTAGTAGTAGTAGTAGTAGTAGTATTACGCTAAGTTTATACCTAGGTATTTATGCACATTGGGTGACTGTTCGGAACCTGGACACGAAGCAGAGCCTAGAATCCAATGCCTGTCGGCCACATGTCGGCCGGAAACTCTGCCACAGACTTGATGTTACGTTTCGTGGATACGGCATTAGTACCTCTTTGATTCATCATTCGCTAATCCTTTCTTCCTATTTATTCTTGAACAAATAATAATAATAATAATAATAATAATAATAATAATAATAATAATAATAATAATAATAATAATAATAATAACTTTCTAATTATTTACAAGCAGAAATGCCTGTTGTTTACATGAAAAAAATATGATTTAAATTTTATAAAATATTTGTGAACTCACTTTTCTGGCTTAGGATATTTATTTAGATAGAAACCCACATCCAAGGCAAGTGCTAAATACATAAACTCAAAGATCCATTTCAAACGATACACCTGTTATTCTTTCTGAGAAATTTAATCCCGTTCTCATTTTTAGGATACGCACTTCAAATCAAAGTTTCATAATAAAACAGAATAAAAACTTCACTCGTGTGCTTGTTATTTCAAAAGTTCATTTTGAACAATTCAATCTGTTTCCTTGTTTTGCCATTTTTGGAATAGTGTAATACGACATATTAAAATATTTTAAAAATTGTTCCCTCTTCTCCCCTAAGGAAGCATGGAAGTGGAATTTAAGAAAATACTAGAACATAACATTTGATTTTAATGAGGATGTGCTAGTTATGATCCAAAATACATTTCAAATGATTCAAACTATATGGATTTAGGCCTATATAGCGAATAAATGTGCAAATGACATTTAGCTTACGTATCTATAATATTTTAGTTATAGACTTCCATTTCCGCAAAAAAAAAAAAAAAAAAAAAAAAGAGAGAGAAAGAAAGAAAGAAAAAAGAAAAGAAAACGGCCGGTACTTAGTACGCAGAATTTCTTGAAGGGAGAGCGTTTTTGCTCCCAATCCAGACGTTTCTATACTTGCCTTAATATTGTAAACGTTTACTTATTTATAATATAACTATTCTATCAGGCCTTGTTTCCATTTTGCACCAATACACAATAACACACTGAGCAAGGCTATGTGATAATATGTGGTAAAAAAAAACAGTATCACGTAACAGTTTCAACACAATAACTGTGTCTTCATCAGACTTCCACTCCTTCTCTTCCCAGACCAGAGAAGGAGTGGAAGTCTGATGAAGACACAGTTATTGTGTTGAAACTGTTACGTGATACTGGTTTTTTTTTTTTTTTTTTTTTTTTACATATTATCACATAGCCTTTCTCAGTGTGTTATTGTGTATTAGTATTTATAATATATATTGTTTCAAGAAGGAATTAAAACCTGCAACCACCCCCTACATACGTCACTATGCTTATTTATAGCAAAGAATGTATAGGTAACAGGAGATTTTGTGAAATCATTAGAAGGGTACATGGTTCGAACCAGTGATGGTTTTAGAATATTTTGCTCCAGAAGGTGAGGGATTTTCAATATAATGGGGATGAAAGTTGTTACCCGCGAAAATGTTTATGTTCGTATTGAAAATTATTGAAGACATGATGCCGGGAGGAAATAATATCTCTCCGCGGGGAAAATTACTCATTGGGCCACCCCTGAAATCATCATTGGGTTCACCCTCTGTAGTCGTTGGACATTTATGATCCTTACAAAGTAGAACAAAAAATATTACGTACGTTAGATATCGGAATTCCAGTGACATGGTGCACTTCCCAATTTCTCAATGGTAGAAGTATAGATTTATAACAAATGCTGTGTGGACTTGATAAAATGTAGTCGTATTCTTTCCGTAAATTCCGAAAATTCTCTTCGGTAGTAAAGATTCTTGTTTTGTGTTTGGTGTTGTTAATGGGATTTAATAATTTAACTTTACAATTCTTTTTACATACTATATTAAGTTTTTTTATTCATATAACAATCATTGGTATAATTATTCTTTTAACGAATATTGTAACAATATCGAAATTAAAATTTAATAACACAAATTGGAATAATTGCGTGAGTTTGGTGAGAGGAGAGTGGTTACAGAAGGAAGATTTCTTCCAGTGCTTTTCCCGGTGGAAGCGTTACTAGCATCGCTGCTACGTTCCCTGTTTGTACAGCCATACTTAATCTCTGTATAAGAAAGGCTTAAGCTCGAGTGTCGCCTGTTTTGAGAGTTATTCGGCGCCCAATTTCTTTAATAAAATTTAGTCCTTCATGACCCCAGGACACACAAGTTTCGATGGCGATGGTGACGAAGTGGTATTTGTCCAGGAGGTAATTACAAATTAGATCATAAATGACTATATTTACCGTTCATTCTAAACTTCATACAGTAGCTATTATCACTTTTTTAACTTTAAAATGTTTCATTCTAACGTACTACCAATCGCTAGGAATAATTTATGTTTGATATCCTAAGCCAATTGAACTTATATTTGAACGAACCACGTGTTACTTTGAGTGTACTAACTAATTTAAATTTTTGTAGACATAGGTTAAGTTATAGTATTGTATCAAAGTTGTAGGTCCAAACACATAAATAATTGAACGCGATTTGAAACATTTGTCCACTTATGTTCTTCTTTCTATTATTATTGTTCATATCTCTCATATTTCAGAAAGTATGTGACATCTATTCTAATCTATTGGAAATGTATTTCATTCTTTCAACGTGTGTGTTAAGTAAAATGTGAGCACAAGATTATTCGAGGAAAAAGTAGTTGTAATTAGAAAACTACTTAGCAATATGTAACTTAAAAGATCAGTTCCAAAAATTAGTAAAATAAATCCGGGATAAGAAATTTATTGCAGATCGAAGTACAAATTATTAAAATTGTTCAAAATAACTCTCATGTAGATAGAGATGCAAAAAAGCCGGCTTTTTGGTAAAAAAAAAAAGAGAATTTTGGAAATTTTGGCTTTTTTAATTTTCATGATTTTTCTATCTAAATTGCTTTCTTATAGTATATTAGATAAGAAGATAAGATAAGAATTCTATGACCTAAATTCCATATTTCGCTCTAAAATTCACCATCAGAATGGATGGAACACATGTTTTACGAATTAAAGCTAACATGAAGAATGTAGTATTTGAGGGCAATTTTAGAGGCTATTTAACTTTATTTTAACTTTTGAGTTATCGACATTTTTTCTTCTAGGGATCATTTCAGTTTGTCGTCTGTGTTTCAGTTTAAGAGCTTAGTACTCTAGCTTCTAGCGCAAAAGTTAAACTTACGTTTTTCTATATATCCGTCAAAGCGTACGTTTTTCAATATATCCGTCTAACCGTACTTCTACATTTCTGTTATGCTGTAGCTGTGCAACGATTTACCAATAATTTTCCGGATACAACCTTCAATACTAATTTATACAAATAATCAGTAGCGGATTTAGAAACGTACTTTGGGGCGGGTTTCTCTGATTGTTTCGTTTTCTAAAATGTCCTAATTTTATTTGGGAGGAGCTTGAAGTTTATGAGTACAGGCATAACTAATACGTTTCGTTTATATATTTAGAGATAATCTTTCGGATACAACCTTGAAGATCATTTTATACTGAGAATCAGTGGCGGATTTAGAAAAGTATTTTGGGAGTTTTTTTTCTTACTAATGTTTAGTTTTTCTAAACATTCGTAATTTTTATTTGACGGGAGCTTGAAGTTTATGAGTAAAGGCATAACTAATAGATATTTCGTTTGTTTTAGACATTCCGTAATTTTGGGGAATAGGCATTAGTCCGAAAGACCGTCCCCGTAACCTTCACAAAACCGTCACTGCTGGTAATTAGTAATAAGAACGATTTAAAAACAATAAGAAATGAAGTCGGCCAACTCACAGTACACGCACTATTTCTACTTCATAGATGGAATGTAGAAAAGTTTTGTCAGAATAGTCGAATGCAGATTGAATCCCGGACTTCCCGATAGAAGCGCAAAAGCTCCAATCAGTCATATTTGTTGTGCAGTTATATTTATCTTAACTTAAATATATTCCGTAGTTCTTTTTTTTTTTTTTTGTGATGGTGGTGGGGTGGGGAGAGTTCCATAAAGATATGAAGGGTGTGAGCCAAGAACATGGTAACTAACAAATTTTCAATTGTTGAGTTATGCAGCACCAGATAGACAGCAACGCATACCGCTTCGTTTAATCCTTCCTGTATAGTCTTATGTGAAAAATCAGCTTTACGACTTTCAAAATGGATTGTGCAGCAGAAAATTTCTAATTTCTTAAAATAGTAAAATTGTGGGTTACCATGTTCTTACCTCACACCCTTCATATGTTGAATCCCTCTTGTTAAAATACAGAAAACTTGAAGACTGAGTAAACCGTGATGGTGCTTAAATAAAACTGTAGAATTTCAAGAAAATACGAAACCAAAAGCTCTAGATGTGCAGCCTTTAAGTGTATCATATAAATCAAGTATTTTTTTAATGTTTTATTTTAATTTTATTTTGTTCCAAAATGAGGGTATGGAATATTTTGAAGTAAAAATACTACATAGAATTTTGCTACCTATTTGAGTATTTTTTTAAAAGAAGTATTTACTTTTAGGTTTGGCTGGTTTACACCAGCTGTTTTTTTTTTCTTTTTTTAAATAAACAACTGGTTTAAACCAAAAAAAATAAATAAATAAATAAATAAAAAGAACGAAAAATGCGAATCGTGTGAACTTCATGGTGACGTTTCCACACATCAAACCATCTGCATTAGTTTTATTTTCTTTTCACCTTTTAATCAAGCTGTCCCATGTTCAATTCTCGGTCGAACCACAACCCTTCTTTCATGCGTAAACAAAGTAGCGGTTCGGATGTAACTTTAAACGAAAGTCTTCTCCTTGATAACCTCGGTATTACGTAAGGATGTTAAGCCTGAACATACGAAACGAAACTAAATTGTATATTTCCGCATGCCTGAATGCCTGTTGTTTTATATATATATTTAAAGAAGCCAAGGTTGCTTAAATATATTGATATAAATTGGCAAAAATTTATCGATTGCCTTCGTAGCTTCCAACATTAGCTTGGATTGTACTTTCAATGATATGTACGTACTAAATTTGTAATTTAATACCTCAGTTTTAGCGTACTGATTATGATACGTTCACCTTTAAATTTTACATGCAAAGCAATAACAGAATTTTTCCGTTATTGTTTTACATTTAGAGTAATAACGGGATTTTCCCGATGGCTAGGGCGGGAGTTTCTCAATTTAAGAAATTTACTGACCGGACTTCCTTAAGCTTATGTAACCTCTTGTTGCAGCATAACCCCGTTGTTGCATAATAACACCAAGGCGAAACGAACTTATTTCTGTCAATATGTAATATAAATACAAAAAGCAAAATGTCTAAACCCAAAAAACCTGGTTTAAACAAAAAAAACTAGTTTAAACTCCCCCCAAAATACGGGTTTTTGGCATTTTCAAAAACAATTATGGTTCTTGCCAACCCTGCTTAGTTTTGTATGTAGGAGGTTAAAAAAAAATCTTATTATATACATTGGTTAATCCTTTGGAATTCATAATGTAAATATGTTGAGAAGTAAAACTGTTTGAAATATCTTTTCGAAATTCATGGTTTATTTTCGAGGTTTTATATTATTATCGGCATCAACCACTAATTAAATGACTTTTTGTGTTATAGAGAAGCGAAACAAAATCTGGTTTATCAATTTAAAGCCTGAATTTTAAAAAAAAATCCCAAGCAAAAAAGCGAAGCAGAAAAAAACCGAGTTTTTTTTCAAGAAAGCCGTTTTTTTTTTTTTTTTCAAGCCCTTGCATCTCTACACGTACATCGACACAACGTTTCCAGTGGCTCTGCCAGTAGTCGTTTACTTCCTGGATAGCGTCAAGAGAAATCTTGTTTAGGCACCTTGTCGCGGCCACTTTGACGTTATCCAGCGTTCCAAAATGGTTATCTTTCAAGCTCCATTCTATTCTTGGAAACAAAAAGAGACCGGAAATGATAAATCAGGGCTGTAGGGCGGATGGGGCACATTGCCACATTGTCTTTGGCCAGGTACTCGGTCACGAGGAAGGGAAAATGGAACAGTGCGTTGTCTTGGTGAATCCTCCAGTTGTCAAAGATCTCCTTTTTAATGCGTTGCACTCTTTTCTCCAGCCTTTCGAGGCCTTTCATTTAAAACTTACTGTTCATTCTCTGACACTAACTCTTTAGGAATAACACCTTTTGAGTTGAAAAAAAATGTGTACCGCCTTCACCCGCAACTTGCTCATCCTTGCTTTTTGCGGTCGCGGGAAATCCTTCGTGTGACACTCTGCGTTTTGCCTTTTCGACTCGAAGTCGTACTCGAAGACTATGGTTCATCACCAATCACCACATTATGTAGAGAATTCGGGTCGCTTTCACAGTGGTCAAACGGTGCATACGAAATTGTCACACGAGCACCCTTTTGATGTTCCGACAGCACTTTAGGAACCATCTTGGCACACGCCTTTCTCATGGCTAAATCGTTTGTAAGAATGTGAAGAAAGTGTGGTTTTCGAAACATTACACTTTTCTACTACTAGTCGATCGGAATTGGTCTTGTCTCAGGCGTCGATCGGAATTGGACTTCTCTCTCACTTCTTACACATTTTCGTCACAGTGTCATTCACGGACGTCCAGGGCATTCCGCATCGTCAATCTCCTCTTTCCAGTCTGAATATTTTGTGCCAGTGGAAATCCTTCCTTGGGACCTTGCTTCATCCCCGTAAGCATCGTTTGGCCGAACCCGATTTTCTCAGGCTAACAGAAAATTTGATACTCGTAGCACATCGTTGCTTGAAGTCCAACAGAGGTTCAGTCCCAGAGCGACCCGAACACTTTCACAGCGTGAAGGCGACTGACGTTGCTTTTCCGAGATCCACCACTACATTTTCCTCCACAAATTGCCCCACTCTAACCGTCCGCGTTAACACGAACACATCATTCTTCTTATATTTGAGACATACCCTGTATACAAACACGCATTTTAATTAAGGTCATATATAGATTATAGATAAGGATGCAATGTGCCATGTACAGGAGTATACAAAGAATATTCATTTAATGTTTGTGAGTTGAGCGTATACTCACCTCAAATAAGTAAGGATAGCGTACGCGGGGATGAATATATGATATAATTTTTTGAGGTCGATCTGGCATATATTCGCCAAAAATTTTAGCATTACATCTCTCGCCTATGTAGTATTGATAGTCAAACGAACAGTTCACTACTTGAATCCTTAATATTTTTCGCAACTAATTCAGGAACCGATTACATTTCTTTTAAGAATTCATTAATGGATAAGATTTTGGTTCCACACAAATACTATATACATGTGTTCCTAATAAATATTTCTCTATAGCTTATCTGATATTTTTCCTTACCAAGAGGACAATTAATATAACTTTTTTTTACTACTTTTGCGAGAAAGAGCAGGCATAAATGCATAAAATATCCATTTGACAGATCACTAATTTTTATGGACAAGAATATTAGAGATAGGTTATGGCCTTAAGACTACTATTTGAAATGAGGAGCTAAATTTCAGAAGAGAATATTTCAATCTCAAGTTCTTTTATGAAATTGAATTGACCCTTAACAATTTCTCAATCCTTGGAATAATACGTTCCACAATTGTTAATTTTACAGTAGAATGAATGAATGATGTGGACATATTTCATTTTTGTAGACACGACTAACTTCACATTCCTATCTTTCTACAAAAACATTCCTGTTTGCATAAATCCATTTGTGTAATCCGAGAGAGTTCATTCTATTGACTCAGAAACCGTTAAAGGTAAATTTAGCAAGATAATAGGAGATGTAAATGTTCTCCTTCAAAAATAACCTCCTCAATTATTATAACCATATTATAGTATGATATATTAACCTAAATATTTCTATTGTGTTCATTAGACGAAGATTCGTTCGTTACTGGTAATTTTAAACAATAACTCACAGTTATTACTAATGAAAACGTTAAAAAAAAGTACACAATCTCAAACGCAGCCACTATTTACACAAACTTGTTGTAGAGATACAGTCATCTGAGTCTTACTTTTTTTTTCAATATTTCCTTTTTAATTTTAAAAAGAAGGTAAAAACATTTCTTCAAAAAGATACTTTATTATTTATTTTCATAAAAAACATATATATATATAACAGAAACAGAATAATAAGATTTAGTACACTCTATTTTCCAGTAGTAGATCTTTAATTAAATTGAAATTTTTCCTATAATGTCTACTATTTTGTCTCGTCTCGTCTCGTGTGCATCCATAAATTTTATAGATGCGCACGAGACAAGACGAGACAGAATTTCACAGACAAAATTCGAGACGAGACATAGCTCTTCCAATAGAAATATACATTTTTCGAATCGAGACATCACTTTTACTACACATTTTCGAGACAGGACAGCCTCAAATCTTGTCTCGTGCGCATCTCTACTGCTATTAATTATATATTTTTATTTACCTATTAGTAAGAACTTGAAAACACAATGAATATATTTTAATATTGATTTTCGGAATGCTAAAATATAGGGAAAAATTATTGTTGGTAGCCTTTCATGAAATTCACCTAGGGGTATTGTTTTTGTATTCAAACTTTTGTCTTCTCATTTTAAAGTCCAATTTGACTTAAAATATGTTGATAACATGTACAAAAATAATACAAAAAACAATGCAAAACACAAGAACATTTTAACGTACTGTAACCAAAAACCTCAAGAATGTAATGTTTTATAATAGAATACAGATTCTGATATTATTATAACTTTGATGATTTTAAAAAATAACTAATTAATAACAGATCAACAATAATTACTTATCTAATTAGTTTACGTCCCATTAATTCCAAAGTAAAATTTAAGAATTTAATACTAGTTATTATTTCAGGTGTAAGTACCGTTCGAAAAATTTTCGTATATTTGAAGTTTTTTACGTAAGTATGAATTTACGTAACTCGGGAACTGTTTGTATATTCTTCATAGAAGTTCGAAAAAGAAAGTATTATATGTTAAAATTCTAGACTACGCGGGAGAAACAGTATAAGTCAGAAATTGGCCAAAATGGGATAAGTCGATATTGAAGATCTACGTGTCATGCTCGACCTCCTGCTAACTTGGTATAAGTCAATTCTAAACGTGAGTTGAATAATCGCGTCTTGGTTCTGTTAGTATAAGTGATTCACACTTATGCTTGGCAAAATAAAAAAAAATTGTCCCCTGAAAACCTGTGTTTTATGACTCATACACTGTTTTTCCCGCGCAATCTAGAATTAATCTTTTGATGTAGGCAATATTTTGAACGTTAATTTATATTCGCTACATTAGAGGATCCAGGGGAGAGCGGTGAAGTCAACCGCTCCCCTCAAGGGCTCCCTTTATCTTCTAAGCTCACTATTTAGGATTACATTACAATTATTGTTACAGCATATGACATAAAATCTAACAACAAATCATGTATACCATTTGTTATGAGTTGAAAATTTATATTATAGTTACTTGTGTAGTTGTAAATATTGCACTACCTTGTTCTGTTCTGATATACAACTCCATGTTTTGATTCTACGTTCATCTTCCAGTAGGCGACCTCCCTTCCATCTAAATTATCTCTATGAATCCGCTAGTGATTCATTATGGGATGCATAGCTAATTAAAAGAATTCGATAATAAAATACATATCTTCGTCATAGTATACATCAGAGACGCTTGAAATTTATTCTTTGTAGAGAGCTGAAATCTTACCGATGATGTGCTGTGAAGTACAAGTAAATAAAGTACATCAACTGAACCTTATTAGTACACTTTTAAATTTGAAATATAGATATTTCCTTTTGGCTGAGTAAGTAAATCTAGTTGTGGTTTAAGGATATTCTGTGGTTTAAGGATATGTGGTATTCTGATACACCGTAGAAGATCCATCGAAGTACCTACTCTTCTAACATTCTACTTCATATAATACTCTACCTTCTCCTTGGTGTGCTCAAAGGCCTTTTCTCTAAGCACCTTAACTACGAATCTATGAACTACGCGCACATACTATATGAAGTACCCATCGGAATATATATATATATATATATATATATATATATATATATATATATTGTACTAAAATTCCTACGATATTCTCAGTAATTTGTATATATAACAATTATATACAGTATACAATCCAATAAAAATATTTCAAGTGTTAATCCAGTTTCTGCTTATGTTTATGAATCTAACATTATTCTTAGTTAATTTGTAATATGTTTACATTTCGGAGTGTTTGCACTCTATAATAAACTTTTGTAGTTGTTCTACCTAAGACCTCGACCCAATGTACACTATAGGTTAAAAATGTACTTAATTTCTAGCTTTAATTCTTTACTTGCTCTAATAATAAACAGCAAAACAAGCCCATACGAGGGTTGCTATATATATTTCTGGCCTAGGCAACACTAAGTGTTGCCAGGTGCAATCTGACATTTCCATTGGAAAGTTTGACATTTTGTAGCATAAATGTACTCAGAACTTTTTGACTTACGACAATTTTTTTTTCTTTTACAGGTACTTGAAGAAATCAACTTGGCAAAAAAATGGAATTAACTCGTGAACATTTTCGTGCGATCATTTTTCACAACTTTCGACGTGGATTATCACGACAAGAGTGCATCGATGAACTTAAATCTTTGTATGGCGACGAAGCACCATCCTATAGCACTGTGAAAAACTGGTACAACGAATTCAATCGTGGCCGACGCTCGCTCAAAGACGAATTCCGTGAAGGTCGTCCAAAAACAGCCGTTGTGCCAGAAAACATCGATGCCGTACGTGAACTGATAATGCAAGACCGTCATGTGACTTACCGTGAGATAGAGGCATGCCTAGGCATTTCTTCCACCAGCATACATTCGATATTGCATGAACACCTGGCCGTAAAAAAGGTTTGTTCTCGTTGGATCCCGCACAATTTGACAATCGCTCAAAAGAAAGCTCGTGTGGATTGGTGTAAAGAAATGCTGAAAAAATACGATCGCGGTGCTTCAAAAGACGTTTATAAGATCGTCACAGGTGACGAATCATGGATCTATGCGTATGAGCCCGAAACAAAACAGCAATCGACCGTGTGGGTCTTCCAAGACGAGCCAAATCCAACGAAAGTTGTTCGTGGAAGAAGCACTTCGAAGCAAATGGTCGCCTGTTTCTTCGGCATAACTGGTCATGTGGCGACTGTTCCGCTTGAGCAACGTAGGACGGTCAATTCTGAGTGGTACACCACCATTTGTTTGCCTGAAGTCTTCGGAGAAATTCGAAAAATGAACAAGAGAAGACGAATCATTGTGCACCATGACAATGCGAGCTCTCACACATCGGCTCAAACCAGCGCATTTTTGACCGGCCAAAACGTCGAAGTGATGGGTCATCCGCCGTACAGCCCTGACTTGGCACCCAATGACTTCTTTTTATTCCCACACATCAAGAAAAAAATGCGTGGTCAACGATTTTCGTCGCCAGAAAATGCTGTTGAAGCATTCAAAAACCATGTTTTGGAGGTGTCTCAATCGGAGTGGAAAAAGTGCTTCGAAAATTGGTTTGAGCGCATGCAAAAGTGTATAAATCTTGATGGAGAATATTTTGAAAAACAATAAAACCATTTTCGTTGATAAATATTCGTATTTTCATTATTAGGCCAGAAATATATATAGCAGCCCTCGTATTAAGAATCATAATCATTCATTTTAAAATAATTCAACTGAAACAATACAGTTCTAAATTAGAATTAAATTTTTGCAATATATTACTGTATAGAAATATTACATATTAATGTCCTAATCTAAATATGCGTACAGACTGTGTTCTATTTTGAAATAGATAAATTGAAATAATACTGCTTTTCTAAAATTATAATGTCACAATATATTATAATATAATGTCACAATATATTTTTAAATTTGCAAATTGACCAGGCAGGTGGGTCGCTCCGTTATCCACAAATATTATCTTGACTTTGTACTATTACAAATTAACGTTACTCACAGACAGATTTTTTAAATATATATAAACAGGATAAATAACAATATGTACGTTTCGTTACAACTAGATCTTATTTTAAAACTCTTGGTTGCCTTTCTTTCATATTTGAGCGTATGGAGTCGAATACTTTTCTGCACTATGTTTACATAATACACTCAGCATTTCATAACTTCAATTCTAGAAATTTTTAAGAGTATCGGATCACAGAACACATAATACACCTCAGAAATAGCATTCGTTCTAATTTTTTTTTTTTAATTTTACTTTCCAGCTACGATAAGAGAGAAAAAAGTATGAAGATTATAAAAATATCGAATTTTAAATTTCAATGAATTTACAAATGTCATATCGAAATATATATCGAAAATGAGACTTTTGGATTTCGATAGTATGTTCGTCGTGACGAGTGTACTGTACACTCACTTAGAGGTCACTCATTTTACATTTTAAGACCAAATTGCAAAGTTACAGTTTTTACAAGATTATTTGAAGTCCGTGTTCGTTTTAATTCCTATCTACATATTACAAGGATAGATTATTAAAAGGTGAAAATCAAAATTTTCTATTTTCTAGAAAATAGTCTAAAAATTTGTTTAAATTCGCCAGTCAATATTTCACTAACGATCTTATAATATGCTTTATTTTGGGAAGTAAGTCCTCTCTACACTATTTTTTGTCAAAAATGATCAAGTTGATTTTTGTACATATTTAATAAATAAATATTTCATTACAACTCGATAATATTGCACAAACCACTTTTTGTTCAAAAAATCAAAAAATGGATAGTTAGTCTAGAAGGTGAGTTATCTTCGAAGTTTTCCGAAATCGACCATTACAACTATGTTTATAAATACTGTACAATAACAACAGCAAACATGATATAATTTAAGAAATGGAGCTTGAAATTTAGTGTGTCCGTACCTTTTTCTTTACTGTAAGAACGGTCTTGTCTCATACAATTCTTTCTCGCTAACAGGAGTTTGACTTTTGCATGTGAATACAAGTAATCAAATCATATTTATTAGCAGGTAGCATACGTTATATGCTTAATATTAATTGTTAACTCTAATTCTTACCAACTCAAGTCAAATTTTTATATGATTGTTTAAAAAAGGAAATAAAATTGATGTAATCAGATCAATATAAACTATCGATAGCTCTATTATCACAATTCTATAATTGAACAAAAATTTAAATTTTAAAATTACTAATAATTTTGAGTTACATCTCACTAACTATACTGTATACTGTCGTCTTCCCATTGATATAAGGAAAAACGTGATAAGTATAAAGAAGTACTTCAGCACCAATTTCACCAACTGTACTGTATACTTTCGTCTTCCCATAGCCATAATATAAATCATAATAAGTATATAGTAGAGGTATGCACGGGACGGAATTTTTGGTCCGGGGCCGGCCCGGCCCGGCCTGTGAACTTATAATGTGAGGCACGCCTCGCGTCCGAAATATGTTTTAGCATTTAACGCCGAACGAAATAAGCCCGAATTATAGAAACTTAATAATTAACGCAAAATTGTATTTTTATTTACAGCAATCACAGGTCTAATTTTGCAGTTATTCTTTAAAAGTTCTTCAGAAAGAACTGTCCAATAAATATCGTTATACAGTACATTTACAAAGTTAGTCTCGAGAAGGCCCGAGAAATAAGGTTGTATATTTAAATATTCACTGCCCGAGCCCAACCCTGGCCCTGAGTGATATATGCTTTGTAGGCCCGAGTCCGGCCCACATTCCGGGTCGGACTTACGCCCGCGGACTCTGGCCGAGCCCGTGCAGACCTCTAGTATATAGAAGTATTTGTACACCAATTTCACCAACTATACTGTATACCAGCGTTTCCCTACCTTTTTCAACTTTCGGCACACTACGGGTGTTACTTGGATTCTCGCTACATACTTATAGATATTATTATTTGTAAATATGAAACACTGAGGTATTTTTTCTGTGATTATTGATCTTCTCCTCACAGAGAAGAAAGCTCTATCACTGTTTTTTTCCCGTGGTAAATCATTATGCTTATTTTTCATTTTAATTTAAAAATAGAAAACAATTGCAATGAAATATTGGACTCAAGTTTTTAAAAATACGCTTTCTTTTTAAAAACTGTATCCAACCTTTTACTAAGAAGGAAGATCACTAAGTAACGAACGAACAAACAAATCTCTTTTACTTTTAAAACACAAATGTAGGTAATTTGTCGAAAGGATTGAATGATATTTTAAATTTTTAAGTTGCGAAATAGTCTGCAACAATAAAGGTGCAATAATGGTCATCACAATGACAACAAATACTTTTTTCAACATTACAAATGTACAGAACACGGTATGAAACTTAAAATTGTAGATTCATAGTAGAGGTTCATAGTAATGTGAAATACAAATATACCTTTTTTTCTACGTTTTACCATTTGATTGCTATAAAATTAATAATTCTGTTTCGATTCCTCGCGGCACACCAGCGGCCCATTCACGGCACACCAGTGCGCCGCGGCACACCGGTTGTGAAACGCTGCTGTATACTGTCGTTTTTGCATTAGTATAGTGAAAAATTTGATAAGTAGTAAAAGTATTTTAGTACGAATTCCACCAAATATACTGTTTACTGCCGTCTTCCCGTTGCCGTAATGAAAAACTTGATAAGTATATTCAAGTAGTTTAGCGTCAATTTCACCTTAAGAATTACAAAAAAAAAAAAAAAAAAAGATCGGTTTTCTGAAAAGCTACGTATGATGATTCAAACTCACCCATGTATTTCACACCATAACAAGATCTATTGGTTGGTGTGTTTCTCATCTTGGAGTATTTCTTTCGTTAGACAGAAATAGTATTGCTGAATTGTATGCTGATATTGTGTATTATAGCATTAAATCTGAAAATTATCCATGATTATCTATATATATAAAAGAGAACGCACAAAATCCTTTGTCCGCTCATCACGCTAATACGGCTGAACCGATTTCTTTCATTTTTGGGGGGTTGTTAGGATTTGGACCCTAGATGGTTTTTATCATATCACTTTAATTTTCAATTACCAGTGTCTTGAGATAATTGACCAATCAGGTGTCAATACGTACAAAAAATCCTTTGTCCGCTCATCACGCTAATACGGCTGAACCGATTTCTTTCATTTTTGGGGGGTTGTTAGGATGTGGACCCTAGATGGTTTTTATCATATCACTTTAATTTTCAATTACCAGTGTCTTGAGATAATTGACCAATCAGGTGTCAATACGTACAAAAAATCCTTTGTTATTAGTTCACTAGCAGCGTTCACCCCGCTTCGCTGCGGTCACCCCCGAACGCAATAAACTTTGTTACTTAGATAATTTTTACTTTTTCGCTTTCAAATTGCAGTAAATTTTAACATTATAGCGCCTGTCATTTATGTTAACCCGCCCCGCTTCGCTGCGGTCACCCCAACCCGCCCCGCTTCGCTGCGGTCATCCCGGAACGCAATAAACTTTGTTACTTAGATAATTTTTACTTTTTCGCTTTCAAGTGATTTATAGCGCCTGTCAGTTATGTTAACCCGCCGAGTCACAGGGTCATGCGGGTTGCATATAAATACGTTTATTTTTATACCTATGATGAACTAATAACAAAGGATTTGTACGTATGGACACCTGAATGGTCAATTATCTCAAGACACTGGTAATTGAAAATTAAAGTGATATGATAAAAACCATCTAGGGTCCAAATCCTAACAACCCCCCAAAAATGAAAGAAATCGGTTCAGCCGTATTAGCGTGATGAGCGGACAAAGGATTTTGTGCGTTCTCTTTTATATATATAGATAGATCATAGGTATAAAAATAAACGTATTTATATGCAACCCGCATGACCCTGTGACTCGGCGGGTTAACATAACTGACAGGCGCTATAAATCACTTGAAAGCGAAAAAGTAAAAATTATCTAAGTAACAAAGTTTATTGCGTTCCGGGGTGACCGCAGCGAAGCGGGGTGAACGCTGCTAGTTAAATTATAATTTTACAATAAATAGGAAGCATATAGTTTCATAACTACAGAGTCGATATATGTATAGTATTTAAACCATATTTCTTTAAGAAATCTAGGCATCACAGAATGAATTCTTTATTAGAGCATGACTACATCTTACAAGATAAACAAAATAATATTCTCAACTTAACGAATATTATAAGACAGATTTTAATTTAATAATATTTGGTATGTTGTTTTAGATCCATTCTCTTGAGTAGAATTGGTATCTATTTATCAGCCGACGGGTCAGGGTTCGATTTCCTTTCGAACGGGTGTTAGCTCTCGTTCTTTCCTCGTTTCAATCCAGCTGAGATGTTCCCACAGATTGTCTTTAATAATAATAATAATAATAATAATAATAATAATAATAATAATAATAATAATAATAATAATAATAATAATAATAATAATAATAATAATAATAATAATAATAATCAAATAGTGATCACAGAAAGGATTGATCTAGAACCACCAAATTGTTTACAGATATATCTTCATGAGGTCTTATCGCGTACAAAGTCATTCTTTTCGATTTTATGTTCTGAGAGATAAAGGGGATAATTGAAAGTTATGCACGTTTTTCTTTCTTGTTGAAAGTTTTACGGGTTCAACATGTTTCAGAATGACTTTCCTGTATGCAACCAATAAAACATTTTAGATACTCGGGCTTACATAAGAGAAATGATAAGGTGTTACTCTTCATTTTCAGATTGACCCGAGCTTAGATTATATGAGAGCATAAATATCAGTATAATTAAATAGACACTCCTTCAAGGTTCTTCCTCTTTTTATCCAGATTCTGTATTAAGACTAGCATCAATAGGTGCTTGCAACAAGTGTTAAAAAGAAGTAAAATTAATTATTTTATGATATTATTACTGATATTTTGTTAACATGGTAATCTGACGATATGTGTTAGTGGTCGTCATAGAAACGAGAAACATAATATATAACAGAAGATCCATCTTGTAGAATCAACATGTATGATATTTAAAAGGTATAAATGTTTAATTCATTACTTATTATAATAAAAGGTAATTTCAAGATGGTGTGTTCAAGTGAATTTCAAAAAAATGGTAGTAGACTAGATTATAATTATTCGGACTGTGGGCTGAAGTGTAACCCTGAATATACTAAATAAATATATTGGTTACACTTGTGCAAAGGGTTTAAGTCACTAAACTCCATTTTTGAGCCGCAAGTACGTAGACTATCATGAGAAAGTTAAAGTTAAAAAAAGTGTAATCTCTGCACGTGCTTATAGTTGACTAAGTCAAGTTCAAACTTCAAACGAAGTTATCAATTTCTGTATACTGAAATATCTCAAGAATCACAAACGTGCTTGTTACTTACAAGTAAAATTATGTATTCAATCCCCTTTCCTCCCCCCAAAAAGTATTCCACAACAGAAAAGAGTTCATCAGGAGAAAAAGTATTAAGATTAAAAATTATAAATACTCTTTGCGCAAGTACTCGAGAGTTGGTCATTGAACCAGTGGCATACGTAAGTGGGATTTAACAGGTTTCAACCTCTTGTGAAGAAGACATTACGAAATATATATATATAATGAAATCAGATATGTATACAAAAAATGCGAATGTTCTAAAATTTTATGAGTTGAGTACATGAACTCCTACTTCTACGCCACTTTTTCAAGTTAGCTTATTTTCTGAGATGAGTTTCGAATTTGTAATGCAAAGAAAGACAAAAATTTCTTCCTAATAGTGCAATTGCTTGAGACATAGAATATAATATTATATTGGAATACAAAATAAAGAAATCTAAAGCTTGAACATATTTTTACATTAGACTTCAAGCATTTTCCGGACAAATAATATCAAAAATAATGAACGACGGAAGAAAATAGTGTTTCTGGATCAGTATTTTCTGTTCACATTACATTCCTTAAATATTAATAGTTCCTCGTAATTCCATTAAGACTTAGGCTATTATGTTTATATATTTTTTAGAAAATCAATTTCACTAGCAATCCTATAATGTTGATGCCATTTTCTTTGAATAAAGACAGAAGTGATAGTTACTTTTTTGGAACTTCGAGATATTATAATAGTGAAGAATATTGTAATCGTGAATAAGCCTAAATGAATAATGTCAAGGCTCATATGTATTTACATTTTCCATCAATTGTTGTAAATGCCTAAAAAAGTACTTTTCAGGTTTCTCTTCTATATTCGGTCCTATATACAGAGAACCAGTTTAATTTATCGAAACCAATTTCAAGCATTGCTTTAATCAGATTCTTGATCTTCGCTGTTTTACATATTCCTCCTACATGAAAACATAACTGTAGTTAACATCGAAAATGGAAATTTAAAAACAATCAATTTTCTCAAAAATACGTAACTGGCAACTCTAAATAATTTAATAATTTCTTTTTCTTACAGAGTTTCAGAGTAAATGGTTTATTGATTTTGGTGTATTTTGTTCCAGTGATTCTTTTGTAAAATATTTCTAATGAATCATTTTATGAATAAATGTTTCATTAATAACTCTAAAACATGAAATAGTTTCCTAATGAAGAACCCTGGAAGAATGTTCTATTTATAAGACGAGTTTTTTTTCTGACGAAGTTTTCGAATAACTCACGCCATAACATCCACGTTTCATAAATAGTTTAGTAATATCGTCATGCATTGCATCATTTAATTCGAGAAATGGATGAGATGTTTTAGTGCAACAATGCGTAATTTTTATCTAAATTTTTTTCAATGAAGCCAATTTAGTATGTACATTTGACGGTGATGTTTAAGTCCAGGTCTCCACTGTTAGGTGTAAGAGAAGTTTAGGGTGTTTCAGTCTCGTCCCAAAACTTGAAGATGCACAAATAAGCAATAAGAGATAAAAGATTTGAATTTCATTAATAAGAAACAAACTTAAATACTACCTTCTCTCGAATTATGTTGGTTTATATAAGATTAAAGAAAAGCTAGTATTTAAATAGTGTTCATAAATTGTATGTATAGATTTAGATGAAAATACACTAATCTCTTAAATTGATTTTATTTGTTACAAATTTCAACTAAGTTTAAACAATTCTGCTTCACTATTCGATTTTACAGGTTTAAGATAAATTCGTGTAGTGGGGGCTACAATGTATTGTATTGTTCTTTAATCACAAGAATGCTTTAAGAATAACAACAATGTTTTATATAATTTCTCATTTATTTATTTATTTATGGATGGATTTAGTTAATTAGTTACTGTTTTCTTTAGATTGAAACATATTATACTTTTCAAGCAAAAGTTTGATTTCCCAATCATGACCTTGTTCTTTGATAGAGAAAGTGGGGAAAACAGATTTAAAAATTGACTCTATCATTTATAGAGAATTATTATCTTGAAGGATATATAATTACATATGTTAATAATTTTATGAAAGAAAGATATAACTTGATTAGTGAACCGCCTTGCAGACGGCTGCCTGGTGAAAATAGTATTTGTATATTTATCCAAACTGGATTCAAAACATTCTTCATGAACATAGTCAAAGTGGTTCTCAGCCTCCTAGGATGTCTCTACTTCCGTCTTATTGTGTGTTATAGAAGAAAAATCTCGTCCAGTTCTTTACCAGGAGGTAATGTGCCTAAGATCGATGACACATTCCCGCGCTGGATGGCGATGCTGATACGTTGGAAAAGGAATGCAGTAGCTCGGGGGTCACCAGTTTTGATTGCTATTCGATGACCAACCTCATTAATGAAATTAGATCCTTCGTGACCCCAAGACCCACTAGTTTCTATTGCTACTGTTACAAACCAATATTTGTCCAATAGGTTTGAGTATTTTAGTCTTTTGTCTGATTCTCTGTGAGCGGCGACGAGACCTGCCTGAATTGAAGAATGGGATAAGTTGGAAGGAGCAAACGTATCGGAACATGTGAAATCCCAGACTAGTGCCTTTCCATTTTTCCACGGTACCAAAGTCATGCCATCAGGCCTTTTACCATCAGAGCGGCAACAACCATTTGGTTCTTTTATTGAAGGAACTCCTGCTGAAACGAGGGCTCTACAAATAATGTCGTTTACAATATGATGTCGAGATTGTCTTCCCGCACTTTTTTTACATGAAAGACCATGTAATCCTTTATTATCAACATATGCGTTGCAAGCAGGACAAAAGTGAGGCTCACAGATATTAGCACCTAAGCGCAGAGCTGTAGCAATACGAAAGCTCTCATTAGAAAGGTGTAGGCCGAGTGTGTGAGAAGGTAGGGCTTGAAGCCATGCTCCGTTTTTGGAGGAGGAGACAGCTAACAGCCTGGCTTTGTCATCTGGGTTATTGGTTGATGATAGGAGTGAAGATAAATGAAGCTTGACTATAGGTTCATCCCAAACAGACTGAACATGTCTTTTGTCGTTAGGTGGGGGATCCATTCCAACCAGACTAGTCCATTTATCGATGCATTCTTGTACATCTCGAATCGAGTCTAAGTCAACCTCCTGTTGAAGAAGAGATCCAATTAGTTCTCGTGAGCCATAGAATGATGCGAGGAAAGAAGGTATGGCGATATCCATGGCTCGACGAATCCCAAGGCCCCCATTCTCCACTGGTAAGGAAGCTTGTAACCATGAACTGTTATAATTATACCTATGCAAACGAATTGATCATTCGGATCTTGGGAAGCGAGTTTGGCAGAGGATACAACGCTTAGCTGCCGTTTGTCGGCTGGAAACTCTAGCGCAGTCACTTTGTTGTAATTTTAACTTGTTCTTGAATTATATATTTAATTCTTATTACTGAAATATGTAAATAAATAAACATAAAATGTGTTATATAAATTATTATTAATGGACTTACATTTCAAAAATATATATAAATAAAATTGAGAACATTAATGGTTACTTTTATCTTTAGCCAAGGATGTACGGTATAAGTGTTCGGAGACTGCAGAATCATTAGATGCGTAAGTAAAGTAAGAACGTAAGTTATAAATAAGTTCAGCTGACGTAGTACGTTTCCTGATTTCTCAAATTATTCGTAGAAATATAAGCTCGTAGCAACCAATGTCTTTATAAAATGCAATCATTATATTTTTTCTTCAGTTTTACGGAAACATATCTTTTGTAGTAAAGTTTTTTTTTCTTTTGTGCATTTTATTGTATTTTCTATGATTTGTGAGAATATAAAATTTAGCTTTGCTGAAAAGATGCAAGCATAAACTACATGCGTACTATAATCTACATCCAATGAAACTTTTAATATATTTGTATTTTGAATGTATTATTGCATTTAAATTAAACATGAAGAAGATCTAACCAAAATACGTTTAGTTCTTATAAATGTTACATTATTCAATGGGAACTTACTACGTAGTAACTAGTTGAAAAGTAGGAATATCAAACAAACTCTTTCCAATCCTTGTAGCTGTAAAGTACATATTACTTCTCTGTGCCATAGTTTAAATACAAAATATATAAATAATTAGTCTTGAAACGAAACGTGTTAACTATATTTTTTGTTCTAGGATTGTTGTGATATATGTTCCACCGTTTTTTTCTTAACTTCCATTCGTTTCGGGTAGTGCTCAGGTATCAGGTATCAGGTATCAGTATCAGGTGTGCTCATAGTGGCATTCGAGGGGAAAATATTTGTAATAATAGAAGCATGTAGCAAGAAATATCTACTTACAAAGGACTCATTTTAATGGAGGCCTCACCCAAAATATATAGGTAATCAAAACTATTATGAAATCACAAAATCAGATGTTGCTTCTAGCAAATCATATACGGGAATAATATTTTGCATGCACGGGGATATACGGGGGAGATGCATCATCTACAACACGAAAAGACAATATATACTTTTCCACTCAGCACATGCTAAAATATTAGTAAGTTCACAATAAATCTAAAGGGCCCATCCATACAGCTACTCAACAAAACAAAGTTTTAGTCATTATAATATTTGTAGATGAGCACTTCAGATGGGATAGTCATACTTAAGACATTATAGATAAATTGAACTCGAGGCTATATGCTCTAAGAATGCTAAAAGATATATTAACTTTAAAAGGCTTAATAGAAATCTACTATGGGTCCATACACCCTGTCATAAAGTATGGCATTCTATTTTGGGGTAATGCAACTGAAAGTAAATCTATATTTATTAAACACAAGCAGGCCATCCGTACCATTACAAACTTACATTACACAAGAAGCTGCAAACGTACTTTAAAAAGTTAATGATATTAACAGCTCCAACTTTTTACGTATATGAAGCACCCGTTTTCAGTCTAACGCAAAATCAAGATGAGGTTAAAAAAAGTCGTCATTATAACACTAGAGATCAAAAGAAAAAGTCTTACTTTACTAGATTATCACTGGTACAACAGGGTCCTAGACATATGACAAAAAATATCCAATGCTTTGTCCAATCACATAAACACCGAAAAAAATTAAGGAAATTTAAAAACGTATCTGATGGAGAAAGAATATAATAATGTAAAAGAGTGCCTAGAAATATCTGTGTAACAAAGTAAAATGTTTAAACTATATTTATAAATCATTTCTGTAAATCATATTATGTTTTTATTATAATCATACACAAATACTATGTACACGTGAACTGAACCTTCCAAATACCATTTATTGGTTAGATGGAGTAAATAAATGAAATGGAATAAGCTATGATTAGAGCAACTAATGATTACAATAGTCGAAAATTTATTTAGTACAGAAAAATAAAGAAGGTAAAGCTTTTTTAAAGAAAAAAGAAGTGGTATCTTATTATCCTCATTATTTAATGTCGAAACAACTATATAGAAGGAGAGAATAATAATGTAAAGGGTAAATGATAAGTAATACAAATATGATTATAATATTGCCTCTTGTTTTATAATTCATATTTAATTGAATAAAACATGTTTTATATGCTATTACTGCAAATGATACATTTCTTTATTTGTCTACTGGTTAATGGTTGAAAATTAAATATTTGAATATTCATATTAATTTTCGGAATATTAACACACGATAAGAAATTATTGTTTTAGTTTCTAGCAATTCGTAGAATTCAAGTGAAGAGTTACAGCACAAGAGATTTTTAAATAGAGAACATTTTGTATATTTCACAAAAAATGATTTACATATTTTTGTGGCTCGACAAATCTCTTTATGGCATACCAAGAAAATACATTCTTAAACTTTTACAACACAGATTACTGAAACGGTTTCTTTGCTTCGCACTCACAGCTGGATGTATTGTGTTTCCTTGGAAATTGAACACTACAACACTGGACAAACAATTATTTACAAACATTATATTCAATGAATACGTAAGTTATAGGTGTTAAATATTACACCTAGGTATTGTATATTACAAATCTTGAAGTTCAAGGAATTGTTTGTACTCACGGAGAAGATATTTCCAATTTTATAAAAGAAAATAAGGACTAAGTTTAGGGATCGTAAAAGAACACATTGTGTTGTACACTAGGACATATGGTAATCTTGTTCATAAGGGTATATTGGCGTAGTACTGTGAAGTATATTGACGTACTATATGTAATGTAATTTATTTAAACATAAAGTAACATATTAATGGTATCTTAAAATCTGAAGACTTTAGTTGACATTTTCAGGTATCTGGCTGTATGAACATAGTTCTCTGCTCCAAATATTAGAGTGACTCGGAGAAACATAATGGTGTGTCACATTTTCTGTAAACTGAAAAACAAAGTTAAGCATTTCCTTGTAAATCAATGCAATGACACATACTAAACAAACTTCCCCTGTCATCTGCAGCGAATTTTGCGAAATTAAGATACATACATAGTGTGCTGTTGTTCGATTCCAACCCATTAGATTATGTTTCCCCGAATCGCTAATTTTTGTCTCCTCATAATCATTAGATCGAAGAAAATGTGGTAGATGTGAGGATTAATCTATTGATGTAAACAATATTTAACATTTACTTAACTAAATCAATCCGATTTTTCTTCTTTATGATTTAAATCAGAATCGTTTGAGGCCCAAGTACATTTTTAAATCTTCCTTTTGAATCTTACTGGCAAAATCATAGATTTGTAGACCGACAAAGATGGTAATATTGTTTATTATTTTTAGATTAAGTCCAGCTTTATATTTCACGAAGCTTGAAGATTAAACATCACAGAGATTATTCTAAAATTATTAATTATCTTGAAGACATAATGTATTCCACGTTTTCTTAGTGACCTAAACAATCTTTCTCCTAGGACCCGAAATAGGTTTGGTGTCTGCATTATCACTATAGGTACAGTTTTTAAATACATGATAATTAATCAATAAACCTAGAAATCGCGAGATGTCTTCTTATTTTTGCATGCTGACACCGCGAAAGAAAATATAAAACAAACAGAGCACTGTTTTATGTATAAGCATTAATTTTCTTTTAAATACCAAGGTTTGAATTATTAATTTAGACCAGTGGTGGTGTGTAAAGAAACAGAAACGACCCCTGTCCGATTTATAGTTTCGGTGGGATTTACATTTTATTCTATTATCCATCCTTTGTACCTGGTGAAGTATAGGAAGTAAACTGGAACAAAGCATTGAGTGCGCTATGTCCTTTACACCCTGATGCTGGATAAATGCAGAAGCTTACAGGTATTTCCACAAAGGTTGTAATTGAAGACAACAGGGGAAAAATGAGGTGAGTCAAGAAATGTTCGAAATGAGTTAACAGCAGAATTATGTAGCCTGAAAGGTGTAGTTTGCACGGACTAAACCCACAGTAAGAAAGTTAGTTACTAATAAATTTAATGCTAAAGATATCGCCTACTGTGGAAGAAGGAGAAAAATCAGTGGAAAACAGGACAATTGTGTAAAGTTATATATAAAAAACTGACTTGCCTCTTTTTCTCCCTGTAGTCTTCAAATTTATTAGCCCGTCTCGCAAGGAAACGTACCTTTGTATTTTAGGACTACCATATTTTGAGGAATGAGCTTGGTTAGACCCTACTAAATTTTAATATTTAGAATAGCTAAAATGTCTATTAGCTTCTAATAGTAAAATATTTGAAAACAGAGACAAGCACAATGTCTTTCGCAACAAAATTTATTGGCAAAAGAAGATTAATTGTAGAAATATAACAATTTTTAATTATAAAATAACAAAAATATAGTAACACTGTTCTACATATATTTTGTCTTAGGAACAAGTGATTCTATTCTATTCTAACATGAACAATCCTGTTTTGCTACCAGCTATAGTTTTATAAATCTATGAATATCTTTATCAATTTTGAAAATTGTATTTATTTTACAATTATTAAATTGAAGCACTTTCAATTCCTTATTACCTGTATTTAGAGGTGGCACTAAGATTTGTATGGACCTCATGTTTGATTAGAGATAAGGGAGGTACAGTCATACGAAGACTTATCACAATCTGAATATTTTGTGGCTAATCACTGGACTGCTAAAATGTTGTTTGTAGGCTGAAGTGATTGCCGTGATATTGTTCTTTAGTAGGTTTGAGTGTGAAAAAATAATTATGTTACACAAACGATTACACCATCCAGAACCAGTTGACTTTGAAATCTCATAGAAACAAATTTTCTATTAGAATTCGAAACTATAGTTTCCTAAAAAGAATGATGCAAAAATTAAACAATGACGGCAAATAAAGGAACTAATAAAATATGCAAATAGAGTTCCTTCGTGGCTAAACGTTTAGCGTACGCGTCTTTGGCATGGGAGATCCGGTTTCGATTCCCAGCGGGAGCTCATGTTGTTCGGATTCTCCGTTAATCAGCAGGTTCACGTCTCATGTAGCCTCGCTGCTGAACGGAGTGTTAAACGCAACTCAACAAAATATGCAAAGTTTGAAGAAAGTTCAATGACTTTGAAAAAGGAACAATAGTTTCCTTCAAGATGTTTGTGAAATAGCTTTTAGGCACCAAAATTTATGTCGCCATATTTATGTAGCACAGTAGTTGCTGAAAGTACATTTAGGTTTCTTCATATTTAAGTTTCAACATCTCTTTCAATTCACTTGGTTCAATCTTACCTAGAATTCATTGCGAAAATGCTCGAAAACCAATGCTTTAGAGTATTTCTATCACGAAAAAAGAAAAAAGAATCTAAGTGCAGTGAATGTTCGCTAATTACTGACGAACTCTAGAAACATGTAACTGAACATTCTATTGATTTCTTTAGTGCAAATGCTATGGCTAGCAAGTATTTACTCCTTCATCACAAAAAAGAAAGAAAACAGAAAAGAAGGAAAGAAAAACTCTACGTGATAGCTAAAATGGTTGTCAATAATTTTAATTTACATTAAATCAAAATAACAAGTACCTAAAATTTTAAAAAAAATTACATATCTTTATAAAAATCAATTTTTAGTTCGAGTGCAAATTTTAGTCCAACTTTTTGTGTGTGTGTTTGAGAGACGGAAAAGAAAGCTTCATTATTTGTTATAAGAATTTACTTAGGGATCTCATAAGAATGGGGCTAGATGTCGCAAACAAGTGTTACCATATTTAGTATAGTAACATTCACATTATTTTTACAATTTTACTTAGTTGTTTTAACAAAAGAATCAACAAGTTAATTGAAGACTAAAGAATTTTAAAAGTTTATAAAGTGTGATGGATGTTCACAAATAGCAATAAAATATACGAATAACTGTGTTCACATTTTTCTTCTACGACGGAAATATCGGTGCAGCAATGTTGTACTGTAATAGTCAAAAAATCAATTTATTAATTTCTAGGAGTAGTGATTATAGAAATACAGTAATTATCATTAACATTTTTAATGAACAAAGTCTAACCATTTGATCAGTAATCCCCCACCGAGGACACTATAGGCTTATAAGCTATGTTATTATTATTATTATTAACCTTTTTGATATGAAAAGAAGTGTAACGAATTGATCAGCAATGCCAAATTGGAACATTATAAAAATCTACTTTTGCTATTTAGTTTCCCATGCTTTGTTAACTACAAGATTTTCAAAATATATAAAATATGAAAAGTGAAATTAGACAAGCTTCGTTTTGCAGTCATTCCATGTGTGACGTTCTGTAAATTGGTTAATTTTCGTTTGCTATTTTGGGGGACATAGTGGAACAGTTGTGGTACCTATGATTTGTAGGTCTCTGTGAGGCGGTAGCCAGCCCAAAAATGTAGAGGTTACTCATTAGGAGTTAGGAAGGGCCCAATCCAATCACATAATAGTTCATCACCATATTATAGTTCATTTGAAAACTTACCGTGAAAATTTTAGGGGGGAAGCAAAAATTTAGGGGGACCCGGGCACCGTAGACCCCCACTTCCACGGATACGGGTCTCGATCCATAGTACAGGGAGTCTACTAAATTTCCAAAATGAAAATTCGTGACTTTTTCGTGATCTTTTCTTTATCAAACCATAAAATTAACATTTTCAAGAACAAGTTTGGCTGCCAATTTGGCCCAAGTTTGATGCATGCGATAGAAGCGTGCTTTGCTTGCGATTTGGTAGCATCTAAAGAGGACCATAGACATTTTTGGTGATGAATTTTGACGTTTTATAGAACAAAATTTTCCAGTATATATATATATATATATATATATATATATATATATATATATATATATATATATATATATATATATATATATATATATGTGTGTGTGTGTGTGTGTGTGTGTGTGAGTGTACAGATAAAAAAAATTCGTGACCCGAGAGCTAACTTTCGTGACTTTTTCTTCATTTTCATGACCGTTTTCTGATTTCGTGACTTTCTCATGACTTTCGTGACCGATAGACACCCTGATGTACACTTATTCCCGGTCAAGTAAGCCTGTGGTGGACAACTTCGAGTCTGAAGGTTTTCTGGGTTTACTTGAGGTTCTTCCCACATTCTCATTCCACTAATTTTTCCGTCATCATTCCCTTTTCTTAATCACTTATCTCCCTTAGTCTAAAGGGCATAGTGATAGAAATTTGAACTAGAAGATTTCATTTTATTTTTTATTTCTTTTGCTATTTCACTTTCTTCCTTACTTTTCTTAATACCAGAGTATATAGTCTACGTCTTTCTCTTAATAATTCAAAACTAATTGTGTAAATTACTTTCACACTATAATGCATTTTCCAGTAACAAAATTCGACAATTAATTAGTACTGATTTCAAGTTTAAAGACGCATTACTCTACTTCCTGCCCATAGAGGAATTTGTTCACGTCGATGAAATAAACACATGAAAAGTCCCTTATATGCTGCAAGTTTGTACGAAAATTCCCTTTATTCCAATTCGAGAAATTAATAAGAAAAAAAAAACATTTTTTTTTTCAAAATTCGTTGTTTTAAACTTTCGCGACGAGGGATTGCTCTCTGTGCTTTCTAAGGTGATAAACGTTGTGTACTTTTGGTGTTTAACAGGCGATTGTTTCGTTAATCCTATTGCCAACGTCTTCTGGGTCAGTATGAAGATTGAAAACGAAAAACTAATAATAATAATAATAATAATAATAATAATAATAATAATAATAATAATAATAATAATAATAATAATAATAATAATAATAATAATAATAATAATATAATAATAATAAACGACATTTATCATCTTATATCCTGAGAAAGCAATTTACTAAAATGTTAATATTTTCAACTAATTACAATGAAACGAATAATGTCTACAGTTCTATGATTTCATCCAGAGGTGAAAAAGAACGATTTTACAATTTTAAGGGGGAAAAATTAGGATAAGTCATATTCGGAATTTACGTATAATAAACATGGTTTCACATAGTAGCGTAGAAAAATATATTTGGAAACTAGGACAGTTTCATTAAAAATAACTGCAACACATAAAAGACAAAGAAAATGCAAATCTCGGTGGAAGATTATGTTGTTTGGATCCCAAGTTAAACTGTAGGTCCTCTTTTCATGTAGCTTCGGTGCAGAAAGGGACGATAAATTCAAATCCGTCTAATTTTCAATTCTATTTTAATGAAGACTTTCAATTTGTTAAAATTCTCGCATGCTTTCTTATAAGTTAAAATTTGCCCATTACTTACATTTCTGCTTTTATTACTTCAGAGTAGCTTCTATTTCGGACATGGATTGAAACTGCAATGTGGTCGAAGACGGTGTTGACACGAAGTTGTCTTGCGTTGTTAACAGTCCGTGAAAATAAATTTCTCTAATTATTTTTCCACATTAAAATTTTACGAGTGTTCAAGACTAACATTTCTTTTTGAAAATTAAGAAAACGAAATATTTCAGTTTTACGTTCACGTTTACGCCAGTTGGGCTAAAGGAAACAGTGATGACGAGAAATGAATGAAATGTTGTAATGAAGTAAGTGAGAGGAAACAGGAAAACCCCGAGAAAACCCACGCACACGGTGCTTGTTCACCACAAAGTTCACTTGACGTGAGCTGGGATAGAACCAAGGACCCCATGCACCAGAGGTAAACGCTTTACTACTGAATCACCGAGGCCCCTATTAAAATTAAGAAGGAAAAGAAATCATTTTACGAAGAAAATAAAAACTTATAACGTGAATCATATGACAGAAAATGTTTAAAAATCTGACAAGTGGTAAAACATATTGGGAAATTTATTTCAATAAATGGTGAGTTTTAGTGGTAGGTTTTAGTACATAAGGAATTCAATTGAAATTTTGATAATTTTGGATACCTAACGTCCATTGTACAAATGATTAAATCTTTTGTCAATTTGGAGATATTTTATATTTAAGAAATTACCTATTTGGAGATATTCCCTATCTGAAACTCCTTTGATTGCAAGGTAAGGAAGAAGTAGAGTTGTGTTAATGCGTAATAGCATTATATCTTATAAATAAGTATTATTACATGCAATTTATTTTTTTTATCTTATTTTCAGTGCACATTATCGCTTGGTCGGTAGAACATCGTGCGTTCCTTGCGTAAGAGTTTCCTAAAACAGGTGGTTCAGTAATCAAAACCTAGCAAACCTTTCACATTTATTTTGCGCTCAATTAGTTGGTTCGATTCCAACCAGAACAAAACTGGATATCGAATTTAGAGCAACATTTTTTGGATGAGAAAAGAAATCTCCAGTTCAAGCCAGAACTTCAATGTTTGCTGCAAATGTGGCCATAGTTTGCGCTTCTGTCTTGCAATCCTCCAAGCGCTCTCCACGGAAGCATGCAACTGCACTTCGAGTGTCTGCCCGCAGTGTTAGAAAGAATCTCTTAAAACATCTCAAAATTCAATTATACAAGACGCAGTTAGTGCAAGACTTAACTGAAAGAGGCCGTGAAATACTAAAACGACACCCTGTAGAATATTCCTTCCATAGCTGTTTTAATCTACACTGACGATTCCCACTTTCACTTTTCTGGAACTGTAAATAAACAAAATTTCCGCGTCTGATTTGTGAATAACTCTCAGAATCTTCATCAATGATCACTCTATAGTTCACGATTGATGATAAAGTGCATTGTTTCCAAATGTAACATTGTAGCCCCCATTTCTTTAAATAAGATGATGAAGTCATTTCAGTGATTTCTGCTCGATATTGTCGAATCCTTGAAAGTTTTTTGACAGAACTTAGATGACTTATTTCAAGACCATGACGTGCGAGATAACTGTTCCAACAATATAGTACGTCTTTCAATGGAGATTCTAAGACAAAGAGTTTCTGAGGGTGTCTTTGAGGGGTTGTATCAGATGGCCCCCCCAGATTGCCTGATCTCAAACCATGCGATCTTTTCTGAGCCTACTTCAAAGATAAAGCTCTCGTCCTCGGACTATCAATGAACTGAAGATTGCCAACACTGAACATATCAATGTAATTTCATGAAATAAGAATCGCATAGTTTGGTAAACTTCCGAAATAGGCTCCGTCAGTGTATTGGAAATGAGGTAGGTATTTAAAAGATGTTATTTATAAAACCCATTAAAGTAAAATTGCATTCTATGTAGACTACTTTCAAATAATAAAATAGTTTTGTCTGTATCTCGATTTGTTTCAATTCCATGCAATTTTGAAATCAGAAATATCAACATACTCCACCATAAACGTAACATATGAAGTTCATGTCTCTTTTCCTCACAACTTTGGAAAATTGACTTGATTCTTCTGTGCTCTAAACGCCCCAATATTTTCTGCAGTAACAAGTGGCTAATTCGCGATTTTAAACTTTTTGGTATTTTATTGTGCAATGTAATAAACTAGACCGATTATACTTTATTATCTCTTTATTCATAAATAACATTTTGTTCTAAACTTGCATATGAGAGTTTGTTGGTTTGCTGAATAAAATTATGAAAATTTATTAATTTATTAAGAATGTGTTACAGCAATCTATTGGTATATTCAGTATCATTGTCTAAACTATAGGTATTGCATTAAATTTACGGTTATCCTCACATCTGAATGTATAGGATCATTTTACTTCTTTAACGTATTACTCTGATTTCATTTTACTAAAGTTAAAACGCGGAAGTTTCCCGATTTGTTTTTGTTAGCTAACTCATACAAATACTTGTTTCCATCATGCGTAAGAGTCATTGTGTATTTATTGTGTAATAATAAATTAACTGTTTCATGTTCCACTCTATTTATTTATAACATGGACCTTCATATATACAATGAAAAATATTTTTTTTATTAATTATGACTATTCGGGAACAGAAATATTTATATTATGTAAAATTTTATGAGAATAATGTATCTAAGAAGAAAGCAACTTATACCCATAACCGTCTCAGGTTTTAATTTCCTGATCTTTGAGATTTTGAGACCTATATGGTACTTATAAGAACAAAACCAAATTCCAAACAATTTTACGGCAAAATACCAAACATCCAATATAATGAGGACAATATAATATATTTGTTTCCACTACGTGTCTCTGACACGGTTTTTTCTTACATTAATTTCTTATTTTAGAAAAATAATGTTTCTACCAGTCAATAAATTAATAAATAATGCACAATATTTATTAGAAAACAATTCCTATTATATAATATATTGTGAAACATACTACAACATCTTTTTTATTACAAGCAGAATACATTATTCATTCCAGAGACGAACCTATTAAGGAAATTATAATAGGGTCTATACCTGTTTCAGACATTCTCTAAGGAACATAACAAAGTATTGAAATATCTGCTACATTTGAAGATTTGTAGAACACTTTTAGTCCATTATTCTGAAATTATATTACTTTATAGTACAAGCAGTTACTTTGTTTAAGCTATGTGTTGACGTAATTTATTAATATAAATATGTGGAAGTGTTGTTTCTTGGTTTTATGAAAGTCACACAGGAAATCGTTATTTTAAATAATTTTTCGTATGAAGCAAAGAGATATTGGAAATGTTTATTTGAGATCGGAGTTCTATTGGAGTTTAAAAGTAGGCCTATATAAAAAGAAATTAAATGAATAATGTGCTGACCCCTGTGGTGTTTGTTCAGTAAATTAACAGTATTATCTTTACACAACGGACTTTCGGAATGGTTACGAACGTTTGAATGGATACATATATACTTTAATAGGGACCCTTAATTACATACTGACTTGCAGGCATGTACGCAGGAATTTATTTCCGGAGGGATCCAAGATCAATATGAGAATAAATTATATTAATAGTTTGAAAATTACTCCTAAAAATTAGACCAAATTTATAGAAAAGCCGGAGAGTCTGGACCCCCAGTATGCCAGGACTCTCTTCCTGCGTACGTCCCTTGTAACAAGATTCACACCGAAGTAAGCAAGATAATACTGTTCTACTACATAGCTGATAAACAATTAACTATTCAATTAGAAAAAACACTAATAGAAGAGACCCCATAGCGACTGGTCTCAGTTTTGCCTCTACTGTTCTGTGTAGTAACTCTGATAGTAATGGAAGATGAACATCTTTCCATGGAGAATTCCAAAACTGTATGGAAAAATTGTGTGTACGTTGAAACGTTAGTACGCATTCAAAGTGATATACTGAGAAAAAAATCGTGTGTGGTGTGGTGTACGTAAAACTGTATGTGTAAATCCTGTAGTTTTAGGACTTAACGTACAGCAAACGTATAACTGAAAACACATGTTTTATAATACTTTCCGTATAAGTGTTCCATCTATAAGTACTTTTCGTATGAAACAATATAGGCGGTCAGGATCTCACATACAAATGGACGTATAAAACATATAGCTGAAAAATATAACATACGTATATGTATGGAACACACGGAAGACTGTTAGATGTCATACATCCTGCAACAGCATGATGTAACATCTAAGGGTAGTGCGTATGTAGCATATGGATAACGTATGCTTCGTACTGCTTTATGTAGTAAGCAAGAAAGTTCTGTATATTTGTACAATATACTGATGCCCGAATAACGGAGTTTTCTGTGTATTTAAAAGCAATAGTATACGCGTTCGAGAAAACAAAATTAGAGAGGGCAGATGTCAGAAGTTATCAAAAATGACTTTCCTTATTAGATTCATCTATAGAACTTTCAAATTATATAAACAATAGATGTGTATCGTAGTACCGTACATATATTGAAAGTAGAACCTGAATTACTTAATTTAACAACAGGTGCTACTACTAATGATGTTGATGAATACGTATTACAAGTACTTTACAAACGACATCAAATATGCTCTGAAATAGCACATTAGTTGGAGAGTAAGTTTGATTTACGAAACATTACATAGATCTGTAATTGATACATCTGGCTCGTTGCTCGTGTTCCATGACTAAAAAATAACACAACTGTTATGTTTTTCTACATACTTATTAAAATCCTAGTTGCAAAAGTGTTTAAGTGTTTAATACCTACTCTTAACAAATGCTTGTGTGTAAAATGTCTAGTTGGAGGGATTAATGAAGTCAGGGAAAAATTCCATGAACAATGTATATAAATTAATAATATTTTGAATGTTTATTATTTAATCCGTTGGTTTAGTAGATGAACAGAGGCTACAGCTCAATAACGATTCAACATATTGATTCCAAGTTCTTACTTTAGCTCTGTACGGTATTCTACCAGTGGCATATCTAAAGGGGTCGGTAGGAGTGGATTGCTCCGGTCTCCAAAAATGATGTTTTTTTTAAAAAATAATATTATGATATTTTTACTATTGACTATTTTAGAATTGACTTCTATGCTTAATCTTAGTTCTTCTGTTTGGTTCAAAATTCTATGGCTTAACGAAAACCAGCATTGATAGGCCCGTTAGTAATTTGTGTTACATCATGTTACTTCATCAACTTAAATGTTACTAGCCAACTTAGAATCCGATAGAATCCGGTTTCAGCTTGTGATGGTAAGTAGATTGTAGTATGTATTGAGTAAATGTTAATTCCGTGTTATTAAATGTGATAAAATTCGTGATTATTAGTATTAATAAAACTCTTATTGAATAATATAAGTAAAGGTAGTTTTGCATTGGATATAAGGTAAGAGCCTTCATTTGTTAGTATCTCCATCCGATGCAAAACTTCCTTTACTTACGTTATTCACTCGAAGTTTAAATAAGCCAATACTATTTTCTAGTTTTATTTCACTCTAAAATCAGGAAATTCAGGAAATTGTAGTTTCTTATTAAAAGTGAATAACTAGAAACTTACGGCATGTATAACATTAATGATACTATTTTTAGATGAATTCGAGAAAGCGGAGGACAGCACCGGAAGAAACGGAAGAAAAACAGGAAAAATGAAAAGCGATACCAAGACTGTTACTGAACTAGAGCTAGACGAAGCCGAAAATGTAACGTATCTGTTTCAAGTGAAACTGCGACCGTTGTTGCGAACTTGGAAGACGAAACAGGTATTTGTCAAAGAAAAGTATAATCTAAACGATCAAGAAACAGAATCTCAAGATAGGTGCTCACTCTCAGGTATGTCAGAAGAAGATAAACCTGTTCAAGCACCAATCTTTGACTTAATAATTTCGGGATATTGGGATTTTTAAGGCAAATTTTCAACTTTCAGTCAAGCCTCTTTCTCATCATCATTATTTTATCTATCATCATGATTCGTACCTCATTCTTTTGACAATAAAGCAACCTTCCACCGCTGCCATTCTCATGTTCGTATAATATACTTGAATAACCCAGAAAATAACCAAAACTCAACAGTAAGAAATGTGACAGTATTACTATTACTTTGAAAAAGTCTCCTGTTCCCTCCACATACCATATCAACGATTCCCCTATCACACATTCTGCTAGTCATAACGATCTTGGTGTCATCTTTGATTCAAAACTCACCTTCTCTGACCACATCTCCTCAATACTAAAGAATTCAATGCGCATGTTGGGACTTCTTTATCGATTCACCGAACTACGCACTGTTTCTTCATTAGCAACTTTTTATAAGACTTTAATAGCGCCCAAGATCGAATACTGCTCTCCCATATGGGCCATGGCAGCACCTACACATCTCTCCAGACTTGATTCTGTTCTCAATTTCTTCATTGCTATAGTCCGATTTCGTGTTCCTGCACTTCGAATATTATCTAAGAAGGAGCTCTTGCGACATCTTAATATTCAGACTCCTGAAGTACGCAGAATTATCTCTGACCTGAAATATCTACATAAAATAGTTAGTGGAACCTTAAGATCGGAAATGTTACTTCAGGAACTATCCTTACGTGTCCCTTCCCGCATCACTCGGAATACCCACCTATTCCATCTTGCCCGTCCTAGGTTGGCTGTTATACAGAGGTCTCTTTTTTATAGAATACCAAACAGTTATAATCAAGTAACAACTGATGTGGACATTTTTTCGAGCTACCCAGTGTTTGAAAGAGCAATTAAACGAGCTTTGACGGAATAGTTTTACTTTTACACTCTTTTTTTTCTATGTTGTTGTTATTGTTGTCTTGTTTTTTTTTCTTTCTTTTGTTAGCATGTCCCTGTGTAAAATGGCAGAGTTATGCTGTATCTGGGAAATTGTTCAATAAATAAATAAATAAAATAACCCAGAAAGTCTTCAAAAAATAGGGTGTAAGGCAAGTATCTCCTAACACACGACTATTTATCCTAGAATTTCGGTTCGTATTTCATTTTCTTCAGAACAAAGCAACCTTCCAAAACTTAAAATTCGCATGATAGTTTCATACATCGAAAGGGGAATTCAAGAAAATTGGAATTTTTTCGGAAAATATTTCTTTTTCAATCGTTTAGGCCCTTCTGAACTGGTCTTGAAATTGTAGAGAGAGAAGGAGAGAGAAGGAGGAAAGAAGCCATAATACATGTATTCTGTGTGATGATCATGTCAACGAAAAATATATGTGTTCTTGGATCCCATAAAACCTTTTAGACATCATTTGCGAGAGAACAAAATAAGCCTTTTGCGTTGTACTCTTGAGGGCCAGACAGATGACGTTATAACTCCCACCAATATCACGAGCTTCTTCTGAAAAATACATGTGGCTTCTTTCGCAATGCATATAAGACTCAACAATCAAAAACTCCAGCAATAATAGACATTATATGAGCGTTTTAAAACAATGCACTCGTATGGTATACGTGTGGTTTATTCTCCATCAAAAGAAGCTCTGCTCTGTTTTTCCTTTTTTTAATCCAAATTGTTACTACCTTTAAGTGCTTCTAAAAACTGCGTTTAGCTCGACAGATGATTTTAGTGAAGTTAAGTTCAAAAGTGGCAGTCCGTGAGTCTATTATAACGGAGCTTGATAGTTTGGAGAGATGGAAAACTTTGCAAATCCGAATCAAAAGACAAAGGACAATTGACGAGGAAGCACAAAAATTTATTGCAACGGAAAAAAGTTGAGGAATACTATTACATGAATGTTCGACGTAACCAGTTTACTGGCTAAACAGATTGTAAGATTTTGAGGACGTCAGGAAAGTGTTGACGAGACTGAAACTTTATGGAGCTGGTGTGTCTGTTGAGGAAACATGATCCGGTCTTGTGTGAGCACCTTACAAAAATCAAGGACACTTGGAATAGCACTGGACACTTGGAATAAATTTATCAGCGTGTTGAAGGAGGAAGTGCAGAGAAAGTTAAGGAAGTAAATTGTTTCCCCATGACTTTATCACGACTACAGTTCAAAAACTGAATAATGTTCTGAATGAATCACCAATCCACATGCAACCAACGGTCGTCATTCAAAGGTCCTCAGTTTGTGTATTTAAATAGGCAAGGCTACGGCAAATCACCATAAAACATTTTACGTACTGTATTTAAATATTACCTTTTATTAGAGCACATAACAAATTAATCAATTACACTCCTTAAAATTGGCATGTAGTTTTTATAAAAGATGGATCCAGAATTATATATTATTTATTCTTTTTGTTGCTATGACAACCAATTTCACATCGTCGAATTACTATATTAACAAAATAGCAACGTATATCTACAGAAAGAGAAATTACATCTATATTCTTTTTTTACATATTCTTCTTCTTCTTTTCTTAAACAGCTTGTGCATAATTTAAAAGTAAATTCTGCCCACAAGTATAAGTAAAGATAGAAATACAACTATTGTTACAACTTTTGGCAGTAAAACCATCATTTCCTACAAGGAAAGAATTAGTCAAGTAAATGTACGATATATGTAAACGAAAAGCACAAAAATGAAGATTGTGAAATTTTTTGTTGATTTATTGAAATGGGGAGGGAAAATGTGGAAGATCTGACTACATTGATTCTGAACAAGATTAAGAAAGATGAATTGGACATGCAGGTCTGTAGAGCACAATCATACGACAATGTTACACAATTCGTTGCATGTACGAATCATTCCCTGAATCTAGCCGTTGTACACTCTACCGTCGTAGCAGTTAATTCTGTCACATTTTTGGAACATTGGATCGTGCTTTTGTTTCTTATTTTCCTCTCGTTAACCCACAAATGGGCCGCTCGTACTATTGTTTCAGCACAAGGTTTGAATCGATTGATTGAAATCCGTTGAAGAGCACGTCACGAGCGTCTAAGTTGATGAAGACTGACTTCCGCCAAATTCTAGAAGTATTAGAAAATCTTTTAACAACTGCAACAAAAAAGCTTCAACATGATCTGATACCGTCTAATTGCGTCCTTCAATGCAATCGTTTGCTATCTCGGGCTCTAGAATGGAGCCATGCTTGGGGAAACTAATGACACACAGTTGTATCTGCTAACAAAAGGCTTGAGTGTACACGATTGTGCGGTAATAATTTATGGACTAGAAAACCTCTTATTCAAGAACAAGGACAACCTTGGAGATGACGAATTCAAGTATGCGAAGAATTTTTGCTAGGAGCTTGTCATCGAGCTTAAGCCATGCCGGACAAGAAAGAAGCTAATTTTCAGCGGTAATGGCTCTGCAGATGCTGAACTCTCATGCAAACAAGGATTGAAAAGGTAGAGTTTTACATTCCTGGATAAAATCCCTAAAAAGATCTCTATACGATTACAGCAACTTCATAAATTGGATAATCAATTTCACATCTTCGCACCATCAGAGCTTTTCCAATCTGAATACAATCATAAACTGGATAATATACATGATAAAGTTAGAAAGGAAAGAATTTGAACTAGAGAGGAAATGTTTACAAAATTTCGTTGCCAGATCAGAACAAGGAGACAGTAAGGAACAGCTTGAACTTTTACAATTTATCCAATAGTTTAACCTCAGTATTTCTGTTCCAAACATTATCACAATGTTACAGTTTTTTACGATTCGTGTTAGTGTTGCCAGTTGTGAGTGAAGCTTCTTTAGGTTAAAGCTGACTAAGAATTACTTAATATATTCTATTACCCAGGCGAGGTTGACTTATTTGTTAAGTGAGTCAATTGTAAAAGAATTGGCAAATGAATTGATCTTAATGGTGTGATTTCAGAGTTTGTTCCTAGGAGAATTCTTAAAATGTATTTGTAAAATAGTGATACAAATTTAATGTTCGTAAATACAGTATAAAAGTGCTTTGGTATCGCAAAAAGTGAGTAAATGCATTTAATTAGCCGTATACGCCGATTCTTGTTTCAACTGGTTAATTTAGCAGATAGCATGAAGTTGGTGAGCAGAGAAAGGGGGTCACAATTTTCTCTCACTCACAACTTTTGGGGGCGGCAAAATCGCAGTCCGTCTCAGTCATCGATAAACCAAGCTTCGCCGTCCAGTCTTTGTTTCAAATCTTCCTCTTCACCCAAAAGTAAGGGTATTTCACTACGGGCCGTAGATTGAAAATTATGGTCTATTAATATTACACAAGCAAGTATATTAACTAACCAATACTATGGCAGCATTCATATCTTTTGAAAAACTTCTAAAGGAGTGGTTATAGGACATTTAGAAGAATTTTCTCTAAAACTCCTTGAATGTTAACTAGTTTTCTTATTCATTAATAGCAAAAGTGTCAGTTCCCGCATGCACTAAATAGTATGTAACCTGCAGAATACTAAGTAGTTTGAGATCTCTAACGTCATAGATTTCTCGAATGTGTGACCCTCCGACTCGAGTCGAAAATCGAAGAAAAAAAGACCTCATATGCGACTTAGTCTAGTGAAGAACAAAATTTGGTGGATCTTTTTGACGCGAAAATCTGATTTCTTAAAATTTATTTTTGAAAATGTCTCGAAGACAGTACTTCGTTTGTTTCTCATTAAAAATTTTACATATGCGACTTGGAATAACTTATTGCTGCTAGTTGTTTGTTGCTGGAGTGCGAGTTATTCGTATCAAATTCTCAAAAAATGATGCTAATGAACTTCTTCATATTCTAGAAGTAAATATTTAATTATATTTTGTACAAGTTTATATTATGTATTTCTCTAGAAGTATTTTTGAAAGGAGTATCACATTAAAACCATATATTTGCCCACACAGTAAGCTATTTTTACTCTTGAACTCATTAATATGAGCTATTCAATGTATAAATAATTACACATAAGCTCTAGTAGCTTAAAAATCTTATATATTATGGATATTTGTATTATACACTTAAGTAAATTTACAGGCGACTTTATAGTTCGTTATATCCATATTATGTTGATAAATAAGTACATAGATACCGGTCGTTGCCATAAAAACGAGTAAAATACAGAAATCAACATATAAACTTTGAATTATCAACAAATAAATCAATATTAATTAGTACGTTTTTAAACTAACTTTCCTCTTCTGTTTCTTTTTTTTTAGTTAGTGCATATTTAAAAGCACTTTCACCCTAATGCTGGTTATACACAAAAAATTATGCAAACGTTAAGCTGGATATACACAAACATTATACAAACGTATAATTGCTGAGATGAATTAATTTCGGAAAATAATTTTGGATAAGCGTTATAACAATTTCAAAATATGTCATAACGAATTTCCCTTCAAATATTCAATAATATAAATTATAGAATCCCGAAGGAGTAGAGAAATCTGTTTCTCCTTAAAGTATTTCGAAATCGAATATGGCAATTTTATTTATATTTTGATCAAAATACGTTTCAGTAACCATCTCATAATTGTGTGTAAGATGAACTATGTTCTGTTGATTTTTGTGATACTTATTAACGAATACGAAAACAATCGCTCAAATTATGCGCTTATCAACTTCGACTAAAATCGTACCCGGTATTCCAATTTTAACTAAGGTTACTATTCAGTGCTTTTCAAATGCAGTATAAACTCAATGATGTAACAGCTCTTTTTAATCTTACAGTTAATACGAAATCTTCTTATATTAATCTCAAATTTTCTCGCCGTCAACTATTGATATATGTAAGAGAAGCTAAGTGAAATTGTTTTACGTGTATTAACCATGGCCGTACTCAGGAAATTTTGAGCGCGTGAATCTAGAGTCATTCTCAGGTAACATGGGATACATTCTTGAGTCTTATGTTCTTAGTTAAATAGGGAATAGTAAATGTATCGTTTCGGTATTTAAGTAATTCGGTTGTGATCATTAATGCTATGCCACTTTGATGACATTTTCGAGCTATGCAACCATGCTTTTTTTAACCATTGTTTGAGTATGTGCTACGGACCTCGTAGATCCCTTTTGTGGAAAGACTCCACGAACATTTTGAAGAATAAGATAAATGGCATTCGTGCTTACGTTTTAAAAATAACGAAACATAAAACGTAGCTTTAGTAGTAAAGATAGTTTTAGAGTCATCGCAATTGTGCGACCGTAGAGAAACAAGAAATATCCTAAAATCAAACTTTCATTATTAAAAGTCACTTGTAGATGAAAATATCCATTGATTAAGCATTTCAACATTCCAATGAAACATTCCAGATAATTTTAAATATAGTTTTTCTAGAAAATGGCAAGAGTTTCTAGAGAATAGTAAGTCTAGGGAAAATATCTATTTCATATCTCTTTATCCCTATTTGATAGGAAATTAGCCAAAGTTGAATGAAGGTACATCTTCGTCCGCCATGGCCTTAATATAAGTTGAATCAGTTGGAATTTATAGTACGTTGGTGAGGAAGGCAATTACAACAATTGTATGAAGAAAAAATATCATTATGTTTACAAACGATACCTAACTCCACTGCAACATAAGGTTGCACAACTATTACATAGTGCGGTAATTCTCAACACTAGTAAAGAGCGAAATCTTTGCAGGAGAACTAGCCTTACGCTGATATCTAACACAAAAGCTGTCTAATACTAACAGATATGTTTATCTAGATTTTATTCATATTGGAGAAAAGAGTGAGGTTTAGAATATCAATGTCAGTTCTAAAAGCTGGATATCTAGGAAAGAAGTGTGTTGTATTCGTTCGAAGCAACAAGTCGAAACGAACATTTTTTATGGTCAATCACCCTTAAGATATTTAATCAATGCTATTAGCATATTGAACTATAAAACCGATGGAAACCGAACACAAAACTTTGTGGACAAGAAAGAGAATATCATATTCTTCGTTTTATACTACAAGATTATAACTCATTCTTTGAGCCAAAATACAAGGAATGTATTTTCCGGGATCGCTGAGATAAATAGTGATACTTCCGATGACGTTTGAATCAGAATTCAGCCCCGAAAGTTGGGGAGTGGGAGGAGGAAATATATAAAAAATGATCGAAAATGACCCATATTAGTGCTGAATCCATGGTGTTGGGGGTCGCTGAGATGAACAGTGACACTTCAGATGCCGGGTAAATCCAAATTCAGCCCATAATAGTAACATTTTATTTTTATTTATATAAATTACTCATTATTTTCTGATTGTTCACAGTTTTTTCTTTGTTTCTATCGATTTGACAGTACTTCAGTAATAGTAAAAAGTTAAGTATAAAGGCGGTTTTATTTGTTATGTAGCTTTTTTAGAAATATTAGACATCTTTGTATTTGTGTAATAATAATAATAATAATAATAATAATAATAATAATAATAATAATAATAATAATAATAATAATAATAATAATAATAATAATAATAATAATAATAAAACTATTTTTGCTTTTCAAAGAATAGATTCAGAAAACTTAAGCAAAAATATGAAATTACATGTCTTTGGTTTCTTTCTTAGAAGCAAGCCACAAAATAGCTTGGCGTTAATGGGATTGTAACATGTTCGGAATGTTGTTGCTTAAATTTAATATTTCAATATGTATATATTGACATTTTCTATAATACAAATTGCAAGGAAGTGAGTTTTATTTCACTTTATGTGACTATGGTTTAATTCTAATTATGTAAATTCAATGCTGAAACAAGGGAGTAGTGGATTTCTGTAACTTCCGGCTGTAATAGACGGGTAAATAAGAGACGAGATTTATCATTGTGGTGTACTGAATGCATAACAAGAAGCTGTTTTCGCTATCTACTACTGTTTTCTGAATATAACAAATCATTCTTGAAACCATATATCGTAAAGAGAGACAAAGTTCCAGATAAAATTTATTCTTCGAACAGTGAAACTATACCAGAAAGCGATTTATTACTATTCTATTACTTCCGGTTTGATATATGTTGGATATTGAATGGAGATTTGGTTTGAGAAGAAGGTTAACGGAGGAGATGGAACCTATTCTTGGGATTGCTTAATCAATTCAAACAAACAAACAAAAATAAAGAGAGATCTTGGTAGTTCTTGAGAGAGAAGACTATCACAGCTACTCTATTAAAATAAACTTTCGATAAGAGCGCATAGCACAGTTCAGACACTTTTTTACTCATGTGCCAATTCTCGTGTAAAATATTTATATTTTGCTTAAATATTGCCTCGGAACGAGTAGGATAAGAGAAGTGATGGGTAATTTATTGTTACTTAAAACAACGAAGAAATCAATGTACTTTACAACCTGAAATGTATTGTAATTTATTTCAGTCAGTTCACAGAAGCTATAATGTGACCAACTATAAGTAAAATGTGTCATTCTACATATAAATAATCAGAGCTGCCACATATTAGTTGTGAAATAAAATAACTTTATTTATTATTTTATTTTATTTTATTCTATTAGTCAAGGGAGAAAATAGTTGAAGTTAACGTAAGGAAGTTACGAGTCTTGACTAAATATTATTCTTGTTAGTCAGAGGATTATAATTAAAGAATTCGATATAATCTATAGCAGGGTTTCTCAACCTGAGGATCGCGAGAGGCTTTCATGGGAGTCGCGAAGATAAGCGAAAGAGATAAATATGATTAGTATTTAATACTGAAAATATTTTAAAACATTATTTTACATTTTGTTCTGATAGGCATATTTTTATTTTTATACATACTGTTAAGAACAAAAAATAGGTCTACTATACATTTGCAACAGGTACAGAGTTGTTTAAAAATCAATTTAAATGAAAGAGGTGCAATATGAAACTAATGAGAACTGTATATCGAAATACCAGAAAAATATTCAATGCAACAGAACGTGCATATTGCAATACAATTAAAATTGAAAGCTAATAAGATACGGTACCTGAGCATGGTGTGATTTCACTAGTGCGGTAATTTAAGGTTCAATCTTCATGACACACATTTTCAAGTCACTTTGAACTGATAAGCGATTTCTTGGCTTTGTTTCAATGTTTACCATGGAAGAAAAAACATTTTCGCAAAGGTACGATGTAGCAAATGGAATTACTACTTTCAAAGCAGCAGATACCAGACGAGGATATTCTTCTCTCCTCTTCAGTCAGAATCTATCCAAGTTTTCGTTGCAGAAAAACAATTGCAAGGACTTGTCACATGATAATTGTATTAGTTGGTTAAGAAGTTGTGGACTTAGATCAGCTACTTTGATAGCCTCTTCAATGAAAGAATTTAATATCCATCTTGAACAAGCAGTTTCATCGTATGGAGTATATTACTGTTACTGTATCCATTATATACAAGAAATGGATTCTACTATTATAGAAATAGATGGATATCGTGAGATCTCCGCAATAGATATATTAAAAATCCCACATAAGCTTATTACAAACGAGAAATTATAACGGGATCTCGGGCAAAAGGATGTGATAAAATGGAGATCATGATAGGAATTAGATTGAGAACCAGTGCTCTATAGTTAACTAGCTGAAATTCTGTTCTTCGTATGTGGAGACTAAGATTTATGCAAAATACATAGTAGGCCCTATTGCAAAATACAGAATATGAGTGGAGTAAATAAATAGCGAAGAGCATCGCCTTTCGCGATAACCCTATCAATATGAGTGAAATAAATAAATAACGATATAGCCGTGTCAAGTGGCATGCGCCTCCTTGCCAATATTTTGACTTACATGTAATCTGGACTGTCACTATTCAACTTAGTGACCCCGAAAACTATGGATTCAACACTAATCTCTACCATTTTTGTGTGGATAGTTTAATTTTCACCCTTTCTCGCTGATTAGGGTTGAACGTGGGCTTAAACTGAATCTGGAATGTAGCTATTCATCTCAGGGAGCCTGAAAAACAAAGGTGCTCGGGGTGTGCTACTCCTACTGGACCTAACTGTAGACTCCTAAAACAGTCACCTAAGACATTCGTGACTGTCGCTATTTATCTAAACGACCAGGAAAACTATGAAATATGACACTAATATTGACCGTTTTCGATTATTTTTTCATGACACCCCTTCTCACTCTCTTCCTTAAGAATGTCAGAGATGTCTTATCCCAAATGGAGGCTAATCCTGAAGTTAAATGGAATCGAAACTGTAACTATTCATCTCAGAGATCCTGAATACTATGAATTCAATATTAATAGATCTGTTTCTGCTTAATTTTATGTATCACTACTTTCCACACCACACCACCCGTAGGAAAGCTAGAAGTGTCTCACCCAATAATATCTTTATTTTCGGATTGTAGGTCATATCTGTACAAAGTTTGGTTGAAATTTCTTCAGGTGTTAAAGAGTTATGATGGAACATATGACATACATATATATCTGTAGCTATATAAAGATGATAGAAAATGGTCCCTATCTTCCATTAAAACGAAAATTTTCAGAAATGATCGGACATGTTACCCCTTATTTTCAATAAGGGGTTGACGTATAGAGTTTCATCTTTCTAACTTGACAGGCTCGTGGGATTCTCAATTTTTAAAATATATTAGGGTCTATGATCTCCTTCTCCCTCCTTAAGGTATGTATTTTGTTCAAAGTAGCATGCTAGAAACCTGAGTTAGCTTATAATCTACTCATGTACTCAAATCATCAAAATTGGTACAGAAGTGGTCTAGGAGCAGTTTGAGGACAAACATTTTTCCTTTTTTTTATTTTTCATATGCATGTACAAACGTAAAAGTATCTCACTCACCAGCGCCCAGGCGATACTACTACACAAACGTAGAATTTGTTCAAACTACTCGCTTTTGTCAAAAAAAATGTATTCTAATCGAGGGTAAACAAGAGTATATTTTAACAGTACATAGGATTTGAGATGAAAAGTGCCAGTAGAAAAGGATTTTTGAAAATTAGACATGAAATAGTGATGGACTAGGGGAAGATAGTTATTATAATAATAAATGTTCGAATCTCGAAACCTTTTAATATTACAGATATAAAATTTGATATTTGGGCTTAGCATGTAAAATAAAAATAGACGTGTCCCAGTATTTCTTGATATTTAAATTAGAAAGGGAGGAAAGACGTGGGGGGCGAAAAGGGATGAGAATTGCAATTATTATAACAGAATATCCATATCTCGAAATCTCTTAAATTAAAGGACATAGAATTTGATACTTGAACTTCATATTTAAACTAAGAAAACACGTGTTTTAGCTTTCTTGATGCTTGATCTGGAAGAAAGAGATGATATGGGAATGAAAAGGAGTTGGAGTTGAAATGATTATATTAAGATATCCATGTTTCGGAATTCCTTAAATTATAGAGAGGTGAAATTCGGTGATTAGTCTTTCTTTCAAAAGTAATGAAACATGTTTCTTGATATTTGGTCTAGAAGTAAAGAATACGAATGGGAAGAAAAAAAAGGGAGTGGTTCACTAACCTAGGTCCAACATCAAAATATGCTGAGAAAATTACTTATTTTAAATGAAAAAGTCTAAATTACAAATTCTATGTTACTAATCTTACGGATGGGAAATTCGACTTGGAAGGGAGTAAAATCTGAGTTGCAATTTCTTATAGTAAGATGTACATTTCGCGGAATACTTTATGTTTATAGAAATAAAATTTGATATTTAAAATTTACATTAAATTAATTAAAAACTTGGTTCAGCATTTACCGATAATTTATCTACAAAAGCATGGATATAATGGTTGTATAATGTGACGTATACCCATCTGAAAGTTTTATAGTTCAGCATATATATTTACCTTCAATTTAAAAAAGGAGTATCTATACGACATATTGTTGAAAACAGTTGAGTACATACCTGCCAAAACTTCTAGCATTAAATCACTACCTAGAAGAAAAGAGAACACATGTGACAGAATTTTGCTGATTCATGAACATTTATACGAGTGCAACATCTGTTGGAGAATAAATGTATTGTTCATTAAACGTTATTCTTCGTATCTGACTATGTGTCTAATGCATCTTGTCATGAATTTAACATAAAAGTTGAGGAAAATCCCAGAAGAACATTGAATGAAACTGAACTTCAGAAATTGTTGTTAGAATGATCTGATCGGTATAGAACAGTGGTCGCCAAACTTACGAAGCTTTTCAGCTTGCGCGTTCAAATCATATTGTGAGCTACCAACCAAAAGAACTAACAACTGTTATATATATAACAACGCTTACATTTGTTTATTGCCTAGATACAGTTACATTTCTAGTAAAACTGAAATCAAGCTATCCAAGTTAGCAAATGTCTATGTTCCCGCGAGATTCTGGTAGCTCGCGATCGACGGTTTGACAATTATTGGTATAGAATATAAGTAGATGAGAAGATATATCATTTGACTACTTTTTGATATCTAGGTAGAATGATCAGTGAAGCCCACGGTGAGAATAAGGAAAGAAGTATTTAGAAAGTTGAAAAATATGTTGTCTTTCTTCGAAAGTTAAGCTAAAGACTAAAGAAATGGTTCGTTTAGAGAAGTGTACTTAATGGGGAAGAAACATTGACACTGTGTCAAACCAGCGGGAAAAAATATAGGTTTACGAACTATTAGATTGGAATCAAATGAAGAACAAAAGCTACGTTGAACTGAAAATCAGTATAGAAGGAGGAAGAGAGGAATAGGAAAACTAGGGAATAAAGAAATATTTTCAGATATAATTATAATGAGTGGAATATTCGATAAATACGAACTGCAGCATAGCAGACATGACTGAAAAAATGACAGTGAAAGGTGACAAATTAACTACAATTGAATTAAGGTATTGAAACATCAAATTTATAAGTCAAGACATAAAGATTATGGCTGGCGATCGCGGCGTACGGAAATTTCTAAGTTTTTAGATAAATAGTCCACCAGTAATGGAATATTGTATATTTTCATAATGTCTATGTACGCAACATGTAATCCGACGATAGAGATGGCATAATTACATAAACGGTTGAGAATACAAAATGGACATAACTATTTCAATATTGCAAGTTTTAATCAACAGGCGTGTACCTTTGAAATAAAGCAAAGTCTATTTTTCAGAATAAAATTGAGTGACGATTAAATATGGAATTACTAATATAATCTACAGAAATGCATATAATTTCTGGTAACGGGATATACCTTGAAAACATTAATTATTTGCTTTTTGAGTATAATAGGTGCTCAAAAGTGGCATATTTACGGTCGTTTACTGACACAGAATAAAGCAGCCTAGAAAGTACTCATAACGGGCAGACGACATTATTTGGATCCCAATCATTCCTCTTTATTTATGAAAGAAACTGATTCTAAAGAAGCCCATTTCTGTTACATAACCTAAAGTTTAATTAAAATGGTCATATTACATATTTTAAACAAATAATCATGAAATGATATGCGCTTATTTTATTTGTAGAGCTTGTATCAGAAAATATATTAAATTTATTTTAAATATATAAATTATTTCCATTACACTGATTTTAGTGCATTTATTTTTGTAAACTTGGTTAATTTAGTTTCAAGTAAGAAATAACTTCGTAATTTATATACAAAAAAGACTGACAGTGTTATCTTGAAAACATTCGAATATATGTAAAGATATTGTACATTAAAGACACAAATTTTCTATCTGTAAAGATAATAGGTTCTTATTTAGTTTTCAAAGAAACATTAGTAACTTCTGTTGGCACACCCCATTAGAGATATCATGGTACTGGAAGTGCGAACTATAAAGAGTGCAGAATCCACAATATTATTTATTTTTAATGGGAGAAGATGTCTAAAAATAAGAATATACCTATCGATAGATCATATTGTGCTGAACAAAATGATGTGCGTGAGCGCTAAAAGCGATGTGTAGTTTTCGAGAAAAAGGAATTTATTTGGAAACCTGGAAAAAATGATACCATTCACAACTTATACTTCTTACCGAAGTGAAACAGATACTGAAATATAACTTTATCAAGTTCTTCATCATAAAACCACCAAGCCTATAATACATACTATAGTTAATGAGATATAGCCAGAATTTATCATTAGTTCATAATTTTGTACTGTTTAACTAAAATTATGTCGAGAGATAAGCAGAAACTTATTTCAGAAAACAGATCACTTCTAAATGAACAAACAACATGTGGATAAATTCTCATGCGAAATTGTCGAGAGAAAACTTTTCTTTGTTACATAGTTACTTTAATAAAGCCTAATGTTATATGTATATGCGGATGCTGTAATGTTATTAATGTAGCTTGATTGTTTTTATTTCTTTTCAGACCTTGCACTTTGCGTTGCAAACTGTTCAATAAACATAGATATTGTGTATTTACATAAAAAAAATTGATATACCAGTAGCGAAGGAAGTCTGTTTTCCTGCTTTAGCTATACATGAAATAATAAACATAAACTAATTTTGTATACTTCTGACCCAATACTATGAAATAACAAGGTCCGTAGTTTTAATCATCCTACCAGAAGATGTTATGAAGAAGCTATAAAAATACTTGGAAAGAAAGATTGGGGTACGTATATAACATTAAATTATATGTGTGGACGAAAGAAAAAAATATATCTTAAAGAAAATATATACTCCTTTAGTCTAAGAACATAGCGTACTTTGTAAGTAAATTATGAACATAGATGCACCCCATTTTCATTATCTTTTTGTAACAAATTGTGATTTGGTAGTTGTAAAATAACGCAAGTTGTACATACGTACTGCTTTTTTTTCCCGCTTAAATATTACATCGTGTTGTTGCGGAATGTTTCATATATAACAGTTCCGTATATTACTTACGTCCATCTGTATGTGAGATCCTGACCGTTTTAGGTACAGTTCTTCCGTTGGTAAGGAAAGTACGTTTATTCGGAACACTTATATGGAAAATACGTATAAAATCTACTTTTTCAGTTATAGTTTGCTGTACTTTAAATCCAAAAAACTACAGGATTTACACATGTAACCTAAGTTCGTATGTACGGCACATACGTTTTTTTCTTCTCTGTAGTTTTCTAGAAAACCGAGAAAAACACTTTTTGAGGCACTATAAATATGTCGTTAATTATGTTTACTAATGCATATTTCTGGGCATTACTAGCATATAATGTCTTAAGCCCGTCATGTATGAAGGAGAAGGACTCTCTTCGAGCAAACTATCCTGTATATCAGGTACTATCCAGGCATTTTTCCGATATGAATGAGGAAACCCAAAGAAAATCTCACGCAGGACGGTTAGCCTGGAGAAGCTCTTACAGCTTTTCGACCTAGTGCCCCCACCGAAAATCGCATCAGGACCGCTCGTACCAAAGGCAAGAGCATCAGGGAGTACGCTACGCTGGGGCACGGTATTTCGTTAGTTGCCAATTTAATGCACTTCATAGTCTTTTTTCTCCTGGAATATATTATTTATTGACTTATGAACTCTATATAAGAATTTGACACTGTTAAGTAAAATAGTGTATGTATTTGTGTACAGTGTCGATGAGTTCTGCTAACAGTGGCGGAAATAATACTTCTAAATTTAATAAATATATGTTGTTATAATTTTTCTTTTTAAGATACGTCACATGGCAATATCTCAGTTTTTGAAATTACTCGTTATTTTAGATATTAGAAATTGTTCAATTAGGAATTGTTGACTAAAATAAATTAATTGTATCCTTTTTAATTTTGATTTTAACCTCAAAAGTACACTGTAAATACTTAAACATATATAATGGATTTCACACGCTATATTCTACTGTAAAAACCATGCTATTATCCATTAAAAGTCAATATTATGACTTAAAAATACATCAGTAAATAGCAATTTATTTGTACTTTGTTTGTATGATAGTACAAAGAATGCATACTCAGATATTTTATAATTTGGTTACTTTTGGAATCTTGTAAGTCAATATATATGATATACTTAAAAAAATTGGTTGCTTCGCATAATATATAGCTACTTTTAAGTTGTATTAATATAAAAATCAGATCTTCAAAAATTAAAGTATCAATTCTCCATTTGAGTGTCTCCACTGGCTATTCAGAGGTGCTTTCCAAGCTTATCTATCTATATATATTTATATAACCTCTGAATATATATATAAATGAAGTTTCTTCAGAAGTGTTGACAGGCAGTGAAGATATAATAAACTCAGAACGAATTACACCTTTAGATTATTGAAACGAATTAAGATAAAGTGTGTTATTTTATTTCAGATAAATGTTTCACAAAATTCAAACTTCTCGAATGTACAGATCTCCGATGTTAAGTGTTTCTTGCATTATTTTCATATTGGTTACTGAAAAATCTAGAGTTGTCTTTTCTTTCCAAAAGTCATCATTTTTACTGAAATTTCCAAATTTGTTATATAAAAAATGCATATTATACATAAGCATGATTGGGAAACATTTTCGATTGTTGATGACTAATGACTAAACTATCTATTGTTTACTAATTATTTAATATATTTTGATAATTTATTATCAATTAATTTGTAATGATAAGTGATATGACGAAACAATGCAGTTGCACCTGTATGCCATCGTATTAGAGAATGGATGAAAAGGGTAATGAAAATTACTAATGCCTTAGAATTAAAGCATAGTGTACAAAATTAGTGTATGTAACAAGGGTTGTGTACAGTTAGAAAGAGGTTATAGGTTGTAACTATTATTTCTAATAGAATTTTATTTGTTTAATATAAAACTAGAGCAATATGTTACGAAGATTTACTCTTGTATATAATTTCGTATTTGTAAAGTGAAATAAAGAAATACTTATATTCAGTATTTTTCTTTAATTGCTATATTCTTGACACATGCTAGCTAAATTCCTTAATCCATTGTACACAATATTTACAAAAAAAATATGTACCATAATTTTATCTCTATTATAATAGTACTTGACTATTTGTTAAGTGTTATTACATTGCATGGATTGAATTGGTGTTATTGCCAACAAATTTATAATATTTGTTGTTAAACTCTCCGTATGCAAATTAGTATTCGAACATTATTGTATTTGAGTGATATTTTGCTAGTTTAACCTAACACCCTCAGCCTCTTGTTTTATTATATTCAGATTTTAATTATTAATACGATTACTATATTAGGTTGATAAAAATATACTACGTAATTATGAATATATCTATAAGCTACATATTGACTTCAAATTCTCTATCTGATTACATTCAGAAGAGAATTTATTACATTAGGTAGTATACAAAGAAGTGCTTTAACCCTTATCCGGGCAACCGGGGCCTCCCAGGCCCAGTAGCTTCATTTTTCTGAAATTTCTCAATAACCATACATATTTCGAAGACATAAAATACTGAATTCTTCTATCTTTCGTCGAAGTTAAAATCATGAACATATCGAGTTGGTAAAGCTCTTTTTTTTTTTAATTTGAAAATCTTTTCCTGACGTAACCGGGCAACCGGGGCCTAGGAGGCCCCGTATAACTTTAGTGAAATTCCTGTCAAATATTAAATCAAATTGTCACATAATTATATATTGAACACGTGACTATTGTAACCTTTAGTCGGAACAGTATGCGGCAACAGACATTGAATTTTAAGTTATAACGACTCTATAGAAAAGCGTCGTCAACCTGGTCCGTCTGGTAAAATATATGTTACGAAGCGATAATAACTTTTCTTTATGCAAGAATCAACTCAGATATTGAAAGATCATTAGTCTCACCTTTATTGCTTGATATGTCTTAAATATTCTTTTTAAGACCGTAAAATACATAAATTCACTTGACTAGGTCAACACATAACATGTACATAGCCACAACTATCCCATAATAATCTCTTACATATATCAAAAAAATTCTTCTTTTCTGTTAATTTAAAATGAACATTCTACTTAGTATATTACATATTTATGAGCACTTTTAGCCCACGGTACAGGTAAATATTATACAAACTAAAGTATTTCGTTATAGAAAATGTCGCCCGACAAAGGGACTGAATATAAAAGTCATGAGTAGGCTTGGCTTTTATATTCAAGAACCGCTGGTCTGATTAGATTAATGTTCGTATATTACATATGTTCTTTATATTTTGATCACACCTCGTATATATCTTCATTATTTTTTGGTTAACCCTCATATATATATATAATATTAGTTATTATCATTCACATAAATACATTTACAATAAATCTTTGATTTCATTAATATTTCTCTTTTATTACATTATTATTTATTCTTTATCATTAAAAACATCGTCGCTTAGAAATATAATTAACGAGGGTGAAACACAAATGATCAAGATTACTAGTTTCGATCATTATTACAAACGATGATGTGACAAATAATATTTATTCTTTTCTTTCGGGCGCATTGAATAACAAATAGGTTAGATGTTACATTTTAATGTATACCTCGTAGTTCTAAGCTGTCATAAATAAAGAAGAATTTTATTCAAGGTAGTCAGTGAATAATTGATTTTATAGAATGGATCTTATTCTTAACATAATCTTTGACAATTAAGTTTTCAACACAAGTCAATCGAATATAAATAATCTTTGCCTTTGATTAATTATAAATTGAATTATGATTCTTCACATTAACAAGAAAGAATAAAAATCATTTGAAAATTAATTTTCCAGTCTACTTAAAACTCTATTTAAGCATTTCAAGTATTTTTAAGAATCGTTTTCATTATTGATATTAACACATAAACTTTAAAATGAAAATTTACAAGAATCTACAACTAACATGAATTTAACCTAATTTCAGTAACGGTAATCAGGTTACATTCGAACTTGCATACGGTTCTAATAACGTACACTGTACCGCACAATCGTGATTAGGTTCGGTACTATTTTGTGCATGTATTCCATCGTGATTCTGATTCTGATATGAAATGCCATTGATATGTTCAACACGTAAAGAACAGCAACCAACAATGTCAACTTGGTCTTCATCCTTTTCGTTACCTGCTCTTAATGCCAACTTATCAATAAAGTACAAGGCAACAGCTCTCTGACGAATTCTCATTTCTTCTGATTTCCAATCTTCACGAAATTCTTGACGAATCTTATCAATACTCTTGGCAAGTTTTCTGGCAGTTTCATATTTCTGATGATTACCCTACCGCTTCGTAATACGGTTAAGTTCGTATTCATAAAGTACAGTATCCAAGTAAATTCACCCCTACTTTTCTATCTTCGGGAACTGAATTTACGAAATTCCCGGCGTGAAAGGCACCAAAAAGTTTTATAACGACTCTATAGAAAAGCGTCGTCAACCTGGTCCGTCTGGTAAAATATATGTTACGAAGCGATAATAACTTTTCTTTATGCAAGAATCAACTCAGATATTGAAAGATCATTAGTCTCACCTTTATTGCTTGATATGTCTTAAATATTCTTTTTAAGACCGTAAAATACATAAATTCACTTGACTAGGTCAACACATAACATGTACATAGCCACAACTATCCCATAATAATCTCTTACATATATCAAAAAAATTCTTCTTTTCTGTTAATTTAAAATGAACATTCTACTTAGTATATTACATATTTATGAGCACTTTTAGCCCACGGTACAGGTAAATATTATACAAACTAAAGTATTTCGTTATAAAGTGTTCTGCACTTAAAATATATAAAGGGCCTGACAGGCCCCGGTTGCCCGTTTACGTTACAAAAATGTCTGGACCGGATTTGCTATTCTGCTTGGTCGGCTTACAAAAGCGTGACACGAAGTTTCGCTTCTTGACAAAAATATATACCGGTACATTCTAGACTAGTCTGAACAGTAAGTGACAATAGGCATTGATTTTGTGTATTCTGCACTTAAAATATATACTGGGCCTCACAGGCCCGGTTGCCCGTTTACGTTACAAAAATGTCTTGCCCGGATAAGGGTTAATTTCCAGAAAGCATGGAGAGTTAATCAATCTATTTATTGTCTCGTTCGCTATTGCAAACATAGTTTTAATGAAATAATAGATTTGGAAATTCGAAACAACTTAAAATTAAGATGTTGTGTATCTTCAGGAGAAACGCATTTGTAGCACCGGAAGAGAGGAGAATTTTCCGCGGCCAATCTCCTGAAATTATCACTGGTTGTAGACTAATCAAACCTGTATCTTCAGGGAATATAATCTTTGTGTCACAATTGAAGAAAAAAATTGTTCAACGTGATGCTTTAGAATATCGAGCTAACATTGTAAGTTGATAATAGTGCTACTACATTGTAAAGAATACTGAAAAAGTTATTTAAAGAATTCTTGTGGAAAATCCCTGTAATCCAAATAAAATAAAAGTGTTCATTCATGAATCTCAACATACTTTTTTTTAGTTATTCTTCGATATACCAGGACCTCCAAAATAAAGCACTTTTTCATTGAATTATGTATTAGTTAGTTCAGATCATTTGTTCATCTTTCAAATCAAGAAGGTGTACTTCAAATAAGCGATACATAAGAATTTTCTAGATTTTAAAGATTGAGAAGGTTAAGAAAAGAACTAAAAGATCAAGAATATTGGCAACTAGAGCTGGTATAATGAGCATACATTTTTATTGTACTGAAAACCAACTAGCTTGCTTTAATCCTTCTTGATTTTATGATATTTAATTAGTATATTTTCTATTTTGTCTCAAAATTTTATACATTTTGAAACGTTGCCAGGATTAATTTTTATTTTCTATTGATTGGAATTGACATATTTATTTCTTGAATATCAATTAGATCTATTATTTTATGTATTGAGTGGAAGTCATTTTAATTCTATAAAAGTGTTACGATGTGACTGCCACAATCACGCACAAAAGTTCATGTTAGTTAATCGTAATTTTACTTTCAAGAAAATAAAAATCAATTTCGTTACTTATTTAACTTTGTACAAGTTTTTTTTTCATTTCTGTCAGATCCTGAATGTGTCCTAGCATGACAGTAACATTTACAAAGTACAAGTCATGAAGAAATTTCTTTTTCCTTCTTCAGGTTTACATATTTTATAGACTAAAAACCTGAGTACAAATCCAGTCTTTCATCTTACTACTTAAAACGATTGTCTCGATCCTAGAAAAGAGTATATATCTCATCAAAGACATAGACAGAAGCTTACAAACATGGTTTTGTTATTAGCGAACATGTGAAAGTTTCATATTGCTTATTGAAGTAATGACAAATTTTATCCTGTGTTTTATAACTGTAATGAGAACTTGCATATAGAAAATATATTTTTAATGTTTAATGTCCCAGAGCACGTTTTTACAACACTTAAAACTGCAGCATAATGTCTGTGACAGCAAATAAACAATCTTACAGAAGAAACAATGAAAATAAATATTGAGTGTTATAAAAATATAGTACTAAGAAGTATCGTCCACAAAACAATGCGAAACTTATAGTTATTTTGATAAGAAACTCAACATTGCATTGTTATATATATATATATATATATATATATATATATATATATATATATATATATATATATATATATATATGCTTTTTGATTTTGTGATCCACTATTCTTAAGGGAAATGTTATAATTCGGAATTATTTATTAACACCCTACTAATCGCAAGACATGTTAAGACAAAGTAGTCAACGTTCTTCATTTCTACTGGTTTCAGTGATTGGCCACAAATAAAAATTTTTATGGAATTATGTTCTTATTTTTCTATTATTGGACATTAAAAACACTTATTCGCTTATCATTCTACGAAAAAATATTTATGTATGCTCCATAACCATTTGTTTTTATGAAAGTTTTCAATGTTTTGAAATTCTGCTACTCAGAAAAAATATTGAGAGAAGTATCAGGGATTATAGCTAGTAGCTGTGTTTTTAAATATTTATATCATAATTTATGTTTCTGTTAACTATTTAAATAAAATTTATAATAATTTATTTTTTTATTTCGAAGTACAGATCCAGTAACATTGGAAAATAGATACTGTTCTAAAATTCTTTCTCCCAAGTTTCATTATTTTTACGAAATAACAAGAAAGGAAACACACTGAAAAGAAAAGATCTATGATAGTGTTAAAAGTACTGTAAATCCACATTTTAAAAATGATTAATTACACTACAAAATTACAGTTCTTTTAATGTATTTTCTTACATTCTGTGTTTTAAAATAATAAGAAAAATATTTCAAAATACACTTCCAATAACATTGCTGAATATATACTATGTTGTAAAATTCTTTTTTTTTTTTTTTTTTTTTTGAAATTTTATTATTTTTACAAAATAACATAAAATGAAACACAGTCATAAGAAAGAGATTTGTAATACTATATTACAAAGTTTAATCAATCCACATTTTTAAAATAATTATCTACACTTAAAATTAATGTTTTTTAAAGTACATATTTTCATTGTTGTCATAGTTGATTTTATGTAATATATTATAGATATTTCCGCATTTGATAATTGTTTAGCAGATTAATTGATTTCTGTAAATAGTTTCATGTTTCTCTTTTTGTTGCAGAACAGTTTCTTTCTCTGTGGTGATCCTAATCTTCTAACATGTCAAGATAATTTTATAATTTGTATAGAGACAGTCGTAATTCCATGTTTTCCCTAGTTTAATTTTTATAATTGTGTATTCCACGATAAATGGGAGAAGTTAAGACTATTTTAGGAATGGAAACTTTAAGTACTTTCACTATTATGATTATCACTGGGAGGTTACTGGATAGTTAATTAGCCAGAAATTTCAATTTAATGTTATTCCTCTACTTTCCCATACTTTTAAGCAGGCAATTCCCAATTGTTTATTCACACTTTCTTTCCATTTTCCATCACTTGTATTGTGTTTTTATTATACGAAAGAATGAAATTGTGCAATATATAATTTTAAAAAGTAAAGCGAATGTAATACAAAATAATGTACATTAGATAAAGAGAAAAATATTTTTCGTCCTAGACAACTGCTCAGACCCTTTGAACGATAAATTCAATAACCTTATCTTGAAGTGATAATGACACCAGCTTTAATTTCGTAAGGGGGCAACATGGCAGCTAGAGAAATTTTGAGGAACACTTATTTTTGGAATACCGAAAATAACATTTTTATATTACTTGATTTATCTTACATAACTGTGAGTAAATCGGAGGGGGAATGTAGAGGAAAGCGCCGCTTTGTCCCTTTTATAATCACTCATTAGAAGCAAGATGTATACACAAATTTTAATTTCAACAATTCTGATATTATTTTCCGTTGCTATACGTTATGTTTGAACATTTGAAAAAATATAAACTCAGTTTCACTACAATTTACATGTTGAGAAACTGAGAAATCTATCAGAGTTAAATAATTATGATGTGTTTGTAAAATTCTACACATTAGAATTACAATACTTTCTGATTTTGATTTGATAATATTTTATAAATTAAGTTACGTATGATATTGTATCGATTAGCGTTTATATATGTATTTCATTAAAAAACAAATTCTATGTAAACTTTCGAATTTATGTATCCAATGCAGAAACACTCATGTCAGACTCTCAAACATACACTTAAAAGACTAGTATTTTGATTTGCAGTTTCATTCTACATATTCCTTTAAGATTCAAAAGCTATCAAGGAAATTAATTATTTTTTACCAGTTGTTAAACAAAAGAATTCATCTAAAAGAAGCTAAATGTATTTGACGAAATTCACGTGTTTTGAGTAATAATGTTCAATGAAATACAAACATAATCAGTAGTAAGAGATAGGAATAAATAAATATATAAATTAAATCTATTTAATTTACGTTACAGCAGTGTTTCTGAATGATTCTTTTCATTCAATAACTTGTGATTTAATATTATAAGATAGGTAAAATTATAATTGACCAAAAATATGCACATCTCTTATAAAACAAAATATATACTATCTTTTATAAAAATCTACTAATCTATTTAAAATAAACACAAATCAAATCAATATTTGTAAGATTTAAAACTAAATAACGTGTTGCGATTTTCGATTAACAGTTTAATAATGATAACCAATCAAACATCGTCTTTCCTGTTGATACTTTTCAATTCGTTTTAGGGACTTAGTTTTTAAAGTAGTGCTATGTAAAAAAATAGCGTTTACAAATAAGTTTGAGGAAAACTTTTACTTCTTTATGATATTTACTAAATTTTAGGTACATTATATTTTATTCCAAAGTCTTCGCATCAATGCCATTTACTTATACATTTATATTTTTTTATGTAATATTACATAAGAAAATTTTGGTGTTGCAGCTTAATACAGTTAGCAACATTTGGAAACATTTTTATATTAATAATTTGGTTTTCATGTAATAGAACACAGTAATAAAAGACATTGTTGAGAAGATAAGACCAACTATTACGTGACCTTAAAGTTAGGTACATAGAAATTTTAAATATTAGCTTATATTTAACGTTAGGTGGATAATACTTAGAAAGTGCACTCATGTCCAAAATGATTGTCGCATATCTATTACTGTCTTCTTATAAGAATATAATTTGATCATGATTTTGTAGGATAGTTTTAATACCGATACTATGTGTATAATCGGGAAATGTATATTTGTGGTAAAATTCATAGAAAAAGAATTATAAATACGAAAATTAGAATGAGTAAAACAAAATGTTGCTAAATGGACCGGAAAGATTTATTTTCGTTTTATTGTTCTTATTTACTGCTCTTTTGACATGAAATTTGCCACATACATGTCTTTGCTGATTATACTCATACTAATATCGTAAGAAATATCGGGCGAATTTGTTCTCAAATTATATTTCTACAACAACATATTTATAGACATGCGACAATAATTTTGGACATGAATGTACCTGCATGTTTTCGCTTTTACTATGATATTTATATATTTGTAATTATGGACTCAAAAAAGTGATCCTTGAGTTTCAAACAAGTAATTAAATGTAATAGTTTGTCAGTCAAATTCCATTTTCGATAATTGTTTGTTATGTTAGCATAGCTAACATAATTTGTCTATCTTGAGAAAAATTACTATTAAAATGACAATAGTCGGTAACTACTTACAATTTCTTTTCAGTACTATTATTACATGGAAAAGAACAGAGACTACATCCGATATTTGAATTTAGATAATAAGATATGCATATTATCCAGACATTTCCTAATGTTTTCTCCAACCTTTTTTGTGTCTGTTAAGATAGAAAAAGATAATAATTCATACTTTCTTACCATGCAACTAGCATTACTTAACCCCTGACTTTGTTGTTTAAAATACTAAAATATGGTACACCAACTATAGTATTTAACCTGTCAACTGTTTAGCACTTTATATACGCCTAAACTTGAACTGATACGTAACATAAAAATAAGTATTTGCATTTGATAAAAATGTAAATAGTGGAAAAAACTGTATATGATCTAGTTTAGAATAACAGTGTACATAGATAGCAATCTTAGCCACTACTGACCATTTTCATATTCTTCGTATCCTATATCATGTAAAGAAAATTATAATTGTGTACTCTATTTGAGATCACCTACAAATCTGAGGAAGCAACTACAAACAGACAGAGCGTATGTCGTCAGTGGACATGCACATTTTTAAATCATTGAGCCTGTAATTGCTAGTAAGAAACCTGAAGTAATAATGACAACCACTTCCCAGACATGTTTTCATCATTACCTAAGTATTGTTGCCTCTTCTTTGTCAGCTGAATTCAGTTCGAATTTAGTTCTGTTACAAAGATAGTAGTTGTGCTATGAGTATACCTGTAACATGGAAAGGGATTATACAAACAAGTTTCTCATGTAGTTCATTATCATTATATACGAAAGCAGTTCATTTATTGTAAAAGTATATCTTGGTTGGAATCACTCATTTTAAAAAATTGAAAGAGAGTAAGAAAACGGAAAAGATGCTAGAATACTACGTCAAGGAGGAAAACGTAAGAATATTTGTATTAGTAGGTACAATTAAGAAAAAGAGTTTGAGAGGAAAGTTAGAGGAGGTAGCAATCGATCGGTCACAATAAGCGAGCAGTTCGAAGCCGGGTGATGATATTGTAGTCTTCTATTACGTCATAGCTCGTTGTAAGAATGAGTCATACTGCATCATTTAACGCCGTTGAAGCAATGGAGTGGGGAGAAGAACTCTCAACTGAATTACAAGCATCTGTATTCAGTTAGATTCAAAACATAAAGAACGAGTTCACTTATTTAAAAGAAGCTCCGCCTATAAGAGGCGTGTTCGAACCCAGAGCCTTCACATCGGAGGGAAGATGAACTTTAATTCGTCATGCAACTTTACACATTATCTGTGCTTTTGAATTTTTATACTTACACTTCTTTCTTACTTTTCTTTTGTAAAGGTATTACCCTACTTCCGCTAGGAAGCATGTAGTAACCTGGGACAAAAAAGACACTAACAAAGAAAACCGGAATTAGAAGTAGATTGGCAAGTATGTTGGTCACACTGTCATAGCTAACCTGTTACGCCATTTAAAAAAATGAATGTAAACATTATTATTTTAAGTCCTATATTTTCTTATTTTGAAAGGGGAAGGGATGATGCATAGTTAATTAACAAATTGAACTAATTGAAAACTATATACTGTTCATGTAAAGAATAAAGCAAGAATAGTGTGACTTGTTGATTGTTCTAATACTCCATGTGGATAATTTTACTCTAGATTATTTGTGTCCACAGTGCAACATTCGTACGTGTGATAGTGTTACAGTGTATACCAAGTGATTTTGATGGAGTGCTATCCTGAAATTACATTCTTTACGTAGGACAAGGTAAGTATATATGAATCTAAATTTTCATCTATAAGTATTTTGGAACCAAATAAGCATAAGAATATTAAATATAAATGTATATCCATATGATTAATGTACTCGAAGCGTGTGTCAATACATTAAAACACTTTTTTATTTAAGTATAATACAAAAAATTGCATTTATCATTACAATACATTTAATTTTACATTGCTATATTGCTTTATCTCTTGAGATTGTAACACAAGTAGAATTTTTATAAGTAATTATGTATAACATGCGTCTATAATTTCTTAGTTGCAATATAATTAAATAACTCACTGAAACCAAACATTTCTTCTCCATAAAAATTTACACACCTACCCTTAATAAAATCTACAGAAAAGTCAAAGTATGTATTTAAGTAAAGTATTACGTTTCTGGTACCGTAAAAGTTTCTTGGTGTAATTTGTAGTATTAAATAACAATTAAACAGCCCACGTAAAGCTCAAAATAATACTAGTGTTTTAGTTAAAATTTACGATAATAAGTATGATTATAAACATTTATTTTAGTGTAAACGTAAATAAAATAATTGAACTCTTATACTATTTTACATGTCACTTATAATTTTTCTTTCTCATTTAGAAATAAGACCATACTACGTAAAAATAGTTGTCATCATTAGTTCTCATTCACAAATTTCGTGTGTGCGCTCTTTTTTCATATACAAAATTACTAATCAATAAGAAACGTTAGCAAATAAATGAATAAACCATTAAAAAACGTTTCTGTAGATTAAGTTTATTCCATTGATTGTATTTTATTTTTAAAAAAGCAGTATTTTATTTAACAGAAGTCAAGTCGTTAATAAATATATCGTAACAAATCTTTCGTTTTGTATTAAAGTTAATTTTTTTTAACAAAAAAAAGTCTCTGAAATTGTATTGCTTTAATTGGATTGCACCAATCACTGAATAGAGAGGAGAAAAAGAGATACAAAAATATAATCCAGATAAGAAAGATATTTATACTTTCTCCTGGACGTTTATTACTTATAAATGATGAATGACTGGTGCTACACAGAACTCAATTTTTACCTCAATTCATTTGAGATGCATATTGTTTCCGTTGCCCCAACGTCAAGACCAGTAAACGAGTATTGAACCAGCATCAAACCAGAGCGCACGACTGCATGTCAGACTAATCCTATCTACCTTCTAACAGGGACACTGTAGAATGCACATTATGAGACAAACGAACGTTGTATATATATATATATATATATATATATATATATATATATATATATATATATATATATATATATATATATATATATATCGATACCAACCTATTTGTATGTGTGATCTTGCGTTTTCTACACTTTGAGAAAAAATATGTGTGTGTGTTCGAGGATCCCTGTGAAAGTTTTGTTTATATACTGTTGGCATATGAATGTTGTGTACATATCTTATATTTTTACATATACATATATATATATATATATATATATATATATATATATATATATATATACATCTATATTGTTTTAGCCTCATTTTTGCCTCCAGCACGCATGCTTAATATTACTCCACCATCACCACGTGTCAATGGTATGGTCGTAAATGATCTTAAGCCTTGCCCCTAATTTTTTAGCATGCTTTTAATGCCCAAACTTCCCGCCCATTTTTGGTTGTTACAGCCCAGAATACTGTCCTCAAAACCCACCCTTCATCATTAGATCCCGCCCCCTAACTTTGAACGTTCTTTTTTGTTATTTTTATTCGGTATTTGTTTTAGCTTTTTTTTGCTTTCGTTAGTCCCGTATTCGTTATGTTTTATCTGGGAATTTTATCCGTGAAAGAAGAAAAGGAAGAGGAAAATAGATTCGTATGCACGCACTTACGAGTCTGCGTCTGATTCCTGTTCACATCCTCTCAAACACATACACGCAGAAAGGGAAAGAGAGAGAAACGTCACGTCACATGAAATAGATATATATATACATATATATAGTAAAAGCATGCTGATCTAGGCATATATTTCCTGCATTCACAAAATAAAAAAGTGACGTTATGAATTAAACTTAACGTTTTTTTAAACTGAGAGAAGCTTGATCAGTGCTGCCCCCTGTCGGCAAAAGACAACAACAGTGCACGGAAAAAAGAGACTGATGAAAATAAACGGAATGAAGGTTCTCTATCTATCCCCTCTCTATATTTTTCTTTTTTTCTTTTAATAACGAATTTTAACACAGCCAGGAAATCCTGTATAAGTCTTCTGAGCGTTTGTTCTATGCCCAATAGGAACTATGATAGGAAAAAAATATGATTTTCCTCAGCAAATTGCTAATCTGGGAGGGTCTTTTGTATTCCACTGTGTTTAGACATGACGTCGTTCTTTTTAAAGCATTATCCTACCAGAATCCCAGATATAGAAAAGGTCTAATTATGAGAATGAAGCTGAGTGTTGATATTTTAGAATGTTGAAAGAAGACACACACACACACACACACACACACATATATATATATATATATATATATATATATATATATATATATATATATGTACGAACATCATGTTATATATATTGATCTATGTCTTAGTGTATCCTAGAGTGAGCTTAGGTAATCTATCGGTTTTCAATCTTGACCCCTCAACTGGAAAGTTCTGGGTACAATCTGCACTCGAAAATGGTTCCCTTCTTATTAAAATATCTAGTTTTACTTGAGTGACAAGAAGTAAACTGGTGCTTAAGTTTAGTATGATTCCACAGTTTTCTTCTAATCCTTTTTCGTTACTCTTACTGATGCTCTTTAAATTATATATATATATATATATATATATATATATATATATATATATATATATATATATATATATATATATATATATATATACTCTAACTCATTCTATATAAAGAGAGTATCAGAAAGGATAACGAAAAAGAATTAGAAGGAATATTACCAATTATACTAAACATAATCACTAGTTTACTTGATGTCACTCAAGTAAAACTCCCTAGGTAGATATTTTAATAAGAAGGGAACCATTTTCCAGTGCGGATTGTACCCAAAACTTTCGAGTTGAGGGGATAATATTCCAAACCAGTCAACCTAAGTTCAGCCTAGGATACATTGAGACATATAACTACATATATATACATAACAAGGTGTTTACTGAGTTTTTCTCCACTTTTTATGAACTTGTAGTCAACCTAAGAACAACGAAAAGGTAGAATGTAAACCAAGTAGTTTCTACTAAGTGGTACTAAGTAAACTATTAAACGTTTCCAAAACTATTCTTATAAACTACAAAAGTGAGTGCGCAACTTATGATGTCATTATTATTAAGATACGAAATTTATACATTAAACCAAAGGTCTGAGTACTTTTGTTTGTTTATGTGACGGTAATTTGGCTCACTGCCTAAATATTTTATGTTTTCATTATTTTCAGTAAAATTCTCTAAGTTAATTACTAAAATAAAAAAAAAAAGTGTTCTTAGTGAAGATTCTAACGAGAAGTCTATTAAACGTACTTTATACTTTGGATTTATATTTCATTATTTTAAGTCAACATTCAGTTTTGGTCTCTAATATGGAACTCTGCAGATGTTCTAGGCACAACCTGAAAATGAACATCTCTAAGGAATGCTACTTTTTTTTTTTTTTTTTTTTTTTTTTTTTTTACTTTTAAGTCAGAAATATGAAATGAAGAAGCTACACTTGAATATTTGATTATATAATAACACATTAGTACATCCTTCTCTACTATACTTGTCTATTAGGCAGCGGTGGCTCAGTGGTAGAACGTTTACTTCTGGTGGATGGAGTCCTTGTTTCGATCTCAACTCGCGCCAAATGAGCTTTGTGGTCTACAAACAACATGTGCGTGGGTTTCCTCACTGTTCTTCCGTTTCTTCCCACTTTCTTCACTCCACCCTTTCATTCATTTATTATGATCAACATCTCCTTTAGCCTAGCCTGCATAACCGTGGATCGTAAAACCTAAAGATTTCATTTCATTTCATTATAGCTACTTGTCTATTCACATCAATTAAAATTACGTGCAATAACAATGCATACCAAGCATTGTATATTTAGTATTGAATTCAGTAGCAAGGAACGATAAACACAATTAACCAAAGAAAATAAATTATCACCAAGAATAATGCAATTCTATTTTGCTTGTGTTGTCTCAACTGACAGCTGAATCTCAAGCCTTTCTTATTATTATACCTCAATAAGCGTTTTGTCTGTATCTTGTGCTCCATTTGAATGTTCAACGCTCAATAGATGTCTCAATAAAAAATTTGAAGTCTTCAAGTTCAACTCTGTAGAATTACTTAGTGATATATGCATCACTATTTTTGTGATAGTGTGTGCTGTTACTTCGAATAGTACATTAATAGCCAAGCAAAAGCTAAGAGAAAGGACCTGGATGAAACTCCCGAACAGTGCGAAACATCCTAGCGAAGAAAATGTGGTAATATTGAAAGAAGAGAGCAATTGTAAACTAAAAAGCAATGAAAGAAGAGATTGACTAAGAACAAAGAACAACACAAGTGTCGAAAGGAAAATGAACCTAAAAAAGATCATCAGAGGAGATTGGCGTAACAAAGATAAAGAAAATGTCTTCTATAAGGAAATGGGATAACAACGCCAAAAGATTATGTCAAAAATATGAAATCAACAAGGAAACATAATTGAAGTACATTGCAAGAGATTTTGAAACATGATGAGGTACATTTGATATGCTCCAGGGATCCAGTAAACCGTAAACAGACATTAAGTTAATCTTAAATAATTTTAAACCTACACAACTTTCACATATCTCAGTACCCATTTACTATTTCTTTTAATTAAAATAAACATTCATAAAAGATCGGTAACTCCTAATTCAACTATCCTCTCTCAACTGTATCCCAAGGTCTTCTGAAAACTATGGAAAATAGCTACTTTTTCTAATAATATAACCAAAATGTGAAATTTGAAAGTTCGTATTTTCATCGCATTTCACAACATTGAATAACGATGTTATTTTAACATTAGCATTATCAGAAGATTTTAAATGTAAAAATATACTCGGATAAAATTATCAAAATAATGGAAAAACAGAGTATATTTTGAAAAAATAATATAAAATTTAAAACAATGCGTACTACTTAAGATATTTATTAAAATAGCTCATTAGTTTTTATTAAATCTGAAAACAGATTTAATATGAAACATTTTCTGTTTATGTGAAAATGAAGATTCACTCTATTACAATTAAAAAATCATGTCTAGTAGAAATGCCCATTGCCCCTTGCTCTTTGAATTGGACATATGTTAGTAAGTAAATAAACTAAACTTACACCACGAAAGCAACATATTACAATGAATGTGACCATCTCCTTGCTGTGTAGTGTAAAAATATGTATTTCAGTAACTTCGTATTTAATTTAGGACATGAATAACAGCCGCCAACAAATGTAGGCAATGAGCTTTAATGGGTTAATATTGTCCTCAAGATGCATATTTTGTAATATTGTACGTATTTACTTCAGAGCCACGGTACATATACTCAAGGTCCATATTTAATTCAGAGCCACTTAACGATACCAATAAAGGTTTGAAATATCTTGAAACTTAATTGTTTTAATTTTTTGTTTATGAAACTTCTCAAGGTTTTGATCTCATGTGGGTTTTTGATTACAGTGAAGAACCAAAATATATATTTTAAATCTTAGCAAAGTAAAGATAAATCAGGAGCAACACTTAAACTCCAGGTGAGTTTTTCATATTCTTCTAAGAATCCTGAACTTTAAATAATTTATGTCCAATGTTAAGCTATAAATCTTCTTTCCATATTACCTTAGTGTAGAAAAGGCACTAAATTTACTTATAAACAGGGTACAAACAAACAAAAGTTAAATAAACTGTACGTAAAACGTAGACACAAGTTGCATTGAAGATATAAGGTTGTAACTTACTTTTTTGAAAATTGACTTATAATGGTTGACGGTACATTCTGCCGGAAGCTTATAATCAACTTTTGAAAATTGTTATTACACAATATTTATTGTTATTCTGAATTGTAATAATAAAAATTGTTACTACACAATATTTATTATTACTCTGAATTGGTAATAACACAATATTTGAAAAGGAAAGGTATAAGTATTGTGTCAAATTGAATAAAATAAAATTACAATAGGAAAACCTGTTATGGAGTAGTAATGGATTAATGTCACTTTTCCTTATCTTGTTTTAATGCTTAAAGTTACCTGAAAAAATTCGAATATTGAATTAAATTGTGAAACTACATTCCCAAGAAGTTGAATTATGAATGTTGTTTAATGACTGAAGGTTATTGTCTTATTTTGTTGTTTTGAGAACAACATATTATTAATTTACTACATGTAAATTCTATGTACTATAACAAGATAAATATTATGATAAACTTTCCACGTTTATTTGTAAAACTAAAAGATTATAATTAAACTTTTTTATATTAGTAAAAGTCCTTGAAGGGTAGCATAAATAGAAAAAAGTTTAGAACAAGTTTTGCAAGAATTGTTTGTTCAAAGATCAAAATGCTTAAATTGTAGTTATTCAAAGAAACTTCAGTACATAAATTGTTGTTTAATGTTAACAACTAGAATAGTTTTATAATTTAAAAACGACATTGTATACTAAGCTAATGTTAATTTTGTATATTTTAGTTGTAATACTAATAGAAGAATCTCGAAACAAGGTGTATTCCACAATCATAAGAACGCTGAAAATATTTGAACATACCTTTACTGAACACTTAGAACTAATGAATATATTATATTCATGACGTAAAAAGACGGGTGTACACATTAAATGCGTTTGGCATATTTGCAAGGTAAGGTACAGTGCAACGAACACAAAATCACAAAATAGCAACTCAAACTATTCAAAATGATAATATCATCACTTCTAATAGCTAATGAAAGGGGCATGACCTAGTATCACCTGAAGTATCCAATCAAATACGCCATCCACCAGCATTTGTGATAGATTTACTGGTGTTTGAGCCCATATGGGAAGGACGGCATTCTACAAGTCGCTGACAATGTTGTACTGGGTGCCGTTAACTTATACAGAACGATACAACTTAAACTACATGTTTTTTTCGACCTTATATCCGGAGAATCGGCACGCCAGTTCAGGACACGTACTCAGTTCTCCACAAAGTCTCTAGTGCTCCCAGTGACGTTGATAAGGCATTGTTCTGTTGCAGCATTGAATTTGTACCGACACTTTGCACAACAAATGACAACAGATTTTTTTTGTTAATACTGTTTGTAAGTGATTGCAGCCAAACAACACGCATGAAAGGGGAGATTTTTTGTGTCATAGTAACCAAAGCCACTCCACACATCACTGACTGTCACTGTTCCTATTACTTGGAGAAGTATACGCGTCTTCTCCAATGTTGAGCTAATACCTATGTACTCAGATAATTCCAAACAATTTCTTCAACTTCAACACGCACATGGTTTAAAAAACTGGTAATCCTTATTGATCACGATCAGAGTTTGGCTCAAGGAGGATATTGTAGTTCCTAGGAGAAAATTCCTCCAGGCCATTCCCAGAAATCATCACTACCTAGGTATATCCTACCATCAGGGTCACCTAAATTATTATTATTCGCTACCGATGATCACCCGATACCACTCCTCCTTCCAAATCAAGTATGTCTTGTCCAAACCCCACGTTGCTTCTTGTGTCATGATATTATTGCTGCCATTTGAACTTCCTCGTATTAGAGAAGGTTGTAGGATCTCATCTCTTATGAATCGTAACTTCATGCACAAGATGCAAGTGTCACACGGAATTTGTCCGATATTCTATACAAAGTGTCAGAAAATTGTTTACAACACAGACGTTTTGCTTAGGTCAACTTGTTATTTTATTACCAACATGCTTTACTCTTTATAAGTATATCCATCCATTTTTGCCTCAGACAACACTTCTCGATTTCTCATTATGACACTTGTAGAAATCACTAAGCAGGCGCTTCCTGTACACGCAATGTTCTTTTTAGGCACTTATCCTGCACTAATATTGTCGTCTGGTGCCCTTTGGTTAAAGAACAAACTCACGTGTTATTAAACTGAACATCGCTCATACTTATCATTTTGCAAACATTTTGTTTGTTTTTCTTATTTTCCTGTTCTACTTAGACATACAAAATATTTTCAATGTAACGTTTAATGAGCACATATCTATACCAATTTGTGTCCCTTTCATTTTCCGATTTCTGCACGTCTATATATACAATATGACGAAAAATTTGCAGCATTCGTATCATTTTACAAGACGATTATCAACGCTTTACTTTTCATTAATACTTTCATTGTAAGAAAATTACTAATCCATCGACAGCTTCAACACTCACTTTGTCTCAATAATTCCAAGATTATCATGTTTACAAGGATTATTATATCTTTTTTGTGAAGTAATTAAATTTCTTTTTATTGGATCAAAGATCCAATATATTTCAATCAAAAATTTTCTTGTACGCCTCATATTCGGACAACAGCATATAGTATAGCCAAACCCAAACTATCACTTCACTCAGTATGATGTGCTTATTCCGTAGAAAATAAGAAAACTCGATTTATGAGCATTTCAAAAATTTTGTGGCCCCTGATCCAAGATCCAATATATTTCAATCAAAAAGAGCTTGTACGCCTTATCTGGAGAATTGCATATAATGTAGCCAAAACCAAATTATCACTTAACTCAGTATGATGTGCTTATTCCGTAGAAAATACGAAAACTCCATATAGGAACCGTTCAAAACTTTTGTGGCCCTTGATTAAAAAAATAATTATTGGCCATGATCGCAATCTTTTGATGCATTTTTCTGATCATTCCTAAAATTCTTGTTTACAGATACAATAATAACACATCAAGAAATGAAAGATATCGTCACTGACAGTTGACAGAGGCATATTTGCCAATGTTCCTCTTATTATTCCAGTGCATGTAACTTCACACTATATAATTCATAACCAAGATGAGTATGTTAAAAGATATTTTATTTCTATTTGTGCACATGTAGTGTGTTGAGGTGATAGTAAATATTTTACACAGTTACATAAACACTACGATACTTTGCAAACTTGTTTCACAAATATGATATTAAATATCAGTAAAAGTCAATTAAGGTATATTTCTTGGCTTAACGTAATTTTCCTTAATATTTAAGTATCTAAAAATGAAAAGAAAATACTTTTATTGTAGTATATAATTGTTTGAATTACGTGTTTCAAGATAGAATTTGTGTTACTTTTTGAATGTCCACTGTATAATATGTCCATTGTAGGAGACATCAAAACTTTATTTATTTTTGAAAGATTTTTCATGTCATTCACTTATTTGTTATGTATGTTAAATAATCACTTAAGCAACTACATGATGAGAATATTTCCACTTTCTCCTCATAAACATGGGCGTTGTAAGGCGCGAGAACAAAACAGATCCTTTACATATAATTAAAAAAAAATATTTATAGTAAGTTTATATTGGCAACGTAAGTATTGCTCTATATTTACACTGTTTCATGCTACATTTATTGATTTTTATATAAATAGTGGAAGAAATCATGTCTCAATAATATCAATTGGCCTTGAAGGTGTCACAAAGTAACTAAAATCGAAAGACTCAATGTATTACTGTCAGAATTCACTTTCGGCTTTCATTTAAAAATGTGTGACATGAAAATACAAAAGTTTTCGCACCAATATAGTGTATTTTATAAAATTATGATTTATTTTAAGATAACGTATTCTACCAACAAATTGTAAAATTGAGCAACTATTGAAATGTTTTCACAACTGTTCGAATTCTTAATTCATAATTATTATAAAGTTGTATAGCACCATTTAATAAACTCAGTATTAAGTGTAAGTACATTTCCTAATTTGTAAAGAACACGATAAAAATAAACCGTCATAGAGTTTTCATCCCCATTATGTTAATGAGAAATTTTCAGAAACTTTTAACTATCATATTGTAACTCAATATACTTATAATATCTGATTTCAAATAGTTTCTTGGAGATAACTATTATTTCCGTAAGTACCGCATTTGCGAGTTCTTTGAACCACCATCAAAACAGTATCAATCGTAAGCATCAATACTAAGCCATTAAACATTGTCTTATTTCCATTTCGTAGCTATCAAATTCGAAAGAAAAATTAAAAGTAAAAATGTTGCTGGCTACGTGGACGTCCAATTTTGGTAGGTATTTACACGTACTAAAATGATAAATGGAAGTGTGAGTCTGCATCTTACGAGAATATTTTTAATAGCTTAATGTAAATAAATTGCATACAGTGAAGTATCCAAAGTTGTCCATGCAAGTAAAGAATGAAGTCAAATTTATTATAAATTAATTAAGGTTCATATCATAAATGAGAAACCCTAAACAGTTTTTATATTTGTCCGCTCTTCTATATCTTTGCAGAGCCGTGAAACCTTAACGATGGATAAGTTACAAACTGACTAGTCAATGCCTATAGAATATCAGTTTATATTTGTTTTACAGTTGCATAATAATTAAAATTTTGTTCGTTATTGTAAAAAAGAAATAAACTTAAAAGGAACTAAACAGAAGAGAATTCTCACTTGGTCATCTGTGCAAGTGTCAACATTCTGTGGAACAAACAATTTTTGGCTTTTCTTCTAGTGGTAGACTGAAAGTATTTGAGAACAAGATTCTGAGACGAATATTCAGACCCAAGAGAAACAGGAATGTGGAATGGCGGAAACTTCATAACGAGGAACTACATTATTTATACGGTTTATCGAATATCATTAGGATCATCAAATCTAGTAGTGGGCAGATCATGAAGCGACGATGAAAGAAAGTAGGAACGCTTTCAAAGTTTTAACTGGAAGACAATCGGAAAACGACCATTAGGAAGACCTAGACGCAGATGGGAGGACAATATTAAGATGGATCTCGCAGAAATAGGAATAAAAAGTAGAAACTGAATCCAGTTGGCTAAGGATAGAAGTATGTGGAGAGATTTTGTAAACGCAACATTGAACCTTGGGGTTCCATAGACAATAGAGTTAGTTAATTAGTAGTAGAAACATCAAGGCATGGGAAAGGGTAAATTCTGAAATCAGAGGAGCAGTATTCGGATTGTGAAAAAAATAGCGTACTCAATGCCACCCCTAGGATGACTACTGTTATAAAGAAGTCAGAGCAATTTTTTTGTAATAACAACTAGATTTTGTTTCTCTTATTCAGTTTTGAATGAAACAAACTCTCATTACATAAATAACTCTTTGTGAAATAGTTGTAACGAATATACAAAACTATTTTAAAATGAAGAAATAAAACAAAACTACATCAATTACAATCTAGTTTTCTAGAAACATAGTATTAATATCACATTTTTCATAAAACTTGAAACTTTAACATTCTACCAGTATTGAGCATATCAGGTATTACGTTAAAATTTATTCTCTTAACTATACTTATATAAATAATAAACACTAATATGTATATATAGGTTATCAGATAATTGATATTACTATTAATTGTAAAATACTAATTAAAGGAAACAATTTGCAAGGCAGAGCTGTTTTATGCACTTGTCTATTTTATGTGTAAAAAATTATAGTAGGAAATATTACTAGTGTATTTATTTCTATAAGTTTCGAAACTTTGGTAAGAATTTTTTTCTTGAATATGGAGAAAATTAAAGTGTGCAATTCATTATTTTCAATTAGAACAAAATTTATAATGTATTTTTATTTTATTAGCTGTTCTGTTCATTCAAATGGATAACAATAAAGGAAAATATTTTAAATATATAAGAATGCAGTTGTTTAGTGGGACTTTTAAAACGCTGTACATCTATTTCACTAAGGTTCTGTACGATTTGCCCACAGCCAAAACAAATGAGTAACCTTCATAATTTACCTAAAAACGGTGGAAACATTTCATTTCACGAAAAGCGAAAAGAAACCAAAGGAAATAAGCAACGATGAAATTACAGCAATCTCAGTTATTAATTTACAATTTGTTATACATCTTGAACATTTTTTTTTATTCTGGTGGAAATATCTCAGGAATTTCAGCTCAATAATAGTTTAATAATAACTATTCTGAGACACCACTGAAAAGATTGCTGAAAGTTTTGTTAAAATTAGTTCAAAAGTTTTTAAGAGTTGTTTAGTAGTTCAAGGATAAAGTTGCAAGATACTCGAAAGAGGACTCTTCATTTCAGTATCTATAACTGAGTATAATTTACCGGAATATTATAAGCTGTTTGTTTCAGTCTTAATAGTCACATACAAAATGCGAGGAGAATCAAATGACATACATTTATTGGAATAGACATCGACTCATTTCTATAGTAAAAAATGTAAACGATTGCTTATAGTAAATAAAGAAGTTTCTTAAACCAAAACAGATGCAAATAAATAAAACACTATATATTATTATGTTCAAAAATAAAGGTTTAAAGATAGTTACGTATCAAACTAGAATTGTTTCCAGTGTGCGATTTCATAGATACTATTGAATAAGAGTTATCTAATAACGTAAGGTATCTAGTCTCAATTAGTATCTACTAGTAAAAAGTTTGCTTTTCTAACTTATATTGCGCTTGCAGTATGAAAAGAAAATACCACAGTTTTAACAAAATAATAAGCTCTCAAACTCATTTTAAGAGCTCAGGTAAGTACTTCTTATCTTCATTCAAGAAGCAAACTGATATCCATGCAAAAGTTTCACAAATATTATCCCACATAAGTTTGAGCCCTTGGTGTTTGTAAAATAGTGTAGTCGACCACAACATTCGCATTTGTTATATGAGCGCATTAAAGTATAAAAAATCTATTTTAAATGTCTAGGAGGATGTTACTCGTAATAATACTACAATGCTTGCAAAAAATAAAAAATGAAAATATTGTGGCTACAATTTATCTATTCGCTTCTGCACCGCATAATGTGATTATATTTGTCAAAGTATGCCTATATAAAAGTCAAATTATTTATTTTAAGCTTACCAAAGATGTTTTCAATTTTTATTTAGTCTAAAATATCTTAAAATTACAATACGATTATAATTAAGAAATGAATATGATTAAAATAAAATATGTTACATTTCTAATTTGAACAATTGGTTGACGTTGGTACATCTGAGAGATTATTCTTAATATTTGATCAATTTTCTTGGAACAAGCAGTTTCAAAATATTTTAGAAGTGTATCTAGTGAAAGAGATCAAAATAGAACGGAAATGATGTTGTACATTTTAATGAATTTACCGAGGTTTGAAATGTAATTGATTATTGAGTGAATCGAACAAAGCTGTAACATACTATATTTTGAAAATTTATCTACATGCCTAACCAACTCTACGAACTTACGGAACCCGAAGATTCAATACCATGTTCAAAAAAGCTCTTTACTGAATTCAGTCTTTAGCCAACTGGATTCTAGCCAAGGCTTTTCTTAATACTGTCATCCCATTTGTGCCTAAGTCTTTCTAAAGATCTTTCTACGATTGTGTTTTCAGTTAATATTTTGTAAGCGTTCCTATTTTCTTTCGTTTTAGCTGCATCACCTACTCACCTGAGTCTCCTAAGCTTAATGACTTTAGCAACCTTAGCTAAATGATATGAACGAAATTCTTCGTTACGAAAATTCCGAAATTGGTAATTGTCGTTTTTCTTGCGTCCGAATATTTATCTCAAAATTTTAGTTTCCAATACTTTCAGTCTACTTTCTTCCCTTAAACTACGCAAACATATTTCAACTATACAAGAGGCATAATTATCGTTTTATATCTTTTAAGCAGTTACATTTGCCTATTTGTAATTATTTGTACAATTGTAACCCTATTAAATAAATACATTCAATGGAATATGAATATCAATATTAACTATTTAAAAAGAACAAGTAGTACAGTCGTGAGAAAATTTGTCATAATTTTCGGTGTCTAATAAATTAAGAGTCGATTTAATTTTAAATCGTGAAATCAATTATTCAATAAACATAAGAATGAAGGGCTCCTATGCTCATTTAATAACTGACATTTGAAACAATTCATAGATAAACATTAGCAAAGGCGAACAAGCTGATTACATGAAATTAGCCTATGTCATTACTTTTCAACATAATCTATGTTACAAGTTAGACAAATATACTTATACTACAATGTAGTACAAATAGACTTACACTATTTATAAGTCATGCTAAAGTTTGCAAATTTACGGACATGTTCTAATATTTAAACTGTTTTCAGCATCAAACATGGCAAAATATTATAGCTTACATTAGAACTTTCCAATTTTTCATGCTTTTATAGCATACACATAATGAATCTATAACTTATGATATTTCAATATATTAGTTACTAAACATCACACTATGCATTACAACTAATTTAATCATCATACATGTCTCTAAGAAATTTATTTATTTCATACCTATATTACAGGTACATATATAAATTAACATAATTTTTACCAGCTAAGTCAAACATTTTAAAAACATTACTTCTTTCTTAATATATGGTAACCTAATTTCTCATAACAAATATGTTCTCTGATCATTAACATTTCTGTTGTCTATATCTTCCTAAATTTTAGCAATAGGTTTTTACATAAGAAATGATAATGTACGTTAGATGAATTAGATACTATTTAAATATAATTGATTTCATCACGTAACTCAATACTATTATTGATCACAGTTATTCAATTATGAAATTCAAAATTAAAGATACATGTAGAAATATTTAGTATTCGTTAAAGTAGAAAAGAGTTACTCTAAGTCAGGCACGTAGCCAGGATTTCGTGAAGGGGGTGTCCGTGACATGAAATACTGTGGTTATCACAACAGGGCCTCGATCATTGTAAATTATTTTACTGGAACATATATTGGTTCGTTCAGCCAGGATTTCGTAACGTGGGAAGGGGGGGAGAGCGTGGCATGAAATTCTGAATGCCCAGGAGCTCGATCAATCTAAACTACTTTACTATCAACATATATTTGTTTGTTAGGACAATAAAATGAGGATATGTTGGTAAGCATTTTAATAACAAACTATGAGAAATATCGAGTAAAATAATCAATAATCAATAATAATAATAATAATAATAATAATAATAATAATAATAAAAAGATTTTACAATTTTACATCTTTCCTCTGTTCATTCAAATATAACAATTTTCCTTTCATTATGATCCCAACTATTATAAAAAGTACATATTCACTCTTATAAAAAGTACATATTCAATAATGTCATGTAAAATATTTTACAATATCTGCGTTCCCTTCTCTGTTGAATAAATGCTAACAGAACTTTCTTTCCATATAAATTTTTGTTTGTATTATTCCGTCAACTATTGTCTGTTCCAATGACAGGTTAAAGGAGCAGTAGAAAATTGTTTTGAAATAACATGCAAGAATGCGGTGACGAAAATTTATGATAAAAAATGTCCACGTTGTTACAGAACGGTACTATACTTTCGGAAGTTTGAAATCTCTTTTGGAATCCCCCTGACTAGTAGCAGAAATTCTGAGAATTCCGTAAATTTTCTAGAAATTTCAAATTCCCTGACTGTTCCAGGATATCTCGCTTACCTCGCCACCATATATTTCAAGTAATATAAATCTCCTCATAAGAAAGAGTAACCAAAAGCTTCCTGATTTTTTAAAAAATTTAACGCGATCCTTTTTTTTCCCATTTCATTTTTTCATTCTTCCTTACTTTTTCCTTTTTTGTCTTCAAGGGGAGTCCGGACTCCCCGGACCACCCCTTGGCTACGTGCCTGCTCTAACTTATACATTCCAAGTAAATTTGCACATATATACCTTGACTGTGTTATGACTGGAAGGTCTACTGAATTGAAAATAGAGTTACAATAAATAAATGCCTTCTTAAATAGAGTATTTTAAAAATGTTTCCATTACAAATACAAAGTAAAATAAATACAATTACATATTTCCTTACTCTATATACTCAAGAGTAAAGAGCAAAGATAATATTAATACAGTGTCATATCCAATTTGCAAATTGACACAATAGTGGAAATAAGTATTTTGTGTTAAGATAAACGACGAAATTTAAATTTCTCAAATATGTTTAAGTAAAAAATTGTACCTTGAAAACGAAAATATCTTGTTTTTAATAATGGTATTAAATTAAAGACAAACAATTGGTTACTGATTACACTGTATAGTAGTGCGTTTTCTTGTATCTATAGTTATTCACTGAAAGTAAGCAGTATGATACAAATGCGAAGGTATAAGTGCCGTAGTGAAGTAAATTATTTAGAATATTATATTTCTTTTTATTTATAATGTAATATTTAGGTATCTAACGTGGGTTCCTGTCACCATGGCATAGCGCGTCTTCAGGTTGCGGATCGAGGAGAAAACCTCTAGATATAGAGGTGAGCTGCGAATATACTGAATAAGCAGTCGCGGACAGCCGACTAGGAGTGGTTCTCCAGCTTGGTGGTTTGGGTAAGGCTAACAACCTCAAAAACCTCAACCTCCTGTAAAAAAAGCACTTGTTCAGATATATTCACAAAAGCCTCGGATAAGGACTGATAACTCGGCACGACGTCAGCAAAGGAAAATGGACATGAGATTTGGAACATGGAATAGAAGTCTTTATAGGGCAGGCGCGTTAAAATCCGTAAAGAGTGAGTTAGAGAAATACAGGATGGACCTAGTAGGAGTTCAGGAAGTTAGGTGGGAAGGAAATGGATCTGTGAATTCCGGAAATTTTACGATTTTTTACGGGGAAGGAAAAAAATCACCAGCTAGGAACATGGTTTTTCGTTCACAAACCAATATTACCAGCAATTAAACGGGTTGAATTTGTTACTGACAGACTTTTTTTTTACTCTTAAGGGACGGTGGTGTGGTATTATTGTTTTAAATGTACATGACCCAACTGAAGATAAGGATGACAATATAAAAGACAGTTTTCACGAAGAAGTGGAACGGATATTTGACCAACTCCCGCGATACCATATGAAAATTCTATTAGGAGATTTCAATGCGAAAGTACGACGAGAGGATATTTTCAAACCGGTTATAGGGAACGAAAGTCTGCATAAGGAAAGTAATGACAACGGTGTTAGACTCGTGAACTTTGCAGCATCCAAAAACCTAATTGTGAAGAGTACAAAATTCCCACATCACGACGTTCATAAATACACTTGGACATCACCAGACGGAAAAACACACAATCAAATTGTTCACGTTTTAGTAGACAGAAGAAGGCAATCTAGCATAATTGATGTCCGGTCGTTTAGAGGGGCTGATTGTGACACTGATCACTACCTGGTAGCAGCGATAATACGAGAGAGAGATTATCGTTGAAAAAAGGTAATATTCATTGTCCGAAAACGGAGAGATTCAATTTAAAGAAATTAGAAGAGAGGAATACCAGATTGAAGTTTCGAATAGATTCTCGGCTTTAGAAGATTCGGAGTGCACTAGTGTTGAAGATACCTGGATTGAACTTAGAGATAGCATTAAAAGTTCAGCAAAAGAAAAATCGGGACACGCGGAAATACGTAGGAACAAATCATTGTTCGACCAGGAATGCACAAAACTAGCAGAGAAAAGAAAACAGGCAAAATTACGCTGACTATAAAACCCGAATGAAATAACTATACACAATTTCGCAGATATCAGGCTACAACGACTAAAAATCACTCTGGTTCCTTTTTTTATAATAAATTCGAGCCATTAAAAAATACACATTCCATTCCGTAGTTTGATTCCATTCAATTATACATGGTTGTCCTGACAACGACGTTCCAAAGACTTATTATTTTTGAAACATTTGAATATCTTTATATATTCATAATCATATTATTTAAAACATTTCTTTCTCTTCTTCTGATAGTAAAAATCGGCCAGCCTAGTACATATTTGAAATATCTTATGGCCCAAAATTATAAATATACAATGTACTGTTGTATATTATGGCGCCCGACGGACTTTTCTTTTTATTCATTAACTTCATAAAAAGAAAAATTCTGGACCGTCTACATATACTTGTTAATTACTCGAGTTTTCGAATACACCTCGTATACTTAAAAATTACAATTCATATAATTATACGTATATATTATACTAAATTTTATCAATATTATTATTATCATATTTATTTTAAACTTTATCATTATTTTCATTTATCTATACATTTCAACGACGATAAGGCACATTCGAAATTTTTATTTGCAAGTTGTTTGATTTTAAGTCCTTCTTTGGGTCCATTAAATGCTGGTTACAAGCTATTAATTATTTACTTAAGCTTCATGAAGAATATTTCGAGAAAGATGTATGTGATATTTATATAGTTATTCTTTGAACACAACATGATCGAATATAAGATATAGTTAAACAAAATATAGATTAAGATTGAAATATCGATAATAATCAGGACATAACATAATAATTAACGTCTTATTAACATCATAGAACTCGAAAAGATACGAATAACAAACGAAATCATAATGACTTGAATACGATCTTCTCGGACATCGAAAATTCATCCTAAGTTACATGGCTGAAAGAATTTTAAGCTTAAAATATACAAAACGATAATCATGCATGTTGTTCTGTATGGTTGCGAAACATTATCACTTACTCTGAGGGAAGAACATAGACTGAAAGTATTTGAGAACAAGATCCTGAGACGAATATTCGGACCCAAGAGGAACGGGAATGGGGAATAGCGGAAACTTCATAACCAGGAACTGCGTAATTTATATGGTTTACCCAACATTGTTAGGGTCGTCAAGTCTATGGGACTTAGGTGGGCGGATCATGTAGCTAGAATGGAAGAAAGTAGAAACGCTTTCAAAGTCTTGACTGGAAGACCAATCGGAAAACGGCCATTAGGAAGACCTAGGCGTAGATGGGGGACAATATTAAGACTGATCTCACAAAGATTGGAATACAATGTAGAAACTGGATGCAGTTAGCTAAGGTTAGAAGTCAGTGGAGACCTTTTGTAAACATTGCATTGAACCTTCGGGTTCCATAGGCCATAGAATTAGTTAGTTAATTTAGTTAGTTAATATTTACGTATCAATAAAATATAAAATAAACAAGATAAATGAAACAATGCATCCACTTACAACCCTTTCACGTCATTACTACCTTTTTAAAGTTACTATATTCATATTCCATTGAATTTATATATTTTATTGGGTATTGCAATTGTAGAAATAATCAAATATAGGTAAATTCAACTGCTTAAAATATATAAAACGATAATTATGTCCCTTGTGTAGTTAGAAATATGTTTGCTTACTTGAGGAAAGAAAGCAGACTGAAAGTATTGGAAACTTAAATTCTTAGATTAATATTCGAACGTAAGACAGACGAGAATAACCAATTTCCGAATCTTCGTTATTATGTTATGCTTTGAATTTGAGTTCCAAAGAAATAAATACCGATATTAAAGCTTGAGTTAAACAGTTCTACTGAGTATATTGAATGATAATCTCTTCCAACATTCTTTTACAAATGGTCTACGAGATCTTCTAATAAGAAATTAAATTAATGTTGTTACTTTAACATTCGGCGATTATGCTCTTTAGGCGAAAGGAGACGGCTGGTTAATGAAACTAAACGTTGTGAATTTTTTCTGCTTTCCCACCAGGAGTCGGACTTGGAACCAAGTGTACTAAAGACGCACTAGTCGTTAGACCAACGGACGGGCATCTTGTGTTAAGGTTACCAATGTTATTAACAATATAAAAAAAAATGAGTTTCGTTTGACAGTGTAGAAGTATAGTAAACTTCTAAACTATGCCAATTCAATACTCAACTTGAAGTAGTACATCTATAACTATTGTTTACAATAAAGTAATAAGATCAAAGATAGAATCTTTCCTCAGACGCTGAATCCATATCAAAGAGCCATTACTCAGTGTCCCTTAATGTTTATGTTCTATAGCGGTAAAGATTGAAGCCAAATATCAATAATTTGAATCACTTCCAGATTCAATAGAGGATTAACGAGAAAAAGTGGCACCTAGTATTGAGAATGTGAATGAGCTGCAAAAAACCGCATCTGAATCTCTCTTTCCGTTTTGTTCTATGAAAATCAGCATTGAAAATTGACTTAATAGTAAATTTTAACCACTTCCGGTGTCAGTATAGAGTTGAGGGTTGCGACAATATGTTATGTTGAGACCCTGAATCGATTGTAGAAAACAGTTTGTCGCTATCTATTACCATTTTTGTTCTATTGCTCTAAAAGTTGAAACTTGAAATAATGAATTTGAAACACTTCCGGTTTGAATAGATGTTGAGATGAAACATATTCATTGCAAAAAGAACGCTTGCTGATATCTTTTGCCGCTTTTGCTCTACGGAGATCAGTATTGAAACTGGAAGTGATTGTAAGTTTGAATCAGTTCTGATTTTGGTGGAGTGTTGTAGATAGCCATGATATGTTACGATATGTTATCAAGAGATGTTGAATTGTTTCCAAAAAACCGCTTCTAGCTATCTGTCACATATTTGTTCTACGGTGATAAATCGAGAACGGTTAATTTGAGCCACTTCTGGTTTAAATAGGGATTGGTGGAGGAGATAGAACCTATTCTTTGGACGCTGAATCAATTACAAAGAAACGTTTCTCGATATCTTCTATCGTTTTCGCCATGACTGTTCTCTGTCGACGAACAGAGAAAGCCATTTTCTGAGCCTTCAGACCAGCGGCGCAACTAGGCTAGTTGTCACCCGGAGCAAAAACTCGCCTCAACGCCCCTACCTGTAAACAACCAAATCAAAACGCTCCCCGATTACACCTGATATTTTCATCACCCAGTAATTCTCCGATTACATTTTTCTTCAAGTGCCAAAGCTTGATTTCAGAATTGCAGTACATAATTTAATTTCTAGTACAAGCTTGACATATTCCTATAGTCTTATACTAATCACTGCAGATCACAATGTTTCTGGAATTATATCGGTCTGTGCATATGTGTAGAATGAATCAATAGTCCGTTATTTTAGGATATAATATTTAATTATGGTAAACATTCAAGCTGCTGTCTTGAGTATTATACTCGGACATTTTGCAAATATCTGAAATCGATGTAAGATAAATGTAAATACAAGAAACTGGAACTAAAATTTAACTTTGCGGGCTGTTTCGGCTCCAAAGTATTTTTATTTTATTTTATTTAATTATTTATTTATTTGTAGAATATTCTCAAAAGATAGCTCTGAATCTAACTCTCTATGTTCTATGTTCTATGGGTATAATCCTAAGGTTGGTGAGTCGTTTCTGTCCTGTTAAGATTCTGAAGTTTTTTTTTTTTTTTTTTTTACGATCTTTAGTTTAGTAATACTCCTTCCCTTGCAATATAATGAGAATAAATATTCCCAATTTTGCGAGCCCTCAATTCGGCGCCCGAGGCACAAGTCCTGTTTTTCCCTCTTGTCACGTCACTGCTTCCGATATTTATGCATAGTGACGATGCCAGCTCTAATTTCTTGTTCGGGCAGGCGAAGGTGCAGAAACATTTTTTGAAGAGGCAGCTATTTTGTAATACCAAAAATAATAATTTTATAATACTTAACCTACATTGCAATACAACATGTCTGGGATAGACTTGCATTTACAAGGTAGGTGGCAGATGGGGGGCGGCTCCTCCAAAATTTAATTGTTTCCAAGGCGTGAAAAATCAACATAAAATGCTTGATATGTTTTATTTCAATTTATTAATTTAAAAATATTGTTAATCGGTGTTAAATTTTCGTGATTTTGGGCCTCAATTAGGCCCTAACTCAAAGACTGAAGTAAAGGTGGGAGAAGGGTGGGGGTAGAAAAGAATCAAAACGAAATAAGAAAGACTTTATCTCAACATTTTTCATTGATATTTGCAATTGGCATGGTTTGAGTGATAAAAGAATTAAATCTATGATGTATGACATCAGGCAGTATATAGTATTTTTTTGTTCAACTATCCTTTCTTATCTTAGTAGGTTAGACTCAACAAAACATATAGGCTAAAACTTGCTTTTGTTTATGATACCAATAAACAAAATGCAGAATTTCACAACCACTCTTACAACATACTTGAATCTAAACTAGAGACATTTTTTCTTTCATTTTAAAATCAATACTCCAGATTTGTTCCTGCAGAAAGATAATGTGATTAACATTGTATTATAAATAGTTCCCAGAGAGTAAAAAAGTTTACTAGATGGCGGATACAGTTTAAAGTGAGAATTAAAATGTATCTCTATTACAAAACATGAAAATTCATATTGTTGAATCAAGGAACTTCACTCACAATAGAATTAGGTGGTAGTAATGTAATAAGTTCTTAATTATGACAGACCTAAAATTTTCTAAAGAATATTTCTTTCAAATTCTCAAGGTATGTTATATTAGTGTTTATATTGTTAATCTAAAGTGTAATTGTAGTATTAAGAAAAACAAAATCTATCTGGTAGTCATTCTCGTAGCCATCTTATCGAGGAATCAAATGAATGATTCAAAAGTGATATAATTCTTAAAAAAACTTAGTAGATATTGTGCAAAGTATACAACCTCAAATTGCATTGCACAAGCGAGAGATCTTTGGGACAAAAAACCTATTTAGCCAAATCTACGTCCGTACCCTAAAACAAAGTTCGATGAAAAAGAATGCAGTCTCCCAAGTCACAGTGCAGTCAGAATGCAGTGTATCACATAAAGTCTCTGTTAGAATATTCCATTTTAAGGAACTAAGCATTGCGCTATCCTTGTAGGAACAGTCTACGAGATCAGACTTTTACTGTAACAGGACTTTGTAATTATAAGTCAGCATTATTGAAGCAAAAAATGGTTTTATAAGTATGCTTCCTCTGAAATCCATATAGAAGTAATTCAAATTTGGGAAGAATTGGTATCGTAAGAAAACTAGCGTTCGGTTTACAACTTCTAAGAAATGGAAGATCCGGGTAGTATTTGGCTATAATATGAGTTAGAAAATAAACACTTGTGCGAATTAAGTTATTGTGTTTTTGCCATAAAAATTAAGGTTCACTTCATGGGGTATGTAATATCAACTGTCAGTTTATTGACGATATTACGGATTCAGAAATATACAGGGGTAAAGGTGAAGGGGAACGCAGGGAGACGTCGACCCACCACTTCCAGAAAATATCTCTGGCGTCCCCGATTTTCCAAAAGAAATACAATGACCTAAGGTAGGCACAGGGGACGCCGTGATGTCATGCGTCCTACTACCTTTTCAGGCCCACTTTTACCCCTGGATATACTGTATATACAGGGTGTCCATTTATTATGTAGCCAAAATCCACTGGTGAAATTCTCACACCTAAACAATAATAAAAGTCAATATGAACATAAGGCGAAAACCGCGTTGTTTCAAAGTTACGAGATGACGAAATGGAGAAAATTGTAACTTTATAGCTGCCTAGCTCGAAAAAGAGCTGTGAGAGATATCAATGGCGGTTAAAGAAATATTAGAGGAACTAGTACGCTGTCTATCTAAATAACAATGTTCCAGAGTTGGGACTATCGGAACAACGGATTTTATAGAGGGAGCTACGGTATAGGTCCCGCTCTTTCTCCCCTCTCTCTAAAAACACATGCGCCGGTAAAACCCAACCCAGAATGTCCATATGAGTACATTCCATACTAGCTATCACCTTAGGTAATCTTTAGAATAATAATATATACGATTTCAACAAACAAAAATTGGGGGGCTCGGTGGCTCAGTGGTTGAGCGTTCACCTCCGTTGCATGGAATCCCTGGTTTGATCCCAGCTCGCGCCGTGTGAACTTTGTGGTGGACAAACACCATGCTCGTGGGTTTTCTCGGGGTTCTCCCGTTTCCTCCCACTTTCTTCATTCCACCATTTCACTCATTTCTCATTATCACCGTCTCCTTTAGCTTAACTGGCATAACAGTGGGACGTTTAACTTAAAGATTTCATTTCATTTTTCACATACAAAATTGTTTCTATTTGATATTTCATGTCAATGTAAAACAATAAATAATTTTTTAGTACATTCCCAAAAAGAAAACATGTCTCCAATGAAATAATCCTGGCTGCGGACTTGGTCTGCAGACCAGTCGGGGGTGGATGATGCCATTGAGAGCAACCATTCCCCTTCTTTTCCTTCTAACATTGTCACTCTTTATTCGTAGCATAGTTTGGAATCTAATAATTTTTAACTTCTAAATACTGTTAGAAAACTAGGAGTGCATCATGGTAGGAGAAGTAAAGAGAGAATACGTCCAAGCAAAATGATATAATGGGAAAATGCTGTACATGACTTAATATTTTTTCATATTCTGTCAAGCTAATTACCAGAGTTTAAAATCACTTCATTATTATACACAATTAAATACGAATGTTAATAATGATGGTAATAAGATGGAAAACGGAACATATAATCGTAATGACTAAGCAATGATCAATTCTGAAAGGAACGTTCCCTCTTGTAAATTATTAATGAAGCCACAATAAGATTTTAAAATAAAGAAATTAATACTGTTTTGTCAGATGGAATGCATAACACAAATCTTACGTTTATGTAATTGTTTCCGATATAAAGGAATTAGTCATCTTTGATATCTAAATGGTTAATATACTTCTCTTTACTATGAATGTCGTTCAAGTGGATGTGGGTATAAAATTAACGTATTTTTTAATATTTATTTTCGGATCATACATTAAAATTCCACCTTCGAAGAGTTCGCAAAGAAAGATTTTGAACTACCAATTTGTCACAAATATATATATATATATATATATATATATATATATATATATATATATATATAGGTAATTGAATAAAATAATGGCAAAATTATTATATCTGTGTATCTTTCAAGCACGAATCAATGTATTAAATTAAGGTGATTTTTTTTATTTATGTATCAAGGAATCAACTACTTTCTGTGGTTAAGTGCTGTACCACCGGGCCAATTTTAGGAAATTTACCTGTCAATTTGAGAATTTATTTAAGTTTGTGAGGAAGAATCAGTGAAAGTCAGGTAAAAGGAAATAGTAAAAGTTAAGAAAGTGGTTGTACTTATTGGTTGTTTTTGATTTTGTTATGAAGGCGGATGGACTATTTCGAGGAACACTTGCTTTACTATACGAACCCATAGATTGTGAAATATACAGAAATTTTGGGCAAGTCTTTCATTTGCCCATTTCATGTCGAGAACAGAACCCAACCAACCCATGCGGAGCTTCTAACCTGTTTCCACTACTACTACTACTACTTATACTATGGATCCGTATAGTAAAACTACACGCTTAATAACGTAATCTAACTTTAACTTAATGTATGTATAACCAAATGCAGTATATTTTGGTACTTTTTTTCCATTTTCAAATTGATCCGGCGATACAGCAGTAATGCCGCTTTCTGAAATCTTTATATAAAAATATATTGTAATTGATACCAATATTCATGATAATGAAGAGAACAACAAGTGATAAATTAGCGCGCGCGCCTATAATACACGGGGTCACAGGTTCGATTCCTGGTAAGTAAGCCTTGAAATTTGAACGTGTTCGGTGTACCCGATTCCATTTTAAACTGTAGATTGACGTCTCATGTAGTCTCGGTGCTGAAAAAGGGGGTTACACTTCAATCAACGAAAACTTAGGTTACAAATGAAATAGGAATATTTATTACCTTTTTGTTCTTTTGTTCTTCTGAAAGTTTATTTTGATCATATATTTGACTACGAGTTCCAGTCGTGTAGAAGAGATAAGATGATAAGTATTTTTATCTTGTGGTAGAAGAAAAATTACATTTTCAAAGTTTACTTTCAACATCCCTAATGCTAAATGAGACGATGGGAATGATATAAATGGTAAAATGATAACACATAATACCTGCGTCAAATAAGTGGGCTTCGGAAAGGTACAGACAATTTTTGAGAACCTTGACCGATCAACCATGCCATTCAAATCTTTGATTCATAAGGCTAAGTTGAACCCAAGATTATAAGGAATCGGAGTAGTTACATTAAATTGTAAATTTGAGTTAGAAACGTGTTATATAAAGAACTAAGTACCTATGGTTTCATTATACATGTATACACTAGTGTGTATCAATCATTGTTCGTCTAATATAAGACTTCTGACCTACAGGGTCCATTCAAAGAATTAGCTCAACATTGAATTTGCTAATACCTTTGACTTTGTGACCAAATGAGAAATAAGTGAAATTTCCTACTTGATCTTCGGTGGAACTAGTTACTTGAGTTCGTACTTGCATAAATCAGATCCCACTTTGGGCAGTAGATAACTTCTCTCATAGCATCGATGCTAAAAAGATTAATTAACATGTATAACTTATTTTCATGAAATGTTTAAATATGTACTTACCGATGCCGTTTGTTTTTGTCGAATTATTTCAGGAGTGTTCAATGTATCTGAAAATAAAACAAAAAAGAAATAAAAGTCTATATCGGTTACAAGTGTAATCTAGAAAACTATTTTCTAGCTTTAAAATGTACCATACTCTGGTATTACTGTATAATTAATTTTTCAAATGAAACGTTAATTTATCTTACTATGAATTGGTATCAACATTAGTACTGTTATCGTTAATACATTGATGATTGAAGATTTTCTCTACTTTTGCTCAAAATAATCTATTATAAGCAATTGTTTTATTGTGTTGCTCTGCTGTATTTCTCGATTTTTTAAAAAAAATATTATATCGCGTTGTGATTATTAATCAGGATTATTATGTTAGTGGTCATAATTTGATTTTGACATAACCAATCCACTGGCATTACATTGATGTTACCTTTACAATTGCATATAAACCTCTCTTATGAACTTTTCTATATGATTTATCCTATTCTTTCCTAAGCACATAACGATTATAGAGAGAGTAAAAGATTTTAGCCTCTGGTGTCTTCGTCTGGTTACGATACTCTCCCAGATATGTGTTGCAACGTATGTAAAGCAATATAAAATTATTAGTTTTGGTGTACAAAAAATAACTGGCCCAAAAAATTTATTTGCCGATCAGCTTGCCATCCTTCCCCAAGAATCTAAAGCTAGCATCGTCACTGCTTAAGAAAGCTTGAAGAATGCCTCTTCATTATTCGTTGTGAGGTCTGGAGACGATGAATATATAATTTTGTTAGTTAATCTTCATGTTTGAGTTCCTGTCACTATGGCATGGCGTGTTCTTACGTTGTGGATCTAGGAAAAGACTTCTAAAAATGGAGGTTGGACAGAAGTCAACGGAGAACCTTTGCTAATGCTGTAATAAGCCTCCATGTTCCATAGACCATAGAGATAGTTACTTAGTTAATGTTCACGTTTTCGATTCATATGTCAAATTAGGGACAACATTTGTTCTTCTGAGGTCAGCAATTTTCCGATTGGAAGCAGATTTGAAGCAACTTTAAACTCTTTCCTATTTTCACTAAATTTTTAATTTCCAAGTAATTTTTTTCTTTTCTACATCTTGTATTGCTTGTTTTGCATATTTCAAATTTGAACTTCTTCTGGGTATCTTTTCTTCTGTCGTTCTCTCCATAGTTAATTGGACGATACTTCCATGTCTCATAATATGTCCAATTATCTTATCTCTTCCTTCTGGAAAATTCTCCTACTATTTCCATTACTATATCACTTACATCATCCGTTTTGCTGCTTCTGCTGGAGTCCATAAATCATATATATATCTACAAGTATACGACGTCAAATTTAACATATGCTATCATCAGCCTTTTCGTTTGTATTATGTCGGTATTTCTGGTTAAAAGTGCTGTATTCTTTCGAATACCTTGTTCGCATTAACTAACCTGGATTTTACATCTTGTTTGCACCTATTAGATACAAGACACAAGTTCAAAAATAGTGCGCTTGAAACTTTTATATTCTACTTTTTCAAATTCAAAAAATTACAATTTTTCTAAAATAAAAACACAAAAGGAAATGGAAACGAGAATTTTTAGGGGGAAATGGTCTAAATTAGGCATGATTTCTTTCATCTGAAAGGGTGTAATATTTGTCTGTTTCCGATACAAAGGAGAGTTCGTTTTCTAGAACGAAACTACGATGAACTCCAAATCTATAGAACCACAATATTGAAAATGTTCGGTAGTTGCTTTATTTCAGACTTCAGTACAGTAGTAACGATGGTGATGGAAACTATTCTTAAAGAGTTCAAATATATACATATCGAAAAATATTCTAGCAACCCCTTACTGTTTCTCCGGTTAATGACCAAATATTGAAGACAAAAATGACTGAACCTTCTACTTCCGGTGTCAATGTAGCCATAAGAATGAAGATAGTACTCACGATCCACACATATACATAAAATTTGCTGCTATCTCTTACCGGATTTCCAATGTTAGAGTCCATTTTTGAAAGTTAAAGTTGAATCCATATCGTAAAATCGTTTCTCGTTATACTCTTATACGTTTTGATAAATGTTAATAATCAGTGTAGTCTTATATAGCTTTCTAAACATTAACGCAAAAGCTTTGAAAAAAACGTCGAATAAAACCTCTTAACATATGCTTTTTCCGTTTAGAGGTGTGTTTTTTTAAAGTAACAATAGTGTTAGGTCTTATGATTTTTTGACACGATTAGTATTGGTATTATACACAATTGGTATTATACTTCTCTAAACACTGTATATAAAGAACATTTAATAATAATACATTCAATTGCTTTGGTAATCTAAAAACTTTTATGAAAGATACGTGCAGAGAGATGGTAAGTTCATAAACATACTCATTATCATGTCATATCACGTTATACTGTGTCTTGCTTATCACTCTGCTTCTTGGAACATAAAAGTATGTGCGTGGAATAATGTTAAAAGATGGTTGCGCTTCAAATAACATAACCGACATACTGAAATCAAACAAAATCCCTGTACTTTTTTGTAAGCTATATGTTCTTCCATTATTATGTTTCATTATATTTGAAAGCAGTATATAAGAATTTTTCTTACATTATACATATATACATTAAATGTATATATATCAGTGCATCTACTACTAGGAAGAAGAAATTGAATGTTATTCAATGTTTCTGTTAAATTAGCGTGACTATATATGTTTGACAAAATTATAATTTAATGAGTGTAAAAGATAAAAGTGTGTAAAAGTGATGAGTGTAAAAGATTTAAATTATATCGTAAACTTAACTATTTATTAAATACAATGTTTTTACATTGCAGAAATATAAAAAATAAATAAATAAAAAGTTTTGATTATAGTTGTAACGAAAAAATAAAATAAAATAATGCTACGCTAAAAAAAAACAATTATAAAGAAATTCATGTTCTAAATTTTTATATACAATTCAAATATAAAGAACAAACAATTTGTAACGAGTACAATGCAGTTCATAATATTTTGAAACTTTAATAACTGAACATCATTGCAAAGAACGATAAATACTAGCCAGACACTTCTTCTGTATAAAATGGGAAGTGCTTCCACAAACGGAACAAGTACGATAACATAATCATACCTAGTGTTAATATATATATATATAAATACACATTAGAGTTACTTCGTAAACCAATAAGCTCACAATGTGTTAAAACAATGATGAATTAATGAGTTAGCAAATTACTAAATTATTATAGGAGATATGTGAAACATATTATTAATTCCTTCCTAAAATATATACAAAACTGCTTACAAAATCGTAGAACGCTCGTTGTGGGTTCATAATACGAGATCCATAACATCTCATAATATTCACTGCTTTCAACCATCAACCAAAAAAAAAAGCTAATAATAATAATAATAATAATAATAATAATAATAATAATAGTAATAATAATGATAATAATATTCATAGAAGGCCAACTAAGATATTACATATTTAAGTTACTTGTAAATAACGTTCTTTTAACAATAGTGCTTATAATAGTGATTTTAGTAATGAAATTTGTCAAACCTTACTGTTTAGGATCTCTCGTAAAGTTGCAAAATGAAACTAATATGATGTTCATTTCAAATAGCATCGCAAAACCTGTCTTGGCGGTTTATGCTTGAATTATATTCTACTTCTTTTCAATCTCTTTTGAAGTATCCTCCTCACGTGCTAAATGAGTCCCAGTCCCCTTTTTCCTGGGGACTTACACTTATTTATTTAATTGTTACTAAAAATCAGACCAAATCTTGCTTTGAAATAGTTTAATCATATTGTGTTATGTTTTTACATTTTGACCCTATTTGTTTATTTACTATTATTGTATTATTCTTAGAGTTTAAATTTCAGAATTGAATGTCATTCTATTGAAGCAATAGGTTATAGTTAAATATATGTTATAGTTAAATCTATAAGCCAGATTCCCTGAGTTTCAAGCTAGAATTTATTGGAATTTTGAGTGGAGTATATCTAAATTCTTATCTTAAGTATTCTGCACACTGCCTGGTGTTGATGGAAAAGAGAAATATACTGTAATGTTTTATTTGTTTGACAAATAATGAAGATTAAGTTGTAAAAACTAATTCTGAATTAAGTAATAAATAATGCTAATCTGGAACAAGTCATTATTTTACAAAAAAAAAAAAAAAAAAAGTAATTCGTACCCGGGATAATTGGATCCTTGACTGTCAATCATTCTCGTTCTTAATAAATGGTATCCAAAAATAATATGTTGTCGAATTCTTTACGTTAATTCTTATGGTCGAATGCTGAAATCATGTCAATACATATATAATAATATATGTACAGCAGAACTCCAATTATCCGAATCGACTGAGACCGGACCCCATTCGGATAATCAAAAATTCATATAATTGGATTTTTTCCGAAAAAGGGTCTACTTTTATAGGTGTTGTAAATGAGAGAAAAATCTATTTTTAAAGAAAAAGATATTTTAATTAATTAAATGAAAAGGCAACACTTTTACATGATAAGCGTACTTACAAGTGTTGTACATTAGTACAGAATGTACTGTAATGTACAGTACATGTTTACGCTGCGCCTAGACTAGGTTCGTAGAGGGAAGGACAATAGCGTGCGTAGACAGAATCAATTTTGTACGAATCGCAATACGTTTCTGTCTTATTTTTTTTCTGAAATTCTGAAAGCGATTAGGATAATCAGTGATTCGGATAGTTGGAGTTCGGATGATTGGAGTTCTACTGTATTTGTGATTCAAACACTGAAAAGGAGTACCTAGACATATATTGGATGTCCAAAGTTTGATTTATAATCTTAATTATTTGATAAGAAATTCCAAAAATTTGGATTATCTCAACTCAAAATTATATAGTCAGAAAAAAACACTAACCGTTGTGGTCCCAATCCAGTCTAACAGTTTTAAGTACGAGTATATATGCAGATATTGATCAAGATTCTTTAGGTGTTCTAACAAACTGCTTATAGTAGTTATGAATGTCATGCAAACTTTCAGTCCTTTCAAGTATATTTAGCAAAGATTTAGTTCTGATATATGTATTATTATTAACGCCATTTGAAAGATCATAGATTATAACGAAATATTTTAGTTTGTATAATATTTACCTGTACCGTGGGCAAAAAGTGCTCATAAATATGTAATATACTTAGTAGAATGTTCATTTTAAATTAACAGAAAAGAAGAATGTTTTTGATATGTAAGAGATTATTATGGGATAGTTGTGGCTATGTACATGTTATGTGTTGACCTAGTCAAGTGAATTTATGTATTTTACGGTCTTAAAAAGAATATTTAAGACATATCAAGCAATAAAGGTGAGACTAATGATCTTTGAATATCTGAGTTGATTCTTGCATAAAGAAAAGTTATTATCGCTTCGTAACATATATTTTACCAGACGGACCAGGTTGACGACGCTTTTCTATAGAGTCGTTATAAAAATTTGGTTTACCAAACCCGGGACTCTTGAAAATTCAGTTCCCGAATAAGGAAAGTAGGGCTGAATTTACTTGGATATTACCATTTATGAATACGAACTTAACCGTATTACGAAGCGGTAAGGTCATCAAAAGAAAAATGGATAGTGAAATAGTGCAACAGGAATCTAATACCAGTAATCCAGGTGAAATGAGTGCAACACCAAGTTTGTCATCTGAGGATCGACTTTTGTTAGCTGTGCAGCGACAAATTATGCAAATGACGACTGAGATAAAACAAACCATGGAACAGAAGCTCAATGAATCTAACACAAACATGGAACAGAAGTTCTATGAAGCTAACCAGACCATGGAACAGAAGTTCTATGAAGCTAACCAGACCATGGAAAAGAAGATAGAACTGAAATTTAATGAAGCTAGCAAGCAGTATGAAGAATTAAGTAAACGAATAGAACGGATAGAACTGAAATCAGACGATACGAAACAAACAATCGTCCAGGTGATGAACGACATATCCTCGCAGTTTGAAGAGAAGTTAAAAAGGTTAGCCGATGAGTGTCAAGAAAAGCACGATCATCAAAATCATGAAATCTGTGCTGTAAAAAAGGATTTAACGTTAATAGAATCTTCCGTTAAACATCAAAAGATCCAGTTGGCTACTATGCAGGAAGAAATTAAAACGTTACAGGCTAGAGACAGCATTTATCGCAATAATCTGGGCAGTGATCGCTTCGAGTTTCCCCAATCACCGGATATAAATACGCCTTCGCCGGAATCTGAGGAGGATATTATATTAGAGGAAAATTGTCCGAAGATCACTGATGAACGAAATATAAATGGTATCATGACACAGCACGCTACGGACCGGAACAACCACACCACAAGAACAAGGAGTGAGAAAAGAAAGGTAAAGTTAAGTGTCAAGATGAGCGAAATCAAAGCCATGAGTAAATTTAGTGGTAAGTGCAATGAAAATGCTAGTTCTTTCTTAGAGAAGTTCCAAGACGAATGCAGTATAATGTCTATCGACCGATCACAATACATGAAATTAATACCCCATGTATTACTCCCACCTTGTTCCTTATGGTTTAAGGCAATACGTGATCACATTAGTACATATGAGGAATTTAAAGCGGCATTGATCGCGAATTACGAAAATGACTTTTTGCTGGCAAACAGAGATGCCACTCTTAGAAATCAACATTTCAATCCTCGATTGCACAAATCTATTGTAGAGTTTGTTATAAATGTCTATAATGAATTAAAGGTTGTTAATCCCTTGCAATCGGAATCAAGAATAATTGCATCGATTCGCAATTTGCTTCCATTTAAATTACAGCAGATCTTATTTTCTACTCAGTGTATGAGTTTCAGTCATTTATTAATGCTTGTACAATGCTACGAAACTCAATACCATGCTATGAATCTAACACAGTCAGGAATGGGTAAAAATAAGAATAATTCAGATCATTTGGTCCCTGTTCGGAATTTGAATATCCGAAGTGTAAATAATAATGAACCGAACCTAAGACGAGTATACTCTAGCAATCAAAATGAACAAAATAGACAAGGTTATGTAGGGAATCCGCCTAACCTAATTAATCGTAATAATTCCTATGTTAGACCATATAGTCAAAATAGGTTTAAAAATAGACGAAATGTATGGAGAAATTCCACCAACGCAGCGAACTACGTGGATCGAAGTAATGGAAGGATAAGAGATGGCACTTCACATCAAGATCCAGGTATTGAAGTAATTTCTGTACAAAACAATAATACAGGACATAATCATGATTGTGCTGTACAGTGTACCCTATTGGAACCCTACTCGAGTATGAATTTAAACTAATTGCGGCTGATATGGTAGGGGTTAAACCCATGTCAGCTGTAGGTTCTCATGAGCATTTATCTAAAAATTTAAGTGATAATTTCTATGAACATTTATCTTCCAATTTACCGGTTCATGCTAATTATGAAAATGATCTTTCTTATGACGTTTCTGTAAAATAAATTTATTTACTTCCATTTGATTATTCAAACGTAGGTTATGTTTAATTTTTATTCTTTCTTATTAATGTGAAGAATCATAATTCAATTTATAATTAGTTAAAGGCAAAAAAAAAAAAAGAAATTACTTTATATTAGATTGATTTGTGTTGAAAACTTAATTGTCAAAGATTATGTTAAAAAGAAGCTCTATTCTATAAAACTAATTATTCAACGACTAACTTGAACAATATTCTTCTTTATTTATGACATCTTAGTGCTACTATGTATACATTACAATTGCAAAATCTAACTTATTTGTTATACAATGCGCCCGAAAAGAATAAATATTATTTGTCACATCATCGTTTGTAATAATGATCGAAACTAGTAATCTTGATAATTTGTGTTTCACCCTCGTAAATTATATTTCTAAGCGACGATGTTTTTAATGATAAAGAATAAATAATAATGTAATAAAAGAGAAATATTAATGAAATCAAAGATTTATTGTAAATGTATTTATGTGAATGATAATAACTAATATTATATATATATATGAGGGTTAAACAAAAAAATAATGAAGATATATATACGAGATATGATCAAAATATCAAGAACATATGTAATGTATGAACATTAATCTAATCAGACCAGTGGTTCTTGAATATAAAAGCCAAGCCTACTCATGACTTTTATATTCAGTCCCTTTGTCGGGCGACATTTTCTATAACGAAATATTTTAGTTTGTATAATATTTACCTGTACCGTGGGCAAAAAGTGCTCATAAATATGTAATATACTTAGTAGAATGTTCATTTTAAATTAACAGAAAAGAAGAATGTTTTTGATATGTAAGAGATTATTATGGGATAGTTGTGGCTATGTACATGTTATGTGTTGACTTAGTCAAGTGAATTTATGTATTTTACGGTCTTAAAAAGAATATTTAAGACATATCAAGCAATAAAGGTGAGACTAATGATCTTTGAATATCTGAGTTGATTCTTGCATAAAGAAAAGTTATTATCGCTTCGTAACATATATTTTACCAGACGGACCAGGTTGACGACGCTTTTCTATAGAGTCGTTATAAGATAATACGTATTTCCTGATGTCAGCGGTTGCTGTTCATTCCTAAATTATTTTTTAAACAGGAACAACAACATTCACCTTACAAATATTAAAAAATGTGTGATTTTACTTAAGATGTTATACTAATGCTTGACTGCAACCTAGAAACGAGAAAAATAATTAATTTCAAATATTTATCAAACATCTTACTCATCTCTACCAAGCGACCTCCTTCGTGGCGAAGCGGTTAGCTTAAGCGCCTTTTGAGTGGGAGACTCGGGTTTGATTCCCGCGGGAGCTCATATGGTTCGGATTCCACGTTGATCAGTAGGTCCCGTCTTATATAGCCTCGTTGCTGAAAGAGACGTTAAAACCGAAAATCATCTCTACCAGGCAATTAGAGTAATTTCTAAGACAATGCAAATTGACGGCATATTTAAAAAAATATATTGTAAACTGTTTTTACATGAATGTACCCTAAACTTTGTTCTTGAAGTTCAAAATGGATTTTTTCTCCTTGCCTCAAGCATTTGTCGACACCAGACAACAGACCACAGGGAAAAGTTTTATGTTTCATTTGAAAAGAGAAAATAATTTAAAGAAAGATATTCGGCACGAATTTTTGTCATCCTTTCATACTGACTGATTCCAACTCATAGCGATAGAACTAAATTGGGAACACTGAAAGAAATTCGAGCAATAATCATTGGAATCCGATCATTTTTACGAAGGTTTTCAACGAAATGCAGTTCTTCAAGATGAAATGATTTCACTGCCTTGTGTTAAGGAATGAAAATATGGGACATAGAGAAAAGCTGTACAAGAAATGTTGCCAGAACAGAATAAAAGCTGATTCTCAATTTTATTTTAATTTCTGAGTCAAGTAGAAATTTATAATAATGAATCTCTAACATAAGATGCTTAAGCAATAGCATCATTTCTGATTTTCTCAGGGGGAGGGGAGATTTTAAACTGGCATAAGAGCTCCACGTTTTCTAATATTTTAAAAAAGAGCGAGTTTCTCAAACTCGAGGGGTAGCAATTGCTCTCCCTGCTCTCCCCATGTCAGGGCTGGAAAACCCACCTGGAAGCCCGGGGCTAGAAAAAATATGTGACCCCTTCTGACTTCATCTAATATATTTCTGTGAAAGTACGGTAGGAAAGTTAAGGGAATTTGTTTTATATTTTTAGTCATATTTTATTTTGACGATGATGACTGTATCTTCACGATTCTTTTTAGATAGCCAGTTGAGATTTTGATCAGAGTGGAAGCCCCTGTCCAGCTGGAGGCCTAGGGCTATAGCTCCCTTAAGCCCCCCTTTATTCCGGCCCTGTTCCATGTGCTTGAGACTATAAAATATTGTTATTATTTTGACTTTTATTATTGAACATGAATATTCTAGGGTAATGATAGTAGTAGCAAAAGGTAACTGAACATCTAATGAGGTAAAACCAAAACTAACTACATCTGCTTTTAGAATCAAGCTGTAGGCTTGTAATGGTCAGGACAATCTTCTCGTGCAACACTTAGTCTCACAAATTTTAACCCCAAAGACACACTAAAATTGTAAAGTCATTCTATATTTTGCCTCTTAAAAATCGAATACACATACTGCTGAGAAAGCTATTTAAGAACTTCCAATAGAAATAGATATAGCCCAAAGTTGAAACCCGAAGAGAGGGTGATCGGAGTAGACGGTCACACACTGCATGAAGCATTCGGAATATACTATAAAGGTGTTCCAAAATCATACACTACTAATTAATAGCATATATAACGACGCTAAGTGGCACCAAAATAGCAGTTGTTCAGGAAGGAGTTAATCGTATAGGTTCAGAATGTATGGAAACTGTACAGCATCCCACTCTTCCTGTAATCTTGGAGTAGCTAGGAGATGATAAATGACGGAGCATTTGCAGCCACTTTCAAAGCATTTCCACTAAGTACTCGATAGGGCTTAGAATGGAGATCAAGGAGGCCAGGGTAAAAGGTGTATAACATGGGTTGGGTTGCTAGGATGACGAAGAGACTTATTTTGCTCAGAAATGGGCTCAGGCTAATTATCCAGATACGATCGGAAAATAGGATTGAGAATTTCACACAAGGATGCCTACAGAAACGGGCGTCATTAGCAGGGAGTCGGGGGACGCGTTCCCCCAGAATTTAGTCAAATATATTTAAAGATACTACACTACTTTGTATATAGAATATAACTTTTGTCGGAAAGAGGATTTTGATTTTAACCCCCCAGATGCAGAAAGCTAATGACACCAGTGCATATAGGCAGGTTTTAGGACACATGTTGCACTCATAAGATTATTTGGGCGACGAAATATGAGTAATTTTTCAATGAAAATGCTATAATCAAACTGGAGAATGATATATTTGGGTGAGAGTAAATATATTTTGGAAACAGAGTTGTAAATTTGGCGGAGAAGGGAAAATTTGGCGGTAAAATGGTAAATTTTAGGTAGAAGATTGGTAAATTTGGGGGAAGAATATAAATTTCAGAATGTAGACCCAAGTGCTTTGATCATGAACATAATTATGGAAGAATGATGAGCTAACGAAATATATTACAAAAGAATTAAGACTAATTACAAACAGAAGAAGAAGAAGAAGAAGAAGAAGAAGAAGAAAGTAGTTATCAATGATGCTAATTATAAAAAGGGAAACGTAAGTCTATGTGTCACGCTATCCTGGAATGTTATACAACTTTGCTTAATAGTTATATAATGTCAGTAGAAAGACAAATGAAACAATCATCATTCCTTATAAAAAACAATAAAGGTATAACTATAGTAAACAGTTACACTAATATACGTCGCTACGAGGATTATTATTTTTCCTGCTTCTACCTATCTGCGGGGTTGTCACGTATACTAATAAAACAAATGTACATGGCGTACTTAAAAACATAGGTTACATGCGTAATTCCTGTAGGTTTTGGACTTAACATACATCAGACGTATAACTGAAAACGCATGCTTTATAATACTTTCTGTATAAGTGTTCAATCTATACGTACTTTCCGTATGAAACAATGTAGGTGGTCAGGATGTCACATACAAATGGACATAGGTATATGCATGTGATATACGAAAAACTGTTAGATGTCAGACATCCTGCAACGGCATGATGTAACATCTAAAAGCAGTGCCTATGTAGCATACGGATAATGTATGTTCCGTACTGATTTCTATAGTAAGCAAGAGGATTCCGTATATTTGTACAATATACCGCTGTCCGGAGAACAGATTTTTCTCTGTCTATAACAAAGACTTTGAGTAGCCTAATTGCATTAAAAAAATAATGTATGGAGTTCGGGAATTGGTGGACAAACTCAAAATAATAATAATAATAATAATAATAATAATAATAATAATAATAATAATAATAATAATAATAATAATAATAATAATAATAATAATAAATATGTCAAATATAAATGATTAGAGGATTTAATTGCCCTCGACTTTATAGTGTGCTGCATTCCGAAGGACTGGGTGCAACAACTAGTAATATTAATAATTTAGAGTAGTGATGATTTCAGACGATTTATCCCGGGGGATCAATTTTAATACCCAAGGGTTTAAAATATTGATTTGATTTTGAATTCGTCACTTTGAAGAATGAGAGTATATTAGACATGGACCTATATCTTAACGAATCACGTGAGCGTCCGCCGGAAATCGAACCCAAATCTCCCACTAGAAAAGCGTACGTTAACTGCTTAACCACGAGGTAGCTTGAAACGTTAACGTAGTACTGCCGCAATACTGGTAGCCTGTACTGAGCATGGTTAGGGTTATCAAAAGAGAGAATTTTGTAGCTCCGGGACTGAAACTTCCTCCATGCCTCTTCCTGAAGCCGCTGATTTACAGAATGAGGAAGAATTTAAATACTTAAGCACAGTTAAAAAGCAAGAAATAAAATTCAACATATGCACACGATAAGGAACACTTATCAACTACACCATACAGATAAAAGAAATGAGAAATATGTTGTATGACGGCGGAAATGAGGTATTAAGTCGCAAGAGTAAATACAGTTTAAATGTTGTCTCTTAAGTTTCGATGTTAATTCCATTTTATTATTTATTTATTGTTAACAAAATAAAGTTTTACAAACAGATATATGCATTGCTGAAGTTATTCAGTTTGAAACTTCATATTATTATTTTTTTAAAATTTGAATTTAAGGTCTTACAAAAGATACCAGTTATCCAGTGAGTTATACAGTTCGAAATTTTATAACAACTTCTTTCTTTGAATTTACTTTGATCATACACTTCAAGTCGTTTATATAAAGCATGACAGATTGAATTAATGGAAAAAATATGCTCGTTAACCAAGTTTCTTGTTGAAAGAATTTGGAGAAAAGATGACACTGCACTAGGAACAATCTAGAAATAATCAGGCCCGTATCCAGAGGGTCTAGGGGGGCCGGCCCCCCTAAATTTTTACTTCCCCCTAAAATTTTCACAGTAAGCTTGCAAATGAACTATAATATAGTGATGGACTATAATATATGGTTGAGTCGCCCCCCCTAACTTCTGCCGCCCCCCCCTAAATTTTTGGGCCGGCTACCAGCCTGAATATAATATAAAGTAGAACTTTAGGGAGGGGAGTAACAATGCATTTAGTTGGCATAGGATACAATATATTTACAAGATTTGGTTTCTTACTAAAAATCTAACTTAATTTTTCTTAAATCGTATAGTTAACTAATCAAATAAATATGAAGTACATTGATATCATATTCGTAATACTAAATTTTAGCAAAAAGATATTTCTGTTTTGAAAAGCCAAATAATTAATTGCATTAATTGTTTTGATTTTGTCTTTACAATAAGATACACTTCCGGTTTGAACAAAGGTTAAAAGAGAAGACAACTATTCCTATAATGCAAAATCGATTCCATAAAACTGCTTCTCGCTTCTCCTAGCGTCTTTGCTCTATCAATATTGATAACGGAGGTCGTGGTCAGTGCTGAAATGGAAAATGATAATACTGGTTTGTTTTGTACTTAAATACTGAACTATATCGTACAACAAAATTTCGAATTTTAGCATTATAGTAGACCATGCAATTTTTCTAGTTCGTATAATCATACGTGATAAAAGCGTTGACTTCCCTTTTGGGAGGTCCTTGTGGTCAAATCTCTGGCCATCTTTCTTGACTGCGGGTTTCCATTACTTTTCCTCAGCCACACCCTGTAAATAGCAGCATGATACGTGCCCATTTCCTTTCCCACCTCACGTCTAATTTTCATGCTCCCGTCTGCCATACCCAATCTCAATGAAATTTTAAAGAATTGATTTTACAATGATAATAAATATTTCATTTTGTGATCTAAGCCAAAGTCAACTGTGTACGGTACAAGTGGGTCCGAATTTGCTTCTGTGCAGTACTTCCAGTCAGCTTCTAATGCAGGCGAATTCTTGTCTATTTTCTTCTAAGAGTTGAACATGGATTTGCTTCTACATGGTGTCTTCCTTATCAGATCCAAGATCGGATAAATTCGTAGGGTTTGAGTTTTTCCAGTGATCGTTTATTAATTTTGAGAAAAGTCACTAGATGTAATACCGTGTTCGAAGTTCCTAATTTTCTTCTAGGTGCAATAATATCGTTCATAGCAATGAAAATTCGTTCAGTTTCTGTTGTGGATAAAATATGTGTATTTCTCAACAAGTAGTGGTATATCGCAATACATTGTATATCAGTTTAAATAACTGTATCTTTTCTAGTCGTTACTGGTAGATCAATATGATTCACTAATGCCTTGTAATTTCGCCGTACAGTAGGTGTACATACAGAACTATCATGTTGGTTCTATTCAATTAATTTCTAGCACACGACCTATGTGTTTATAATCTCATCCTCAGGTAATGAGCACAGGTTATCAACTCTTGTTGATCTTTTGGTGATCTCAAATACAACGAGTGAACTTAGTTAAAAATGTTTCATTGATTAATTTCAGTAATTTCGTTCATTATACAATTAACTGCAAGTTCCAAATAATATTTGCTGCAATGGAAAACCAGAATGTTCTGAATCAAAGTTCTACTAAATGAAAAAGGAAAATAGGGCCTATAAGTACACTGAGGTCATGAAACAATGACTTTATGCACATAACCAAAGTTTATACTTTATTACAGTAGTGGATTATTGAGAATTCAGTCAATTAGCTTATATTTCATTGATTCAGCTATATGTTTCGTTACGCCAGCACATGGTTGATCGGCCTGCAAAAGTTTAACCTACATCAAACCATTCAAAGGCTGCAAATCTAGAAGTCGAAGAAAGGTCAATTCAGCTTCGAGTTCTGCAAACGAAACATGTGTGCTCATGGTAGTTATTCTCCTGTGTTGCAGTCAATTTTTGCAGTTCCTCTTCACTTGCTTTCTTTACGCATGGTTTATGAGTTCAACTGCTCTTGTAATCCTGATTTGTTTTAAACATTGCCGTGTTTTTTATCATCATTGTCACCAAAATAAATACGTTACACCATCTGAATTCTTTAGATAATTTCAGTGCTCTCTAGGTTTGTGTACACTTAAGGACTTGGCACTCTTACTGAAAACTGAACACTTGAATTTTTCACTAAGAATAATTAATCATTTTCCCTCTTATAATTGAGAGGTTTCTTCAAAACTTGTTCTGTTCAGTAAGTTTGTAAACTTTCTCTTTATTGTTCTAGCTTGGACTCTTAACTACTGATGTTAGCTTCACTTTGACCATCAATTTTGTCTTGAGACAATCACTAGAATCTAATGGTATAATGCATAAATATTACACTCATGATTTATTCTATGCACTTTGTAACAGACTTACCTAACGAAATAACTTGCCAAGTATTTGACAATTTACGCTTTCAACCTCTGAACACATTAATCAGCAGTTTTAACTGTTTCTGCTATATCTATCCCGTGGAATGTTTGCTGTCGCATTGAATAAATTTGTTATTTTTGCGCTTATTTGTTTTTTTTTTCTCTTTTCTTTCTGCTAGTCTACTGAAGTGCTCCGAAAACAACACGAACTTACATATAACAATTAGAGAGATTTCAATTTTACTTTGTTTTGGGGGTCTCTATCCGTATATAGTTGAACCTCCTTCAGCCAACCAACATCATAAGGGAAAAAATACGTTATATCGAGTCGCAGTTGTGATTGTATCTACAAATATATTTACAATTACTTTTACTTTCTCTCTTTCTTTAACTTGGAGAAAATACGGTAGTGATTGTCTCATTCTGAATTTCGAATCCATATCAACAAAATTAATATACCAGTATAGAACTTTCGCTTTTGAAAGTTCCGTTATGAAAATAAATAGGATGAAGAAGTTACAGAATGGCATAACCTACCAGAGTATACCGGTATTTGGACCGCTGATCGTAGTGGATTTCTGCCATTTTCGGTTTTAGTAAAGATAAGGATGGAAATCAAATGTTTTGCTAAGACGCTTTGTCAATTGCAGGAAACCGTTCCCCTCTATATATGCATATACAGTGTATATCACAATTTTCACTCTATAAAACTGGATGTGGTTGACTTGTACGACTTCTGGTTCTAATAGAAGTATTAGAGTGAGGAAAGACTGTATTCTTGGGATGCTTAATTGACTACAGAAAATCACATTTCGCTATATATTACTGTTTTAATTCTAAGATGATCAGCGTTAAAACCAGAAGTAATTTATTTCTGTCAAGTCTGGATCGAATAGCGGTTCAAGAGAGAAGACGGTGCCAATTCTTATAATACTAAATTGATTCAAAAAAAGAAATCTTCTCGCTATTGTTATCGTTTTTGCTGTATGTTAATCATTATTGAAACCGGAAATTGTAGTAGATTTTCACCACTTTCTGTTTTAGTAGAGAAATAAGCATGCAGATATAATGTAGGTTTTGGAATACATAAGCGATTTACAGAAAACCTCTTGTCTCTCTATATTACCATTTTTACTCTATAACGATCAAAGTTAAAACCAGAAATCTCAGTTTTAAATGTTGACTCTAAGAATGAAATCGGATCTTGACTTTTGGCTCTCTGATTTTAATCAAATTTGGTTATGAGTGGTCAAGGAGTTTCTGATTTTTTTTTTTTTTTTTTTTTTTTTGTTTGTTTGTTTACCGGACGGATGGATGATCAGGGTAAGTATACTTTGGTAAGCTTAACTCCTTAAAAAAAGAATGTAAAGATGTTTGATGGCTAACTCCTTCTAGACTACTGCAACAATTTTAGGAGTTAAGTTTACTCTTAAACTTAACTCCTTAAAAAAACAATGTAAAGATGTTTGATAGCTCTTTCTAGACTACACCTAGGTACATCAAGTTTGATAATTTTTGGTATATTAGTGGACCCTTGTTGAACTTGGGATTTAGCACATATTCAGCACGAAGGTTAAAATGAATGGAGCTGTCATATAAACGTATTCTAAAACAACCGACATTAGGATCTAATCCATAGCTGTCGGGGTCTCTGAGATGAAATGACACTCACGATGCCGTTTAAATCACTACTCATCTGCCATGTGTATCAGTGTGGAAAAGAGTTTCAACATTAACCATAAACCTATTCTACCTGTGCAAAAATAATAATAATAATAATAATAATAATAATAATAATAATAATTAAGCAAGTATTGAAATGTTCATAGAATATACTTCTTGTTTGTAACACAATTCATCCTAGGAAACTCAATTAAGTCATGGTACTTGCCCCAACTGAACCAACCATATACATGGAATTAATACCAATTATTTACTTTAATTATAATAGTACCGTATTATTTATGTCAATCACTTTTATAATAGACTTCCGTACATAAGTATGAACATTTAGTTTAGAAAAGACTCAGTCTGTTCATCTGGCTTCAAAAACGTACTCGTATCACAGCTCAAACGATTACAAATAGTTAGAAACGGATTTTTGACATGCTTTATCTCTGTTGCTAATACAGGTTTTGCCTCTGTCCTTATTCGTCTACAACTTTTGGATTCCAATATATTTTTATATCGATCGTAATTTCATAGGATAAAACTAATACCATATGTAATAACAACACACAGATTATTAATATATTGACAGGATTACTCGTTCTTAAAATGAACCGCATGGTATGCAACCTACAACACAGTACAGTAGTTTGGGTTGTCCAACTTGAAGGATGTGCTTATATTTCTATTTGAAAGTCCAGAACGTGTAATTAGCTCCTAAATTCCTCTCGAGTCGAAAATCGAAACGATGGCTTAGTGCAAGATTAGATCTATTAAAGATTTATCTGTGTATATATTATTTAGTCAGTGGCGAAACTACAAGGTAAAAACTATGGGCAACGAGACCCCAGACCATGTTAGGTATATCATGAATTTACTATAAACTTTTAAAAGTATATAAATAATAGCCTCAATTGTTTTTGTCACTGAAAAAGCTAGGAGATCTAGGTTCCCCCTACCAGGGCTAGATCTGCCACTGCATTTGGTGGCTCTAATGATTCCTATCTATGCGAAAATCCATTGATAGACATACGCACACACAAACAGAGAAAGAGAGAAAGAAAGAAAGACACACACGTTCTTCTATATATTACTATGGATAAATTGGTTTGTCAAGGTGACAAAATGATTATGAACGAAACAGTGGAATGAGAATGGGAGTGAAAAGGTAGAACTCCAAGAAAACCAACGGATACTTTGTTATTAATTATAAATCAACATCACCTGGAACTGAACCAGGGGCCCATCGGCAGTAGAAATGAATACTCCAACACTGTCTACTGTGCCTCTTACTAAATTTAGAGTACGAAAGTGTCTTATAGAGAATAGGGAATTATATAGACTTTAATCTAACCACCTTATATATAACCTTAAATATATATAACCTTATATAATGACTTTCCAACGATGAGAAGTTTTTAGTTACAAAAAAATTAAAAATAAAATCCTTCTGTTTAGCGTCCCACTATTATATCTTTTAGGATATAAAATGACTGAATAGTGATGGAAGAATTGGTGCAATGAGAAAGTGGGAGGAAATGGGAGTACCCCCGACAAAACCCACGGACACGATGTTGTCCACTACAAACTTACTTAGTCGGAGATCGAACCAGGGACCTCACGTTCCAGAGGTAAGCGCTCTACCACTTAACCATCATGTCCCCAATTTTTAGTTACACTATTTATTTTAATACATCATTTGATAATTTGTTTATTGGATCATAATGTAAGAAATATGTTTTAGAAATTCAGAGTAGCCTTCTTGAGTAACATAAGTAGAAATTAAAATTATTCACTTAATGTGTGATGGAATCATGGAATTTATTCAGATACACGATATATGATAATGTGTTTCTTGTATGACACATACTGTATATGTCAAATATAAGATCAGTCACTAAAATGAAACAGCAACCATACTAATAATAATACAGTACATGTTAAACTAAAAATGAATGACAGATAGTACAATTTAGCTCATTTCAAAATGTTGAGTTCGGAGAAAAATAATTAGAACTAATGCATAGTGTAATACAGTGTTTCTTTTAGAAACAATGTTCTGGAGGGGCACTGCTGACACTATTCTATTTATTATTACCATATAGACGTATCATTTTGGTCTCCTCCGGGGCCCAATGACCTCCCTAAAAAACAGGTCTGGAAGAAACACTGGTGTAATATAACGAAAAAGGAAAACAGCGTTAATCAGTATCATATTTACAACATTTGGACTTGCTTTTCAACGGTAGTTTACTTTCAAAATACCTGTACTATCGTTCGTTCAACAGTCACACTCTAGCACTTAATAAAAAATTTTACAATATTATTTGCGTTTGACGGGAAAGAAACTTGTCCTAACATATAATATATCAATTGGTAGAAGTTATTGAGCTTTACAAAACGATATTGGTGAGTTTAAAAGTTCACGTTAGTTTTCGACAAAACCGAGAAAAAGTTCTTCATTTTCTTCTAATCTGATAAAAATTGATGTTACGCAGTATCCGTGCCACCTATTAACATAAAACTGATACTAACTCTCAAACATGGTTAATGAGATAAAACCCAAAATTATAATTAACTCTTAAACTTGGTTAATGGGATATAACCGAAACTTATAATACCTGAATTTGGTTAATGGGATATAACCTAAAATTAAAATTAACTCTTAAATTTACGTAATAGAGTATAACTCAAAATTATAATTAACTTTTAAACTTGGTTAATGCGATATAACCTAAAAATTTTAATTAACTCTTAACTTGGTTAATGGGATATAACCGAAACTTATAATACTCAAATTTGGTTAATGGGATATAACCTAAAATTAAAATTAACTCTTAAATTTACGTAATAGAGTATAACTCAAAATTATAATTAATTCTTAAAGTTTGATTTGTGTTTAACTATTTTATTAACATTAGATAAATGATACTCGATAGATCACATCGACTTGAACAAAATTAGGTGTTCGAGAAAAAATTCTGATGCGTAGTTTTCTAGAAAAATGAAATTTTGTGGTGCTAAAAATATAATTCTTTGCCAATAATATTTGAAAGTTTTTATTCCTCTGGAATAGATTGTTTATTTACTTCAGTGGTATATCTTGAGATTTTGATAAATTGTAAAGAGGGGCAAAGTCTTCATTCATATAAGAATTGTATGTTTTTCTAGTTGATATATTATTATACGCGTAATTCAAACATATACATTTCTCAAGCACAGGGGAGGGCAATTAAATTAATTAAATATCTACCCATAATAACATATCGTACTATGCTTTTAGGTTCATATGATTAATCACGAACGTAAACAAAGCTCGTCAGCATTTAGGCCCTACCATTATTCCGAGTTTGGTAAAGATTGAACAGGCGCACGGTGACTCAGTGGTAAAGCCCTTCTTACCTCTAGAGTGTGGGCTCCCTGGTTCAATTCTTATCCAAGTAAGTTTGTGGTGGACAACATCATGTACGAAGGTTTTATCGTGGTACTTCCATTTCCTCCTACACTTTCGTTCCACCGATTTTTCCACCGTCATTCATATGCCTTAATCATCCGTCTCCCTTCTTACCAAACACATTAAAAATTGGTAAGGAAGCACACAAGTACGAATATAGTAAATGGTACAATGTTTATGGTTTAGGATCGTATTTTCCTACTTTGCCGTAGATTCCAAAAGAAAAGGTAATATTACGCTGTTTTATCATGAAAGATGGACGCTCCATTTCATTTTCGAGCAACTATGGGGCAGGGGCGGATCCAGGACCGACTTTTGGGGGGGGGCGGTGGGTTGCCATACTGCACCTTACAATAAAAAAAGTTACTATTATTTTAAATAATAGTCTTCTAACCTTAATTATTTGTAGTGTATTTACTGCTAGTTACAATGATTTTAAAGTCGTTACTCTATTGTTGTATATTTCGATTTTCCGAAATGCTTCATTCTACAGAGAATGTGGTACAATCATGTTCTTTTTATAGGTCAGGTCATGGGTTCAGTTTTGTATGTACAGAGCTTATTAGTATACAACATTTCCAATCATACATACTACATCTATCAAAACGAAACTTGGTACACTCATTTCTATAGCATCTTCTATAGCATTTTTCGAGATGCATTTGGATTGTGTGTTTTTATCCGGGGCCACTGCAGGGGCCCAAGTTGGTGGCAGGGAATTCTGGAGGGAATTTTCCGGACATTTTCCCAATTTTCCCTGTTCAAGTACGTTACGGACCACAATACATAGCACCTCTGGAAAGCTTGTTTCGTACAGAAGAGAATGAACAATAAACAATGCCTCTCCAATGAACAGTGTTGATGCAATAGCTATTTCACTGCGAGTCTACGATTTTCTTTATACTAACAGGGTTAATGGGCCCCAGCGACTTACTCTGTTGTCCATGCCACCTATTTTTTTGTGCATGAACATATCTTTCTTATGTTTAACAAATGGACTAGGTTTGATTTGGATGTCCAGGTGACACGTTCATGTCCTTTCCTTGTGAGCTCAATGATACAGAAAACTTGTTCTCCATTCATTTTGTGTGGAACGTTTGAAAATTGACTGTACCTCGTTTGATAGTATACTTTCTTTCTTTCGTTTGTTTTGTTTGCTTTCGTTTTTTGATTTTTACGAATCATATATGATTAAGTTACTCCTCACTTCCATGGACTTTGCCCATAAGAAAGAAAAAAAATTCAGACCAAAATTGACCAGACATGTTATTTGTCATTATCTACTTTCTCCTCGTAGAGAATTTTGTCGGCGTAGATTATAGATATAGTGAAAAATCCCATATATTTCCAATTTCAATGAAAATTCTCTAACTCATTCCAAACGAAAAAAAAAAAAAAAAAACACAAAATGGGATTTAGAATTTTTCTCACGAGTTTCACTGCCTGCAGTATGTATTCTTGTCAGCCTGTAAAGAACGGACTTTTTGCAAATATAGTTAACAAGTTACTATAGTGAAATAACTATTGAGATCATATCACAATTACGATTTCTCTCTGAAACTTTTTATATATAACATAAAGAGTTCTGAGAATTAATTCTCTTTCTTCTGTAGTGCAATAAATAATTTTATATTAGTATGAAGAGCTTATGCTTCGAATAATTTCTTTATTTATTTCTGTTAGAAACTTCCGGGTTTGTACACGTATTTCGAGATTTAGAATTTTACATCCTTGCCTGCCATCTATTAATAAAAATTATATACCATATGTATTTAAAACAAACCAACCTTTTGTTATTTGTGGAGTTTCACTCCTAAGTAAGTTGGTCCGTCTTCAGAAGAGCGTCCTTTCTCTCGAGCCATCTAATGATACAGGATGTTTATGTATCAGGATAGATTTTAAAGTTCAGTGAATGAGGTTTAATGTAAGTTTAATTGCCAACAATTTTGGCCGGCTTCAGAACATAAGGTAGTCCCTCGTGATATCGCGTTGTACATATCACGATATTTTAAATGATCTTTAGGTGGGCATTTTCTACGACTATTTTAAGCGTTTTTAAAGTAGTTTGCATCTTCTCTAACATAGAAAATGATATTTTAAAAGCATAGTTATATTTACATACTGGAATCCTTATACTTTTTTTTTCCAAAATCACTATCATACAGGATGTCTTTCAACAGAATTATCCTTTCTGTAAATCTTCCTCCTCATTCGAAAAACAAGACAGCTAAGTAGTGAGTTTTTTTTTTTTAAAAAAAAAAGGAGAATTCCAGGCCCTAATAGCCTGTGAGCGGGATAGAAGTCTCCTTGTCCACGCCGCAAGTATCCTATGAGAAAAGTCAAAGTGTTTCTCGAAGTCCAAGTAATCAGGAGAGGAATGGTCAATTATAAAAGATTGACCTAGAGATTTTTTTTTTTTTTGCGTCTGTTTTTATATTGGATTTTGGGACTCTTCGCCCATTCTCTTTGCTGGGGCTGCTGCTGTTGATTTATCCATACTTGGGATTCATGTGATAGCCTGCTCATGATTGAAGTGTATTCTGCTATAGCCAACACATGCTTAACAATACGTTTAGCTTCTCATCAACTTGAAAATATTGTCCATAATTTGTTTTACCACGTTTGGAGAATAGAGTATAATTTCCTTCCATGGACAATTCTTCTTCTGAAATGTTTGAAACTATGAAATTGAAATAGCTCACACTAACGGAGATTTTGTATACTATTGTATTAATGAATAAGGATTTTACTTTAAACGTCTTAAATGTATTAAACTATTTTAAGACAAAAGCCTCTAATATCAAGGAGTTAGCGATTCCCTCTTCCCATCCGTCTATTATGGATACCCTTTGATATATGAGGGTAATTCCAAAAACAAATTCTTCAAAGCGCTAGTGACGCACGGAAACTGTTCGTGCAGCTGTTGACAATACGTGTATCGTTGTGTTTGTTGCTTACCCATTACCAAACAATCCTGTGCACACCTCACTGTGAAGACAAGTCTTGGCTTGCCAACCTCTTGTAATGCAGCATCCACTTGGCGCTACCGCCAAGTACGAAGATAGCGTTGTTATTGAGTTTCCAGAAACTTTCGCAAGTGATGTAGGTATTTTGCATTGTACTGAAATTCACGACGAAGAAAGGGAGGCCGTCAATTTCTGACGAGATAATCGCGAACGTTAACCAAACTAGTGACGAGCATCTGTTTTCTAAGTTGAAAGAACATTTGGTTGGAACGCACTTCAGTACCCATAAGTGTTGTACTCCATGTAGAGGTAAAACATGGAGTACAACACTTATGGAAACACTTGCCGGAGAGGTGGAATGACATGGGCCTACAAACACTGCCATAGTGTCTTCAGAAATGAATCGAACGAAATGGCTATTATGTAGAAAAAAGTAAATAGATGTACAAATTTTAAAATGATGTAAACATTGATTGTTTTGTATCTCTAAAACATCTGAATACTTTACTTTTGGGATCCCTTTCGGTAATAAGGAATTAAGCTTCTTCGACGGAGTACAATTAAATTGATGGGTGAAGAAAGAGAACATTCCAAAACACTACTTTTTGCTTGTACAGCAATATTTGTGTAAGGCATTTGTATCGTATGTCAAGATCTTCTATTTTCCAAAGTATCAAAAACATTGTGAGATTTTTTTTATATTTTGATAATGGTATTTTGTTAATAAAAAATTCCATTCTTCTTTATTTTTTGGAATATATTTTTCTCTCATCAATTCAATTATTGTTAAGAGACAGTAAAAATTTCCAGAGAGTTGTATTATAAAGGTGAAGTTTTAAACATAATGTTCATGTATTATTCTGAAATATACATTTTATATTTTCATGCATTTTCTAGAAATATATAAAATACCCACATATGTATTTATTCAACATGCGTATGAGATAATAATATAATTATTCTTTTCCTGAAAATTTTCAACCATGCGAAAGTGTATTATGTGTTCAATTTTTTAAATGTTTTATTTATTGATTAATGAAATCTCTATAATTAATGCTTGACAAATTTTCTTCAAGGGATTTTCTTATTCTTAAAACTATATAGATAAAGATACATAAAGGTTTAGACTATATGGTTACCCTTATAAATTCTTCATAGTCGCAGCTTCATCATTATGAATATTTATGAATGTGATTTATTTATTTGTTTAATAAAAATGACATTACTAAAAGCAATGACTTGCTACAAGAATAAAATAACTCTTTGGATTATTCAGGGGTATCCATACGCGTTATTAAAAGGATTCCAGCTCCCACTTTTACATTGTTGGCCCCATTGAATACCGTCGGACCACAAGGAAGACTACTTCAGTCCTCAGTAATAAATTTCATCCCTCAAGCAAAATATACTAATTAAGTCAATGGCATCCACACTCCTGTGGTATCTAATACTATAGCTTAAAATTATCACATGTCGCTTCGAAGAAAATATCACTCGTTTTATTTCTTCAGTGTTTTTTACCTTTAATTAAATCCCATATTTTATCCTAATTAAGGCGGATCACTAGGTGTTCTCGATGCTACGATAAAAACTGCTTAAATAGTGCGGCGTTGCTAGGTAGAGTCGAGTGTTTACTGGTGCCAGATAATAAAGGAAGTAGTTATGGGATTCTGATTGGATATTTACTGGAGAAATTAGTTTTTGACCCTTACCGCAATTCACAGCTAAGTTCCGCTTCTCAAACTGCAACGCTAGAATCCAGAGTTAAGCATACAAATTTGGCAACAACGCATTATGGCGATCTGCCCAAGTTTCTTCTCAAAATCTATTTCCTTAAATGTAAATTAATATTTAAATAAAATGTGAAACATATCACGAAAAACGGGCTAACAATATATCTATTTTGTAATAAGATCGTTACTTTAAAGTACTTTACACATTCAAATAAATATTTCATAAAATTGAGCATTTCTTGTAAGATCTAATATCAAGTGCCATCTTGTGTGCTCATTGCAAATCGAATCAAATATTTTTCTTTTATTTGTTATCTATTTCGATATCAGAAGACACAACCAAATGAATCAGTGTCTTGTGTTGTAGCTGAAACATAACTTTATATTATAGCACAATATTTACAATATGTAACGTTTTATTGCGCAGTAGTTTAGGGAACGAGCTGAAATATGTACTAACTTCCGGGTGGTGATCCACCTTAAAATGTGTTACCCTTGTGTGAATTACACTTCTAATACAAAGCTTTAATAAATAATTAGGTTATTTCGACAAATTTTCTTTCAAAACTCCTCTTTAAATTTTAATAAATTTTATGTCATGAGTAGAGATCCCAAACTTTCTGGTTCAGCCGACGATCTGCCCATCATTAACATCATCTGCTCATCCAAAAACAGTTCATTACTCCAAATGTCTCGAATTTTCTTCAAAATATAAGTTAATATCATTCGTGCGATATTTTTCGAAATATCAAGCTTTCATTTATTTATAGTTATCGATACTGAATTAATGAGATTAATCTACACCCTGTCACTTACATTTTTAAAATTAATTTTCACATTTGAGTACATGTAATTATGATTATACTGTAAATTTTCGTAAGGTTTCCCTGTTTTCACTTTTAGTGTACATTTTCATATTTGTTCCGGTCTTTTTAGTCTGAAAATTTGGAAGGTCTAGCCATGACCCACTATATACGAACCCTTACATTAGTATTAGTATCCTTTACAAGACAAACAAAGGTAAAAGTTGAAATTCGTAAGATACTGAGGAAGCTTCTTCGTAATGAACTTGAGAAGGAAAGTAAGAAACAGCAGGAAGCAAAAGGAGCGAACTCCGGCTTATCAAAATGGTAAGGATTATAATTTTAAAATTTTATCTCAAGGGCGTGTTCATTAAGGTGAGTCGAAGACAGGAATTTTCTGAATATTGAATTCTAATACTGGGGAAAATTTGTGTATTTGTATGTTTTAAAATACAGTGGAAAATGTTGAAAAAAAATTATTCCATCAGTTCACGCAAAGAGGCAAGAGTTTGAAAAAATACCAAAACCATCATTTTTTATTGCCTTAGCCTTCAAAGTTTAAGGATTAAGCTTTCCTTCTTTTAGTAGATTGAAATTATTTTATTTTTTAAAAAATAATGGTAAAAATGTTTTTCTTTAATTTCAACAGTAGGCCTACATTTAGAGATCGCACAAATTTCAGTAAAAAATTGATTTTTTAAAACAGTTTTAAAACAGATGCAGTTTTATATTAAAATATGTACAAGGCCAAGTTTTAAATATAATTTCTAGAGAATTATTTTATATATTCAAATTTGAGATGAAAATATTAGCTTGCAGCTGTTCGCTCATTTCGTAAAATTATTATTCTTTTTCTAAAATGACACTTTCCCTACCTTGAGTTGGTCATTCACGCTACAGGTCTGCACGTGCCGGAATTTTTAGCCCGGGCCCGGCCCGTGAATTTATAATGTGAGGCCCGATCCGAATCCAAAATATGTTTTAGCCTTTAGGCCCGAGCCCAGTTCGAACCGATGAGATAATTAAATGAGCCAGAAATAAGCCCGAATTACAGAAAGTTAATAATTAAAGCAAAATTTTATTTTTATTAACAACAATTAGAGTTTTAATTTTACAGTTCTGCTTTAAAAGTTCTCCAGAAAGAAAGATCCGATAAATATCGTTACAGATAAATATTCACAAAGTTAGGCAAGAAAAATATGGTTGTATATTTAAAAATTTACGGTCCGAGGCCGGCCCGAGCCCGAAGTGATACATGTTTTGTAGGCCCGAGTCCGTACAGACTTCTAATTCACGCCCTATTCAACCATCCAACCATTCAAGACATTTTAAATTATTTTTTTTATCATTATCAATCAAGGGTGTCGCCACGAAATCCGATCTAATTTAAGCGTCAAAGACTGCAATGTTGCTCTAATATACCCATCTCTTATCTTGTCAGGCCACTTTTACAGCGGCTCTTTAGTAAGTTTAACACATCTTTGCTCTGTTTGAGTATGACGGCTGAAGTTAATAAATTCAAACCCAGAGTTTTATTTCGCATAAATGATAAAATATTTTATGTTGTCAAGTTTTACATCATTTGAGAGGATGACAATTACATTTCGTCCAATCAATCAGCTAAATGTAGTCTTTGTATTGATTTCTAGCTTCGAATATTTCCTGTTATCCAATTTTCGTATATATCAGGCATATGCAAGTTGGAACAGGAAGTGAGCCAACCACAGAGGACTTACATACTGGCGTCGAGGGATGTACGACACTATGTATAACATTTTCACAAGAATTGAATAGGCATATTCAACAGAGAAACAACATGCATCGTACACTAACATTATAGGAACACAAAAACCGTAACCAAAATATTTAACAGAGGAAGAAAGGAAAAATCTAGTCTTACTTTTGACGAGATTCAAAGCATAAAGATCAAGGGAAAGGATTAGGGGGGGGGGGTTTGAGAAACGTTGGTTTATGTGTTGTTTTCTCATCTTTGCCAGTTTTCAGGGATAAGTCTCATCCTATGCCGTCGAGGGTTCGAAAAAAAATTCAAGAAATCAGGTAAAAAAATACATTTAAAATACCAGGTAAGGCGGGCCAAATGAAAGAGTTCAGTGAGCCGAAACCGGCCCGGGGATCGGGTGTTGCAAATGGCTGGAGTTCCTCTCAGTCACTATCATTACCAATGGCATATTCTCAGGACGATACACACACACACACAAAGTGCGATTGCTCTTAAAACCCTGATAACGATGACCAATTTATAAGGTTTGTGAGTGATGGTTTGTATGTCGTGATGGTCTGCGAATATATATTTCCATAACGGGTACTACAAATAAGCTGGAGTCACTAGCTACTTACATTATAAGGACCTATTCCACTGTTTACTTCAATATTAATCTTCCAATCATGGAGTTTAACTTCACACTCGCAATTAAATGCTTACAGAATGGGTGGTTTCCTAGCAAATACTTGCTAAGCGTAGAATATTAAAAAATTGCGTTTGCCCTGTAATCTATGGAGTTTTACTGCCAATAGAATAGAGAAGTTCATGTTTATGTGCCACTTCGAGGGATTTAAATGGTACCACTCAGTAAAATGCGGTAAAATGCTTGTCTATAAGGTCTTGCAAACAACGAGGCATACGTCGAAAACCATTAAACAAATCGTCGATCCAGGGGTTTAAAAAATTCGTTGTTTTTGTTATCTTTGAAAGGGAAGCTAGTGAGGGAAATTTGGAAAAGTTAAGGTTATTTAAAGAAATTGGATGGCAACACCAATTCCCAAATATCCCTCACTAACTTATCTTCCAAAGACACGATTGCCGCATATTGTATACCGTTGGAAAGCCGTTCCATCACTTTTCAAATCCACCATGTTCCACCTCTGTAGAATAACTACAGGGTGAGCAATAAACAATATAAAGTAAAATGGTTCACAATCTGTAGGTCTGAAACCGTTGAGAATAAGACCCAGGTTCATATGAACTTTTTTCCTTAGAATCACCTATACTACAATTTTTCGAACTATTGTCCTTAATCCTGGGACACCCTGTATATATATATATATATTGCTATAATATTAGTAACAGCAACTTTCCTATATTGGTGATATTTCTGTTATTATAATGTATTATTATTATTATTATAGGTCGCTGATAATAATAGCTCTATCCTAATCTTTGCAACCGGTTGTAGGTCGACGCCTCACTATTTCATGCCTGAAATTTTACCTTCCGGTCTGTCTACCCAACCTCCTTACAGACACATACGGAAATAGGTTTTCCTTTTTAATGCTTGGAAATCAAACAGAGCAAGTTTTGCTCTGTTTTGTCTACTTTTTACCGATATTTCCCAATCTTCCTACCATACATGTACGTATATGTAAGTAAACAGAACATTTTTATATTCTTTGGCATCTGGAGAAAGTTCTTCCAAGTTAAAACTTATCGAAAACTTAATTGAGATCATTAATTCAGAAAAAAAAAACGTTTTGTATAGTTTCACAATTTTATAAATTGAATCTAATTTTGTAAATTGAAATTAGTAGGATTTTGAACATAAAACACAAAATTCTACAAAAAAAAAAAAAAAAGAAAAGAAAAAAGAAAAAGAAAAAGAAAAAAAGACGGAAGGGAAAAAACGAAGGAAAATAATTTTAATGGAAAGTAATAATAATAGGGCTAAAGGTTTGTTTATATTTTATGAATTTCAAGTGAGTTTCAGAAGTCAAAAAAAGAAAAAAAATCGGTTTCCAACAATGCAAGTAAATTTTCATTTTTTTCTGAAGATGTTTTCCCAATAAATCATTTCACAGTCAGTAAAAAAAAGTCGACATGTAGATCTTGGCCCAAATTGATTGCGAATATGAAGCCCTTTAAATTGTTCCCATTCGGGCCCCGCACTTCCTAAGGATGGCACTACAGAAACCGTAGATAAATCATTGAGTTTTATGATTTTGCGACAACATAGTGTAGAACAAAGAGCACCCAAGGGGGATTCCGCCGAGTGCGGACTTCTCCCAAAATATTTCCTAACTCAACATACATTTGTAGGTTACATTTCTTTAATACAACAGGAAAATTATTGATGTAACGTGAACATCTGATTTTACACTTCATCTGTACTCGTTTTCTTATAAAACAATCTAGTTCTATCATTTTTTTTTTTCTGAAAATATATGTGGAAGTATTTTACAATTACCCACGGAATAATATCGGTTTAGTGCTATATAGACGTAATGGATATTGGAACCACTGCAAGCTTGGACACACCCCAACTAAAATTTTTGGATGCGCGCCTGTAGAACATAGAATGTATTTATAGTTGCTTAATGATTTTAAGAACGCCGCTACTCATCTATTATTTCTTATCGAAGTAATTTACATGTGTTTGTCTTTGCTAATTGGTTAATTTAGTTCGATTAGTAAATATCGAAATCATTTGGGATATTTTATCATTGACATTTTTGCTCAACAAATGTACAAAGTTTAATGTTGAAGTTGAATTAAAAAGAAAGAAAAAAAAGAAAACGTTGACTTTCCAAAATACAACTGAAAAGTAGAAAAAGTGATATATATGTTCAAACTGAGCTAGAGAGAAACAGGGAAAAGTATTAATGCAAGTTAGAATATGACGGAAACAATGCAATTGCATTTATTGTTGAGTGGACATAGGCCACCACATTCAATGCAATTAGAAGCATCTCGTTTTGTCGACAACAGCTCCTCTCTCGATGGGACTTGGAACTGCTGGGACTTGGCTGTCTGTTAGGATTAAAAACACTATTGTTAAGCTGAGAGAAACATTGTCAAGAGCTTTCGTATATCCTGCCCCCCTTCTTCCGTCACATCCCCGCCCCTTCATTGCGTTGCATCACATACATACATACGCCACGTCTGAAATATAGATTGCTGTTGTTCTTGGTACAGGGACGATTTCTGACATTTTTTTTTATCCTAGCTGTATAGGGTACGAAGCGCTTTGGGACTTACGGTTTTGTGTGCGGTTACAAACACTGAAATTTGTTGTACCCCTCAGATGCAAATTATTGGACCATCAAATTTACAAATAAACACGAGAGAAGGGAAAACGTCATATCTCTTTTCTTGTAGAATAGCAATTCATAAAATACAGTAAAGAATGGAAAAAAGATAAATTTTGAACTATGATATAATTTATGTGATAATTAGTCTCCAAAGAAAGGTATATGTCTGAAATTTAATTAAAAGTATTGAAAAATTTTAACTAAAAAAATAGTTTATTGTATTATTTTCTTGAATAAAAAGTATTATTTCGTAGTATGGTATAATAGGGGTTCTTTGTATGTATTTAGTATATACTGTATATCGGACGAGATCAAGTTTTCTTTCTTTGTTACATTTGTATCAAAATGCCAAAATATGGTTGCACTAGCTGTTTACAGGAAGATTCTTAGAAGGCTGATGTCCTGCTGTTCCATCACCAGACATATTTTTTTTAAAGATAAAAAAGAGCCATCGCTTATTATGAAAAAAAAAAAGAGAAATACCTGCCATTCGAAAGAAAGAATCACAGAAGCCGTTACTCAAATCACTTATACTAACATATAAACATTATGCCACGTACAAGTAATTGGACTGTAGTAACATAAACAATATTAAACATGTTCTAGCAATAATCGGCTTGCTGTCACTGTAGTTGGTATCGGATCGGTATCCAGCCCAAAAATGTAGGAGGCCCCGGTAGGAGTTAGGGGGGCCCTATCCAACAATATTATGATATATCACCGAGTTCATTTGCAAGCCTACCGTGAAAGTTTAAGAAGGTCCAGAAAAAATTTAGGGGGACCGTCCCCCCTAAACGCCCCGTGGATACGGGCCTGGTTCGTATTGAATGTTTTATTATTTAAGAGTGATTTCCTAGTATATAAGTGAAGTGGAACGTATATTATTGTACTATTACTACGTCCAAGATAAAAATGTTGTGCACAATGAAGTACTGAAATTTAATTTGATTTGATTGACATTCCCGATTCAGGAGCATACTTCTAACTGTTCTGTCTTGATCTGAACAATTATTACACAGACAACCCACCCACTTTAATGCTATCATTCAGTTTGTACCCAATCATTTATTTCTTCCTTATCAGAATTAATTTTTGAAACCTTGTAATCAAATCTGAGTTCACAGAATAATTATACTTGTCAGAAATGGGCGGAACTTTCCCAAGGAACACAATACAGAATCCATTCCCGGCGGGAGCTCACGTGGTTCGGATTCCACGTTAATCAGTAGGTCCACGTCTCATATAGCCTCGCTGCTGAACGGGACGTTAAACTCAAACTCAACTCAACTCAACAATACAGAATCCAGTTATGGAAAGAACCATTAACATATTAAGAAAAACAGGATATCAGGTACTATCACCCATCTATCGCCCTCTATAGGGCGTCAACTGGGTCTCGAACCCTCCGTTTCTTTCCCTTTTCAGACGAGACATGGTTCTTATACCAAGATAAAAATTTAAAAAAAAAAAAAAAAGATTTACCGGCTTCAGTCACATCCCTTTAGCATAAGCCTCTTTCAGCGTGATTCAAAATTCAGTCATCTAACGCTAGGCTGAAGAAAGTCCACCTCACTATCCCTAGCCAGGGGCGCCGATCCTGGAGGGCCGGGGGGACCCGGACTCCACAAAGCTCAGGTGGGCCCCCGCATTGTATTTATGAATATGCAGTGTTTGGAATAATTTGAACTCAAATTGTCTTGAAATCCTCATTATATGCCTGCTACATCTGAATGAGCCCCCCCAAAGTTACAGAAAAATCGGCGCCCTTGCCCCTAGCCTCTCTCCCTCTTGAAAGGAGACATGCTTCTGAGGTGTACGAAGTTCGAGAGACAGGCAACTATACTTGTATTCTGTTATTGCACCCTTCAGTTGCAACCTCGACTCAGATGAGAAAAATTTCAGAAAAGATTCATCTCTCTCTTGGACCGAAGCAACACCGTCTACCTCTTAAAATGGCAAGTGAGAAACTCATCCTCTCCAACGATATCTCTTGTTCTTATATAGAAGCGATTTCCGACGGCCACAGCTAGTTGTATTAGTTTCAAATTTTTAAAGTTGAGTAGAAACAAAGAATGCGTTGGAATCGTACTCTCCTAAGAGAAAGAAAAAAAGAAGAAAAGAAAAGTGATTTTAAGTTTTTTCGGAGACTTTACTCAAGGGCTGGAGGGATATACTCTTCCACACTTTCCACACTTTCTAGTATTCTCTGTGTAGTGAAGACAATATCACGGTTTGGTAACCTTCGCCTGCAAATTTACAAAAGTCAGCCATTTTACAGAAGGTATATGAATCAATGTGCCGGTTTTGGAAATAATAATAATAATAATAATAATAATAATAATAATAATAATAATAATAATAATAATAATAATAATAATAAATTGGTGACCACATCGAGATCAAAAACTTGGACCGTCCACATAAACGCCTCAGCGAAATGCTGTAATGTTTTTCTAAAGAAAATAAGGACAAACCAATAATAGGTAAACTTTGGGATGGAATTTTGAAACTCCGAGAAGCTTCTAACTCAAAGCACTCCCTTGTTTTATTGATAGGTATTAGTACCGCATGCCGTTCCTACGTCAAATTCTAAGGGGATTTCTAACATTGGAATCGAATACATCCTTGTCATACGGTTTATTGCAAAATTTATGGTTATTTATTCATAGGTTTAAAATGAATACATGCTGAGTTACGTAAGTAAATGTAATTTTAGCTCATAACATTTCGAAATTAAATATGGGCTGCAAAAAAAATAATAAATAAAAAATAAATAAATAAAATAAAAAGAAAAGGAAAGAAAGTAAAAGGTACGGACAACTGCATTAAGCGTGGTTCTTGTTTCCATTTCTTATATTGAATTGTGCCTGCTTGAAGTTATTGCGTAAACACTTGTTTCCAAAAAAAAAAAAAAAAAAAAAAAAGCCTAAGAAAATAATGATATGCATTTTCGGACAACTTTGTTCTAAGTAAGCTCATTCTAATGCCAACCTATAAACTGTAAATTTTTACACAAGAGAATATTTATACCGTATGGCAAAGACGTTAGAAAAATGTTATTTTTGAAATATGAACAAAACCTTTTTATCAATTCTTGAGAAAATTGTTCAGAAATAAACTCACAACAAAGAATAAACTAACCCTTGTGGGCTTTTCATGCAAAAGATCTATGCCATATTACAGTATTGTTAACCAAATACTTAATTTTTCAAATAAGAATAAAAAATCAATTGAACAGTTCTTTTTTAAGAAAATTGTTGAAAATAAACATACTTATAAGCAGGCCTAAACCATTCCTTGTTAACTTCTTCATGCAAAATGACTTACGTCGTATTAGAAAATTTTTAATGAAACATTATTTATTAAATTCAAATTAATTCGTCTGAGTAATTTTTAAGAAACTCTTCGGTGAAGAAGTCATTCCCAAGAGAATAATATATAATCATTGCAGATTTTTCGATAATGAATGAATTACGCGTATTATAATGTTATTAATGAAACGTTTATGTATGAAAGACGAATAAAATTGCTGGAGTAGTTTTTGAGAACATCATTCGAAGAACATTATCTGCTCCCAGGAGTAAATGACTCCTCCTAGGTTTTTCCCGAAAAACTACGTATACTATATTATTGTCTTATTATTGAAATATTTATTTGTGAAAAATATTTTTAAAAAATGTTATAACAGTTTTTAGAAAATCACAATTTTACATATTTACTCTTTACCCTTTTTATGGACATTTTCTACAATAGGCCCAGGAAACCACACTTCATGAATCTGAAGGTCTCATGCGGTCTTAAGATCGCATGTTTCCCATCCTTATGGCCTCTAGGCTGGTATACACACATCGGGTCTAGACGAAAAGGCATCGAAATATTTAATTCTATTAATTAACGTGGACCAGGGCCTAGTTATCGCACGATCGCATGGGTCCAATGGTCACTCGTCCGAGGATCTCGATAGTGTACGGTGTCCCACAAGCAGAATTACATGTATTACATGTAAAATTTAGTTGAATAGGTCCTAGAACATGGCTTTGTTCAAAAGTCCATAATGTGGTTAAGACGACTCTGACATGTAGAAAGTTATAAATCGTTTAATGCATAATAGTTATAATATTTAATGCAATGTGAGAGTGTATAAACACAGGATGGGAGGAAAGTAACTTCCTATTTTTAGTATTTTCCTTCCTAAAATATTGTAGGTTTAAACTCATTTTTTGCACACATGTAGTATATTATATATTTCTAAAAGTTACAACTCAATATGTGCTCCAGTATTTTCTAGACAACTTCTCAAACAAATAGGTATGTTTGCTACGACCTTCCTCAAGACCTCAGCAGGAACACCACCTATGACTTCACGGATCTTATTCTCAAATTCGCCAAGAGTTTGTGGTTTGCTGCTATACACTTCTTCCCTAGCCCATCCCCATAAAAAGAAATCCCACGGGAAGAGGTCTGGACTTCGCGCTGGCCATTCTGTGGGACGCTTGCAACCTACCAGCAATCAGCGAAGCGTTCATCAAGCAATTACGTCTTAGAAGCAAGACGTAATGAGGGGTATCTCCATCTTGCATAAATAACAGTTCGTCTGACGCGTCCCATTCAGAAATTATAAACAATACAAAATTTCCTGTCATTTCCAGGTATCTTTCAGCGTTCATAGTGTCTTTCAACAGATAGGGTCCAATAATGTGAGATGAAAATCTTCATCACACTGTCACTTTCGGTTGCCCTGCATTTTTTCAACGGTTTCTTCGGAATCACCTTTGCTCAATAATGGGTACTATGATGATTAACGGACCCCCCGTACATGAAACACAGCTTCATAACTCCACATTTTTTTCAAGCAGATGTGAATGATGTTCGTGCAATGCGAACATCATTTCACAAAATTCAACACGCCTATCGCAATCATCTGGATACAGCTTTTGGGCATAACGAGGCTTTCCATGATCTGTAATGTAAATTTTGGGGAGAATTGCACTCATAGAATAGCGTGTAATGCCATTCTATCTTGCAGCATGCTTTGTTGATTTTGAAGCTCCCTCTCGCACGCTCGAACATCTCCCTCACTGTGGTAACCTTTTCCTCTAATACCGAATTATGGGGCCTACCTGATCTCTTAATATCCACGACACTTGTGATAGTCATTAATTTTCTATGGGCATATAAAATATGGTAGAATAAGGAAAGATTTTCTTCTAATTACATGAGGCTGGGAACTTCTCAACCAAGATATGACAGTGAATCACAAACGAGGTGAACGCCAAATCAATCGCCACAATTTAAGTATTGGAGTGAGCTGAATGCATGTACTATCTTGTATGAAGACAACGAAGTTGCAAGGGTGGAAATTACTTTCATTGAAATACATTTTTGATTAGAATTCATATATCCTAATAGTCTTACAAGGTTTCCTTGCAATGATTGTGCATTCTAAAGTCGGAAGAATTACGCAGTTATTTAGACGCTACAATTGAAGATTTGCAACTCTTCTAAAACGTAGAAGATTCATTAGTATTAGGTATGTCTATAATTTTGGCAGATAAAGCTGTCAAGAATGAGGGATAAGAGTTACTTTAAGGTTCTATTACACTCTACTCAGTCTGTCACTAGTAATGTTAAATGATTTAAAATTAAGACATATTCTGTTTAGTGAATAGTATGTGCAAAGTCACCTGGATGCCGCTGATGATAATGAATTTGAGTTAAGGCAAGAGAAGTCTCCCCGACGAAACAGTGTTCACACTGGTCAATCAAATGTTGAAATACCAAATATCGGCATAAAGTTTACTTATGCTATATTTCAGTAATATCGTGTGGTAATATCCAAAGGGTCTGTACCTATTCTGTCCGGAATCAGGAACTTATATGAACAGTGATACTGACGAGTTACTATATTAATACAATAGCTAGTTTCAATGCTTTTTTATTACTACACTAAACATCCACACGTTAACTAGAGGGAGGCAGCAATTTAATTACACAGACAACTCAGTGTTGGCAACTGTACCGGAATTCAGCTACATTTTTTATATAACGACTGTGGTAACCATAATATAACTCGTGATATCAATATATTTACGAAATAGATTACATTTTGTTGCTAGTTAACATTACAACGATACTTGTATTGCATCACTATTTATTATATCTTTATTTGTATTTTGTGGGCAAAATATACTTTTAAATTATGCACAAGCTATTCAAGAAAAGGAAGAAGAAGTATATGAAATAAAAGAAAGGATATATAGATGTAATTTCTTTGCAGTTGTTATACGTTGCTATTTTGTTCATATAGTAATTCGATGATGTGAAATTGGTTGTCATAGCAACAAAAGGTAAATAGTTATAATTTCGGATCCATCTTGTGTAAGCTACATGACCAATTCTAAGGAGTGTAATTGATTAATTTGTTACGTGCCCTAATAAAAGGTAATACTTAAATACAGTGCGTAAAATGTTTTATGGTGGTTTTCCGTAGCCTTTCTTATATAAATACACAATTTGAGGACCTTTGAGTAACGATGTTATATATATATATATATATATATATATATATATATATATATATATATATATATATATATATATTGGTGGTTCATCGCAGAACTTTATTTTGAATAAGTGTCCTTTTATAATTTGGTGTTTTGCCGCCAGGACCTTAGAAGATTCTTATGAAGTTTAGTAGACAATCTCCTAAATAATAAATTACATGAGTGCAGATTGACTTTAAGGCTACTTACAAGTAAACCTTACGTTTGGGTGAATCGAGTTGCTAACTGAGACACATATGAGAAAGTAGTACTAATTGTGATCAGTATTCCAGTGAAGTTATAGGTGCGAAGCTCCAGGGGTTTAGGAGATATAGCTACCAGAACATCACATGGAAGTACAGAATAGTCTTCATACAGTTGGAGGTAAAAGCTCTATAAGACCTCTTGGAACGACAAAAGGTGAATAAAAAATATATGGGTACATATTAGGACTAAGTGGAAGTCATATAGTAAGGGTATACCTGACAGCAGCCATCTTGAAAGCCGCCATTTTGAATTAAGGTTAAGTTTTTAAAAAAGGAATGGGGTCATGTGATACATGATTTAAGGCGCAAATTTAATCAGAAGAACAATGGTGACGTTAATTTTGATTTACGCGCAATTGGTAAAAAGTTACAGGGAAATTAAGTATTGTTGCAGCATATGTATTAGTCCTTTACCCCACCTTGTAAATTTTGTGTTAATGATAATAAATAAAAAGCAGGTGGATAAATATTAGGTCTATGGTAAGAGTTGCTTTGCTGGCGGCCATCTTGAAATCCGATATTTTGAATCAGACAAAAGTTTTAAAGAAAACGCATAACATTGACACCTTATTAATAGCAAATTTTACCATAAATCCAACGGTATAAGAATTTTTGCTTTATCATTAACCAGCATTTGTTATCGCGTAAACAAGTTGCTAATTTAAGGAAAAATGACCAAAGTGGAATTGAGTCATAATTGAACTTGGGTCTTTCTTCCAGAAAAATCCTCAATTAGTACAATCAATATGTAGTTCAGAAAAGAGTGCATGACTTGCACAAATGCTCTGCTCACAGTGAGCAAACCTGACAAAGGCAATCGAGTTATACTTGACACATTTGTCGTTAACATTTCCGTCAAAGCAGTAGTCGTAAGGGGCGATCCATTTAATTTTGTGCTGGTTAATGATAAAGCAAAAATGGTTATACCGTTGGAGTTATGGTAATAATTGCAATTAATAAGGTGTCGATGTTATGCGTTTTGTTTAAAACTTTTGTCTTATTCAAAATGGCGGATTTGAAGATGGCCACCATCAAGGCAACTCTTACCATAGACCTAATATTTATCCACTTGCTTTTTATTTAATTATTATCATTAACACAAAATTTACAAGGTGGGGTAAAGGACTAATACATATGCTGCAACAATATTTAATTTCCCTGTAACTTTTTACCAATTGCGCGTAAATCAAAATTAACGTCACCATTGTTCTTCTGATTAAATTTGCGCCTTAAATCATGTATCACATGACCCCATTCGTATTTTAAAAACTTAACCTTAATTCAAAATGGCGGCTTTCAAGATGGCCGCCGTCACGTATACCCTTACTATATGACTTCCATCTAGTCCTAATATGTACCCATATATTTTTTATTCACCTTTTGACGTTCCAAGAGGTCTTATAGAGCTTTTACCTCCAACTGTATGAAGACTATTTTGTACTTCCATGTTATGTTCTGGTAGCTATATCTCCTAAACCCCTGGAGCTTCGCACCTAAAACTTCACTGAAATACTGACCACAATTAGTACTACTTTCTCATATGTGTCTCAGTCAGCAACTCGATTCACCCAAACGTAAGGTTTACTTGTTAGTGATTTTGTTAAGAGAAATATCAAAATGGAGTATACTTTATTAAGGAGTGGCACAAAAAATTTCAGAAATATCAAAACGAGTCGTCCTGACATTAGAAATGCAACAGAATCAAATGGTAACAGGGAAATGAATCTTACTGACCTAGCCGATCTCATTAAACAATTAAGGCAAGATTTTGGTGATCGTATGGATCAACAAACGGAACGAATGAAGCAGCTTGATAGTAAAATCGATCAACATATGGAACAATTAAAGCAGGATTTTGGCGATCGAATGAACCATAAAATGGAACAAATGAAACAACTTGATAATAAAATCGACCAGACGAATCTACGAATTGAAAAAGTGACCTTAAAATGGAACGAATTATATGTAGATTCACTGAGGTGCAAAATTCCATCGAAGTGGTAGAAACTGTAGTTAATGATACCCAAATAAGTGAACCTGAACCTTCCACAGAAACTATGGAGAATACAGATCCTAAATTTGCATCTGTGAAGAAGTACGGCATCATTGATTTCAATGTATGGATGAACTTTGCTGAGTGTTCACAAAAACATACTGCAGTATTGGTTGAATCAGATTATCCCGACTTCTCTCTTCATTCGAATGTTTTTGATTGCCTTGCTGATGCTGTGTGTAATGAAGATTTTAGTATGTATCAATATGCGAAAAGTTATGGTCATCTTCGTCTAGTGAATGAACTGTTCAATGATATATACCCGACAGTGGTTCATGTAGCAGGAAGAAAATTGATTCCAGTATTCGTGAAATTCAGAAAGAGAACATGTGTTTCCCCCAATGCTTGTAGGGATTGGTCGATTGAGTTGGAACTGTTGAAATGTTCATTCAATGAAAAGACCAAAATGATGTTAGTAAACAATCCGATGATGCATTTACAGAACGTGATGCAGTGGGTTGACTTCAATCATCTAAGTATGACATTGCAAAATTTTGAAAATCCATCAATGGTACAATATCGTACTAACCTGAACCATACTAACCTAAATCGAAACCAAATTCGGAACATCCATGTGAGATTAAAGTATTCCTATGTAAAAGGTGATGTTAAATTCCCGTGTACCGGTAATGTAACCGTACCTAATTACAGAGGAAACCAAAACCGTGGTAGGACAAATTACCGTGAATATTGTGGAAAGAATAGGTACGGATCTGTTAGGAGACACGACATTTCTCCAC